>NC_053489.1:382736063-383936063 GCF_905171775.1 Rana temporaria | reverse complement strand
CTCACACCCACCAGCCGCTAGATACCAACCTCCTAACAGACCGATGACATCTAGCCCTCGCTATCCACGCCAGGAGGACAACGAACAATGCTGCTTCCAGTGCAAACAGCTGGGTCACTTCAAGCAGAATTGCCCCATGAACGACAACACCAGGTCAAATTGGTCTCAACCTGGGTACCGCCCACCAGCAGCAGCCCATTGTGTAGACTCGGCTTGGGATCTCCAGGAGCTGGGTCCGGAAGAACCATTGGACACCATTTACGAAGTCCTCACGGTACAATCTGGTATTACGGACAACAGGGAACACCATTGTCAGCTGGTCATGGGCGAAAGCCATGAGCCGGAGGGGCCCTGGAGGGAGCTGGGCAGAAAGAGGCACCGCCGGCTACCCCCCAAGAAGAAGAGGTCCTGGAAGCCGTATAACAAGCTGACCTGGGAGGATAAGAAGCGACTGGAGGAGAGGGAGTCGCAGCGGGCGTCCCAGATGCAGGCCGAGATGTTCGCCAAGGGCCCACCGGTGGCCCCTTACACCACCACCCAGTTCCTGATGATGAAGGACCACGTGGAGAGCCTGCAGGACATGAGCAAGCAGGAGCTGATCCGTGAGTACATAGAGCTGGAGGAGTGCATAAGCCGCATGAAGGAGGAGAACAACCACCTGAGGTCACAGCAGGCTGACCCCCCCAGGCTCCATGAACTGGAGATGGAGCTGGAGAAGCTCAAAGAGGAGAACTGGCGGCTGCGGAGGGAGCAGAGGGTGGCTGACCCTATGGGGCCCTGATTCCCCCCCCCCCCGAACTCTGAGCACCGGTGCTACAGCATTTCAACAAATATAACTTTTTCTTTTTTTTTATGAATCTCCTGTGATTGTCACTTCAGAGCCATAACCTGCCCCCTCCCATAGCGGGACACCTAGATGGCGGCGCACAGACCCATTCGCCGTCTTCACACTGACTTCTGGTTACTCTGCAGATCGCACAAAGACTTGGGAACTGAACGGCGTGCTATCTGACGACCCGGTGGCATACCTGAGTCTGAAGCAGTTGCCAAGGGAGGTCAGTCACGCCAAACGGAGTTAACCTCGGACTAAAAGCTCTGAACCCGTCAACCCTACTGGACCAGGAAAGGTCCAACCGGGTTTGCCGGAGCAGGGAGAAAAAGGGGGGCCATTGTGATACATTTGCCTATATGTCTCAGTTTAATTCTCCCTGCTTGCCCTGTGTGATTCAGTCCTGGCTAACAGGTTATTGACGTGCTAATGTCCCCTCACTATTTCTAAAGGTTAATTGATCTATTGTGTTGTGTGAAGGAGATCTGTGTTTAAGTGGCTTGTGTTAATTATTCTGATTGCTTCATTGTGGTAATTATCTCTCTATATGCGGGGTCGAGCTGTCTAGTTAATGTATTCAGTACAACTAGTACTCAGCGTCACTGATGTCATTGTCTAAAGGAAATGTGTTTTCAGACTCGGCTCCGTCGTGTCTGCCTAATCATCTGTATGGAAGCCCCAGTGTGAGGGGGGCAGAGATTTGTCATTGTAACAGTTTTGGAAATGACATATAAGCTGTGTGATATAACATTAAAGTCTGTCTTGTTCTAGCAGTAAGCCTGGACTCATGTGTGGCTTAATGGGCGATCTCAGGAATATTCCTCCTAGTGGAATATTGGGTGATGTTCTTATGGAAGAAGGGACTGTTTGACGGGGATATCATACCAATACCGTCACAGCTTTCCTTAGCTCAGTGCAGTCCTCCTCCCCCACCTCATGTGGAGAAAGCCTCTTGAGGGGGGAGGGGCGACCAGGCAAGTCAGGACACTCTCTATATTGCAGATAGAGAAAGGAGCTGTGTGATATTAGGCTTTATAAGTACTGAAGGAACACTGCTTGTATGTCCTAAAGATACTGTAGTGGTTATGGTGAATGGCTTTTGTGCGGGCTCAGCAATTCAGCTATTCAGCATTCCCACTCGCATTTTCCTCAGGAAATGCATTGTCTAGTTAGTGGGAATGCTTTAATAAGCATTCCCAGTATTGATATCCGTAAATTTATTATTCTTAATTAGTGGGAATGCTTTAATAAGCATTCCCAGTATTGATATTCGTTTTTTATTATTCTTCTTCTTAATTTTAATTTTATTATTCCGTACGTTTTTTGGCTCTGCGTAACTTCTGCATACTTTCAGCTATTGATGGGACTTCTTCAAGTTTTTTTTGTACTATTTATACTTTTTAAAATATTAAGCTTTTAGACACTTTTTTTTAACATTGAAGTCAATAACATCCTTTTTCCTGCTTCAAAACACACGTTTTGCCAAAAGTTTCAGCTCCTTCATACTTTCACTTACAGACACCAAACAAACTTTAAAGCGGTCACAAAATATTCAGCTATCCAAACATGACTTTTCAGATTGATATCTTTTACGGTTTTTGTGAAAACGCAATTTACGTTTAGTGATATTTTCAGAAAATTTAATCGGTTATAATGTAACCCTATGGAAGGGATTTAGAGTGTGTCATGCGACCTTTAGAGTGGAGATCTTTGAAAAAAAAAGTTATCTTTAAAAAAAGGGGGAACAAATTGCTCTCACGCCCACAAGATCTACTTGTCATACACAATTTATATATCAAAACGTAGGTATGCTTGTCTGGTTTCAGGCAATGTGATCAGTTTTGTGATACGCATTTTAGTTTTAGTTCCTGGAGCTTCTAAAGGACAACAGCCTGAAATCTTCTCTCATAGACTCTCATGTTAAATTATCTAAAAAAAATTTCTGCAAAACACACAAACATGCTCTTTTCTAAATCGCTGACATGGCCACATTTTTTAAGTTTATCAACATAAATTTCATATCGCTGCGTTCACAAGGGCCGTGTCTTTCAAACGGTGTAGTCGCTGTATCGATCGCATGTACGGTTGTGGATTTATTAAGCTTTGTTTGAAGGCTTAATTCATGTATTTGGTCTGTGAATTAAAAGCGTTTGTAATGGTATTTCTTTCCATAAATAGCTTTCTACCTCAGTGCAATATTCCTCCTCACTGACCTGGGGGGGAGGGAAACCTTCTGAGGGGGGAGGGGCGACCAGGAAGTCAGGATACTCTCTACTTTGCAGATAGAGAAAGGAGCTGTGTGTCCTAAAGATAGTGTAGTGGTTATGGTGAATGGCTTTGGCAAGGGGCTCAGCAATTCAGCTATTCAGCATTCCCACTTGCATTTTCCTCAGGAAATGCATTGTCTAGTTTTAATTTTAATTTTAATTTTAATTTTATTCCGTACGTTTTTTGGCTCTGCGTAACTTCTGCATACTTTCAGCTATTGAGACCATTCAACTTTTAAAATGTTCATCTCGTCCAGCTAACGATGGGACTTCTTCAAGTTTTTTTGTACTATTTATACTTTTTAAAATATTAAGCTTTTAGACACTTTTTTTAACATTGAAGTCAATGAGAACATCCTTTTTCCCGCTTCAAATCACACGCGCTGCCAAATGCTTCTTCTCCTTCATACTTTCACTTACAGACACCAAACTTTAAAGCGGTCACAAAATATTCAGCTATCTGAAAATGACTTTTTAGATTGATATCTTTTACGGTTTTTGTGAAAACGCAATTTACGTTTAGTGATTTTTTCAGAAAATTTTATCGGTTATAATGTGTTTCTATGGAGCAGCTTTAGAGTGTGTCATGTGACCTTTACAGCACAGATCATCCACAAAAAAAAATTATCTTTAAAAAAGGGGGAACAAATTGCTCTCACGCCCACAAGATCTACTTGTCATACACAATTTCTATATCAAAACGTAGCTATGCTTGTCTGGTTTCAGGCAATGTGATCAGTTTTGCGATAGGCATTTGACTTTTAGTTCCAGGAGCTTCTAAAGGACAAGCGCCTCAAACTCCCTCCCATTGACCGTCATGTTAAAAAGTCTAAAAATTGTTTCTGCAAAACACACAAAGACGCTCTTTTCTAAATCGCTGACATGGCCACATTTTTAAGTTTATCAACATAAATTTCATATTGATGCGTTCACAAGGGCCGTGTCTTTCAAACGGTGAAGTCGCTGTATCGATCGCATGTACGGTTGTGGATTTATTACGTTTTGTTTGAAGGCTTCGATAACTGATTTTGTGTGTGGATGAAAGCGTTTCTAATGGTATTTTGATTCCCTAAACAGCTTTCCTTACCTCAGTGCAGTCCTCCTCCCCCACCTCATGTGGAGAAAGCCTCTTGAGGGGGGAGGGGCGACCAGGCAAGTCAGGACACTCTCTATATTGCAGATAGAGAAAGGAGCTGTGTGATATTAGGCTTTATAAGTACTGAAGGAACACTGCTTGTATGTCCTAAAGATACTGTAGTGGTTATGGTGAATGGCTTTGGTGCGGGCTCAGCAATTCAGCATTCCCACTCGCATTTTCCTCAGGAAATGCATTGTCTAGTTAATAAATGAAATGTTCTTTTAAAAGCAAAACATTTTCTGACTTAATTGTTCTTTGGCACCGTTATAATCCCTACTTCCCCCCTACTTTGGCACTGTTATAATCCCTACTTCCCACCTACTTTCTCTACTACTACCTGGGAATGAGGTGCTGTATATGTTAGACGAACATCTTAGCCACACCACATCTTTCTGTATATATATTTAATGCACTGCAGATCACTGAATCACCTGCCTGCCTGACTGTATATTTGAAAAAGTACACCAGGAAAAGCCTTCAGTCAGATCTAGCTACACTGGATATAGTGGATTTAGTGGTTATAGTGGGTTTGAAGCTGAACCTGCAGCAAGTGTGAGGACTGGTAAGGACTTGTCTTCAGGCAGTGTACTGTGTACCAGGAGGACAAGTGGTAAAAATTAATATAATGTGTTGCTCGCTAATGCGATTAAAAATGTGATATTGCATCCAGAAATGTCAGGTATGACCATGGCAGGTGTAGCAGAGGTGTCCCTGGAGACCGCCCAGGAGCTCATGGTGTCTGAGCTCAGGGTTTCCTAGGACAACTGTGTCGCCGCTTCGACTGACAAGTGTGTTTCACATGAGGTGAAAAGCAATGTACTAAGGGGGTAATCCACAAAAGGGATACGCCGGCGTATCTACTGATACGCCGTCGTATCCCTGTTTCTATCTATGGAACTGATCCACAGAATCAGTTTACCATAGATAGGCAGAAGATCCGACATGTGTAATTGAATTACACTGTCGGATCTTAAGGATGCAATTCTAGGCCGGCCGCTAGGTGGCGAGGCCATTGCGGCCGGCCTAGAATATGCAAATGAACACTTACGGCGATCCACGAACGTTCCGACGGGCCCGTCGCTCTAAATCTACGTCGTTTACGTCGAGTTACGCCGCGTAAAACTAGGGCTGAGCCCTAGTTCTCTTAAGCCATGTTAAGTATGGCCGTCGTTCCCGCGTCGAAATTTAAATTCTATGTCGTTTGCGTAAGACGTTTGTGAATGGCGCTGGACGCCATTTACGTTAATGTCTAAGCAAATGACGTTGGAGCGACGTCAGTTAGCGCAATGCACGTCGGGTAAGTTACCCGACGGAGCATGCGCAGTACGTACAGGCGCGGGAGCGCGCCTAATTTAAATGGGACTCGCCCCGTTAGATTCGGCACGCCTTGCGCCGGACACATTTTAAGTTACACCGCCGCAAATTTCAAGGTAAGTGCTTTGTGGATCGGGCACTTAGGGAGAAATTTTGCGGCGGTGTAACTTAAATCGGAAGATTTAAGTTGCGCCTGATATTTGTGGATTTGGCCCCAAGTATCCTACAATCTCAAACTGCTAATGTGCCAACACAGCTTATACAAGGCAGGAAGGTGGATAATGATGATGCTGAAAAGTGTATTACTGACAATGTTGATGGTTTGGTGTCTCCTATGGTAACCACAGGCAGTGCTGCAGAGTTGTTCCAGGAAATTTCATGAGGACTCCCTGTGTTGGAGCCAGCGGTGGTCCAGGGCGGCTCTAATACTGCTCAGGTGGAACACAATGGGAAAACGGCTCAAGTGATGGAGCATGACAAATCACAATCTGATGTGGTTGACCGCGACTGGTGCAGGTTGTCTGCTGCTAAACCACTCTGACTCTGTCCACCTGTGTCTTCTTGGGCAAAGGGAGCAGTGCTACGGAGTGCTGGTGTTTGGAGCACAGACAGGATAGACTGAGAAAGTGTTAGGGAAATTAGATGCTTATTTTATAATCATTGATAAATGCTTGCAAAAGATTGCTTAGGAGTAGAAATATTTCATAGATATAAAAGAAAGTCTTAATTTTTAGGTGTTGAACTTTAGATGACCTCTCTGCTTCATGACAAGTTTACACAGGTGTTCTTAAAATGTATTGGGATAGTTCATTTTAACCACTTGCTTACTGGGCACATATACCCCCTTCCTGCCAAGCGAAATTTCAGCTTTCAGCACTGTCATGCTTTGAATGACAATTGCGCAGTCGTGCGACGTGGTTCCCAAACAAAATTGGCGTTCTTTTTTTCCCCCACAAATAGAGCTTTCTTTTGGTGGTATTTGATCACCTGTGCGGTTTTTATTTTTTGCGCTATAAACAAAAATAGAGCGACAATTTTGACAAAAACACTGGGCCAGATCCACAAAAGACATACGCCGACTTAACTGCTGTTCAGTCTGTGTGTAACTTTGGAAACGATCCTCAAAAGGCTTTTTCCAAAGTTAGGCAGAAGATCCGGCATGTGTAATTGAATTACACTGCCGAATCTTAGGATGCAGTACCGCATCCGCCGCTGGGGGCATTTCGAGTCGAAATGCCGTTTCTAGTATGCAAATTAGCACTTAAGGCGATCCACAAAGCTTTCCAGCTTCGTTTTTGCGCCGTAAGTGTTATTTTGCAAGTGTAAAATTAGGGCTGGTTCTACAAAGTGTAAACTAGTCACACCTTGTAAAAGCCCATTCCAGCGACGGCATTTGGTATGCATTCCCGAGGGAGAACTCCACGGCAATTTGTAAAAGCAAAACCGGCATGGGTTCCCCCCCAGGAGCATACCAGGCCCTTAGGTCTGGTATGGGTTGTAAGGGGACCCCCCCTACGCCGAAAAATCGACGTAGGGGGTCCCCCTACAATCCATACCAGACCCGTATCCAAAGCACGCTACCCGGCCGGTCAGGAATGGGAGTGGGGACGAGCGAGCGCCCCCCCCTCCTGAGCCGTGCCAGGCCGCATGCCCTCAACATGGGGGGGTTGGGTGCTCTGGGGCAGGGGGGCGCACTGCGGGCCCCCCCACCTCAGAGCACCCTGTCCCCATGTTGATGAGGACAGGACCTCTTCCCGACAACCCTTGCCATTGGTTGTCGGGGTCTGCGGGCGGGGGCTTATCGGAATCTGGGAGTCCCCTCAAATAAGGGGGCCCCCAGATACCGGCCCCCCACCCTAAGTGAATGGATATGGGGTACATCGTACCCCTATCCATTCACCTGTAGGCAAAAAGTTAGTTAGTAAACACACAACACAAGGCTTTTTAAAATATTTTATTATTCTGCTCCGGATGCCCCCCCTGTCTTCGTTATTAGCTCAATTACCAGGGTGGGCTTCTTCTTCCGCTCTCCGGGGGTCTTCCACTCTCCGGGGGTCTTCTCCGCTCTCCGGGGGGGCTTCTCCGCTCTCCGGGGGTCTTCTTCCATCTTCTCCCCTCTTCCGCTGTTGACTCGGCGAACCCCGGTTCTTGTGCAGATGTCCGGTGCCTTCTTCTTCAGCGCTGGCTGCCTGCTATCTTTGTGTGTCAGCTCAATTTCTAACAGGCAGCCAGCGCGGTCTTCTGTGACGTCATCTTCTGTTCTTCTCCCCTCTTCCGATGTTGCCTCGTCGCCTGTTGTCGCTGTAATGATGGAAGCGCGCCTTGCATCCCATTTATATAGGCATCACCGTCCCATCATCCTCCGGCAGGTACCCACGTGGTGGGTGCACGTGGGTAGGCACCCACCACGTGGGTACCTACCGGAGCATGATGGGACGGTGATGCCTATATAAATGGGATGCAAGGCGCGCTTCCATTATTACAGCGACAACAGGCGACGAGGCAACATCGGAAGAGGGGAGAAGAACAGAAGATGACGTCACAGAAGACCGCGCTGGCTGCCTGTTAGAAATTGAGCTGACACACAAAGATAGCAGGCAGCCAGCGCTGAAGAAGAAGGCACCGGACATCTGCACAAGAACCGGGGTTCGCCGAGTCAACAGCGGAAGAGGGGAGAAGATGGAAGAAGACCCCCGGAGAGCGGAGAAGCCCCCCCGGAGAGTGGAAGACCCCCGGAGAGCGGAAGAAGAAGCCCCCCCTGGTAATTGAGCTAATAACGAAGACAGGGGGGGGCATCCGGAGCAGAATAATAAAATATTTTAAAAAGCCTTGTGTTGTGTGTTTACTAACTAACTTTTTGCCTACAGGTGAATGGATAGGGGTACGATGTACCCCATATCCATTCACTTAGGGTGGGGGGCCGGTATCTGGGGGCCCCCTTATTTGAGGGGACTCCCAGATTCCGATAAGCCCCCGCCCGCAGACCCCGACAACCAATGGCAAGGGTTGTCGGGAAGAGGTCCTGTCCTCATCAACATGGGGACAGGGTGCTCTGAGGTGGGGGGGCCCGCAGTGCGCCCCCCTGCCCCAGAGCACCCAACCCCCCCATGTTGAGGGCATGCGGCCTGGCACGGCTCAGGAGGGGGGGGCGCTCGCTCGTCCCCACTCCCATTCCTGACCGGCCGGGTAGCGTGCTTTGGATACGGGTCTGGTATGGATTGTAGGGGGACCCCCTACGTCGATTTTTCAGCGTAGGGGGGGTCCCCTTACAACCCATACCAGACCTAAGGGCCTGGTATGCTCCTGGGGGGGGAACCCATGCTGGTTTTTTCTTTGAAAATTGGCATGGAGTTCTCCCTCTCAGGAATGCATGCCGAGCGACGCTGTCATTTTTTTTTTTTTTTTCCCGACGCAACTTTTTTAAGCCGTCGCGATCCTCAAAACTCGGCGTAACGTAACTTCGCGCATGCGCAGTACGGCCGGCGCGGGAGCGCGCCTCATTTAAATGGGACTCGCCCCATTTGAATAGGAACGCCTTGCGCCGGCGGAATTTTAGTTACACAGCCTGAAATTTCTAGATAAGTGCTTTGTGGATCAGGCACTTAGGTAGAAACTTTAAGGCAGTGTAACTTAAATGGGATTTTTTAAGTTACGCCAGGTTTTTGTGGATCTGGCCCACTATTTTTTACTATAATAAATATCCCATTTAGTTCCGATACGTACTCTTCTACATATTTTTGGAAAAAAAATTGCAATAAGCGTATAGTGATTGGTGTGCACAAATGTTATAATGCCTACAAAATAGGGAGGACCATTCACATTTATACAGCAAACCGTGCTATAAAAATGCACTGATTACTGTATAAATGTGACTGGCAGGGAAGGGGTTAACACTAGGGCGATCAAGGGGTTAAATATGTTCCCTGCTAGGTGATTCTTACTGTGGGGGGAGGGGACTGACTGGGGGAGGTGACCGATGGTTGTCCCTATGTACAAGGGACACACCATTGGTCTCCTCTCCCTAACAGGATGTGGATCTCTGTGTTTACACGTCCCTGGCTCTGTGACTGCCGATCGTGGGTGCCTGGCGGACATCGCAGCCGCCAGGCATGCGCAGCGGTACCCCCAGTCGCGCGCGGCCAGAGGCCGAATATTGACAGCCTCCCGGCAGATTAGAGCCATCTTGCGGCCGTAAATAGTTGGCGGCCGGATGGTAAGTGGTTAAGTTCACTAATTAGAGAAGATACACATTTTGACAACAGTTGAAATATAGCTGATAAGATAAGCACCGTCAAAGATAAGTGTTACAGGTGGTTTAAAATGATTATGTGGATATGGAAAAGTTATGTACAGTATATTAATAAAGTTTGACAGGGTCGAACTTAGGTCTGCTTGTGCCCTCATTAAAACGGTTACATATAACGGATAGGGTGGGGTTATGGAAAGTTCATTCTTCCAAAAGTCGTAAATCTGTTAGGCCCCGTACACACGAGAGGATCCATCTGCTGGAATTGATCCGCGGACCGGCTCCAGCGGATAGATCCCCTGGTGTGTACAATCCAGCGGATCTGTTTCCGCGGATTTTTATCCCCTGGGATGGATTTCCAGTGGATAAAAATTTGAAGACATGCTTTCAAATCTATCCGCTTGAATCCATCCCAACGGATTGATCCGCTGGTCTGTACAGACTCACCGGATCAATCCGTCCGAATGAATCCCCCGCATGCGTCGTAATGATTCGACGCATGCGTGGAATTCCTTATATGACAGCGTCGCGCACGTCATCCGATGGGATTTCGGCGCGGATTTCGATCCGATGGTGAGTACACTCCATCGGATCAAAATCCTCGCAAATCCTCGAGAGGATTTATCCGCGGAAACGGTCCGGTGGACCGTATCTGCGGATAAATCCTCTCGTGTGTACGGGGCCTTATCCTTGAAGTTGATGGACAAAGAGGGTTTGATCTAACACAGCTGGGTGCCATACTGTCACTACACAGGTGTTTTTAATTGGACAAAACCAGTTATAAATCACTTTAATAAACATATTGGAATTCTGGGAATAATTAAGTTTGTCTGGTTGTAGGACAGGTGTTACATTGACGTGGATCAGAGGTAGGCAATCTAGGGCCCTCCAGCTGTTGCGGAACTACAAGTCCCATCATGCCTCTGGGAGTAATTGT
This sequence comes from Rana temporaria, assembly GCF_905171775.1. NCBI lineage: Eukaryota > Metazoa > Chordata > Amphibia > Anura > Ranidae > Rana > Rana temporaria. The sequence goes on along the minus strand of NC_053489.1, from coordinate 383,925,332 downwards.
AACTGCCAGCCTTGCAATGCCTCATGGGAAATGTAGTTCCACAACAACTATATATGTGCCTTCCCTAGTAGCTGCTCCGCTTTTCCCCTTTACCCTCCCCCCTTCCCCCTCATCCTTGGTTCCATCTGGGATGTGATCCACATGTGCAATTGTTGCCTTGGTCTGGTTTATCACTGGAAGTGACCATATAGATGTTTATGTTTTTTGTCCCTTCCCTCCTTTGTGTTTTTTTTTCTTCCCTTTTCCCCTCCCCCTTTGTTTCCCCCCGCCCCCCTTCTGTTTTCCCTGATTTCCAATCTTTTAGGGGGCTAATTGTGAGAATTTTGTAAGTGTAATAGGACTTAAATGTAATATGCAATTGAAGTAGGTATTTCCAATGTGTTGTAAAAGAACAGTCTGTACTAGATATGTTGTATACAATTTATTAAATGAAATATGTATGTACACCGTTGTTTAAATGTTGTTGTTGTTGTTGTTTTGCTTTCCTTTTGATTGTGCAGATTCACACGCTGTCCTGCCATCCCGTGACCAACAAGTGGCTGACATCTGGTCGATACTTAGTCAGCTTGGGGACTTTGCTCTGAACAGTATTTCCCTGGTTCATTAGGCTCTTTGTTTATTAGCTCAGATGCCCTCCCTTGTTGTCCTTTGTTGTGGCTACTAGGGGCGTTTTCGGCTTGGCCATATGGACACACAAGGGCTTCTTTGGAATGCCCACTTTTTGCTTCGGTGCGCTGTCGCCCTGGTCCATCTGCCTGTGTTGCCGCCTGTCCTGCATGCCCCATGTGACTATGGGATCCCCCTTCTTTCCCCTTTGTGGGGATCTCTGGCACACACACCCGCGCCACTCCCATCTGGACGGAGTTATTGCCGCCCACCATCCGCGTCATGGATGAGGTAACGCTGGGGATTCTGGGCCTTGTAGGCTGTGCGGCCCCATTTGGCATTGGCGCATGCGCCCGAATGCGTTGTTGTGTCCACGCACGCCCGATGACGTCGGACGTGCGGGGGGAGATAAATGGAGCCAGCCCTTTCCATCATCCTTGCTGCACTGAACTGTGGAACAGCCTTTCCGTACCTTCGTACTTATACAGGTGATTGCTCTATATGTGCCTTGCTGGACTAGAGCTGTTTTGCTCTGTTTTTGGCTATGTTGTTTCTTCAACCTTTCTTTGTATTTTTCCCTGGACTGATACTTTATTGGCTGTACTATAGCCCTGATTATTTGGGCTCCTCTCTGTATTATTTCAGTAAATAGTGACCCCTAGCGGTCAATGGTATGATATAATTCCATACCTGAACAATATATATTATATATATAAAAAAAAAATCTTCTTTCATCCTCTTTTCTTATTTGTTTTCTTTTTACAAGATCGCGTGATCAGGCATATCCTGTCCTGTATCCAATCTGAAAAGGTTGAAGTGTTTGGCTGCCCTTTGTGTGCTACAATTTTGCTTCACATAAGTAAGTGCAACTCTATCATCATAAACTATATAGTTGTTGTAATGTGTTGGAACATAATACTCATTAGGTGCTATATGTTCCCTATAGCTGGGTCTCCATTTCTCCCCCTATTGTCAAGCCTCTGCCCCGACGCAGCATAGGTACCTCGGTGTAGGGCCTTTCACCCTTTGTGGTTTGAGCTGTTCTCGATGCCCTGGTGTTTCCAGGATTGATGTCAGTTTACCTCCTCCTCCGGTATGCCAGGTCAGCGTGTGTCCCCTTCAAGGAAGGCTCTTGCTCTGTTTGTATTTTGTCTTATTTGTTTAATGTACCTAGCTGAATGTATAATGTACAATCTCTCATATGTTGTTTTCTACTTTGTTAGAGCTGGCTATTTAAATCTGGTAGTTTTCAAAACCCCTGAAAAAGCCGATTAAGGCAAAATATATTGGGTTACAAACATCCTAAACCGACCAGCTGTCTAATTTGGGGAATTCCAGCAACCTGGATATCCAAGTTCTAACTAAAATTGTTTTTAATTCTGTATCATGTGTTGCATGTTTCTCAACTTTGATATTTTAATAAATTATTAAAAATTATTTGTGATATTGAGAACTTATTCTATTTAGCACCGCTAAAATCCCATTCCTCTTTCTGTTCTCACTTGCGTAGTTCAACAGCTGGAGGGCCCCATGTTGCCTACCCCTAACGTAGATCTTAGCAACCAATCATATCTAGGGGAGATGGCTAAGATAAGGGTATATAAATGCAAGTTTTAAAATTTTTAGACAGACAAGTCAGATAGGAGCTCATAAGGCTGAACTCTATGTATGCTCCCCTATTGCACGGGTCATAGAGGTCAGAACCAGTGGGCAATAATCTGTTCAGATAGGAATTTATCAGGCTGACTGTTTGTCTATGCAGCCCTATTGCACGGGTGACAGGTGGTCAGAAACAGTAGGCAAATATCTGTCCTTTTGTTGTAACTTGTCTCCTCGTACGAGTCAATAACTTGATCAAGAAAACTTGATCCAGAGTGTGGTCTCAGGTGAATTTATCTCACAGATAGTCTCACCATAAAAGTATTAGTGGGGTGGAAAGAAATTTCTGAAGGTAATAGTAAGGTGGACACTATTGCTGCTTTGACAAATGGAGAGGCTGCAAGGCCAGTAGACACAGGTGTGTTGGCTTTTGTAGAAGTTAACCTTCTCCAGTTGGAAGGATCTGAAAAGGGCACATACATAGCAGAGGTTTTGTCCACGGCAAAAGAGATAAGTAATGTTGAGCATCAGGATGATGGGATAAAGTATAGGGGCTTTGAAGGGCTCAGTGTTGCTGGAAATGAGAGGATGAGTGTGACACATGCGATTTGCAGTGCTCATGGGAAGCCGCAAGTTTTGTCAGTTGCCCCTGAGGTGGAGGTCTCTTTGAGTGTCTCGGCCCCTCCACTTCGTTAGTAAAGGAAAATTACCTAGAGTTCTGTGTTACCGGAGACAGGTGGTACAGGCAATGCTAAGCAATATTGATAAAAATTGGTTACTGCACTGTTGGTTACTTTTGTGGAAAGTTGTCTCACAGTTCTCTGCGAGAGTGCTTCCAGCGGCAGTTATGTGCAGAAGGCGCTATAGGGAGCTGCTAGAGGAATCAGAAATAATAGACATAGTGGAAGTCTCTCCGTATGCTGGTGTGATGGGGTGCATTCCTGCTGATGAGGTCCGAGGTGTGGCTGAGCAGTGGTTGGTACATGGCGCGTGTACTGTCTCACCCGCTATACCTCATGTAAAGGAAGGGCCCAGAACAGACATGGCAGTAGTGGGATTTCGGTCCATCACTTGCAGAGAGGTGCAGTTTGAGGTACCCGGAGACACTTTGACAGGAAATAACAGTGATAGTAACTATAACGAAAAAGTGTAAGAGTAGTACTGTAGAGCACTGTCAGAAAACTCAGATATTGGTTGAGGTACCAATGGACACAAAAATGGTTAAAGACATTGGAGTGGAAAAATGTGGCGAAAAATGTGCGTTGATAAGACAGTGCTATGAAGAAGCACTAAGGCATAGTGCGAAACGTCAGCTTTTCTTTTGTTGTGCTGTTTTTTGCTGTGGCATGTATTTTGTGATTTTTAATTAAAGGAGGAGTTTTTTTGGAGTGCGGCTGTCCCACCTTTTTTCCTTCATCCTAACCTGCATTTTGATTGCACTGCCTGCACCCTTGGCTCGGACCACAGGAATCAGATTACCTGGTTCTCTTTGAGCGGTTACCCACTCTCTCATAAGACAGTTGCTATTGGAGTGTTGGACAACAGGGTGCCATGTGAAACTGCGGGACTGTCCCAAAGGGAGTAACTGCTTGCCTGTATGTGGTCCCTCCATAGACACTGTCCTAGCAAACAAGGGTACAAGAGGTCCTAATGACAATATTGAGTTGAATAACCCCTTGTGGAACATTGCTATCGAGGTTAAACAGAAGGCTGTGGTGTTGATCTCAGATGGTTTGGTTGCCAAGGGTAACCACACAGGGATCAGTGAACCTGAGAAACTGATGTTGTTGGTTAATGTGGCATCTGATAGTGAGAAGGGTCAGTCCCTGACAGATTTCATGGAAGTTGGTCCCCAACAGTCCCAAGAGAGTAGGTCTGTGGGAGAAAAAAGGAGGATCCCAAGGGTAGAAGGGATAGAAAGATTAGTGGGAGCCCACGGTTCAGGAAGAAGTGCTGGTGGAAGCACACCCAGAAGAAGATGTGGGTGGAGTGCCCCTAGAGAAAAGGTTGGGCAAATTTGAACTGCTGGTGGAAACATACCCGGAAAAAGAACTGCGCTTACGCAGCTAATGGCTTGCCCAGAGGTGTCCCATTCATGGTGATGGGTTTATGTGTTCCTCCCTCTGGTTTGAAACAAGGGGGGAGGATATGTGGCAGTGGGACCCAGTGCTACCTTAAAGATTGCTGGTTTGGGCCAGATTTTGGAGAGAAAGGAACGCTGACTGCATAGCTGTGTGTTGGGATATTTAGTTGTGACCTGACTATGGTTCAGGGCTCCACCCAACAGACAGGAAGTCTGTGCATGGGAGTCAGGTGGACTCCCATTCCCCTGAGAGGAGTCAGAGGCTACATAGGTGCAGCCAGAGCATGCATGTCTGCAGGAGGCAGATGTCCTTGGTGACAGAGCAGCAAGGCACTGATCAGGAGTAAGCTTAACTCTAGGTAACACTTTTGTTCTGAGGAGCAGACCTAAGGCCTACAGTCAGATATAGGCTACCAGGCCAGTTTTGGACTGGTGTACTTACTGAAAATGCACCTACCACTTGAGTCTGATCACCCCAATCTTACAATATATATACTGGGCTAGAATCAGATAGCCCGCCGTTACTTTGTGCGGGTGTAGCGTATCTCAGATACGCTACGCCGCTGTAACTTAGTGAGGCAGGTTCTGTATTCACCTAGAATCTGCGCCCTAAGTAACGGCGGCATAGCGTAAATCTGCCGGCGTAATCGCGCCTAATTCAAATTGTGAAGAGGTGGGCGTGTTTTAGGTAAATAAAACATGACCCCACGTAAATGACGTTTTTGACTAACGGCGCATGCGCCGTCTGTGAACGTACCTCAGTGCGCATGCTCCAAATTAACCCGCAAAAAGCCAATGCTTTCGACGTGACCGTAAATTACGCAAAGCCCTATTCCCGAACGACTTACGTAAAAAATGGAAAATTCGACGCTGGCCCGACATCCATACTTAACATAGGATACGCCTCATATAGCAGGGGTAAATTTACGTCGGAAAAAGCCTAACGTAAACGACGTAAAAATGCGCCAGGCGGACGTACATTTCTGAATTGGCGTATCTACTTAATTTGCATATTCCTCTCGTAAATCGACGGAAGCGCCACCTAGCGGCCAGCGTAAATATGCAACTAAGATACGACGGCGTAAGAGACTTGCGCCAGTCGGATCTTAGCCAAAATCCGGCGTATCTTGTTTTCTGGATACAGAAAAAAGATACGCCGGAGCATCCTAGAAGTTACGCGGCGTATCAATAGATACGCCAGCATAACTTCTTTCTGAATCTACCCCACTGTATGTGTATATGTGTGTGTGTGTATATATATATATATATTATATAATTACTATATTGTTGTAGATGTTTTTGTATTTTGTCCAAGCCAATTCTTAACCACCTCCCACCCGGCCACTGCACATATATACGGCCGGGTGGGTGCTTCTTCTTTCTGAGTGGACGTTCATGAACGTCCCTCAGAAGGAGAGGGATCACGCGCAGGCCTGCGCAGTGGCGTGATCCCGATGCGCTCGTGTCACCCGTACACATCGCATCTCCGATCAGCAGGAGGGCTCTGCGATTGGCCCTCCTGATCACATGATGTCTGTGTCCAATCACAGCCATCGCATGTGACGTAAATAGAGAGCCTGTTGCTAGATAATCGGCTCTCCTCACACTGAAATTGTGGATTGCTGCAGCTAGCCGGTGATCAGCGAGTATGAGCTGTATTTTTTTTACAGCTTTTTACACACTGATCACTGGCCCAGTGTCCCCAAAACAATGTCACCACACACATGTTCCCACACAGTAAAAACACCTGTCCCCCCACATATGTAGCAGGAAAATCATATGTCCCAATGATCGTCTGCACACTGTGACAGGAAGTCAGGTAAATCTGTGGGTGTTGTCACAGACGGGACATACATTTCTGCCTTGTTTAGACAATACACCAATTGTTGTTAGGCGTCAGCTGCAAAGTGGCCAGAAAAGGTCTAAGGGCGTTGGAAAACGTCAGCTGTTCAGAATGAGGCAATTAAGGCCTCTATAAGTAATCCAGAGGATTACCACTGAATGCTGCATCCTGAGGCTTTGTGAATAAGGAGAGCAGTGTACTGAAAGTCTTCTGAGGAGGTGAGGATTGATTTTTCTGTGTGATAAAAAATCAAAAGACTATTGTTTTTCTGCTGTATGACCAGCAGTGTCTGCCCAGCACTAGGCTGTGCCGGACTCCATAGATGGGGCCTCTATCTTCACCACACAGGAACCTAAGTGGCCAGGGTTTATTTTATGTTTGATTTTGTTTATGCTGTTTGGATGCTTGCACTTGTTTTCAGCAAGATGGAAGAATAAACCAAAATCTTTGTTTTCAACCGTCTTCGACTGCCTGTCTGTATAAATTCAGTGTGTAGTGAACCCATCCAGGGGGTCACACACCCCGCTACCGAGCTAACCCCTTACAACACATACAGTATGTCCGTGATCACCTGCGCACATCTGTACATGATCATCTGCACACATCTATCCGTGATCACACAAACCAATTATACACTTAACAGGATTTTTTTTACCAAAGACATGTAGCAGAATACATTTTAGTTTACATTTATGACAAAATTAGATTTTATTGGATTTCTTTTAAAATGGAAAGTAGAAAATATTTTTCTTTTCAAAATTTTCACTCTTTTTTCGCTTACTGTATATCGCAAAAAAACTGAGTGGTGAATAAATACCACCAAAAGAAAGCTCTATTTGCGTGAACAAAATAAAAAATAAATAATTTGGGTACAGCGTTGCATGACCGCGCAATTCTCATTGGAAGTGCGAGAGCGCTGAAAGCTGAAAATTGGCCTGGTAAGGAAAGGGGTGAAAGTGCCTAGTATTGAAGTAGTTAAAGAGGCGCTGCAGTCTCCTATGTAAAAATTTAAAGTCAGCAGATACAAAAACTGTAGCTGCTGACTTTTTTTTGTTTACAAAAAAGTTTATTTGGAAGTTCAGATGTACAAAAATTGAATAATGTTAATACTGGGGTTAACAACAAAATCAAAAGCTGGAACAGGTAACATATGGCAACATACAAGGTTATTTGGGGAAAAATGCAAAAGATATACATATTAATCGAAGGGTAAACAGGACAGTACTTGTCCCAAAACATCCCCTTTTGGCTGGAGCTCTGCTTTAAGGTCAGTGGCTTGGAGAAGCTATGAAACGTCTTCAACATTACAGAACAAGTCCAGTTGAATGTGACTAACTACTACTATATATACACACCATGATCTGGATTAATGAGAACCCTTACAAATGCCTACTGTTTACCTTCACAACCATATTAAAAAGGTACACTCTTTTAATAGCTTCTATTTCATGCAATAAAATAGCTTTATATACATGAGGAGATATAGGTACCTCCTATGTAAGAGGTATGCATCTATATTTATATGCAGTTTTTTTCATAGCACTATAAAAACTATACCTGTTGATTGGGGTAGAGAAGAGGGCAATTAGAACTTGCTTTCCACCGAAGGCCAGAATTTCACTTGATGACTGGATAACATTGAAATAAAAGTGAGAGTCTCCAGGAACAGAACAGTTGAGGCGAGCTTTCAGGAAGGATGTAAATTGTTTTTCTAGAATTCTTTGAGATCCCCCCATGTCATTCTTACATACTTGTGCAACACGGGATACAATCACCTGTAGAGAGACACATGGGGTTAATATAGGCAAGGGAAGAATGAACATAGGAAGTTGAGAATACCCAAAGCGTAAATGCAGCAAACAAACCATTTAGAACTCATACCATGTGACTAGGGTGCCCAAGTGTCCCGGATTGCCCAGGACATGTCTGTCCTGGGTCCCGGGCACCTTCATTCTGGGACAATACAATGTCCCGGAATGAAAAAGATGACAATCACAACCTACTAATTAATATCTACATTTCCGGAACTGGTTGCTAGGGCCTGGCATCTTGCAACCAGTGACAATTTACTCTGACAGTGAGACCAGGAGCGAGGCCTGGGCCTAGTGCAGCACTGCCATCCCCACCCACCTCGACACCTCCTCCTTCTCTGGCACCCAGTGGCAAGCAGCAGGGACTGAAATAAATAATGGTGACTGCGCTGTGTGAGGAAGTGGAAAGAGCAGATGCACAGGGAAGTGGATAGCAAAAACCCACCACTGAGTAATCGCTAAAACCAGTGGGGGTGGGAGGTCTGTGGGTCAGTAATGGTGAACAGCAATAAGCATAAATTAAATATTAACATATACTATAATTAAATTAAATAGTGAACATCACAAACATGAAAAGCATGTAAATCCAAACAGCTTAGTTGATGTGAATGGTGCCAGAAAGTTCAGATTAAACACAATCCAGGTGGGTAGTGAACCAAATAGGAAACGTATAGCAGAGCTGCAGCTAAAAGTGCAGCATACAGAATATGACATTGCGCAAAGAGGAATGTACCATGTGTTGCACTACACTGTGTTAGGAAAAGCAAATCAGCTTTTTTAAGTCCATTTTGCATAAGCATGCTATCCAGTCATCAAACAAATGTAATTTGTTTAAATTGTTTTCACTTTTTCTTCTATTTTGATACATCACAGTCAGTCATAGGGGGGTACCACCAGGCCTCCTGTATGGGGCACAGGCACACAGGGGGGCCCCAGACAGCAGGAGGATCGTTGTAGTAGGACAGGAGAAAAATTACAGAATGATGCACTATGTCTGTGTCTCTTCCTCTAAAAGCCGGTTTCTCCCCCTCTCCCTTCCACCGACTTTTAACATATACAATAAAATAGAATTTCTTCATAAACTTACGGCGCAAAATCTTCCTGGATTTGACTTAAAGCCAGGTAAGATACGGCGGCGTAGCGTATCTCTGATACGCTGCGCCTATCCAATTATATGTGGATCTGGCCCTATGTGTTTTACATACATATATATTATACATTATATATTTTATATATTTATTTTTCATGATATTATTTATGTCTATGTTTAGCTTATGGATCCAGTTAGCACCCACGTATTACTTACAAAAAGCTGACAGTGGCTCCACATTATATATTCATGTATGTGAGACCTTATATTTTCAGCCTCAGGATTAGCCACACATCGCAATCTCCGACCCATTTAATGGCGCCATCCTGGATGAAGACGTGTACTCCAACAAAATGGTTGCCGGGAGTCTATTGTGATATCATATAGCCTAGAGTGTCATGTTAATTAACATCAACCAGTAAAATGGCCGCCGCCTGTACAGTGGCACAAACTCTGGCAAGATGGCCGCCCGGTTACTTCCGGGATTCACACATAAAAGACAAGCTTAGCAGCCAATCCATCACCTCTGATGAAGCCACGTGACGTGGCGTAACATGTAAGGGACGGACAGACTAAGGAACTACACCAGGAAGCATTGCTGTCATTTTCCTATTCATTATTGTAAGCAGCGTTATCTATTCTTTTTATTTTATTAAATCGAGCAATATATAATTCACCATGGGATACCTACTCTTTATTTATTCTACCATTGATGTACATCCGGAGGACTGAGCCCATATCGCAAAACGCCAGGAGAAACCGGATCTGTTGGAGCCGCACAGCACACATTCCTCATTAACAGAGACCCATATACTTAAAGGGGAATTCCACCCACAATTTCACTTTTTAAATATAAATACCCCTGTAATACACAAGCCTAATGTAGTCTAGTAAAGTTAGTCTGTAAACTAAGGTCCGTTTTGTTAGGGAGCATTTAGTTAGTTTATAATCTAGAAATAGACCGTGGCCATCTTAAGTGTGGGCATCATGAAGACAGACTGTATGACTTCCTGGATTTCAGCCTTGCAGATCTCGCACATGCTCAGTGCTGCACAAGCGATGTAATAGGTTTCAGTCAGGTTTGCATAGCAACGGGAGTGTCAGAGGAAGTTGCCGCCCCTTCTCTATGCAAATAGGCTATTTGCAAGGACTACTGGGATACATTAAGCCTATCCCAGAAACCCTTGCGAATAGCCTTGTGACTTAATAGCCTAGGCTAATAAGGAGGAGGAAGTAATGAAGGACTACAAAATAAAGGTATTTACAAGCAACAAAATAAATAAAAACTGTCCATTCTGAACACTATGAGATTAGGGCATGCAGCACAGTCAAACATAAAAAAATGGGTGGAACTCCACTTTAAGGCACTACTATTACTTTGGGAAGGCAAGCGCTCTGTGAGCCCACTACATTGAAGGTTTACTTAGAAGATCACTGAAGAAACGGCATCACCATTATTACTGTCTCAGTTATCCACAAAGGCCCAGATTCTCAAAGAGGTTACGCCGGCGCATCTCGAGATGCACGGCGTAAGTGTAAATTTGCGCCGTCGTATCTATGCGCCGTACCCACAGAACCAGATACGCCTGAAAATAGGCTTCTTTCGATCGGCGTAACTTTTGTACGCCGGCGTAGCGTAGGCGCATATTTACGCCAGGAGCATCCTGCGCTCCCATTGATTTCCTATTCAAATATGCAAATGAGGGAAATACGCCGGTTCCCGAACGTACGACCGCCCGACGCGCGTAAGCTGTATGTCCGGCCTAAACTTGCCCCTCATAAAGCAGGGGCAACTTTGCACCAGACGTGTGCAGGTCAGCTGGAGAGCAGCTTCAGCAGCACTGTTACGGACGAGCTGAGCAACCGCACTTGCAGGACAAGACTTCTGTATGCCAACATGCCAGGGGCATGGTCATAGCTATACTAGTGTGTGCCCAGGCGTGTAGAAGGAGGAGGGCACGGGAGAGGATATACCGAACGTGCATAAACATCTTTGGCATGGGTGATTCGGAGGTGTATCGCATCTTCAGATTCAACACTGATGCCATCCAGGAAATAGCCACAACCCTGCATGACTAGAGATGTACAGAACTGTTCGCCGGCGAATAGTTCGCGGCGATGTTCGCGTTCGCCGCCGCGGGCGAACATATGAGATGTTCGATCCGCCTCCTATTAAATAACATTGAGCAAACTTTGACCCTCTACCTCACAGTCAGCAGACACATTCCAGCCAATCAGCAGCATACCCTCCCTCCCTGACCCTCCCACCTCTCGGGCAGCATCCATTTTAGATTAATTCTGAACTTGCATTCTTAGTGAGAGGAGGGACAGAGTTGCTGCTGCTGATTTTATAGGGAAAGCGCTAGCTTAGGCCAGTGTACTCCAGTCCTGAACGAATCTGATCTCTGCTGTTAGAACAGCACCCCAAACAGCCCTTGTTAGGGCTAATCAATCAGTCTGCTTTTTTTTTTCTCTGTAATCTGTGCTGCGTGGTTTGCAGAGAGAGAGAGACAGACAGAGAGAAAGTGTAATTTTTTGGAGTTAGATAGAGCAGGCAGGCTAGTCAGTTAATGTTACAGTGTGTAGAGGATATATATACATCACCAGGAGTTGTACATATATTTATACACTGTATAGTTTAGTTAGATTAGAGGTGCAGGGTGCTGTGTAATATAAAGGGGTCCAGTGGTGCAGTTCTGTGTAATATAAAGGGGTCCAGTGGTGCAGTGCTGTGTAATGTAAAGGTCCAGTGGTGCAGTGCTGTGTAATGTAAAGGGGTTCAGAGGTGCAGTGCGGGGGGCGTGGCCAAGACTGGCATGTGAGAAGACGTGTGTCTCACAGCTCCTCCACAGTACCTGCTAACGATCCTCTCCCAGCAGCGATTCGAAGGCTCTGAACGGCTGTTCAGCTGGTTACTCACCCGGTCAACCTCCCGGTCCATCCGCCGGCTCACTGCACCCGCGGAATGGCTAAAAAACAGGATGACTGGCCGCCACTCGAGATCCAAGATGGCGCCGCCGCGGCCCGGGCCCTCTGCACACCACGAGGCGCTGACAAACCCAGGGGGGAGCTCAGCAAAAAAGCACCAAAGACTCAGGGTAAGGAGTACCCTAGAGACATGAACTTTTTTACGCAGAAGCTTGGGGGCCCCCAGGAGCAAGGAGCAGGGGGGGGAGCTGAGCGGTCCCCGGACTCAGGGCAGGCCTTGCAGGGACAGACGGATGGCGGGGCCTGGAAATGTGTGGAACATGCTGACGGTACTGAACAGCCCCCCTCCATACATACAGATCCGGATACTGAGGCTGGGGAAACAGAACAACCGACACTGGCTGAAATACTAAGAGCGGTCCATGTATGTACTGCATCAGTGAACACATTGAAAGAACAGTTTGGGGGCCTCAGAGAGGAGGTATCCCTGTTACGGCAAAAGATAAGGGAGCGCACGACGGCGGTGGAGAGCAGGGTGAGTGAGGTGGAAGACAGGCTGCCCCCAGTTGCCCGAGAGGCCCATGCAGCCATTCAGTTGGCCAGGGACACTAACAACAGGGCTGATGACATTGAAAATCGTTTACGCCGCAATAACGTGCGCATAGTGGGGCTGCCGGAGAAAACGGAGGGTCGGGACCCCACGACCTTTGTTGAAAGTTGGCTAGTGGAGTTATTCGGAAAGGAGGCCTTCTCCCCATTTTTTATGGTGGAACAAGCGCACCGCACACCAGGCCACCCGCCGCAGCCTGGGGCCCCCCCTAGGCCTATCCTGGCCAAATTGCTGCATTATAGGGACAGGGAGGCGGTGCTGAGGCATGCCAGAGAGAAAGCTAATGTGCAGGTTAACGGGGTCCGAGTGTCCTTCTACCCGGACTTTTCTGCTGAGGTGCAGCGCCGCCGGGCCAAATTTTCGGATGTGAAGAGGCGTCTTCGCGCACTACAACTACCATATGCTATGCTGTACCCTGCTAAGCTGAGAGTCACTGCAAACCGCCAGGCCCAATTTTTCGAATCGGCTCAAGATGCTGCAGTATGGCTTGACCGGAATGAACAGGCCCTACGTCACCGCGAGAGAGAGGAGGAAGGAGACTGACATTACAGGAGCTGAAGCAGGTTAATATGTTTGCTCGTTACTTTTTGATGTACTGTCTACACGTTCTATAAGCGGAGGGGTGGATTTCCATCCCCTCTTTCCACTTCCCCTGTTGGAAATAGCTGGCCTGCTGTTAACATTTATTGCTACCTGCACAAAAAGGCTCTTATCCTGTTTCTATGTGATTATCTTTTTGCCATGTTCTGCTGGGAGACGTTACACTTGGAAGAGATCTTTGAGCCACCTTGTAAAGCTGCAAGGAAAATGCGATCGCTCCACAATATACGTGGAGCAAAAGTGCCTTATAATGGTTCGCTCCCTGTTGGAGCTGAGAGGTCAGCTCTGTTGGCGACCTGGGCCTATAACTTTTTTTTGTTATTTTTGTCACACTACAGTTCTGTTTTCGGACTCTAGGCCAAGGATGTGGGACCGGTCAGTTGACGGCCCAGGCCTTTCGGTTTTTGCACTTTTACCACCTACATCGAGAACTCTTTTTGCTTACCATTGCACCGTGGCATAGTGACTGTCCTTTCCTGGCCACTCCTGGGAGAATTTTGAGGAGGGTGAAAGTACAGGACGTATGCTAGCAAGAATAGCTAACTCCCAGCGAAGGTCCCCCAGCATCGGAGCTATTAAAAACAAAGAGGGCAAAATAGTGAACTCCCCGGACCTAGTGTTGGTGGAACTGGCCAGGTTCTACGAGAATTTGTACCTCCCGACGGAACTATCTACCCGAGCAGAACTCTTGACTTACTTAGAGGGCATTGACTTCCCCGGGTTGGGTAATGAGCAGCGGAGGGCCTTGGATGTAGTGTTGAGCAGAATACGCCATATTCGATTTTGCGATATATCTCGAATATATAGTCGAATATTCGAGATATATTCGCTAAATTCGAATATTCGTGATATTTTATCGAAATGAAATGATTGCGAATTTTCGCTATTGCGAATGCAAAAACAATTGCGAATTTTCGACAACTGCGGTAGGAGCACTCTGATTGGCTCAGAATATTTGTGATATTTTATCGAAATTTCGCAAAATTGCGAATGCGATATTTATTGCGGAATTTCCCCAAATGCTGTAGGAGCGCTCTGATTGGCTCATTCTGAAATCGAATATTCGAGATATTTTATCGCAATTTCACAAAATGCGAATGCGAAATTGATTGCAGATATTTTGAAAACTGCTGTAGGAGCACTCTGAAATCGAATATTTGTGATATTTTAGCGAAAAAAAATATTGCGATATATATTGCGAAATTCTCGATCGCGCATGCGCAATCGCGCGAACAACACGCGCCCAACACGCGCCCATTTCCTGGACCCTTGCCAGTTTCCTACTTTATGATCGCATCACAATATTATAATGGTTGGAAGCAATTTCTCACTCGCTGAGGAAAAGATGCTGATTAGTGTAAGTATTTTGACCACTGTTATTTCATTATCTTTAACTGCATTTTAGACTAGTTTAAAAGTTAGTATATAAGATCAGATATTAGTATTTCCCAAACAATGTGTCTCCTGTTGTTACAAAACTACAACTCCCAGCATGCCTGGCCAGCTGCAGACACCCTGGTTGGTAAATGTGTATTTAGGCACTTTCCTTGCTATTTAGCATAATGAATTTAACATGTTGTGGACATAGGACGTATGCGAACGTCCTGACTTCAGGGTCCTTAAGGCCCAAGGACGTTCGAATACATATTGCCCTTTAGATGTTGCAGAACTACAACTTCCAGCATGCCTGGGAATGCTGGCACTTCTAGTATTGTAAGTTCTGCAGGCCCACATTTTTCAGACCTTTATGCACGGGTCTCTAAACTGTGGCACCCTAGATGCAGCAAAAGTAAAATTCTTAGCATGCACTGACAGACCATGGCTGATGGGAGTAGTAGTTTTGCAACAGCTGGAGGTGGACTGGTCTTGAAACCCTGAGTTAGGTAACAAACTCGTAGTGTTTTGCAACCATTCTGCCTCCAGCTGTTTTTTTTTCTGTTGAAAAGCCTGTGGCGTGCAAAACACAACCCAAAAACTCCACCCGGTGCAGGGAAAAATGTGCACACACATAAAGAGTGACATCACAAAAAACTGCGACGGGTGCATACGTCAGTGGTCCTCCGAAAAGGACCCGTCTCTGATCCCCCGGGGCGTTAGGCTCCTGACAGGGAAAAGAGTTACTGTGGTCCATACAGCCGAAGCCATATGGACCCATCTTGGTCCAAGCAGCCGAAGCCACAAGGACCCAACATCCTCGGAGGGACTGCCGAAACAGAACCCTCCTCGGTGAGGCTCCCCCGAAGGGAGACCCCATGAGAGCCGGTGAACCTAACCAGAAGGCCGAGTCCACCAACTCCCAAGACTTTCAGAGACCGGCCCGAGGACCAGCACCCTACTCGCCACACATAAAGTGCAAGCATCAAAACAAAAAGAGTGACAAACAAAACAGAACACGGGGAAAAATAATAAAAGAAAGAAAACATCTTGTACGGCACTGTTTCCTAAACGGAGCCTACAGCTGTTGCAAAACAACTCCCCGTTATTACCGGACAGCCATTAACTGTCCAGGCATGCTGGGAGTTAAAGTATAATTGTTGTACAGCTGGTGACGGTGAGCTACATGGTGTATCAGAGCATGCTGGTAGTTGTAGTTGTTAAATAACATCAACTCCATTATTTATTCAAAATTAATTCATCAAAAAGTCAAAAGAAACAAACATATTATTGTTCCTATATAAAGATAGGGATGAAAAAAAATAATCTATTGTACAGGCCCATTATAAGTGTCCAAAAATAATTATAGCGGTCAGATGAATAGCAACGCATATCTCCCCTATACGTGTATCCTGTGTTGTTAATCATATATACATAATTATGCAAATGATAATGGCTGCTATATTTATGCAAAAAAGGTGGCGACCGAAATGGCAGGATATAAAATCTGTCATGTTACCCCTGTCATTGATTAATAAGGCGAGAATGCTTCCAATTGCTGAATACCATAGATTTCTGTCATATATCCATAAGGCTTTAAACAAAAGTATTACAATATACTTTGTTCTTCATCTTGCAGAGGTTCCTAGAAAAGGGCTACGACCAGCTGCGCAGGCAGCCTGATAAAAAGGCTGTGGTCAGCGCCCTAATGGGGGACTTAGGCGGCCATCACGATCGCCTGGCGATCGTTAAGAAATGGTCTGACATGAAGAGGCGCCACATGGACCGGGTCAGGCATATCCGGGATAAATATCATCCAGGTAAGTCATTGGTGACAGTTATGTTTTTTTTTCCAAAGTGTATTTTGTGCGTGAACTCGAGAGAGGAGCCGGACTGCAGGAGTTGGGAGTAGGCAGGCCTCCCCCAGAGGCAATCTGCCACCTTTCTCCATGCCCCGGGTGGCAATGGCGGGTGTGAGGGGGTCCTCCCACACAGACCGTCCTACCTGCTCCGCTTTGAAGCCCAACGGGGCAGAGGGACTCCCTATAAGGGAGTGAGAGGATTTGCCCGCTCAACCAGCCCCGTTAGTCCTTCGCCTCTCTTTTTAGAGACCGCGTGGTCAGAGTGCGTGCATGTTAACCCAATTTCAAGTGCGTGTGTAAGTGTGGTGGTTTTTGTGGGAGGGGGGTGGGCGTACTAAGCGCAGGCTTACCTCGCATAGCACACCCACCGGGGGCCGGACTGAGACCACCAAACCCAATTCACATGTAGCCGAGAGCGGGATACGAACCCCTAGCTGCAGAGGTGAATCGCTTGTCAGCGCAGTGGCAATCGCGTTGAGCCACCGCAGCTCCTTTGGTGACAGTTATGTAAGGTCATATGTAATTAATGTAAGGTCAGATGTTGTTAACCCAGACGCCATGTTGTGGTAACATATATCACCACCAGCCAAGGTATTCATAGTACTGTTGAAAAAAGACATGGGACAGCAGACAGGAACACAGAAGTTATGTGGGAACATACTTTTCCCATTGCTTTGCATGGGACTTTAAACAAAAACCCCGACCCTCACCAATGGGGGTAGTTAAGGGATAAATTAACGATCCTATACTTTAAGTGGACGTATAAGTAACATGTGACCAAGTGTTATCGAAATATCTACAGCTGTTATGAAGTAACATGTATTTCCCATAGAGTTGAATGGGACTTTAAAGAAAAACCCCGACCATGGCAAATGGGGGTGGGTAAGGGTTAAACCACCTATCCTATGTTTGTGGCTGACATATAAGTAACCTGTGTGCCAAGTTTCATGTAAATATCTTTAGCCGTTTGGACGTGATGCTGGAACATACATACATACATACATGCACACACACGTTGAGTTTTATATATTTAGATTCCCACTAAATTCATGTGTTAGGCGTGGGGTTGTTATAGTAATCCCGTGTGCTCCATCGGGCCCTTTTTTTAACATGAGATCGTCTGAACAAAACAAAGGAGACAAAAACAGCTCATTTTACCATGGTGGCAGCCCAGCTCACGCTCAGTCCCCTGTAGTGCCCACAAGACCCTTTAATATAACATTGTCCCATTGGTTAACTGTCTATATAAATTAATTTGTATTCATATACAATACAGCAGAGTACACAGAATTTGCATAAGTCATTAGAAAACATTTTTACATATATGAACATTGTGTCATTATAGGAGCTCCTCTACCAGCTGTGCGCCCCAAGCGCACAAGGAGACAGGCCGCAGAGGAGGAGCAGGAGGAGGATGTGGAAGAGGAGGAGAGGGATGAGGAGGAGCAGCCAGGGCCATCCACATCGCCATCCCCAGCTCCTGTGGAGGAGCAAGAGGAGGAGCTGCACCCCCCCCAAACTTCTGGTGGAGTATCGGGTGATGAAGAAGAGGAGCAGGATGAGACGGTTCCTTTTACCATCAATCAGGAGGGTAAATATGTGCACAAAGATTAATAACATTTCAACAATAAAATGTAGCTCTAAAAATGGACAGCATTTAAAGCAGGGCTGTGGAGTCGGTAGATAAATGTTCCGACTCCTCCGTTTTATGTACTTCCGACTCCCCGACTCTGACTCCTCTGTATTAATATGCGAATGTATTTTATACATTCCTTGAGGGAAAGAAACGCAACCTACCACAGGACTACTGGCTGGGAAGCCAACAGTCTACTGTATTGCACAGTTTAAGCAAAAGACAAACACAATGAAAACAATCAAGTGACTGGATAGTAGCAGCAGGCATAAACATCAGGAACAGGATCTTTACCAGTTCAAAAATACAAACCACATTATTTGGTTGTTTTAGAACAAAAACAAAGCTCATCTATAATGAACCAAAAACAAAATCTGCAAAACCTAGAAATGGTTTATATTAATCTTGAAATGTAGTTCTAGGCTTAGCAAATGCAAATCAATTCAATGTAGAGTTCTAAGGAAGAGAATTGCCTCTGCCAGATCCTCTTTCATAGAGGCTCTTAAAGGAGTTCTCTGACCTAAAACTTTTAACCGCCGCTGTGCCCGGGCTGTAAAACTATACAAAATAAACTGTCACTTACCTGCCTACGATCCCCCGTTGTTCCGATATCGCCGTCCCGTTCTCCGGTCCCGGTCTCTTCCGCTTCCTGTGTGTCGGTGACTCATAGTGCGCTCAGCCTATCAGCGGCCGCGACGGGACATTGCTGCGGCCGCTGATAGGCTGAGCGCACTATGAGTCACCGACACACAGGAAGCGGAAGAGACCGGGACCGGAGAACGGGACGGCGATATCGGAACAACGGGGGATCGTAGGCAGGTAAGTGACAGTTTATTTTGTATAGTTTTACAGCCCGGGCACAGCGGCGGTTAAAAGTTTTAGGTCAGAGAACTCCTTTAAGTCAGACTTTATTATTTTTAGGGCTGAAAATAATCTTTCGTAACGGTCTTTGAAATCCAAATGTTTTTTTCTTATATCCTAACAGTTTTGAAAAAGCTCAAGAGGAAACAAAGTGCCATGAAGAGTATGACTGACAGAATACTCACAAATGAGCAGCAAATTCTGTTTGTAACCCGCCAAAACCAACAGCTGGCGCAACAGCTAAGAAAAATTTTTGATGAGGTGGCAGAGCTTCAGAAGCTCATGTCTTAATTATGTTTGATTTTTTTTTGTTTTAATAAAAAATTATATTTTTTGCAAAGGTTTCATTTCTTATTGAGATTGTTAGTTTTTTAAACACATCTAACTTCACATCTAACACATCAACATCAACATCAACACATCTAACTTAATAACCAAAAACATTTTATACTATTACTAGCTGAATATCCGGCGTTGCCCGGTCTTCCTATCTTAACCTTTTGGGGAGGAAAATCATAGTAATATAAATATACCCATCTTTTATATAAGGGTGTAGGTAAGGGTTAATTTAACTGTTATTGCTTATATGCCAAATAAAAATATATATGTGTAGCAGGTATTATTGAAATATCTCTAGGCGTACAGAATTTATGTGGGAACATACATTTCCCATTGATTTGCATGGGACTTTAAACAAAAACCCCGACCCTCACAAATGGGGGTAGTCAAGGGATAAATTAACTATCAGTGGTATCAGTGAACAGCAGTGGTAATAGGAGTATAGAGTGGCAAATAACTTCTGACATAGGTGTCTTGACTGAGCAGCAGCAGTAGTAGTAGTAGTAGTAGATACAGAGTCATATCACTTGGCCAGGAGGTGCCATGATGAACAGCAGTGGTAATAGGAGTATAGAGTGGCAAATAACTTCTGACATAGGTGTCTTGATATGACTCTGTATCTACTACTACTGCTGCTGCTCAGTCAAGACATGTCAGAAGTTATTTGCCACTCTATACTCCTATTACCACTGCTGTTCATCATGGCACCTCCTGGCCAAGTGATATGACTCTGTATCTACTACTACTACTACTGCTGCTCAGTCAAGACACCTATGTCAGAAGTTATTTGCCACTCTATACTCCTATTACCACTGCTGTTCATCATGGCACCTCCTGGCCAAGTGATATGAGGGAGCTCAAACTCCGTGTTTCTCAGCGAGAGCCCAGAAACCTGACTGATGTAGAGAAGATCTGTGTGGAGGAGTGGGCCAAAATCCCTCCTCCAGTGTGTGCAAAGCTGGTGAAAAACTACAAGAAAGGTTTGACCGCTGTAATTGCAAACAAAGCCTACTGTACCAAATATTAACATTGATTTTCTCAGGTGTTCAAATAGTTATTTTCAGCACTGTAAATACATCAGGTCCGGGGCTCCATCAGGGAATGCATGACAAGGGACCCTTCAGCGCCCTGAACCGACGGCGGGTGCCAGAAAATCACCGCCGATCCAGGACTCATTCATCTTTATGAATGTGAGTCTGTCCACGGAGTCTGTGGACAGACGGGTCCTCTTGTCCGTGACCACCCCACCTGCCGCGCTGAATGTCCGCTCAGATAGTACGCTGGAGGGGGGGCAAGACAATAACTCCAGCGCATACTGAGCGAGCTCGCGGCAGGTGTCCAATCTGGCAACCCAGTACTCCATGGGGTCGTCGGTAATCATACTCTCAGAAGCACCGACGGACGCCATGTAATCTGCCACCATGTGGGCCAGCCGCTGGTGGTGACTGCTGCTGCTGCTGCTGGTACTGGGTCGCTCCGATTGGAAGAACATCCTCATCTCATCCATTAGGTCCCCTGCTCGGCTGCTGCTGGGTGCAGCCACCTGCTGGGTGAGATGAGGGGGGACAACTGGAGGCCGGGGAGTTGCCTGCTCCAACCGGCTGACAATGCCTGCCTGCAGTTCCTCCATCCGGTGCTGCCTCCAGCTGGCTGGGATGAACTGCTCCAGTTTCCCCTTGCACCTGGGATCCAAAAGGGTGGCCATCCAAAGATCATCCCTCTCCTTGATGGTCTTAACCCGGGGGTCCCTCCTGAGGCATCTCAGCATGTGGGCAGCCATGGGGAAGAGCACAGCCTGCTGTGACTCCTCACTGCTGCCCAGGTCAATGAGGTCCGACTCTTCATCCCTGAGGTGCTGCTGCTCACGCTCAGAGATGCCCAACCCCCGGACTATCGGTGCCCCAACACCGGCTCTCCCTCCTGACCAGGCCCTGACTCCAGGACGACACCAGCAACCTCCTCATCATCATCATCATCCTCCTCCTCCTCCTCCTCCTCCTCGTCCTGGCCCTGGTCTCGGTGGAGCATTGCTGCCTCCTCCTGCTCCACCAAGGCACTCTCCCCAGCTTCGAGCAGGCGATCTAGTGTCCTCTCCAGCACGAACACTATAGGGAGCACGTCATTGAGGCCGACATGCTCCCTGCTCACCATCTTGGTCGCCTGCTCGAAGGAGGACAACACATGGCAGACCTGGTGTATCTGCCCCCACTCCGCACAGGTGATGAAAGGGAGTTTTAGTGAAGTCCTCTCATTGCCTAGGTCCAGCAGGTACTCCCTCACCGCCCTTCGCTGCTCCCACAACCTCTTCAGCATGTGGAGGGTGGAGTTCCACCACGTCACACTGTCCACAATCAGCCTGTGAAGGGGCAGCCTGTTGACCCGCTACAAATTGGACAGGAACGCGGTAGCGGTTGGGGAGCGCCTGAAGTGGCTGGCAATCCTACCCACCCTTAGCACAATGTCACTCAACCCGGGATAGGTGCGCAGGAACTTCTGCACCACAAGGTTGAGGACATGTGCCAGACAGGGCACGTGGGTCAGACTGCCAGCCTTGAGGGCGGAGAGTAGGTTGCTGCCGTTATCACAGACAACCATACCTGCCTGGAGCCTTCGGGGTGTCAGCCACTTCTGGACCTGAGCCTGAAGTGTGGTCAGCACTTCAGTGCCAGTGTGTCTCCGGTCCCCTAAACTAACAAGCTGGAGCACGGCCTGACAGCGCACGTGCCCCACACTTGAGTAGCTACGGGGGCGCTTGCTGGGAGGCTCAGCAGCTGCGGAGACAGTGGCTTGAGGGAGACCAGCAGTTCTCCCCTGGACACCCCGGGACGGCACCTCAAAATCTGTTGCCGCCGATCCCTCCCCGGCGCCTCGGAGGGAAACTCAATGGGCCGTGAAACTTATGTAGCACCCCTGCCCATGCCTGCTGGTCCAGCCATCCATTGTCAGATGAACCCTGTCGCTGACAGCGTGATCCAGCGACAGGGTTACATTCTGCACAATGTGCTGGTGTAGGGCAGGGACACCAGTCCTGGCAAAGAAATGGCGGCTGGGGACACGCCATTGGGGTTGGGCCTGCTCCAACATCTGCCTGAAGGGGTTGCTGTCAACTATGTTGAAGGGCAGCAGATGTTGGGCAATAACCCTTGCCAGGAGCCCATTGAGGGAACGCACACGTCGGTCTCCAGGGGGGAAGGGAGTGGTGCGTTCAAAGGCGTCTGAAATCGACGCCTGGCGCCGGACGGCAGTGCAGGACACAGACGCGGAGGGTGCTGTGAAAGTAGAGGTCTGGATGCCGGTACCAGTAGCTCTACTAGAGGGAGCGGGGGGGCATGACCTGCTGGGAAGAGATGAAGCTGTGGCAGGGGCTGCTGTACCCTGCTCACTTGTGGTGGTGGCGCTGCTACCACCACCACGCTTCATCTCGTCATACACCTGCCAGTGGTTGATTCTTAGGTGCTGGTTCAGGGCTGTGGTACCCACCCGAGCCAAACACTTCCCTCTCTTCACCCTGACTTTACAGATCTGGCAGATGGCCACGGTAGGGTTGTCTGCTACCAGGGTGAAGTAGTCCCAGACAGGTGACTTCAGCACCGCCCTCCTGTCAGATGGGGTGACGCTGACTTGCACCTGCTGGGACTCGGTGCGCACAGGTGGAGCTGCCTGCTGCTGCTGCTGCTGCTGACACCTCCCGCTGCCATCACCAGTGGAGACCCCGACGCTGGTCTCCCTGGTGGTGACCTGGCGCACCGTTTCCCCAGGGTGCCTACCTTCCCCGTCGTCACTGACGCAGTGAGCCGACGAGTCAGATGGCACCCATGATGGGTCACCCTCCTCTTCGCCCCTAGATATGTCAGACCAAGGGCTGAGATGTGTTGGTCTGAGGGAACCAGCTGACATGGAGCCTCTAGCCTGGCTCCGCTGTCCCCTCACCCACGCCTGGGTCTGACTAGGTGCTGTTGTTGCCTGCACCAAAACAGCAGCACCACTTTGAAGGGATGTCTCTGGGATACTGCCAGCAGGTATCCCATCCTCCTCATCCATCCCTTCAAAAAGGTCCTGACCATCAGGACAGAGCTGGAGGTCTGCCTGATGCATGGCCTCCCCCAAGAGATCCCTCTTACTGTCGCAGTCGAACAGTAAGATGCTGGACTCTTGGGGGCTGGGGGGGGGTACTGAAGGCACCGGTGTAGTGGTGGTACTACTGAGAGTCGGGACAGACGACTTAGTGGCACTGCTGTGCCCCATATAGTCCACCACTACTGGAGCCTGAGATGGCAATATCGGGCGGCTGCCCGATGGAAAGAACTCCCGGATCAGGCGGACTCCCCTTCCACCCGATCCTGTAGCACTAGTAGGGGCGCGAGAGGTACCCCGTGCTGGCAGCGACCCAGCACTGGGAGTAACTCCCCTACCCCTGCTGCCACGGCCACGGATGCCGCTCATAATTGCTGATGTGGGGGGGGGGGTAAACTTTATTGGGGGGGGGGGGAAATGTGAGGAAGGTTTTTTTTTGTATTTTTAAAAGACAGGCACGCAGACAAAGACGTAGACAGACGGCTACTTAACTATAATAAAACTAGTACACCAAAGACAAGGACTACAAAAAAAAAAAGTACTAAACAAACACTAACTGCTTACACAAACTTAAAGACTATAAACTAAAGCTAATTTTTTTTTTTTTTACACTAACTGACAAGGACTACAACTACAAAAAAAAATGCACTAAACAAACACTAAATAATAAAAAATTTTTTTTTTTTTTTTTGACAAGACAGACACTAAACACACACTAAACTAAGCTAGCTGAAAGAAATGTACACTAACAGTATGTACACTTACTACACAGAAATCTATCTAACACTAAGCTAAACTGACCTGAACAACACAACACAAAACGTAGCTTTTAAAAAAGCTCTTGGGTCTTTTGCTTTGAAAAAAGCAGTTTATAATCAGTAGAATATGCACTGAAATCACTAGCAAAGTAGCAATGAAGCACAATGCTGATGCTGCAAGATCAAACAGGAACACAGACACAGGAACACAGAAACAGTCCACACTCTCTAGCCACCTTCTGAATCTGCAATGAAATGGTGCTGGGAGTGACCTTATATAATGTCCGTGCAGGCAGGTTCCTATTGGTTGCAAACCTATGACAACTGTGGTAGGAGAACTCTGATTGGCTCTGATGCAAAAGAAGGGCGGAGAAAATAATCGCGCAATATTCCTATTGCCGAATATTCGCATTGCGAATATTCGGCAATATAAAATGATCGCTTCAGCTACTCGGCCCAAGGTCTCTAATCATACCAGCAATGCTTTTAGACGTCGATGGAGATCACTAGGATGTGATCTGTTTTAAAAATGAAACTGAAAAAAATCGCTCTGATGCGGAAGATAGGGGCGAAGAAAATAATCGTGCGATATTGCGATTGCCGAATAATCGCATTGCGATTGCCGAATAATCGCATTGCGATTTTTCGGCAAGATAAAATGATCGCTTCAGCTATTTGGCCCAAGGTCTCTAATCATACCAGCAATGCTTTTAGACGTCGATGGAGATCTCTAGGATGTTATCTGTTCTAAAAATAAAATTGGAAAAATTCGAATATTCGGAATTGCGAATATTCACCGCGAAATTCGAAATATATCGCGAATACTCGAATATGCTATATTCGAGCCGAATATTCGCAATACAAATATTCGTGAGCAACACTACTTGGACGCCCTCTTTACTTTGGAGGAGCTGCAGACAGCCCTGGCTGAGTTCCCTAACTGTAAGGCACCGGGGGCGGACGGATTGCCCATCGAAATATACAAACGCTACGCGGGTATTCTCCTACCGAAACTTTTAGTGGTGTTCAATGCGGCCAAGGAAAGACAGATTTTACCTGATTCTATGACTACGGCTAACATTGTCTTGACACTAAAGCCTGGCAAGGACCCGTTGGATCCGGGCTCCTACAGGCCGATATCGTTACTCCAGAGTGACATTAAGCTGTTGGCCAAAATGTTAGCGATCAGGCTGAATGGGGTCATTACTAGTCTGGTGCATTCAGACCAGGCTGGCTTCATGCCTAACAAGTGGACGGCCGTCAACTTGCGTAGGCTATACTTGAATATGCAATCCCCGGCAGATAATGTGGGAGGGAGGGCCCTGCTCTCACTGGACGCTATGAAGGCCTTCGATAGCGTCGAGTGGGAGTATTTATGGGAGGTGCTTGAGAGGTTTGGGTTTGGGGAATCCTTCATTTCCTGGGTCCGCTTGTTGTACTTCAACCTGAGGGCAGCTATCCGGTCGTCAGGGGCGGTGTCCCACACTTTTTCTGTGGGGAGAGGCACGCGATGGGGGTGTCCACTGTCACCTCTGCTGTTTGCCTTGGCGATTGAACCACTTGCTGTTAAAATTAGAGCCAGCCAGGAAGTAGTGGGGTTCAGGTACGGAGACAGGCAAGAAAAAATAATGCTGTATGCGGATGATACCATGATTTTGCTAGGAGACGTAGAGGGCTCACTGACGGGGGCTATGACTGTGATAAAGGAATTCGGTAGATTTTCAGGGCTGCAGATAAATTGGACCAAGTCCTCGCTGATGCTCATCGACGAGGGGGGGCCCCCCCGTCCTCTTCCACGGTGCCCATGACTGCCTCATTCAGATATCTGGGTATCCAGGTGACGCCCAAGATATGTGAGTATGGAAGACTGAATGTGTCCCCGCTGTTGCAAAAATTTCGTGACCGTATTAAAACATGGAATTCTCTAGGCCTGTCGGTAGCAGGCAGGGTAAATTTGATCAAAATGATCCTCATGCCCCAACTGCTCTATGTCCTTCACAATACCCCCACAGTGGTGACCTTGAAGGTATTCCGAATTGTTAATGCCCTGTTTCGCTCACTTATCTGGAAAAACCGTACCCCCAGGATCAAGCTGGAACATCTCCAGTGCCCGAAGGATGAGGGAGGACTCGCCCTCCCTAATCCCTGGTTATACTATATAGCTGCTCAGCTGCAACAGCTGGTCGGCGTGGTTCGCACTGGGGAGAGGAGGGAGGGGGAGGGAGGAGGTTCCTCTGAGATGGTGATGCTCCATACAGTTGGGAGGGAGTCGGTAGCACCTGCCCTGGAGGCGCTGGCCTTTGGAAAGCCAAACAAACAATACCCTACCTTACCTTATGCAAAAAGTATGGAACAAAGCTAGGTATTTGCAGGGAGTAACAGGGTTCACGGACTATAGCCCCATCTGGTCGAATGACTCATACCCTGAGTTAGCCAAGCTACAACATGGGGCACTTTGGAAGAGATATGGGATAACCCGTCTGGGGCAGATATTTCGCAACGGGAACCTACTATCATTTGAGACTCTGAGGGAGCTTTTTCAACTACCACTATCAATGCAGTTCTATTACATGCAACTTAGACACGCAGTGCAGGCCCAGGGTGACGCAACTGAGTGGCTTCCCTCCCCTACCCCTTTGTTCAATCTGGTTGCGGGGGCGACCTCCACCAAGGGTTTTATATCGCAATGCTATAACATGCTGTTACACAGTTTCATGACCAAACACCCGTTGAGAGTGAGAGCCAAGTGGGAGGGGGACCTGGGCCCGATGGATGGTGAACAGTGGGATGAGGCTCTACAGGCGGTACCAATCTGCTCCCTAAATGTATCCCATAAGGTATCGCAATTATACCTACTACTGAGAGTGTACTACACCCCCCACAGATTGTTTGCTATGGGGTTACGACCCACCCCGTTGTGCACCAGGTGTAAGAGAGACCATGGTGACCTGATTCACCTACTGTGGAGATGCCCGAAGCTTCACCCGTACTGGACACCATTAACAGGGTGTTCCAGATAACGCTGCCTATTGATCCAAAACATTGCTTGCTACTTATATTGGATGAACTGGAGTGGGAGGAGGGCACTAAAGTGGGGGTCATTAGGTCCCTATTTCTGGCCCGCAAACATATAATGACTCACTGGATAGCGGAGGAGCCCCCCAGTATGAGGGAATGGATCAATCTAATGGGGGAAATGCTACACAAAGAGAAAGTGATATACCAACATAGAGGTTGCTCCCAGAAGTTTGAGAAGCTGTGGGGCAGGTGGCTAGATGTACCGGGCTTGGCACCGGTGGACCTGGTCACGGGTAGGGTACTCGGTTTGAGCACTCCAACTTGATTTCTATACTGTCAATGTGATCGGGCTAAGGGACGGGAGAATCATTTATGCGGGGAGGGGGTGGCAGAGGGGGGCCGAGATGGGATGGGACTGGATTTTGTCATATTGGTTGATGATGTAAGGCTAGGTTTTACCAAAGCCGAAATGTGTAATGGATTGCTGTTCAATGATCTATGACTGGAAGTATTCTCGATGTGTGTAAATTTCTTTTGGTGCTTCAATAAACCTTTATTTTGGATTAAAAAAAAGAGGTGCAGTGCTGTGTAATGTAAAGGGGTCCAGTGCTGTGTAATGTAAAGGGGTCCAGTGGTGCAGTGCTGTGTAATGTAAAGGGGTCCAGAGGTGCTGTGTAATGTAAAGGGGTCCAGTGGTGCAGTGCTGTGTAATGTAAAGGGGTCTAGAGGTGCTGTGTAATGTAAGGGGTCCAGTGGTGCAGTGCTGTGTAATGTAAAGGGGTCCAGAGGTGCAGTGCTGTGTAATGTAAAGGGGTCCAGTGGTGCAGTGCTGTGTAATGTAAAGGGGTCCAGTGGTGCAGTGCTGTGTAATGTAAAGGGGTCCAGAGGTGCAGTGCTATGTAATATAAAGGGGTCCAGTGGTGCAGGGTGCTATGTAAAGGGGCCCAGAGCTGTGGGGTGCTGTGTAATGTTAGGGGCCCAGGCTCACAGGGTAAATTGTGCCCACCTGTCCAGTGCCACATCTCATCTATATTGTGTTGGCACAGTTGATAAGATATAAAAACAAAATTCACTGCAATACATAATAGTAGTCATTTGTCTGCCAGGGTGTCTTTGCCTCACAGGGTAAACTGTGCCCACCTGTCCAGTGCCACATCTCATATCTGGTGGCACAGTAGCTTGCACGCATAGTACAACTAAACTAATCTAAAAAAAATGACAGGCAGAGGCAGACCACCCTGCAGGGACCGTCGTGGTCGTGGTGCTGTGATTCCCTTTGGCCCTAGAATAATGCCCAGTGTTCAGAGGCCACGTACCCTGAACTCGAAAAGTTCTGAGGACATAGTCAGAGTTTGGTCTTTCACTGTGAACCCTATTACAGACAGGGTTAAGGTTACGGTTACAAATAGGGTTAGGGTTACAGTTAGGGTTAGGGTTACAGACAGGGTTAGGGTGAGGCCTAGTACACACGAGAGGATTTATCCGCGGATACGGTCCACCGGACCGTTTCCGCGGTTAAATCCTCTCGAGGATTTGCGAGGATTTGGATCCGATGGAGTGTACTCACCATCCGATCGAAATCCGCGCCGAAATCCCCTCGCGATGACGTGTCGCGACGTCGCCGCGATGATGAAGCGGCGACGTGCGCGACGCTGTCATAAAAGGAATTCCACGCATGCGTCGAATCATTACGACGCATGCGGGGGATCCATTCGGACGGATTGATCCGGTGAGTCTGTACAGACCAGCGGATCAATCCGTTGGGATGGATTCAAGCGGATAGATTTGAAAGCATGTCTTCCAATTTTTATCCGCTTGAAATCCATCCCAGGGGATAAAATTCCGCGGAAACAGATCCGCCGGATTGTACACACCAGGGGATCTATCCGCTGGAGCCGGTCGGCGGATCAATTCCAGCGGATGGATCCTCTCGTGTGTACGGGGCCTGAGAGTTACAGATAGGGTTAGGGTTACAGACAGGGTTAGGGTTACAGATAGGTAACCTATCTGTAACCCTAACCCTGTCTGTAACCCTAACCCTGTCTATAATCCTAACCCTAACCCTTACACTACCTGATCGATACAACATCATACCTAATGTTTTAAAGCACGTTATTCCAAACAATTTATGAATCTTAGGTGATTTATGCCCTTTATGGATTAAAAACAGACTCTGCGACAACTACGTAATTTTCCATGGGAGTTTTGCCATGGATCCCCCTCCGGCATGCCACAGTCCAGGTGTTAGTCCCCTTGAAACAACTTTTCCATCACTATTGTGGCCAGAAAGAGTCCCTGTGGGTTCGTAAATTCGCCTGCCCATTGAAGTCTATGGCGGTTCGCTGGTTCGCCCGGTTCGCAAACTTTTGCAGAAGTTCGCATTCGCCGTTCGAACCGAAAATGTTAATTAGTTAAATTAATGATGACATCACCAGCCCAACACACCGCTCACATGCAGTGCAGCCACTGGTCAAGGTATTGGCAACACTGCATTTCCTCGCCAGTGGATCTTTTCAGCGTACAAGTGGAGTTGTGGCTGGGATGTCACAAACCAGCATGAGCAGATGTGTGCATCAGGTTATCCCCGCAATCAGCATCTGCGGAATAAGGCAAGGGCAGATTTTGTCAGAATTGCAGGATTCCCACGCACCGTGGGGGCCATTGATTGCACACATGTGGCACTACAGCCCCCCCGTGACACAGAGCACATATACCGTAATCGTAAGCATTGGCATTCGATCAACGTACAGGTGATAGTCGATGCCCAAGGCCTCATATGGCACATTCGTGCCAAACACCCAGGGTCCAGCCACGACAGCTACATATACCGTCAAAGCACCATCCCAATGGAATTTGAACAGAACATGTATGGGGACAGCTGGCTGGTTGGTGAGTGACATGGGTGTCAGGCATGACTGTCCCCCCCCCCATGATGCAGACATCACAAGGGGCACATGCACGACTAACATCCTCCTGCCTTTTCCCTTCCAGGTGACTCTGCATATGCACTTGGACCCCATCTCATGACTTCATTCCGGAATCCCCAAACCCCAGGAGAGGAAAACTACAATGCTGCACACATACATACCCGTGGAGTGGTGGAACGCACCTTTGGCCTCCTGAAGTCCCGTTTCCGATGCCTGGATAAGTCCGGGGGTACCCTGTTGTATTCCCCAAACTTTGTGTGCCAGATCATCGGGGCATGTTGCATTCTGCACAACTTTGCCGTGAGAAAGGACCTGGAGATTGACCTACGTGATGACCTGACCCCCGAACCAGACAATCCCCCCCTGCCCGAGGATACCCCGTCTGCTGAGGGATCAGCAATCAGGAGATGCCTCGTGGAACGTATCTTTACACGTTAAACACACACACATTCATCATGGCACAAGGAGAATGCACGCATGCACACCACTGTGGTCCCTAGCACACACCCCACATCCTCATCAAATTGGATTAGCCCAAAGTACACCGCACGGGACTTGGGAGAAACAACGCCACGCCAAGGCTCCAATTATGTTGCTGTACATTCATACACCATTCACACAGACGAGGGTGACACCCCTTTGCTGGCAGGTGTGTAACCCCCCCCCTTCATTCACACACCAGTCACACTAATCTGCACGCCTCACCATGTGCATTATGATTAAAAATAAATTAATACTCTTCAACAGAGCAATAATATTAAAAAAACTGCTGCCACGGCCACGGCTCCGCAACTGCCTGGTTGACGGTGGGGGGGGGGGGACATCAGGCGGAGGAGCATCCACCGGGGTTGGAGGCCTGCCCTCTAATGCCACCGCTATCCATCTCAGGAGGTTGTTGGTCTCCATCTGGACTCCCACAATGGCAGCTGTGTGGCCCTGGACGGACTCATTTAGGGTCCGCACCTCTGTCACAAGGGTAGCCGTGGTGGTCTGGAGATCACGCAAACAGGAGATTGTTGCAGTGGTATTGGCTGCAATGTCCTGCAGACCATCTGTAATGTGTCTCCTGTCGGCCACTCGCCTCATGTCCTGGGCCATCTCACCCATATGGCGGGTCTGCGGGTCCTGGGCAGTGGTCAGGGTCACTGGCAGGAATTCCGGAACCCCCCCCTGGTCTTCCTGGTTGCCTTCCTGGGGCCACGAGAGGCTTCAGGCCTGGCATAGGGGGAGGGAATTGAGGAAGTGGGTGTGTTGGGGATGGAGCCAGAGGGACTTGAGGGAGTGGGTGGGTTGGGGATGGAGCCAGAGGGACTCGAGGATTGGAGGCTTGACGGCTGGGAAGGAC
Source organism: Rana temporaria (assembly GCF_905171775.1). NCBI lineage: Eukaryota > Metazoa > Chordata > Amphibia > Anura > Ranidae > Rana > Rana temporaria. Next base: position 383,893,971 of record NC_053489.1, on the reverse strand, counting down.
CAGCTGAGATGGACGACTCCTCCAGATATAGAGAGACCTCCTCACCCAAATGCTCAGCATCCTCCTGAATGACCTCTTCGCTGGAGGTCTGGCCACCACTCCCCTCCACCAATGCCTCTTGGCTTCCAAGGGGGTCAGGGGCAGAATCATCAGGGGATGGTGTGGGACAGGCAGGGGCACCAGATGGCCCAGCTCCCTCCTGGACATCTGCGGATGACACAAAACATTCACATGTTGGTGGACCCACACACTTGTCACATATTCCCTTCCCCCCCTCACATGCTACACACCAGATAGTAGAAAAAAACACACTTACCTGTCCTCAAGGGCGGCTCAACTGAGTCGTAGCCCAGCATTCACTCCACTTGCACCCTGGTAAGGCAGCGGGCAACAACCTCCTCGTCAGGAGTCAGACGGACCCTAGAGGCAGGTCCACCACCAGTGCCCCTGGCATGACTCGCCATAAGAGCCATCTTCTCCTTGACCCTCGGCGAAGATCGTTGATCTTCTTTGCAATGTGTTTGGGCCTCCTCGCCTCATTGCCCACGGCATTAACCTGGTCCGTGATCCTCTGAAGGATCTCGTCCCTTCTGCCCTTGCTGGTGTTCTTGCTACGGGCCCCATGGAGGCGATCATAGTGCCTCTCCATGGCAGCAAGGATTATGCCTTTCTCCTCTGGGAGAGAATTTTTTTTTTCTGGTCCCAGAACGCTGGGCAGACATGTCAATAATCTCACAAAAGTATACTCACCAAAAACCAAACCGGTGTACTTTTGCACTCGACGGGCACATGTCTGGGCGTATTTATGGCCTGGGCGTAAACAGTGGGTCAGTGTAACTCAGGAAGAACACCAGGCGTAGTTGTGAGCATGCGCAGAGGGGCGCGGGACATGCGATCACGTGACGGCGCATGCGCCGTTCGTTCGGCCCTTCATTTGCATGGGGTCACGGTTCATTTAAATGGATCACGCTCACTTCCTTCCTACTTTGAATTATGCCATCTTACGCCGACAAATTTACGATGCGCCGGCGCAAAAATGCACGCTTCTGATAAGAGAATACGGAGCTTGCCTCTCTAAGTTACGTTGGCGTAACGCATCTGAGATGCGCTACGCCGGCATTAAGATGCGCCGATCTACGAGAATCTGGGCCACTGAGTTCAATTGGAGGCGGGAGAACTCGCTACACATTTATTTTGCTACCATTATCGCAACCTCCTTGAAAGGTAGCAGAAAATGGGGTAGATCTCGTTCATCTGCTCTGGCTCTCTTATTAGATGAGCCTTCTGAGGATGAAAAATCTCTCTCTGGAGATGAGGATCATGTGCAGTCTGAGGACTCTGAGGATGAGAGGATTCCTGCCACTTCTCAGTCACTAAAGATGCCGGTGCAATATTATGCAGAGACGGTACTTGCCACTTACAAATTGCCTCCTGTTAAAGCTTCTAGGCCCTCAGCGGTTTGCTCTTTGGGATCTTGGAAATCCCCGCAGGCTGCATGCGCCTTTCCAGTTCATCCCTTGCTGGATAAACTGATGTATGATGACTGGGTTCATCCAGATAAACAGTTTTCTCCTTCTAGGCAGTTTCCCCTCCTTTATCCTATGGATGAAGGTTTCACTAAGAAATGGGGGGGGGGGGGGTACCTGCTATTGATGCAGCTATTTCTTTTGCAAACAAAAACCTGACCTGCCCTATAGACAATGCGCAGGGTTTTAAGGATCCAACTGATAAAAGGCTGAAGTCCCTATTAAAAGCCTCCTCTTCCATGTGTAGGGCTGTAGTACAACCTGCAGTTGCAGCCATTGGTGTATTTCAGTTTCTCAAGGAACAAATGAAGCAGATGATTAAACTCCTCCCTACAGAGGAGATTGAGTTTTATGAGGACCTTCCTAAGGCCTTGTGTTTTGTGATTGATGCGATTATAGACTCTGTTTAACCTCCCTGGCGGTATGATTCTGTCTGGAATTACGTACCAAAAGCGGTACAATTATTTTGCAAGGAAATTTGGCGTTTTATACTGTAGGCCTGTAATTTTTTAAAATAACTCACTTAAATCTGACCAAGCAAGAGTCTTGTAGGCATCCCGGGTATGATTTTTTTTTTTAAAACAAAATTATAAATTATAATATAATAAATAATTATAAATAATTATAACAAATAATAATATAATTATAATAAAAATTATTCAATAATGTAATCAACTCAAAATCACTGAAATGTGCTCAGTTGCAGAATTGTCGCTGTCATTTTTTTTTTTTTTATGACGAATTTCCCCGCAAATCGCTATCGCACATTTCTGCAAGTGATTATAATTTATTATCGCTGTTTTCTAGCTGATCTAAAACCATTTTTGACATAAAGGGACACTTTTGGACAATCTACAGTTTTTAGGCAGAAATGACATTTTTTATTTTTATAAAAGTACATGTAGGGCACTGGGCAGACCACTAGGGACAAGGGGGGTGTGTATTTTTTACATACAGTACTGTAATCTATAAGATTACAGTATACTGTATGTAAAGTGTTTGTTTACTTTTTTGAATTTGGCGCCGTTCTCCGCTCCCGTGCGTCGTAACGTCGCAGGGAACGGAGATCGGCGGCACACGGAGAGACTGTGAATCGAGCGAGGAGGTCCCGCTCGCTCACACAGCGGGGTGGCATCGCTGGATCCAGGGACAAGGTAAGTAACTTGCCTGTGGATCCAGCGAAAGGTAAGCCGCGCCGCTGCACACTCTGCACGTCCAGCCCGAGCGTGACTCGGGGTTACCGATCCTAGCATAAAAAATCAACCCCGAGTCACGCTCGGGTTTACCGCCAGGGAGGTTAACAAGCATAACGCTTGAATCTCCTGCAGGTACACATGCGCAGGTTCCTTTGGTTAAAACATTGGGAGGCCGAGGTTTCTTGCAAAAAAAACTTGTCAGTGTTCCCCTATGGGGAGAATGCCTGTTTGGGGATGACCTGGATAAATACATCCAAAAGATTACCGGAGGCAAGTCTACTCTGTTGCCGGTTTAGAAGAAGAGTAAGCGTCCCTCATTTAAACGTACTCTTTCTCCAGCCCCTGTGTGACGGATCTTGGATACTACAGGTGGGCACCTTCGCCAGACTTAAGTTTCCTGTCCTCCAAATGCACCCGCAGCCTGCAGATTCGCCATAACCAGCCCTTAACCCCCCAATCATGGGACACTCCCCTTAGCCTTGTCATAGAGGAGGGGGTAGAGGACAGGGAAGAACCAATGGGAACTGAACACTTGTACATTGAAACAGACTACAGTTAAACATAAAGGGATTATGGTAAGCAGGCAGCCCCACAATACACATCCCCTCTAGTCCAGATCATTGTCTATGTGCCATGAACCAACACAAGTAAACACAGCAACAAGAGGGGGGGGGGGTGGGGGAGAAGGGATGTAGCATTACATTACATTATCTCAATGCCAGCTTGTCCTCAAGTCTCTCAATCTCTTCTGGGCCATAATCTGTGGGTGAGAGGCCAGCCTACAGTCCCTTCCAAAACCCACAGTGACAGTGGCTTCTGTCACACCCTGGAACGTCATTCTCCATGCAGTGGCGACGGCCTTTCCAGTCTAACAATAGGAAAAAGGCCCAGAGCCAAGCCCAAGGGCAGAAAAGGACTTGGTGGACAAAGTCTAAATAGACCCCCAAAACTTCCCTATTAAGGGATGCCCCCACTCGGCCGAGTGGGAGGAAGGCTGCTGCAATTTGACAAGTGGGCCATCTCCACAGTGTCTACAGGCTACAAGCTAGGATTCAGAGAACTTCCGCCACCCTGTTTTCTGAGATCAAGAGTTGCCAAAGATCCAGAAGAAAAGAAGGCCTTTACTGTTGGCCTTGGAACACCTGTTGTCCCAAGGGGTAATCTTAGGCCGCGTACACACGGTCGATCCATCCGATGAGAATGGTCCGACGAACCATTTTCATTGGTTCACCGCTGAAGCAGACCGATGGTCTGATGCGCGTACACACAATCAGTTCAAAAACCAATCGGGTCAGAACGCGGTGACGTAAAACACACGACGTGCTGAAAAAAACGAAGTTCAATGCTTCCAAGCATGCGTCGACTTGATTCTGAGCATGCGCGGGTTTTGAACCAATGCTTTTGTGTACTAACCATCGGTTTTGACCGATGGTCAGCCGTCCATCGGTTCGATTTTAAAGCAAGTTCTATCATTTAGATGGGCCGTACACACGGTCGGTTTGGACCGATGAAACTGGACTTCAGGCCGTTTTCATCGGTTTGGACCGACCGTGTGTACGCGGCCCTAGAGTTAGCTCCAGAGGATTAGGGATCAGGATTCTATTCAAACCTTTTTACGGTTCCAAAACCAAACGGGGATGTCAGACCTATCCTAGATCTGAAAAGCCTAGATCAGTTCCTGAACATTTGCTCCTTCCGCATGGAGCCTGTCCGTTCAGTTGTTTCCACCCTTCAGGGAGGAGAATTCCTGGCATCAATAGACATCAGAGATGCATATCTACAACTGCCAATATTCCCTGCTCACCAAAGATTTCTAAGGTTTGTTGTGGATCAGCGCCATTTTCAGTTTGTGGCCCTTCCTTTCGGGCTGGCTACAGCACCTTGAGTGTTCACAAAAATACTGGCCCCGGCCCTGGCAAGGCTAAGGGCACGAGGCATTGCAGTAACAGCCTACCTGGACGATCTGTTAATCATAGATCAGTCCGCCGCACGCTTGGGCCACAATGTGCACAGCACAGTGGAGTATTTAGAGTACCTAGGCTGGGTCCTCAATCTGGAGAAATCTTCCTTGCAGCCTCAAAGAAGGCTGGAGTACTTATGCATGATTATAGACATGTCCCAAAGCAAGGTATTACTTCCCAAGCCAAAGGAAAAAGCCATAGGAGACTTGGTCCCAGTGATAAAGGCAAAAAGAAGGCCTTCCATCTGGCTATGCATGAGATTATTGGGAAAGATGGCAGCCTCATTCAACGCTATCCCTTACACCCAGTTTCACTCAAGACCATTACAGGGTAGAATGCTGTCAGCTTGGAACAAAGATGTTCAGGCCCTGGATGTTCCTATGATCTTATCTCCAAAGGTTCGACAGAGCCTCAATTGGTGGTTAAAACAAGAAACCGCGCTAGTGTCCTCCCACCCTCTGACCCCAGGCAGCAGCTGGGGTCAGAGGGCAAAAATAAACAAAAAAATCCGCGCCACAAAACAGTCTATTGGAATACACAGTCTCTGAACTTGTGATTTTAATCAATCACGGATCAAATAGCAGTTATATGTTCACGAGGTAGGCAGATTAGACCCTGGCGATAGTACTTCCTACGTTCCACACCACCAAGTGACACATAAACAAAAAGTGACCCTCCACCGGAAAGAAGAGCCGCTTACCAGAGGGCAAGCAGTTAGGGCAGATGGCTATAACCCAGTTGAGGCCTTTAATCCTTGGACGTTTTCCACCAGGGAGCCCACTGTCCTTTGAGCGTGATGAGTGTCAGCTCCAACGGTTCAGATAAAAAACAAGAAAAGAGGCGCACATAGCGTAACTCTATAACCATAAACTTTTATTTAAAAAAAGAGGGTAAAACATACTCACAAGCGAGCATATAAAAACAGCATAAGTGTAAATTGCCGGCCGGCATACAGGAGCCCTACTCCTTGGCGTGGTGACGTCACTGCGAGGATCACGCAGAGACGTCACCACGCCACAAGTTCAGAGACAGGTTGGCCTGTTCGGATTCAGTTCGAAAATGCTACAGCCGTGGCCTATATCAATCACCAAGGAGGCACCAGAAGTCTGGATGCCCAGAAAGAGGTGAATCCTGGCCTGGGCAGAAAGGCATATTCCTCGCCTATCTGCAGTCTTCATTCCAGGGGTAGAAAATTGGCAAACAGATTTTTTAAGCCGCCAGCAGCTAAGTCCAGGAGAATGGTCTCTACACCCCGACATGTTTCAAATCATATGTCAGAAATGGGGTACCCCAGATGTGGACCTGTTGGCTTCCAGGTTCAATGCAAAGCTGGACAGCTTTGTGTCAAGAACAAGAGATCCCTGTGCTCAAGCGTCGGATGCCCTGACAATCTCATTATTCCCGGATTTATGCGTTCCCTCCAGTTCTGCTTCTCCCACGATTGCTTCAGAGAGTCAAGAGATAAGGAAAGTCTGTGATTTTGGTTGCCCCAGCTTGGCCCAGGAGACCCTGGTATGCAGAATTCGTAAGGATGGCAGTAGGAAGACCGTGGGTTCTCCCACTACAATCAGACCTACTGTCACAGGGTCGAATATTCGATCCTGCCTTACAAAGTCTAAATTTGACGGTTTGGCTGTTGACACCCACATTCTGAGGAATTGTGGGCTCTCAGGGCCTGTCCTATCCATTCTAGTTAATGCCAGGCTCATCAACTACAGAATCTGGAAGGCATATGTTTCCTGGTGTGAACCCAGAAGATGGCATCCTAGGAAGTATGCCATTAATAGGATTCTTGCCTTTCTTTAGTTGGGCTTAAATATGAAGTTGGCTTTTAGCACTATCAAGGGCCAAATCTCAGCCTTGTCTGTATATTTTCAAAAACCGATTGCCTCTCATTCCCTAGTCAGGGCCTTTGTTCAGGGTGCACTACGTTTGAATCCGTCGGTTAAGTCTCCCGTGTGCCCATGGGATTTGAATTTGGTATTATCTTTTTTACACAAACTAACTTTTGAAATTTTACACCAGGGGCTAGATTCAGCAATGAATTACGCCGGCGTATCTATAGATACGCAGCGTAAATTCAAAGCTGCGCCGGCATATCTTTTTTCTGTATTCAGAAAGCAAGATACGCCGACATTAGCTTAAGATCCGACTGGCGTAAGTCTCTTACACCGTCGTATCTTAGGGTGCATATTTACGCTGGCCGCTAGGTGGCGCTTCCGTCGTTTTCGGCGTAGAAGATGCAAATGACCTAGATACGCCGATTCACAAATTTACGTACGCCCGGCGCTATTTTTTTACGCCGTTTAGGTTAGGCTTTTTCGGCGTAAGGTTACTCCTGCTATTAGGAGGTGCACGCAATGCTAAGTATGGCCGCCTCGAAATTTGAATTTTTTACGTTGTTTGCGCAAGTCATTTCGCGAATAGGGCTGGACGTAATTTACATTCACGTCAAAACCAATACGTCCTTGTGGCGTACTTTGGAGCAATGCACACTGGGATATGTACACGGACGGCGCATGCGCCGTTCGTAAAAAAAACGTCAATCACGTCGGGTCACCAAGAATTTACATAAAACACGCCCCCTCATCCACATTTGAATTACGCGCGCTTACGCCGGCCCCATTTACGCTACGCCGCCGTAACTTAGAAGGCAAGTGCTTTGTGAATCTAGCCCCAGGTTTCTCTAAGTCTGTTGACAAACTGTTTTTTCTTGTAGCCATATCTTCAGCAAGGAGGGTATCGGAATTGGCGGTTCTTTCGTGTTAAGAACCGTATATGATTATTCATGATGACAGGGTGGTGCTGCGTCCTCACCCAACTTTCTTACCTAAGGTGGTTTCAGGTTTTTATCCAAAGCAAGATATAGTCCTACCGTCTTTTTTTCCAGATCCGAAGTCTATAGATGTTGTAAGAGCGGTAAAGGTTTATCTGCAAGCTACGGCTCAGATAAGGAAGAACAATTGTCTGTTTATTCTGCCACAAGGCCCAAGGAAGGGCCAGGCAGCGTCAAAATCCACTATTGCAAGATGGATTCTGTAACAGGATGACCCGTGACACCCAGAGACTTTGTGAGGGTGGGGGATACTCCTGTGTCAGCGTCACTGATAACTCTTGGGTCTGAGTCCACCCTGTGCCCCTTTGGGCATGGGGTGGCAAGTGAATCATAATTCATGTATTACATGAGATGGGACATTAATAATAATTCATGGTTGCAGGATGTCTTGAGATATCACAAGTTGTTGGCTATTCAATGTGGGGACACATTCTTTTGAAAGGTGTTAATTGCATAGACTCCTAAGATATTCCATTAACCATTGTGTAAGGCTGTAGAGGTGTTAATTCAGGTCTGCTCCTAAGACCTTTCATTGTGTGATGCTGCTTTGTGTTCTATTGATGATAGATGTGTTGTGACTCTAAAGGTCAGACGTCTGTGCAATGTGGATTGGGCAGATGAATGACTTATTGTTGGAGACGCAACATCTAGGGGATAATTAACTCTGAATATCATTATGTAAAAGAATGGTGTCATGAGGGGGGGACGGTTTGATTGTTCCTGTAAATTCTGTGACCTGTTGTACTGCATATAAACAAGCTAAGAAGCCATTAAAAGTTAGTTCATATTTTGACACAGTAACAGAGCTTGTCAGTCTCATTATTGAGGGAATTCTTATGGAATGGATCAGGTCTGCCCGTTGGTTGGAGTGTCGATAAGCTGTCTTGGGTGGGATGGAAGGTCGTAAACGGTGGTGACCATTACAATTGGTGGCTAGCAGCGGGATAATTTCATCGCTTAAAGGACGGCTACAAGGACACGGGACAATGGAGACGCTGTATGAACGGCTGAAGCTCTCTTCCCTCAAGGACTTACTGGAGAGCCGGGGCAGATCGGCCTGCAATCGTCAGAGAAGGGACATTATTACAGAGCTTGTCCAAATGGATAGAGCTGAAAGGCCCAGCATAACAGACAGGACACCCGATGAAGAGTTTTTTGACCGGGCTGTTAGACGTGGACTGGCACAGTATGGACCTAATCCTCCACCGGAGATCATAGACCGGGTTATAGCGGCTGTGGATGCCACTTGGCTACAGCAAAGAGGAGCTGCAGCAGCAGAAGTCACAGCAGCACTAACTGAGGAGAGGGGAGAGGTACAGATGCCAGTCACCATGAAAGTGGAGTTCCAGGGAGGCGGGGTAATTGGCCCCTCTCCCCAGCAACAAGCTGTGGTGGTAAAGCATTTACTCCCAGCTGAATCGCTGGCGGCAGGGCAGGATGCTACTGTCTGCTGCACACAACTGCAGCTTGAGCTGACATCGGGGGATGGGACTGTGGTCTCCCCTCAAAGCGACCCAGCAGAAGGGCTGGCAACGGAGCAGAGTGCCACAAGTCTCTGCTCTCAACTAGCAGGAGAGGGAATTCCTGTGGGAGTGGATGGGACTGTGGTCTCCACTCAAAGCGACCCAGCAGAAGAGCTGGCAACAGAGCAGAGTGCCACAAGCCTCTGCTCTCACCTAGCAGGAGAGGGAGTTCCTGGGGCAGTGGATGGGACTGTGGTCTCCACTGACACAACCCCAGAAAATGGTGCGTCACCGAGACGGGAGGATGTCGGCTTTGCTTTGCAAGCATCAGGGGATTTTCTACCACCAGTGGATGGGACTTCAGTCTCCACTGGTACACCCCAGGGATGGGGGCCAGTTGGCCCAGATCCCCAACCACATGATGGACTGAGCCCAGTCACCCTGTCTTCTCTCCAGCGGCTGAAAGGACTCCAGGGAGAAGGGCCAGTCCAGGCCTCTCCCCAGCGGCAGGCAGGTTCTCTGAGAGAGACAGAGGTTGGCAGGGTGAGTAATGCTCTGTTTGGAGCAATTTATTTGGGGTACAGTATGGATACCAGCATTGAAGGACTAGTACTACTGATTAACGTCGGAGTCAACCCGTTCGGGGTCTCCTCCTGTGTCAGTCTCCCACCGAAAGGGGAGAGATGCAACAGGATGACCCGTGACACCCAGAGACTTTGTGAGGGTGGGGGATACTCCTGTGTCAGCGTCACTGATAACTCTTGGGTCTGAGTCCACCCTGTGCCCCTTTGGGCACAGGGTGGACCAGGGTAATTCATGTATTACATGAGATGGGACATTAATAATAATTCATGGTTGCAGGATGTCTTGAGATGTCACAAGTTGTTGGCTATTCAATGTGGGGACACATTCTTTTGAAAGGTGTTAATTGCATAGACTCCCAAGATATTCCATTAACCATTGTGTAAGGCTGTAGAGGTGTTAATTCAGGTCTGCTCCTAAGACCTTTCATTGTGTGATGCTGCTTTGTGTGCTATTGATGATAGATGTGTTGTGACTCTAAAGGTCTCATCTGCCCAATCCAATGTGGATTGGGCAGATGAATGACTTATTGTCTGAGACGCAACGTCTAGGGGATAATTAACTTGGAAAATCATTATGTAAAATAATGTGATTGAAGCCCCCCATGGTGTGATGAGGGGGGGACAGTTTGATTGTTCCTGTAAATTCTGTGACCTGTTGTACTGCATATAAACAAGCTAAGAAGCCATTAAAAGTTAGTTCATATTTTAACGCAGTAACAGAGCTTGTCAGTCTCGTTATTGAGGGAATTCTTATGGAATGGATCGGGTCTGCCTGTTGGTTGGAGTGTCGATAAGCTGTCTTGGATGGGATGGAAGGTCGTAAACGGTGGTGACCGTTACAGATTCGACAAGTCATTATTTAGGCCTATGGTTTAGAAAAGAAGAAGATCCCTCCTTTTCTGGTGAAAGCGCACTGGACTAGAGCAGCTGGTGCTTCATGGGCAGTGCATCACCAGGCCTCCATGGCTCAGATCTGTAAGGCTGCTACTTGGTCTTCGGTCCATACATTTTTTTTTTAAAGATATTTTTATTAGGTTTAAGACAAACCAACCAACAAACAGAAACAACAATACCACCAGACAACCTGGTCATAAACGTTAGGCAATACACTCAAACATAGAAAAATAAACTGACATCAGTGCAAAATATAAAGTAGGCACAGTGGTAAAAGATTAGGTATAATACCAGGATATAGCAAAAGCAGAGGTCCAGACATTAGAGATCCGTGAGGCACGGCCCATCAATGGTCAAGCAAGAGTAGTACAATCAGTGCTGGGAGAGGGTTAGCGGACTAGCCAACCATCTACCCTAAATTTTGTGGAAGGTTTTGTTCTGTTTCCGGAGTTCAAAAGTAAGTTTATACAGTGGAATAGCGTCATTAATAAGTTTTAACCAGAGGGATTTCAGAGAGGTCTGTGCGCCCTTCCAGGACAGTAAAATAGCTTTTTTAACATAGAAGAAGTGTATATGGAGCAGTCTCTTGGCATGTGATGATAGGCAGTTCTTGGGGTGGATTATGTTTGGGAGGCCTAGCGCCGATGATATGAAAGCATCCACTTCCTCCCAGAAGTCCCGGGCTACCGGGCATGACCAGAAGCGCAGTGTAAGAAATCGGCCTCTTGGCCACAGCCGCGGAAACAGGCAGCTGAGGGCAGGAGACCCATCTTGTGTAACTTAGCCGGAGTGAGGTGGGTTTGATGGAAAATTTTGACTTGTATGATGCGGTCCCAGGAACCAATAACAGAGGTTTTATAAGTATCACACAATTCTGACCAGTCCTCATCTACCAGGGATATGTCCAGAGAGGTCCATTTTACCTGAGCTTTGTGAAATCTGGGGATAAAGTCAGTCATTAGGGCTGCATAATAGGTGGAGACAAGTTTAGTGGGATCTGGCTGTCTGAGCAGTTTTTCCAACAGGGGCAGGTCAGTGGGATCATCCAGGGAGCCAAACTGGGCACGAATAGCGTGCCTGAGCTGGTAGCAATAAAATAGGTATGATCTTGGTAGATCGAAGTCTAAACATAGCTGATAAAAAGATTTAAAGCCCTGAGCGTTGTACAGGCGGCATAAATATTTAACCCCCCTGGAATACCAGCGATTGGGATTAGGAAGGGAGTATAGTTCCTGCAGATTAGGGTTAAACCACAGGGTTGTTGGGAGATTTCAGCCAGGTGTGCCTTGATACTTTTGTGACAATATAACGGAAAGAGCAAAGGGAAGTGGCAAGTAGGGAGGTTCCGGGGCGATCAGGGACCCGGCCTCTGTAGATAATATTAAATCGCACATGCTCAGAAGCAAGTTATGAAGCAAGCTTCAATGGAAAAGAGTGCTGAACGTAACCGCGCTTTGCTAGAGCATTTTGAAAAAACGATGGTGTGTAGGCAACGTCGTTTTTTAAAATGAAGTTTCAAAAACGTTGTTTTATTTCATGATTTAAAACGTCGTTTTATTTCATCACAAAAAACATCCGTGTGTACGCGGCATTAGAATCATTTGCGCTTGAATTCGGCCAAGATACGAGCGGCGTAAGTCTCCTACGCCGTCGTATCTTGGGTGCATATTTACGCTGGCCGCTAGGTGGCGCTTCCGTTGATTTCCACATCGAATATGCAAATGAGCTAGATACGCCGATTCACGAACGTACTTGCGCCCGGCGTATTAAAATGCGCTGTTTACGTAAGCGTAACTTTACCCCTCATAAAGCAGGGGTAAGTCATGTTAGGTATGGACGTCGGAAACTTCAGAACAGCGTCGTATTTTACGTTGTTTGTGTAAGTCGTAAGTGAATGGGGATGGGCGTATGTTACGTTCACGTCGACTAAGCATTGAGCCGGCGTAATTTACGGAGAAAATTAGACATGATACTGAGCGCGCATGCGCCGTTTGTTAGGTGTGTCATTTACGCGGGGTCACGATTCATTACCATACAATATGCCCCCTACCAGCCTACTTTGAATTAGGCGGGCTTACGCCAGCCCATTTACGCTACGCAGCCGTAACTTAGGGCGCAAGTTCTTTGTGATTACGGTACTCGCCTCTCTAAGTTACGGAGGCGTAGCGTATATGAGATACGCTATGCCCGCCTAAACTTAAGCCAATCTTTGTGAATTTGGGCCCAGGTGTCTAAGACATCAGCTGTAGTTAATTAGCTCATGTAAAGTAGATCAGAAGCCGGAATCATGATGTCTACCTAAAAGATGTGTATTGGAGGCTCGTTAGGAACCATTGTAATGTTGTGGGTGGAGTTGGGTCATTGTTCATTTTGGTTACTAACTGTATATAAGAGCCTGATTTTCTCAATAAAAGGTTATATTCGTGTGGAACCTCAAACAGAGCTGTGTGTCTCCTTATTGGGGTTCGTTTGCCTGACTGTGGAGTGTCGGTAGCTGTGTTATGTGTTCGGGAATGGAATATCCTAAACTGCGTTAACCCCTGTCCCATTTGGGGTTCCGTTACAGACAACCACGGGCATTTTAGGGCCCTTGTTTTAGAGCCTGTAAGGTGGTCTCTTGGAGGCAGATGATGTGAGGGCGACATTTTTTTAATACTGAAAAGACCAGGGATCTCTTCTGGGGTGCATTCAGACCTCTAGTATTCCAGGAGACTATCCTTAGGGGCTTTGCCATTGTAAAACATACAGTAGTAAATAAGCACAAAGTAACATGCATACAAGAATATAAATGACCAGACAGGCCGCGCCACCTGAAGAACATACATGCATATGAGTAAAAAAATTGTGTGGATATGCCATCAGGACATCATGAGCCAGCAATGAAATAATAAAAAACATTAAAAGTCCGCCATAGGCAGCAACCTGAGAAAAAATATAGGAGTCAAAAAGTGCAAAAAGAAAAAAAAAGAGAAAAAAAAACACCAACAAAGTTCCAGAAAGTCTAGATAAAATCCCTTGCCCCCCTCGGCCAACCCCAACATAGCGAGCCTTGTATCCTTGAACTGTAAAACGAAAACCCCCCTCCTTAAACTGAGGGAGAGCTGTACCGTGGCAGCATTGTAGGGGTGAAAAGCATCACAGTCCAATAGCGGATGCAGTAGATTGCAGAGTAAACAACCGGCAGAAGTTGTAGGGGGATAGGCCTGTTAATAAGGAGAAAGTTCAGTCTATTAGGATTAATGATGGCAGGGTAATAGTTCTCAGGCCTATTGCAGGGAGGCGTACCATACCTTCATGAAAATCTGGATCAGACAGTGCAGTCAAGGCAAATGAGTTCTCCAAAATGGAAGGATGGACATAGCCATAATCGGTTCAAGGCAAACAGAGAATGCAGGGGCCTAGGACCACAGATATTAGGCAGCCCTGTGCCTAGGAAGAACTCTGTATTAGGGCCGAAACAACTAATCGATTAATCGACAACTAATCAATTATGAAATGAATCGATTACAATTTTCATAAACGATTAATCGGCCAGTAACATAATGGGGTTAAAAAAACTAAAATTAGCCCTTTTATAGTACAAAAAAGCAAATCGCTACTGTAAATATTACTTTCACTGTCCCACAGTAAAAAAAAAAAAAAAGAGCCCCTTACAGTAGCCCCTTATTTGCTCTTTTTGTACTTATTTTTGTTTTTTTAACCCCATTATGTTACTAAACATCTCAGGCCTGGGGTCACACCTATTGTTTTTGCAGAAACACACTACAGTTCATGTTTTCCTATGGGACACATTCACATCCATGATTTTTTTCAGCTGCTGCGTATTTGGAAAGGGCAAGGACTTTTTAACGCAACACGGTGCTATTTTTTTTGGGTCAATATACTTCAATGGAGAACTTGCAGAAAAGCATGTAATGTGTTTTTTGCAGCAATTTGTGTTTTGTAATCTGCCCAACAACAAATTGGGCCAAAAAAATATAAAATGCAAATTTTTTTTTAAGGCTAATATCCGATTCATCGATTAATCTAAACAATAATCGGCCAACTAATCGATTATAAAAATAATCGTCAGTTGCAGCCCTACTCTGTATCGATCATTGAGCCAGGCCATAGTCTCCTTGGGGTTGTTGTAGAAGTGTGCTTTACCCTCATAAATGATGCGCAGCTTGGCGGGAAAAAGCATGGCTTAGGAGAGGCCCTCCGTACACAGGCGGGCCTTCACTGCCGCAAAGGAGGTGCGTTGTCGCTGGACATCTGCTGAAAAAATCGGGGTACACTGAGATGGCGTTGCAATTATATTTAGGTGGACCCTTCTCCCGGGCCAGGCGCAGAATAGCAACTTTGTCTTGTAAGTTGAGGATCTTTGCTATAGTGGATCGTAGGGGTGCTCCAGAAGGTGGGGGACGCGGAGGGGTGCGGTGGGCACGCTCAATGGCATGTGAAAAGGATGGTGCGTCGGTCCCAAAAATGTCTCTCAGCCAATTATATAAGAATTTTTCTGGGTGGGAGCCCTCCGCCCTTTCAGGGAAACCCACGAAGCGGAGGTTGTTCCTCCTCGAACGATTTTCCAAATCGTCGATTTTGGCGCAGAGGGCCGCCATTTCCCCACGTTAGGTCCCTCGCTGTTACAGCTAAGGGGTGGACAACATCCTCAAGGGAGCGATACGTTTTCAGCCTCCCCAGCTCTGTCCCTTAAATTTTTCACATCTTGCTTCAGGAGAGAAAAGTCCATGCGGACTGATGCAATCTGTGCAGTGAGAGAGGCCTTGCAGTCCTGTATAGCATGTATGATGGTGGCCAGGGTGGGCTCAGCAGGAGGGAAATCGGGGCCTGAGCCATCCTCACTGTCTATGGGGGAGTTCTGAGACTGCAGGGGGTCTGGCTGTGCACCGTGGGGAGCAGGGGCAGATTCAGTGGAGATGGGTGGCTGCAGCAGCATGCCATGCTGCTCTGCCTGTGTCCTGGAGCCATCTTGCTATCTGAATCGGGCCTGCTGTTCCGCCACGGATGCTGGTGCGGGTGGCCTGTATTTCACCATTGATGCCAGCCTGGAATGTTCCCACTACCGTGGGGAGTATTTAGAAGTTTGTCCGGTTCAAATCGGACTAAGGATGCCTGTAGGATGCCACTCAGACAAAGCGGAAGTCTCACACGTCTGCTCCCTCTGCCATCCAGACACACCCCCCTCGGTCCATACATTTACTAAATTCAACCAGGTAGATGTGAGAGGTTAGGAGGATGCCGCCTTCGGGCGTAGTGTGCTGCAGGCAGCAGCATAGATCCTCTGGTTTAATGGTGGTCTTATTCTGATCTGTGTCTCCCTCCCCTCAAATTTTAGCATTGCTATGGGACATCCCATTAAAGCGGATTTTTTTTAAATGGTCTATTTAAATGTGTAATAGCACTGCTGTGCTAAACTCACGTTTATGGTGTCCCACCGCCGCTCCGCTGTAATATTGTCCCCAATAAATACTTATAAGGAAAAAATGTTACTGCGCTGATCTAATTATCCAGAGGGTTTAATGTGTCCAGACAGCCTCTGGACAGACTCTCGACTCTGGAGGCTGTCTGGACACACACACACAGAGGGTGAAGCACACCAGCACGCAAGGACCCCTTGTAGCAACACATGCGGAGAAAAGCGGGGCACGCACACCTTCTAGGACGCCATTTAAATGCTGGTCAGCGGCTTTTAACGGTTGACACTGCCAAAGACACTCAGTGCCGGTCAGAGGCACTTTATATTGTAAGTGTTATTTTTTACCTTTTTTTAATATACTACACCATGATGAGCCCCTTGTTTTTGAGGATTTAAGGATACCTTGTAAAAGGGAAAAGGAGGTAACACCCACTGACGGACAAAGAAAAGACACCACTTTGGAGCCTAATAATATCTGGGGTCTGGTGAGTGTTGATTTTAACCATTGGTGATGGTGGCACATCTTTGTCGGGTGGAAGAGGTAGCGGCATTTTTCTGTATACAGCACTACCAACATTGAACCTTTTGTTTGCTGGAACCTATTGTATAAGAGCAAGATTGCCTGTCATTGGACTATTTTCAGTGCAGCTAGCACATTGCACATTCTACTGGTTGTTTGATAACTATTTTATTCTTTGACATTTTTTGGGATTATCTGTTTCCAATATCAGCTATTGGACAATTCACGGTGCAGTTGGCACATTGCACATTGTGTGTTTGTCTTCTGTAAAAAAAAAAAAATATTTTATATATATATATATATATATATATATATATATATATATATATATATATATATATATATATATATATATATATATATATATATATATATATATATATATATATTACACACACATACTTTTTTTCTGTATTGTTTGTTTTCACTATTTAGCTGGCTAGTAGTAGTAATAATAGCCATTTTTCACAGGAGCACTGTGGCATATTGATTGATGTGTATGCCGATACACTAATTCATATCTGTGATTCAAGTTTAAAACTACGGTGTCACATTTGCACGATTTAAATTTAATTTATATATTTTCATAGATTGTTTGTATTTAGGTTATCTACACTCAATATTGGGTACATTGTAGCCCTGATATATATATTTCACATATGGTTGAGTGTGTATTATATCAATCCACAGTCCACACCTCCAGAGATTAAACCCTCTGGATAATTAGATCAGCGCAGTAACATTTTTTCCTTATGCACTATTAACCCCTACCTAGGGTACACAGTACTGCAGCAGATCACGGTTTATATTTATTTTATTTTCCTTTGCGCCGGTGACACTCACAACCAATAAATACTTATATTCTGTGTTTCCTGCCGTTGCCATCTTAGCTATGGGCGTTAGATTCCCATAGGCAGGCACTTCCTATTTGCGGTGGATGCTGTCCCAGCATCCACCGCTCAACCTCGCGCATGCGCACTGGCAAAGGTGACCGGCGGCGTGAGCGTCTCTGTTGTCATCGCAACGGCAGGCGTATGAATGAAAAGTTCCCGCCCCGTTGTGATGATAACACATCCTCGAGTAACACAAGCACAGCCTGAAAGACCAGAAGTTTAAAACACCCGCCCCTTCCTTTGTTTACATCTGCGTCACTTCCTGCAAAACGAAGTCGCACGATGTTTGCTAACAGAGCGGAATATTATAATTAGGGAGCTCTTACACAGGCTCCCAGCAGACACAGCGCGGCACAGGAAACTGGAGAAAACCCGTCGAAAACCCGAGGGGGGGCAGACCGGAAGCCTGGCTGATTAATAAGGTACACAAACAATATACTAAATGAAAATAGCCAATTCCTCATTATTTAGGAGCAGTAGGAATATTGAGCTGCAGTTGAATTGAGGGTGGAGATCCGCTTTAAGTAATTAAGGCTCTGTGTCCCGCGACACGTGTCTGATCAATATGTGTTGATCAGACACACAGCAGAAACAAGAGCGTACATCTGCCTATAACCGATAAATGTCCTTGCAGAGTGAACATATCCCCTCAGACGATCGTCTGGGCAATGCACAGGGGCCCTTTCACTGGCGGACATACCCCCACCCTGCAAACACCTCTCTCCAATCCCAGGAAGTTTTCCACTACAAGACGGGACTCAACCAGCTCTTTAGAGTGGGCTGCGGGAGTACTAACACTGGGCAACACTATGACAAAACATATTAAATACATCTTCATAAAATTTTCACAACAACACGTACATGAACTTTAATGGCAGATGGCACACCCTTTGCAGCTATAACAGCATTAACTCTTCTGGGAAGGCTGTCCAGAAAGTTTAGGTACGTGTCTATGGGAATGTTTGACTATCCTTACAGAAGCGCATTTGTAAAGTCATGAGGCCTGGCTCGTAGTCTCTGCTCTAATTCAGTGGTCCCCAACCTTTTTGGCACTGGGGACCGGCGTTGTTAAAGAAAATTGTGCCAAGGCCCGGGGGGGTGTATGCGCCTTTTCGCGGGCAATTTATCGGGGTAAAGGCCGGTGTTAGTGCTTCAATCATCCCAGCACAATGATTCATATGGTGTCAGGATGATTAAAGCGCATTATTTCTATTATTAAATTGTAATATACAATGAAATAGTTCAACTCATCATAATGCTGAATGTGCCAGAGTGTCACTCGCCACGTCACCTGCTACCCGATACGGATTGTCACTTGCCACATCGCCTGCCTTCATATGCAGCTTGTCACTTGCCACGTTGCCTGCCACCAGATTCATTTTGCCACGTCGCCTGCCACCAGATGCATTTTGCCACTTGTCATGTTGCCTGCCACCAGATGCGGAGGGTCACTTGCCAAGCTGCCTGTCACCACATGCATTTTGTCCCTTGTCACATCGCCTGCCAACAGATTCAGATTGTCACTTGCCGCGTCACCTGTCATCAGATGTGGATTGTCACTGCAGTGGTGGCAGCACAGGTGTTCGCATTAGGTCAGAGGCAAGCCTGGAGTAGCGGGTAGTGACTAGTGAGGGAGAGCAGCGGTAATGGGGGGGGGGTGCTTTGCAGTGTTAATGGGACATCTTTTTTTTTTCCAGCATTATTGCAGCCCCGCTGTGAGCGTGTTTTTTCCCCCAGCATTATTGCAGCCCCGTTGTGAGCGGGGAAGAGCGGCAATGCAGGCGGGCGGTGAGAGATGATCTCTTCTCGCTCGCCTCAATATAGGGGCCCCGCTGTGAGCACGGCACAGCAGTGATGTGGGCGGGCGGGCGATGGGAGATGATGTCATCTCTCTTCTCGCTCGCCTCAGTATAGGGGCCGCGCTGTGAGCACAACACAGCAGTGATGCGGATGGAAGATGATGTCATCTCTCTGCGCTGCAGTGTGTGCGCGGATTATTTAAAGTTCCTCCTCGGGCAGCCCGGTACCGTTTGATCCACGGACCGGTACCGGTCCGCGGCCCGGGGGTTGGGGAACACTGCTCTAATTCATCCCAAAGGTGTTCTATCGGGTTGAGGTCAGTACTCTGTGTAGGCCAGTCAAATACCTTCACCCCAAACTCGCTCATCCATATCTTTGTGGACCTTACTTTGTGCACTGGTCCAAATCCTTTGGTGGATAGGGGGTTTATGGTGCAGGTTTGTTTTTTCAGGGGTTGGGCTTGGCTCCTTAGTTCCAGGGAAGGGAAATCTTAAGGTGTCAGCAAACAGTCATTTTGAACAATTTCATGCTCCCAACTTAGTGGGAACGTTTGGGGATGGCCCCTTCCTGTTCCAAGATGACTGTGCACCAGTGCACAAAACAAGGTCCACAAAGACATGGAGTCCTATGACCCGAACCCGATAGAACACCTTTTGGTATGAATACGAGAGGCAGGACTGCGAGCCAGGCCTTCTCATCCAACATAAGCGTATGACAGACAAAATTCAGAGGGAAATAATCCCCATTTCCCTGTGGGAGACGCACAAGTGCGGATCCGCGAGGAGAATAGCACTAGCAACAAAAGCTAAAAAGAAGAACAAGAGATGATTAAGGCCCCTTACAGACTGGGGCGGGAAGCCGCGGTGGCGGTATAACGTCGCAAAAATAGCGGTGCTATACCGCCGGGATTGCCGCGGGAATCAGCCACTAGCGGTTGCGGTTATTAACCCCCGCTGAGCGGCCGATAAAGGGTTAATACCGCCCGCAATGCTCCTCTATAGAGGCGCATTGTGGGCGGTATTGCCGCGGTTTCCCATTGTTTTCAATGGGAAGGAGCGGTGAAGGAGCGGTATACATGCGGCTCCTCTTAACCGCTCCAAAGATGCTGCTGACAGGAGATTTTTTTTGTCTCCCGCCAGCGCATCGCCTCAGTGTTAAAGCACTCGGGCTTTCACATTGAGTCTGCAGTGAAGGAGTTTTTTCAGGCAGGATAGCAGCGCTATTTTTAGCGCTGTACCGCCTGAAAAACTCCTCAATGTGAAAGGGGCCCTTACTTACTGATATCGAAAATCAAATGCCTAGAAACATCTCACAAATATTCGTGGCGGTCCACCATTTTACATTGAGAAGAACTTTGACCCATGACACATCCATCAGTGGCTACAGGACAGCCAATTCTGACATTTCAGCACATGGACCATACCCCCTACCTTATAAATAGACCTGATCTGGTGGCCATATTTACATTCTGCTGTTGTCAGTGTAGGAATAGGTGCTGTGCAGTGTGGAGCAGGGACAGGCTGTAGTACTAGTGACACAATCGTTAGCCAACATGTCCACAAAAGTCCTTTTAAGGACTGGTATAGGTGTACTATTGTTTGGTGTGCAGTATATAGGGGTGTAATACACTTATATACTTTTTATCAGTGTAGGGACAGGTTGCTGTGTGCGGAGCAGGGACAGACTGTAGTGACACAAAATCGTTACCTAACAGGTCCACAAAAGTCCTTTAAGGACAAACAAAGTACAAACAAAACATGGCAGAAATGTTACCATTTCTCAATTTGTCTCAATATGGTCCGAAACCGATTACACGCCAACAGGCCAAATACATGGAAAGCCCCTTCACAATAAAATAATCAGAAGTCGCTATCAAACAGATGAAACTGAATAAAATCCCAGGGCCCGATGGATTCACCCTTCAGTACTACAAGTCCTTTTTGGACACTTTATCCCTTAAGCTACTTTCATGTTGCCTGACAGAATGTTGGAAGCACATATAACTGTTTACCTAAGGAGGGTAAGGGCCCCTCACAAGTCTCAAGCTACAGACACAGACTCATAGCTTTACTAAATTTAGACATTAAGATTTACGCAAATATTATTGTTAACAGATATCTCCCCCTTATACCCACCTTTATTTCCTTGGACCAGGTTCGATTTATCCTTGGCAGGGAAACCAGGGATAACACTATATGCACATTGAATCTCCATCACTGGCTCACAACGTCTCGCACTCAGGGATTTTTCCTCTCCATCAATGCAGAAAAGGTGGCTTGGGACTACATGCTAGAGCTTCTTAAAACTATTGGATTCCAACATGGCATGCTTGCTCATATAATGGCACTTTACTCCACTCCCTCAGCGAGGTCAAGAGTTAATGGCCACCTGTCGAACGCCTTCACCATAAGCAACGGAACCCACCAAGGCTGCCCCTTATACCCCATATCTATATTTTGCAATATGTGTGGAATAGTACAGCGCTGGTCTCAATAATATAATCTTATTGATATGATGACAAAAGATCAGTGGTGTTGTAGCTGCCGCAGCAATAATATGTCAGATAAACATAAAAAGAATATAGATAAATGTGAAAGCTGTTGCTGGCTAATATAAAGTATGTGTCTATATCAGTGTCAACATATCTCAATGGCAACCACTAAATACCATATATATGCATATAATGACACAATCAATAATAAAGTGCTCAACGTGCAATAAATACAAAACTGAAGACAAGTGCACAGAAGAAATAGTAGTCCATATAGCCGCAATCAGCTGTGACTTCTACAGATAGTCTAAGTTCTTCACAGAAGCACCCATATTTGTGTGAGAAAAAGTCCAAGACAATGGTGTCAAATAGCTGAATAAAAGCACCTCCACCTCAGGTAAATAATCTGCTTACCAGACAAACAGATCAAAATCGCATGTATCTCTATGTCAGATAAGTATCCACTGCTCCGCTGCTGGATTCCTCCACAATAGGTTGTGTGTTATAATGGTGTTTGGCCAGATCACACCACATACGTTCAAACCCGGGAGTGGAAACAAGAATGGCAAACATAGAGTAGCATTGCAAGGCATACGTTTTTATTAAAATATTACAAAGTTGCACTCACATTTCACAAATGGTAAAAGTAGCGTGGTTAGATTTTTTAAGCCGCCGGCTTGAATGTTCCGCTCGTCCTTCCGGATAGCCATTGTCCATAGCTGTACCGATAGGGCCGGCCGTACGACTTTGTACGGCCACAGTGTGGTTCCTAAACTCTGAGTGGTCGTCTATATACGGGCTCCGCTCCTCTGGGCCACTGGGGGCGCGCGAGCCCGCCACATCACTGAGATGCCGATGCGTGTGCCTGGTGGCCGCGATGTCCGCCATGCACCCGCGATCGGCGGTTGCAAGAGACAAGGACGTGGATCTGTGTGTGTAAACACACAGATCCACATCCTGTCAGGGAGAGAGGAGACAGATCTTTGTCCCTTGTACATAGGGACACATCCCGGGTCACCTCCCCCAGTCAGTCCCTTCCCCCACAGTTGAAACACTATGCAGGGGTGCACATTTAACCCCTCCCTCACCCCCTTGTGTTAACCCTAATATGCCAGTCACATTTATACAGTAATAGTGCATATTTATTAGCACTGATCGCAGTATAAATGTGAATGATGCCAAAAATGTGTCAAGTGTCCGATGTTGTCCGCCATAATGTCGCAGTCCCCAAAAAGAAACAAAAAAAAAAAAAAAAAAAAAATCGCAGATTGCCGCCATTACTAGTAAAAAAAAAAAATACAAAAAATATTTTTGTCCCCAAAAAGGCGCTATAACTTTTTAAACCAGTCGCTTATTGCATTTTTTTTTTTACCAAAAATATGTAGAAGAATACGTATCGACCTTAGACTTTAAAAATTGGGGCTATTTATTATAGCAACAAGTAAAAAAATATTATATTTTTTTTCAAAATTGTCGCTCTTTTTTTGTTTATAGCGCAAAAAAATAAAAACCGCAGAGGTGATCAAATACCACCAAAATAAAGCTCTACTTGTGGGGAAAAAAAGGACGTCAATTTGTTTGGGAGCCACGTCGCACGACCGCGCAATTGTCAGTTAAATAAAACGCAGTGCCGGAAGCTGAAATTCCATCTGGGCAGGAGGGGGGGGATATGTGCCCAGTAAGCAAGTGGTTAAGGAACACTACCTCCTCCTTCACCAGTTGTTCTCTATGTTAAACCACACAGGGATGCCAAAAAAACACCAAACAGATCAACAGACTCCCTTATGTTAACAGTAATGCAAGGTTTGCGCAAATTGAAGATTTAAGAAGTAGCCTCCCTCAGTTTACCACTCTCAAACCAAAAGGTTTGGTAGAAAGAATTTACAGTAGTAGGAAAACAGTAAGATAGAAAACTAGTACCTCTAAAAATGTCTAATTTTCAGAGCACAAGAATATCATTGTAGCTTTATACAGTACAATAAAATATACCTTCTCAAGGTAGTTGAATTCTACTGCTGTCTCCCTGAAGAAAAAATACACATGATCTTTCCATTCCACAGCATTGACAAAATATGGATCTAAAAAATAGAAACAGACTAATTAGGTACAAGTAACAACAGATTAACACTTAAATGCAGTATGTTACCATTATCAGAGGCGGGCTCTAGACTTGTGAGGCCTTAGGCAAAACTTAGACCTGAGGCCCCACTCACGCCCATAATGAGAAAAATATTATAAAAACTATAAAAATTAACGGTATAAATGCATATATTAAATTAAATCCACAGATATAGATCAAATTGTGCAGCTGCCTACTCATTATCCTCTGTGCTGTCTCGTAAATGTGAAATAAATTTGTCAACAAAGTATAAAACAAAAAAAAAGTAATGTTACAACATATTCTTGCACATAACCTGTTTAATGCAACAAGGATGCAACAAGTGATTTTTTTTTACAAACATGTAAAACATATAAATATGTAACTTTGCATATTTGCTCAGTAGTGCATGGAACATACCGTAATGGGTATAAAGTGCAATATTTTTCAAGTAACAAAATAACTCAGTTTCTTGTATTCTGTGCCCATCAAACGCAGCCACTGTGCCCATCAAACGCAGGCACTGTGCCCCATCAAACGCAGCCACCGTGCCCCATCAAACGCAGCCACCGTGCCCCATCAAACGCAGCCACCGTGCCCCATCAAACGCAGCCACCGTGCCCCATCAAACGCAGCCACCGTGCCATCAAACGCAGCCACTGTGCAATCAAACGCAGCCACTGTGCCCATCAAACGCAGCCACCGTGCCCATCAATTGCAGTCACCGTGTCCATCAAACACACCCACTGTGCCCATAAATTGCAGCCACCGTGCCATCAAACGCAGCCACTGTGCCATCAATTGCAGCCACTGTGCCATCAATCGCAGCCACTGTGCCATCAAACGCTGCCACTGTGCCATCAAACGCTGCCACTGTGCCATCAAACGCTGCCACTGGTGCATCAAAACGCTGCCACCGTGCCAAACGCAGCCACCGTGCCCATCAAACGCAGCCAGGGTGCTCATCAAACGCTGCCATTGTGCCCATCAAACGTTGCCACTGTGACAAGGTACAGACAATGATGATGAGACCAATTAAAATTATTTATTTGAGAAAAGAAGCACTTATCATGAATGAAGAAACAAACTCCTCCAACAGAATTCATATTAGCCCATGCAGATTGCAGAGATAATATGGTATTTAACCTGGGGATGCATTATTGTAATTTTTTTTTCATTATATATATATATATATATATGACAGATAATATAGTTTTATATAATAGACCATGACCACCTTCTGCTCCTCACCTGCTTGGTGACACTGACTTAGTCCTTCTCCACGACTAAAGGCAGCAGGAGTCAGGACTCTGAGGTTCGGAGAAGCAACTTCTGTCTCTCCCGCTCTCTCTGAGTCTGCCCTGCAGTGCAATCTGGGAGTTGTAGTCTCTCTGCAGAGCACAGGCACTAGACGGCCAAGTTGAAGTCTGTGTACCTGTGCTCTGTGGGAGAACTACAACTCCCGCCATGCACTGGGGCCGCCATCGCCGACTTTGGGTGGAGCCTGGCAGCCTGAGCCTGCCCACCATCCACCCCAGGAATGATAGCAATGTTTGCCCGCCTCGTCTGCCACCGCGGATCGCGGCAGTGGCTCAGTCAGCTCCCTCAGTCTGCGGCTATGTGCAGCCTCGCGCCCGCCGCCCGCTCACCCCGTCCCTGCCGCTTGCGAGTCCCTGACTGTCCCGCACTGTGTGCACAACACATTAAAGGCAAATTAGGCGACAGCGAGGCCTTTTCTGTGGGCTAGGCCTAAGGCAATCGCCTAATTTGCCTAATTATAGAGCCGCCTCTGACCATTATGTATATTTAAAGCTAAAATTTAAAATCCCAATAATGTGAGGAAGTCTCTGGTTGTCACCAGTGTTACTAGAACAATGTTTCCCATTGGAAGATTTCCCCTTTATTACTGTTCTGGTGACATCCCAAAATTATGCATTTTCTTTCACTTTAGGTGATAACAGTAAGCAGGACAAATAGAGAGAGTTAATCTCCCTAATGAGGACCATGACAGCAATAAAAATGCAAGGGTTACCAAATCCTCTCCTCTCTGTCCAAAACTGAAAACAATGCATTTTGTTCTACTGTAACTGCAAAAGTAACACTAAAGTAGAACTAAAGAGAGCCCCAGAGCCGGGAGGGAACCAATAGGAGGAGGGGCGGCATGACAGGGAGGGACCGCCAGGAAGCAGGGTTTTGGTCAGTGGCCGCTTTAAGCAAATAGGAGTGGCTGGGGGTTTAGAGCAGTGCCGCTTTAAGGAAGGGGGAGTAGCCTAGGGTAAAGGAGGGGCTGGCTAACAAGAACCTGCAGGGAGGAAGTGACGTAGCTTCACTCCTCCATTTTAACAGTAAAGGAAGCGTCCCACCCTCCCATGTGGTAGGCGAGCGGAAGGGGGGGTGGTGTTTGGGGTTTCTGGAGAGGAAAAAGGCAGGATGTGTTAAGACAAACCGTTGTACCTTTAGGTGATATGGGGGATACGGGTACCTTTCGGTCAACGCGGGTTGACCAGGAAGGAGTTGACGTGTAGGTCACTGCGGACAGGTGTACTGCCTCTGAGTCTGGGGTTTGCGACTAGGCCGAAGTTAAACAGTTATTGTCCCAGTGGCCAATTGGAGTTGTGGTCTTTCAGACCACCAGGAGGTTTAAAGCTGTGTAAAAGTTATTTATTGAAAATGATTATTTATGTTAATTTTAGTTTTGTTAAATAAATAGGCCGTAAGGACAACTTTACTTCATACCGGTGTCAGTTGTTATTTTTGGTGAAGTGGGAAAGGATAGCAGTCAAAAGGGGGTGGTCAATAATGTAAAGTCGGTCCTTAACATGTCAAGGCAACCCTTTTTATTACTTTTCTAAAGAGCAAGGATTATAATCCCTGTCAGTTTTTTATTTTTTTATTTTTTGCTATCTGTGTTCCATTAGAGAGATTTTCCTTCACTTATACTAATCCATAGCCACAACAGGAAGTGAGAGGGAAATTCCCTGGTTGTCACAAGGGTCACGTAGGAGGGTTTCCCCTTCTATGCCTGGGTCGATGAGAGTCCAAAGGGTGACATTTTCATTCACTTTCACTCTCTGCAGGTCAGTAAAACAGGACAAATAGAGAGGGTGGATTAGGGACATAGACAGAAGTGAAAAACAGGTATTCTATCCCCTCTCCACTGTCCACTCAAAACAAAACAAAAAAAAAAAAGTGTTGTCTTTAGGAATAAGGTATTTGGGCTTATTGAAATTAAAATTGCAATGTACAATAGCAGCAATACCTCATACCAACCATCTGTTTTCTGTGACCAAATAGAATGATGAAACCTGTCTTGTTATAGGATTTTGTATGTTTGCTTGACTGCTGAGGCGCAATGAGCCGAGGTACCCCTTAACTGTAATATATATGTATGTACTTTCAGTACGGGCGTTACACTAAAATTAGTGGGGAATGGGAGGCTTAATCACTCCCATTCACGAATTATGTGAAATTTAGACTGCTGCCAATTCCAGAATCTGTCCTGTAGGTCAGTCTGCGCGCCAGGGGTGCGTTGACACCCGTGGGCGGCAGTTGGCGCTAGAGGGGTTCTGGGGGATCCACCTCTTTTCAGCAGCCAATCAGGGGGGGTTTTCCCTCATTGGGCATGCTGGGAGGGGGATATATCTGTGGCGGCCGCTTTTGGCAGGTTGTTCTTGTGGGGCCCGAGTTCCAGGTGCGGTACCCACCTTCAGGGTACGCGCATCCATGGGCCCTGCCACCGCGTCCTGCCATGCCAAAGTCGTGCACCATGCACCTTAATCAGAGAGGGACCCCAGCGGCTTGCTGAGTCCCAAACTGTTGCTGAGAGGATCCCAGGCTGGGAGCTGTGCGGTGGGAATTGGCTCGGGAGAACCTAGAACCAGAGGTTGTCTGGAAGGCCTAGACGAACCACCGGGGATCCAGTCACCGCACTGTATGACAGGTATGATCAAGCTGTCAGTGGGTGACATTGATTGAACTAACTGGGAGGATCTACTCAAACTGACTTTTCTAAATCCTAAATTTTCCAGCCTGTGGCAGAGGCCCTGAGGCAGGCCTATGGCAGAGGCCTGTATCCTCCCAGTGATTTTTTGCAAGTGACGCTCTGGCTGCCAGGCCTGAGATAACTGCCTGTCCGGGGGCACTTTACCCACCCTGGTTGGGTGGCGACGAATTGATCTGCATCATTGCTGAGAGCAGGCTTGCTCTCTCCTAACATCTAAAGGCCTGATACTAAAGTTTCCCTACGCTCATCAGCCCTTTTTCCTGTTGTGTGTCTTGTTGATGTTGGCCAGTTTGGGCCTTGGAATAAAGCTTTGAAACTGAATTTGTGTCTGGACACTTGGGGGTAGATTCAGGTAGGGAGCGCGTATTTGTGTGTGGGTGTAACGTATCCTATTTACGTTACGCCTCCGCAACTTTGACAGGCAAGTGCAGTATTCACAAAGCAAAGTTGCGGCGGCGTAGCGTAAATAGGCCGGCGTAAGCCCGCCTAATTCAAATGTGGAACATGTGGGCGTGTTATGTTAATTTATTGTGACCCCACGTAAATGACGCTTTTTACGAACGGCGCATGCGCTGTCTGTGAAAGTATCCCAGTGCGCATGCTCCAAATTAACCCGCAAAAAGCCAATGCTTTCGACGCAAACGTAAATGACGCACAGCCCTATTCGCGAACGACTTACGCAAACGACGTAATAGACGGAAAATTCGACGCTGGCCCGACGTCCATACTTAACATTGGCTGCGCCTCATATAGCAGGGGTAACTTTATGCGGGAAAAAGCCTAACGTAAAAGGCGTATCTGTACTGCGATGGCCAGGCGTACGTTCGAGAATAGGCGTATCTAGCTGATTTACATATTCTAGGCGTAAATCAGCGTACACGCCCCTAGCGGCCAGTGTAAATATGCAGTTAAGATACGACGGCGTAAGAGACTTACGCTGGTCGTATCTTAGACAAATTCTGGCGTATCTGATTCTTTGAATCAGGCGCCAAGATACAACGCCTCACACTCAGAGATACGACAGCGTATTTGGAGATACGCCGTCGTATCTCCTACCTGAATCTGGCCCTTGTTCTTTATTCACACTCATAGAAGTCACCCCTAGACCCAGTCAAGAAGGTAACCTAGAAAGCCGATCCTGAATCAAACATCGGCTCCTTCGGGGGTAGCGCTACACATGGGGGCTCGTCCGGGATTATCGGCTCTTACCATTGACAACCAAAGAAAGTGTGAGTGTGATCTACTAAGGAGCGAAGAGCATTTGCCCGTGTGTGAAAACTGTCCAGAGGTAAAGGAGTTAACCTTGCATCGCTGAGCCTGGGTGTGCGTGCAGTTCAGCACGCGCCAGCAACGTGCTTGAGAAAGTTTCCCAAGTGGGAGGAGCCACCCTCCCCTGCGTGCAACGTGCACAGAGACTGTTCGCGTCAAGCAGTGGCGCACCGCCCATCTACCGAGAAGGGAAGAGCCGTGTGAAGATGTCTACCTTCCTGTAACCGGGGGGTGCTGCCCCACAACAAAGGTCACCTACCCCATCAACCGGGACTTTCAATATATTTGTGCCTTCAGGGGTACCGGTGACTGATACGGGTGTTCATCTGTCTGCGCAAGGACAGTTTGTTCTCCCATCTAGCAGAGGAACGGAGATGCTGGGCCTGGCCTGGCCTGCCCCCGCTGCGGGGATCTGTCAGTGAAAGTGCAGCCCTTTGCCAGGTGCCAGTGATGCTGGACTTACTTTTTTGTGGCCATTTCACCCACACAGGCCCCCAAGGTGTACCGGGTGAATGTTGTTACGGCCGCCCTCACGGCAGAGGAGGAGCCGACCTGGCCGGGGTCCTCTCCATCGGTAGTGATCGTGGAACCCAAAGGCCGGGACTTGGATGTGATCTCGGTGTCGTCCACCCTAACTTTACCCTTTTGCTACCTCGCCACCCACTTCATAGGAGGTAAGCCTGGGAGAAAGCCCAGACTTAGAAAGTGTTCTGTCCAGTGTGACGAGTACATCGGATGTGACAAGCACCCAGGGCGATACCCCCTCGGGGACGGCCGAAACTTCCTCCACGGTCTCCGAGTGGCACAAGCCCGCCCAAGAGGGGCCTACTGCAGCCTCCCACAGCCGTGGTCGAGGCCTACCTGTTGAATGTCTCCCAGCAGAACAGCCGGAAAGTTCTCCAGTTGTCAAGCCCTTAGATTCCTTATCGCCGGAAGAATGGCGTTTAACGAACTTTAGTTCAATGCCGGAAGAATCTAGGATTGTTGACGGAAATCTCTCTGATCGCCTTCTTGAGTCCTGTCTCCCGGAGTCGCGGGACCTGGAGGCGCCTCACGTTTCCGAGGATACCCAGGAAGGAAAGACCCACTCCGGCCGGGGTGAATCTGGCGAAGTCCGCCAGCCGTCTGAAGCGCTCTGAAATTTACTCGGGGGGTCAGTGAGTTAGAACCTGTGTCCGTCACCATGCTTGCCGCCCCACTGCCCCGCGCCATTCCTGTTTTGAAGAGAGCACCAGACACTTTGGTGTTGCCGGGAGATTCGGTGATTCACACACCTTGCCCAGGCTGGCTTACCTACAGTGTGTGGTGAATCAGAAGGTCGCTGCTGAGTACGGGTATGAATACCCATATGTGCCACCCTCTCTCCTTTGCCGAATTGATCAGGAGCGAGAGGTTTGGTGCCAAGATGCCATTTGGGTGCATTTGAAAGTGCCCCGCATCTTAGGAGAGGCCAATTCATGGGCGCCCCAATTGAAGACAAGGTTCAAATATTGTTACCGTGATTGGAGCTGGGGCCGACACATCTACCGGGACCGGGTTGTGCTAAAGAGCCACGGGAGAGAAGATCAGGTTTTCACTGTGAAATCTACCACGCCCGAGGGGAATGTTATTTGGTTACCTGACCCCCGGTTCTATTAGTAGAGAGCATGCGGACATTGCGTGACCTATTAGTTCTACGAGAACATTGGACAAGAACTCTGTTTCCACTCTCCTGGATTGTCCCAGTTCCCCTATTCCCCCTGCTCCTCCAGAACCACATAGACTTCTTTTGTGCAGAAATTTCTGGGGGGTGGGTTCAGTCAGTTAGAGTGGAGGTCTGTGAACGTTGGAGGTACAGCATTGGAAGATCTGGTTTGAAAAGAAGGACTATTCTTTTTTTTTTTTTCTTCCTGTTTTTCATTAGGTGAACTGTTGCAGTACCAGCGCACTGACCATTAGGGGCAGTGCTCTGCACTGTTACTTTAAGAGACAATGGGCTGGATTCAGGTAGCTGCGCCCCTTCTTACGGCGGCGCAGCGTATCGTATTTACGCTGCGCCGCCGTAAGTTTGAGAGGCAAGTGCTGTATTCACAAAGCACTTGCCTCCTAACTTACGGCGGCGGAGCGTAAATGGGGCCTGCGTAAGCGCGCGTCATTCAAATGATGTTGAGGGGGCGTGTTTTATTTAAATTAGGTTGACCCCGCGTATATTACGTTTTTTACGAACGGCGCATGCGCCGTTCGTGAAAAAATCCCAGTGCGCATGCTCGAAATTCCGACGCAAATCATTGGTTTCGACGTGAACGTAAATTACGTCCAGCCCTATTCGCAAACGACTTACGCAAACGACGTAATAAATTCAAATTTCGAATCGGGAACGACGTCCATACTTAACATTGGCTGCGCCACCTAATAGCAGGAGCAACTTTACGCCGAAAAAGCCTAACGTAAACAACGTAAATAAATTGCGCCGGCCGTGCGTACGTTTGTGAATCGGCGTATCTAGGTAATTTGCATATTCTACGCCGAAAACAACGGAAGCGCCCCTATCGGCCAACGTAATATTGCACACAATTATACGCCGCCGCATTCAAGTTACGTTGGCGGAGGAAGCCTATTTTTTTAGCGTATCTGCCTTTGAGGATCGGCTTAACGATACGCCGGCGCAGATTTCAAATTACGGCGGCGTATCTGGAGATACACCGCCGTAAAAGCTACCTGAATCTACCCCAATGCCATTACTGATGTGTGGACTCAATTTTTTTTCCTCTCTCTCCCTCGGCATAAAATGCCTTTTACCAGTACTTGCAGGGTTATGCTATTTGGAGAGGGTTTCACGTTCAGGTTCGAGCGTGCAGCCCTGATCCTAAACATTGTTGACCATAGTAACATGTTA
The DNA here is from genome assembly GCF_905171775.1 of Rana temporaria. Lineage (NCBI taxonomy): Eukaryota > Metazoa > Chordata > Amphibia > Anura > Ranidae > Rana > Rana temporaria. Next base: position 383,862,143 of record NC_053489.1, on the reverse strand, counting down.
GGATGCATGTCTTACATTGTTTTGTGTGTATCACATGTTTTTTCTTTGTACATACAGGTTTTCTTTTTGGACCCACCTGTCGTCCACTGCGGAGAATGGGCAGTCTAATGACAGGGTTGTGTATGTGTGTATGTCAATAGTGATGTATAGAACGGTTTGCCGGCGAATAGTTTGCGCCGATTTTCGCTTGTTCGCGTTCGCCGCCGAACATATGCGATGTTCGACCCGCCTCCTATTAATTAACATTGAGTAAACTTTGACCCTCTACCTCACAGTCAGCAGACACATTCCAGCCAATCAGCAGCATACCCTCCCTCCCTGACCCTCCCACCTCTAGGGCGGCATTCATTTTGGATTCATTCTGAACCTGCATTCTTAGTGAGAGGAGGGACAGTGTTGCTGCTGCTGATTTTATAGGGAAAGCGGTAGCTAGGCCAGTGTACTCCAGTCCTGAAAGACTCATCTGATCTCTGCTGTTAGGGCTAATCAATCAGTCTGCTTTTTTTTTTTTCTCTGTAATCTGTGCTGCCTGGTTTACAGAGAGAGAGAGAGAGAGAGAGAGTTAGTGTAATTTTTTGGAGTTAGATAAGCAGGCAGGCTAGTCAGTTAATGTTACAGGGCCAGATTCAGAAACAAGATACGACGGCGTATCTCCTGATACGCCGTCGTATCTCTGAGTGCGGGAGGTCGTATCTATGCGCCTGATTCAGAGAATCAGTTACGCATAGCTATCCCTAAGATCCGACAGGTGTAATGCCCCGTACACACCATCACTTTATGTGATGAAAAAAAATGACATTTTCTGTGAAGTAAAAAACAACGTTTTTGAAACTTCAATTTTCAAAGACGAAGTTGCCTACACACCATAGTTTTTCTCACAATGTTCTAGCAAAGCGAGGTTACGTTCCACCACGTTTTTCCATTGAAGCTCGCTTCATAAGTAGCTTCTGGGCATGCGCGGGTGAAAAAATGTTGTTTTAAACGAAGTTTTTTGCTACACACGGTCAATTTCTGTGAAGTAAAAGTTGACGTTTTGAAAAACGACACATAAAATTGAAGCATGCTTCAATTTTTTTTTGACGTTTTTTAGAAGACATAAAACGACGTTTTCCCCCACACACGGTCAATTAAAGTGACGTTTTTAAAAACGTAATTTTTTTTCATCACATAAAGTGATGGTGTGTACGGGGCATAAGTGTCTTACACCGTCGTATCTTAGGCTGCATTTTCAGGCTGGCCGCTAGGTGGCGCTTCTGTATGTTTACGTAAGGAATATGCTAATTAGGTAGATACGGCGATTCAGAAACGTACGTTCGGCCGGCGCAAATTTTTAGGTTGTTTACGTTAGGCTTTTTTCGGCGTATAGCTACCCCTGCTATATGAGGTGTAGCTAATGTTAAGTATGGCCGTCGTTCCCGCGCCGAGTTTTGAAATTTTACGTTGTTTGCGTAAGTCGTACGCGAATAGGGCTTTACGTCATTTACGTTCACGTCGAATCCAATACGTCCTTGCGGCGTACTTTAGAGCAATGCACATTGGGATATTTTACGGACGGCGCATGCGCCGTTAAAAAAAAACATCAAAAACGCGGGGTCAAGTTAAATTTAAATAAAACACGCCCCCAACATCCCCATTTGAATTAGGCGGGCTTACGCCGCCACACATACGTTACGCCGCCGTAACTAAGGGCGCAAGTTCTTTCTGAATACAGAACTTGCGCCCAAAGTTACAGCGGCGTAACGTATCTGAGATACGTTACGCCGGGCGGATAGATACACTATTGTATCTGAATCCAGCCCACAATGTGTAGAGCAGGCCTCAATTTCAAGTCCTGAGCTACTAGCCAGGCCTTATGAGTTACTCGCCACCTGTTGCCCCACCCAAACCCTACCTTGCCCCGCCCCTAAACACGCCCTTTTAAATGATCTCATGAAATAAAAACACTATTAAATGTTTTATTCAGAAGTTACAAAAATAAATAACAACAACCAGTACGCCTCCGCCTCCCCCAGTACGCCTCCACTTCCAGCGCAGTACACCTCTACCTTCAACGCCTCCTCCAATGCCTCCCCCTAGCACACCTCTATAATACCTCTTCCCAGTATGTCTCTGCCTCTAATGCCCCCCAGAAAACCTGTGCTTTTTTAAAAAAAAAACATCACACGTTGTCTTCCCACCTCCCCTCACCAGTGTACCTATGCCTCCAATTCTGCCCCCCTCCCCCCATTCTATCATACCAATGCCTCTAATTCTGCCCCTTCCCCCATTCTATCATGCCTATGCCTCCAATTGTGCCCCCTCCCCCCATTCTATCATACCTATGCCTCCAATTCCACTCCCCCCCCATCTATCATATGGTATGATAGATGGTGGGGGCAGAATTGGAGGCATAGGTATGATAGAATGGGGGGGGCAGAAATGGAGGCATAGGTATGATAGAATGGGGGAGGGGGCAGAAATGGAGGCATAGGTATGATAGAATGGGGGAGGGGGGGGGCAGAAATGGAGGCATAGGTATGATAGAATGGGGGAGGGGGGCAGAAATGGAGGCATAGGTATAATGGATTGGGGGGGATGATTCAGACCCAAGCCTCCAATTAACCCCCCTCAATCCAGCACATAAGTTCTCTCAATCCCCCCTTACTCCCAGCAAACTTCTTGTTCAATCCCCCAATGTCTACAGGTCATCAGAACAGACTGTCACATTCTCAGTCACATACCATTGTCCTTCAGCCACGGGGGTCAGGCATCGGTGCACTCCTTGGATGTGTGGGAGGTGGAGAGGGGTGGTCCCAGACGGCTGGTATACTTGTTGCACTAGGGTTGGTGTCACCTGGTGCGGTAAAATATGGTGTCACCCCGCCCCCCCGTCTAGGCTGCCTAGCACCATGCAGGCAATGCACAGTCACTGGATGCACTCCAAACCAGCCCCTGTAAATGATAGTATAGGGCGGTATAGTGGCAGGTTGCTGTGGTATATGGCAGGTTAGAGTGGTACAGGGCAGGTTAAGGTGGTATGGGGCAGGTTTGGGTGTTATAGGGCAAGTTAGGGTGGTACAGGAAAATGAGGGTGGGAAAGGTCAGGTTGGGATGGTATAAGACAGGTTGGGTGGTATAGGACAGGTTGGTGTGGTATAGGGCAGGTTGGGGTGGAATGGGGCAAGATGGGGTGGCACAGGGCAGGCTGGGTGGTATAGGGTAGGTTGGGGTGACACAGGGCAGGCTTGGGTGGTATACAGCAGGCTGGGGTGGCACAGGGCAGACTGGGGTGGTATACAGCAGGCTGGGGTGGTATGGGGTGGCACAGGGCAGGCTGGGGTGTTACACAGCAGGCTGGGGTGGTATGGGGCATGCTGGGGTGGTATACAGCAGACTGGGGTGGCACAGGGCAGGCATATAGCAGACTGGGGTGTCACAGGGAAGACTGGGGTGGTATGGGGCAGGCTGGGGTGGCACAGGGCAGGCAGGGGTGGTATAAAGCAGACTGGGGTGGCACAGGGCAGGCTGGGGTGGTATACAGCAGGCTGGGGTGTTACACAGCAGGCTGGGGTGGTATGGGGCAGGCTGGGGTGGCACAGGGCAGGCTGGGGTGGTATAAAGCAGGCTGGGGTGGTACGGGGCAGGCTGGGGTGGTATACAGCAGGCTGGGGTGGTACGGGGCAGGCTGGGGTGGCACAGGGTAAGCTGGGGTGGTACACAGCAGGCTGGGGTGGTACAGGGCAGGCTGGGGTGGTATACAGCAGGCTGGGGTGGTGGTACACAGCAGGCTGGTCTGGTGGGGGGGAGGGGGCGGCTGGACACAGCTATATTATACTATATTTACCACCTTGCACCCCCCCTTTCGTTATCAGACTAGCACAGCACAGGATGCCAGACACTGTTTGAGAGTCCTCCCACACCAGCTCTCAGACGGCCTGCCAGTACCATGGCAACCCCCCCACCTAACACACACCTAACCTTGGGCTCAGGCCAGCGGTGGACACCAGGAAACCCCCTCGCAAGCTGAGTGTCACCCTTTACTAGTTCACTTCCCTCCCGCCTGTACTGTACTCACACCTGTTTCGGGAGTCTGGAGAGGAGACGAGGACAGCGTCACAGCATGCAGCCCCGCCCGGGTGGAGATAGATAGTGACATCCTCATGTCTGCAGTATGAGATGTGACACTCCCCACACCCCCCTAGCAACGCATCTGAGGGGCGGTCCCAATCAGAGGTGAAGAGGGCCGGTCCCAAGCGGCGTGAATACATTTCTATTCACAAATCTGCTAGCCTGTGTGGGATGGAGGTAGGTGGAGTGGGAGGCGCTGACTTGTACACTTCCTTGCAAAGCTCTGCTTTGCTGCTAGCCTGTACAGTGCGGGGGATGTGTGGGAGGTGGAGAGGGGCGGTCCTAAGCGGCAATGTGTGGAAGGTGAACATTGAACTGGCTGCACTGCGAGTGTGTGAGCGGCGGGAGGGGAACTGGACAGACACATACCTTATGCAGCACAGCCCTGTCTATACTCGCACTGCTCATAAATTCACTCGCCAAATGCGAGCAGGCGAGTGCAAATTTTGAGGCCTGGTGTAGAGGATATATATACTGTACATCCCAGGAGTTGTACATATATTTATACACTGTGGGTCAGATTCAGAAACAAGATACGACGGCGTATCTCCTGATACGCCGTCGTATCTCTGAGTGCGGGAGGTCGTATCTGAAGAGATGTTAAAGGGTTAACACATTGATTGAGATGGTACGGTGTAAGTCTTGTAACCGTCAGTTTGGATATCCTGTGTAGGCCTTGTGACATCTATGTTTAGAATTGCCAGTTTGTGGCTGTTGACACATATCACCAGTTTCAATCACGAGATGAGTTGTAACTTAAGCAATAGGTAACGGTAACTTTTTGGTCACTGCAGCAACGCCCGAAAGGGAGGGTCCGCCCAGTAACAGTATACTGACCAATTGTAATGAGACATGTATATGTATTTCCTTTGTTGTGAACACCCTATAAAAGAGAAAACTTACGTCATAAAGAGCAAAATGGTTTAACCTCATATCGTGTCAGTCTTGTTACTGCAGAAGGGCTAAATTCATTCTCACCGGTACCGAAGGGGCCATCGTAACTAAGGTGTGCATACTTTATCTTACCTAACGGGTTTGGGGAAGCCTTTCAATTTTGGGGGTTTGTTCTGGGATTTTGGGGGTCTCCCTGTAACTGTTGACGGTTAAACAGGGCTCGGACCAATTCCTGAATTCCTTTTGAATCCAGGCAGTCAGGGACTGTAAATTTTTTGAATCCAGGCAGTCAGGGACTGTAAATTTAGATACGGGTAAGAGTGGTTGGCGCCATGAAATAGGTTATCGGGGATAACTAAGAAGTGTCTCTGGGAGGCACAGGCACCTTGGTTACGATCACCCATTATTGCTTGCTGCTTATATTACTGCTGCTTGAAATATTGATGTTTAAAGTATTAAGTGATATACTGTTGTTTAAAGTATTAAGAATTTTAGAGTAATAAGAAATTATCTGTTTGTGCGGTTCGAATGCTTAGAAGGTAAGCTAAGCCAAGGACCGCGTTTTCGGACGTGTGTGACAAAAACGTGTAAGACGCCCCATCCTCCGTGGCTAGGCGAAAGCTATATGACCCACGGTTGATGAACGCAAGTGACACTGAGTCGGTCGTCTGCGTAATATTGTATGATTTATCCTTGATGTAAAGCTTGTTTAGTATTTGGTATAACCGAGTGGAATTTAAAAAAAATCTGCCAAGTTAGTTTCAAAATAAGACACAGTAAGATTGTGCTTTACACAATCTGTCAGGATGCGCTTGCCAGTGGTGAGTCACTAACCACAACAGGAACTAAAAGAATAAGAAGGTATTTAAAAAAAAAAAAAAAAACGTAAGACTGGCTGTGATACTTCACAGCCTGCATTACCTTTGACCACCACTAGAGGGAGACTCCACTCCAATCCAGCTAGCTGACCACACACAGGCAGATACAGATCTTACATACAATCTGGTGCATGCTAAGGATTGGGAAACAGTCTAGCAATTACTACACACTTTTAGGGTTCCTCCAGCTATTCTGTAAGCTTGAATCCCAGTGTTAAATCACTTTTTCCACTGTCCCCACACACACACACAGATCTCCATCTGGCAGATCTGTTAGCTTACAATCAGCATGCAATTTGGCAACATACAGTGAAATTGCATACTGTCTTTGTAAAGTCGACACTTCATTAATTAGTACAGCATATAGACAGCTTACTGTCTTCTTGTGTAAACCAATGACTTGCTTCCTGTGTCAGCGCAAAATGCAAAAAATTACTTTCATTTTGCAAAACACAGATTTTACTTATAAGAATTGTATTATCCAAGCCATAGTTAAATTGCCCAACACAATCTGTACTGTGTGGGATCCGATCAAACCTGGATCTTGTTTCCAGTGTGTTTGGCACGAAGATTTTGATTGTGTCAAAACAACCATCGGATACAAATTTGGATCAGTTTATCCAACTGACCAGTCCCGGTGTTTAGACCAATGGGGACCAGACATAGTAAACCTACCTCCTACCCATGTCCCAACGTCCAAGAAACCTGCAAAGAATACGTTGCCCGAGTAGGAGGCATGGATTATTTTCTTATTAATCCCTGGGTGGATAATATAGCGGGATGGACAGAGGGAATACACAGTTGTTCACCCTTCCCTAGGGACGGGGCAAATGACCTGATCCATATGGTAAAGGGACTGTGTCTAGGAGATTGGGTCGCATGGCCATATTATGGTCCGGGCCCACAATGGGACCAGGATTATATGAGACATGGGGGGGAACAATGGTTAGAAGTTGCCCCCTATTGGTATGATAGACCCAGACCCAATTCTAAACGCCCCAAACCCATAGATCACTCAAAAAGATATGAGTTAGAGAAATTATGTATCAAGAAGGGAACTTCTGGCATAATTCCCATTTCACCCCCCCTTTCCAATACCAAGCCCTAAAAGAGAAACTAGATGGAATCAGACCTATGATACAGGGCTTTTTAGAGAAGGGAATCTTAACCCCTATCTGCTCTGCATATAGTACCCCTATCAACCCTGTTTCCAAACCAGACGGTAGTGTCAGATTTGTTCAAGACCTAAGGGCTATAAATAATTTAATCATCCCTCTTGCCCCGATAGTGCCAGATGTCATCTCTCTCCTTTCCTCCATCTCTGCACAGGCCACTTATTTTTCTGTAATTGATTTGAATAATGCCTTTTTTAGTATACCTGTACATGAGGACACTAGGCCTCTGTTTGCATTTCACCTTCGAGGGTCAACAACTCACCTGGTGCTCCAGGGATATGCTGATTCACCTGTTGTGTACAGCATAATCCTCCAAGCCACATTAAAACCCTGGCACCTCCCCCAAGGTTCTGTCCTGCTACAATACGTGGATACCCCCTCGTTTGTAGTCTATCAAGGGAGGCCTGCAGGGAAGATTGTTTATCATTGTTAGGCTGGTTACATGAATGTGGGCACAAAGTTTCACCCAAAAAGTTACAATGGTGTAAAGAGGAAGTTGAATATCTTGGTTTTGTCCTCAGTCAAGGGAGTAGGAAAATCAGTCCTAGCCGTATTTAATCTGTCATGGGCCTGGTCAACCCAACCACTCAGAAAGAAATGCTATCTTTTCTGGGTATGATAAATTACTGCAGACAGTGGATACCGGACTGTTCTTACCATGTTTGAGGCAGTGCACATTGTCAGACAAACCAAAAGATATAAAAATGTTAAACGCTTTTGAAAAGTTGAAGTTAGCAATGATGTGTAGTTCTGTTTTGGGCCTCCCTGAAATATGTAAAGCCATTTCCGCTATATGCAAGGGACAACTGTAAAACCAGTGACACAAGAACACGGAGGAAAGTTTAGACCCGTAGTTTTTTTTCCGAAGGTAATGCCAATTTCTGTACAAGGTATGCCCGCTTGTTTGAGAGCCCTAGCGGCATGTGCAATGGTGGTGGAAATGTCAGTAGTTTTCACCCTGGGCCACCCCACCACACTTTACACTACCCACCATGTCATCCATCTTCTAAGAGGGATACACACCCAGCATATGTCAGCCCAACGTCTAAGTGGATACGAAGTCATCCTCTTAGGAAACACATCCTTGTCAATTAAATACTGTTCCCTAAATGCAGGCCCTGCCCCTATTTTAAATGCATTATTGGGACTGAAAGGTGAGACAGATGACATTCCACAAGACCATGACTGTTTAACTTCTGTAACAAGAGACTTCCCCTAGACTAAGACATGGCAACCCTGCCCATACCAGATTCACATGTTGTGTTTGTGGATGGGTCATGCACAAGACCAAATGAAACCACATACAACGCAGGATATGCCGTTGTAAGTTTACCTGACTGCATACATGAAGCAAAACCCATCCCCTATCAGTCGGCTCAGGCTGCCGAGCTGATAGCCTTGACCAGAGCATGCCAGTTGTTCGAGGGACAGCCTGTCACCATTTACACGAGGGTTCATGGGAGCGGATGGGAAAAGAATTTCTCATTCCCAGTTGATCAATGATCTACTAGCCGCAGTCCACCTCCCTTCAGAGATAGCCATACTACATTGTAGGGCACACACGGGGGGCGGAGATCCGATTTCTAGGGGCAATGCCTTGGCAGATAGAACAGCAAAGGAAGCTGTACTACAAAAACCAGCTACTCTACAAATGGCCGTACTAACACCACCTCGTTAGATGACACACAAATGATAGTGGAACTCCAGTACTCGGCAAGTGACACAGATCCAAATGACTGGTGTTATCCAGTGTTGCAAAAGAGTCCAAAGAGTGGACTAATTTGCAAAGAGGGGAAACCATGCATCCCACAGGCTAGTGCACCACTTTTTATAGCCCAGTATCATGGGGTAGGCCACAATAGTAAAGCTACAACGCTACTGTTGCTTAAAAATGATTTTTACATTACAGACGTTGACAAGTTAGTAGCTGGGTTTGTACAGAGGTGCATCACATGCCTCCGAGCAAATCCTAACAACCTAAATATGCCCTGGTAATCGTGGACATGTTCTCACGATGGCCAGAGATATATCCCACTAAAGCTGAGGATGAAAAAATAGTTGCAAGAATTCTGACTCAACATATTATTCCCAGATGGGGATGCCCACTGGAAATTAATAGTGATAAAGGACCAGCCTTCACCTCAAAAGTCAACCAGGAAGTCTTACCCATCATTCTTGCAGAGATTAGAATGACCCCCCACAAATCTTTAAGGATGTCACCTTTTGAAATACTAATGGGAAGACCCTTTCCCACCCCATGGGCAAAGAAACCTCTGGCCTTACAGGAAGGAGATTTAGAACAAATTCAGGATCACTATGTTAGGACATTGATAATTAAACTAGATGAGATAGAGCAAAAAGTTGTCTAAGTTTCCTTCTCTTCCACAGGAAAACACCCACCCTTTTATACCAGGAGATGTAGTGGTAGTAAAACACCTGATGAAGGATAAGAAGGCCAAGGATTTCGCCTATGGTCCAGAAACAAGTATTGTGGCCGTGACCCGTACCGCCATGTTGACTGAAGGAAGCCCAACTTGGATCCATGCCACCAGAGTGAAATTGGTCCCCAGAGCAAGACTGAAAGCAGAACTAGTCGATGCAGAGGACCAAAACGAAGGGGAAAGCCCAATCCTCCAACAAGGGGTACTAATGGGAGCAAATGACTCCGACCTCCCACAAATTGGATCTGAGGTAATAACGAGGGCTGATAGCCTAGGCCTCCGACAATATGACATCACTTATTTCACCACAGACTTCTGGGAAAACCTTGTGCCTCCTATTTTGGACTGTCCTAATCGTATTCCTGCCAGTTTGGCTGATAACTAACTGTATCCATCACCCTGAAGATTTGGGACATATAAAGAGCATTTGTGGAAATTCTAACACTCCACAACAGGACAATGCCAATAACACACATGATAGACACAAGAGAAATGAGAACTCTGAGGGTTTTACAGACAAAATGCTATTATTAAAGTTTAAATATGCCTATGCCCAGAAATCTGGATATGAAAAATGTTGGATATGTAGTAAGCTCCATCCTAGCACTACTAGGATCCCTATAATGGGTATGGTTCCTTCATGGAGTGGGTGGGGAATAGACTTAATGAAAAGGTTGAATAAATATGTGGGAATTATTGATGAAATAATGGAGAAGAACTCCGATGATATTACTAAACTAAACATAGAAACTAGAGCAATTAGGAAGCAATTAGAATTACATGAGTTAGCCATAGAAAGCATGAGTGCCACCTTAACTGGATTATTGTGAAAATACAATTAGTACTACAATGACAATTAGAATTGAGGAAGATCACCCCAGGGAAGAGATAGAGTGTTATCAGATTGTCAGATTATCAGATTCGTATGATGCCAAGACGGGTGATATGAATGAGTAAAAGATATGTATCCACATACACCTTAAGAAGATCTTTGCTCCACATAGATGTGAAGTAGTACTGTGGACCCTTTGGTGTCATACTAGGTAGAGAATCTTTTTGCAAACTTAAGTTTTTGAGCAGGAATGCTGACATGGTTAAAAAGTGCTGCCCTGGCCATCTTTATGATTATTATTTTTGTTTTACTCGTATATGCTTGTTATAGGCTCATAATGTGCATAGTTGTTAAAATGTCCCGAACACCCGACCCAGCAGCTGCAAATAGAATCTATCTGAATATGTATCATGATAAAAGAAGGGTGGAGAAAGAGAACCACATCATTTAAAAATTATTTGTGTTCTAAGAGGGGATTGAAGAGATGTTAAAGGGTTAACACATTGATTGAGATGGTACTGTGTAAGTCTTGTAACCGTCAGTTTGGATATCCTGTGTAGGCCTTGTGACATCTATGTTTAGAATTGCCAGTTTGTGGCTGTTGACACATATCACCAGTTTCAATCACGAGATGAGTTGTAACTTAAGCAATAGGTAACGGTAACTTTTTGGTCACTGCAGCAACGCCCGAAAGGGAGGGTCCCCCCAGTAACAGTATACTGACCAATTGTAATGAGACATGTATATGTATTTCCTTTGTTGTGAACACCCTATAAAAGAGAAAACTTACGTCATAAAGAGCAGAATGGTTTAACCTCATATCGTGTCAGTCTTGTTACTGCAGAAGGGCTAAATTCATTCTCACCGGTACCGAAGGGGCCATCGTAACTAAGGTGTGCATACTTTATCTTACCTAACGGGTTTGGGGAAGCCTTTCAGTATCTATGCGCCTGATTCAGAGAATCAGTTACGCATAGATATCCCTAAGATCCGACAGGTGTAAGTGTCTTACACCGTCGTATCTTAGGCTGCATTTTCAGGCTGGCCGCTAGGTGGCGCTTCCGTATGTTTACGCAAGGAATATGCTAATTAGGTATATATGGCGATTCAGAAACGTACGTTCGGCCGGCGCAATTTTTTAGGTCGTTTACGTTAGGCTTTTTTCGGCTTATAGTTACCCCTGCTATATGAGGCGTAGCTAATGTTAAGTATGGCCGTCGTTCCCGCGCAGTGTTTTGAAACGTAAAAACGCAGGGTCAAGTAAAATTTAAATAAAACACGCCCCCAACATCCCCATTTAAATTAGGCGGGCTTACGCCGCCACACATACGTTACGCCGCCGTAACTAAGGGCCAGATTCACAAACAGCGGCGCAAATTAAGTTACTCAAATCTTATGTCATTTAAGTTACGGCGCCTTCATTTTTTGTCGTAAGTGCCGTATCCACAGCGCATTTGCGGCCCAAATTGCGCAAGCGTAACTTAAATCCCGAGGCGTAAGGCGGGGTTATTGCAAGTGGGAAGGAAGTGGGCGTGCTCCATTGTAATGAGCCGTGACCCCATGCAAATGAAGGGCCGGCCGTACTGCGCATGCGTGCACGAATCAGCACCTCACTGGGCATGTGCAGAACTTGGCTCGGCGCAATCAGTGAGATAGGTAAATGGCCAAGCGTACTTAGTTTGAGAATCGCCCTGTGTATAAATAGCCCCAGACAAACACACTACCCTTGCAAAAGTACATCCCTGTGTTCCCCTTTCCTAGAGCAAGTTGCTTCTGCTCTGTCGTTTGTTGGTGTGTGTTGGTGAGTTTCGTGTTAGTTAAAAGATTTGGAGGAGTAGTAAAGTGTAGTAGTTGTGTGTTTTTTCTGATTGTATTTTCTGTTTGTTTTTTCCGTGTTTGTTTTTTGCTGATTGTTTTTTCGGAGTTTGTTTTTGAATTTGTAGTAGCTGTCTGCTTGTGTGGTTTGATTTTTGTGTTTGTTTGTTGTGTGAGTATTTGTGTTTGTTGTGTTTGTTTTTTGTTGGTGCTGAGTGGTGTGTATTATGGCACCGAAGCGCAGGAAGCTAAATTTTTCGAGCATCGAGAAGCAGATTCTTGCTAGGGGCATCGCCCAATATGGGCGTTATTTACATGGCCCTGAGAGTCGGAACACCCCCCCGGCCAGGAGGAAGGCGATCATCCAGAAAATTACGGATCAGATCAATGCGGCGGGGGGGGGGGGGAGACGAGGATCCCCGGTGGGATATAAAGGAGGATCAACGATCTTAAGAGCCTAGTCCGTGACAAGATGGCCAAGATCAAGGCCCATGCCAGGGGCACTGGAGGAGGCGCACCCTGCCCCATCAGGCTGAGTGAGGAGGAATGGGCAGTGGCCCGGTGTTTCCACCCACAGCAGGTGGTGGGCCTGCCTGGCTATCAATCTGATTCTCCTGTGAGGACAGGTAATTTTGGGGTTTTTCTATCTGGTGATTAGCATGTGTGGGTGGGGGAAGGGAAGATGTGCCAAGTGTGTGGATCCTCCAACCTGTGATTGTTTTGTGTCCTCCACAGATGGCCAGGAGATTGCTGGGCCATCAGGCCAGGAGGTTGCTGGGCCATCAGGCCAGGCTGCACCATCCCCAGGACAAGAGGCTGCTGAGGAGTCCCAAGAAGGGCAGGAGTCCCCAGGGGAGGGGAGTGGCCACACCTCCCCTCATGAGGAGGTTGAGGGGGAGGAGGATGAGGGGGTGGAGGCTGAAGATATGAACATTGCCAGGCAAGTCCTTTTGGCATCGGATATGTTGACCCTTGAGGCTACCCCTGAGGCTGGCAGCAGTCAGGCCACCATCAGGGGTAGCCCCTCCCACTCCTCCCCCAACAGGCCTCAACCCACAAGGGTCTCTCTCTCCCCTCCTCCCAGGCCACAAGCCTCAGCGGCAGGCAGGATGGCGACCCATGAGACCAGGGGGGTGGCCGAGCGTCTGCCGGGCAATCTGCAGAGGGACAATGCCCGGCAGACCCGCAATCTGGCTCAGATCAAAGTGACTCTGAGCCAGATGGAGGCCAGCCTGGGTACAATTAAGGAGTCAATCACTGATGTGGCCACAAACTCCTTGGCGGTCATCACATGCCTGTGTGACCTGCAGACCGCCACAACAGGCGTGGCCCAGGAGGTGAATGCCCTGACCCAGGCTGTCCAGGACAATACCCGGGCTGGCCAGGCCAATACGGCTGCCCTCACAATCTGTCTGACCAGGATAGCAGTGGCCTTGGAGGGCAGGCCAGCAAGAGGACAGTCACCAGGGGAGGCTCCTCCTTCCCCTGCTCACCCACCCCCCCAGGATGATCCTCCTTTCCCTGCTCACAAACCCCCCCCAGGAGGATCCTCCTTCCCCTGCTCACCCCCCCCCCCAGGAGGCTCCTCTGGTTGGCTGTGGCCTTGCCCGTGGGCGGCCCAGGCGTAGCTTACGCCGCCGCCGTTAATTTTGCAGGGTACTTTTAAATTTTGATTTTGATTTATTTTTTTGGTATACTGTACTTATGATTTGTTTAATGTGTGTGAATGATGTGTGAATGTGGGGGTGGCATTCCTGATTAAATAAGGGTGTCACCCTCAGTTTTGGTGGAGTAGGGATCCCCAGGACCAGGGAGAAGTGATCCCAGGTCCATGTGAATGGTGTATGAATGCACAGTGACATAATTGGAGCCGTGGCGGGGCGTTACTGCTCCCAAGTACCATTGGGGGGGTACTTGGATCTAATCCAATTAGATGTGCATGTGATGTGTCTGTGCTAGGGACCACAGTGGTGTGCATTCATGCATTCTCATTGTGACATAATTAATGTGTGTGTTTACTGTGCAAAGATGCATTCTGCGAGGAGTCTCCTGACTGCTGTTCCCTCAGAAGAGGGGGTACCCTCGGTTACTAAAGTCACTAGTCTAGCTATGCGCATGGATGCCCCTGGCATGTTGGCATACAGATTGTTGTCCTGCAAGTGTCAGGGAATTCCCGTAAGACGCTTTGCACATAGACGTGCGCAAGTGCATAGTCTTTGCCATAGAATGGCTCACAGATGCGCGCATGCGCGCCAGAGCTCGCACTTGCGGGCACGCATGCGCACAGATACGGGCACGCGCGCACACGTACGAGCCTAATTCAGTTTGGCGCCAGACAGCCTATTTAAAGGGTGTCTGGGCTTTTGTGCCCTTGCTGACTGATCTTCAGCTTGTTTCTGTAATCCTGCTTGATCCTGTAAGTTTTCCCAGTATTCTGACCCGGCTCCGTTCCTGACTCTGGCTCTTTCTACGATTCGGTACCTCACTGCCCGCTTGCTGACGAACCTGGCTATCCCTGAGACCTTGCTCCTGTCTATGCCCCTGGTCACTGTTAACCCTCGGTTACCTGCCTGTCTTTCACTTGTTAATGCGCAACTCATCACGGACTACTCCAGGCCGCTGAACCCTGCCAAGCTGTTCTCCCGGGACCCCCGGCTCCAGGCACTCGTGTCCCTCCTGTCCTTCGGCTTCCTCTGTTTCATCTTCAGCGGAGCCAGGACAGGAGATATAAGAGAGGCAGACCTCATCAATTCAGTCTCCCATCCGATCCCTGACAGCAAGTGTGTGCTCAGCTCTTCCTTAATGGTGTTGCTTTAGCTGACATTTACACGGCAGGTGTAAAGTTAGGGCTGCTTTTATAAAGTGTAATTTTACACCATGAAACTAACAGGTGCGCACAGGGCGTAATCTACGCCGCACACACTTAATTTTGTGGATCGCCTTATCTCCCTCATTTGCATCTTTGCCTATCAAAACAGCGGCGTGTCTAGCGTATTTTGCGCTCGAAGAAGCGCTGGTGTAATTTTTTTTTAGGTAGGATGGAAAAAAATGGATTTCAGGCGTAACTCGTTTTGAGGATCAGGCGCAAAAATACGCGCGGCGCATCTTTCAATTACGCTGCGCATCTCGAGTTAAGTCGGCGCAAGTGCTTTGTGAATCTGGCCCTAAGGGCGCAAGTTCTGTATTCAGAAAGAACTTGCGCCCTTAGCGCCAGATTCACAAAGTTACAGTGGCGTAACGTATCTGAGATACGTTACGCCGGGCGGATAGATACACCATTGTATCTGAATCCAGCCCTGTATAGTTTAGTTAGATTAGAGGTGCAGGGTGCTGTGTAATATAAAGGGGTCCAGTGGTGCAGGGTGCTATGTAAAGGGGCCCAGAGCTGTGGAGTGCTGTGTGATGTAAGGGGCCCAGTGGTGCAAGCTGCTGGGTAATATAAAGGGGTCCAGTGGTGCAGGGTGCTATGTAAAGGGGTCCAGAGCTGTGGGGTGCTGTGGAATGCAAGGGGCCCAATGGTGCAAGCTGCTGTGTAATATAAAGGGGTCCAGTGGTGCAGGGTGCTATGTAATGGGGTCCAGAGCTGTGGGATGCTGTGTAATGTAAGGGGCCCAGTGGTGCAAGCTGCTGTGTAATATAAAGGGGCCCGATGGTGCAAGCAGCTGTGTAATAAAAAGGGGTCCAGTGGTGCAGGGTGCTATGTAAAGGGGTCCAGAGCTGTGGGGTGCTGTGTAATGTAAGGGGCCCCGTGGTGCAAGCTGCTGTGTAATATAAAGGGGCCCAGTGGTGCAAACTGCTGTGTAATATAAAGGGGCCCCGTGGTGCAAGCTGCTGTGTAATATAAAGGGGCCCAGTGGTGCAAACTGCTGTGTAATATAAAGGGGTCCAGTGGTGCAAGCTGCTGTGTAATATAAAGGGGCCAAGTGGTGCAAGCTTCTGTGTAATATAAAGGGGTCCAGTGGTGCAGGGTGCTATGTAAAGGGGTCCAGAGCTGTGGGGTGCTGTGTAATGTAAGGGGCCCAGTGGTGCAAGCTGTTGTGTAATATAAATGGGTCCAGTGGTGCTGGGTGCTATGTAGAGGGGCCCAGTGGTGCAAGCTGCTGTGTAATATAAAGGGGTCCAGTGGTGCAGGGTGCTATGTAAAGGGGTCCAGAGCTGTGGGGTGCTGTGTAATGTAAGGGGCCCAGTGGTGCAAGCTGCTGTGTAATATAAAGGGGCCCAGTGGTGCAAGCTGCTGTGTAATATAAAGGGATCCAGTGGTGCTGGGTGCTATGGAAAGGGGCCCAGTGGTGCAAGCTGCTGTGTAATATAAAGGGGCCCAGTGGTGCAAGCTGCTGTGTAATATAAAGGGGTCCAGTGGTGCAGGGAGCTATGTAAAGGGGTCCAGAGCTGTGGGGTGCTGTGTAATGTAAGGGGCCCAGTGGTGCAAGCTGCTGTGTAATATAAAGGGGCCCAGTGGTGCAAGCTGTTGTGTAATATAACGGGGTCCAGTGGTGCTGGGTGCTATGTAGAGGGGCCCAGTGGTGCAAGCTGCTGTGTAATATAAAGGGGCCCAGTGGTGCAAGCTGCTGTGTAATATAAAGGGGTCCAGTGGTGCAGGGAGCTATGTAAAGGGGTCCAGAGCTGTGGGGTGCTGTGTAATGTAAGGGGCCCAGTGGTGCAAGCTGCTGTGTAATATAAAGGGGCCAAGTGGTG
This sequence comes from Rana temporaria, assembly GCF_905171775.1. Lineage (NCBI taxonomy): Eukaryota > Metazoa > Chordata > Amphibia > Anura > Ranidae > Rana > Rana temporaria. The sequence goes on along the minus strand of NC_053489.1, from coordinate 383,845,306 downwards.
CAAGCTGCTGTTTAATATAAAGGGGTCCAGTGGTGCTGGGTGCTATGTAGAGGGGCCCAGTGGTGCAAGCTGCTGTGTAATATAAAGGGGCCCAGTGGTGCAAGCTGCTGTTTAATATAAAGGGGTCCAGTGGTGCTGGGTGCTATGTAGAGGGGCCCAGTGGTGCAAGCTGCTGTGTAATATAAAGGGGTCCAGTGGTGCTATGTAAAGGGGTCCAGAGCTGTGGGGTGCGGTGTAATGTAAGGGGCCCAGGCGCACAGCGTAAACTGTGCCCACCTGTCCAGTGCCACATCTCATCTATATTTTGTTGACACAGTTGATAAGATATAAAAACAAAATTCACTGCAATACATAATAGTAGTCATTTGTCTGCCAGGGTGTCTTTGCCTTACAGGGTAAACTGTGCCCACCTGTCCAGTGCCACATCTCATCTATATTTTGATGGCACAGTTGATAAGATATAAAAACAAAATCCACTGCAATACATAATAGAAGTCATTTGTCTGCCAGGGTCTCTTTGGCTCACAGGGTAAACTGTGCCCACCTGTCCAGTGCCACATCTCATCTATATTGTGTTGGCACAGTTGATGAGATATAAAAACAAAATTCACTGCAATACATAATAGCTGTCAGTTGTCTGCCAGCGTGTCTCAGGCTCACAGCATTTACTGTGCCCACGTGCCCATGCAGTGCCACCACTCATATCTGTTGTCACAGTAGATTACATTTTAAAAAAATGCAGGGGGTCCAGAACTGTTAGGGGGTGTCTGTGTAACATACAGGTGTCTAGAGCTATGGGGGGCTGTGTAATGTAAAGGGGTCCAGAGGTGCAGTGCTGTGTAATGTAAAGGGGTCCAGAGGTGCAGGGTACTGTTTAATGTAAAGAGGTCCAGAGGTGCAAGGGGCTGTGTAATGTAAGGGGCCCAGTGGTGCAGGGGGCTGTGTAGTGTAAAGGGGTCCAGAGGTGCAGGGTGCTGTGTAATGTAAGGGGCCCAGTGGTGCAGGGGGCTGTGTAGTGTAAAGGGGTCCAGAGATGCAGGGTGCTGTGTAATGTAAAGGGGCCCAGAGGTGCAGGGTGCTGTGTAATATAAAAGGGTCCAGTGGTTCAGTGCTGTGTAATGTAAAAGGGTCCAGGGGTGCAGTGCTGTGCAATGTAAAAGGGTCCAGAGATGCAGGGTACTGTTCAATGTAAAGGGGTCCAGAGGTGCAAGGGGCTGTGTAATGTAAGGGGCCCAGTGGTGCAGGGGGCTGTGTAATGTAAAGGGGTCCAGAGGTGCAGGGTGCTGTGTAATGTAAGGGGCCCAGTGGTGCAGGGGGCTGTGTAATGTAAAGGGGTCCAGAGGTGCAGGGTGCTGTGTAATGTAAAGGGGTTCAGTGATGCAGGATTCTATGTAAAGGGGCCCAGAGCTGTGGGGTGCTGTGTAATGTAATGGGCCCAGTGGTGCAGGGGGCTGTGTAGTGTAAAGGGGTCCAGAGATGCAGGCTGCTGTGTAATGTAAAGGGGCCCAGAGGTTCAGGGTGCTGTGCAATATAAAGGGGTCCAGTGGTGCAGGGTGCTGTGTAATAAAAAGGGACCCAGAGGTGCAGGGTGCTGTGTAATGTAAAGGGGCAACGCAGAGAGAGGAGTCTGAGGAAGAGGAGTCAGAGGAGGAAGGTGGCTTTGAGAAGGTGGAGGACCAACCACAGCAGGTGTCCCAGGGGGCTTGTTGTCACCTTTCAGGGACCCTTGGTGTTGTACGTGGCTGGATGGAGGAAGAGACATTCAATGACGTCAGTGAGGACAAGGAACGGGACATGGCTAGCTTGGTATCCAACCTTTTGTAAATGGGGAGTTTGCGGTTGTGCAAATGGACTGTTTGCGGTTGCTTGCGGTGCGTTAAATGGGGAGTTTGGTCTGTCACTGTGAACCCTAACCCTGTCTGTAACCCTAACCCTATCTGTAACCCAAACCCTATCCCTTACACTACCTGATCGATACAACATCATACCTGATGTTTTAAAGCACGTTATTCCAAACAATTTAGGAATGTTGGGTGATTTATGCCCTTTAAGGATTAAAAACGGAGTCTGCGACAACTACGTAATTTTCCATGGGAGTTTTGCCATGGATCCCCCTCCGGCATGCCACAGTCCAGGTGTTAGTCCCTTTGAAACAACTTTTCCATTACTATTGTGGCCAGAAAGAGTCCCTGTGGGTTTTAAAATTCGCCTGCCCATTGAAGTCTATGGCGGTTTGCCCGGTTCGCCCGTTCACGAACATTTGCGGAAGTTCGCGTTCGCCGTTCGCGGACCCAAAATTTTAGGTTCGCGACATCACTATATGTCAACAACATTGAAATGTAATGTTTTTTTTTTTTACAAATGTGTTTTTCTCTTCTTTCTTTACTTTCCTGTTGTTCAGTATCAGGCCCGCATTTGGGATCGAATGCTTTTGGACACTGGGGACAGTGTCAACTCAAGTGGGAGGAGTATGTAGCGCCCCCCCTACTTTCAGTACGGGTGTTACACTAAAATTAGTGGGGAATGGGAGGCTTAATCACTCCCATTCACGAATTATGTGAAATTTAGGCTGCTGCCAATTCCAGAATCTGTCCTGTAGGTCAGTCTGCGCGCCAGGGGTGCGTTGACACCCCTGGGCTGCAGTTGGCGCTAGAGGGGTTCTGGGGGATCCACCTCTATTCAGCAGCCAATCAGGGGGGTTTTTCCCTCGTTGGGCATGCTGGGAGGGGGATATATCTGTGGCGGCCGCTTTTGGCGTGTTGTTCTTGCGGGGCCCGAGTTCCAGGTGCGGTACCCACCTTCAGGGTATGCGCATCCATGGGCCCCGCCACCGCGTCCTGCCATGCCGAAGTCGTGTACCATGCACCTTAATCAGAGAGGGACCCCAGCGGCTTGCTGGGTCCCAAACTGTTGCTAAAAGGATCCCAGGCTGGGAGCTGTGCAGTGGGAATTGGCTCGGGAGAACCTAGAACCAGAGGTTGTCTGGAAGGCCTAGACGAACCACCGGGGATCCAGTCGCCGCACTGTATGACCGGTATGCTCAAGCTGTCAGTGGGTGACATTGATTGAACTGGGAGGATATACTCAAACTGACTTTTCTAAATCCTAAATTGTCCAGCCTGTGGCAGAGGCCCTGAGGCAGGCCTGTATCCTCCCAGTGATTTTTTGCAAGTGATGCTCCGGCTGCCAGGCCTAGGATAACTGCCTGCCCGGGGGCATTTTACCCACCCTGGTTGGGTGGCGACGAATTGATCTGCATCATTGCTGAGAGCAGGCTTGCTCTCTCCTAACATCTAAAGGCCTGATACTAAAGTTTCCCTACGCTCATCAGCCCTTTTTCCTGTCGTGTGCCTTGTTGATGTTGGCCAGTTTGGGCCTTGGAATAAAGCTTTGAAACTGAATTTGTGTCTGGACACTTGGGGCCAGATTCGCATTGACGTACGACGGGCGTATCAGTAGATACGCAGTCGTAAGTCCGAATCCCCGCCGTCTGAACTTTAAGCATATACTCAAACTGAGATATGCTTAAATAATGCTAAGATACGATCGGCGTAAGTCTCCTACGCCGTCGTATCTTAACTGCATATTTACACTGGCCGCTAGGGGCGTGTACGCTGATTTACGCCTAGAATATGTAAATCAGCTAGATACGCCGATTCACGAACGTACGCCCGGCCGTCGCAGTAAAAATACGCCGTTTACGTAAGGGGTTTTCAGGCGTAAAGTTATTCCACCAAATACAAGGCGCAGCCAATGTTAAGTATGGCCGTCGTTCCCGCGTCGAAATTTTAAAATTTTACGTCGTTTGCGTAACTCGTCCGTGAATGGGGCTGGCCGTAATTTACGTTCACATCGAAAGCATGACGAATTGCCGACGTCATTTGGAGCATGCGCACTGGGATAGGTCCACGGACGGCGCATGCGCCGTTCATTAAAAACGTCAAATACGTGGGGTCACTAGTATTTGAACACGCCCCCAACCAGCCTATTTTGAATTGGGGCGGCTTACGCCGGCCCAGTTATACTGCGCCGCCTAATTCTACCTGAATATAGGCCTTGCTCTTTATTCACACTCCTAGAAGTCACCCCTAGACAAGTCAAGAAGGTATCCTAGAAAGCCGATCCTGAATCAAACAGCGGCTCCTTCGGGGGTAGTGCTACATACATAAAACCTTCCCCCTTGCCCCTTCACCCTATTAAATAAACACGCGTACAACCATTAGGTTGGAAAGGGCAGGGCCACAGCTTTATTAAAAGCAAACATAACGTGAACATTTTTCAACCAGTGCCAGTCACAGTTGTACTGTAAGCACACAATTCCAAAAGGGGGGATGGGCCTGTCCTTACCATAAGTGCTGGACAGGCCGCCTACTTCTGGTTTCCATCAAGGGCATGGCCCATTACAGCCATTTTATGCTGGCAAGGTCAAGAAAACCGCAGCATGCTGTAACATACCATAGAAAAAGGGGCGCGGAGGGTGGGCAGCTCTTCCAAGCACGTTCCCGAAAAGACCCAGAATTCCCTGGGGCGATCCCTTTTACCCGAGCTCAGGCCTATCCCATCCCCCAAAGTAACCAATCCTTAAGTGACCACCACCTTGTCCAGTACCTGGCCATGCCCCCATCAGTCAAGGCTCTCTTTCCCTGCGGCCTTGTACACACGATGGGCTAGATTCACATAGATCAGCGGATCTTTAGATCCGCGTGATCTATGTGATTTAAGATCCGCTGCCGCAAGTTTGAAAGGCAAGTGGGTAATTCACAACACACTTACCTCCAAACTTGCGGCGGCGGATTGTAAATCCCCCGGCGGAATTCAAATTCCGCGGCGAGGGGAAGTGTACTATTTAAATCAGGCACGTCCCCGCACCTATTTAAATGAGCATGCGCCGTCCGCGAAATTTCCCGGCGTGCATTGCTCCCACTGACGTCGCCAGGACGTCAGTGGTTTCGGCGTGAGCGTAACTTGCGGCGCGCGGGTTTCTGAATCGGCGTACGCAAACGACGTAAAAAAATTCAAAATCGTCACGGGAACGACGGCTATACTTAACATTGGCTGCGCCTCATAGAAGCAGGGGTAAGTATATGCCGGGAAAACCGCTACGGAAACGTCGTAACAACACTGCGTCGGGTCCGCGTACGTTCGTGAATTGCCGTATCTCGCTGATTTACATATTTCTCAATGTAAATCAGCGAGAACGCCCCCCGCGGCCATTTTTAAAATGCAGTTAAGATCCGACGGTGTAACACAGTTACACCTGTCGGATCTTAGGCATATCTATGCGTAACTGATTCTATGAATCAGTCGCATAGATACGACGGGACTAAGTCAGAGATACGACGGCGTATCAGGAGATACACCGTCGTAACTCTCTGTGAATCTAGCCCGATCAGTCCAAACTGATGAAAACAGACTGAAGGCTGAAGTCTGATGGTCTGATGTGCCTACACACCATCAGTTCAAAATCCGATCGAGTCCAACGCGGTGACATAAAAAAAAACAACGACGTGCTAAAAAAACTAAGTTCAATGCTTCCAAGTATGCAATAAAGTGGAGAGTGCAAATGAAAGGCCTATTATTGCACTGCCGGCGCTTAGTGTTGCAACAACACCTTTAAAGTGACTGTGTGTAAAGTGGCATATAGTTTTACCAAATAAAGTGTGAGAGAAACCTCTAAAAGTGAGAGAGGTGTTGTCTAATAAGCAGCTGTTAAAATAAACAGGGAAGCCCCATTTAAAGTAATGGTAGTAGGTATCTTAAATGTGTGAACAAACAGTTCAAAAGATAAACAGCGCTAGTGAGATGATACATCAACTCAAAACTAAAAGAATAAATAGCCCAGTGGATCCAGTTGGTGTAAAGGTAGTGGACTCCTAAGTGTCAGTGCACCAAAAACAATTCAAGAGAAAAATACCTCTGTAGCCAAACTCACCCACCAAGGGTGTGAGATTGCCACAAATAGAGCGATGTTGGAGCTCTATAGGTACACCATCTGGTCCTCCAGGTATCAATACGTCAAACACAGTTCTCAGCAAGGTGTCATGAAAGATAAATAAAGAAACAAAAATAGTGCAATATTGCTAAAATGAACCTGGCTTGAGAGGGTTAACAACCTTAAGTGAGTGCCCGTACAATAAATCACTGAAAAAATAAGCATAGAATACGGTCACCGCTGTCACCGCCGTTCAAATCCTCCAGGGGCCGCGCGCGTGCTGAGCAGAAGCTGTTTATGACAGGCGCTGGATCGAGGTTGGTGGATGGTGGAGCGCGGTGGAACGCAGGCTATGTCCGTATGTAGCGTCGTTGTAGCCACGCTCTGACGCGTTTCGTCACTTCCTGACTTCAACAGAGGGCGTGGCTACCTAACGCATTCACTGTTCCTTTATACTCTGTCAGCAAAGGCTATTGAATCAGTTTAACCGCCCACTGGTCATGATTGGTGCTGCTCCGATCTGGTGGGCGGGCTGACCTCAGCCTTGCTGTGTAAAGTTCACAAAGGGTAAAGTGAAAAAAAACGGAATAGTAAAAAAAGAGTTACTGCATTTAATAAGGTTAAAAATATATATAAAAGTTGCTTGTCACCCATCGGTATAAGGAGCATTTGTAAATGCTCACTACAAGCAGAAATGTACATCGGTATTTTTAACGAATACAAGAATTTGTTAGAATAGCTAATAAAAATAGAGGGAATGTGTTTGGATAACACGGGTGTCAGTTCACCCAATCACCGAGTGCTGTGGGCGTGTTTCAGATGCTCATCAGACGGCTCGGGATTTGTATGTTATTTGCTATTAAAAAGTGATCGGAGAGGAAGATAATCTCGGACATTCGATTAGACTTAATGGTTTGTGCACATTTCAGTGCAACGTGACTATGATAATGGAGAGAAGATAAATAAAGGCATTTAATGAATTAGCGATCCGGTAATGCACAAAAAAATATATATATAAAAGATGCACAGCAACGCACAACTCTCCGGTGAAAATGTGCTTATAGATGAAAGATTCCAGGTAACATCATGGAAAATGCACAAATGATACGTGCCAGTATATATATATATATGGTATACGCCATGCGTTGGTGAACCAAGATATGCTCTTATATACCGATTTATATAGCCAAACGTGTGTGGGCATTGCCACACTGACATTAGTTTTAGCTACCACATATTTGGTTAAGGAAAAAAAGAGAGAGAGGATCTTTGAGTGGAAGATCAGTTCGGTATATTGTGTGGCTTAATGTCATCAAAAGTTTCTGGACAAGGACGGTATATAGTCATAATGGTAAGGAGAGCTTAAAAAAAGGGACTGTAAAAGGAGGGTCGGGAGGCAGATAAAAATCGAAAAACGATATAGACTATATATAAATATATAAAAATATAAAATATATATATTGAAAATAAGAAAATACCCAGTAAAGGCACTGATAATAGAGACTGATAAAACAGGGAATGTAAAACTTGATAAAACTGATAAAAATGGCTAAAAAAGGGGGTGGTAAGACTGCAACTGTAATAAAATCAGAGGTCACTGATAAAGCAGTTAATATCCAGGTCCACATTCAATCCTTTCGGCACAAGAGTGCCTGCCATAAAAATCCATTCAGTTTCACGTTTTGAAAGTTCCCTTATATGGTTACAGCCTCTCCAGGAGGGTTCGACATGTTCAACACCCCAAAACTTCAGACCTGCAGGGTTCTTGTTGTGATAAAGTTTAAAGTGCAGGGAAACGTTGTGGTCCTTGTACCCTAATTTAATATTTGCAACATGTTCAGCAATTCTGATTCTTAATTTTCTTTTTCTACGGCCGATATACAACAACTTGCACGGGCATTGAAGCATATACACGACGTGTGTTGTGTTGCATGTGATAAATGATTTCACTTTAAATTCGATACCGTTAGACGTAGCAGTGAAGGACTCTACAGGGCCTCTTGATCTGTCTGCTTCCTTGCATGGGAGACATTTTTTACATGGGAAGAAGGCCTCTTTATTCCATATGGATGGTGGTTTTCTCGGAGGATCAAGGACTTTTTTGACAATCTTATCACCAAAATTGGACGCTTTCCTGTATAAGAATCCTGGTTTCTTTGGAAGTACAGTATTTAAAGCTTTATCTAGAAATAGGATGTGCCAATGGTTTTTAAAGATCATCTCAACCTCTTTATACTGACTGTGAAAGCCTGATATAAAGCTCCATTCATGAATATTTCTTTTAGCAGGTACTCGAGTTGTGAATAGGCAGTCAGAACGTGGTATTAGTGCCAGTTCGTCTATAATCCGGACAAGTTTATTGTTGTCGTAGCCTTTTTCTACAAATTTTTCTTTCAAGAGATTGGCCTGTGATTTAAAGTCTAGAACGTTACTGCAATTTCGTTTTACTCTCATCAGTTGGCCCTTAGGAATGTTCCTTAACCACATTGGGTGGTGGCCGCTTATCATTGGCAGGTAACTGTTACAGTCAGTCGGTTTAAAATAGACATTAGTACCAAGCTTATTTCCTTCTTTAAAAATGTTAAGATCAAGAAAATGCACACTCTGCTGATTGTACTCGCTGGTGAGTTGGATATTACATGTATTTGTATTTAGATCTTTTAAAAAGGTTTCTAATGTTAAAAGTGGACCAGCCCAGATAAAAAATAAGTCATCGATATAACGACGGTAAAATAAAAGCTCCTCTCGCGGTGTGTTAAAAATGGTCTTGTCCTCCCATTCCGCCATAAAAGGGTTTGCTATACTGGGGGCAAATTTAGCCCCCATAGCAACTCCTTTATTCTGTAAATAAAAACAGTCGTTATACCAGAAGAAATTGTGACTAAGGCAAAAGTCAAGGCAATTACGTAAAAAAACTTTGAGGCTATGTCTGATGTCGTCTCTTTTGGAAAGTGCCCAGTTTAACCTCCCTGGCGGTATGATTCTGTCAGAAAAAACATGCTGAAAGCGGTACCATTATTTGCAAGGAAATTTGGCGTTTTATATTGTAGGTCTGTCATTTTTAGAAATAACTCACTTAAATCTGACCAAACAAGATTCTAATAGGCATCCCGGGTATGACATTTTTTTAAAAACAAAATTATAAATTATAATATAATAAATAATTATAAATAATTATAACAAATAATAATATAATTATAATAAAAATTATTCAATAATGTAATCAAATCAAAATCACTGAAATTTGCTCAGTTGCAGAATTGTTGCTGTCATTATTTTTTTTTTTTTATGACGAATTTCCCCACAAATCGCTATCGCACAATTCTGCAAGTGATTATAATTTATTATCGCTGTTTTTTAGCTGATCTAAAACTATTTTTGACATAAAGGGACACTTTTGGTTGCTATGGACAATCTACAGTTTGCAAGGAGAAAGAAACGTTTTTATTATATAAAATGACATGCATGACACAGGACAGACCACTAGGGACAAGGGGGGTGTGTTTTTTTTACATACAGTACTGTAATCTATAAGATTACAGTATACTGTATGTATAGTGTTTGTTTACTTTTTTGAATTTGGCGCCGTTCTCCGTCCCCGTGCGTCGTAACGTCGCAGGGAACGGAGATCGGCGTCACACGGAGGCACTGTGTGAATCGAGCGAGGTCCTGCTCGCTCACACAGCGCGGTGGCATCGCTGGATCCAGGGACAAGGTAAGTAAAACTCCCTGTACATCCAGCGAGGCGAGCCCGAGTCTGACTCGGGGTTACCGATCCTAGCCCAAAAATCTCACCCCGAGTCAGACTCGGGAACACCGCCCAGGAGGTTAATGCTAAAAGGGCATCGTCATGCTGTATAATTGTATACAATGACGAAACATCAGCAGTGACCAAATACACATCACTAAGACCGGTTAGATCTATTCCTTCTAACTGGATCAGAAGGTCTTTAGTGTCCCTCAAATATGCCTTAGTGTTAATAACACTTTTTTGGAGGAAATGATCCAGAAATTCTCCAACACGGGATGTAACTGAACCAATACCGTTTACTATTGGTCTAGCAGGAGGGTGTTGTATGTCTTTATGAATCTTCGGCAGTGTGTAAATGGTCGGAATTCTATTGCTACTAGGGATCAAGTATTTATTTTCCTTGATGGATATTGCATTTGTGCGATATCCTAACTGTACCAGTACACGTAGGTTTTCTGAATACTGGAAAGAAGGATCCTTTGTTAGTTTAGTGTATGTGTTTGATTCCGAGAGCATATTAGTCATTTGTTGGTGGTAAAAGACTTTACTTAAGATGACTACGCCTCCTCCCTTATCAGCCGGCCTTATCACAATATCTTTTCTTTTTTCTAATGCTTCTATCCCATCCCTGATGTGTCTTGGATTTACACTCTTTTTTGGGATGATTTGTTCCAAATCTCTGAGTAGGAGTCCTTTGAACACTTCCAATGGTTGATTGGCTCCTGTCATGGGATTAAAGAGGGACTTATTCTTTAGACCACTATCGTTAGGTGGTATAGGTGTTCTGTCAGTAACATTAGGATATTTGTTTAGAAAATATTTTTTCATATTTAATTTCCTAGTGTACTTGTGTACATCAATAAAAACATCAAACTTATTTATTGGGCGATTGAGTCCACATTTCAGCCCTAAATTTAAAATGTTCGTCTCCTTTTCGGTTAAAATAATATCGGTTAAGTTAAAAATGCCTCCTAATCTCGATCCCTCAGCCTTCTTTTTTTGCTGGTCCTTGGTCCGTCTCCCTGCTCTGCAACCTCTGGATCTCTTCTCCAGGGGCCAGATTGGTGACTGGTTTCTTGTTCCTGATAAGGATGGTCCCTCCATTGTGGGTCTCTGTGTATTGGAACTTGGTTCGGATCTCTGTATTGGGTATAGTATTGGGGTTGTACAGTGGGTTTCCCCCTGTGTCCTGATGACCCCCTGCCCCTTTTGTGCCATCCCCGGCCTCTTCCTAAAAAAGGACGTGGTGATGGGTACCTTTGTTCATACCCTTCTTCACGTAATAGTTCGTACCGGTTGTGTACGGGTACCTGGTGGTAAGTCTCCATGGGTGGTGGTCTCTGGTTACGATTAGATGGCCCGTTTAGCGCTGTTTATCTTTTGAACTGTTTGTTCACACATTTAAAGGAGTTCTCTGACCTAAAACTTTTAACCCCCGCTGTGCCCGGGCTGTAAAAAAATAGAAAATAAACTGTCACTTACCTGCCTACGATCCCCCGTTGTTCCGATATCGCCGTCCCGTTCTCCGGTCCCGGTCTCTTCCGCTTCCTGTGTGTCGGTGACTCATAGTGCGCTCAGCCTATCAGCGGCCGCGACGGGACATTGCTGCGGCCGCTGATAGGCTGAGCGCACTATGAGTCACCGACACACAGGAAGCGGAAGGGGCCCGGGACCGGAGAACGGGACGGCGATATCGGAACAACGGGGGATCGTAGGCAGGTAAGTGACAGTTTATTTTCAATTTTTTTACAGCCCGGGCACAGCGGGGGTTAAAAGTTTTAGGTCAGAGAACTCCTTTAAGATACCTACTACCAATACTTTAAATGGGGCTTCCCTGTTTATTTTAACAGCTGCTTATTAGACAACACCTCTCTCACTTTTAGAGGTTTCTCTCACACTTTATTTGGTAAAACTATATGCCACTTTACACACAGTCACTTTAAAGGTGTTGTTGCAACACTAAGCGCCGGCAGTGCAATAATAGGCCTTTCATTTGCACTCTCCACTTTATTTCCTTATATATCTATTTATTTATTTATATATTTATTTATTTATATATTTTGCCTGGGCCGCTATGGACGCACTACGCTTCTTAAGTGACAGAAATCTGGATATTAGTACCATTTTCACTGTCAATGAGCAAACCACTGCACAAACGAATTTTAATAGTATTTTGACCACCTTGGGAAACACACTCGAAAAACAGGTTAGAACATGGTGGGATATCTGCACGCTCGAGCAATATCTCAAAGAACGTATCATCATAAGGAGTCTTAGATGGGAAGTAACACCTCAAGATGGCCTTGATGACAAAGATTCCATGCTAGAGTGGCTTGAGTTCTTTAATGGTGTAGGCCACAAATTACAAGACCTTATTCTAAAAAGGAAGAAAAGGAAGATGATCAAATTAGAGTCAAAGATTAAGGAACTAGAGACTTTATTGGATCCTATTAAGGATTCCCAGCAGATAACAGACTTTAATATTCGTATTAAAAAACGACTTGAAAAAGTTGATAAAGAAACCCAGAAAACAAAAACTAAGAAATTTCACCGAGACGTGGGAGATTTCAGGACCAACTCCATTTACCTCTGGCAGCAAAATAATACCATAGAAACAGATGACAATGATGCAAATATTATGGAGACACAACAAGAACAGGCAAATGGTGAGACACAATCTACCTCAAACACAGGTCCGCATTATGCCAATGGGAGAAATACAGCCCCTACTCCCAATAATCAGTCTACACCGATTAGAAATGATGCCAACCAACCAAGGGGTAGAGGTAGACCTCCCGGGCCATCTAATCGTAACCAGAGACCACCACCCATGGAGACTTACCACCAGGTACCCGTACACAACCGGTACGAACTATTACGTGAAGAAGGGTATGAACAAAGGTACCCATCACCACGTCCTTTTTTAGGAAGAGGCCGGGGATGGCACAAAAGGGGCAGGGGGTCATCAGGACACAGGGGGAAACCCACTGTACAACCCCAATACTATACCCAATACAGAGATCCGAACCAAGTTCCAATACACAGAGACCCACAATGGAGGGACCATCCTTATCAGGAACAAGAAACCAGTCACCAATCTGGCCCCTGGAGAAGAGATCCAGAGGTTGCAGAGCAGGGAGACGGACCAAGGACCAGCAAAAAAAGAAGGCTGAGGGATCGAGATTAGGAGGCATTTTTAACTTAACTGATATTATTTTAACCGAAAAGGAGACGAACATTTTAAATTTAGGGCTGAAATGTGGACTCAATCGCCCAATAAATAAGTTTGATGTTTTTATTGATGTACACAAGTACACTAGGAAATTAAATATGAAAAAATATTTTCTAAACAAATATCCTAATGTTACTGACAGAACACCTATACCACCTAACGATAGTGGTCTAAAGAATAAGTCCCTCTTTAATCCCATGACAGGAGCCAATCAACCATTGGAAGTGTTCAAAGGACTCCTACTCAGAGATTTGGAACAAATCATCCCAAAAAAGAGTGTAAATCCAAGACACATCAGGGATGGGATAGAAGCATTAGAAAAAAGAAAAGATATTGTGATAAGGCCGGCTGATAAGGGAGGAGGCGTAGTCATCTTAAGTAAAGTCTTTTACCACCAACAAATGACTAATATGCTCTCGGAATCAAACACATACACTAAACTAACAAGGGATCCTTCTTTCCAGTATTCAGAAAACCTACGTGTACTGGTACAGTTAGGATATCGCACAAATGCAATATCCATCAAGGAAAAGAAATACTTGATCCCTAGTAGCAATAGAATTCCGACCATTTACACACTGCCGAAGATTCATAAAGACATACAACACCCTCCTGCTAGACCAATAGTAAACGGTATTGGTTCAGTTACATCCCGTGTTGGAGAATTTCTGGATCATTTCCTCCAAAAAAGTGTTATTAACACTAAGGCATATTTGAGGGACACTAAAGACCTTCTGATCCAGTTAGAAGGAATAGATCTAACCGGTCTTAGTGACGTGTATTTGGTCACTGCTGATGTTTCGTCATTGTATACAATTATACAGCATGACGATGCCCCTTTAGCATTAAACTGGGCACTTTCCAAAAGAGACGACATCAGACATAGCCTCAAAGTTTTTTTACGTAATTGCCTTGACTTTTGCCTTAGTCACAATTTCTTCTGGTATAACGACTGTTTTTATTTACAGAATAAAGGAGTTGCTATGGGGGCTAAATTTGCCCCCAGTATAGCAAACCCTTTTATGGCGGAATGGGAGGACAAGACCATTTTTAACACACCGCGAGAGGAGCTTTTATTTTACCGTCGTTATATCGATGACTTATTTTTTATCTGGGCTGGTCCACTTTTAACATTAGAAACCTTTTTAAAAGATCTAAATACAAATACATGTAATATCCAACTCACCAGCGAGTACAATCAGCAGAGTGTGCATTTTCTTGATCTTAACATTTTTAAAGAAGGAAATAAGCTTGGTACTAATGTCTATTTTAAACCGACTGACTGTAACAGTTACCTGCCAATGATAAGCGGCCACCACCCAATGTGGTTAAGGAACATTCCTAAGGGCCAACTGATGAGAGTAAAACGAAATTGCAGTAACGTTCTAGACTTTAAATCACAGGCCAATCTCTTGAAAGAAAAATTTGTAGAAAAAGGCTACGACAACAATAAACTTGTCCGGATTATAGACGAACTGGCACTAATACCACGTTCTGACTGCCTATCCACAACTCGAGTACCTGCTAAAAGAAATATTCATGAATGGAGCTTTATATCAGGCTTTCACAGTCAGTATAAAGAGGTTGAGATGATCTTTAAAAACCATTGGCACATCCTATTTCTAGATAAAGCTTTAAATACTGTACTTCCAAAAAAACCAGGATTCTTATACAGGAAAGCGTCCAATTTTGGTGATAAGATTGTCAAAAAAGTCCTTGATCCTCCGAGAAAACCACCATCCATATGGAATAAAGAGGCCTTCTTCCCATGTAAAAAATGTCTCCCATGCAAGGAAGCAGACAGATCAAGAGGCCCTGTAGAGTCCTTCACTGCTACGTCTAACGGTATCGAATTTAAAGTGAAATCATTTATCACATGCAACACAACACACGTCGTGTATATGCTTCAATGCCCGTGCAAGTTGTTGTATATCGGCCGTAGAAAAAGAAAATTAAGAATCAGAATTGCTGAACATGTTGCAAATATTAAATTAGGGTACAAGGACCACAACGTTTCCCTGCACTTTAAACTTTATCACAACAAGAACCCTGCAGGTCTGAAGTTTTGGGGTGTTGAACATGTCGAACCCTCCTGGAGAGGCTGTAACCATATAAGGGAACTTTCAAAACGTGAAACTGAATGGATTTTTATGGCAGGCACTCTTGTGCCGAAAGGATTGAATGTGGACCTGGATATTAACTGCTTTATCAGTGACCTCTGATTTTATTACAGTTGCAGTCTTACCACCCCTTTTTTAGCCATTTTTATCAGTTTTATCAAGTTTTACGTTCCCTGTTTTATCAGTCTCTATTATCAGTGCCTTTACTGGGTATTTTCTTATTTTCAATATATATATTTTATATTTTTATATATTTATATATAGTCTATATCGTTTTTCGATTTTTATCTGCCTCCCGACCCTCCTTTTACAGTCCCTTTTTTTAAGCTCTCCTTACCATTATGACTATATACCGTCCTTGTCCAGAAACTTTTGATGACATTAAAGGGGTTGTAAAGGAAAAAACTTTTTTCATAATAAGCATCCTTTACCAGCAGACATTCCTCTTTTCACTTCCTCATTGTTCGTTTTTGCTCAGAAGTTGCTCTATTTCTTCTCTGTTCTGTTCACTTCCTGCTTGTCTGATTTTACTGACCACCGTGATGGGAGGCTTTACTTGCGGTGGTCAGTAACGTGCTCGCCCCCTCCTGGGAACTACATCTATGCGGCAGGACGCTCTCTACGTGTTAGAGACTTCAAGGAGGTGTGAATTACTGGGCGTGCCGCAATGCATACTGGGAAATGTAGTTCTTACATGAACGAGCGATGCAAACCAGGAAGTGAATGAGAGAACAGAAACTAGAATGCCGGAGGTGATATAGATGAAGGAATATAATAGGTATTTACTCGTTTTTTAACAGAATCATTACACTATTCTGTCTGTCTACCTTGCAGACATTAATTTTAGGCAAAACATTTTTTTCCTTTAGTGACCCTTTAAGCCACACAATATACCGAACTGATCTTCCACTCAAAGATCCTCTCTCTCTTTTTTTCCTTAACCAAATATGTGGTAGCTAAAACTAATGTCAGTGTGGCAATGCCCACACACGTTTGGCTATATAAATCGGTATATAAGAGCATATCTTGGTTCACCAACGCATGGCGTATACCATATATACTGGCACGTATCATTTGTGCATTTTCCATGATGTTACCTGGAATCTTTCATCTATAAGCACATTTTCATCGGAGAGTTGTGCGTTGCTGTGCATCTTTTATATATATATTTTTTTGTGCATTACCGGATCGCTAATTCATTAAATGCCTTTATTTATCTTCTCTCCATTATCATAGTCACGTTGCACTGAAATGTGCACAAACCATTAAGTCTAATCGAATGTCCGAGATTATCTTCCTCTCCGATCACTTTTTAATAGCAAATAACATACAAATCCCGAGCCGTCTGATGAGCATCTGAAACACGCCCACAGCACTCGGTGATTGGGTGAACTGACACCCGTGTTATCCAAACACATTCCCTCTATTTTTATTAGCTATTCTAACAAATTCTTGTATTCGTTAAAAATACCGATGTACATTTCTGCTTGTAGTGAGCATTTACAAATGCTCCTTATACCGATGGGTGACAAGCAACTTTTATATATATTTTTAACCTTATTAAATGCAGTAACTCTTTTTTTACTATTCCGTTTTTTTTCACTTTACCCTTTGTGAACTTTACACAGCAAGGCTGAGGTCAGCCCGCCCACCAGATCGGAGCAGCACCAATCATGACCAGTGGGCGGTTAAACTGATTCAATAGCCTTTGCTGACAGAGTATAAAGGAACAGTGAATGCGTTAGGTAGCCACGCCCTCTGTTGAAGTCAGGAAGTGACGAAACGCGTCAGGGCGTGGCTACAACGATGCTACATACGGACATAGCCTGCGTTCCACCGCGCTCCACCATCCACCAACCTCGATCCAGCGCCTGTCATAAACAGCTTCTGCTCAGCACGCGCGCGGCCCCTGGAGGATTTGAACGGCGGTGACAGCGGTGACCGTATTCTATGCTTATTTTTTCAGTGATTTATTGTACGGGCACTCACTTAAGGTTGTTAACCCTCTCAAGCCAGGTTCATTTTAGCAATATTGCACTATTTTTGTTTCTTTATTTATCTTTCATGACACCTTGCTGAGAACTGTGTTTGACGTATTGATACCTGGAGGACCAGATGGTGTACCTATAGAGCTCCAACATCGCTCTATTTGTGGCAATCTCACACCCTTGGTGGGTGAGTTTGGCTACAGAGGTATTTTTCTCTTGAATTGTTTTTGGTGCACTGACACTTAGGAGTCCACTACCTTTACACCAACTGGATCCACTGGGCTATTTATTCTTTTAGTTTTGAGTTGATATATCATCTCACTAGCGCTGTTTATCTTTTGAACTGTTTGTTCACACATTTAAGATACCTACTACCATTGCTTCCAAGTATGCGTTGACTTGATTCTGAGCATGCGCGGGTTTTGGATCGATGCTTTTGCGTACTAACCATCAGTTTTGACCGATCGGTCATCAGTCCATCAGTCCGATTTTAAAGCAAGTTTTAAAACTTTGGTCTGAAGGACAAAAGTCTGATGGGCCATACACACAGTAGGTTTGGACTGATGAAACTTCAGTCCGTTTTCATCAGTTTAGACTGATGGTGTGTACAGGGCCTAAGGGTCTCAAGAGTAGTGATGGACGAAAATCTGATGCGAACCGCAAACTTTCTCAAATGTTCGCAAACCGCAAGTTCCCATTGACTTTAATGGCAGGCGAACATTAACCACTTGCTTACTGGGCACATATACCTCCCTCCTTCCCAGGCGAAAGGTCAGCTTCCGGCACTGCGTTGATTTAACTGACAATTGCGCAGTCGTGCGACGTAGCTCCCAAACAAAATTTACGTCCTTTTTTCCCCTAGTTAACACTAGGGGGCGAGGAAGGGGTTAAATGTGTACCCTGCATAGTGTTTCTAACTGTGGAGGAAGGGGACTGACTGTGGAAGGTGATCGATCTGTGCCCCTATGTACAAGGGACACAGCATCGGTCTCCTCTCTCCATGACAGGACGTGGATCTGTGTGTTTACACACACAGATCCACATCCTTGTCTGTGTAACCGCCGAACGCGGGTGCCTGGCGGACATTGCGACTGCCAAGCACGCGCATCTGCATCTCAGTGATGCGGCAGGCGCACTCGCGCCCCCCAGTGGCTGGAGGCCGTATATAGACGGTGTGACAAAACCCACTGTCACCGTGTGTTTTGGAAGGAATTGTGCACGTGCCTCCTACCAACAGACTATGGGCCAGTAGATACTGGAGACCCGGGACAAGCTGGCATGGATGTATTGTAATGTCACAGCCCTTCTCCCCCATCCCCCCCCTCTTGTTGCCGTGTCTAATTGTGTTGATTCATGACACATAGACAATGGCCTAGACTGCAGACGTCTCTCCGCAGGGGGTGTGTATTGAGGCTGCCTGCTTACCATAACCTCATTAGGTATCTGTAGACTGTTTCAATGTACAAATGTTCAGTTCCCATTGATTGTTGCTTGCCCCCCTCCCCTCTTAGACAAGGCTAAGGGGAGTGTCCCTAACTGTGTAAAACTGTATGTCTTGGAATTTAATAAACAGTTTAAGCTCTGGATGTTTAACCCTCAACACCTGTGTGGATTGTCTCGTGATTGAGGGCTGGTTATGGCGAGGTTGCAGGCTGCGGGTGCGTTTGGAGGACAGGAGAGGCAGGTCTGGCAGATGTGCCCACCTGGGGTATCTGAGATCCGTCACAGTGGTGGCAGCAGTGGGATGTCTCCTGCAGTCCAGGACATCCAAAACCACCAGGATTCAAGATCTGGGCAGCTGCCGAGGAGCGATACGGGGACCAGCCAGCATAAGAGCGGAGTTCGGGAAGAGGCTGCAAGGCATGCGGAAGAAACATCAGGGACCAGCGACGGAGCGCACCATGCTCGGCTGGGAGGATGTGATCCGCCAGCAACTCTGGCAGGAGGCGCTAAGCCGCGAGCGGCACCATCAGGGGAAGATCCTTCCCTCCTCCACAGAGATGTACTGGAAGCAGTACCGTGCACGAGAGGTGTTCCTGAGGGAACGACCGCGAGATGAATGGAAGACGGAGCTCGGAAGATTGGTCCAGGAGGAGATGAAGCTGGACGCCAGCTACAGAGCCCTCCGGTGGTTTGCGGCTCAACTGTGGCCAAGTACAGCAGATGGCAGCACGACAGAAGGCATTGGCTACGGCGGCGTGGGGCTGCTCCATCAAAAAATGTACGGAGACCCAGACTTTGGGAGTGATGAGGAGTGGAGTATGGAAAATGTCCTGGACTTCTGAGATGAGGTGCTGGACCTCCCCGAAGAGGCATGTGACCTGGAGGAATTGGAGTTCCTGATTGAGCAGGAATGGGAGCTCGAGATTGCCTACAAGCGGCTGTTTGACGGTGATCAGCAGCCTGGCATGGCTCCCGTTGCCTGGGATTTTCCGCGAGAAATAGCAGACAGTCAAAAAGATGAGGAGCAAATGGGGCCAGGGGTGACCCTGCGTTTTCCCGTCCTAACCGCAATGGAAGAAGCAGCGATGATACAGAGGGCACTGCGAGCACTAGAATGCCGGAACGCACCAGAGGTCCCACAGGCAGCGAGACAAACTAATAGCATGAAGGTCTCAGAAAGGGGAGTTGAGACAGGCACTGGAAGGCTGGGAAATGGTAATCAGCAGCAAGTCCAGAGTATCTCATCGGTGTCCCAGCAGAAGTGCTGGCTACAGGGCAGAGTGCACCTGGCATCTGCCCAGCATCAGAAAGAGTTGGATCCGGAGAGTCTGAGAGAGGATCTGTGTGAGCCGTTTTCCCAACAGCAGATATCCCCACCGGGAGTAGAGGAAGCAATTCTCCCTCCCCAGCAATTTGACACTACCCAAATGTTCATCCCCCCAGCAGAAGCGCTGGCTACGGGGCAGAGTGCCGCTCGCCTCTGCCCACCCTCAGAGTTAGATCCAGGCAGTCCAAGGGAGGACCTCAGTGAGCCGTTTCCCCAGCACTTGGACACTACCCCAGTGTTTATCCCCCCAGCAGAAGCGTTGGCTACGGGGCAGAGTTCCGCTGGCCCCTGCCCAGCCCTCAGTATGTTTTTGGAGGGTTTGGGAGACAGCCCCTGTCAGAAGTCACCCCAGTGGCTGGTCACAGAACCAGCAGGGGAGAAA
The DNA here is from genome assembly GCF_905171775.1 of Rana temporaria. NCBI lineage: Eukaryota > Metazoa > Chordata > Amphibia > Anura > Ranidae > Rana > Rana temporaria. Next base: position 383,825,131 of record NC_053489.1, on the reverse strand, counting down.
ACCCTTCCCCCTCTCCAGCGGCTGTACCCAACTTTTGCATATGTCCCCCCAGCAGAAGCGCTGGCTACAGGACAGAGCGCTGATGGTCTCTGCCCAGCATCAGAACAAGAGATGGAGAATCCGGGACAGTCCCTGCAAGATACCTTCTCAGCAGCTGGTAACTACACCAGGAGAAAAGCAAGTACCTTTTTCTCCCCAAATGCATAGCCCTACCAGCCTACATTCCCTACCAGCTGAAGCGCTGGCATCAGGGCAGAGAATTAATCAGCTCCCCCCAATATCTGCAACCCAGACCCGGATCAGAGGAGTGCAGACAGCTGTTTTTATTCCCGGGAGACCCTATGTGCGGTTTTGCTCCCCAGCGCCAAAGTCGTACTTTTACTTTTCCTGGTTGCCCGGGGTGGAAGTTTGTGACTAACGCAGGTCCAGACCAGTTGGGGTTAGGAACCTGGTTAGTCTGTTTTTAAAGGGGGAGAAATGTGACAGAACCCACTGTCACTGTGTGTTTTGGAAGGAACTGTGCACGTGCCTCCTAACGACAGACTATGGGCCAGAAGATACTAGAGACCCAGGACAAGCTGGCATGGATGTAATGTAATGTTACAGCCCTTCTCCCCCATCCCCCCCCTCTTGTTGCTGTGTCTAATTGTGTTGATTCATGACACAGACAATGGCCTAGACTGCAGACGTCTCTCCGCAGGGGGTGTGTATTGAGGCTGCCTGCTTACCATAATCTCATTAGGTATCTGTAGACTGTTTCAATGTACAAATGTTCAGTTCCCATTGATTGTTGCTTGCCCCCCTCCCCTCTTAGACAAGGCTAAGGGGAGTGTCCCTAACTGTGTAAAACTGTATGTCTTGGAATTTAATCAACAGTTTAAGCTCTGGATGTTTAACCCTCAACACCTGTGTGGATTGTCTCGTGATTGAGGGGTTAAGGGCTGGTTAGGGCGAGGTTGCAGGCTGCGGGTGCGTTTGGAGGACAGGAGACACAGGTCTGGCGGATGTGCCCACCTGGGGTATCTGAGATCCGTCACAGACGGCCTCCCGGCAATTAGGATCCACATTGCGGCCGTAGAAATTTGTCAGGCAGCAAGTGGTTAAAAACCTGCAGGTCATATTTGCAGCCACAAAATACTTACTAGCTGTGCACAAATAGTCCCACAACATGGACACTGACCTACCAGAAGTATTAAGTGAAAAACTGGATACAGAAGTAAGTGTCGGCCAGTACAGGCCCCAAAAATTAGCCCACAGGCGTTCACCTGACAGCAAACAACTTTGTATTCTGTGGCTGGAGGTACATTAGGCATTCACAGGATAAATAAGTTCAGGCCCCAAAAATGAGGCATTCAACGGACATAAAAGGCCTTTTAATGCCGCTGTATTTACCTAAGACAGGGACCATGAATTGTTATGGGTGGTGGCGGATATTTGTGGCCTGTCATGAGGAATTTGAATCAAACATGGTCTACTGGTCACATGTGTTGAATTCCTCCGAGATCCATGCCTCATTCATTTTTAGTAATGTGAGGTAGTTAACACTGTCGTGAGGTAGGCGAGTGCGATTATCGGTCACAACCCCCCCTGCTGCGCTGAACGTCCTTTTGGACAGGACACTGGACGAGGGGCAAGCCAACAGTTCCATTGCAAATTGTGCAAGCTCTGGCCAGAGGTCAAGCCTGCCCACCCTGTGGTCCAGGTGTACCTCACTTCTTAGTGCGTCCACATCGGCCGTTAACCCGATATAGTTGGACAACTGTCTGTTTAGGCGTTCCCTGATGCTGGATCTGGAGGACAGCTGTCGATGGGTCGGCTGAAAGAATGATCTCATATCATTAGTGGCCAACACATCTTCAAACCGCCCTCTTCTTGCAGGCGCTTTTGGATTGGTACCCGCAACTGTTTCTCTGTGAGTGGAAATTCCTCTGCCAGTGCACGCAAAAGCAGAATGCGGCATTTCTCGAAGCAAGGCCTGGAAGTGCTGCATTCTGATAGCCCTCTGTGATGGTGATAACATTTCTGCCATTTTTTGTTTGTACCGGAGGTCCAAGTACATTGCCACCCAGTTTGGTCCTTACCCTTTATCCTTTTTATACGGGGGTCCCTCTTAAAACACTGGAGCATGAAGGCCCCCATTTGCCCTAAACTGGAAGCAGTGTAGTGGCCTGGCTCCTGCTCATCATCCAGGATAATGTCGTCCTCGTTCTCCTCCCCCATCCACGGACAACACCAGGGATCCCAAAAAGGTTTAAAGCATGCTCTTCTTGCTCCTCATCATCCGCCCCGACACCATCCTCCTCTGACTCCTCTTCAGACTCCCGTTGTTGACTTGTCTCAGGTGGAGTAGCCCCCCTGGGAATTCATCCAGCATTGCGACTTCCTCATCTTCCTGCTCCTGCTCCTCAATGGCTTGATCAATGACACAACACAATGCACGCTCCAGAAAGAAGGCGTAAGGTACGATGTCCCTGATGGCGCCCTGGCTGCGACTGACCAGTTTGGTGATCTCATCAAATGGCCGCAGAAGTCTGCATGAGTCGTGCATGAGCAGCCACTGGCTCTGTGAAAAAAAAACAAGCTCCCCAGAACCTGTCCTGCCGCAGAGTTCGTACAGGTAGTCGTTAACTGCACGTTTCTGCTGGAGCAGCCTATCAAGCATATACAAGGTTGAGTTCCATCCCGTCGGGCAGTCACAAATAAGACATCTGACGAGCAGGTTGTGTCACCGCTGAATGTCAGCAAGGTGAGCCATGGCCGTGTAAGATCTTCTGAAATGGACCGAGATTTTCCTGGCCTGCCGCAAGACGTCCTGGACCCCAGGGTATTTTTTTTTTTATTTCTTTATTTATAAACAGGGAAATGGGTCCACAAGAACCACCACAGCATTACATCAACAATCAAAAAGGCAATACAGCAATATGTTTAGTACAAGTATACACAACAGGTCGGCCCATACAGTGCCGGCTAGCACACGATATCGCTACCAGGGGTCCTATATTCCTCTAGCCGCCCAAGGGCATGGTTAAATGCCCACCGGGACAGCCGATAAGCTCACGTGTGCGAAGGTCAGGTCAGTGGCCATGGCCCCATGGGCCCATACCCCTTACTTTTTCAACTTTATCCAGAGAACATTAGTAGAGAAGGTGAGTAGCGATAGAGAGCTTGTCAGCCCTTGGAAACTACAGAGAGAGGTGCCGCCAGGACACCAGGCTAGGAGACAGACGTAGATTAATAAGAAAGGTAGAAAGGGAAAGAGTAGAGGAGTAATAAGGGAGTGGGATGAGGCAGAAGGGGAGGGATAGAGAGGGGGGGGGTAGGTGGGAATGAATGAGGATACCACGAACATGGACACTTGTGTCTTCTGCAACCCCAGAGAGCACCCCACTTTGGGGTCAACTTCAAGTCCCCATGTGTGGGAGCTTCCAACCTACGATATCAATGCGTTCAGGTTGAGGCGTTTCCACCTCTAAGGGCCTGACCCTCATCGGAGTATTAAAAAATATTCCAGCCACGCCAGGTAGCCGTATACGTCTCCGGCCTATCCTGGTTCGTTAGAATTAGATCTTCCAGTTCGTTGATTTCGTCCACTTTCTGCAACCACATGGCGATAGTCGGGGGGTGCTGTGATTTCCACCGAAGTGGAATACAGGCCTTGGCCGCATCCAGCAGGTGTCGGACCACTGACTTCCTGTACACTCTTGTGGGAACAGCCGTCGCGTGCAGAAGGAAGAAGGCTGGGTCGTCAGGGATCTCACGATCCGTGAATTCCTGCGTTATCCGCCTGACCTCGCTCCAGAAATTCCGTAGGCGAGGGCAGGCCCAGAAAACGTACAAGAGCGTGCCCCTTTCCCCCAGGCAACGCCAACATCTGTCCGACGTCGCTGGGAACATTTTATTAAGCAGGTCTGGGTTCCTGTACCATCCGGTTAGGATCTTGTAGTTAGTCTCCTGTATCTTGGTGCATATAGAAGACTTATGTGTGGGAGAGAATCTTCTCCTTCATCTTGTCCGAGAATGTGCGATTCAGTGCCCTCTCCCACCCGAGCACCATTCCTCCAGTGAGGTAAGGGTCTGATCTGCCGCTGGGGGGGGTGTCATTGTTCCAAGAAAATGACTGAGTTGTTCTGCCCTTAGAAAGTCTAAGCGGTAATCTCCCCCCGGGTCCACTAGCTCCGCTTTCATCTTCCACCGCCCCGCTACACTAAAGTGGGATGCCTGATAAAAGCCCTGCTCTCTCAGGGCTCAAAATCTCCCATCCCGCAGTCCCGGCTCAAAGAGCGAGTTTCCCAGTATCGGGTATAACGGCGAGACCCGAGAGGTTAGGTGTGCCCCCGCCAATAGTCTTGTGCAAACCGCAAGGGTGTTCCCAATGAGCGGGTGACGTCTGATGTCTCCACTCATGGTGGCCTGACACCAGGGGGCCCGCTGCAGGGGAATCTCGCACTGGGCCTGCTCCATTCTCGGCCAAAGCATGATGTCCCTGTGGCGACACCAATCTACCAGCCAGCATAAGTGTACTGCCCGGTAGTAGACACGGACATCAGGCATTGCAATGCCCCCATAACGTTTAGGTAGGGACATAATCTTTCTATGTATCCTGGGGTGTTTTTCCGCCCAGAGGAACGTCTTAAAGGTTGTGTACACTTGTTTGAAGTAGTCCGCAGGAATAAATACCGGGAGGGCCTGTAGGAGATATAGGTCATTTTTAGTATGCTGCATCTCCCAAACCATGAATGCAGTCCTGTCGTCCATGTCGCGAGTAGCGTCTGTACGGTCTTAAGAAGTGGCAGGAAATTTAGCTTGAATACCTGGGATAGTCTGGGCGGTATGCGGGTGCCAAGATAAGTCAGGGCCGTCTCCGTCCACTTTAGGCGGAATTTACCTTGTAGGCGGGTAAGCTGCTGTGGGGGGATCCCCACTCCCATCGCCTCCGATTTGGTCATATTTATTTTAAGGTTTGACAGTTCCCCATACCGTTCAAATTCTGTCATCAAGTTGGGCAGAGATACCGATGGTTCCATCAAGGAGAACAGCATATCGTCCGCATATGCTGATACCTTGTATTGCGTCTTATCCACCTCAACTCCCCTAATTCCCGAGTTCAGCCGAACGTGACATAGAAAGGGCTCGAGCGGAGAGCGCAAACAGCAGGGGTGAGAGAGGGCACCCCTGCCTGGTTCCATTTGTAATGGTTCCGAGAGTACACCATTTGCTCGTACCCTTGCCGCCGGGGTCGAATAAATCCCCAAAATCCAGTTCCTCATTTTTTCCCCTATACCTATGTGTTCCAGGGTGGAGAACATAAAATGCCAACTCACCCGGTCTAATGCCTTTTCGGCGTCTGTGCCCACGAAAACGCATGGTGTCTTTTGAACGTTGACTGTATGTAGCAGGTTAAGGACTTTAATGGTGTTGTCCCTGGCCTCTCTCATCGGGATGAATCCCACTTGGTCTAAGTGGATCAGACCGGTAAGATGTTGCTGCAGTGTCGTTGCTATAATTGTTGTAAAAAATTTAAGATCAGTATTTAATAGAGAAATTGGGCGGTAGCTTGCGCATTGGCCCGGGTCTTTCCCGTCTTTTGGAATTACCAAAATTTGTGCCAGAAGCGTGGACTCATGGAATGTTTGACCCGTACCCAAAATATTAAATTGGGTCACCATTCGCTCGCCCAGAACCGGGAAGAGTGTCTTATAATAGGGCACGGTTAAGCCGTCCGGGCCCGGGGCTTTCCCCTTTTTGGCGGACTTCAGAGCCAGTTGGAGTTCCGACAAGGTGATCGGTTCCCCCAATAGGCTTCTTGCCTCACTTGGCAATGTCGGCATAAGGGAGGAGGTCAAATAGTCTGCTGTCTGGTCAGGGTCAACGGGTTTGGGAGTCAGGTTGTATAGGGACTGGTAGTAGGATTTAAACTCCTGCGAGATCTGTTGGGGAAGCGTCTTCTTGTGTCCCCCCCGTGGTGGCAATATGCGGTATGTAGGACGCCAGGTTTTGTGCCCGGATGGCTCGAGCCAGCAATCTCCCACATTTATTCCCTGACTCATATACTCTGTCTGCATATTTGTAGGGCTGCTTTAGCTTTATAGTGCATCAGGTCAGTGACCTGTTTGCGCACCATATCTAGTTCCGTCCCTAGTCCTCCCGTGGGGTTCTGTTTATGTCGTGTCTCCAGTCCCTGCAGTTTCTGAAGTAGGGTCGTCAGTTGTTCTGTCCTCTGTCGTTTCAGCCTGGCCCCATGTTTAATCAGTAACCCTCGGACAACGGCCTTATGTTCTTCCCATACTACAGCCGGACTACAATCCCCTGTGCTGTTCGTTTCAAAGTAGTGCCCGACTTCCCTAGTCACCTCAGCTATAACTTCCGCGTCATGTAACAAGCTCTCGTTCAGTCTCCAGGGGTGCCCTTGCGAACTACGTGCCTCCAAAAGTGCGTATGTCAGTGAGATTGGGGCATGGTCAGACCACGTTATTGACCCAATAGCTGTATCTCTGACCGCGTGCAGATGTCTGTGGGGGATCAGGAAGTAGTCGAGACGTGAGTATGAACGGTGGGGCCTGGAGAAGAACGTGTAGTCCCTCTCCCCTGGGTGGAAGAGGCGCCACACATCTGAGTTGCGAGGAGTGTAACGCTGCAGTAATGCGCCGCTGTGCGTCACGAGACAGCGAGGACATGCCCACGGAGGTGTCCTCCGTGGGTGTCGGGGCCACGTTCAGGTCTCCTCCGATTATAAGCTGTCCATTTGTGAAGGTTGCGAGTTTGTCCAGTGTGCGTTTCAGCCAGCCATCTTGATGGTCGTTCGGAGCATACAGGTTTGCAAATGTGACCCGCTCTGCACCAATCGAGCCCCTTAAAAATAAATGGCGGCCTTCGTCATCAGACACAAGCTCTGCACTCGACCACGGCACCCTCGCAGAGATCAGAATGGAAACACCCCTCGACTTCGCCCTGGAGTATGGAATGGTAGACTGTAGGGTAGAACCTATTTTTCAAGACTGGCACATTGTTGTCCCTGGAGCATCACGATGTCTGCACCCATGCGTTTCATGTCATGAAGCAGCATCCTCCGCTTCTCAGGAGTATTCAGTCCTTTCGCGTTCAGCGAAACTATAGTAAGTGTGTCCATGTTCGTGGGTATTGGGAGGGGAGGGGGGAAAGAGGAGGGGAGGCAGAGAAGAGTGGGGGGGATAAGAAGAGAGGATTCTGCGGGTTCGCAAGCCCCACAAAGGTAGCAAAAGGTTAGGAGGCCTGCACCAGCGTGTGCGGCAGAGAAGAGAAGAACTAAGTGGGCTAAATTTAGCAGTGACGCTCCCCGGTGGTATACCGGAAACCGAGCGCGTTCCTAAGTGGGTGGTGGGATGTACAGAGCCAGGAAACGAGTCACCCTACCCCTCTCAACCCCACTGGCCATGAAAGCTGGTATGGTGATAAATGGCATCATATCATCTAAACTTAGTCAGCAGTAATAGGTAGACAATTCGTTTTGTTTCTAATTCGTTTTTTTACGAAAATTCGTTAATTACGAATTTTCGGATTTACAAATTTTTTATTTACGAATTTTCGGACTTCCGAAAATTTTGAATTTACGAATTTTCGTATTTCCAAAAATTCGAATTTACGAATTTTCATATTTACGTTTTTATACGAACTTCGGAAATTCGGATTTTCGGAAATACAAAAAAAAAAAAAAAACGGATTTTAGAATTTTCGAAATTTCAAGTTTCGAATTTTTCAAAATTTTCGTAATTCCGAATTCCGAATATTGAAAAATTCGAAAATTGAAAATTTTGAATTTTAAAATTTTTCACTTTTCCAATTTCGAATTTCTCAGAAATTTCGAATTTTTCAATTTTCCAATTTTCGTATTTACGAAATTCAAATTCGAAAATTGAAAAAAATCGAAAATGATTTTTTTTTTCAATTTTCGCATTTTTCAATTTTCGAAATTTCGTATTTCCAAATATTTTCGTATTTACGAATATTTTCGTATTTCGAAAAATTCCAAAATTCGAAAATTTGGAATTTCGAAAAATTACGAATTACGAAAATACGCTTTGGTAAAATATCAAAATTCGAAATTTCGAAAAATCGTAAATTTCCGATTTTTTTTTTCGTTTCATTCGTTTTTTGCTTTTTTGGAAATCCGAAAATTTCCAGAATTTACGAAAAAATAAAAAAAAAAACGAATGAAACAAAAAAACAGATTTTTTTTTTCAAATTTACCGAATTTACGAAAAAAGAAAAAAAAAGAAAATAACATAAACGAAAATAACAAACTAAAAAAACTATTTTTTTTGGCAGTGCACATGTCTAGTGATAGGATATGAACTTAGTTATTAACCAGGGAAATCAATAAACAGTCATACAGTGCAAAACAGTGCAGTTTTATAAGCCACAGGGGCCCTAAACATCATGAGCCCTCTGCAACAGCAATAGTGGGGATCAGGGTAAAGCATCTATATATAACAGTCTACACATTTTAACCCCTGTCTCACCCGGTCCTGCAACATATGCATGGGCAGCGAATAAAGAACTATACGGCCCCCCCTCCCACGTCCGCCCCCAAAAGCAGTCCACATTGTCCCTTTTCAGGTGTACCTCCTCAGTGGTGACCAAGAAGTCTGGGTCAAATAGACAAGCAACCGAGTGCATGGCACCCGACAATCTCCCCCGGGCTCCCCCGGTTCCCTACACACAAATGGGCCCCCACCCCCCAAGCCCACCCCCCACAAGTCTATGACCCCCGTCCAGGCGAGCACTCTACACCAGCCCCCGACCCTGGTATCACTAAGCGTCACTTATCTTCCGTAAGAGGGGGTATGGGGGGGATCCCCCAAGATCACTCCAGGGTCTCCTTGTGTTGTATCCCCCCAAAGTCACAACCTCCGCGACTCCCAACGGCATACAAAGGGGAGTACCGTCGGACCGAACATAGGGGTTGGGGGGCCCGTGGTGGTCGCCAGGGTGCAGAACAGGTGTCACTTCCAGAGCTTCCCTCTCATTCGGGGGGCGAAACATTGCCGGGCCAGGCAGGGGGGGGGCAAAAAGGGGGGGAGGCGTCCGCAGGGTGATGACTGAGCATGAGGGAGCGCAGTAGGCCATCTCCACAGGGGTCACCCCCGGGTAAAATACCAGCGTCCCTCCCCTGCGGGCAAGGCCCGACTAAAGCCCGGTGGATGGGGAGAACCCGGGGAGGGCCGCAGCAGTCACCAACCCAGTGAGGGTGAGGCAGGCACAGATCGGGAAACGGAGAGTGTGTGGCAGTATAGGGAGGCAGGGCGCGCATTAACTAAATTTGGCTCGAGGTCTTACTCACGATGGTCGCCTCTTGACTGGGCTCTGGGTCTTCTCCTGCCTCTCTGAGGGCGCGGTTGAGCCGGGACTCGGTAGTTGGAGAGGCCAGATCGGCCGGCGGGCCTTGGAAGGAGTTGCAGCCAGTCCGGGACCGGTATTTGTTCTTCCTCCAGAAAGCGAAAGAGCGCTGGCAGGTCCGCGCGCGTCTGCAGGGTAAAAGCTTTACCCTCTCTCCGGAAGGTGATGGCCAGGGGATACCTCCATCTGTACGTGTACCCTTTCCTCCTAGCTAGCTCCAAAATGGGCCTCAACATCGCCCGCCGCTTCAGCGTTGCTCCTGATAGGTCTGGTAAAATCTTAATTGCAGCTTCCTCCAGGAGCACATCTCCTTGCTCCCATGCTCTGCGGAGTATGTCTTCTTTCTGCGTATACCGCAACAGCCGGCACACCACGTCGCAGGGCCTCTCCGGGTCCATCAGTCTGGGCCCTAATGTTCTGTGAGCCCTGTCCACCTCTACAACCCCCGTGGGGTCCTCCAGCACCACTCCGAAAAGCCTCTGGACCGCCTGCCCTAGATCCTCCGCCCCCACCGATTCCGGGATCCCCCAGAGCCGCAGGTTATTGCGGTGGCTCCGGTCCTCGACATCCTCGAGGTGTAACTGGAGGGCAATAGCAGTGTCCTGGTGTTGGTCCCTGGCCCTCTCCAGGTCGGATACCCTCGTTTCCAGGGCAGTCAGGGAGTTCTCCCCTGTGGATACTCTCTCCGTGAGGGAGGAGACGTCGGCCCTCACCTCCTGGAAATCTCGTCTGTGAGTCTCCTCCAGGCGGAGGATGAGGGCCTCGATGTCCAATCTTGTGGGGAGTGCCTGCAGCATGGCTCGGATGTCGGGGTCCATCTGTATATCCTTGAGGCGCTGTCCGGGGGTCGCCATGTCCGGTATGTATCCCTCGGTCAGGTCCGGAATGTATGCCGGGGTGGATGGTGTGTTCGGGATGATGCACCAGCCTCCGCAGTCTGGGACCTCTGCACAGTCTCCCAGCGGCGAGCCACGTGGCGCCGTTGCTCTAGCGCCCGGTGAGGAGTGCGGCTTTAGACCAAAATATCGATGTAAATCACCAGTTGCTGCACTGGAACGGGTCACTCTGGTTCCTGGTCTTTCCTTACGTTTTTTGGCAGATTGCATGCCGATTCTCTTAATGTTATAGCCGGTAAGGGATGGTCCGGGCCGGGAGCTCAGAGATGGTGAGACTTCACACGGCCATGTCCAGACCACCGGACCCCAGGGTTCAGGACATGTGCCATGCATGGCACGTGTGTAATTTTGCCCTGTTTCAGCGCGCTCAGCAGATTGACATCGTTGTGCCGTTTCTCAAATGTTTGTGAACCGCAAGTTCCCATTGACTTTAATGGCAGGCGAACATTAACCACTTGCTTACTGGGCACATATACCCCCCTTCTGCCCAGGTGAAATTTCAGCTTCCGGCACTGCGTCGCTTTAACTGACAATTGCGCAATCGCGCGACGTGGCTCCCAAACAAAATTGACGTCCTTTTTTCCCCACAAATAGAACTTTCTTTTGGTGGTATTTGATCACCTCTGCGGTTTTTATTTTTTGCGCTATAAACAAAAAAAGAGCAACAATTTTGAAAAAAACATCAATATTTTTTACTTGTTGTTAAAATAAATATCCCAATTTAAAAAAAAATCTCAGTTTAGACCGATACGTATTCTTCTACATATTTTTGGTAAAAAAAAATAAAAAATAAAAATCGCAATAAGCGACTGGTTTGCGCAAAAGTTATAGCGTCTACAAAATAGGGGACAGAATTATTTTAATTTTTTTATTTTTATTTTTTTACTAGTAATGGCAGCTATTGGCACTGCGACATTATGGCGGACACATCGGACACTTTTGACACATTTTTGGCACCATTCACATTTATACAGCGATCAGTGCTATAAATATGCACTAATTACTGTATAAATGTGACTGGCAGGGAAGGTGTTAACACTAGGGGGCGAGGAAGGGGTTAAATGTGTACCCTGCATAGTGTTTCTAACTGTGGGGGAAGGGGACTGACTGGGGAAGGTGACCGATCTGTGTCCCTATGTACAAGGGACACAGCATCGGTCTCTTCTCTCCCTGACAGGACGTGGATCTGTGTGTTTACACGCACAGATACACGTCCTTGTCTGTGTAACCGCCGATCGCGGGTGCCTGGCGGACATCGCGGCCGCCAAGCACGCGCACTGGCATCTCATTGATGCGGCAGGCGCGCTCGAGCGCCCCACAGTGGCTGGAGAATGTATATAGACGGCCTCCCGGCAATTAGGATCCACATTGTGGCCGTAGAAAGTCATCAGGCCGGCAGCAAGTGGTTAAAAACCTGCAGGTCATATTTGCAGCCACAAAATACTTACTAGCTGTGCACAAATAGTCCCACAACATGGACACTGACCTCCAGGGGTGTTGCTAGGTGGCAAAAAGACCAGGGGCTTCAGCCCGAAGCCAAGCCGGCACCGGGGGGGGGGGGGGGGGCGCGGGTGACCTACCTGACACATACCCTGACCTAAGTGAGTGTGTGTGTCAGTACACACTGACATAACCTGCATACACTAACACGACCAGACTCCACTGACCACTGACCAGACTAACCAGACTCCACTGACCAGACTCCACTGACCACTGACTACACTGACCAGACTCCACTGACCACTGACCAGACTCCACTGACCAGACTCCACTGACCAGACTCCACTGACCAGACTCCACTGACCAGACTCCACTGACCACTGAGGCCAGACTACACTGACCACTGACCAGACTCCACTGACCAGACTACACTGACCACTGAGACCAGACTACAATGACCACTGAGACCAGACTACACTGACCACTGAGACCAGACTACACTGACCACTGAGACCAGACTACACTGACCACACTACACTGACCACTGACCAGACTACACTGACCAGACTACACTGACCACTGACCACTGACCAGACTCCACTGACCAGACTACACTAACCAGACTCCACTGACCACTGACCAGACTCCACTGACCAGACTCCACTGACCAGACTCCACTGACCACTGAGGCCAGACTACACTGACCACTGACCAGACTCCACTGACCAGACTACACTGACCACTGAGACCAGACTACAATGACCACTGAGACCAGACTACACTGACCACTGAGACCAGACTACACTGACCACTGAGACCAGACTACACTGACCACACTACACTGACCACTGACCAGACTACACTGACCAGACTACACTGACCACTGACCACTGACCAGACTCCACTGACCAGACTACACTAACCACTGACCAGACTCCACTGACCAGACTCCACTGACCAGACCCCACTGACCAGACCCCACTGACCAGACTAACCAGACTCCACTGACCAGACTACACTGACCACTGAGACCAGACTACACTGACCAGACTACACTGACCACTGAGACCAGACTACACTGACCACTGAGACCAGACTACACTGACCACTGAGACCAGACTACACTGACCACTGAGACCAGACTACACTGACCACTGAGACCAGACTACACTGACCACTGAGACCAGACTCCACTGATCAGACTACACTGCCCAGATTACACTGACCACACTACACTGACCACACTACACTGACCACTGACCAGACTCCACTGACCAGACTCCACTGACCACTGAGACCAGACTCCACTGACCACTGACCAGACTCCACTGACCACTGACCAGACTCCACTGACCACTGAGACCAGACGCCACTGACCAGACTCCACTGACCAGACTACACTTACCACTGAGACCAGACTACACTACACTGACCACACTACACTGACCACACTACACTGACCACTGACCAGACTCCACTGACCAGACTCCACTGACCACTGACCAGACTCCACTGACCACTGAGACCAGACTACACTGACCACTGAGACCAGACTACACTGACCACTGAGACCAGACTACACTGACCACTGAGACCAGACTACACTGACCACTGAGACCAGACTACACTGACCACTGAGACCAAACTACACTGACCACTGAGACCAAACTACACTGACCACTGAGACCAGACTACACCGACCACACTACACTGACCACACTACACTACACTGACCACACTACACTGACCACTGACCAGACTACACTGACCACACTACACTGACCATACGCCACTGACCAGACTACACTGACCACTGACCAGACTACACTGACCACTGACCAGACTACACTGACCAGACTACACTGACCACTGACCACACGCCACTGACCAGACTCCACTGACCAGACTCCACTGACCTGTGACCAGACTCCACTGACCTGTGACCAGACTCCACACTGACCTGTGACCAGACTCCACACTGACCTGTGACCAGACTCCACACTGACCTGTGACCAGACTCCACACTGACCTGTGACCAGACTCCACACTGACCGGTGACCTGTCTACACTGACCTGTCTACACTGACCTGACTACACTGACCTGACTACACTGACCTGACTACACTGACCTGACTACACTGACCGGTGACCTGACTACACTGACCTGTGACCTGACTCCACTGACCATACTCTACTGACCTGTGACCAGACTCCACTGACCAGACTCCACTGACCTGTGACCTGTCTACACTGACCTGTCTACACTGACCGGTGACCTGTCTACACTGACCGGTGACCTGTCTACACTGACCGGTGACCTGTCTACACTGACCGGTGACCTGTCTACACTGACCGGTGACCTGTCTACACTGACCGGTGACCTGTCTACACTGACCGGTGACCTGTCTACACTGACCTGTGACCTGTCTACACTGACCTGTGACCTGACTACACTGACCTGTGACCTGACTACACTGACCTGTGACCTGACTACACTGACCTGTGACCTGACTACACTGACCTACATAGACAATCACTGGGTGACTGTGAAGGACTTTTATGCAATTGCCTATATGCTTCAGTCTAATTCTCTTCCTGCTATTTTAAGGTCTGTGTGTTGTGTGAAGAAGCCCTGTGTTTACCCTTAAGAGATGTGTATTGTATCATCAGGCTAAATGATTAGATAATTGGCTCATGTTAATTATTCTGATTGCTTCATTGTGGTAATTACCTCTTCTATATGCGGGGCCAAGCTGTCTAGATAACGTATTCTGTTACAACTAGTAATTAACTTCACTGATGTCATTATCTAAAGAAATGTGTCTTCAGGGTCGGCACCAAAGTGTATACCTATAATCTGTATGGAAGCCCCAGTGTGTGAAAAGGGGGTGGAGATTTCATTGTTCTTTGATTGATGATTAGCTTGTAAACTGTATATAACTAGGAGAATGCTGCCATTAAAGTGTGTCTTGTTCCAGCATTAAGCTTTGGCTCATGTGTGGAATATTCTGTGATTTTCTTTTATGGGAAGAAGGGACTGCTTGACGGGGATATTTTCTACTACCGTCACAGTGACCTACCTCAGCCATGGTACAGATGCAGCCAGGACTCGGGGAGGTTCAGGAGCCGAGGAGGAAAGGAGAGCCGATCAGCGATGAGGCGAGCTGGGATGTGGGGTGCAGGCAGCGCTGTCAGGGCCAATTTGCCTGGGGTGACCGTGACCCTGTACATATCACCCTCAGGAGCCGAGGAGAGCCGCATCATGGCACGCCGGGCGGCATTGTAATTGCCGCCTTCTGAGCTTGCAGCGCCTATGATAGACGGCACACGTCCCGCGGTCCCGGATTGGACGAGTGGGACATCCATCATAGGCGCTGCAGGTTCCAGAAGGCGGGACCTGCTGTGTCTCTTCGGGCAAGCTTCGGGTCCGTGCTCGGCGGCGCTCGGGGCTAATAATGATCTTCGGCATGCCCGAGACTTGGGGCTTTTCGACCGCACATTCGGGGCTCCAGCCTCCTTAGCCCACCCCTAACGACGCGCCTGCTGACCTTTTAGAAGTATTAAGCAAAAAAAACGGATACAGAAGTAAGTGTCGGCCAGTACAGGCCCCAAAAATTACCCGACAGGCGTTCACCTGACAGCAAACTCATTTGTATTCTGTGGCTGGTGGTACATTAGGCATTCACCGGATACAGAAGTAAGTGCCAGCCAGTACAGGCCCCAAAAATTAGCCCACAGGCGTTCACCTGACAGCAATAATGTGTAATGGCTTCTGCGCTACTACAAGTGAATAAAAAATCTACCAAAATAAACAGTTTGAAAAAATTGCAGCAACAACTCACAGTGTGTACACAACAGCAATAAGTAAATAAGTGAAATAAGGTTATTGCGCAAAATGTATAAAACACATAATAATATTGTGATCAAAAGTATAAATAGTGCAGAGTGATAAAGGTGACCAAATACATCAAATAATAAAGTCCATAAGTGAAGTGGCAGTGACCACTGCTAAAGAGGAGAATAGATGTCTACCAATCCCAGAGAGGAATGAGAAACTGCACCAAAGGACTTCAATCTGGTCTCCCAGAACTCTCACCTCACCAATGGATTAAATCAGCAGTATAATGTAAGATGTATCCACATGTATACGCTATTTCACACATAGACTTCCTTGGTGTCTCACGTTCGGATAGCCACAGCCTTAACCCGTCTCCTTTATAAGTACCTATATGAACAAGAGGGACAAAAGAGAGGGCCTCCAATTGTGTAGTATTTAAAACTTAGGGAGTATTTATTGCGGTGTAAATAAAACGAGTGCATAAAACATGAACAGTGGCGTTCTCAGCGCCGTCTCACGTCACTCCTGGTGTACGTCTGCCCACGGCCAATCCCTATGCGTTACGACACAGTCACGTATATTTATCTGGGGAACCTGATTGGTCTTGCCGCCTGAGTATTTATATATGCAGACCGGAAGTCTGCTGGCTACCATTTTCTCGAAGACCATTGCTTCAATAATGACAAAGCCATAGCGAGGTTAACAATAATGGCAACCTACCGGGAATTGAGCTAAAAACCTGTGAAGTAAACATAACTACTTAAACGGTAGCCTATAACTGTATCTGGCAGTAATTAATGACAATTGTTACGAAAAATTTAAAATAACATATAAAATAAATAGAGCACGATCCTATGGGAACGATCGCAAACATCCCAATCTGAACCAGCTATTACAGCCGTAATGTTCTAATTAGAACTCACTCATCGGGCCAGAGTGAATTATACACGAATAAAAAGAAAACATATCAAAAATATAGAGAGAGTGATTGGCTTCAATATCTAGTGCACTCTAATTAAAATTAGTAATATCAAAAAAGAAGCACATTATAAAATACTGAAATAGGCTAATATGTACACTTTCTATTATGGATCCTCATACATTAACCCAAAATTATGAAGAGTAAAAGATAATATAATTAATTCATAGTCAATATGAATTGTATTGTGGGCAAAAAGTCCTTAAAAAAAAATATTTATAAAACATATATAATTATATATATATATATATATATATATATATATATATATATATATTTATTATATATAGTGGTGATCGCACACCAGGATTGACGTGTAACAAGTCATTACAAATAAATGAAAGATGTAGTATATTCTCCCTACAATAGAAGTAGGCCTTCCAGGTGGTCCTTAAACAATAAGAGCAGGTGAAGGCCCATACAAATACAGTTATAGTGTCGAGGGGTATGTATATGTATCTAACAGATGTCCTCATCCAAATAACAATAACTATTTCAAAAATTGCTAAAAAAACAATTTAAATCGAATTCGACTTTCATACCCCCTGGCACAAGTGTCCTCATGGTGTGTATCCATTTAGACTCTTTTTGGACTAATAGCTCTCACCTTATGGCTGCCTCTTCATGATTTCATGTATTTTTCTATCCCCCAAAACTGTAATTGGGTAGGATCCCTATTATGTACTCAAAGTGTCTGGAGACGTTATGTTTAGGAAAGCCCTTAATAATATTTTGGACATGCTCTTTAATCCTAACTTTTAACGCCCTTTTCATCCTTCCTACATATTGTAGGTTGCAACTACATTGAAGGACGTAAACCACGCCTTCTGTATGACATCCTATAAATTCCTTAATCTCATAAGATTCTCCTGTATTAGTAGCCACAAATTCTGTTCTTTTTTATGTGACTGTCGGCACGCAAAACAGCTTTTGCATTGGAAAAAACCTTTCCCTGTAAAGAAGGAATACCCTACCTTTTGGGGGGGGGGGGGTTCTACCACTGATTTAACAATTAGGTCTTTTAATGTTGGTACCCTTTTATAAGTAATCCGTGGTTTCTCTGGGAGGATAACATGTAAAACCTTATCATTCCGTAGGATGTGCCAGTATTTCTTAATAATCTTGGCTACATCCTTATGTTGTGAGTTATAATTTAGAATAAGACACGGTGCTTGTTGGTGCATAGAGTCAGTTTCTTTATTTTCTAGCATCTTGGTTCTGTCCATAGTACCCACATCTACGATTTGGTCATTGATCCACTGATGAAGTCACATGTTGACGATACGCGTCGGGATTGGAGGGCTTGACACACTCCAGCATCCGACCACTGGACATACGAGTTCGCCACTCGTCGGATTGATGCAGCAATTTCGATTTTAAATGTGAGTTTTTAAGTGCTTTTATAATAAACTTTTCACGTCTGACTGGGCTACGCTGTGGTTGTTTATTCCACTTCCCCCCATGTATGATTGCCACATCTGAGTGTCCGGACTGAGCCACAGATAGAGGGGAAGTGTTGGAGGCACAGATTTATTGCGAGTCCGCACTCGTGGAGGAAGGTCTTTTATGTTATATTGTTCATGTGAGTGCACTACTATCTGGGCATTCCTAGGGGGTTTTTGTTTATTGTTGATGATATCACACGATCAGGCTTGTCCTTCTCTCTCACCCCATATACACTACCGAGATCCTCATACATAACAAGAGCCGATTCGTGAATCATTGGGGACACGGGACTCCTAACCCTGGAGAATCATTAAAGGAGAGGAAGGAGGGACTGACGAGCTCGGCGTTCGTGGATAAGAGCCCCAGTTTTTTCACCCACATGTGAGTGCATCTCCACTGGTTTAAATCAGAAGACATTGCTACCCCTCTCTGTGACGTTATCACACCATTTGGTTTCTACCCTTTTTTTACTTTTTCATGTAATACACTTTATGGAGACCCGTATGTGATATCCAACAACGGACCACACCCATCAGGATCAGGCTGATTTAATCCAGCTTGCCAGATTAGAGGTGAGCTGCTGGGATCACTAGAGGTGCATATATGAGATCTTGGTTACGGCTCACTCTCTATCTTTCACCCTTTTTGGATACAAGGCCTCCTTCTTCTTTAATACTTTGACCCTTATTTTTATTTTTATATATTTTTTTTTTTTTTTTTATATTACTTTTATTGTTGTGTTTTTTAACACTTTTTCACTTCACAACGTTATTGATCGGATTAAGTATTGATGAACTGCACCCCTACATGGTTGGATTTTGTTGTACCTGGACCTTTTCAGCACTGTGCCCTCGATTAAGGACTATTCAACAATATTGTTTACTGGTATATTAGTGTCACTCCCCCTTTTTTGGACTTTTCCCACCCATTTTTTGTACTTGTATATGTATGTGGTTATATGCACACACACACACATTAATTTGTATAACACTTTACAGCGCAAATATTTCACTTGTTACAATTATCACTATTCCTCATACCCTTTAGCCCTGAATCTTGATCCAATTATTTGGGCTTGTGATCTATAATCCTCTTCCTTTGTACAGTTGCGCTTCATTCTCACCAATTGACCCCTTGGGATATTGAATAGCCATGGTCTAAAATGGCAGCTATTCATAGAGAGGTAACTGTTTGTGTCTACGTTTTTAAAAAACGTCTTAGTTACAACCCTACTACCTTCCAGGCTGATGTTTAGATCCAAGAAATCTACAGTCTTTTCATCTATTTTCCACACCAGCTGTATATTCTTGTCATTTTCATTTAGTCTCTTGAGGAAGTTTTCCAAAGTTTCCCGACTCCCGTTCCCTAAGATTATCAAGTCATCTATATACCTCTTGTAGAGGGAAAGCTCCGACGGGGTGTTCTCATATACTGATGACTCCTCCCATTGGGCCATAAAGGCATTAGCCACACTTGGGGCAAATTTAGCTCCACATTGCTATTCCAATGGCCTGCTTATAGTACGCTTGGTCATACCAAAAGTAGTTGTACTTTAAGCAGGTGTCGAGGCATTTAATTAGGTATTTCCTTTGCTTGCATATTAGATTGCTATAATTCCTCAGGAGCCATTTTGTTGCAAAGCAAGCGTCATGACGTTTCACTATCGTATATAACAATGTGACATCCGCTGTTGCAAGTAATGTTCTACCTTCAAGCACCGGTATTGAATAGGGATGAGCTTCGAGTTCGAGTCGAACTCATGTTCGACTCGAACATTGCCTGTTCGGTGAACAACGAACAATTTGAGGTGTTCGCGGCAAATTCGAAAAGCCGCGGAACACCCTGTTAAAGTCTATGGGAGAAATCTAAAGTACTAAATTTAAAGGCTAATATGTAAGTAATTGTCCTAAAAAGTGTTTGGGGTCCTGCCCCAGGGGACATGTATCAATGCAAAAAAAAAGTTTTAAAAACGGCCGTTTTTTCGGGAGCAGTGAATTTAATAATGCTTAGAGTGAAACAATAAAAGTGAAATATTCCTTTAAATTTCGTACCTAGGGGGGGTGTAAAGTAAGCATGTGAAAAAGCGCATGTTTCCCGTACTTAGAACTATCACTGCACAAAGTGTAATTTCTGAAAGAAAAAAAAGTAATTTAAAACCGGACTTGCGGCTATAATGAATTGTCGGCTCCCGACAATTCAGAGAGGATTCATTCATGAAAAAAAAAAAAATAGCGTGGGGGTCCCCCCAAATTCAATTACCAGGCCCTTCAGGTCTGGTATGGATATTAAGGGGAACCCCGCCGTCAATTTAAAAAAAAAACGTGGGGTTCCCCCCAAATATCCATTCCAGACCCTTCAGGTCTGGTGTGGATTTTAAGGGGAACTCCACCCTAATTTTTTTTAAAAAAAAATAGCGTGGAGTTCCCATAAAAATCCACACCAGACCCCTTATCCGAGCACGTTAACCTGGCCGGCCGCAGAAAAGAGGGGGGGACAGAGTGCGGCCCTCCCCTCTCCTGAACCATACCAGGCCACATACCCTCAACATGGGGAGGATGTCCCCATGTTGATGGGGACAAGGGCCTCATCCCCACAACCCTTGCCCGGTGGTTGTGGGGGTCTGCGGGCGGGGGGCTTATCAGAATCTGGAAGACCCCTTTAACAAAGGGGACCCCCAGATCCTGCCCCCCCTATGTGAATTGGTAATGGGGTACATTGTACCCTACCATTTCACGAAGGAAGTGTAAAAATAGTTTTAAAAAACACATAAAAAAATAAAAAATAAATCCAGCGGTGGTAATCCACTCGGTCCGGCTCCCTGCTCCAACATTGTCTGTATCCAGCGACGGGTGATCTCCTCTCCTGTCCAGCAATGAGAAGATCTTCAAAGCGCAGCATTGCCGGCCTCCTCTCTCCGCCGACCACAGCCCGGCGAATGACGCTGCTGAAGCTGTGACATTTTTTTTATAGGTGAGGCAGAGCTGCCCGTCACGTAACCCCGCCCCCTCTGATGTAAGGGGGAAGCCAGGCTTCCCCAGTGATGTGGCAGAGGGTGCGTCAGAGGGGGACGGGGTCACGTGACGGGTGGCCCCGCCTCACCAATAAAATAAATGTCACAGCTTCACAGCGTCATTCGCCGGGCTGTGTCCGGCGGAGAGAGGAGGCGGGCGATGCTGCGCTCTGGATCCCGGACGATCTTCTCATCGCTGGACCGGAGAGGAGATTACCCATCGCTGGATGCAGACAACATTGGAGCAGGGACCGAGTGGATTACCATCGCTGGATTATTTTTTTATTTTTTTTATTAATAAAGGACTTTTTTCTACGGTGTGTGTGTGTGTGTTTTTTACAACTATTTACACTTCCTTTGTGAAATGGTAGGGGTACAATGTACCCCATTACCAATTCACATAGGGGGGCCAGGATCTGGGGGACCCCTTTGTTAAAGGGGTCTTCCAGATTCTGATAAGCCCCCCGCCCGCAGACCCCCACAACCACCGGCGGGGGCTTATCAGAATCTGGAAGATCCCTTGAGGGCATGTGGCCTGGTACGGTTCAGGAGAGGGGGGGGCTGCACTCTGTCCCCCCCTCTTTTCTGCGGCCGGGCGGGTTAACATGCTCGGATAAAGGGGTCTGGTGTGGATTTTTGGGGGAACTCCACGCCATTTTTAAAAAAAAAATTGGGGTGGAGTTCCCCTTAAAATCCACACCAGACCTGAAGGGTCTGGAATGGATATTTGGGGGGAACCCCATGTCATTTTTTGTTAATTGACAGCGGGGTTCCCCTTAATATCCATACCAGACCTGAAGGGCCTGGTAATTGAATTTGGGGGGACCCCCATGCTTTTTTTTTTACATTTTTTTATGAATGAATCCTCTCTGAAATGCCGGGAGCCGACAATTCATTATAGCCGCAATTCCGGTTTTAAATTACTTTTTTTCTTTTAGAAATGACACTTTGTACAGGGACATGTAGTTCCAAGTACGGGAAACATGCGCCATTTCACATGCTAACTTTACACCCCCCCTTGGTACGAAATGTAAAAGAATATTTCACTTTTATGGTTTCACTTTTAGCATTATTAAATTCACTCCTCCCGAAAAAACTGCCGTTTTTAAAACTTTTTTTTTGCATTGATACATGTCCCCTGGGGCAGGACCCAGGTCCCCAAACACTTTTTAGGACAATTACTTGCATATAAGCCTTTAAAATTAGCACTTTAGATTTCAAACGTTCGAGTCCTATAGACTTTAACGGGGTTCTAAAGTTCACACAAACGTTTGGTGTGTTCGCAAGTTCTGGTGCGAACAGAACAGGGGGGTGTTTGGCTCATCCCTAGTAATGAATCTAGAAGCTGTAGAATATGCTTTGTGTCTTTTAGGTAGGCTTGTGTCTTGGACCGCTGGTTGTATAAAATGGTCTATATATTATTGTCCTAACCTCGAGGTTAGGGAATCAATCCTATTGACAATTGGTCTGCCAGGGGGGTTCTCTCTTGATTTGTGTATTTTAGGGATGGTGTAGATCACTGGTATTCGACATGTTTCAGGAATCAGATATTTTGATTCTTTCTTATTCAAAATTTCCTTCTTCACTCCCAGATTTATTAGTAATTGTAGTTCCTTCTTGTATTTGATCGTGGGGTTGCCCAATAGTTTAATGTATGTATTTTCGTCTTGCAATTGCCTATTGAGCTCTTCTTTATATTGTTCCTTAGACTGTATCACAGCAGCCCCCCCTTTATCCGCCGGACGGATCACAATATCCTTTCTTTGTGTCAGGAGTTTTATGCCTTTCTTGATGTGTATTGGATCCGATCTTACTTTCAATTTTAGAGATTCAAGGTCCTTTAATACTAAATTCTTGAATACCTCAATGTGTTGGTTGTTTGATACCTGGGGATTGTATAGCAAGTTATTCCTCAAAGTGCTATGTACAGGTACTGGATGTTCATTTCCTAGAGGGTTACGTACATTAAAAGGGATTGTTGAGTATATATTTTTTAATATTAAGCTTTCTTACATATTTTTGTATCCCAATATATGTTTCAAATTTGTTGAGATTCTTCATGGGGCCATGTTTAAGGCCTTTGTCTAAAACTGCTAGTTCTTCAGCAGAAATAGGCCTTCCACTAAGGTTTACAACTGTAATAACTGGTTCAGATTGGGATGTTTGCGATCGTTCCCATAGGATCGTGCTCTATTTATTTTATATGTTATTTTCTATTTTTCGTAACAATTGTTATTTACTACCAGATACAGTTATAGGCTAGCGTTTAAGTAGTTATGTTTACCATTATTGTTAACCTCGCTATGGCTTTGTCATTATTAAAAGCGATGGTCTTCAAAAAAAATGTCGGCCAGCAGACTTCCGGTCTGCATATATAAATACTCAGGCGGCACGACCAATCAGGTTCCCCAGATGAAGACTGTGACGTAACGCGTAGGGATTGGCCGTGGGCAGACGTACACCAGGAGTGACGTGAGACGGCGCTGAGAACGCCACTGTTCATGTTTTATGCACTCGTTTTATTTATCCCATGTAAGCGTATTTACACTGCAATAAATACTCCCTAAGTTTTAAATACTACACAATTGGAGGCCCTGTCTTTTGTCCCTCTTTTTCCCGGATACGGAGATCATATAGGTACTCGAAAAGGAGACAGGTTAAGGCTGTGGCTATCCGAACGTGAGACACCAAGGAAGTCTGTGTGTGGAATAGCGTATACACATGGATACATCCTATATTATACTGCTGATTTGATCCATTGGTGAGGTGAGAGTTCTGGGAGACCAGATTGAAGTCCTTTGGTGCAGTTTCTCAATCCTCTCTGGGATTGGTGGACATCTATTCTCCTCTTTAGCAGTGCTCATTGCCACTTCACTTATGGACTTTATTATTTGATGTATTTGGTCACCTTTATCACTCTGCACTATTTATACTTTTGATCACAATATTATGTGTTTTATACATTTTGCGCAATAACCTTATTTCACCTGACAGCAAACAACTTTGTATTCTGTGGCTGGAGGTACATTAGGCATTCACAGGATAAATAAGTGCAGGCCCCAAAAATTAGGCATTCAACGGACATAAAAGGCCTTTTATGCCGCTGTATTTACCTAAGACAGGGACCATGAATTGTTATGGGTGGTGGCAGATATTTGTGGCCTGTCATGAGGAATTTGAATCAAACATGGTCTACTGGTCACATGTGTTAAATTCCTCCGAGATCCATGCCTCATACATTTTTTTTTTTATTTCGAGTATTTTTTTATTAATAAACAAAAAAATATAATACACAAACAGTAATACATCCACGATAACTGTCCAACCTATTCTTTTACACCCCTTGCTTCTTTTTAATCAACATTAAACATATACATCAGTCATACCTATCTCTTTCCCCCTCTACTTCCCGGGGAGGACTTCCATGGAAAACAAAACAAAACAAAACAAAACAAAACAAAAAAAAAACAAACCCCGGACCCCCGGAGAATCAGCAATTCCATCTCCCCCTCTCTATGGTCCTGTAGCTCTTCAAATATCCAGACATATACCCCTTTAAGGTTCCCACGCTTCTTCTTGGGTATTCAGCCTTACCACCTTTAAACCTCTCCCCTGTTTCCCATGTAGGACATCCAAGACGTTCACGTTCTTAAGTATTTTTATTTTTGATGTTGTTCTGTCAGTACTAACTCTTCTAATTTACTTACTTCCTTAACTTTACCTATCCACATCTCCACTGATGGAGGGATTGGTGACTTCCACTTCTTTGTTATACAGGCCTTTGCCGTGTCTAAGAAATGGCATATTATTGATTCCCTATAGGCTTTTTCGAATATGTGGTTAACATGTAGAAGGTAGAATTCTGGATCTTCCGGGATCTCGTATTCTGAGCATAGCTTGAGAACTCCTTTAATCTCTGACCAGAAATTCCTTAACCTAGGACAATCCCAGAATATGTGTAACATTGTTCCTTTGCTCCCTTGGCACCTCCAGCATTTATCTGATACTTCTGGGAAAATTGTGTTTAGCCTTTTGGGTGTCCTATACCATCTCGTAAATATTTTATAATTTGTCTCTTGTATTCTCACGCAGGTTGATGTTTCATATGCCCGCTTATATAAGCATTGACGTTGTTTCTGGCTGAATTTCTTCTTTCCCAGTCTTGAACGCACTTCAGATAGTGTCCCCCTGGTTGCATTAATAACTCATAACTTATTGAAAGAGTATGTGATATTATTCCTTGTTCGTTGCACATTTTCTCAAATTTTGTGAGTAGTCTTTCAAAACTCTCTGGATTCGGTAAGATGTTCAGGAAGTGTACCATCTGGAGTGCGTTCCAGAATTTTAGTCGGAATACATTTTCTGTTTCCATTAGTTCCGCTATTGTTACCCATCTTCCCATGTGGATATACCTCACTACTTGTGTACACTCTCTATTCCTTAAATGCCGGAATGCTCCATCTTCATATCCCAATGGGAAGAGGGGATTACCTATCACTGGGTATAGTGGGGATGTCCTGGGTTCAATACCCATCATGGGTAGAGCTATTGCACACATCCTAACCGTGTTACCCACTATCGGGTTTTGTTTAATTTCTTTCGGGAGTGCATCAAGCCCCCACGGTGCTCTTTCTAGGGGTATTTTAAATTGTTCAATTTGTACACATAACTTTGTATCCAAGTGTCTGTTCCAGTCTATTAGCCTGTTCGGGTGTGCTGCGTAGTAATATTTACGTATATCTGGGACTCCTAGCCCCCCCTGCTGTTTAGTGCACATTAATTGTTTCCTTTGTATTCTGGGGTTCTTATGTGCCCATATGAACTCGAAGATCACTCTCTGACATTGCTTAAAATACTTTGATGGTATTTGTATTGGTAGTGTTTGTAGTAAATAGAGAATTTTCGGGAGTATGTTCATCTTAATAATGTTACATCTACCCAGCCAGCTATGGTAGCCCTGATTCCACTTATCTAATATCATCTTCACTTTTTGTAATAAGGGTGGGAAATTTAGCTCAAAGATCTTGTCCACCTTCCCTGCTAGTTGTATGCCTAGGTATGTCAGTGCTCTATCTGTCCATTTAAATTTAAATTTTTGTTTTAATTGTGTGATCACTGTGTGTGGAGCATTTGCTTCTGTTTTGTTAAAATTAATACGCAAGTTCGAGAGGGATCCATATCTCTCAAATTCCTTCATTAGTTCTGGGATTGAGATCTTTGGGTTTGTAAGGGTAAACATATCATCTGCATAGGCTGTAATTTTACAATGGTTCTTCCCTATATATATTCCTGATATGTTAGAATTTTGACGTACCGTACGCATAAAGGGCTCTAATGACAGAGCGAAGAGGAGTGGGGACAGGGGACATCCCTGTCTAGTCACGTTCGACATCTGAAGAGGCTCCGACAGTATTCCATTTACCCGTACCTTGGCCGTTAGGCCTGAATACATGGAAAATATCCTCTTAATTATTTTATTTCCGAAGCCTCCATGTTTTAAGACTGCCCGCATGAAACTCCAATTCACCCTGTCGAACGCCTTCTCTGCGTCTGTGTTCACAAATATACATTGCGTCTGTGTTGTATTCGCTATCTGCACCAGGTTAATCGCCTTGATTGTATTATCGCGTGCTTCCCTAGTAGGTACAAATCCCACCTGATCCAGATGTATCAATTCTGGGATATACTGTTGTACCCCATTTGCTAGGACCTTAACGAAATTGGTCGATAGCTCTCACAGAGAGCTAGTTCTTTTCCCTCTTTTGGTATCACCGAGATATGCGCTAACAGTGTATCCTTAACTAAACTGGCCGTTGTCCCTAGGGCATTGAATAATTTAACCATATATTCTGATATCGAGGGGGAATAGGATTTTATAATATTGTCCTGTGAAACCATCAGGTCCCGGGGCTTTCCCCTTTTTCATTGTACTCACTGCTAGTTTTATTTCCTCCTCAGTTATAGCCTCGTCTAGCTTCTGTTTGTCATCTTCTGAAAGTCTTGGTAATGCTGATTCTATTAAGTACTGATCGATTTGTTCTCTATTCAGGGTCTTACTCTGAATGTTATAAAGAGAGTGATAATATTCCTGGAACTCCTTCGCAATATCGTTTGGTTTTATTACCTTCGGTTTCTTAGGTGGGTTAATATGTGGAATATAATTGCTCAACTTCTGTTCACGTAGAAGTCTGGCCAGTCTTTTCCCACACTTATCTCCTGACTCATATACAAACTTTTTGCATCTCTGCATTGGGGCTTTTACTTTGTAGTACAAGAGATCTGTGATTTCTGTTCTTTTTCTAACCAACTCTTTCTCTCCATTTATTGACCATTTTTGCTTATTTCTGCCCTCCAAAATGGCTAGCTCTTTCAATAGCCTATTTAACTTTTCAGTGCGTTTCCTCTTGATCCTAGCTCCGTGTTTAATTAATACACCTCTGATAACCGCCTTGTGTGCCTCCCAAATAGTTCCGGGTCACACTCTGGGGTATCATTGGTACTAAAATAATACTTCAACTCTTTAATTACTTCTTCTAGGACCT
The DNA here is from genome assembly GCF_905171775.1 of Rana temporaria. Lineage (NCBI taxonomy): Eukaryota > Metazoa > Chordata > Amphibia > Anura > Ranidae > Rana > Rana temporaria. Next base: position 383,797,608 of record NC_053489.1, on the reverse strand, counting down.
CATTATCTTGCAACAGGCTTTCGTTTAGTCTCCACTGATTGGGTCTGGACTGTCTATGATCTGTTAACTCCGACCAGGTAATAGATCCTATTTTGGTCGATTGTACAGAGTGTAATTGGGCATGTGGAATAAGAAAAAGGTCTATACGGGAATATGTTTTATGCGGTGCAGAATAGAATGTGTAGTCTTTCTTTATTATGCAGCAGCCTCCATATGTCAGTCAGTTGATTTTTTTACAGAATTTGCGTTATGCGATTTCTCACACAAAAAGGTATGGATGACTTTCCCGATGAGGTGTCCTCTTTGGGGTATAACGGGACATTCAAGTCCCCTCCCATAATCAGGTGTCCTTCTGTAAATTCTAATAGGCTTTTGATCATTTTATCTAGGAAAGTTTCTTGGTGCACATTCGGGGCATACACTGTAGCCAGAGTTACCCCTATACCTCTTATTTTGCCCTTCACAAATAGATATCTCCCTTTCGGATCTCTCATCGAGTCTACATACGTCCATTGTGTTCACCCCTTTTGACTTTGCCTCTCGATTTGTCGCATGGTATGCTATTGGGTATGTCCTATTCTTTAAGATCGGTGTTTTATCTTCTCTAAAGTGCGTTTCCTGTATATACAATACATTTTGCCGAGAATGTGTTTCTAACACGACAGCATCATGCTGGTTCTCGGCGACATGGTGCCGACATCTCGCACTCGCTGGAATAGACAAAGCACATTCCAGCGAGCGCGTCATAGAAGCGACGGGGATCCGACTTGGATTCCCGCCAATTCTAAGTGCGGCATTTGGTATGCATTCCTGAGAGGGAGAACTCCACGCCAATTTTTAAATAAAAAACCGACATGGGTTCCCCCCAGGAGCATACCAGGCCCTTAGGTCTGGTATGGGTTGTAAGGAGACCCCCCCCTACGCCGAAAAACCGACGTAGGGGACCCCCTACAATCCATACCAGACCCGTATCCAAAGCACGCTACCCGGCCGGCCAGGAAAGGAGTGGGGATGAGCGAGCGCCCCCCCCTCCTGAGCCGTACCGGGCCGTATGCCCTCAATATGGGGGGGGGTCGGGTGCTCTGGGGCAGGGGGGGCGCACTGCGGGGCCCCCCCACCCCAGAGCACCCTGTCCCCATGTTGATAAGGACAGGGTCTCTTCCCGACAACCCTGGCCGTTGGTTGTCGGGGTCTGCGGGCGGGGGGCTTATCGGAATCTGGGAGCCCCCTCAAATAAGGGGGCCCCCACCCTAAGTGAATGGCTATGGGGTACATCGTACCCCTACCCATTCACCTGGAGGCAAAGTGTTAAAGTTAATAAACACGCGACACAGGGTTTTTAAAATAATTAGTCTGCTCCGGGGCCCCCCCTGTCTTCTTTAGCTCTTTTAGCAGGGGGGGGTTTCTTCTTCCGCTCTCCGGGGGGGGGTCTTCTGCTCTCCGGGGGGTCTTCTCCGCTCTCGGGGGTCTTCTCCGCTCTCTGGGGGGGTCTTCTATCTTCGCCGCTCTCCGCTGTTGACTCGGCCCACCCCGGTTCTTCTCGCGCTGTCCGGTGCCTTCTCCTTCAGCGCTGGCCGCCCGCTATCTTCGTGTGTTAGCTCAGTTACTAGCAGGTTCCGATGTTGACCCATCGCCTCCTCTCGCTGCAATGACAGGTGCGCGGCTTGCATCCGACTTATATAGGCCTCACAGTCCCATCATGCTCCGGTACCTACCCACGTGGGTAGGTACCGGAACATGATGGGACTGTGAGGCCTATATAAGTCGGATGCAAGCCGCGCACCTGTCATTGCAGCGAGAGGAGGCGTCGGGTCAACATCGGAAGAAGGGAGAAGAAGGGAAGTGAAGAAGATGACGTCACAGAAGAGCCGGGCTGGCCGCCTGCTAGTAACTGAGCTAACACACGAAGATAGCGGGCGGCCAGCGCTAAAGGAGAAGGCACCGGACAGCGCAAGAAGAACCGGGGTGCGCCGAGTCAACAGCGGAGAACGGCGAAGATAGAAGAAGACCCCAGAGAGCGGAGAAGACCCCCCGGAGAGCAGAAGAAGAAGCCCCCCTGCTAAAAGAGCTAAAGAAGACAGGGGGGCCCCCGGAGCAGACTAATAAATTTTAAAAACCCTGTGTCACGTGTTTATTAACTTTAACACTTTGCCTCCAGGTGAATGGGTAGGGGTACGATGTACCCCATATCCATTCACTTAGGGTGGGGGGCCGGTATCTGAGGGCCCTCTTATTTGAAGGGGCTCCCAGATTCCGATAAGCCCCCCGCCCGCAGACCCCAACAACCAACGGCCAGGGTTGTCGGGAAGAGGCCCTGTCCTTATCAACATGGGGACAGGGTGCTCTGGGGTGGGGGGGCCCCGCAGTGCGCCCCCATGCCCCAGAGCACCCAACCCCCCCATGTTGAGGGCATGCAGCCTGGTACGGCTCAGAAGGGGGGGCCGCTCGCTCGTTCCCACTCCCTTCCTGGCCGGCCGGGTAGCGTGCTTTGGCTACGGGTCTGGTATGGATTGTAGGGGGACCCCCTACGTCGGTTTTTCGGCGTAGGGGGGTCTCCTTACAACCCATACCAGACCTAAGGGCCTGGTATGCTCATGTCGGTTTTTTATTTAAAAATTGGCATGGAGTTCTCCCTCTCAGGAATGCATACCAAATGCCGCACCTAGAATTGGCGAGAATCCAAGTCGGATCTCCCGTCGCTTCTATGACGGCTTTGTCTCCATCGCGGCAAGCCAGCTTGGTGCTGGCTCTCGCGATGGGGCTCGTAGGTGGTCAATCTTGCGGAGAAAGGGAGCGAGATTGACACAATATCACGGAAACCCACTGTACGCAACATCCATTCCTAGTCTTTGTAATTCGTGTAGGTGGATCCTCCTTTTTTCAGGTATATTCAACCCCTTCGCATTTATTGATAATACATTTAATTTCTCCATCTTATCCTCCTATATCCTTATCCCGTATTTATTATATGGGATATAAGCGCAAGGGACGTGAACTATAATCAGAAAAAGAAAGGGGGGGCAGAGACAGATAAAAAACCCCGGGGGGGATATGGTAAAAAAAAAAAAAAAAAAAAAAAAAAAAAAAAAAAAAAGATGATCTCCTTTACTAGTATTAGCTATCCTGCTAATAAGAGTGAAAACACTCACCGTATTAACGGTATCTGAGCGTCAACCTAAGTTTATAGGCGTGTACCATAGATGGCCTCCTATCATGCTCCTTGTGTGTTAATCCCTTTTAAAATTTGGTGCAAACCAAAAAGAAGAATAGAGAAAGTAGGGAGTCCCTCTTATCGGGTTATACTTTCCCCCCAAAAAAAATATGGTAAAGAGAAAAACACAAAAGGAGCAATAAGAAAAAAAGAGAGCTCCCGGCTCCGGGTCTCCCCATGGCTCCCATCTTCTCTCCAGAAATACAAGCCACTGATTCAAGAAGAAAGGAATACCAGGCTAACTTCTCTCATTTATTAGGTCAGTAGTAGTGGCTCAGGGGCAAAATTCTCCTGTCGCTAAATTATGCTCCCTTCCCTTCTGTCCGACCTGTCCCTGGGTCCCCAGAGAGGGGGGGGGGGGGGGGGAAGAGAGAAAAATCAAGCGGAAGAGCCTATTGGAGCATCAACTCCTATTTCTACTGTATGTCAGCTATATCTAATATCTAATATATTGTAAGATTGGGGGGATCAGACTCCAATGGTAGGTGCGTTTTTAAGTGAGTACGCCAGTCCAATACTGAGTTTTTAAGGGCCTGGTAGCCCACTTTTATTTAAAAACCTCAAAGTTCACAGATACAAAAGCTGCCCTCGCAGGGGGGTTTCATCATTCCTGTATCTTGCAAAAAATCAACAGTCGCACACAGCGTCTGATTCGCACACAGCGACTTGTCCGCACACAGCGTTTTATCCTCTTGAAGCACACAGCTTCTAGCTGCAATTCATGCAGCCTCTCTCTTCTCTCAGAGATATGGGAGCTCACCTGGCTCCCAGGAACAGACCTCCTGTCTGTAGGGTGGGGCCCTGAATGCTGTTCAGGTCAGACTTAAAAAGCCCAAGCCACAGCTGACCAATTAACGTGTGTTTCTCCCCAGAATTTGGCGTAAAGCAGCCATTTCTCACCCAGCACAGGGTCCCATCCTCACATATCCTCCCCTCCTGTTTCGAACCGGAGGGAGGAACACATAGACCCCCCACCACCAATGGGACACCTCCAGGCCAGCCATAGGCTGCGTAGGCCCATGTTTTTCGGGTATGTTGCCACCAACACTTCACGGTCGCGCCCCTGTGCCAACTATCAGCAGCAGGAATCCTAACCTGCCCAACCTTTTCTCTAAAGGGGCACTCCACCCACATCTTCTTCCGGGTGTGCTTCCACCAGCACTTCTTCCTGAACCGTGGGCTCCCACTAATGTCTCTACCCCTTCTATCTGCTGGCCTCAAGATCCTTCATTTTCCTCCCACGGACCTACTCTCCTGGGACTGTTGGGGACCTACTTTCACGGGGTCTGTCAGGGACTGACTGCTCTTACTACCTGACTCAACATTAACCAACAACATTTTTTTCTCAGGTTCACTAACCCCCACGTGGTTACCTTTGGCAACCAAACCATCTGAGATCAACACCACACCCTTTTGTGTAACCTCACTGGCACTGTTCCACAAAGGGTTACTCAACTCAACATTGTCATTGGGACCTCTTGTCCCCTTGTTTGCTAGGACAGTGTCTATGGAGGGATCACCTAAAGGCAAGCAGTTTGTCCCTATGGGACAGTCTCGCAGTTTCACATCGCCCCCTGTTGTCCAACACTCCGATAGAAACTGTCCTACCAACGCACATTTTTCCATACTACTCTCTTTAACCACTTCTGTGTCCATTGGTACCTCAACCAATAGCTCAGAATTGTCTGACAGTGCTCTACAGTGCTTCCCATACACTTACCAATACTGTTATTTCCTGTCAAAGTGTCTCCGGGTACCTCAAACTGCACCTCTTTGCGAGAGATGGACTGAATTCCCACTACTGCCACGTCCATTCCGAGCCCTTCCTTTACATGAGGTCTAGAGGGTGAGACAGTATGCACGCCCTGTACCAACCACTGCTCAGCCGTACCTCGGACGGCGCCAGTAGGAATGCACCCCATCACATCAGCAGACGGAGAGACTTCCACGATGTCTATTATTTCTGATTTCTTTAACACTTCTCCTGAGCGCCTTCCGTACACAACCGCCGCTGGAAGCACTCTCGAAGAGAACTGTGAGACAACTTTACACAAAATTAACCAACAGTATAGCAACCAATTTTCGTCAACACTGCCTAACAACGCCTGTACCACCTGTGTCCACCGATTGGTACTAAGCAGTACTACGTCACTCCTCTGCTGTGTATACACGCAGGTGTACATTGGAAAGGTTTTCACCAATTGCAACAACATCTCAGTTATTTCTAGGCATGCCATATCTAAACACACAACTCTAGGAACTTTTCCTTTACCAACGATGTGGAGGGGCTCATTTGCTAAAGCATGAGAGGCTGAGTCATTTACGGAGACCTCTACCTTAAAGGCAACTGACACAACTTGCGGCTTCCCCTGAGCACTGCAAATCGCATGTGTCACACTCATCCTCTCACTTTCAGCAACACTGAGCGATTCCAAATCTCTATCCATTACCCCATCATCCTGAAGCTCCACATTCCTAATCTCTTTGGCTGTGGACAAAACCTCTGTTATGCACGCGCCCTTTTCAGATCCTTTTAATGGGAGAGGGTTAACTTCTGCAAAAGCCAACGCACCTGTGTCTACTGGCCCTGCAGTCTCTCCCTTTAGCACAGCAGAAATTGTGTCCACTTCACTGTTATCCACTGAAAACACATTTTTAAACACAGCAGGCTGCAATAACATAACTTCACCACTTTGCTCAGCTGGCGCTTCATTAAACTCATGAGAACTTTTTCTGCCAGCAGTGACAGACCATAGTAACCCATTATCACTACAAGTAATTTTAAACATTTGAGTTTTACCATTTTCCTCATCACCAGGGTCAAGTACCCTCTTATCCATCAGAGCGGCACCACCAGTTGTCCCCAGCAACCTCTGGCTCCAACACACAGAGCTTCCTGGAGGTTTCTAAGGACACCTCTGCAGCCTTATCTACTGTTGCTAAGGTGAATCGCAAATCCTGCTTAGCGATCACCCCTACCTTATTAAGCCTCACATTACCATAAGTACAAGGATCACCAGCAACATCTTCAACATCAGCATTCAAAAACATAGCAGTTTTATCATTTCTATCAGATTGACTTTTGTCAGAATGCATGGCAACCTGCATGCGACTCAGCACATCACCCTACCTCTCCAAAAGGAACTATTTTGCCCACTAGGGCGGCTTCACAGTTGTCCTGGGAAACCCCTCGCCTTACCAATACAGGCTCCTTGGCGGTTTCCCTTGGCAACTCCGCAGCAGCTGTCTCTATCGCTAGGGAACATGACACACCAACTGTTTTGGTCACCCCTAACACATCTCTCTCAACATTCCGCTGGACTACCTTAGGTGCACCCATAGTCCATAGATTTTTTTCAGTCTTTGACCTTGCTGCAAAGAGGGTTTTAACGTGTGTGTCTCCCGACTGATCTGGGTAACACACGGCAGCAAGTCCATCTTTACACCGTCTGCAGATCTCCTCCTCACCGGGCACACTGCTACTTCACTTGGATCACAAACTGTAACAGTCTTACCATATCCTGTAGAGTTACCGGCTATCTTCATTTGAGGGCGCGGTCTCTCAGTTGTATAGTTACTGGCGAACTCCCCCTGGTGGCCACAGTATGAAATCACAGCAGGCATCTCCCACTGTTTAGCACCCCCTGCAGACACAACAGAAAACTTCTTGTTGCCAGGGGTGACTGCAAACACATCTGAAAGGGAACCTTGGCCCACCGACGAAGAGTTCTGCTCAGCAATATCACCTCCAGCTGCACCCCAGAATCTAGGACAAGAAAATATGCCGTGCCCCAGCTGACCACATTCCAGCAATGGCGTTCGGCGACTTTCTCCTGTTGCTAAGGGAGATGACACTCTCCCAACCCGCAGAATTTCACTTGCATCGGACACATTATCTCCGGTTGCAAACGGAAACGGTGCTCTCCCAGCTGCACGTTGCTGGCTCTCTGACCCACGTAAACTTCTCTCTCCATGAAGCGGCGTTGCTTTAAACCTGCCAGGACTCTCTGTAGGCAATATCTTTGTCTTGCGGTCCACTGACCTGACATCATTGGCATTGCTATGGGCAACTACACCCATCTGCTCACTCTTTACACTCAGCGCAGGCTTCTCATACCTTTGCTTTGCTGAAGCCTGGGACAAAGGGCATTTGGAAACTTCATGCCCCCACTCACTGCATCGCAAACAGCGCACCTGGCTTTCAAAACTTTTCACCTTGATTGCTGGGGCTTGTTCTGTCGGCAACAAACCCTCCAGCCACAAAGTTCTGTCTCTCATTTCAGCAAATATTGCTTTCTGTTTGCGATTTGACCTTCCCATCGCTGCAAACAGGGCAATGGTTTATCACACAGTTCCTTCTTAACACAGGAAAAATGTTGGTGTACGGTCTCCAAGACTTGCAAAACAGCACACTTTTACATGCAGACTTCACTCTCTGCGATTCCACTCGAACCATCCATTCACTGGGCGTTCCCAAATGGATATGTCTTCTCAGAGCTCACTTCCACAGGTATACCACCTGTATGCAAACACAGTCCATTAATTGAACTCCTGTGCAATGCAGTTCTCCTGACTGCCACACACAGCTAACAGAAGTTCACAGCAGAAAACTTTTAACTTTCAGTTCATATTGGCTGTTCATCATAGCATTGCTGCCAAAAACGCACGGTTGCTTTCTACTCACTGTTTGTTGGTATGCGTGGATCTGGAACTCTTCCAAACTGCCCGAAGCAATACCTCCACCATATGTAAGATTGGGGGGGGATCAGACTCCAATGGTAGGTGCGTTTTTCAGTGAGTACGCCAGTCCAATACTGATTTTTTAAGAGCCTGGTAGCCCACTTTTATTTAAAAATCTCAAAGTTCACAGATACAAAAGCTGCCCTCGGAGGGGGGTTTCATCATTCCTGTATATTGCAAAAAATCAACAGTCGCACACAGCATCTGATTCGCACACAGCGACTTACCTGCACACAGTATTTGATTCGCACACAGCGACTTGTCCGCACACAGCGTTTGATTCGCACACAGCGACTTGTCCGCACACAGCGTTTTATCCTCTTGAAGCACGCAGCTTCTAGCTGCAACTCATGCAGCCTCTCTCTTCTCTCAGAGATATGGGAGCTCACCTGGCTCCCAAAAACAGACCTCCTGTCTGTAGGGCCATGAATGCTATTCAGGTCATACTTAAAAAGCCCAAGCCACAGCTGACCAATTAACGTGTGTTTCTCCCCAGAATTTGGCGTAAAGCAGCCATTTCTCACCCAGCACAGGGTCCCATCCTCACAATATGTAATATATATACATAGCACATAACATAAATAACATAAATAACGTTTATAGCCTTGCCTTGGATCATTTTCCCTCTCTTCCCCCTCCCCTTCTCCCCCCTGAGTACATCCCCCACCACCCCACCTCGTATCCATAATATCCATAATATTTATCATTTGTTTGTTGTTATATCTCCCTTCCCCCCTCACCCCCCTGCCTACTATCCCATACTCTTATATTCTTAGTACTCTTCCCGCCAGGTATCCCGATCTAGATGGGGGTATGAATGGGGGTGGGAAGTTATAGCTCCCTCTGGGAATGGGGAAAAAAAAAGGGGGGGTGGAAACCCACCTATCTCCCCCACCTCCCCAATATCTTCCAAATATATCAACATTTTCTTCAGGGTAATCGGGACGGTTAAGGACCCACCCACCTTAGCCTGTGTATGATGAGCAGAGCGGTGCTCCCAAAAAAAAAAATGCCCCTCTACATTAGTGCTTAATTACTTGATGCTTAAATGCATCTGTGATTCCGTTATTTCCCGTGTGTGTTTGGGTTATCTTGTGTTTCTTATGTGTGTATGATTGTGTATGTATGTATGTATGTATGTTATATGTGTGCTGTGGGCAAAAAAAAAAGAAAAAAATATATATAATAATAAAAAAAATTGGGATGTCACTGTGACCCATGTCTTTATATATAGTGCTATAATGTGCTCTAAGGTGCTATGGTGTATTATACTACAGTGTACTGTGGTATACTGTGTACTGTGTTGTCATTCCTACTATAATATTTTAGTGGTGCTTAGTGTTATTTACTGGCCTCATTCATTTTTAGTAACGTGAGGTAGTCAACACTGTCGTGAGCTAGGCGAGTCATGACCCACCCTGCTGCGCTGAACGTCCTTTCGGACAGGACACTGGACGAGGGGCAAGCCAACAGTTCCATTGCAAATTGTGCAAGCTCTGGCCAGAGGTCAAGCCTGCCCACCCAGTAGTCCAGGGGTACATCACTTCTCAGTGCGTCCACATTGGCCGTTAACCCGATGTAGTTGGACACCTGTCGGTTTAGGCGTTCCCTGATGCTGGATCCCGAGGACAGCTGTCGATGGGTCGGCTGAAAGAATGATCTCATATCATTAGTGACCAACACATCTTCAAACCGCCACCTTCTTGCAGGCGCTGTTGGATTGGTACCCGCAACTGTTTCTCTGTGAGTGGAAATTCCTCTCCCAGTGCACGCAAAAGCAGAATGCAGCATTTCTCGAAGCAAGGCCTGGAAGTGCTGCATTCTGATAGCCCTCTGTGATGGTGGTAACATTTCTGCCATTTTTTGTTTGTACCGGAGGTCTAAGTACATTGCCACACAGTTTGGTCCTTACCCTTTATCCTTTTTATACGGGGGTCCCTCTTAAAACACTGGAGCATGAAGGCCCCCATTTGCACTAAACTGGAAGCGGTGTAGTTGCCTGGCTCCTGCTCATCATCCAGGATAATGTCGTCCTCGTTCTCCTCCCCCCATCCATGGACAACACCAGAGATCCCAGAAAGGTTTAAAGCATGCTCTTCTTGCTCCTCCTCATCCTCCCCGACACCATCCTCCTCTGACTCCTCTTCAGACTCCCGCTGTTGACTTGTGGAGTAGCCCCCCTGGGAATTCATCCAGCATTGCGACTTCCTCATCTTCCTGCTCCTGCTCCTCAACGACTTGATCAATGACACGACGCAATGCACGCTCCAGAAAGAAGGCGTAAGGTACGATGTCACTGATGGCGCTCTGGCTGCGACTGACCAGTTTGGTGATCTCATCAAATGGCCGCAGAAGTCTGCATGAGTCGCGCATGAGCAGCCACTGGCGCGGTAAAAAAAAAAACAAGCTCCCCAGAACCTGTCCTGCCGCAGAGTTCGTACAGGTAGTCATTAACTGCACATTTCTGCTGGAGCAGCCTATCAAGCATATACAAGGTTGAGTTCCATTGCGTCGGGCAGTCACAAATAAGACGTCTGACGGGCAGGTTGTGTCACTGCTGAATGTCAGCAAGGTGAGCCATGGCCGTGTAAGATCTTCTGAAATGGGCTGAGATTTTCCTGGCCTGCCGCAAGACGTCCTGGATCCCAGGGTATTTGGCAACGAATCGCTGCACGACCAAGTTCAGGACATGTGCCATGTAATTTTGCCCTGTTTCAGTGCGCTCAGCAGATTGGCACCGTTGTCGCACACCACTTTACCAACTGTCAAATTGAGCGGTGCTAGCCACTGATCTGCCTGTGAACGCAAAGCTGAAAGGAGTGCAGGACCAGTGTGGCTCTTGTCTTCCAGGCACATCAGACACAGCACAGCATGGCAACGTCTCACCTGGCATGTCGAACAGGTTCTGGGGATCTTGGGCGGTGCAGCGGAAGGGACAGTAGCAGTGGAAAAGGAGGAGTCAGAGAAGGAGGAGAGGGAGGATGGAGTAGAAGGAGGAGGAGAAGAAGAGGCAGGACTGCATGCAATTCGTGGTGGTAAAACCAAATCTACATGGGTGCCACGGGTTACATGCTTGACGGCCGTCAGAAGGTTCACCCAGTGGGCAGTAAAAGTTATATACCTTCCCTGCCCGTGTTTGCTAGACCACGTGTCTGTGGTCAGATGTATCTTGGCACCGACACTGTGTGCCAGAGATACGTTCACTTGCTGCTGAACATGGGCATATAGCTCTGGGATGCCCTTCTGTGAGAAATATTTTCTTCCTGGGACTTTCCATTGTGGTGTGCCAATGGCCACAAATTTTTCGAAAGGCCTCCGAGTCCACCTGTTTATATGGCAGTAGTTGGCGGGCTATCAGTTCCGACAAGCCAGCGGTCAACCGTTGGGCCACGGGAGCTTGCCTTTTTGCAGAAAAGCGTTAGGATGGCATGATGGAAGGTGGAGTGGGGGACAATTGTGAGTATAGAGGAGAAGGAGAAGAGGCTGGACGGTGAGAGCCTGGAGTGTGGCTTTGTGGGTTCTGATGGCGTTGCTCCCACTGGGCTCGGTGATGGGAGGCCAGGTGCCTTAAGGCGGTCGTCCCTAGGTGAGTGTTGGGCTTACCGCGACTTATGCATTGACTGCAAATGGCAACACTATTGTCAGCAGCGAACACGTTAAAAAAAGCCCACACTGCAGAGCCATGGGCCGGCGTCCTGGGAGCGCCAGATGTGACTGTACATGGTTGATGGCTCGCTCCTGATACATTAGCAGTCTGGTTTGTCCATCCTGTGCAATGTAAGTTCGGCCTGCTTCTCCTCCCTATCTGGTGGTCCATCTCTCCCTCTGAACTCCCCTCCTATTCCTCTCTTGTGGGCACCCAAGTGACGCCTGTAGACACGTCATCATCGACGTCACCTTCCCCACCACTAAGATTAGAGATCTCGTAGTAGGCAACAACAGCGGGGACCAACCTCCTTGGGCTGACCTGGGTACTGTCGTCAGACTGCTGAGTGGCGGCTGTTGCTACCTCCTCTTTCTGATCCAATGGCAAGAATGGCTGCGCATCGAAAATGTCTTCTGATGGATTGGAAAATAATTCCTGTGACTCAAGCGGAGGGTATATGGTGGTGGTGGTGTTGGTGGTGAGCCACTCAACCAAGTCTGATGCGTCATTTGACGTAATCGAACGCACCTTGTGCCACTTCCCACTTTGGCTCCGGCCTGGTGCTCCTGCCCTACCACCCCTGCCTCTTCCTCTGCCTGTCATTTTTTAAATGACCCTGTGACAAAAGTCTCTAGAGAAGCGCAGTATATGTGGAAGAAGGTATATAACACCCAGCTTCAATCTGTCATTTTGGGGGGCCACTGGTTTATCGCACCAGTTATAAAACTTTTTTTCCAGTAACGTTTGTCACTGTGGGTAGCAGAGTTAAAGCAGCAAAACAGAAAAAAAAAATTCTGCAGTACCCAAATACACTTGTAGCACTACCCCCGAAGGAGCCGCTGGTTGAATTTGGGGATCGGCCTATTAAGTTACCCTGGCGTTGTCTAGGGGTGTAATTGTAGAAACAAACAGTGAGCGAAGGTCCAGACAGTGAGGTTTTTTTCAATGCTTTATTTTCCAGGCCAACACGGCCAACATCAACATCAATTGGGAAGGACAAAGTTGATGAGTAGAGAGAGAGGAAGAACCTTGCAGTATCAGGCCTGGATATTAAATAGAGAAGTCAGTACTGCTCTGCGTAGTACCAATTTGCAACACGTCGCCATTCCAACTGAGTGGGTAAAGTTCCCCCTGGACAGACCCTTTTTCACAGGCCTGGCAGCCGAGATGTCACTTAGGATTTCTGGGAGGAACGGGCCGCTCTCACAGACCCAGCTCGAGCCTCTGCCACAGGCCAATTACAATAACTGAGCTAGATAGATAGATGGAGCGAATCCTCCCAGTAGATTTCTGCATTGGTCACCAGATGACAGCAAACATACCTGTCAGTATTCTGGTCACTGGATCCCCAATTGGTTTGTTCAGGCTCTGTTGGACGACCTGCCTCTGGGTCCTCCTTAAACCGACTCCCCAATCGAACAGGACCCAGCCTGGGATCCTTTCAATAGAACAGGGAACCCAGCCAGTCACTGGGGTCCCCTTGTACCTCCGGATGAGGTCCCAAGTAGTCTGCAATTATGGCCAGGTGGGAAGATTTTAGAACACATGACACCTGTCACAGATATACTCCTCTCCAGCACGCCCCGCAAGGGAAAAACTCCTCTGATTGGCTGCCGGAGAAACTTACTTTGCCAGAACCCCTCTGGCGCCAACTGCTGGCCAGGGATGACATTGCATCCCTGGACCACAGACTGACCCAGTGGACATTTCTGGAATGACAGAAGTCCCAAAATGTAAACAAATAGTGAATGGGAGCAAGGTAACTCTCCCATTCCCCACTAACTTTAGCGTAGTGCCCATACTGAAAGTAAGGGGGCGCTACACACTATTATGAAAGTATATTTTTATATAACACCCCGCTTCAATCTGTCATTTTGGGGAGCCACTGGTTTATCTCCCCAGTTACAAAACGTTTTTTTCCAGTAACGTTTGTCACTGTGTGTAGCAGAGGTAAAGCTGCAAAATAGAAAAGAAAATTCTGCAGTACCCAAATACACCACCAGTCACAATGCTGCACAATACAAATCCACTATAATATGCTTTCTATATTAGAAAGTATATTATAAGTGTATTACACCCCTATATATTGCACACCAAACAATAGTACACCTATACCAGTCCTTAAAAGGACTTTTGTGGACCTGTTAGCTAACGATTTGTCATTACAGTCTGTCCCTGCTCCACACAGCAACCTCTCCCTACACTGACAAAAAGCAGAATGTAAATAAGAGAAAAAATATATCAACATGCAGAGTGGTACTGCGGATACATGAGAAGAGTAGCTGTGCCATCCTAATATAATTGAAAACGGAAAAAAAGGGCTAGTCATGGACTTTAGAGGCACAATAATAAGGTAGGGATACAATCAAAAAATAGTATAAAAAAGGTTTTATTACATACAGTACTCATAAAACAAGTCCCTTAGGGACCTCATGTTGCTCCTTGACGAAAACGCATCTAGTGAGTCCAACCTGGACCTTACCAGTCCAGAAGTTGTTAAAATACACACTTCCTATAAAAAATTCAAACCCAAATCACAACACGCTCGCTCGTCCCCACTCCCTTCCTGACCGGCCGGGTAGCGTGCTTTGGATACGGGTCTGGTATGGATTGTAGGGGGACCCCCTACGTCGATTTTTCGGCGTAGGGGGGTCCCCTTACAACCCATACCAGACCTAAGGGCCTGGTATGCTCCTGGGGGGGAACCCATTCCGGTTTTGTTTTTACAAATTGCCGTGGAGTTCTCCCTCGGGAATGCATACCAAATGCCGTCGCTGGAATGGGCTTTTACATGGTGTGACTAGTTTACACTTTGTAACATCAGCCCTAGTTTTACACTTGCAAAATAACACTTACGGCGAAAAAACGAAGCTGGAAAGCTTTGTGGATCGCCTTAAGTGCTAATTTGCATACTAGAAACGGCATTTCGACTCGAAATGCCCCCAGCGGCGGATGCGGTACTGCATCCTAAGATTAGGCAGTGTAATTCAATTACACATGCCGGATCTTCTGCCTAACTTTGGAAAAAGCCTTTTGAGGATCGTTTCCAAAGTTAGACACAGACTGAACAGCAGTTAAGTCTGCGTATCTCTTTTGAGGATCTGGCCCCTAGACACCAGATCTGAAACTAGTAACATCACACAAGCACAACGACAAGTAATTCTCTGTCTACAACGCCATCCAGATTTGGAAATCAAGGCGTCAGACAAGGGGGGTAATGTAGTTCTAATGACAAAGTCCCATTACGAAAGGATGGTTCACAATATATTGCAAAACAAAGAATGGTACAAACGCATCAATGTAACACAAATTACAAAATTTAAAAATTAATTTCTTAATATTATATGGTTGGCCTATCAAAGGGGCCTGATTGACCAGTACCTGTATAATTACCTTAATGTGCGTAATCCTACAATAGCAACCTTTTATGCTCTTCCAAAAATACACACGCATTCTACACTACCCCCTGGGAGAACAATAGTCTCAGGGATAGGCTCCCTGATAGAAAACGCAAGCCACTTTGTGGACTCTATATTGATGCCGCACGTGCTCGCTTTGCCATCATACACGCGTAACACTTTAGATCTTCTAAAGCAAATTGAGGACATGGTCTTGCCTCAGGAAGCCCTCCTCGTGAGCTATATACTCCAGCATCCCTCACGAGCAGGGCATACTGACCGCACAAACCTTTCTCCGCGAGCAGGACCATCACCAATGGAACTTTTGTGAGTTTGTCACCGATCTCTTGCGATTCATTTTGACACGTAACTGTTTCATTTTCAAAGAGTCCCACTTCCTCCAGGTACAGGGCGTGGCCATGGGCACCTGTTGTGCCCCGGCCTACGCGAACCTGTACCTGGGGGGGGTGGGAACGAGACATCTTTTTGGATGACCAATTATCTATGTACACCAGCCATGTTATCAACTGGATGAGGTACATTGATGATATTTTTGTTATATGGACTGGCTCCCCTACCCTGTTGAACAACTTTATAGAGGCTTTGAACACTAATTGGTATAATTTGAAATTCACTTTTTCAAGTGCTCATGATAAAATACAATTTTTAGACCTTACCACCCTAAAGTATTGTGAAGGACGTTTGACCTCCTCTCTTTTTAGAAAAGAGACTGCTGGTAACACACTATTACACGCTGAAAGTGCACACCCAGTTAACCTCATACAAAGTATTCCCTATGCACAGTATTTAAGACTCAGCAGAAATTGTACCCAGAACAGTGACTTTATCGAACAGGCCAATTTGTTAAAGCTACGGCTTAGAGCTAGAGGCTATAGTAAGTCGCTCTTACGTAAAGCCTTTAATCAAGCTGCACGTCAATCACGTATGTCTCTTCTGTATAAGAAAAAGATAATCAATCCATCTCAACCAGTCAGGTTCATTACACTTTACTCTAGCCAACACACTGGGGTACGTAATGTCTTAAAGAGACATTGGTCCCTGCTAACCAGCGACCCGATACTGAGTAAATACATTGGCCCAGATTCAGGTAGATTTGCCCTTTAGTTGCACATGTGAAGAGCAGCTGATTTGCTCTGCGCTGGGGCAAATTGGAAAGATTGCCACCTGATTCAGGATTCCTTTTGTCTGCTAACTTGCTCCTTTGTAAGGCAAAAATCAGGGCCTAAGGCAGCGCAAGTGAAAGTGGGTGTGCCCTATGCAAATGATCTTTTTTCCACTCAGCAGTGGTTTGCTCCTATTTTCAGGGCAAATTTTGACCACCTGCTTGCACTGAGCAAATAAATAGGGACAGACCTGCGCAGGTCCTGTGCAAAATTACATCCTGCTTGTTCCACCCCCCCCTGAGCAAGGTAATTTTGCCCTTTTTTCTGAGATGGCACCTCCTGATAAGGAAAAAAAAAAGAAAAGCAAATTTTGTCTCCGCTGAGATGGATATACTGCTTGCGGCACTGACGCGCCATACTGCCGTTCTTTTTGGTTCAGAGCGGAAGAATACCACCGTAGCCCAAAGGAGGGCAATATATGAGGCTATTACATTGGATATAAATGCCCTGGGCTTTGAGGACCGGACTTGGATTGACATCCAAAAATTTTTTACTGACATGCGTCGTCGAGTCAGGGACAAAATTGTCCTAATCAGAAAGCATAGCAGGGGCACGGGAGGAGGACCAGCCTGTTCTGTGTGACTCAATCCGGAGGAGGAGGACATCTCTCAGAGTCTAGCGCTGGAGCAGGTGGAGGGACTGCCAGGCTATGACTCCACTGTTGGGGACTTGGGGACTGGTAAGTTTTTTTGTGTCTCATATCTGCTGTGTATCATGGGAGGGGGTAGAAGTGAACATATGAGGGGGTAGAAGGGAACATGTAACAAGTTTTTGTTTCTCATATCTGCTGTGTATCATGGGAGGGGGTAGAAGTGAACATATGAGGGGGTAGAAGGGAACATGTAACAAGTTTTTTGTTTCTCATATTTGCTGTGTATCATTGGAGGGGGTAGAAGGGAACATATGAGGGGGTAGAAGGGAACATGTAACAAGTTTTTGTTTCTCATATCTGCTGTGTATCATGGGAGGGGGTAGAAGTGAACATATGAGGGGGTAGAAGGGAACATGTAACAAGTTTTTTGTTTCTCATATTTGCTGTGTATCATGGGAGGGGGTAGAAGTTAACATATGAGGGGGTAGAAGGGAACATGTAACAAGTTTTTGTTTCTCATATCTGCTGTGTATCATGGGAGGGGGTAGAAGGGAACATATGAGGGGGTAGAAGGGAACATGTAACAAGTTTTTGTTTCTCATATTTGCTGTGTATCATGGGAGGGGGTAGAAGTGAACATATGAGGGGGTAGAAGGGAACATGTAACAAGTTTTTTGTTTCTCATATTTGCTGTGTATCATGGGAGGGGGTAGAAGGGAACATGTGATAAGTGTGTTGCTCCAGCAACATATTTTTTGTGTGTCATCCACAGGTGTTGATGATGAGGCTGGGCCATCGTCGGCTGTAGGGCGACCCACGCCATCCCCAGAACATCATGGGGTCCAGTCAGGCCCCCTGCAGATCCTGGGCATGTTGGTGGAGGAGGATATCGCCCATAGTCCATCTAGGGAGGAGGAAGTGGTGGAGGAGTCCATTATCCTCAACCTGGATGAATCTGTGTACCTCCAGGAGGATCCCACCATCCCTGACCTCCCCACCACCCCCCGACCATCACGTCATCCCCCTCCAGGGCAAGCCCCTCCAGTGTCCCCCCCTCCAGTGTCCCCCCCTCCAGTGTCCCTCCCTCCAGTGTGGCCCACTCCCCTTCTTCTCCCTCAGTTCGTGCCCCAGCCTCTCCTCCAAGAAAGGCTCTATGTAAAACTAGGGGTGTACCCTCCAGCCTCCGTGAAGGTCTGCAGGAGAAGCAGGCCCGGCAGACCCGCCATATAGGGGACATGGTGGGAGACTTGAGGCGGGTGGCGGACAGCCTGGCATCCTCCTCCTCCTCTCTGCAGCAGGCCCTCACCCTGCATGCTGACCGGGGGATACGAGATACTGAGAGCTTGGAGGAAGTCAGTGCCAACTGTGGAGCCATGGTCACCTGCATGGTTGAGCAGCAGGGCGCCATCGCTTTGCTAACAGCGGAGGGGAGCAGGTTGGCAGGTGCGGTGGAGGCCAACACTGCTGCTGTGCGGGAGGAGGGGAGATTAACCCGGCAGCAGCAGAGGACCAATACCACCCGGCAGCTGCGGATGTTGGCCCAAACCAACAGCGTGCTCACCCGCCTGGCCAACGCCATGGAGGGCTTGCAGGCACCACCTGCCAGGAGTGAGGAAGTAGGGGTTGATGCTCCTCCCCCCCCCCCCTCCATCCCCACCCCATGCTCGATCCCCACCACAGGCTCCATCCTCAGCACAAGGATGTCCAAAAAAAAAAAAATGATTTTCCTTTTATTTTTGTATTTTTTACCTATCCCTTGCTGCTCATATAATGAGCCTTTTCTATTTATTTTGATTATGCTTATATTTTTTTTTTTTGGGGGATATTTTTTTTTTTGCTCAGATTAGGAGCTTTTCTATATTTAGTTTATGCTCAAAGTTTTTTTGTTTTTGTTTTTGTTTGTAGTCCCTACACACGGTGAGGAGTGCTGTAGTTTCTCTCCAGCTGACCTGTGGCCATCTGTTGCTAACTTGCCCCTGCTTTTATAAAGTGCAAATTTGCCCCGGCTAAACAGCTTGCGCGCTTTGGGAGCAAAATGCTCCTCACACGCGCAAGTTTATGAATCAGTGGCAGTTCCTCATTTGCATATTTGCTGAGGGAAAACCATGAGAGCGCAAGTTGCTCCCTGAGCAAAATTGCCCCTTAATTGCGCCGGGGCAGAGAAACTGCCTCCGTGCAAAAATGGCACATTTCAGGCTTAGCTTGCTTTCTGGGTCACCCGCAAATTTGCCTGGGAGCAAATCCGTACTTGCGCGGTGCAAATCACACTTGCTCCCGCGCAAGTCGTACCTGAATCTGGGCCATTAATTCTAAACCTGACATTACTTTCAGAAGATCTAGTTCACTTTGTGACAAATTGACATCTAGTCACTATACCAACTGTCCTGTTTCTGATGCTTCTCTTAAAGGCATGACCCGTTGTGGAAAATGCCCATTCTGCCCTTGGATAAAAGAAGGCACAAAGTTTGTGCTACTGAATGGTGAAACCTTTATTCCAAATTTTCATGCAGATTGTGACACGCAAGGAGTCGTGTATCTGATGACTTGTCAATGCAAGGCTTTCTATATAGGTAAAACTATTAGGAATTTCTGGTGTAGAATCAAGGATCATGTGTATTATTCAGCGGGAGGGAAAATGATCACATCAGTAAGTCGACTTGGACCTTTACCACAAGTTCGATACATCTATTATCTCTTTCATCGCTCTCGCGTTTATCCCTAGGAACACACAAGGCGGTGATTGGAATAAACATGTCCTTCAAAAGGAAACTCTATGGATAGAACGACTCAATGCTCTTCATACTCCAGGCCTAAATGAAGCCCAATCCTATAAACCATTTTTATAAATGACTTGGTCATCACATTATTCAGTATACACCGTTTTCAGTAAGTCTATTCTATTGTAGTTCCTTCTACCCTATGCAATTCACGGTACTGTTGCATTTAGGGCCTTTATGAGCTATTTATTAGGCTATGTCGTTTTTTGTGTAATTCTGGGCTCTGATCGTTGTTTACTGTGTCGCTTTTGCCCTACTTACGTATATATATTCTATGTATAGAATATATACTGCTGTAATGGTTTGGCTTCTTACACACTGTGAAGCTATTTTGTATCTCTGTATTGCATGTTTCCTGTTCTCCCCCCTCCTGTTATCCCTCTGTCTGTCTCTATTGAATATCATGATTATGTTTAGTTTTAACTATCATTAGTAACTAGATTGGTCATAAGCTATGGAGCTTTGTTTTAGCTACCCCTTGGATTTGAACTTTAACCACTTCCATACCGGGCACATATACCCCCCTCCTGACCAGGTGAAATTTCAGCTTCCGGCACTGCGTCGCTTTAACTGACAATTGCGCGGTCGTGCGACGTGGCTCCCAAACAAAATTGGCGTCCTTTTTTCCCCACAAATAGAGCTTTCTTTTGGTGGTATTTGATCACCTCTGCGTTTTTTTTTTTTTTTTGCGCTATAAAACAAAAAAAGCAACAATTTTGAAAAAAAATTCAATATTTTTTACTTGTTGCTATAATAAATAGCCAATTTTTTTTTTTCCAACAATTTTTTTCTCAGTTTAGGTCGATACGTATTCTTCTACATATTTTTGGTAAAAAAAAAAAATAAAAAAAATAAATAAAAAATCGCAATAAGCGCTTACAAAATATGGGACAGAATTATTATCATTATTATTTTTTTTATTTTTATTTTTTTTACTAGTAATGGCGGCGATCTGCGATTTTTTTATTGGGACTGCGACGTTATGGCGGACACATCGGACACTTTTGACACATTTTTGGCGCCATTCACATTTATACTGCGATCAGTGCTATAAATATGCACTAATTACTGTATAAATGTGACTGGCATTGAAGGGGTTAACACTAGGGGGTGAGGAAGGGGTTAAATGTGTAGCCTAGGTGTGTTCTAACTGTGGGGGAAGGGGGGTGACTGGGGGAGGTGACCGATCTGTGTCCCTATGTACAAGAGACACAGATCGGTCTCCTCTGTCCCCTGACAGGACGTGGAGCTCTGTGTTTACACACAGAGCTCCACGTCCCTGCTCTGTCACTGCTGATCGTGGGTGCCTGGCGGACATCGCGACCGCCAGGCACGCGCATCGGCATCTCGGGGACGCGCCGGGCGCGCGCGCTTCCGCCGGCGCGCTCGCGCGCTCCCCAGTGGCCGGAGGAATCAATTGACGTCCTGTTGAGTTTCCAGAGCCACTGTGAAGCCGTCATTTTACATGACGCGGTATTCAAGTGGTTAATCAGAATGAATATTTTTTTTGGAATACATGTTTATTTACTAGGGATGAGCCGAACACCCCTGCGTTCGGTTCGCACCAGAACTTTCAAACGGACCGAACGTTCGCACGAACATTTAGAACCCCATTGAAGTCTATGGGACTCGAACGTTCGAATTCAAAAGTGCTTATTTTAAAGCCCAATATTCAAGTTATTGTTGAAAAACGTCTTTGAGAACCCGGGTCTTGCCCCAGGGAACATGTATCAATGGAAAAAAAACTTTTAAAAACTGTAGTTTTTTCTGAAGCAGCGATTTTAATGATGCTTAAAGTGAAAAAAAAAAGAAAAATTCCTTTAAATATCGTACCTGCTGGGTGTCTATGGTAGTGGCATGTGATTAGAAATGTCCCTGCACAACATGAGATTATTATAAGAAAAAAAAATGTTAATACTGCTTGCGGCTTTAATGTAATGTTTGGTCCCTGCAATATGCATAAAAATCATTGAAAAAAATAGCATTAGTTTCCTCGCCACCACTCCCCCCAGGTCATTACAAGACCCAGTGCCGATCCTGACCTCCCTGGGGCCCTAAGCAAAATGACATGGCACATTAAAAATGAGAAGCGGGGGGCGCTGAGTACAGTGACATGTCACATTAAAGAAAGTTGAGAAGCCGGGGGAGGGGGTGTTCTGCTGTCGGAAATGACTCAGCCAGTGAGTTTAGAAGCGGGATGAGGGGGCGAAAATGACTTCTCACCAGACGGGGCCTCTAGTAATTTGGGGGGCCCTTTGCAGCTTTGCGGGGCCCTAAGCGGCTTTCATAGTGAGCCTATAGGGAGGATCAGCCCTGACAAGACCCTTTGGCCCTATATACTTTGAACAGCAGTATACAGGCGGTGCAAACAAGACAAGGACTGTAGGTTTGTTAAAGCAGATGTGCCAGTAAAAAAAAATATTAAAAGCCAGCAGCTACAAATACTGCAGCTGCTGACTTTTAATATTAGGACACTTACCTGTCCTGGAGTCCAGCGCCGTCCGCAGCAGAGGACGAGCGATCGCTCATCTCTCTGCTGCCCCCCCCGCCATCCTCAGTGAGGGAACCAGGAAGTGAAGCGCTCCGGCTTCACTACCCGGTTCCCTACGGCGCATGCGCGACTCGCGCTGCGCCCGCCGATTGGCTCACACGCTGTGTGCTGGGAGCCGAATGTTCCCAGCACACAACGGGGGACAGATGGGAAGTCTGGAAAAACCCGTCTTTTGCCCGAGACGTGTGGCCGGAAGTGGGTGCAAATACCTGTCTTTAGACAGGTATCTGCACCCCCCTCCCCCCTGAAAGGTGTCAAATGTGACACCGGAGGGGGGGGCGGGTTCCGATCAGCGTGAGTTCCACTTTAGGGTGGAGCTCCGCTTTAAGTAGAATCTGAAACATGTCATATTTTGCTCCTGCATATTGCACAATTTCCTAAAGAGACCCTCAACAAACTACATGACACTTGTGCCTGATGAGACCATTGATGTTCCAGGGGTGGCCCGTGAGCCTGTGGCCATACAGGCTTGGCCCCCCAAAGCGCACGTGCTGTGTGGCAACAAAATGTCGATTTTTATTTTATTTTAGGGGTGGGGGGGCCATTTCAATGCCAGATCTTGGCTCAATAAATTATTTTTTTGGGAAAGAAAAATTCTGGAAAAAAAGGGGGGTTGCCATCCAGGGCCCCCTTTGAACAAATTCTGTGAAGAACTCCTGTTCTCTGAAGGCCTCCATTATTTCTGCAAGTCAAAATTTAGCAAAAAAAACTAATGTCAGTCAAGCCTTATGCCGCATACAGACGGTCGTTTTTTGTGATGGAAAAAAAATGAAGTTTGAAGTGATGAAAAAAAACGACATTTTTGAAACTTCATTTTCAAAAACGATGTAGCATACACACCATCGTTTTGAAAAATGATGAACAAAGTGACGGCACTCTAAAGGGGAAGTTCTATTCGCCTTGAGGCTGCTTTTAGCTGGTTACTTGTTAGTAAAAGACGTTTCGTGCTTTTTTGTCTGTTACAGCGTGATGAATGTGCTTACTCCATTATGAATGGTAGTTTTACCTCCCGTCTCAAAACTTGCTTCTGGGCATGTGCGGGTTTAAAACGTCATTTTTGCCCACACACGATCATTTTTTATGACACAAAAAATGACATTTTAAAAAATGACATAAAAAATTCGAGCATGTTCGAATTTTTTTTTTGTCATTTTTCAGAAGACATAAAATGACATTTTGCCCACACACGATCATTTTAAATGACATTTTTAAAAATGTCATTTTATTTCATCACAAAAAATGACCGTCTGTACGCGGCATTAGCTTTCTCCCCATATCTAACCCACAAACTCATCCACTGATCATAAAGTTCAAAATCAAGTTTCGTATTGTCGTACTGCATGATCGTTTTCCCGACGTTTTCTACCGACTGTGAACAAC
This sequence comes from Rana temporaria, assembly GCF_905171775.1. Classification (NCBI taxonomy): domain Eukaryota; kingdom Metazoa; phylum Chordata; class Amphibia; order Anura; family Ranidae; genus Rana; species Rana temporaria. Next base: position 383,774,129 of record NC_053489.1, on the reverse strand, counting down.
GTTCTCACTCACGCAATATCCCTTTATACACTGCGCATGCAAGAAGCTCTGCACGTATCCCCGCCCATGACGATCGTTCTAGTAATTGCCACGCCCCTTTTCGGTCGGTCAATTGACTTCACTGAAGACATGATGGAGGAGACTCAGGAGAGACAGGAAGCTGCAACCTCAAGGCAGGAGAGAGGCCAGGCACACACCAGGAGCAGGAGGAGGTACAAAGCCACCAACATGTCCTTCGATGAGATGGTGGAGATGGTTGCCATTCTTAAAAAGGAGGACTATGATTGTCAAAAAGGGCCTTACAAGAACCCCAAGAAGGTAAAGGCCCAGATAATGGAGAGTGTTCAGAGCACTCTCCATCAGAAATTCAAGGTGCAGAGGTCAAGGGAGCAGTTGAGGAAGAGGTGGTCAGACCTCAAAAGAAAAGAGCCGGAGCAGATGGAAAGGATTCGAAGAGTCATCAGAAGACGTAAGTAAGACGTAAGTAATTTTCATGTGTACTCTGATTATTTGTTTTTATTATTTTGCGGCATGTGCTTTTTCTTTCAGGTTGTGTATATATACAGTTCAAGAATAGATGTCTCAAGGTTCATGTTTGTGGGCATAATAATTGGTTGTTCATTCTATTTATGATCTTTTTATGTGAGACCAATTTTTTATTTAATGTAGATGTGTTATTAACTAGATTTAAATGATCCAACTTAAGTCAATATACAGTAAAAGGAGAGTATGCTCAGCACAGCAGTTGGTTACACATATGGACTCAGTAGCACGAGTGTTGGCATGGCCGATCCGCCTTATAGGCTCACTATGCAAATTACTAGAGCCCCCGCCTGGTAAGAAGTCATTTTCGCCCCCTCACCCCCCTTCTCAACTTGCTGGCTGCATGGGAGAAGAGACAAGAAGTCAGCACCCCCCCTTGCTTCTCAATTTAATGTAAGATGTAATTTCCGAGAGCAGAACACCCCCTCCCCCCTTTCTCAACTTTCTTTAATGTGACATGTCACTGTCGTCAGCGCCCCTCGCTTCTCATTTTTAATGTGCCATGTCATTTTGCTTCGGGCCCCAGGGAGGTCAGGATCGGCACTGAGTGTTGGCCACAAGAGCAACCTAGTTAGGGTGTTACACAGAGGTCATACAGTGGATACTTGGTGTTTTTCCATGTAGGAAACTTGGCCAAATATAGAGAAATGCAGCAGCTTTGGTAATGGATAAAATCCTGTGTTAAGCTTAGAAGGATTGTAAAAAAAGACAATTGTACCACACTTTATAAAAAGAATGATTGATATTCCTCTTTCAGACCAGCAGTGGAGCCGACCAACCCCACACAGAGCCAAGCCCCACCCTCGCCGGATGTGCAGGAAGTGCAAAATGCCACCACATCAGGTCAGTGTCATCATACAGCACAGCTTCAGGTAATAGATGTAGGCCTGCATAATTGTAATGCATGTTTTTTTTCTAAGAATCTGATTGATGTGCTGGGGAGGGTTAAAAAAAAAATGTAGACAAGTATTTCAAAGCAAAAATATATAAAAAAAAACAAAAAAAATAAAGAATTTCTATTAAGATATTTTTGGAAAAAAATAAAAATTACACATTTTAAGTGTGAAACAATAAATATTTTTGGATACTCAACAATGTGTGGCTTATTATTATATCAATGCTGCCTAAAAGAACAAATCTAGATTTGTGGTGTTTACATTGACAATGATGAGTATTTAATACAGGAAAATAAACATGACACTATGATAACGTAGGAGAAAGCTAGAATGAACTCAAAATAGAAAAGAATCAAACAAAGAAAAATACTAGAACAGGGGCATAAAAATTGGGTCTTAGGCACTGGTGGCGGTGCCACAACACTGCAACCCCTCACAGATAATGTCATTGGAGCGCAGCAAAGAGCCACATGCAAAGTCTTGCATCAAAAATTGTTATTATATGCCCCTGTTAAACAGGGGCAGAAAAATTGGGCCTTAGGCACTGGTGGCGGTGCTACAACACTGCAACCCCTCACAGATACTCTAGTTGGAGCGCATTAATAAGCCCTGCTGCAAAGTATTGCATCAAAAATTGTTATTTCACGCCCCTGTTAAATGGGGGCAGAAAAATTGGGCCTTAGGCACTGGTGGCGGTGCCACAACACTGCAACCCCTTACAGATACTCTAGTTGGAGCGCATTAATAAGCCCTGCTGCAAAGTCTTGCATCAAAAATTGTTATTACACGCCCCTGTAAAACAGGGGAAGAAAAATTGGGCTTTGGGCACAACACTGCGACCCCTCACAGATACTGTAATTGGAGCGCAACAAAAAGCCACATGCAAAGAATTGCATCAAAAATTGTTATTATACACCCCTGTTAGACAGGGACATAAAAATTGGGCCTTAGGCACTGGTGGCGGGGACCAAAACACTGCAACCCCTCACAGATATTGTCATTGGAGCTCAGCAAAGAGCCACATGCAAAGAATTGCATCAAAAATTGTTATTATACGCCCCTGTTAAACAGGGGCAGAAAAATTGGGCCTTAGGCACTGGTGGCGGTGCCACAACACTGCAACCCCTCACAGATAATGTCATTGGAGCGCAGCAAAGAGCCACATGCAAAGTCTTGCATCAAAAGTTTTTATTATATGCCCCTGTTAAACAGGGGCAGAAAATTGGGCCTTAGGCACTGGTGGCGGTGCCACAATACTGCAACCCCTCACAGATAATGTCATTGGAGCGCAGCAAAGAGCCACATGCAAAGTCTTGCATCAAAAATTGTTATTATACGCCCCTGTTAAACAGGGGCAGAAAAATTGGGCCTTAGGCAATGGTGGCGGTGGACAGAACCAACAATGTTCTTACTAGCTATCAGCAAGATCATTGAGGAGGAAAAGGATATTGAGTCAGCAGCAACAGGACAGTAACTCAGCATCAGCATAGGCAGTCTCCAAGGGATCTGACATTTCCAAAAAATATATTCAGTTACATCAGCATCAGGTGCTTGGTAGCTGTTGTTGATCCAAGCCTGATTCATTTTTATGAAGGTCAGTCGATCGACGGAGTCAGTGGAGAGGCGCACCCTGTGATCGGTCACAAAGCCTCCAGCAGCACTGAATGTGCGTTCTGAAAGAACGCTGGATGCAGGACAAGCCAGTAGCTCAATTGCGTACTGTGCAAGCTCTGGCCAGTGATCCATCCTCAAGACCCAGTAAGCCAGAGGATTTTCAGTGGGGAAGGTGTCCAAGTCTGATCTTACCCCTAGGTATTCACGCACCATGTAAACCAGACGCTGGCGATGGTTGCTGGAACCGGCGGTCATACCTTGGGGCTGTGGACTAAAAAATTGTCTGAACGAATCGTTCAGACGGCCACCTTCTCCACCGCTCCTTCTGTGACTCACCGAAGCCTCAGCAACACGTTGTCCAGGACCAGGATTTGGTAATCCCCCAGGTTCTGGGAATGCGTTGCACAGACCTTTCTGCAAGGCATCCCAAAGATGTTTCATCTTCTGCTCCCTCTGTGACGGCAAGATAAGCTCCGCAACCTTACTCTTGTAACGTGGATCAAGGAGAGTTGCCAGTCAGTAATGATCCCTCTCCTTGATACTACGAATACAAGGATCCTTACGCAGGCTTTGCAGGATCAGGGAGGCCATGCAGCGTAGGTTTGCTGAGGCATTCGGGGCACAGTCCTCTGGGTCACTGAGGACGACAGGATCCCCAGCCACGTAAAATTCCATGGGTTCCTTGGGACTGTAAGTAATCCCTTGAAGACTGCTGCTGCTGATGCTGAGTGCTAGGCTCCACCTCCATGCTCCTTCATCCTCCTCCTCCTCCACCTCATCCTCTTCCTGTGTGCTAGGCGGGCATGCAGGACCACTGTCTGGATAAAGGGGGCCTTGAGAGGTAAGGAAGTCCTCCTCTTCCTCCCTCTGTTCTGCCGCAAGGGCCCTGTCCATTATTCCACGTAGCGTGTGCTCCAACATGTGAATAAGAGGGACAGTCTCACTGATGCATGCACTGTCACTGCTCACCATCCTCGTGGCCTCCTCAAATGGTGACAGGACAGTGCATGCATCCCTGATCAAGGCCCACTGGCATGGGGAAAATAACCCAAGCTCCCCTGACCCAGTTCTGCTGCCATATTGGCACAGGTACTCAATGATGGCCCTCTGCTGCGTGTGCAGCCGCTGCAGCATGGCCAATGTAAAGTTCCATCTGGTGGGCATGTCACAGATTAGGCGGTTCTTGGGCAGGTTGTATTCCCTTTGGAGGTCTGTCAGCCGAGCAGTGGCATTATATGACCGTCGGAAATGCACACAGACTTTCCTGGCCTGCCTCAGGACATCCTGTAAGCCCGGGTACCTGCCCAAGAACCGCTGCACCACCAAATTCAGAACATGAGCAAAACAGGGCACATGGGTCAGTTGTCCCTGTCGCAGGGCAGAGAGGAGGTTGGTGCCATTGTCACTAACCACCATTCCTGGCTTAAGCTGGCGTGGCATCAACCACCTCTGAGCCTGCCCCTGTAGAGCTGACAGAACCTCTGCCCCAGTGTGGCTCCTGTCTCCAAAGCACACCAGCTCTAGCACCGCATGGCATCTCTTGGCCTGCATTCTTGCGTAGCCCCTCGTACGCCTACATAGCATGGCTGGTTCCGAGGAAACATCAGCACAGGAAGAGGCCACAGAGGAAGAAGAAGAGGAGGGGGTGGAGGAGAGAGGTGTTTCACAACCAGTAGTAGTGTTTTGGAGGCGTGGTGGCGGAACAACCTCCAACACTACTGTACCTTGCCCTGCGTCCTTCCCAGCTGCCAGCAGAGTCACCCAATGCGCCGTGAAAGAGAGGTAATGTCCCTGTCCATGCCTGCTGGACCATAAGTCAGCAGTGATATGCACCTTACCACTGACCGCCCTGTCCAGCGAGGCATGGACATTGCCTTCCACATGGCGGTAGAGAGCCGGAATCGCCTTCGGTGAGAAAAAGGGGCGTTTGGGGACTTGCCACTGAGGTACCACACATTCCACAAACTCACGGAAGGGGGCAGAATCTACCAACTGAAAAGGCAGCAGTTGAAGTGCTAGCAATTTCGCTATGCTAGCATTCAACCGCTGGGCATGTGGATGGCTGGGAGAGTACTTCTTTCGGCCCTGCAGCAGCTGGGGCAGGGAAATTTGTCTGGTACCATCAATAGATTGCCCGCATGTTCTACTAGGTTGTGACACACCTATTTCTACACCTTCAGTCCTATCAGTGCAGGCTTCAGAGAGGACTGAGGGTCTAGTGGGGTTGGAGGTCCCAGCTGATGAGGGGCAAGGGGAGGTCCGCTTTTTTCTTTGGTGTGGGTCTTTCTGGTATGCTTGCCAACGAACTGCATGGCAGGTCGACATATGTCTGGTCAAGCATGTGGTGCCCAAGCCGGTGATGTTTTGGCCACGCGAGATACGCTTGAGACATATGTTGCAAATAGAAACGGTGCGATCTGATGCACATGTCTCAAAAAAGGCCCACACCAAAGAACTTTTGCAGTAACGTTGAGACACAGCAGCGCCCTGCACAGGCATAGCTCTGCGATGTAATGCAGTTGGTGTGCTGCCCTTAAGCTGGCCCCTGGAGGGCATCCTGCCTCTTTGGAGATGTGCCTGTGCCTCTTCCTCCTCCTCCTCCTTTTCCTCCTCCTCTCTCCTATCAGGCACCCACGTAGAGTCAGTGACCTCCTCATCCCCTCCCTCCTCATCACTGTCGAAAACCTGGCAGTGTGCTGCAGCTGGGGGAATATGACTGCCAGATTGCTGTCCCTCTCGGGCACCCCCTCTCTCTGGGCTCACATTACTGCCTTCCTCTATCTGTGTTCCATCATCGGAGCCTTCAAAACGCTGCGCATCTTCATGCAGCATGTACCCAACACTGTGTTGAAACAGTTCGGGAGACTCCTCAGGAGGACATGGTTGGACTAGGGAAGGAGTGAGTGATGCCAGTGTGCAGAGGGAAGAGGACGCCTTGGCAGCTGCTTTGGCAGACAAACTAAGCTCAGCCTGGGTGAGAGAGGATGAGGAGGATGAGGAGGATGATGACGGCTTGGTCATCCACTCTACTAATTGCTCTGCATGTTGAGGCTCAACACGGCCAGCTCCCGAAAAGAAGGACAAGCGAGTCAAACGGCCACGTGCTGAAGAGGATGCACCATGTCCACCACCAGCGTTGCCTCTAGATGCAGAGCCTGCTTGCCCTCATGACTCTCTGCCTCTTTTTGTTGTCCTTCCAAACATTGTAATGGCCTGCACAGGACAAAATCGGTACACACACCTCGTACCTTTAGGTACAAACGGCAGAGGACAAGTGCAGTAAACTCCAAGTAGGTTGAAGTGAAAACTATACAGCACAAGTGCAGTACCAGCAACTACGTTTAGGTGCTATTAAACAGGACAAGTGCAGTAACACAAGTACGTTTAGGTGCTATTAAACAGGACAAGTGCAGTAACACCGAGTACGTTTAGGTGCTAATACACAGGCAAGTGCAGTACCAGCAACTACGTTTAGGTGCTATTAAACAGGACAACTGCAGTAACACCGAGTACGTTTAGGTGCTAATACACAGGCAAGTGCAGTACCAGCAACTACATTTAGGTGCTATTAAACAGGACAAGTGCAGTAACACCGAGTACGTTTAGATGCTAATACACAGGCAAGTGCAGTACCAGCAACTACGTTTAAGTGCTATTAAACAGGACAAGTGCAGTAACACCGAGTACGTTTAGGTGCTAATACACAGGCAAGTGCAGTACCAGCAACTACGTTTAGGTGCTATTAAACAGGACAAGTGCAGTAACACCGAGTACGTTTAGGTGCTAATACACAGGCAAGTGCAGTACCAGCAACTACGTTTAGGTGCTATTAAACAGGACAAGTGCAGTAACACCGAGTACGTTTAGGTGCTAATACACAGGCAAGTGCAGTACCAGAAATTACGTTTAGGTGCTATTAAACAGGACAAGTGCAGTAACACCGAGTACGTTTAGGTGCTAATACACAGGCAAGTGCAGTACCAGCAACTACGTTTAGGTGCTATTAAACAGGACAAGTGCAGTAACACCGAGTACGTTTAGGTGCTAATACACAGGCAAGTGCAGTACCAGCAACTACGTTTAGGTGCTATTAAACAGGACAACTGCAGTAACACCGAGTACGTTTAGGTGTAAACTAAACAGCACACAGGCAATACAACACGTTAGAACACTGCAGCTAGCACAATCTACTGCCTGACAAATAGGAATAGCTGATCTAGCTAAGCTATACAGTGTGTAAATATATGTACAACTCCTAGGATGTATATATATATATCCTCTAAACACTGTAAATTTAACTAAATTGACTAGCCTGCCTGCTCTATCTATCTATCTATCTGGTAGAAAAGACACTCTGGGGCTGATTTACCAAGCCTTTACTCCATGACTCATGGAGTAAAAGCAGGAGTAGCAGACGTTTTGAAATTTACTATTGAAATACGCTGCTAGTGCAGTGTATTTCAATAGTTACTAAAGTGCTCAGTGCGCCCAGGAGAGAGCGCATTGTGCGCCTGATAGACCTGGCGCACGGCACATTGAAATGTAAATATCGGGGATTCGGGCAGGAGATTATTAGGGGGGGAGGTGGGGTGATGCAGGGGAAGTGTAGTGACATGTGTTTGAATGTGTTTGGCGGGCCGAATTGAAAGTGAAAGTGATTTTTGGAAACCGATCCCCGTATGCTTACACAGTGCGCCTGAACCTCGGGAGGTTCATTTGCATACTGGGCATGCGTACAGGGAAATTTCGGAGCTTCCCGTGCACCTTGTCAGTACGCCGAGAAAATCTTGGTAAATACCAAGCGGCGTACCCGTGATTGTGATGCGTGATGCGGCGCACGGGAATCTCCGAGCGGTTTTCAGCCTGCGCTGACCATGAAGGGGAACTCCGCGACAAATTTCAAACAAGAAACCGGCGCGGGTCCCCCTCCAGGGGTACATTAGGCTCTTAGGCTTGGTCTGGAACGTGAGGGGTTAACCCCGCCCCGAAAATCGGCGCGGGGTTCCCCCCCAGATCCAAACCAAGCCCTCATTCCAAGCACGCAGTCTGGCCCGGACAGGAATGGGGGTGGGGACGAGGGAGCGGCCCCCCCTCCTGAGCCGTACCAGACCGCATGCCCTCAACATGGGGGAGTGTGTGCTGTGGGGAGGGAGACTTACGCAAGTCCCGCCCACATATGTAAACATCGTTCAAACCACCCATGTGAGGTATTGACACGTGCGTTAGAGCGAGAGCAATACTTTTAGCACTAGACCTTCTTTGTAACTATAAACTGGTAACCTGAAAAAAAAAAAAGGTCGCCTATGGGGATTTTAAAGTACAGAAGTTTGGCGCCATTCCATGAGTGTTTGCAATATTAAAGCGTGACATGTTAGTCTATTTACTCTGTGTAACATCATCTTTCACATTATCACCAAAAATTGGGCTAACTTTACTGTTTTGTTAATTTTTAACCACTTGAGCCCCAGACCATATTACTGGTCAATGACCGGGCCAGTTTTTGTGATTCGGCACTGCGTCGTTTTAACTGACAATTGCGCGGTCGTGCGACGTGGTTCCCAATCAAAATTGTCGTCCTTTTTTTCCCCACAAATAGATTATTAAATGTGCGTGTTCACTTCTGACTGGGAGGACAAGGGCATTTTAATTATTATTATTTAGTTTTGTTACGTAATAATTCACTAAGACCTCCCCTTCAGGCTGGAAAGCATGAGTTCAGGGGGGAAAAAAAAAGCTCTCATGCCATTGCAGCTTTGTTCCTACATGTGTGATGAACTGAGTCTGCTCAGACACTTAGAAAAAATTTCCCTTTCTTTTTAAAAGGTGAAAATCACTTGGATGCTCATAGAGCTTGGTTGGGTTATTACCAGGTGTAAGCACTTACAAGCTCACCCAAACTAGAGACTGAAATTTGATGTGATTTCAATTGCTTCATTACTAGCACATGTTATAAAAAGCGTGGATCGATCAGTCCTCAGCTGCCCTCATAGGGGCAGGCAGGAATGCTGTTGCTAAACAGAAATGTGGGTTGGAGCATGTTTATTTTTATTTTGCCAATGTTTTTTGTTTATTTTTAAATGATGTTCACTTTGATGTATTTGTCTCTGCTGCCTTATTTTGATAAAAATTTGTGAAGATGTTGGGACGGTTAACCTATGTTTATTTTGATTTTTGAAATGTATTTTTGTTTGTGTGTGTGTGTGTGTGTGTGTGTGTTTGTCTTTTTTTTGCTTTCCTTGTTTTGTTGACCAATAAAAATTACTTTAAAATTTTGAAGTTTTGTTTTGTTACTTTTTCATGCTACATATTTTGACAGCTGCAGCTGAAATAGGTTTGGGCCTAACAAATTAGGTGTGATTTTTGTCTAAGCTTCTTTCCTGGTGTGTAATCATGAAATGTTTGCCATGTTTATTCTCCATGAATTTAAAGACAAAGTGGTAAGTATTTTCTTTTAACTGCAGTGGTCCTCAGCCCTCAAGTACCCCCAACAGGACATGTTTTGTGGATTTCTCTTATCAAGAATTGCTGTCCAGACTGTCTTTTAACCACTTCCCGACCTCCTCATGTACATTTACGTCGGCAGAATGGCACGGACAGGCACATCAACGTACCTGTACGTGCCTGCCTAGATGTGGGTGGGGGGTCCGATCGGGACCCCCCCGGTACATGCGGAGGTCGGGTCCGCTCGGGGAGCGATCCGGGACGACGGCGAGGCTATTTGTTTATAGCCGCTCCGTCGCGATCGCTCCCCGGAGCTGAAGAACGGGGAGAGCCGTGTGTAAACACGGCTTCCCCGTGCTTCACTGTGGCGGCGCATCGATCGAGTGATCCCTTTTAAAGGGAAGACTCGATCAATGGTGTCAGTCCTACAGCCACACCCCCCTACACTAGTAAACACATACACAGTGATCCCTAAATGTTACAGCGCCCCCTGTGTTTAACTCCCAAACTGCAACTGTCATTTTCACAATAAAGAATGCAATTTAAATGCATTTTTTGCTGTGAAAATGACAATGGTCCCAAAAATGTGTCAAAATTGTCCGAAGTGTCCGCCATAATGTCGCAGTCACGAAAAAAATCGCTGATCGCCGCCATTACTAGTAAAAAAAATTAAAAAAATAAAAATGCAAAAAAACTATCCCCTATTTTGTAAACGCTATAAATTTTGCGCAAACCAACCGATAAACGATTATTGCGATTTTTTTTTACCAAAAATAGGTAGAAGAATACGTATCGGCCTAAACTGAGAAAAAAATTTTTTATATATGTTTTTGGGGGATATTTATTACAGAAAAAAGTAAAAAATATTGCATTTTTTTTAAAATTGTCGCTCTATTTTTGTTTATAGCGCAAAAAATAAAAACCGCAGAGGTGATCAAATACCACCAAAAGAAAGCTCTATTTGTGGGGAAAAAAGGACACCAATTTTGTTTGGGAGCCACGTCGCACGACCGCGCAATTGTCTGTTAAAGCGATGCAGTCCCGAACTGTAAAAACCCCTTGGGTCTTTAGCCAGCATATTGGTCCGGGGCTTAAGTAGTTAAAGCACATGTGCAAGATGAAGGAAAACCTGCAAACATGGCCTGTGGGGGGGGGGTCTATTGGTGGACAGGCTTGAAGTGCTGATTTACAGCACTGTGCTTAAATCTAGCGCAAGGCAATCCTATTCCAATTCTGGGTGTTTGAGGGAAGCCAAGTGAGTGTTAGAACCCCTGCTTGTGTTTTTTTTGGGTTGAGCTTTGTGTCCCTTTTCTTAAAATTGGCTTCACTTCCTGTCACACAGCTGAACAGGAAGTGAGGTTAAAACCCTACCAGTGTCTTTTCTTGGGGACACAGGTCAATCTAACTAGTGTCCCCATTAAGCAAATTACACTCCAGCACTGCTGTGTACACCCCAAATCATGGGTCTTCAAACTACGGCCCTCCAGTTGTTCAGGAACTACAATTCCCATCAGGCCTAGTCATGTCTGTGAATGTCAGTGCATTACAAGGCCTCATGGGATGTGTAGTTCTACAACAGCTGGAGGGCCGTAGTTTGAGGATCCCTGCCCCAAATGATTATTTAGTTTGGGGTTTAGTAAAGGCAAAGCCACTCTGCAGTACAAGCGTAGTGGCTGAAAATCAGAGAGGAAGCACTGATGGTTTTAACATCCAATCCTGTAGAAGCAAAGTTGTTTTGTTGCTTGTCCACTTGTAGTGCAAAGTGGATTTGCCTTTAGTAAATGGACCCCAAAGTCCAAGATCCCTAATAATTTGGGGTGTACACAGCAAAATTCTAGAGTGCAATTTACATAATGGGAAACTATTTAGATTGATCTCTGTGTCCCCAAGAAAAGATATTAGTAAGGATTTACCCTCACTTCCTGTTTGGCTATGTGACAGGAAGTGAATGAATCTGAATTAGAAAGGGTGAAGACACCTCACAAATGTTGTCACTATCAGGGGTGCAGACATCCCCAAAAAATGAGCAGATAAATACAAAAATATTAATTTGCAAATAAGTATTAACATTGGGTGGTGTTTGTAGGGGGCCCTAACACACACATTCATACATATTAGCAACGCTGTATCCTGGCCTATTGGCATGGTTATATTTTCTTAGGCCTCTCAATAAAACTCTCAGAAATTTGTGCCTAAACTATAACTATAATCAACACTTTTTATTTTCTTTAATTTTGGATAGAGTGAGGGAGGGTTATAGGTAGGGTTGCCACCTCATCCCTTTAAAAAGGAACACATATTAATTACACAGGTTCTGTGGCTAATTAAGGTGGTAATTAGACTAATTTGGTGCCTTACCTGCATTAAATTAACCTCAGAACCTGTGTAATTCATATGTGTTCCTTTTTAAAGGGATGAGGTGGCAACTCTAGTTATAGGCCCTGTCAGTTTATTTTGTATTATCTGTGTCCAATTGGGGAGATTTGCCTTCACTTCCTGCCCCATAGCCAAACAGGAAGTGAGAGAAAAACTATGCAAATTAAGGGAATCCAGTAACCCCCCTCCCCCCCAGAACTAGTATGTGGGTCCCCTGAAAATTCCTGGGCGGGTCATACAAAAACAGGGTGTGGCCTTGACAGGAAGGGGTGGGTCATTTTTCTATTAGGAGGTGCAGAAATGTAGTCAGGCCTAGGGCAGCACAAAACCTAAATATACTACTGCATATTAGGGCTTATTTAGACAGGATCCGATTTACAGCATGTTTTTATAGTGTGGGAGGAAACCCACGCAGGCACAGGGAGAACATGCAAACTCCAGGCAGATGAAGTCACGGGCGGGATTCGAACCAGCGACCCTTTTGCTGCTAGGTCAAAGTGCTATACACTACACCACTGTGCTGAATGAACATGATTGCAGCTGAAAGCATGAGATCTTTTTTTTTTACAATACCATGCTTTCCAGCCTTATTGACCCCGCCTCTCTCCATAAAGAGGACCTGTCACACACTAGTCCTATTACAAGGGATGTTTACATTCCTTGTAATAGGAAGAAAAGTGATCCAAAATAAAAAAAAGTGACAAAAAAGTGCAAGAAGAAAAATATGAGGTAAAAAATAATAAAAAAATAAATATAACGCCCCTGTCCCTAGAAGCTCGCACTCAGAAGCGAATATGCATGTAAGTCCTGCCCACATATGTAAACACCATTCAAACCACACATGTAAGGTATTGACGCGTGCGTTAGAGCGAGAGCAATAATTCTAGCCCTAGACCTCCTCTGTAACTCTGAACTGGTCACCTGTAAAAAAAAATCAAGCATCGCCTATGGATATTTTTATGTCCCGAAGTTTGGCGCCATTCCATGAGTGTGTGCAATATTAAAGCGTGACAAGTTGGTATCTATTTACTCAGTGTAACATCATCTTTCACATTATACATAAAAATTGGGATAACTTTACTGTTTTGTTATTTTTTAATTCATGAACCGTGTTTTTTTTTTGGGCCAAAAAAAAAAGGCGTTAGAAAAATTATTGCGCAAATACCGTTGGAAATCAAATAAAAAATGACCGCCACTTTATTCCCTAGGATGTCTGCTAAAAAATTATAGATAATGTTTGGGGTCCTGAGTAATTTCCCAGGAACAAAAAATAATTTTTACATGAAGGAGAGAAGTGCCAGAATAGGCGCGGTATGGAAGTGGTTAAAGTGAAATAATAAAAGTGAAATATTCCTTTAAATTTCATACGGGGGGGAGGCGGTTTACACGCATGTTTCCCGTCCTTAGAACTGTCCCTGTACAAGATGTCATTTCTGAAGTGAAAAAAAAAGTAATTTTAAAGTACTCATGGCTATAAAGAATACAGTCATTGCTCATTAAAACTAAAAAAAAAAAATGTATGGGGGTCCCCCCAAATTAAATTACCAGGCCCTTCAGGTCTGGAATGGATATTAAGGGGAACCCTGCCTTAAAAATAAAAAATAAATGGCGTGGAGTCCCCCTAAAAATCCACACCAGACCCTTATCCGACCACGTTAACCTGGCCGGCCGCAGAAAAGAGGGGGGGATAGAGTGCGTCCCCCCCCCTCTCCTGAACCGCACCAGGCCTCATGCCCTCAACCCTTGCCCGGTGGTTTTGGGGGTCTGCGGGCGGGGGGCTTATCAGAATCTGGAAGACCCCCAGATCCCGCCCCCCCCTATGTGAAATGGTAATGGGGTACATTGTACCCCTAACCATTTCACCCAAAAAAAAAGTGACAAAAGTGTGAAAAATGACAGTAGCCGGTTTTTGACAAATCTTTTAATAAAATCTTCTTTCCGCGGTTTTTCTTCTTCTTTCATTCGGGTTTCTTTCTCTGCTTCTTTCTTGGGTCTTCTCGTCCACATCTTGCCCGACGTCTCCCATCTTCTTCTCTGTCCGTCGACCTTCTCGTCCCGCATCTTCTTGATCTTCTGGGCGCTGAGCTTGAAATTGAAGAGCCCGCCGTGTTCCCGCTCCTGGGGCCCGCCCCCCTCTGACGCCACAGGTTAACTCATATGAAAGTCTGCATGTGGCATATGTGCATCAGAGGGGGGCGGGGTCACAGAGCGTCACACGGCGGGAACTTCAATTGGAAGCTCGTCCGCAGAGTGCGGCGGCTTCTTCTTCTCCGGACGGCACGCTTGAAATTGAATTCCCCCGCCGTGTGACGCTCTGTGACCCCGCCCCCCTCTGACGCACATGACTTTCTAAGGAGTTTACTTGTGGCGTCAGAGGGGGGCGGGTCCCAGGAGCGGCTAATTCAATTTCAAGTGCTGCGTCCGGGGAAGAAAAAGAGGTAGACGAGAAGGCTGGCGGACCGAGAAGAAGACAGGAGAAGACACCAGGCAAGATGCGGATGAGAAGGCTGAAGGACGGAGAAGACAGGAGAAGACACCGGGCAAGATGTGGACGAGAAGGCTGAAGGACGGATGGAGAAGAGAGAAGAACACATCGGGCAAGATGTGGACGAGAAGACCCAAGAAAGAAGCAGAGGAAGAAACCAGAATGAAAGAAGAAAAGAAGATTTTATTAAAAGATTTGTCAAAAACCGGCTACTGTCATTTTTAACACTTTGACATTTTTTTTGGGGTGAAATGGTACCCCATTACCATTTCACATAGGGGGGGGCAGGATCTGGGGGTCCCCTTTGTTAAAGGGGTCTTCCAGATTCTGATAAGCCCCCCGCCCGCAGACCCCCACAACCACCGGGCAAGGGTTGTGGGGATGAGGCCCTTGTCCCCATCAACATGGGGACATCCTCCCCATGTTGAGGGCATGTGGCCTGGTGCGGTTCAGGAGAGGGGGGGCCGCACTCTGTCCCCCCCCCACTTTTCTGCAGCCGGCCAGGTTAACGTGCTCGGATAAGGGTCTGGTGTGGATTTTTAGGGGGACTCCACGCCATTTTTTTTTAAAATTTGGGGTGGAGTTCCCCTTAAAATCCACACCAGACCTGAAGGGCCTGGTATGGATATTTGCGGGGAACCGCACGTCTTTTTTTTTTTTTTTTTACGGCGGGGTTCCCCTTAATATCCATTCCAGACCTGAAGGGCCTGGTAATTTAATTTGGGGGAACCCCTACACATTTTTTGTTTTTGTTTTATGAATGAATCCTGTCTGAATTGTCAGAGCCGACAATTCATTATAGCCGCGTGTGAATTTTAAATTACTTTTTTCATTCAGAATGTCATTTTGTGCACGGACAGTTCTAAGTGCGGGAAAAATGCGCTATTTCACATGCTGACATTACACCCCCCCTAGGTACGAAATTTAAAGTAATATTTCACTTTTATTGTTTCACTTTAAGCATTATTAATTTCACTGCTCCCGAAAAAACGGACGTTTTAAAAAATAAAAAAAGCATTGATACATGTCCCCTGGGGCAGGACTGAGGTCCCCAAACACTTTATAGGACAAAACTTGCAGATTAGCCTTTAAAATGAACACTTTTGATTTCTCCCATAGACTTCTATAGGGAGTTCGGCGCGGCTTTACATATTACTTGCAACGCTGGTTCATGCGCCTAATTAAGTCTTCACCCAGCGCACTAATTAAGGCATGAACCAGCGCAGCGCACTGACAATAGTAAATCAGCCCCTGTGTCTCTCTCTCTCTAACTGACTGACTGTTCTTTTCTTTAACAACGCCGCAAGATACTACATGCGGCCGCCTCTGCAGGCAGCCTTATATAGTGTGGGGCGTGTACTGGCTTAGGCCAATTATGGCTCTCCGTTTTTTGTGCGCTGTGATTGGCCAAGCATGCAGGTTCATAGTGCATGCTTGGCCAATCATTAGTGCACAATGCTGCAGTGAATTATAGGCCATTGCGCGTCACTCGAATTTGGTGCGAACGACCTGTTTTGTTCGAATTTCGACGAACGTACGAACAGACGATGTTCGAGTCGAACGTATGTTCGACTCGAACACAAAGCTCATCCTTATTATTTACCATTATTTTTCTAATATATGTAGCGCCCCCTTACTTTCAGTATGGGTGCTACGCCAAAGTTAGTGGGGAATGAGTGGGATAGTTTACTCCCATTCACAATTTATTGAAATTTGGGCTGCTGTCAATTCAGAACTGACCTGTGGGTCAGTCTGCGCTCCAGGGGTGTGTTACCACCCCTGGGCGACAGTTGGCGCTAGAGGGGTTCTGACTGACCCACCTTCCCCAGCAGCCGATCAGAGGAGGTTTTTCCCTCATTGGGCATGATGGGGGGGTATATCTGTGGCATCGGCCATTAGCTGTCTGTTCTGTGCAGGGCCCAAGTTCCAGGTGCGGTATCCACCTTCAGGGTATGCGCATCCATGGGCCCCGCCACCGTGGCCTACTGCACCGAGGTTGCACACCATGCGGAGCCTCGACCTAACACTGAGAGAGGCACCAGCAGCTTGCTGGGTCCCAAACCCTCTGCTGAGAGGATCCTAAGCTGAGAGCTGTGCGATGGGTATCAGCCCGGGGAGACCCCTGGAACTAGGGGTTGTCCAAGAGGCATAGACGAACCATCGGGGATTCGGTCACCACACTACATGACAGGTATGCTTAAAGCTGTCAATTGGTGACACTATTTGAACTGTCTGGGAGGATTCATTCAACCTAATCTCTTATAATACAAAAGCCTGTGGCAGAGGCCTGCTTCCACCCAGCGATTGACAAGTGGCGTTCTGGCTGCCAGGCCTATGATAGTTGCCTGTCTGGGGGCACTTTACCCACTCTAGCTGGAGTAGCGACGAGTTGAGCTTTATTATTGCTGAGAGCGGGTTTGCTCTCCTTCATATCCAAGGCCTGATACCAAAGTTCTCTCCTTGCTCATCAACCTTTCTCTATTGTGTGCCATGTTTTTTTTATAATCAAATTTATTTTTTATTTTTATTTAACATATTCCATACAGCATTGTACATTCTTTACTTACTACACGAATAACTTAAACATTGCATGGAAAATCTAAAATTTTCATATCCAAAGACTTGTCAATTATTCTCCCCCCCCCCCCCCCAAAAAAAAGAGAAAAAAAGAGAAAAAGAAAAGAGAGAGAGGAAAAAAAAAAAAGGGAATAAATGTTTTGAAGTATAATCCTCTTCACCCCTCGCTACATTGGCCTATGTCTGTTCTGTCCCTACACCCTCCATCCCTTCTGCTTTCATCGTGTGTTCTCCTACTCTGTCCTTCTATACCCCGCGCAAAGAGAGAGAAAAAATAATCGCACCATCCTACTTCCCCGAGACCACTGTTGGCCCTTGTGTCTATTCTTATTTTGTAAAAAAAAAAAAAAAAATTTTTAATGACAAATACATAATAGTTGTTGACCTAGTGCCTAGTGTTCGGTTATTAGTCTCTTGTGTTTATGTGTGCCGGCCCTCTAGGCCTTTCTCCCAACTAGCGTAACATAGTGCAATTAATAATAATAAAAAAGAAAAACAAATTTAAGAAAATAGAAAAAGCTTTACCCCTAGAAAATAAAGTGAGTGGTAATCCCTGTGTAATTTATTTATCCTTCCCCCCCTCTAAAAAAAGAAAAAAACCTCATAAGAGGCCTAATGGCCATGGTGTTAACATGTATATATATATAATTGTACCTTATGATGAAGAAAGTCTCTTCAACTATATTTACTTTAGTGGTCCTTCTGACCTCCTTCCCACTTTGAGTGGCGTGCCCATCTCCATACTCCCTCCCCCCCATCAAAGTAATACTAGTGAGCTGGAGGAGAAAGAGAAAAAAAAAGAGACAATTTTTTATTTTTTTAGTGACCGTGTTCCACCTCTATCCACCTACTCCATTTCCCAACCCCATATCCCTCCCTGCTACCCCTATTTCACCATGGTTGCACTCCCTCTCTCTCTCCTAGTTCGGGGCAGACATCCTACTCCACACTATCAAGGCTATAAAAAAGATACAAAAGAAGGGCCCTCCAAGGGAGATCAATAAGGAGGAAAGATAAAATAAATAAATAAATAAATAAATAAAAATAGAATGAGTGAAGATCTAGATAATTCCTCTCTGGTCAATGATCTAAGGGCCAGATTCACAAAGCACTTACGCCGACGTATCTAGAGATGCGCGGCGTAATTCAAAAATGCGCTGCGCGTATCTTTGCGCCGTATCCTCAAAACGAAATACGCCTGAAAACCAGATTTTTCCGTCCGACGTAAAACGATTACACCGGCGCATCTTGAAGCGCAAAATACGCTAGACACACCATTGATTTTCTATGCTAATAGAAGGAGATAGGGCGATCCACAAAAGTACGCTTGTGCGGCGTAGGCTACGCCCTGTGCGCATCTGCTAGTTTCACGGCGGAAAATTACACCTTATAAAAGCTGCCCTAACTTTACACCAGCCGTGTAAATGTCAGCTAAAGCAACACCGTTAGGGAAGAGCTGAGCACACACACTTGCAGGACAACAATCTGTATGGCAACATGCCAGGGTAATCCATGCTCATAGCTATACTAGTGACTTTAGTAACCGAGGGAGACGCCTCGCAGAATGCATCTTTGCACAGTAAACACACACATTAAACATGGCACAATGAGAATGCATGCATGCACACCCACTGTGGTCCCTAGCACAGACACATCACATCCTCATCGAAATGGATTAGACCCAAGTACCCCCCATGGTACTAGGAAGCAGCAACGCCCCGCCAAGGCTCCAATTATGTCACTGTGCATTCATACACCATTCACATGGACCTGGGATCACTTCTCCCTGGTCCTGGGGATCCCTACTCCACCAAAACTGAGGGTGACACCCTTTTTTCATCAGGAATGTCACCCCCACATTCATACATCATTCACACACATAAAACAAATCATAATCACAGTAGAATTAAAATTAAAAAAATAAAAATAAAAAGAACACCCAATATTAAAGGCGGCGGCGTGAGCTACGCCTGGGCCGGCCACGGCCACGGCCAACCAGGGGAGACTCATGGGGGGGGGAGCAGGGGAAGGAGGAGCCTCCCCTTTTGACTGTCCTCCTGCTGGCCTGCCCTCCAAGGCCACGTCTATCCTGTTCAGACCCACAGGCAGCTCCTGTCAGCCGGACACAGGGCTGCATCTTTTGGTTCTCTCCCCGTTCCCTCGGGTTCGGCTCTCCGCGACCACCCCTTCCTCCAGTGGCATCCATCCATCCAGAGCCCCTTCATCGGAGCTCCGTGGGATCCAGGACCGGCGGCTCCCCTACTCAGCACTCGCGCCCCCCCTTCCAGCGGCACATCCGACCCCCCCCCGTCGGGCCGAGGCCTTTTACCCGCCACCGAGCACCCTTCCGTGGGATCCAGGACCCGCGGCCCCCTCTCACAGCTCCGCTCGCCCCCCATGTAGCCGCCGCCTTCCCCTGTGGACATCCAGGCGTCCACGGGCGCCCCCCCTCTCGCGGGCATAGCCACAGGAAAGACCGCGGCTGCGGCCTAGCCAAAGCCAGCCGCATCATCTCTCCCTTTTTCCACAGGTTTCCCCAGCCAGACAGGTCCCAGGAACACCCGGAGGCTGGTAATCGACGCCCACTAGCCGCATCTCGGCTACCAGAGCCTAGGAAAGGCCGTGGCTCGGGCCTAGCTCCGGTCCCGGCGGCCATCTTGGTACACCCAGCCAGCCTTGCAAGCTCAGGCCATACAGGCACTGGAACAACTCTCACGGGGTCCACTGACAACTCATACCTGGATGAGTAGCCCAGGGACACAGCCCGGTAAGTAAAGGACTTTTAGCACCCCTTCTTGACCATTCTTGCTTTTCCCCACCCCCCTTTTACACTTTTCTTCCCCAGCTCACCCATCGCATCCCAGCCAACACCTGCCAGGTAAGTCCATCCGGGGTATCACTTAGCAGTTGATCCAGGGTTTTCCGATCGCCTAGGAAGGAATTTTCTCCCTTGCTATAGCAATTGTCCAGCTTGGCTAGGGTTTTTTGCCTTCCTCTGGATCAACTGAGGGGGGCGGTAGGCCAGGCCATCATCCTTGCAGCAACATCACAGATCAGCTTAACCGTCAGTGAGCGAATACCGACTGAACCTCCGGGAATATCAGCTCCCCTGATCACCATCTTCATCTTCGCTGGATCAACAGGATCACTGTACCATCACCATCAAGCCATCTCCCACCATGCTCATCATCAAGTATGCAGCAGACACTCTCCGCAGCCTAAGGAATTTGGCCTCAACGCTACCAACCTCCACACAAAGAACACTACGGAAAGAACAACTACTAAGATTCTACCGCCAACCAAAACTGAAAAACGAGAAGCCACCGCCCCAATTACAACACTTAGAATGCGCCCTGATCAACACAAGATCGGCAGTCAAGCACAGACAGGAAATCCACGACTTCATCATCCAACACAACACAGATTGCCTCTTTATCACAGAAAGTTGGCTAACACCCGACTGTAATCCCATCCTAGCAGAATTAGTGCCCGAGAACTATCGCATCCTAACCGAGCACAGAACAGGACAAAGAGGAGGAGGACTAGCAGTGATCTACAAATCCCACCTCGCTCTCACCAAACCAACTCTACAGAACTCACTGCCCTTTATGGAAACACTCACCCTGCAACCTCAAACAACACCCGAGGAAACCGTCCACATACTACTATGCTACAGACCACCCAGACCAAAGACGCATCTCCTCACACCCTTCACCGAATTCTTCTCGATGTACACCCTGAAAACCAAAAACCTGTTGGGGATTTCAACCTCTGGGCTAACTCAACCCAGGATCCCATCGCTACCGCTTGCATCGGCCAACTCGAAGAACTTGGTCTGCAGCAACTGATAAAGACGTCAACACACGCGTCAGGTCACATTCTGGACCTCATCTTCAAACAAAACATGAATATTAACACTCTGGACAACAGACCTTTACCTTGGACGGACCACCACGCCATCAAATTTATATTAACCATCGACACCATCCTTCAAAAACCCAAGCTCCCAACAACAATACACTGGACATGATCGCAGAAGAAACTACACTCCGAGCTTTTCAAAACCACACTAGCGACCAAAATAGAAGTACCAAACCTGAACCACTCAACGGATCAAACACTCAACGCCTTTGTCAGGATCAGCAGCTAAGACCACCAGACACGTAGCTACACAGAGGAACTGAGACCAAACAAGCATTTATCATTAAAGTGATATTTATTTACAGTGAACATACACCAATAAACATATACAGCAACCAGTGAAAACATAAACCACTCCAGCAAACAAGAACAAGAATAACTAATAAACCTAACAACTATCTATATACAACATAAGGGAAAAGGCAACAGGGATGCAAGGAAAGGGACACGGCTGGGGACAAGAGCATAGAACAAGGGTGCAGGATGGATCAGGACAAGGGCAGGTTATCAGGCACAAGCTGGTAGCAGGCAGACAGGAAAGGACCAGAATCGTGACGCCCTGGGGGAAGGGAGGAGCAGCCTTAAATATCCACCTGACAGCTGGAGCCAGGTGTGGCTGATCCTGCTGGCTTCTGGGAGACACCTGCTGGTGGACACTGGAACTGCAGCAGACAGCCCAGAGCAGGATAGTGCCACCAGGAGAGGAACTTAATCCTAACAGATTCCCCACCTTAAGGAGCGGCCTCTGGACTCTCCATAGGGCCCCACCACCAGGATCTGCAAGCTGACTGAGCACTCCACTGTCCATGTCTGAAGGCCTGGTGAGAACCCCGCCGCCAGGGTCCCAAAACTGTCTGGGTTCTTTGCTGGTCAGATCCCTAAGGAGGCGCAACAGCAAAGGTATATTCTTAAAAGCAGCCTGTGTCCCAATGCTGGGACACCAAAGGACACCCGACCGCCCAGTTCCAAAGTTTCTGGTCCGTGCAGGTACCCTGATGCCAGGGCATTCCTTCACAACTGGACCTTCTCTCCCTCTGTTACTAGAGGCCACTCTGTACTGTACCTGTCCCTCGGGTCTACCTAGCACATAGGTTACCCCACCCGGGTCCCCAAATGCACCAGGGATCGCAGAGATGACCTCTGGGTCAGGACAAAGCTCAAATGGAACACTGTCCTTTCCCATGGGATCTCTACTACCGGGGCTGTAACAGCAGATTTGACTCTCAAGTTTAAAGGGGAGATCTGGACCATCTGGCCTTGGCACAACAGGATCCTCTGGCTGGAATAAGAACTCGGGATGAGCAAATGTAGGGATCTTGACCCACCCAGACAACCCCTTTAGGCCACATAACACTGGATTTTTAGAAGCCTCAGACACATCAGTAGGTGGGATTTTAACCCAATCAGAGGCCAGCTTAACAGCAAGCAGAGATTCGGCATAGTCCAGAGGGGCGGCAGCCCCAGAATCAGCATAGTCCAGAGGGGCGGCAGCCCCGGAATCAGCATAGTCCAGAGGGGCAGCAGCCCCGGAATCAGCATAGTCCAGAGGGGCGGCAACCCCGGAATCAGCATAGTCCAGAGGGGCGGCAGATACCAGATCAACAGGCTGGGCAGCGGGCACATCAGACTGGGTAGCAGCCCAGGAACCAGCATAGTCAAGCTTGTCAGTGGCAGCCCAGGAACCCGCTGTGGCAAGCTTGGCAACAGATGGCAGATCACCCGCAGCAGGCTTTGCAACAGACGGCAGCATGGAGAAGGCATGGATCGCATTATCAGGTGGCAACATGGAGGAGGAATGGATCGCATCATCAGGTGGCAACATGGAGGAGGAATGGATCGCATCATCAGGTGGCAACATGGAGGAGGAATGGATCGCATCATCAGGTGGCAACATGGAGGAGGCATGGATCGCATCATCAGGTGGCAACATGGAGGAGGCATGGATCGCATCAGCAGGCGGCAACATGGAGGAGGCATGGATCGCATCAGCAGGCGGCAACATGGAGGAGGCATGGATCGCATCAGCAGGCGGCAACATGGAGGAGGCATGGATCGCATCAGCAGGCGGCAACATGGAGGCATGGATCGCATCAGCAGGCGGCAACATGGAGGAGGCATGGATCGCATCAGCAGGCGGCAACATGGAGGAGGCATGGATCGCATCAGCAGGCGGCAACATGGAGGAGGCATGGATCGCATCAGCAGGCGGCAACATGGAGGAGGACTGGATCGCATCAGCAGGCAGCAACATGGAGGAGGACTGGAACGCATCAGCAAGCGGCAACATGGAGGACGACTGGATCGCATCGGCAGGCGGCTGCATGGAGGACTGGATCGCATCGGCAGGCGGCTGCATGGAGGAGGACTGGATTGCATCGGCAGGCGGCTGCATGGAGGACGACTGGATCGCATCAGCAGGCAACATGGAGGACTGGATCGCATCAGCAAGCGGCAACATGGAGGAGGACTGGGTCGCATCAGCAGGCGGCAACATGGAGTGGGACTGGATCGCATCAGGCATCGGATCGGTGGGAACAGGATCAACAGGCAACATGGATAGTGGCACAGATATAAGAGCAGGAGATGAACTTTGTTTCTTTTTCTTAGGCTTAGATATTGCATTACTGCATGTAGTTGCCTTGTGCTGACCAGACTGTACTGCTGATGGTGGGAAGGTAGTAACAGTACTAGGGGGAATAGAATCAGAAATACTGGAAAAGGCCTGAGATGTTGCCATGGGTAACGGCACTGCAGGGGTAGCTTTCAATTGGTTGCATACAGGGTAAGTGTGCCCTCTGGTGGCAGGGTACTTATGTGACTCATCTAGCACTGGGGATATGATCTCGAACCAAGCTTGTAGCAGAGGTTGAACTAAAGTCAGTCTGTCTCTCCCTTGCTCAATTAAACAGTGCACAGAAGCAATACATTCCAACACCACCTGCTGTGAATAGGCTGCATACTGCTGGAGAAATGAACCTGCACAATTTTTCAGCAACCATCCCAAAAATCCAGCCTGGTACAAAGTAAATGGAGGAGTGAAAACATCATGGCCCTGAGAGGTAACCTGAAATAGTAGCTCAGAACAGACCTGAATGAAAGGTTGTACTTGACCAAATGAAAATCTTCCCTCCACGGCTAAAGCATGTGCAGTCAGAATGCTTCCAAGAAGCTCCTCCTCAGTTAGATCCTGCCACAGTGAGTGACACAAATCCTTATCCTCCCCTGCAAGCTGCACACTGCAAATAACCTTCACTCTAAGCATTCTGACAAAGGCAAAAAACTCAAGTAACCGGCTCTCAGTCCCCAAGTGTAGCAGATCTGGTCGTTAGTGGGCGTCACGATTATGTCAGGATCAGCAGCTAAGACCACCAGACACGTAGCTACACAGAGGAACTGAGACCAAACAAGCATTTATCATTAAAGTGATATTTATTTACAGTGAACATACACCAATAAACATATACAGCAACCAGTGAAAACATAAACCACTCCAGCAAACAAGAACAAGAATAACTAATAAACCTAACAACTATCTATATACAACATAAGGGAAAAGGCAACAGGGATGCAAGGAAAGGGACACGGCTGGGGACAAGAGCATAGAACAAGGGTGCAGGATGGATCAGGACAAGGGCAGGTTATCAGGCACAAGCTGGTAGCAGGCAGACAGGAAAGGACCAGAATCGTGACGCACTGGGGGAAGGGAGGAGCAGCCTTAAATATCCACCTGACAGCTGGAGCCAGGTGTGGCTGATCCTGCTGGCTTCTGGGAGACACCTGCTGGTGGACACTGGAACTGCAGCAGACAGCCCAGAGCAGGATAGTGCCACCAGGAGATGAACTTAATCCTAACAGCCTTAAACAAAGCATTACTGCAAACAGCCGACACAGTCGCTCCAAAACGCAGAGCTCTCAGCCGGAAAAACAACTCGGGCTGGTTTAACGACACTCTGACTCTACTGAAACAGGATCGCAGAAGAGCTGAAGGAGCCTGGAGGAGGAACCCATCAAAAGAAAACCTCACAAAGTACAAAACCCTCACCAAGAATTACCACAAAGCAATCTTTAAAGCCAAAAAAGAGCACTTCGCAAACACCATCTCAAAAGCCCTAAACCGTCCACGGGAACTTTTTAAACTAGTCGCTAAGACTATGAACCCCGCATGCTTGGAGCCCCCTGCAAGTGAGACACAAGAATTCTGTAACGAATTATCTGACTTTTTCATCGACAAAATAGAAAAGATTCGGCAAACAGTGCAACAGAAAAAAACCATTAACCCCACTCAGATACAGCAAGAAGAAGCAATCCACATGAATAGTCCACGATCAACGATTTTCGAACTGGTCCCAATTACCATCGACACCACAAAAAACATCATCGGAAGCCTCCAAGACAACACATCACCAAATGACATCATCCCTACAAAACTCTTGAAAGAATGCACGGATATCTTGGCACCCATCATAACGCACATCATAAACCAATCGTTCAGGGAAGGGATGGTTCCGAGCACCCTCAAGCAAGGCATAATAAAACCCCTCCTAAAGAAACCCAACCTCGACCCTAAAGACCCAAACCATCGCAACCGGAACAAGCCTGAACACCATCTCCAAGATCATGGAGAAAGCAGTAGTACAACAGCTTCAGCCCCATCTTGATGACCACAAACTACTAGATGCCCTACAATCAGGTTTTCGCCCAGGCCACGGCACAGAAACGGCTCTCCTCAAGATATGGGATGACGCTCTCGAAGCAGCAGATGACGGAGGAATCCTGTCTCCTAGTGCTGCTGGGACCTTAGTGCAGCCTTCGACACGGTAGACCACAACATACTGCTCGCAGGACTCAAGGAGGTAGCAGGAGTCTCTGACGCAGCCCTACCGTGGTTCGCATCTTTCCTAGAAAATCGCACTCAGACCGTGAAACTTGGAGATTTCACATCAGAAACACGGACCATCACATGCGGAGTCCCGCAAGGATCACCCTTCTCACCTGTACTCTTCAACATCTACATCCGCCCGCTCCTCAAAATCATCAGCAAACAGGACCTGTGCTACCACTCCTATGTGGACGACACGCAGCTGTACCTTCGAATCACCAACAAAAAAGACCAATTTCACGAACTAGGAAAATGTCTTACACTGATCAACAATTGGATGACGGAAAGCTCCCTCAAACTCAACGGATCCAAAACAGAGCTACTCACCCTTCATGCAAATAGGAAATCTATCTCCAGGACCACATGGGACACCACCCCACCATCCTCGGACAAACATCGCGCCAAGCAATAAAGTCAAAAGTCTCGGAGTCATCTTTGAAGCAGACATGACGATGGATGCACAAATAGGATCAGTCGTCAGCGGTTCTCATCATCTGCTCCGCATGCTACGTAGACTCATCCCCTCATCCCGGAACAGGACACAGCAGTAGTGGTGGGAACCATCATCAACCTTCACGACTCGACTACGCAAATTCACTCTATTTAGGACTACCGAAATACCAGATTCACGTCTACAAGTCGTCCAAAACACGGCAGCCAGACTGGTAACTGGTAAAAAAAGCCGTGGGAACCAATTCCCCGGCCTTGAGGTCCCTCCACTGGCTGCCCGTACAGGACCGGGTGACATTCAAGACACTCTGCCTCACCCACAAATGTACACAGGGTAAAGCTCCTCAATATTTAAGCGAGAAAATAAAACCCTACGTCACCAGCGCGTGGCTCCGATCAACCAACCAAATCCTTCTCCAAATCCCCAAATCTCACTACAAATCTAAGGGAGCACGTCGATTCTCGTCCAAGGACCACGGCTCTGGAATGCTCTACCCACGACCATCCCGTTTGGAAGAAAACCATCTGGTTTTTAGGAAAAAACTGAAGACCCACCTCTTCTGAAAGACCTGTACAATTCTGGATGCCAAGCGCCTTGAGGCGATTAAGTTCGCATTTGTTGCACTATATAAGTTTCTCACTCACTCACTCACTCACTCACTCACTCACTCACAGTGAGGGCAGCCGTATTGTCCTGGACAGCCTGGGTATTTGCGTGGACAGCCTGGGTCAGGGCACTCACTCATTGCCTGCTGTGGCGGTCTGCAGGTCACAAATGCATGTTATGACCGCCAACGAGTTTGAGCTCAATTCACTGACCGAGTCCTTAATTAAGCCCAGGCTGTCCTCCATCTGGGCCAAAGTCCGGGTGACCTGACCCAGATGTTGGGTCTGCCGGGCCTGGTCCCTCCGCAGATTGGCCGGCAGGAACTCGGCCACCCCCTGGTAGCCTTCCTGCCTGCAGCTGAGGCTTGTGGCCTGGGAGGAGTGGAGAGAGAGACCCTTGTGGGGGGAGCCCTGTTGGGGGAGGAGTGGGAGGGGCTACCCCTGATGAAGGCCTGACTGCTGCCAGCCACAGGCGGAGCCACAGGGGGAGCCACATCCAAAGTCAAAAGGATTTCCCTGGCAAGGTCCATCGGATCATCCTCAACCCCCCCCCCCTCATCCTCCTCCCTCAACTCCTCATGAATGTGAGGTGTGGCCACTCCCCCTCCCCTGAGGACTCCTGCCCTTCTTGGGGCTCTTCTGAAGCTGTTGTCCAAGGGATGGTGCAGACTGGCCTGATGGCCTAGCAATCTCCTGGCCAACTGTGGATGACACAAAACATACACAGAGTTGGAGGATCCCACACATCTCTATATCGACCAGTAGCTCAATATTGGGAATTCCAGCAACCCCAATCAGACACTCTGGCAATTTGTTATTTAAATGATGTATTTTGTAATATATAAAAACCGATTTTTTTTGAGGTTTTAAATAAATTGTTATAAAACTTAATTTTTCTGACATTGTTTATGTTTAAGCACCGCCAACATCCCATCCGCTCCATTATTCTTGGAGGATCCACACACTTGGCACATATTCCCTCCCCCCCCCCCCCACACATGCTACTCACCAGAAAAAAAAACAACAAAAAAAACGTACCTGTCCTCACGCCCTCCTCGGAGTCAAAGCCAGGCAGGCCCACCACTTGTTGGCTGTGGAAGCACCGGGCCACTGCCCACTCCTCCTCAGTCAGCCTGACGGGGCAGGGTGGTCCTCCGCCAGTGCCCATGGCATGCACTGTAATCTTGGCCACCTTATCACGGACCAGGCTTCTGAGATCATTTATCTTCTTAGCGATCCCACTGGGGGTCCTCGTCTCCCCCCCCCCCGCATTGATCTCATCAGTAATCTGCTGAAGGATCGCCTTCTTCCTGGCCGGGGTGGTGTCCCGACTCTCAGGGCCATGCAAATATCACCCAAATCGGGTGATGGCCCTAGCGAGGATTTGCTTCTCACGCACCGAGAAGTTCAGCTTTCTCCTCTTGGGTGCCATATCACCACACAGCACTCAGCACCAAACACACACAAAAACACACAGAACAAACAAACACAAAAATCAGACAGCAATATCAAACAACACAAGCAGACAGCAATATCAAACAACACAAGCAGACAGCTTATACAAATATAAAAAAAAACACAGAAAAAAACAGACACAAAAAACAATCAGAAAAACACACAGCTACTACAACCTCCTACTACAATAAATCTTTAATCTAACACCAACAGACGACAGAGCAAAAGCACCTCGCTTCAGGAAAAGGGAACACGGGGATGTACTTTTGCAAAGGAAG
Source organism: Rana temporaria (assembly GCF_905171775.1). Classification (NCBI taxonomy): domain Eukaryota; kingdom Metazoa; phylum Chordata; class Amphibia; order Anura; family Ranidae; genus Rana; species Rana temporaria. Next base: position 383,745,608 of record NC_053489.1, on the reverse strand, counting down.
GGCGTTTGTGTGGGGCTATTTATACACAGGGCGTATCTTACTAAGTACGCTTGGCCTTTTTCCTATCTCACTGATTGCGCCAGGCCGAGTTCTGAGCATGCCCAGTGAGGTGCAGATTCGTGCGCGCATGCGCAGTACGGCCGGGCCCTTCATTTGCATGGGGTCACGGCTCATTTCAATGGAGCACGCCCACTTCCTTCCCACTTGCAATTACCCCGCCTTACGCCTCGGAATTAACGTTACGCTGGCGCAAATTTGGGCACAAATACTCTGTGTATACGGCACTTATGCCACAAAATTCAGCCGCCGTAACTTAAATGACATGTGTTACGCCGATCTAAATATGCGCCGCTCTACGTGAATCTGGCCCCATCTCCTTATTCTTCACAATTTGATCCATATACCACTACCCTGGGGATCTCACATATCTGTTACGTCCCCTATTTTCCCATTCCATTTCACTTGTCCCTAGCCCATTTCAGGTGCATATTGTATCCAGCCTGCCCACGTCATCTCAAATTCCCCTTTTTTGTCTTTCACTACTTGAATCCACCTTTCGGCTTCCATTATCCGAATAACCTCCTTTTTCCAGTCTGCTAGTGTTGGGCAGATGATCTGTTTCCAGAATCTGAGGATTAATAATTTTGCTGCATTTAGCAAGTGTGGTACAATACTCTTCCTGTATGTTTTAATAGGGCCAGGCGTTCCATGGAATAGGAAACATAGGGGCGTAAACTCCATAGGTGTAGGGGTCAATCTCTCAATCCACGGTGCAATTGCTTCCCAGAATATTTTAATTCTGGGGCATTCCCACCACAAGTGGAGATATGTGCCCCTTTGCTCACATCCTCTCCAACACCGGGCATCTGCTGCTGGGTACATCTGGTTTAACCTTACTGGTGTCAAATACCACCTCGTCATAAATGTATAGGCCATTTCCTGAACATGCGATCTTATAGATGTGGAGTAAGTTGATTTAATCATTTTTTTAATTTGTTCATCTGATAGCATCATATTTCATTCTCTTTCCCATTCCCTAATAAAGTATGGTACCTTATTCTGTTGATAACCTTGTATCAGTCTGTACATCTGAGACAACAAGTGCCTTGCATCCCCTAAGTGCACACATTGATCCTCGAACACCGTAGTGGAGCTTAGTGATCTCAGTGGGGGTTTCATTTTATTGAGAAATCCTTTCATTTGATAATATCTCCATCTTGCTAAGGGTATATTCCCTAGAGCTGTGACCAGGTCCGGATAGACTGCTAGGGTTCCCTGCGGAGCGAACTTGCCACATGTGACATCTCCCCCCTGGCCCCATGCCCCCAAGAATCCCCCCCGCTCCCCCAGTGGGAACCATGGGAATCCCTCCAGTGGAGCCAGGGGGGACACCTGGGGTGAGTATCCTCCCATTTTAATCAACCTGTCCCATATTGACAAGGTGTTCAGGGTCAGGGGAGATGTCCACTTTGCAAGTCCCCTTGACATACTCGAAATCCAAGGGGCCCCTGCCAAGTTCCTCCCCGCTATTGTCTTTTCTAGTGGGACCCACCTTTTATTAGCCGAGTCGTGGCACCAGTTCAAAATTCGAACCAACGACATTGCCTTGTAATATACTTATATGTCTGGAAGACTAATTCCTCCCTCTACCTTACTTCTACGCAGGATGTCATAGGCCAGCCTTGGTCGCTTTTCGTTCCACACGAAAGCTACAAATGCTTTCCGTATCTGTTTAAAAAAGGTTTCTGGTATTTTAATTGGGACTGTATGTAATATGTAAATAATTCTGGGTAGTATACACATTTTAATAGCACTCACTCTTCCAAACCATGTCAGATAATGTCCTGCCCATTTCTTTAGATCCCCCACTATCCTAGTCAGTAGGGGTGCATAATTTAGGTTATACAGCATTTTTTGATCCGCGGAGATGTGTACCCCCAGATAGAACAGGGAATCCTTCTTCCAAACAAAGGGGTACGCCCTCCTCAGTGTCCTTGCCATCTCTTGAGATACATGACTGGGTAACAGTATCGATTTTTCGAAGTGATTTTAAAATTGGATAAATGCCCATATCTATCCACTTCCTGCATTAATGCTGTTAAGGATGTCTGTGGTTTTGAAAGCTAGAATAATAAGTAATCGGCGTAGGCCGATACTTTATGTTCCCCATCCCCCGTACATGTCCCTACTATTTCCCCGTTACTTCTGATCCTAAAAAGGAATGGTTCCAATATTAAAGCAAATATTAGTGGTGAAAGTGGACAGCCCTGTCTCGTTCCATTTATTATATTAAGGTAGTCCGATATTGTGCCATATACTTTAACCTTTGCTCATTACCCATTCCATCATGCGGTCCCCCAGGCCCACCCCCCTCAGCACTTCACTCATAAAACCCCAATTCACCCTATCGAAGGCTTTTTCAGCCACCATCAATAGTATGATCCTTGGGGCTTTCTCCGGCCCGTAATGCATCCAATGAAGAAGATGAAGATGCCCTGATGGTATTGTCTCTTGCTCACGTCCTTTCAAAAAAACTGTCTGGTCTGGGTGAACTAATGCCCCAATATGCTCTTGTAATCGTAGGGCTAAAATTTTAGCCAGCAGTTTAGTGTCTGAGTTGAGCAGTGAAATAGGCCTATAATTGGCACAATTCTGGGGGTCTTTTCCTTCTTTTTTAAGTACAGTAATATATGCCAACAAGGCTTCTGGTGGCAGTGGATTGGTTGTATTAATTGTGTTGAAATAATTACAAAGTGGTTTTATCAACTCTGACGAATTTTTTTTATAATAAGTATTTGTCAATCCGTCTGGGCCAGGACTTTTCCCTTTCGTCAAGGCTGTTATTGCTCTGCTCAACTCTTCCACTGTAATAGGAAGTTCCATTTCTGCTATCGTTGTATCCGACAGGGTGGGCATTGAGGAACCCCTTATATACTCTTGTATCTCTTCCCGTCTGTACTCCTCCCTGTCCTCTATTTGTTATTGTAACGTTACGCCAAATTCGATTCAGGTTTATGGATCGCAACTGTGGAGACTTCTCAGGTTCGAACCCAGGTTTCACTCTTAACTCAGTTAAGAGTTTGGCTTCTATCATCACAGCCTCAGTAAGTAAATAGTGCTTATTCCAGCATAAGCAACATAAAAGTAAATCTTGGTATAAATGGTATAGAACAGGTATAGGATAAGTGTAGCCGCAGTACTGGGACTGCACACTAGGGGTCAGGAGTGAACTCGGTGATACTGGTATTGTACAGACAGGACTGGGTTCCTTATGGACAAAATAGACTACATATCATAGTTCAATGGTTAGTACTATAGGGCCAGATTCACGTAGAGCGGCGCAAATTAAGTTACTCCAAACGTATGTCATTTAAGTTACGGCGCCTTAATTTTGTGTCGTAAGTGCCGTATCCACAGCGCATTTGCGCCCGAATTTGCGCCAGCGTAACTTAAATCCCGAGGCGTAAGGCGGGGTTATTGCAAGTGGGAAGGAAGTGGGCGTGCTCCATTGAAATGAGCCGTGACCCCATGCAAATGAAGGGCCGGCCGTACTGCGCATGCGCGCACGAATCTGCACCTCACTGGGCATGCTCAGAACTTGGCTCGGCGCAATCAGTGAGATAGGTAAAAGGCCAAGCGTACTTAGTTTGAGAATCGCCCTGTGTATAAATAGCCCCAGACAAACACACTTCCTTTGCAAAAGTACATCCCTGTTTTCCCCTTCCTCAAGCAAGTTGCTTTTGCTCTGTCGTCTGTTGGTGTGTGTTGGTGAGTTTAGTGTTAGATAAAAGATTTGGAGGAGTAGTAGAGTGTAGTAGCTGTGTTTTTTTTCTGAGTGTTTTTTCTGTTTGTTTTTTCGGTGTTTGTTTTTGAATTTGTATTAGCTGTCTGCTTGTGTGGTTTGATTTTTGTGTGTGTTTCTTCTGTGACTTTTTGTGTGGGTTTCTTCTGTGACTTTTTGTGTGTGTTTCTTCTGTGAGTATCTGTGTGTGTTTGTTCTGTGAGTATTTGTGTCTGTTTGTTCTGGGAGTATTTGTGTTTGTTTGTTGTGTTTGTTTTTTGTGTTTAGTGCTGAGTGTTGGGTGTTATGGCACCGAAGCGTAGGAAGCTGAATTTTTCAATCAGAGAAAAGCAGATACTTGCTAGGGCCATCAACCGTTTCGGGCGTTATTTGCATGGCCCTGAGAGCCGGGACACCACCCCGGGCCAGGAAGAAGGAGATCATTAAGCGAATTACTGATCAGATCAATGTGGTGGGGGGGAGACGAGGACCCCCAGTGGGATTCAGAAGAAGATCAACGATCTTAGGAGCCTGGTCCGGGACAAGATGGCCAAGATAAGTGCCCATGCCACGGGCACTGGAGGAGGCCCACCCTGCTCGTCAGCTGACTGAGGAGGAATGGGCAGTGGCCCGGTGTTTCCATAGCCCCCCCAGCAGGTGGTGGGCCTGCCTGGCTTTGAATCTGATGCTCCCTGTGAGGACAGCTACGAGTAAGCATCACAGGATGCGAAACATGCCAGCTCTTTTTTCCTATCCACTTCTTGGTTGACTGCATGAATTTTGGCTGTTTTTTCCATTTGAATTTTTGTTGTTTTTTCATGTTTTGAATAAAGACATAGTTTTTTGAGGAGTGCGGCGATCCCGGATTTTTCTTTCATCTCATGGTATTTGAGCACAGCCAGCACCCTCCTGGTTTGTTGGGACGGAAGAAATGGGGATTGATTGTTTTTAGAGCGGTATACTTTTCTTCACTCCTGTGAGGACAGGTAATTTTGGGGTTTTTCTATCTGGTGTGTAGCATGTGTGGGTGGGGGAAGGGAATATGTGCCAAGTGTGTGGATCCTCCAACCTGTGAATGTTTTGTGTCCTCCACAGATGGCCAGGAGGTTGCTGGGCCATCAGGCCAGGAGGTTGCTGGGCCATCAGGCCAGGCTGCACCACCCCCAGCACAACAGGCTGCAGAAGAGCCCCAAGAATGGCAGGAGTCCCCAGGGGAGGGGGAGTGGCCACACCTCACCTCAGGAGGAGGTTGAGGGGGATGAGGGGGGGAGGATGAGGATGAAGATATGGAGATTGCCAGGGAAATCCTTTTGGCTTTGGATGTGGTTCCCCCCGAGGCACCTACCCCTGAGGCTGGCAGCAGTCAGGCCACCATCAGGGGTAGCCCCTCCCCACTCCTTCCCCCACAACAGGCCTCCCCCACAAGGGTCTCTCTCTCCCCTCCTCCCAGGCCACAAGACTCAGCTGCAGGCAGGAAGGCTACCCATAAGACCAGGGGGGTGGCCGAGTGTCTGCCGGCCAATCGCAGAGGACAATGCCCGGCAGACACGCCATCTGGGTCAGATCAACCAGACTCTCTCACCCAGATAGAGGACAGCCTGGGTTCAATTAAGGAGTCACTCACTGATGTGGCCACAAACTCCTTGGCGGTCATCACATGCAGTGACCTGCATACCGCCACAACAGGCGTGGCCCAGGAGGTGAATGCCCTGACCCAGGCTGTCCAGGACAACACCAGGCTGTCCAGGCCAATACGGCTGCCCTCACTCTGGGTCTGTACAGAATTGCAGTGGCCTTGGAGGGCAGGCCAGCAGGAGGACAGTCACCAGGGGAGGCTCCTCCTTCCCCTGCTCACCCCCCCCCCCAGGAGTCTCCCCTGGTTGGCCGTGGCCGGCCCAGGCGTAGCTCACGCCGCCGCCATTAAGTTTTGGGGTACCTTTGTTTTTTGTTTTTGTTTTGTTTTTTTATTATACTGTACTTATGATTTGTTTTATGTGTGTGAATTATGTATGCATGTGGGGGTGACATTCCTGATTAAATAAGGGGTGTCACCCTCAGTTTTGGTGGATTAGTAATCCCCAGGACCAGGGAGAAGTGATCCCAGGTCCGTGTGAAAGGTGTATGAATGCACAGTGAAATAATTGGAGCCGTGGCGTGGCGTTACTGCTCCCAAGTACCATTGGGGGTACTTGGATCTAATCCAATTAGATGTGCATGTGATGTGTCTGTGCTAGGGACCACAGTGGGTGTGCATGCATGCATTCTCATTGTGCCATGATTACTGTGTGTGTTTACTGTGCAAAGATGCATTCTGCGAGGCGTCTCCTGACTGCTGTTCCCTCAGAAGAGGGGATACCCTCGGTTACTAAAGTCACTAGTATAGCTATGCGCATGGATGCCCCTGGCATGGTGGCATTCAGATTGTTGTCCTGCAAGTGTGTGTGCTTAATGGTGTTGCTTTAGCTGACATTTACACGGCTGGTGTAAAGTTAGGGCACCTTTTATAAAGTGTAATTTTACACCATGAAACTAGCAGATGCGCACAGGGCGTAATCTACGCCGCACACACTTCATTTTGTGGATCGCCTTATCTCCCTCATTTGCATCTTTGCCTATCAAAACAGCGGTGTGTCTAGCGTATTTTGCGCTCGAAGAAGCGCTGGTGTAATTTTTTTAGGTAGGACGGAAAAAAAATGGATTTCAGGCGTATCTCGTTTTGAGGATATGGCGCAAAGATACGCGTGGCACATTTTTCAATTACGCCGCGCATCTCGAGATAAGTCGGCGTAAGTGCTTTGTGAATCTGGCCCCATAGTAACCAACATCATAGGCATAGCACAATGGTGAAGAAATCTGTAGCAGTGAAGATAAACTTGTATGCTGTAGTTGAGACTCTAGGGGTGCTCTATAGTACTCAATAGTATAAGCAGTGCACTCAGGCATGGAAGCAAACGTCAGGCATGTAAAGCAATGCAGGTAATTGGTATCTATAGCAGTGAGCATAACATGTGAGCTGCAGTTCAAACTTGAGTGAAACTCCTTAGTACTTTAGCAATGAACACAAGCTTGAAAGCAAAGCGACAAGTATGGAGAGCAGAGCATAGTAATTGATATCTATAGCAATGAACTTTAACATGAGAGCTGTAGTTGACTTTAGTGAAACTCCATAGTACTTGATAAGATTAGCATAGCAGTGAACATAACTTGGAAGCAAGCGGCAAGTAAGGAGATCAGCGATTAGTAATTGGTTTCTATAGCAGAGTACTTGCGGTTGCAGATAGCTGGGCATAGATGGGCGTCCTGGGAGCCTGGACCTGGTTGATGTGAGCGGTAGCTGCAAACAAGGAGTCCTGGTGATCCAGTTCAGGAAGCTGGAGCTCAGTTCAGGTGAGTCTGGAAGCCCAGCTGACAGTGGCGTACTGTCAGCAATAGAGGAACACCATACTGTCAGTGCTGGGAGTTTATATAGGCCGCACAGGAGCGGACCAGGAAGTACCACTAGGTGGTGCACCTCCGCAACCACCGTGGAGAGCAAGGCTGCAGGAAGTGAGAGGATATTCAGAAAGAAGGAAGAGAGTTGACTGGGAAAGAAGCAACTATAGTTGTACTTAGTGGAAAGTTATTGGTGTGACGTTACAGTAATGGCTCGGGTGCCTGGATATTATACAGGTTTTCATAAAATGTATGAAATTCTTTTGCTATGGCCCGAGTTTCCACTATCCTCTTGTTTTGTATTTCAAAATGCACATGTCTGGACTCTTGTTGTTTTTTAAGTTGTTTCGCCAATAGCCGCCCACATTTATTCCCTTGCTCATAGGACCTGTGGGCAAAGTATCTACGTTTATTATAAATTTTTCGGTCCAGGCACTGTGCAAGATCTGCTCGGAGATTCTGTAGTTGTTGGATATCTGAAGGCTTGAGATTTTTTTTGTGTTTAATCTCCAATATATAAATTTTCTTTAGTAGCTCTGTCACTTCTTTAGTTCTTTCTCTCTTAATTTGAGAGCCATACGCTATTAATTCTCCTCTTATAACCGTTTTATGGGCCTCCCACACTGCCTGGACCGACACCTCGCCTGATATATTCCTTTCGAAATATTCCCTTATTTTAACTGCCAGTTCATCTGCTATTTTTTTATTGTCCAATATTGACTCATTCAATCTCCACGTCCGTTCTATATAGCCTGTCTGAATCAGGGAGAGTGTTAGCGTTATTGGGGCATGATCTGAGATGGTTATGGACTCAATGGTGCAATTTTGAACTTTTTCTAAGTAAAATTGGTCTACCATAAGCAGATCAATACATGAGTACATTTTATGTGTTTTAGAGTAATAGCTGTAATCCTTTGCTATGTTATGCATCACCCGCCAGCTATCAACCAGGTGTTGGGAGCGTAAAAGTTGTTTTAGATGTTTTAAGGCTCTGAATGATAACAAAGTTTTCCCTGATGTTGTGTCCAGACTCGGATCCAACACCATATTAAAGTCTCCCCCCAATATCAAACACCCTTCCCTAAATTTCTCCAGCATCTTCAACATTTTGACCAGAAAATTACTTGTCCCAGTATTTGGTGCATAAATTGCAGCCAGCGTATATCGCTGTGCGTATATTGTTCCTTTAATAAATAGGAAACGACCTTCTCTGTCGGCTTGTACAGACATCAGTATCCATGGGCATGTTTTCTTAATTGTGACCCCCCTTTCCCTTGCAATAGGTGATGTTGCATGATACCAATGGTTAAACATATATCCCGGCATATTAGGTATACCTCCCTCCCTAAAATGCGTTTCCTGTAAGAAAGCTTTGTCCGCAGCATAATGATGCAATTCCTGCCAAAGGTGACCCCTTTTATGCTGCCAGCACAATACCCTCACGTTATATGATACAATTTTTATTACTGATACCAGTTCACAAATCCCAATATATCAGGACCAACCTAAACAGCCAAATTATCCCTGGCCACCCCACTCTAATTCCCTTCCCCAGATGCTTTTTCCCTATAATCTCCAACTCTTTAGATCTGCTAACTGCAATTTCCATATTCCCTTTCATTTAAGCTTTAGTCCATTAGACCTCTTGCTGTACATATCTCCCTTAATATTTTTTATCTTGTCCCCTACGGGGGACTTGCTGCCACTGTTCCGGCCGCTGTTGGAGAGTCCCTGTTTTATATGTCCTCCAGTCTATAAAATCTACTGAAGGGAGGTCCAGTGTATCAACAAAAAACTGCAAATCGTCTTTAGTGCGTAGCGTTGCTGTTTTACCATTCCTGGAGGCCGTCAAACTGAACGGAAACCCCCAACGGTAGTTTACCCCTTTAGAGCGCAAGGCTTCCAACAAGGGCTGGACCACTCTACGCTGATACATGGTCCTATGGGTTAGATCTGGGTACAATGATAGATTCGAACCCTCAAAGGAAATTTCGGGATTACTACGGGCCATTTTCATGATAGTTTCCTTTATTGCATATTTGTGTATTCTACATATGACATCCCTGGGTTTCTCCATGTTTGGGGTGGTGTATGTGGGGACTCTATGTATCCAATCTAGCTCAATGTGTTCTGGTACAGAGCCCCCCCAGAATCTGACCAAACACTTTCAGGGCCACCGAGGCTAGCTCAGCTGTCTGAATTGCCTCAGGTAGCCCTTTTATACGAATGTTCTGCCTTCTGTCTCTATTCTCGTAATCATCTAGTTGGTCTCTATATGCGTTTAGGGCATTTTCATGATCTTTGATAGATTCCTGCATCTCTACCACTACCTGCGCCGTTGCCTCTTGACTTTCTTCCACACTTTCTACCCTATACCCCAATGCCCGTGTGTCCTCTCTCAACTAATCCACTGCTTGGAGGCAAGACTGCTCCACTGCATTAATTAGTTGCTGAATGTCAGTCTTTGTAGGAAGAGCCCTCAGTAACTCCCTGATTTCCCGGATTTCAGTCCCTGCTGCCCCCTCCCTCCCCTTTGACACCAGTAGCCGCCTCTTCTTTTCTTCTTCCAGTGGGGGACTTGTAGGGTTTGTGACTTGTAAGTTCAGTTCATTTCCTTGTATCCTAGAATAACTGGCGGCTGCCATTGCTTGATTCTCCTCCCCTTCTGCCAAATCTGCCTCCGTTATCGGGGATCCTCTCTCCACTACTGCCACTACTGCCAGATCCTTCTTTAGAGGTACACCATTTAACTACTTGCCGACCAGCCGCCGTCATTCGACGGCGGCAGGTCGGCTCTCCTGGGCGAGAGCACGTAGTATAACGTCAGCTCTTAGAGCGGCCACTAGGGGCGCGTGCGTGCCGCCGGAGTCGCGCGCACGCCACCTGCTCGCCCCCGACTCCCGTGCATGTGCCCGGCAGGCGCGATCGCCGCCGGGCACACGCGATCGCCGCCGGGCACACGCGATCGCTCGTTACAGAGGGGGGACCGGGAGCTGTGTGTGTAAACACACAGCTCTCGGTCCTGTCAGCGGGGGAAATGCTGATCTTCCGTTCATACAATGTATGAACAGAGGATCAGTGTTTCCCCTAGTGAGGCCACCCCCCCCACAGTAAAAACACCCAGGGACATACTTAACCCCTTCCCCGCCCCCTAGTGTTAACCCCTTCACTGCCAGTGGCATTTTTATAGTAATCCAATGCATTTTTATAGCACTGATCGCTATAAAAATGCCACTGGTCCCAAAAATGTGTCAAAAGTGTCCGAAGTGTCCGCCAAATGTCGCAGTACCGAAAAAAAATCGCTGATCGCCGCCATTACTAGTAAAAAAAATATATTAATAAAAATGACATAAAAATACCCCCTATTTTGTAAACGCTATAACTTTTGCGCAAACCAATCAATAAACGCTTATTGTGAATTTTGTTTACGAAAAATACGTAGAAGAATACGTATCGGCCTAAACTGAGGAAAAAAAATGTTTTTATATATATTTTTGGGGGATATTTATTACAGCAAAAAGTAAAAAATATTCATTTTTTCAAAATTGTCGCTCTATTTTTGTTTATAGCGCAAAAAATAAAAACCACAGAGGTAATCAAATACCACCAAAAGAAAGCTCTATTTGTGGGAAAAAAAGGACGCCAATTTTGTTTGGGAGCCACGTCGCACGACCGCGCAATTGTCAGTTAAATCGACGCAGTCCCGAATTCGCAAAAAGTGCTCTGGTCTTTGACTAGCAATATGGTCCGGGGGGTAAGTGGTTAATGCTATTCCATTTGAAAGTTCTGGGGGACTGTCTTGGTCAATTTCCACATTGGGTCTCCCCTCTTCTGGCATTAAGCAACCTTCCCCCTGCACTAGTTTCTTTTCCCTCCTTCGGGGGATGTTGTTCTACATAGGGGATATCCCTTTCGGGGAGCTTTCTCCCACTTCCTATAGTTGGTGACCCCCTTCCATACTCTGCTAAGTCCGTCCCACTGCTTGTACACCGCGACTTGGTGTCAGGGATTTACGGTCAATTTGCTTCCCGTTATCTCCAGTGTTGACCATGCCCCCACGTATTACTGTATGCGCCCCCCTCTCCGCACGGGGGGACATATAAGCTTGTATCCCTCCCGTCTCATTCCAGTTTCCCTTGGCTGGCTGTTGCGCAGCTTGTCGTCGAGTAGTCATTGCTAATGTAGATTTTTCATATATATCTCTTCTTTTGGCAGCAATTTTCACAGGTGTAATTTATGTAATTTTATGTAAGTAGGAGAGCACAAACAGAAAAGGAGGAGGTAGGACGTACTAATTTTTCAACTGTTTTTATAGGTCAACTCTGTTATGAATTTACAGTCTATTTTAGTTCATGTTTTCCATCTCATTAATCTTCCATTTTAATATTTTGTCGGAAACAAATTAACCCCCTTGTGCTGTATTCGTGGTCAGTGTCAATTACCCCTTTGTATTGCAGCATGAATGGGTTAATTAACACTGACACTGACGGAAAAAAAAAAGGAAAAAAAAGGGATGCCAGGCAGTTATAAAGGGGACACCATACTTTCTCCATCCAACCCCTTAAAACTTTTCATAAGGTTGGGGGAGGTTGAGTGAGTCGCCTGGTCTGGGCACTCACTCAGGAAAGGGAAGTTACGGACCAGTATGCCCACTCTTTTGATTTTTATTTTTTTTGTCCCAGTTCCCCTATTCCCCCTGCTCCTCCAGAACCACTTGAACTTTATTGTGCAGAACTCTTGGGGGGGGGGGGGGTTCAGTCAGTTAGAGTGGGACTCTTTTTTTTTTCTTGAGGCTTGCTGCAGTACCAGCGCACTGACCACCAGGGGCAGTGTTCTGCACCGCTATTCTGAAGGACAATACTGTTACCGTTGTAATTTTTATCCTTTGCACAGCACTTATAGTCTAGGACTCCTTGGGAGGGAAGGAGACTTTGCGTTCAGACGTGAGCGTGCAGTCTTAATCCTAACCTTTGGAGGCTGTAAAATATTAGTACAAATTATATGGATATGTCAGGATGCATGTTTTTTTTTTTTTAATACAGGTTTTTTTTTTCTGGACCCACCTGTCATCGATACTGCGGAGAATGGGCAGCTAGATAGCAGGGTTGTGTATGTCATGTATATATTGCAATACAATATTTACAAGTGTTTTCTCTTTCCTACTTTTCTGTCTGGTTCGGTATCAGGTCAGCATTCGGGCTCGAATGCTTTAGGACACTGGGGACAGTGTCAATTCAAGTGGGGGGAGTATGTAGCGCCCCGTTACTTTCAGTATGGGCGCTACGCCAAAGTCAGTGGGGAATGGGAGGGATAGTTTACTCCCATTCACAATTTATTGAAATTTGGGCTGCTGTCAATTCCGAACTGTCCTGTGGGTCAGTCTGCGCTCCAAGAGTGCGTTACCACCCCTGGGCGACAGTTGGCGCTAGAGGGGTTCTGACGGACCCACCTTCCCCAGCAGCCAATCAGAGGAGGTTTTTCCCTCATTGGGCATGCTGGGGGGGGGTATATCTGTGGCATCAGCCATTAGCTGTCTGTTCTGTGCGGGGCCCGAGTTCCAGGTGCGGTATCCACCTTCAAGGTACGCACATCCATGGGCCCTACCACCGTGGCCTACTGCACAGAGGTTGCGCACCATGCGGAGCCTCGACCTAACACTGAGAGAGGCATCAGCGGCTTGCTGGGTCCCAAACCCTCTGCTGAGAGGATCCTAAGCTGAGAGCTGTGCAATGGGTATCGGCCCGGGGAGACCCCTGGAACTAGGGGTTGTCCAAGAGACATAGACGAACCATCGGGGATCCGGTCACCACACTACATGACAGGTATGCTTAAAGCTGTCAATTGGTGACACTATTTGAACTGTCTGGGGGGATTCATTCAACCTAATCTCTTATATTTCAAATTACAAAAGCCTGTGGCAGAGGCCTGTTTCCTCCCAGCGATTGACAAGTGGTGCTCCGGCTGCCAGGCCTATGATAGTTGCCTGACCGGGGGCACTTTGCCCACTCTAGCTGGAGTGGTGATGAGTTGAGCTTTATTATTGCTGAGAGCGGGTTTGCTCTCCTTCATATCCAAGGCCTGATACCAAAGTTCTCTCCTTGCTCATCAACCTTTCTCTATTGTGTGCCATGTTGATGTTGGCCGTGTCAGGCCTTGGAATAAAGCATTGAAAACTTATTTGCTGTCTGGACACTCACTCTTTATCTACACTCACAAGCATCACCCTAGACAAAACAAGAGGGCAACTCAGTACGCCGATCCCAAGCTAATCAGCGGCTCCTTCGGGGGTGAGCGCTACATAAGTTTCTACAATTAATATTTATTTATGTACTGGAATACTTCAAAACTTTGTGCGTATTTTGTTGCATTTTTGCTTGTGGGGCTTGTGCTCTTCCGCCTCAGGTGCCTTGATCGCTGTGTGAGGGGACCTATTGTCATCGTTTGGCTCGTATTTTTGTTTCCTACTCCACTATGTGGCCGTGTGACACATCGCTGTGTTTCTTATCAACTAACAGCGATGTCATTTATGACCACTGGGTGGCGATAATATCCCACCGGATGGTATAAATGGAAGCAAAAAGGTATGGACAGCCGCACTCTGTCATTAACCCAATGTTAATGAGGAGGTGGAGACTCAGCTCCTTGCACAGATGGAAAGGGCTGCAAGGTCTGGGACGGTGATAATAATGGGGGATTTTAACTACCCAGAAATTGACTGGATTAATGGCACTTCTGGGACAGTTAAAGGACAAAAATTTAAAAACCTATTGCAGGACAATTTTATGGTGCAGTTTATTGAGGCCCCAACTAGGAATGATGCTCTGTTGGACCTGATAATCTCAAACCATGCAGAGCTTATTACTAATGTTCAGATAAAGGAACACCTGGGTAGCAGTGATCATAACATGATTTCATTTAATGTTAACTATAAGCAAGAAATACATACAGGAAATATTAAAACACTAAATTTTAAGAGAGCAAATTTTCCAAGGATGAGGGCTGCTCTCCAGGACTTGGACTGGGAGGGACTATTGGCACATATGAACACAGAACAGAAATGGGAATTCTTCAAAAAGACTGTGTGGAACCTCACTGCAAAGTATGTTCCCATGGGCAATAAGTTTAAAAGGCTAAAAATAAAACCTATGTGGCTCACGGTCAAAGTTAAAAAAGCTATAAACAATAAGAAAGTAGCTTTTAAAAAATATAAAAATGAAGGAACACTAGTGTTGTTTAAATGTTACAAAGAATATAACAGGATATGCAAAAAGGAAATCAAGGATGCAAAAATTCAAAACGAACGACAGATTGCAAAAGATAGTAGGACAAACCCCAAAAAATTCTTTAAATATATTAATAGTAAAAAGGTGAAGTCTGAGCATGTAGGCCCCTTACAAAATAATCTAGAGTGGGTGACTGGGGACAAAGAGAAGGCAAATTTATTAAATGTTTTCTTCAGCTCTGTGTATACAATGGAGCATGGGGGAGCTCATGTCCAAAATGGGGGTGGGAGTGACACAGCCCCAAATCCACAATGGCTCAAAAGTGATATGGTCCAGAAATATTTAGACAGAATAAAGGTGGATAAAGCACCTGGACCTGATGGCATCCACCCACGGATCCTAGGTGAGTTGAGCTCTGTCATTTCAAAGCCACTGTATCTAATATTTAGGGACTCATTAAAGACAGGAATAGTACCACTGGATTGGCGCAGGGCCAATGTGGTGCCCATATTTAAAAAGGGAACAAAGTCTTTACCAAGTAACTATAGACCTGTTAGTTTAACTTCTATAGTTGGGAAGATACTGGAACGTTTAATAAAAGACCACATGGATGAGTTCTTGCTGGAAAAAAACTATTTAAGCAGCAGTCAACATGGATTCATGAAAGACAGAAGTTGTCAGACAAACCTGATTTCCTTTTATGAAGAGGTAAGTAAAACCCTGGACAGAGGCGTGGCTGTGGACGTGATATATTTGGATTTTGCAAAAGCGTTCGATACAGTTCCGCACACACAGCTCATGTGTAAGGTAAGGTCTACAGGATTGGATATATCAGTTTGTAAATGGATAGAAAAACTGGCTGAAAGCCAGAATTCAGAGAGTCGTGGTTAATGATTCTTACTCTGAATGGTCCAATGTTATCAGTGGTGTACCCCAAGGTTCAGTGCTGGGACCCTTACTTTTCAATATATTTATAAATGATATTGGGTCTGAGATCAAAAGTAACATTTCTGTCTTTGCAGATGACACCAAGCTATGCAGTGGAATAACGTCCTTACAGGATGTCTCCAATTTACAAGCCGACCTCAATGCTCTGTCTGATTGGGCGACTAAGTGGCAGATGAGGTTTAATGTAGATAAATGTAAAGTTATGCACTTGGGGGCTAAGAATATGCATGCATCATACATACTAGGGGGAGTACAACTGGGGGGATCTGTAGTGGAGAAGGATCTGGGGGTTTTAGTTGATCATAAGCTCAATAATGGCATGCAATGCCAAGCTGCGGTTTCCAAAGCGAGCAAAGTCCTTTCTTGTATTAAGAGAGGTATGGACTCCAGAGACAGAGATATAATTTTGCCCCTGTACAAATCATTAGTAAGACCTCATCTGGAATATGCAGTTCAGTTTTGGGCACCAGTTCTCAAAAAGGATATAGGAGAACTGGAGAAAGTGCAGAGAAGAGCAACCAAACTGATAAGAGGCATGGAGGAGCTCAGCTATGAGGAAAGATTAGAAGAACTAAATCTATTCACTCTTGAGAAGAGGAGAATTAGGGGGGATATGATCAACATGTACAAATATATAAGAGGTCCATACAGTGAACTTGGTGTTGAGTTATTCACTTTACGGTCAACACTGAGGACAAGGGGGCACTCTTTACGTCTAGAGGAAAAGAGATTTCACCTCCAAATACGGAAAGGTTTTTTCACAGTAAGAGCTGTGAAAATGTGGAACAGACTCCCTCCAGAGGTGGTTCTGGCCAGATCAGTAGATTGCTTTAAGAAAGGTCTGGATTCTTTCCTAAATGTACAGAATATAACTGAGTACTAAGATTTGTAGGTAAAGTTGATCCAGGGTAAATCCGATTGCCTCTCGGGGGATCAGGAAGGAATTTTTTCCCCTGCTGTAGCAAATTGGATCATGCTCCGCTGGGGTTTTTTGCCTTCCTCTGGATCAACTGTGGGTATGAAGTTGGGTGTATAGGATTTTACTGTGTTTTTTTATTTTGTTTTTTGTGGTTGAACTGGATGGACTTGTGTCTTTTTTCAACCTGACTAACTATGTAACTATGTAACTAACTATGTAACTCTGATAAATGTAAAAAACAATAAAAGCCTTTAATCCAGTAAAAAAACACTGCACAAACAGAGAAACAGCAAACGGTGGGATAATATAGCTGACGCATTTCACATTGTTATACAATGCTTAGTCATAGCTAGTAACAACATAAAAAACAATCTCATTTATAGTACTCCAAAGAAAAAAAGTAAAAAAGTCATGTGGTAAGTCCAGTCTATGATTGGTCTGAACTAATTGCAGTAATCCCATATATCTGTGGGTAGACACAGCGGAGAGAGACTACACCCATTGGAACCAGATAAAAAGGTATTCAAAGATCAGCTGACAAAAGGCAAAACATTTTTTTATGATAAATGAAAAAAAGTAAAAAACTTAAAAAACACACACAATTACACATAAGTCAATGGGAGTAAAATAACAATAATCGTAGCATCTGCTTGTGTAACCAGGTATAGGTGTGGATGTGAGAAAAAAAAAAAAAGGACATATAAGCGCAAGATCGCTGCAAAGTATGATAGTCAGTGAAAGGGCTAATTGGTGTGAGTATAAGGTAAAAATGTGTAAAAGCTAAAGTGAAAACCGTAAATCACGGAAAGCTGAAAGATTTGTCAGTATGCTGGCTAGCAGCATGATCCATGAGCATATGTAAAGAAATGCTGGATGGTATAATGTCCAGCAAGTGAAATTATCATAAATGGGGGATAATAAACTCTTGGTGTACTTCGCTGCAGTGGCGTGGGAAAAAGAGACAAAGTGTAAGTACTAACATCGTGTGTAAAAGTAAGAAAAAATAATTATAAATAAAAAGGATTTATGAGCGCAGGATTGCTACAAAGTGTGATAGTCAGTAAAATGGCTAATTGGTGTGAGTATAGGGTAAAAACATCTAAAAGCTAAAGTAAAAATCGTGAATCATGGAAAGCTGAAAGATTTGTCAGTATGCTGGCTAGCAGCATGATCCATGAGCATACAAAGTTAATGATCCATCTCACAGCAAGTATACTCGCTGTGAGAGATGGTACTGAAACTATATGCATGACTGTCCATGTTATGAACCAGCAATAGTCAAAAGAATCCACATGAATAAGAGATCTGTGAATGAAAACACGTCACGGCTTATGGATATACCGTATGTATATGTGAAAATATGCATAATGGATATATAGAGCGCCCGGCTGGATGTCATGAACGTGGGGGATGAAAGTAAAAATGTGGTGAAGAAGGAAATAAACTAAAAGTGTGAAGCGAGGAACCAGAAGTAAGAAAGGGATTATGTGTAAGTGAAAGCTTATGCACGATAGAGTATAAAACCCCTCGTGCATAAAGTCAGATGTAAATAATGACAAATATCAAAAAACATTGCAATATAAAGTGTCCTGTAAGGGAATACACATGCGAATGTTAAATATGAAAAAAAGGGGAATCCCATTATTAATTCTAGACAATATTTGCTGTTAATATAGAGATTGCTTAATTAAAAGTTGTTAATAGTAGAACCTTAAGAAAGTCAATTATGTTCATACTGTCTGTATGATAAATGATGCACAGATGTCAGTGTGTCTAGGACATGAAAAGAATATGTATAATAACCCACCCGATGGTCTTGGTCTCCCTGCTGCGGCATCTCCTGGATGCCGGACTCTTGGCCTGTGCGTCTATCCGACGCATGTGCGGGAGCCCTTGGCGGCCAGCTTCGATGATGTCATGTCGGCTGCGCCGACATGGACGCCAAACGAGCGGGACGGTGCTATATAAGCACGCCACTTCAGGGTGCTCAGCTTATGCAGCTTCCTGGGAAGCTTGGGGTGTTAGCGCATGCTGCTTTCGGCCTATAGCTAAGGTTAGTGGATCCTCTGTTATGGCTGTACCTTCTATCTTTTGGCCTAGTTGAGCTAAATGCTGTATGCTCATTTGTTTTGCCCCCATTGTGTCTTTTCTGCATCTGTTTAGCGGCTATTGGTCCGCTGGTGCGATCACTCATCTGCGGGGGTTACCTTTCAGCATATGGACTTCTTTTAAAACGCCTTTTATGCCTGCCAGTCACATTGGAGTTTGTTCCAGTCTGGTAAACTTAGGGAATTATATATTCATCAATGATCGATGATCGCTAGGTAAGCCTTATACAATTGTATCCACCTTTTAATCTATGCTAGCCTCTAGTACTGAATTATAATAGCATTATGATTATGTTTACAGGTCTTCAGGTCCTAACAACACCTTGCTATTAAAGGGAGTTTTACAAACTTCCCTGTATATACCAGCCTTTGGCGTTACCTTTGTAATTATACCTCAGTACCCCTGATGTACACTGCCTGCTGTGATTTTTTGTAAGTATTTTGCTCATGGACATTATGATTAATGTATATTATTAAAAGTCCTCTTTCTTGTATACTAGCAACCTTTTTACCAGTCAGCCTCGCCCCCATAGTGTTGTTTGTAGGCATCTTTGTAGCTGTCGGTGGCAGGTGGTCCGATCCTCTTTTGGTTCATCCTGGTTTTCCTGTTGAGATTGAGCTTTCGCCCTATTTGCTTCAAATTTGCATATATACACACATAGTGAATGTTATTTTTGCAAACATTTCTGTATGTATACCTTACTAATATCTATTCTCTCTATACAGCACACTTAATAAAGGCTTTTTGAAGAAGCGTAATTTTACGTGAAACATGTCAAGCCAATCCCCCTTAGAATCTGCGCCAACCTATATTTAAGTGTATTCTCAAACAGAGATACGCTTAAACATATCTAAGATACGACGGCTTGCGCCGTCCTATCTTAGGTTGCAATATTTCGGCTGGCCGCTAGGTGGCGCTTCCATTGTGGTCGGCGTAGAATATGTAAATCAGTAGATACGCCTATTCACGAACGTACGCCCGGCCGCCGCAGTACATTTATGCCGTTTACGTAAGAGATAGGCCGCCTAAAGTTAAAGCTGCCCCCTAGGTGGAGTAGCCAATGTTAAAGTATGGCCGCCGTTCCCGCTTCGAAATTCGAAAATTTTACGTTGTTTGCGTAAGTCGTCCGTGAATAGGGATTTACGTTGTTTACGTCCACGTCGAAATCAATAGGCCCGTGGGGCGGACGTAGCCGCAATACACACTGGGAAATGTAGGCGCACGGCGCATGCGCAGTAAAAAAAAACGTCAAAAACGTCAGGTCACGCTCCATCACCATAAAACACGTCCCCTCAGCTAAATTTAAATTAGGCGCCCTTACGCCCGCCCGCTTTAGGCTACGCTGCGGTAACTTAGCAGGCAAGTACTTTGAGAATCAAGTACTTGCCTCGCTAACTTACGGCGGCGTAGCCTAAACACGCTAAGCTACGCCGCCGCAAAGTTGCGGCCATCTCTCTGAATCTGGCTATAAGTCTGTTGCTATGTTTAGTTCTTGTAGAACTTGTTTTTATGAGTACTGTATGTAATAAAACCTTTTTTATACAATTTTTTTATTGTATTCCTACCTTATTATTGTGCCTCTAAAGTCCATGACTAGCCCTTTTTTTCCGTTTTCAAAAAGCAGAATGTATTACACCAGTTATAAAACTTTTTTTTTCCAGTATTGTTTGTCACTGTGTGTAGCAAGAGGTAAAGCAGCAAAACAGAAAAAAAAAATCTGCAGTACCCAAATACACCAATGCTGCACAGTGCACAATACAAATCCACTATAATATGCTTTCTATGTTAGAAAGTATATTATAAGTGTATTACACCCCTATATACTGCACACCAAACAATAGTACACCTATACCAGTCCTTATAAAGGACTTTTGTGGACCTTTTAGCTAGCGATTTGTTTCAATACAGCCTGTCCCTGCTCCACACAGCAACCTCTCCCTACACTGACAAAAAGCAGAATGTAAAATGGCCACCAGATCAGGTCTACTTATAAGGTAGGGGTATGTCCATGTGCTGAAATGTCTCAATTGGATGTCCTGTATCACCTGATGGATGTGTCATGGGTCAAAGTTCTTCTCAATGTAAAATTGCGGACGGGCACGAATATCGCCAGATGTCCGCCTGTTTGGCAAACCGCGAACGAGCAAAGTTTGCCGCGAACCGACCGCCGGGAGAACCGCCAGGCCATCTCTACTCAAGAGGCCTTCATTGCCATGGTGAACTGACCTTTTGTGTATACTATGAAAAACTGCAAGGAAAAGATACTGTACGTTTAAAGATACAGTATATCTAAAATGTTAAAATCTTTTATTTCCCAATTTGCCAACAGAATACATAGTGAAACATTTTTAGAACAGTTGCTTATAGTTCATCACTATATATAATATAAGAGGGCTCATACTTATGTGCCATAAAAAGCAGATATCTAAATAAGAAATAATCAAAAATGCTAATCAGAAATGCTCTTAAACTACCTTAAAGCAGAGCTCCACCCAAAAGGGACAGCTCTGCTTGTTCGCAGCCCCCCCACACTGCCACATTTGCCACTTTTTTTGGGTAGGGAGGGAGGAGTGGGTACCTGGTTTTGACAGGTACCTGATTCCACTTCTAGGTAAGATCGCCGGCTATGTCCTGCCCCTCCTTCTTCCTCCACTGACTTCTGGGACACACACAGGTCCCAGAAGATGGTGGGACCATTCAGAAAGCACAGCACAGCTCACACATGCGCAGTAGGGAACCGACTTCACTGGCAGTTTTCATTAGTAAACATGCCGGCGTCTGCACTGAAGCAGATTGAAGAATAGGCTTGGGGTGCTGACATCTCTGGATCCCTGGACAGGTAAGTGTGCCTATATGACTTTTATTAATTTTTTGCCCAGACTGGAGCTCCTCTTTAACTGCAGCAAAGCACTGCTAGAATAAATGCTCACAAAAATAAGCAATAACCAACATGCATTTAAACAGCCTGCATTAATGATGTCATATCAGATTCTTTGCATAAGTGGCCACAACAGTATAAATATTTACGGTATATCCTTAAAAATATAAACAACCTAGTGTTTTTTATTTGCTGTTAAAGTACCACTTTGCTGTTAATAACCATGGTATGGGTTCTTTTCAAGAGACAGTGAAAAATGCAGGCTCCTAATTTTGTTTTATTTACCAGACCAAAAGCCTGAGCTGTAAAGTATGGGACTGGCCTTTATTAGCCAATAGGGATGGGCATTAAACAAAAAGCAAACATGTATTAAATTGCAGCCTACGATTTCTAATGCCGCGTACACACGATCGGAAGCCTGAAGTGAGCTGTTGATCAGTAATTCCGACCGTCTGTATGCTCCATCAGACTTTTGCTGTGTGAATTTCCACCAACAAAAGCAAAAAACACGCATGCTCAGAATCAAGCAGAAGAGACGAACTGCCTATTGAACTTCATTGATCTCGGCTCATCGTACGTCACCGCATTCTTGACGGTCGGAATTTCCGACAAGATTTGTGTGACCCTGTGTATGCAACACAAGTTTAAGCCAACATACCGCCAGAAAAAATCCACGGTTTTCTTGTCGGAATTTCTGATCGTGTGTACGCGGCATTAGATGTGAACAATATTGGTTGTATCAGCACAGAGTGGTCCTGTGGATACTTCTAAAATGAACAATTCCGCGTCCTGTTAATTGGAACAAGAAAAATAGAATAGAAGGCTTGGACTTTTTAGGCACAACCCGATAGATAGTAAATGTTATAAAAAAAGTTTATTATACATATAGAAAATACATAAAAAATATCCACATAACGAACAATTTGGGGTGTTCGCGGCAAATTCGAAAGCTGCGGAACACCCTTAAAAAGTCTATAGGAGAAATCAAAAGTGCTAATTTTAAAGGTTAATATGCAAGTTATTGTCATAAAAAGTGTTTGGGCACCTGGGTCCTGCCCCAGGGGACATGTATCAATGCAAAAAAAAGTTTTTCCGGGAGCAGTGATTTTAATAATGCTTAAAGTGAAACAATAAGCGTTAAATATTCCTTTAAATCTCGTACCTGGGGGGTGTCTTTAGTATGCCTGTAAAGTAGCGCATGTTTCCCGTGTTTATAACAGTCCCTGCACAAAATGAAATTTCTAAAGGAAAAAAAAGTAATTTAAAACTACGCGCGGCTATAATGAATTATCGGGTCCCGTCAATACAGATAAAAAGTAATTGAAAAAAACAACATGGCCCCCCCCCCCAGTTCATTACCAGGCCCTTTGCGTCTGGTATGAATATTAACCACTAGCCGACCGCGCACCGTCATTATACGGCGGCAGGTCGGCTCTTCTGGGCGTGTGCCCGGCGGGCGCGATCGCCTCCGGGCACACGCGATCGCTCGTTACAGAGCGGGAACCGGGAGCTGTGTGTGTAAACACACAGCTCCCCCCGGTCCTGTCAGCGGGGGAAATGCTGATTTTCTGTTCATACAATGTATGAACAGAGGATCAGTGTTTCCCCTAGTGAGGCCACCCCCCCCCCCACAGTAAGAACACACCCAGGCATACTTAACCCCTTCCCCGCCCCCTAGTGTTAACCCCTTCACTGCCAGTGGCATTTTTATAGTAATCCAATGCATTTTTATAGCACGGATCGCTATAAAAATGCCAATGGTCCCAAAAATGTGTCAAAAGTGTCCGAAGTGTCCGCCATAATGTTGCAGTACCGAAAAAAAATCGCTGATCGCCGCCATTACTAGTAAAAAAAATATATTAATAAAAATACCATAAAAATACCCCCTATTTTGTAAACGCTATAACTTTTGCCCAAACCAATCAATAAACGCTTATTGCGATTTTTTTTTTACGAAAAATATGTAGACTAATACGTATCGGCCTAAACTGAGGAAAAAAAATGATTTTTTATATATTTTTGGGGGATATTTATTATAGCAAAAAGTAAAAAATATTCATTTTTTTTTAAATTGTCGCTCTATTTTTGTTTATAGCGCAAAAAATAAAAACCGCAGAGGTGATCAAATACCACCAAAAGAAAGCTCTATTTGTGGGAAAAAAAGGACGCCAATTTTGTTTGGGAGCCACGTCGCACGACCGCGCAATTGTCAGTTAAAGCGGCGCAGTCCCGAATCGCAAAAAGTCCTCTGGTCTTTGGGCAGCAATATGGTCCGGGGGTTAAGTGGTTAAGGTGAACCCCACGTCAAATAAAAAACAAAACAAAGAATAAAAAATGCATGGGGGGTCTCCCCAAATTCCATACCAGGCCCTTCAGGTCTGGTATGGATTTTTAGGGGGAACCACACGTCAAAATAAAAAAAAATGGCATGGGGTTCCACCCAAAAAATACCATACCAGACCCTTATCCGAGCAGGAGGCAGAAAAGAGGGGGGCGAGACAGCGCCCCCCCCTCTTGAACCATACCAGGTCACATGCCCTCAACATGGGGAGGATGTCCTCCCTTGCCCAGTGGTTGTGGGGGTCTGCGGGCGGGCTTATCCGGAAGCCCCCTTTAACAAATTACATTACATTACATTGTACCCCTACCATTTCATCCAAAAAAGTTAAAAATAAAAAAAAACACACAGCTTGGTAAAGGTCCTTTAACCACTTGCTTACTGGCCCATAGTCAAAAGACGTCCTGTTTTTAAAGATGGATATCTCGAGAATGGCAGCAGCTGCTGCCACAAACGAGGTATCCATCTTTAGTGTGTGCGGTCCTGTAAACGATAACGGCGGTCTCCGCGGCGGATTCCGTTATCGGTGGCGGGAGCCGTCGGTAGCGGCGGAGGCGATCGGGACCGTTTGGCTGGTGACTGGGGACGAGACTGAAGGAAAAATCTCCTTCACCCGTCCCCATAGCTCTGCTGGGCGGAAGTGACGTCAAAACGTCAGTCCCGCCCAGCTTCTTAAAGAAACATTTTTTTTTTGTCATTTGAAAAAATGACATTTTCTATTTTTTTTTTCTTGCATTTTAGCCTAAATATGAGATCTGAGGTCTTTTTGACCCCAGATCTCATATTTAAGAGTACCTGTCATGCTTTCATGTTTCATGTTTACATTCCTTGTAATAGGAATAAAAGTGATCAAATAATTTTTTTTTTATTTCAGTGTAAAAAAATTATAAACTAAATAAAAATAAATAAGAAAACAAAAAACGCCCCGTCCCGACGAGCTCGCGCACAGAAGCGAACGCATACGCGAGTAGCGCCCGCATATGAAAACGGTGTTCAAACCACACAAGTGAGGTATTGCCGCGATCGTTAGAGTGAGAGCAATAATTCTAGCCCTAGACCTACTCTTTAGCAACCTGTAGAATTTTTTAAACGTCGCCTATCGAGATTTTTAAGGGTAAAAGTTTGACGCCATGCCACGAGCGGGCGCAATTTTTAAACATGACATGTTGGGTATCATTTTACTCGGCGTAACATTATCTTTCACAATATATAAAAAAATTGGGCAAAATTTATTGTTGTCTTATTTTTTAATTCAAAAAAGTGTTTTTTTTTTTCAAAAAAAGTGCGCTTGTAAGACCGTTGCGCAAATACGGTGTGACAAAAAGTATTGCAATGACTGCCATTTTATTCTCTAGGGGGTTAGAAAAAAATATATATATAATGTTTGGGGGTTTTAAGTAATTTTCTTGCAAAAAAAACTGTTTTAGTCTCGTAAACACCGAATCTGAAAAACAGGCTCGGTAAGCAAGAGGTTAATAAAAAAAAAATTCCAGCGCTGTAATCCTTCTATGACCCGGACCCACCGCCACGAATGATACCGCCCCTATAGGAGGCCCCCAGACAAATGACGCGCAACCCATCTGACAGCTCTTAAATAACCAAGGGCAGTGTCACGGGAAACCCCCGTTGCATCAGAGGAGGGCGGGGTCATCTGTGACACCACAGGGAATCCACCGGAAACCCCCGTTGTGTCAAAGGGGAGTGGGGTCACCTGTCCACCTCAGGGGTTATTTAAGAGCTGTCAGACGGATCGCGCGTCATTCGGCTGGGTGCCTCCTTTTTTATCAAAATTTCTTTTATTGATTTTTTTCCAAATAGAACAATAAATACACATAAAATCAACATACAGACTTACAACATATTGGTCTCAATAGGTACCTCTTATACCATAAAGAAAAGAAAAAAAAAGGAAAAGGAGAAGACTTCGTCTGTCACTAGTGCTACAGGATTACTCACTTCAAACTTGCCCCATGTCTAATTTTCCCTTTAAGATTTAATTTCCCTGGGGGGGGGCCCTGGGGACAGAACTCAAACCCCCCTAGCGGTGGGGGGAGGGAGGCGACGGGGCAGGGTGAAGACGGAGGGTACAAGACGAGAGGAAAGAGGAGGAGAGAAGAAAAAGAGACACACACAAAAAAAAAAAAAAATTAATCCAGGGGTAATAAATTCTCCCTATTGTGTATTTACAAAGTGTAAAAAGAGGGAAGGCCAAATTCCCTACCTTGTGAAAGAGAAAAAGAAAAAAAAAATATATATATATAAGATCAAAAAATTTAATACATGGGGGAAGATCACCCCTATTGTGCATATATTATTATTATTTTAATATTATAAACGTGCAAAAACCCACCTCACCCAAAAAAAAAAAAAAAAAAAAAAAAAAAATTAAACAGAAAGATTAAGTGAAAAAGCCAAAACGCTTATTCCAGGGGGGGAATAAATCCCCCTATTGTGTGTTTACAAGGTTTAAAATAGAGGGATAATCAGGTTCCCTACATTGTGAAGGAAGAAAAAAAAAAAAAAAGAATAAATTAATATCGGGTGAGGATTCACCCCTGTTGTGTATAATATTATTATTACTAACGTTATAAAGTGCTATCATATCCCTAACCAAAAGAGGAAAGAAAAAAAAAAAAAGGAAAAATCAAGAGGTAAAATATAAGGGGGAAAAACACCCCTATTGTGCATATATTATTATTATTTTAATATTATTAACGTACAAAAGCCCACCTCACCGACACAAGAGATAAAAAATAAAGAACTATAAAATAAAAAGATGAGTAAGAAGGGGAACATGGTCCCCTATATTATAAAGAGTGAAAGAAAGGAGAGATTATTATGGAGAGAATAATTCCCCTTGTGTATAGTACAAATGATAAAGAAAAAAAAAAAAGGGGGGGGGGCGGGAGGGCACATATGTCCCGACCACCCTCCTCCTCTATTCCTCTCCTCCCCCTCCCCCCCGCCCACCCCGTCGCCTCCCAACCCCCTGTATTCCCTCCATCCCTTCCAGGTCGTCTCATATCTCGGCCTGGATTCAACCTGAAAGGACCACAATTCCTCCATCATTCTGATTTTATCGATTTCCTGGAGCCATTCTCCTATCGAGGGCACTTCTTTTTTCCTCCAATTCCTAGGTATTAGTGCCTTGGCTCCGTTCAATAAGAACGGAACCAGGGACCCTCTATACTTTTTCCTGGATAGGCTCGTAACATGAAACAGACATTCCCAGGGATCATATTTTATCTCATATCCGCTTATTTTTTTAATCAACACCAATATCTCCCTCCAGTATACCTGTATCAAGGGACACTGCCACCATATGTGAGCATGGGTTCCCTCCATCCCACACTCTCTCCAGCATAGAGGGGAGGCCTCGCTATCCATTCTGTGTAATTTCACTGGGACATAATACCATCTAGTGAGTAATTTATAATTGGTCTCTTTAACTTTTGCATCCATCGATGTAGTATGGACATAGTCAAAAACCTGTCTCTTCTTTTTATTAGATATGGTTTGGTTCAGTTCTCTTTCCCAGCTTTCTATCATATTCAATCCACCCAGTTCTATCTTGGTTTTCAACACTTTGTAAACACTTGATATTCCCTGCCTTCCCATTCCTCCTTGGGTCATATATTTTTCCCATTGATTTAGTTCATTCATAGCTCTCAGGGGTTTTGGCAAAGTGTTTACAAAGTGTTGAACTTGTCTGTGCCTCCACCTGGGGACAGTCCATATCTTTCTTGAAGTTCAACCACCGTACATAATTCATTACCCTTTATTACATCCTTCAATTTCAAAGTGTCTGAGGTCGCCCACTTCAGGTACATCCCTCCTCCCTTACCAGGTGGGAAGAAATCTGTACCCGTGAGTGGCAGCAGCGGACTATTAAAAAGCCATTTTTTAATCCTGCAGACCTTGTCCCATATTCTGAAAGTTTCTTTTGTTATTACAGGAGTATCACTGGGCAGACCTCTATATTGCTTCGGTACCCATATTATATTTCCCAGATCTTTCCTACTTAAGCTTTCTTCAACTTCCATCCACTATTTTTTACGGCCACCCTCACCCGGCCCCCAGTCTATGATCCTCCTTAATATGGCAGCCTCATAATACCTTTTAAAGTCCGGCAGCTGTATTCCTCCTTCCTCTTTACATCTAATCAGGGTCTCTGCCGCTATACGAGACTTTTTCCCCTTCCATATGAAACCTCTTATTATCCTTTCCAGGACTTTAAAAAATATTTCCGGAATTTTTATCGGGAGTGTTTGGAAAATATATAAAACTTTGGGCAGAATCATCATCTTTATAGTATTAATCCTTCCCCACCATGATACTCTTTCTATACTATATCCTTTTAATTCTGATTTTACTTTGTTCAATATTAGTATATAGTTATCTTCATATAGGTATCTTTCTGTGCTAGATAAGAAAATACCCAGATATTTCATCCTCCTCTGCTTCCATTTAAATGGATATAGGGCCTCAAGTTCCCTGCGCTCTTGTGGACTTAAAGATATGCTCATTATCTCCGCTTTTTCTTTATTGATTTTGAGATTCGAAATCTCACCATATCGTTCATATTCTGACATTATCCTAGGTAATGTCGCCCTAGGATTAGATACATAAAGCATCATGTCGTCCGCAAATGCAGATATCTTGTGCTCCCTTCTCTCTAGTTTTATCCCTTCTATTTCCTGGTTCATCCGTATTGTTTCTAATAGCGGCTCTAAGGATAAAACGAATAAGAGGGGCAATAGCGGGCAACCCTGCCGGGTCCCATTAAAAAGTGGGAAACTATCCGACAGGGTTCCATTCACCCTCACCTGTGCCGAGGGATTTGAGTACAGAGCCCCTATCCACCTAAGCATGCTCGGGCCAAATCCTATATGGGACAGATTTGCTAGCATAAATTCCCAGTCCAACCTGTCAAATGCCTTTTCGGCATCTAAGGACAGGAATACTACTGGTTCTTTATTCTTTTTAGCTTTCTGTATTAGAAATATTACCCTTAGGATATTTTCTCTCGTTTCTCTCCCGGGTATGAACCCTGCCTGGTCATTTTCTATCAAACCAGCCAGGAGCGGTCTTATTCTCTCTGCAAGGATTTTTGAGTAAAAATGGAGGCTGTATTGTTCGTGGCCGCGGATCCGGGTTGTAGAAGAACTACAGCGCTGGATTTTTTATTTTATTTTTTATTAAAGGACTTGTCCCAAGCTGTGTGTGTGTTTTTTACAGTTTTTGGCACGTTTTTAGGTGAAATGATAGGGGTAAATGTACCCAGTTACCAATTCACATAGGGGGGCCAGCATCTAGGGGTCCCCTTTGTTTAAGGGTGCTTCCAGATTCCGATAAGCCCAACGCCCGCAGACCCCCACAACCACCAGGCAAGGGTTGTGGGGATGAGGCCCTTGTCCCCATCAACATGGGGACATCCTCCCCATGTTGGGGGCATGTGGCCTGGTATGGTTCGTCCCCCCTCTTTTCCTGAAGCCTGCCAGATTACGTGCTCGGATAAGGGTCTGGTATGGATTTTTAGGGGATTTTTGGAGGTAACCACGCGCCTTTTTTTAATTTTGGTGCGGGGTTCCCCTTAAAATCCATACCAGACTTGAAGGGCCTGGTAATGGAATTTGGGGGGACTCCCACACATTTTTTTGTTCGTGGTTCCCCTTATTATTCATACCAGACCCAAAGGGCCTGGTAATGGACTGGTGGGGAACCCATGTAATTTTTTTCAATGACTTTTATCTGTATTACCGGGACCCGACAATTCATTATAGCCGCGAGTAGTTTTAAATGATATTTTTTTCTTTAGAAATTTTATTTTGTGCAGAGACTTTTCTAAGCATTGGAAACATGCGCTACTTTACATGCATACTATAGACACCCCCTAGGTACGAAATTTAAAGGAATATTTCACTTGTATTGTTTAACTTTAAGCATTAAAATCACTGTTCCCGAAAAAACTTTAGTTTTTAAAACTTTTTTTGCATATCATGTCCCCTGGGGCAGGACCCAAGTCCCCAAACACTGTTTATGACAATAACTTGCATATTAACCTTTAAAATGAGCACTTTTGATATTTAATTTTCATGTCCCATAGACTTTAACGGTGTTCACATGTTCGAACAAATTTTTTGCCTGTTCACTCTGCTGTGAACCAAGCCAGGGGTTGTTTGGCTCATCCCTATAGTGATGAGGAGCAAATGTGTGATATAGAAGAGTTCCCTCAGCTACTGCCGCTAGTGTTAAAATTGAGCTGTCTGCCAATGCAGCTCCGCTGGTGTACAATACTAAATCTTTTGAGGAGGATAGGTGGGCTTGATGGGTCCCCAAACCTCACCATACCAAGCAAACGCCCATGAATAAGTCTTATTGCAAGCAAGATGTTGTTGCTGGGTACCTGGTTCAGCGTGCTCTAGACGCATGAGTCCTACCCCGGTATGGAGACCCTAAGAACCTGCCCAGGCTGTCTAAGGAGCAGCGAGTCATCATAAAGAAACTGGCTGAGGAATACGGGTATCTGTATCCCTACATACTGGCTCACCTAGAAAAGGAAATTCTGGATAAAGAGACCCAATGGGTAGATGGATCCGGATCCCTCTATAGGTAGAATTTCCGAAGCTGTCACCAAAAGTTTCTGAGAGATATGTTTCAGTGTTGCACACCTGGTGCTACGGACGTAAAATCAATCTGGACAGTGTAATTATCTGCAGGCCAGACAAGAAGGACATTAAACACTTTTATTACTATGGTAAATACAAAAGGAGATGATTTGAAGTTGCCAAATCCCAGGTACTACTTGCATAGGCGTGCGCACGGGGGGGGGGGGGGGGCCGGGTGTGCCTGGGCACACCCTAATCACCCCGTACTGTCGCCAGAGATCTCCCCAGAAATGCTGCATCCATGAGAATGTGTGGCCCACGCTGCCTGTGTAACAGTTTCACAGGCAGCAAATCGTGAGAATTGCCAGAGCTGTTCAGTGTATGAAGCTGCCAGATAATGACACAGCAGGGAGGGAGAGACACCAGCTGTTAAAAGTCAGTGGTGATGTCGGGTGTGGGTGGGACTGAATGGATATCAAACACCAGCCAATGGGATGGGGTCTGGGCGAGCTGCTACATTTATGTGGCTCTGCCCCCTCTATGAAGCAGCTCAATCATTGGCTGGTGTTTATAGCGCTTAGTCCTGCCCACCCCCACATCGCGGCTGAGTTGTAAGTCATCACTACTCAGCCGCGATGTTGGGGTAGGCGGAACCAAGCACCATCAACACCAGCCAATAATTAGGCTGCTTCAGAGAGAGGGCGGGGCCAGAGAAATGTAGCGGCCCGCCCAGACCCATCCCATTGGCTGGTGTTTAATAACTGTTCAGTCCCACCCACCCCCTACATCACAGCTGACTTTTAACAGCTAGTGTCTCTCCCTGCATGCAGTGTCATTATCTGACTGTTTCATACACTGAACAGCTCTGGCAATTCTCATGATCTCCTGAATGTAAAAACTCCCCTTTTCCCCTATCTGTGCTAACCAATGCTGCCAATCAGTGCCAACCAATGCTGCCAATCGGTGCCAACCAATGCTGCCAATCAGTGCCAGCCAGTGCTGCCTATAAGTGCCAGCCAGTGCTGCCTAATGCCTATAAGTGCCAGCCAGTGCTGCCTATCAGTGCCAACCAATGCTCCCAGTGCCAACCAATGCTCCCAGTGCCAACCGATGCTGCCAATCAGTGCCAACCAGTACTGCCTATCCGTGCCAGTGCTGCTTATCAGTGCCAACCAATGCTGCCTATCAGTGCCAACCAGTGCCATTCAGTGCCAACCAATGCTGTAAATCAGTTCCAACCAATGCTGTCAATCAGTGCTGCATATCAGTGCCGCCAATCAGTGCCCATAAGTGCTGCCAGTGCCCATCAGTGCTGCCTATCAGTGCCTATCAGTGCACTGATATGGACACTGATAGGCTCTGATTTTCAGCACTGATAGGCTCTGATTTGCAGCACTGATATGCCTATCAGTGTCCATAAGTGCAACCAATTAGAGCCCAGTGATGCATATCAGTGCCTATCAGTGCCGCCTATCAGTGCCAATCAGTGCTGACGATCAGTGCCACCTATCAGTGTCGATCAGTGCTACCAATTAGTGCCAATCAATGCTGCCAATCAGTGCAGCCTATTAGTGCCCATCAGTGCTGCCTATCAGTGCTGCCTTAGCAGGGATGGTGGAAACCCCTCTTCAGATAATTGCAATACAAATTACCTTCAAGTGCAACAACTTTTTAGTTGGGAGGTTCACACCATTATAGCACTTTGGAATTTAAATTTTTTAGATTGTTACACTTAATTGTATATGTTTTAGTCACTGTTATAGACACATTAAGGGGACTCATGTTCCCCCGGATGCCCCTCTCATAGCTGTGGATATAGAAGCATTGTACTCTAGCATCCCGCACGAGCAGGACATTCGGGTGACCGAGTCCTTTCTAAGGGAACAGGATCATACCACCTGGTCTCATAATGGAATTATTTTATATTTGCTTAGGTTCATGACTACAGTTAAATTCATCACTCGTTTTTCTGCTCATGAAAGCTCTTTGCGAGCATCAATTTCCAATAATTGGCATATCCTAGCTGAAGATCATACTTTATCCATGTATATAAGTCCCACTCCAGAATTGGTCTTTAGACGGGCAACCTCATTTCAAGATACCCTGACTAGCAGTCATTATCAACCTAAGGTTCAGACTACATCTCACTCCCCCCGGAGGGACCTACCGCTGTGACAGATGTAGCCATTGCCCTTGGATTTCTGAGGGAAAGGGCATTCGCCTGCCCAATGGTCAGTGGTTCCAATCAGGACAATATGCTGACTGTGCTACCCGTGGAGTTATTTACCTTATGACTTGTCAATGTCATGCATTTTACATAGGTAAAACTATCCGCAAACTTGGTATAAGGATGATGCATCACCTCTACTATTCTGACGGAGGCAAAATTCTAACACCTGTGACCAGACATATAGGTCTACACCATAGATTTGATAATACAGTGATCTCTTTCTTCACATTGCAGGTCATTCCCCCCAATCCCAGGGGTGGTGACTGGAATAATGCCATATTAAGAGCTGAAATTTATTGGATTAAAAAACTCTCCGCTCTTATTCCCCTAGGTATTAACAAGGTTAATTCCTACAAACCCTTTCTGTATAGGGTGATCTTCTACTAACTGGTCTAGCTGACCATAATGCCCCTGTTCTATGTTTGTTGCTCAATATTTTATAATCTCCTTTATGTCCCAGTACATATACACATTGGCCCGGATTCACAAAGCACTTATCTCGAGATACGCCCCGTAAGTGTAACTATGCGCCGTCGTATCTGTGCGCCGTGCCCACAATCTGAGATCCGCCTAAAAATAGGCTTCCTACGACCGACATAACTTGCCTACGCTGTCGTATCATGGGCGCATATTTACGCTGGGCGCATTTTCCGCTCCCATTGATTTTCTATGCACATATGCAAATGAGGGAGATACGCCGATTCACGAACGTAGTTGCGCCCGGCGCATAATATACGCGGTTTGCGTAAGTCGTTCGTCCGGCGTAAAGTTATTCTCCATATAGGAGGCGCAACTCATGCAAAGGTATGGACCAGGGAAAAGAGCCGTCGTATTTTACGTCGTTTACGTAGTACGTGAATATGGCTAGGCGTAGGTTACGTTAACGTTGTAGGCAGTGATTCGACGTATCTTCGGCTGATGTTTCGACGTGATTCTGAGCATGCGCACTGGGATGCGGCCACGGGACGGCGCATGCGCCGTTCATTTTAAGTACTTCTATGGCGCTTGGCCCATCATTTGCATGGGGTCACGCCTCATTAGCATGGCTCACACCCACTTCCACCTACGCTGGCTTACGCCGAGGAAACCCAGCGTAGATTTGAGAGCAAGTGGGAGCAAGTAAAAAAAGGGGGGGGAACTCTGCGCTAAACCCACTTACAAGTGAGGAAAAATTGATATATGACCTCTAAATAGAGGAAGGAATGAAAAAAATGAGTGAAAAATGAATTTAAATAGGGGAGTGCTGCTGCCCATTCAAAGCTCAAATACTTAAACTTCAAAGACATACATACAAAAAAGAAATAAGCGCGCAACTCCAAACATTTAAATGTGCAATCACAAGGGAGTGAAATAATGTTATATCAAAACCATAAAGTGATGAAAGAATTGATGTGTTGATACACCCTGTACCAGGTGAACAAAAAAGATATAAATAAACCCAAAATTAATAAAGAAAGAGGTAATTGAGTGATCAAAGTCCTCAAAAAAATATATCAAAGAAAATCCTGACCACCAGATACTGAATAGCTCCACCCGACATGTTTCTCCATAACTCCGTGCCCAGTTGAAGCCAGTTATGGAGAAACATGTCGGATGGAGCTATTCTTAAAACGCCATCACACTCATATACTCCATCTCTTTGGTTCGTTCCTTGGCTGTATATTTTATTTAAGAGTCAGTATTTATATTTCTTTAGCTGAATATAAAGATTCAAGTTTCTTCAAGATGTTGGGTTAAAGTCTGCAGCGATTAATGAACTATTGCTTGGAAGTATCTGGTGGTCAGGATTTTCTTTGATATATTTTTTTTGAGGACTTTGATCACTCAATTACCTCTTTCTTTATTAATTTTGGGTTTATTTATATCTTTTTTGTTCACCTGGTACAGGGTGTATCAACACATCAATTCTTTCATCACTTTATGGTTTTCATATAACATTATTTCACTCCCCTGTGATTGCACATTTAAATGTTTGGAGTTGCGCGCTTGTTTCTTTTTTGTATGAGTGGGAGCAAGAGTGCATTGTGAATACTGTGCTTGCCTCTCTGCGCTGCGTCGGCGTAGCGTATATTCGATACGTTACGCCGGCATAAATATGCGCCGATGTATGTGAATCCGGGCCATTTTTTCCCCCCCTAGTCCTAGTTGATCCACTAAGGTATCCCAACTCTTGGACATCGCAATATTCGAGAAATGTTTTAATTGAAATCTTAAAGAAGGGTATTTGGACACGTTATCATTGAATCTATATAGTTAAACATATTTAATTTACTTAAAATTTTCTTTATATATTTTTTTTAAAACTGTTGGGAGTCTATTTCTCCATTAGCGAGTGTGTGGTTCCTCATTTTTCTGGAGTTTGCATTATTTCCACAAGAAGGTGCATGCAGGTCTCCAGTTTTGGAATCGTATCCATTGATGTCATCCAGGGGCGCCTCGGCGCAGTGTTATGACGCTCAATTGGATAGAAATCAGGTGTATCTCGTATAAATTGAGAACTAATCTGTTACACATTCCCTGTGGCAGTTCATTTGGCGGTGGAGACACATTGTGTAGTGGACCTGATGGTATGTACTTTTCCTGTATGGATTACTAGTATGATCTATTGGACAATTCTCATGAGCTTTCACTCTGAGATAAATATTTGTTCTTTGTTTCTATAGCCTGTTTTGGATCTGTTCGCTGTTCATATCTCTATTTCACCTCTGACATCTTTTGAGGCATGTGGCCTGATTCAGGGCCAGATTAAGAACATCATGGGCCTGGTGCTGAGGATTTTGGTGGGCCTTTTATAAATATACAAAAAAATGTTTGTTATAACAAATTAAATTAAAGAGAGAGAAGGAGGATGAGAGAGAGAGAGAGAGAGAGAGAGAGGATGAGAGAGAGAGAGAGAGAGAGAGAGAGAGAGAGGATGAGAGAGGGGTGAGGGGTAAGGGAGGGAGGATGATAGAGAAAGGGGGGGATGAGAGAGAGAGGATGCGCATTAGCATGTATGGGAATGACATCAACGCAGCCCAGCCAGGGCAAGTGATCGAAGGCACAGAGCCCAGAAGGAAGACCGGGTAAAGATGGAAGCGCCTGGGACCTGCCAGACAGACAATTTAAGTGTACCCTAATGTGCTGTGCATATTTGTACACTATGGCATAACCTACCTCAGGGCCTCTAAAAAGTAGTAATCTTAGCGAAGTTTACTACCGCTTTATTATAACAGGATCCCAGGAGCCTCTCATGGGGCCCCCTACTGACCCGGTGGCCCTTGGGCAGTGTCTAAGTGCATAGTTGCCAACATTTCAAAAATATTTTTAAGGAACACTTTTTTTTACAAGTGCTATATTTAGAGTAGCTGAGATCCCCTATGTTCCTCTAAACATCACAGTAGAAATCACAAAATTAAATGAGTACTAATAATGGGCAGAACAAATATGAGGACTGAGAAGATTTCCTTTAGTTGAACTAATAAAAGTGTGCCCATTCTAAAGCTGGTAATATTAAGGTTATTCAGTATAATTTTAAAGAACTGTTTTTGTGGGTAAGAGGCGTAGGAGAGGAGTAGGGACAGTATAAAACTGGAAAGTATGTGCAGATGATGGAGAGGAATGTGGAGGGTCTAACAGTGGGCACTATGTACAGGAGAGTAGTGTGGAGGGTATGACAGTGGGCAGTATGTACAGGAGAGGAGTGTGAAGGTTATGACAGAGGTTGGTAATTACCAGAGAGGAGTGTAGAGGGTATGAAAGTGGGCAGTATGTACAGGAGAAGAGTGTGGGGGGTATGACAGTGGGCAGTATGCACAGCAGAGGAGTGTGGAGGGTATCACAATAGGCAGTATGCACAGGAGAGGAATGTGGAGGGTATGAGAGCGAGCAGTATGTACAGGAGAGGGGTGTGGATGGTATGACAGTGGGTCCTATGTATAGAAGAGAAGTGTAGAGGGTATGACAGTGGGTACTATGTATAGGAGAGAAGTTTGGAGGGTATGACAGTGAACAGTATGTACAGGAGAAGAGTGTGGAGGGTATAATGGTGGGCACTATGTATAGGAGAGAAGTGTGGAGGGTATGACAGTGGGCACTATGTATAAAAGAGGAGTGTGGAGGGTATGACAGTGAACAGTATGCACAGGAGAGGAGTGTGGAGAGTATCACGGTGGGCACTATGTATAGGAAAGAAGTGTGGAGGGTATGACAGTGGGCACTATGTATAGGATAGGAGTGTGGAGAGTATGACAGTGAGCACTATGTATAGGAGAGGGGTGTG
Organism: Rana temporaria; assembly: GCF_905171775.1. Lineage (NCBI taxonomy): Eukaryota > Metazoa > Chordata > Amphibia > Anura > Ranidae > Rana > Rana temporaria. Next base: position 383,708,881 of record NC_053489.1, on the reverse strand, counting down.
GAGGGTATGACAGTGAGCAGTATGTACAGGAGGTGAGTGTGGAGAGTGCGATAGGGGGCAATATGTATAGGAGAGGAGTGTGGAGAGTGGGATAGTGGGCACTGTGTACAGGAGAGGAGTGTGGAGGGTATGACAGTGAGCAGTATGTACAGGAGAGGAATGTGGAGAGTGCGATAGTGGGCACTATGTACAGGAGAGAAGTGTATGACAGCGGGCACTATGTACAGGAGAGGAATGTGTAGGGTATGACAGTGAGCACTATGTACAGGAGAGAAGTGTGTAGAGTATGTACAGGTGAGGAGGATGAAGGAATCTGGGAAGGAAAAATGTTAAGGTTTGTGGAAGGATGTTTAGGAAATGCTTAGTGGTTAAGCGGTACATACATTGAAATCTATATCTATATTGAAATTACGCCAATTAAGCAGAGACCAGCCATAGTCGATCTATGTATGGGCTAGTTGGTTTTACACAAGTCAATTTATTATCTGACTTGAGTACAACCAGCCTGTCAGGTTTTTCCCAAAACAATCAGTGCTGCCAGCTATAGTTAGCAACACTGATCATTGTATTCACAGGCAGAACACAATAACACTGCAGGAGTGATTCCCCCATCCACAGGTCAGCAGGTGAGAGGGTGTGTGGGGACAGGCTGGGGAGAGATACTAGTCAGTCCCTGGGAAGGCCCTGGCTAGTATCAGAGCCAGATACACACAGGTTACATACGCCACAATCATTAGAGTGAGAGCAATAATTCTAGCACTAGACCTCCTCTGTAACTCTAAACATGTAACCTGTGTAGCGCCCCCTTACTTTCAGTAAAGGCACTATGCTAAAGTTAATGGGGGAATGAGAGCGATAATTTGCTCTCATTCTGAATTATGTTAAATTTGGCTATCGCCAAATCTGGATTGTTCTGCGGGTCAGACTGCGTTCTAGGGATGCGGTACCATCCCTGGGCGGCAGGTGGCACCAGAGAGGTCCAGGCGGAGCCGCTTTTCCTCAGCAGCCATTTACAGGAGTTTTCCCTTGTGGGGCATGCTAGGGAGGAGTATTTCTGTGGCGGAAGCCTTTGTTCTCGGTTCTTCGCGGGTTCCTGGTTCCAGGTGCGGCACCCACCTTTAGGGTGTGCACACATCGCGGGCCCCCCTACAATAGCCTACCTGGCCTGGGGTCGCGCGCAGCGCGGAGTTCCAGACTCTGGGCCCTCCTGGCCTGGAGCAACAGATGCCACAGAGGGGCCCCAGTGACAGACTGGGTCCCCCTTCTACTGAGGAGATCCCATTCGGTGGGGGATCGGCTTGAGGAGAACCCGGAGGCAGGTTGTCCAAAAGGGCTGGAACGAACCATCGGGGATCTGGTCCCCAGGACATTGACAGGTACACTTCCACTGTCAACCGGTGACCCTAGCGCAAATTTACTGGGAGGATAAGCTCAACTATTTAGCTCATCCAAGTTCTAGGCCTGTGGCAGAGGCCCCACCAAAGCCAGGTCTGTGGCAGAGACCTGCTCCTCCCAGCATCCTTAAAGTGACACTTCGGCTGCCAGGCCTGTGGCAGGGGTCTGTCTGAGGGCACTTCGCCCACTCCGGCTGGAGTGGCGACGAACTGTACTACTATTGCTGAAAGCAGGATTGCTTTCTTCTTCATCCAAGCCTGATACCGCAAAGTTCTTTACTTCATCAACCTTTCCTGTCCTACCTCATGTTGATGTTGGTCGTGTTGGGCCAAGAAATAAAGCATTCAGAAAACCTATTTCGCTGATTGGACATTCGTTTACTGCTCTACTCACTACTATCACCCTAGACAACGATTAGAGGTAACTTAATACGCCAATCCCAAATCAACCAGCGGCTCCTGAGGGGGTAGCGCTACACCTGTAAAAAAAGTTAAAGCTTTCGCTTAGGACAGTGGTCATCAACCCCGTCCTCAGGTCCCATTAACAGGCTAGGTTTGCAAGATAACTGAAATACATCACAGGTGATATCATTTGCTGCTCAGTGACTTCAGTATTCTAGTCTGCATCTCCCCAAGGTAATATATAAAACCTGGCCTGTTAGTGGGCCCTGTGGAAAGGGTTGATGACCGCTGGCTTAGTATACAAAAAAATCGTGCTAACTTTAGTGTTTTTTTTATATATATAATGTTTGAGGGTTCTGAGTAATTTTCTAGCAAAAAACAAAAGATGATTTTTACATGTAGGAGAGAAGTGTCAGAATTGGCCTGGGTGACAAGTTTTTTTTTTACCAAGAGTAATATACAAATAATTATTATAAGCCCTGTGATCTCATCCTCTCAGTCTGCTGCTGCAGAGTGTGTCAGCTTGTATTTAAACTGGTCGCGTTGTATGTAGCTTCTGACAGGCTGCGCAAGCAGCCCCGTATCTCCAGAACCATAAATGATAGCAGCCCCATATTTTGAACAGTTGTGTTATGGGTGTGTAGCGGGGGCATTTTTGCCTTTTAATCTTGTGTTAATGTTGTATAATGATATTTTAGGACTAATGCTATAAATGGGTATTTGGCACGATCTAGTGGCTAAAACGGGAAATGGACTTCATTATTCTTTTGTTGTTTTTCAAGAACATGGTGAGGTATTATGCTAATAGCCTACCCATGAACACTTGGGGCTGAAGTGCATGCTGGGAAGGAGACAAAAACCCTGTGGTGGCCATCTTAGGTCTCTTTGTTCCTGAGACGCATGGCCTGCCAGAAGAGCTCTGTATGGGTGTGTGTTCCACAGAGCTCGGGCCTACAGTGAGCTGAGCAGAGCAGCAGCCTTTGATTTTGTTTTACACCACAGCGTGCTGGATCAGCAGTGTGATCAAACCAGCGACTCTTGCAGGAGGTAACCCAAGAACTCCTGGTGATCTGTGAAGCAGAACAGTGTGACAGTGTGGTCGCAGCAAACAGAGATCCTGTGGAGTGGAGGCATCCATCTGCTTGGACATCGTGTGGTGAGAGGGCTGATGCCCAGAACTTTGTACTGCTTTTCACACACCTAGAGTATGTACAGGTGAGGAGGATGAAGGAATCTGGGAAGGAAAAATGTTAAGGTTTGTGGAAGGATGTTTAGGAAATGCTTAGTGGTTAAGCGGTACATACATTGAAATCTATATCTATATTGAAATTACGCCAATTAAGCAGAGACCAGCCATAGTCGATCTATGTATGGGCTAGTTGGTTTTACACAAGTCAATTTATTATCTGACTTGAGTACAACCAGCCTGTCAGGTTTTTCCCAAAACAATCAGTGCTGCCAGCTATAGTTAGCAACACTGATCATTGTATTCACAGGCAGAACACAATAACACTGCAGGAGTGATTCCCCCATCCACAGGTCAGCAGGTGAGAGGGTGTGTGGGGACAGGCTGGGGAGAGATACTAGTCAGTCCCTGGGAAGGCCCTGGCTAGTATCAGAGCCAGATACACACAGGTTACATACGCCACAATCATTAGAGTGAGAGCAATAATTCTAGCACTAGACCTCCTCTGTAACTCTAAACATGTAACCTGTGTAGCGCCCCCTTACTTTCAGTAAAGGCACTATGCTAAAGTTAATGGGGGAATGAGAGCGATAATTTGCTCTCATTCTGAATTATGTTAAATTTGGCTATCGCCAAATCTGGATTGTTCTGCGGGTCAGACTGCGTTCTAGGGATGCGGTACCATCCCTGGGCGGCAGGTGGCACCAGAGAGGTCCAGGCGGAGCCGCTTTTCCTCAGCAGCCATTTACAGGAGTTTTCCCTTGTGGGGCATGCTAGGGAGGAGTATTTCTGTGGCGGAAGCCTTTGTTCTCGGTTCTTCGCGGGTTCCTGGTTCCAGGTGCGGCACCCACCTTTAGGGTGTGCACACATCGCGGGCCCCCCTACAATAGCCTACCTGGCCTGGGGTCGCGCGCAGCGCGGAGTTCCAGACTCTGGGCCCTCCTGGCCTGGAGCAACAGATGCCACAGAGGGGCCCCAGTGACAGACTGGGTCCCCCTTCTACTGAGGAGATCCCATTCGGTGGGGGATCGGCTTGAGGAGAACCCGGAGGCAGGTTGTCCAAAAGGGCTGGAACGAACCATCGGGGATCTGGTCCCCAGGACATTGACAGGTACACTTCCACTGTCAACCGGTGACCCTAGCGCAAATTTACTGGGAGGATAAGCTCAACTATTTAGCTCATCCAAGTTCTAGGCCTGTGGCAGAGGCCCCACCAAAGCCAGGTCTGTGGCAGAGACCTGCTCCTCCCAGCATCCTTAAAGTGACACTTCGGCTGCCAGGCCTGTGGCAGGGGTCTGTCTGAGGGCACTTCGCCCACTCCGGCTGGAGTGGCGACGAACTGTACTACTATTGCTGAAAGCAGGATTGCTTTCTTCTTCATCCAAGCCTGATACCGCAAAGTTCTTTACTTCATCAACCTTTCCTGTCCTACCTCATGTTGATGTTGGTCGTGTTGGGCCAAGAAATAAAGCATTCAGAAAACCTATTTCGCTGATTGGACATTCGTTTACTGCTCTACTCACTACTATCACCCTAGACAACGATTAGAGGTAACTTAATACGCCAATCCCAAATCAACCAGCGGCTCCTGAGGGGGTAGCGCTACACCTGTAAAAAAAGTTAAAGCTTTCGCTTAGGACAGTGGTCATCAACCCCGTCCTCAGGTCCCATTAACAGGCTAGGTTTGCAAGATAACTGAAATACATCACAGGTGATATCATTTGCTGCTCAGTGACTTCAGTATTCTAGTCTGCATCTCCCCAAGGTAATATATAAAACCTGGCCTGTTAGTGGGCCCTGTGGAAAGGGTTGATGACCGCTGGCTTAGTATACAAAAAAATCGTGCTAACTTTAGTGTTTTTTTTATATATATAATGTTTGAGGGTTCTGAGTAATTTTCTAGCAAAAAACAAAAGATGATTTTTACATGTAGGAGAGAAGTGTCAGAATTGGCCTGGGTGACAAGTTTTTTTTTTACCAAGAGTAATATACAAATAATTATTATAAGCCCTGTGATCTCATCCTCTCAGTCTGCTGCTGCAGAGTGTGTCAGCTTGTATTTAAACTGGTCGCGTTGTATGTAGCTTCTGACAGGCTGCGCAAGCAGCCCCGTATCTCCAGAACCATAAATGATAGCAGCCCCATATTTTGAACAGTTGTGTTATGGGTGTGTAGCGGGGGCATTTTTGCCTTTTAATCTTGTGTTAATGTTGTATAATGATATTTTAGGACTAATGCTATAAATGGGTATTTGGCACGATCTAGTGGCTAAAACGGGAAATGGACTTCATTATTCTTTTGTTGTTTTTCAAGAACATGGTGAGGTATTATGCTAATAGCCTACCCATGAACACTTGGGGCTGAAGTGCATGCTGGGAAGGAGACAAAAACCCTGTGGTGGCCATCTTAGGTCTCTTTGTTCCTGAGACGCATGGCCTGCCAGAAGAGCTCTGTATGGGTGTGTGTTCCACAGAGCTCGGGCCTACAGTGAGCTGAGCAGAGCAGCAGCCTTTGATTTTGTTTTACACCACAGCGTGCTGGATCAGCAGTGTGATCAAACCAGCGACTCTTGCAGGAGGTAACCCAAGAACTCCTGGTGATCTGTGAAGCAGAACAGTGTGACAGTGTGGTCGCAGCAAACAGAGATCCTGTGGAGTGGAGGCATCCATCTGCTTGGACATCGTGTGGTGAGAGGGCTGATGCCCAGAACTTTGTACTGCTTTTCACACACCTAGACTTACTGCATAGTGTTGCTGGGACCGGTAGTCCAACGGAACAGTTCAGTTCAATAGAGCCACATGTGCATAGGCCTCAAGCCTGAATTGATAGTTTGGTGACTACTGCTGAAGGTGCGCTTCTGGGAAGGAGTGCACAGATACTTTTCACAATTTAAACTACAGTTCCATGTTGTTCTACATTGCTTATTGATCAGAAAGCCTTTTGGATTACAATCTTTGCCTCACGATTAGAGTTGAGCGGACACCTGGATGTTCGGGCCCGAACCCAGACTTTGAAAAAAAAGTTTGGGTTCGGGACCGAACCCGAACCCGGACTTTGACCCGGACCCGAACCCCATTGAAGTCAATGGGGACCCGGACTTTTGACTACAAAAATGTCTCTAAAAAACTAAGGGAAAGGGCTGGAGGGCTGCAAATGGCAGCAAAATGTCGGGAAGGGCATGGCAAGTACGCTGAAAATAAATGTGGATAGGGAAATAACTCAAAATAACATAAAAAAAAAATCATTTTGCAAAATGTCGGGAACAGCATGGCAAGTACTCTTAAAATAAATGTGGATAGGGAAATAACTCAAAATAACATAAAATAAAACATAAAAAAAATAAAAATAAAATCATTTTGACCTAGGAAGACGAGGTCCATATGTATTAGGAGGTTGAGGTGGATGTGGCGGTGTAGGTGGAGGAGGAGGTAGCCAACACAGCAGGTTTTGGTTTTTAATATATGTATTTTTTAAATTAGGGTAAACCCCAAAAGAGTGAGAAAGATCTAGGGTTGCTACCTCATCCCTTTAAACCAGAACACAGAGTAATTACACAGGTTCTGGGGCTAATTTACTGTCGATAAGGCACCAAGTGAGTTTAATTAGCAGCAACTTAATCAGCCAGAGAACCTGTGTAATTAATATGTTTTTGCTTTTAAAGGGATGAGATGGCAACCCTAGAAAGATCAGAAAAAAACAATGGCTGGGTAAGGCCGGCCCGGTGTCTATTCTGCACAAGGTACGGACAAGTCTTGTGGGATCCATGCCTGGTTCATTTTAATGAACGTGAGCTTGTCCACATTGGCTCTGGACAGGCGGCTGCGCTTGTCTGTGATAACGCCCCCTGCCGTGCTAAATACACATTCAGACAATACACTGGCCGCAGGGCAGGCCAGCACCTCCAAGGCGTAAAGGGCAAGCTCAGGCCATGTGCTCAATTTGGAGACCCAGAAGTTTAAGGGGGCATAGCCGTCATTCAGTATGTGTAGGCGTGTGCACACATACTGCTCCACCATGTTGCTGAAATGCTGCCTCCTGCTAAAACGTTCCATATCAGCTGGTGGTGCTGTTTGTTGTGGCGTGCTGACAAAGCTTTTCCACATTTCGGCCATGCTAACCCTGCCTTCTGAGGTGCTGGCGGTGCCCCTGCTGCGTTGGCGACCTCTTCCTCCTCCTCTGCCTTCGCCTTCTGCTTCCACTGTGCCCCCGCTGCCAGGTGGGAATTGCACCAGCAGCGCGTCTACCAGTGTGCGCTTGTACTCGCGCATCTTGCGTTCACGCTCCAGTGAGGGGATTAAGGACAGTACATTGTCCATGTAACGGGGATCCAGCAGCGTGGCCACCCAGAAATCAGCACCTGTCATAATGTGTGAAACACGCCGGTCGTTGCGGAGACACTGCAGCATGTAATTGCTCATGTGTGCCAGGCTGCCCAGAGTCAACGAACAGCTGTCCTGTCGGAGGTGTATCATCTGTGTCCTCTGTATCCCCCCAGCCACGCACCAGTAATGGCCATGAGCTGGTCTGGATGCCATCCTGCTGTGAACATGGTTCCTCCTCCTCCTCCATGTCTTCCTCCTCCTCATCCTCCACGCGTCATCCTCCAGAACTGTGCCCTTGCTGGACAATTGTGTACCTGGCCTTTGTTGGTGCACGAACCCACCCTCGGAGCCACTTGTGAATGACTGCCCTGAAAGCCTTGCAAATGATCCCGATTCCTCCTCCTCCTCCTGTGCCACATCCTCTTCCATCATCGCCCATAGCGTTTTTTCAAGGAGGCATAGAAGTGGGATAGTCACGCTGAGAGCGGCGTCATTGGCACTGGCCATGTTGGTGGAGTACTCAAAACAGCGCAACAAGGCACACAGGTCTCGCATGGAGGCCCAGTTATTGGTGGTAAAGTGGTTCTGTTCCGCAGAGCGACTCACGCGTGCGTGCTGCAGCTGGAACTCCACTATCGCCTGCTGCTGCTCGCACAGTCTGGCCAGCATGTGCAAGGTGGAGTTCCACCTTGTGGGCACATCACATATGAGGCGGTGAGCGGGAAGGCCGAAGTTACGCTGCAGCTCTGCCAGACGAGCAGCAGCAGGGTGAGAACGCCGAAAGTGCGCACAGACGGCCCACACTTTCTGCAGCAGCTGTGGCATATCAGGGTAAGTTTTCAGGAAACTCTGCACCACCAAATTCAGCACATGCGCCAGGCAAGGGATGTGCGTCAAACCGGCTAGGCCCAGAGCTGCTACGAGATTTTGCCCGTTATCGCACACACCACCAGGCCCGGCTTGAGGCTCACTGACGCCAACCACTCATCGGTCTGTTGTTCCATATCCCTCCACAACTCCTGCGCGGTGTGTGGTTTTCCCCCCAAACAGGAAAGTTTTAAAAATGCCTGCTGGCGTTTACCCATGGCTGTGCTGAAGTTGGTGGTTGTAAGGGCTTACCTTGAGTGGAGTCCATTTTGCAATGTTGTAAGCTCACCCTTGCAGGTACACACAGCCCACGGTAATAAGGTAAGACACTACCTGGGCTGTGAGCCTGTGCACGGGGGCCAGATATGGATTAGCCAAGGATAGTCAAAGTATAGCCGTGGTCCGGGATTCCACAATTCAGAGTAAGGTTAGAAGCCGGGGTCAGTCTTGTAGCTGAGCAGATGTGGTACACTGATGACAGCTGAGGGTCAGGTAACTACTGACGGAAAGTTCAGGGTTTGCAAACAGGAACCAAGGACAAGTCCGGGACACAAGCCGTGGGTCAAGGGCTGGAAAGGGCAGAGGAAGTCCGAAGGTACAGGCCGGGGTCAAAGGGCAGGAGACAGCAGCAATCCAAGGTACATAAGCCAAAGGGTCAGATGTTCTGGGTGAGAGGAGAGTGGTCAGGAAGTCCGGGTCAAGGCAAGGAGATCTGAGAGCAGGTAAACAAACTAATAGCTGAAGACCACCACAGGAACCGTTGGCACAGACAGAACAATCACAGAACAATGAACTGACACATCCCTCATAGTGAGGCAGTGCTTTATACCCTGGTTGATTGGGTAACCTGCCTCAGCTGGACCAGGATAGACAAGTGCAGATTGCAGGGAGATCCAGAGACAGGCAATCAGCACATAGTTCAGAACCAGGCTTCGATGGACAGCAGGCAGACTACCAACTGAGGAGTGGCTCAGAGGCAAAGACCCGGTGCAGCAACGGAGAGGTCCTGGGTTCAATTCCACCCAGAGCCACTTGGGGCGTGGCCACGCCTCGCTGTCTGTTTGGCATGGTAGCGACCATGACAGTGGTGAATTTGTTACGCTGACTGGATGAGGAGGCGGTAGAGGATGAGGAAGCGGAGTAGAAGGAGTTAGGAACAGGAGGCAAACTGAAGCGCCCTGCAATCCTCGGTGATGGAAGGACATGCGCCAAACTGCTATCCGCCTCAGGCCACTACATTTACCCAGTGTGCTGTTAGGGAGATATAACGTCCCTGACTGTGCTTACTGGTCCACGTATCCGTAATTAGGTGGACCTTGGCACAAATGGCGTTGCGCAGTGCACACATGATTTTTTCCCCAACTTGGTTGTGCAGGGAAGGGATGGCTCGCCTGGAAAAGTAGTGGCGGCTGGGCACGACGTACTGTGGGACAGCCAATGCCATCAGGCTTTTAAAACTCTGCGTCTCCACCAGACGGAATGACAGCATTTCAAAGGCCAGTAATTTTGAAATGCTGGCATTCAGGGCCAGGGATCGTGGGTGGGTAGAGGGATACTTCCTCTTACGCTCCAGTGTTTGGGAGATGGAGAGCTGAATGCTTCCATGGGACATTGTGGAGATGTTTGGTGACCCAGGTGGTAGTGTTGCTTGCCGGTCCTCTAATTGAGGGGTGGCAGGTGGCACTGTCAATACAGAGGTGGATGAAGAGGCAGAGAGGCCCGAGACTGATGCAGAAGAGGAAGCAGGGGGAGCCAGAGACCTTTCTTGGTTTTTGAGGTGTCTACTCCACTGCAGCTCATGCTTTGCACTTAGATGCCTGGTCATGCAGGTTGTGCTCAGGTCGAGAACGTTTATGCCTCGCTTCAGGCTCTGATTGCACAACGTGCAAACCACGCGTGTCTTGTCATCAGCACATTGTGTAAAGAACTGCCACGCTAGGGAACTCCTTGGACCTGTCTTTGGTGTGCTCGGTCCCTTGCTGCGTTGGGCAGTAGCAGGGGTACTGTCTAGTGGACGGACGCTCTTCTTTGGCACCCTGCTCCCTCTTCTGCTGTGCTGGTGGCTCTGTGCGACCACCACCTCTTCCTCCGAACTACACGGGTCACCTGCATGAGGTTGATTCCATGTCGGGTCGCGGACCTCATCGTCCTGCACATCATCTTCCACCACTGCCCTCCTTGTCGGTCTGCACAATTGCAAAAGCACCAGTTGGCAACTGTGTTTCATCATCATCCAAGACGTGCTGTGATGGTCCCCCCATGTACTCATCTTGAAATATAAGTGGTTGGGCATCGGTGCACTCAATCTCTTCCCCTTCTGGGGCTGGGCTAGGTGGATGGCCCTGGGAACACATGCTAACAGACTCATCAAAAAGAAGAAGAGACTGCTGCATGCTTTGGGGCTCAGACTGCTTGGCTGATTTGCAAGGGGGTGAGGTGAACGACTGATGGTGGACATCGGCTGCAGGCGCCAACTCTGAACTTTCAGCACAAGACTGGTTGGAAAACAATGTGAAGGAACTGGAGGCACTGTCAACAACCCAATCTACTACCGCCTGTTCTGCTCCTGGCCTCAACATTCGTAGAGCTGGATTAGGCCCGACCAAACACCGCTGCAGGCTCTGTCGGCTACTCGCACCTGAGAAAGGTGTTTCACTTGTGCGTGTAGCTGGCACAGATCGACCACGTCCTCTCCCTGTAACAGGAGCTCCACCAGCAGCACCACGACCGCGGCCACGTCCCTTATTTTACGTTTTCCTCATATTTCTCAAATTTAGGGTCTTGCCCTAATTTTGAGAAATTTTAAATACAAAAATAGTGTAATATGGTAAAATAGGCAGAGATTCACCTATATATTTCTCTACCTATAGCAAGAAGCAGGAACCCAGCCCTAAACAATGTACTGGTGGAGTGCTGGTGAAATGGGCATAGATTCACCTATATATTTCTCAAATTTTGGGTCTTGCCCTAATTTTGAGAAATTTTAAATCCAAAAATAGCGTAAGCTGGTGAAATAGGCAGAGATTCACCTATATATTTCTCTACCTATAGCAAGAAGCAGGTAACCCAGCCCTAAACAATTGTACTGCACAGACAGTATATGACAGGGGACAGGTAGAGTGTGCTGGTGAAATGGGCAGAGATTCACCTATATATTTCTCTACCTAGAGCAGTGTTTCTCAACTCCAGTCCTCAAGGCACTCCAACAGGTCATGTTTTCAGGATTTCCCTCAGATGAAACGACTGTGGTAATTACTAAGGCAGTGAAACTGATCAAATCACCTGTGTAAAATAATAGAAAGCCTGAAAACATGACCTGTTGGGGAGCCATGAGGACTGGAGTTGAGAAACACTGACCTAGAGCAAGAAGCAGGTAACCCAGCCCTAAACAATGTACTATATGAAGCAGATGTCACAGAAATCAAGATTTCTGGTTTAGATTTCTGAAGCAGCATACACCTCACTGACGCTGTCCCTCAAAATCCAGAGCCTGTCCCTGCCATAGCTACACCAGACTGACGAGCGGCCCATAAACCATAAGATGATAATGATGTCAAAGAAATAAATAGTGCTTTTTTAGATGTATGAAGCAGGATCAAACTTCACTGACACTGTCCCTAAGAATCATTCAGCAGCCTGTCCCTGTCATGACTAGAGCGGAGTTCTATGAATAAAGAATTTTTGTTCAGATGTATGAAGCAGGATCAAACCTGACTGACACTGTCCCTAAGCAGCAGAATCAGCAGCCTTTCCCTATGATAACTAAAGCAGAGTGACGATCTGTGCTGTGTGCCTCGATCTAATATAGAGGCTGGTCACATGCTGGGTCACATGCTGCACTGGCCAATCACAGCCATGCCATAAGTAGGCATGGCTGTGATCAGTCCCCAGTCACAGTAGTAAAACGTATGGCGATTGGCTGCCGTGCAGCGCGCCAAAACATACCCGAACTCCGAACCCGGACTTTTTCCAATTATTCGGGTTCAGGTTCGGGAGCAAAAAAAAAACAAAGTCCGTACCGAACCCGAACTTTACAGTTCTGGTTCGCTCAACCCTACTCACGATAGCTAGCAGAAGACCAGAGACTTGCTGTATTCTTATCGCAAGGCATTGCAGTGCTGTTACCACTTACTAGAGACTGTAAGGGGGGAATATTGAGTTCATTATACTGTGACATATCATTCTTGCCAAATACTGTGTGCCGCATAGATTTCATAGTGTCTACATGGTGTGCTGGAAGTGGGAAGGTGCTCAGTGCTGAGGTTGTTGCCTGAACATTAGTCCCACTTGGAGACACCCCTGCTGAAGCAATACAGGTGGCTCTCAGGCGAATGCCGTTTACAACCTCTTGTCTCATTGTTGTATACCAATTGTGATTCCATGTTAACGATAAAACCTGTTCTAGTAAAGTTACTTTTTGCTTTAACATAATCTGTTGTGAGGCTTGTTAATTCTCCAAGCAGGTGTAACAGTGTATGCCCGGGTGACAACACAGGTAAAGTGAATATAATCTGTGTCTATGTACCTGTCTTTTATTATTGAGCTTTACATCAGCACTGCACCACAGCTGTGTCAAGGGGAGTGAGACCAAATTATTGGGGGGTGTTAAAGCAGAGTACAGGCCCAATCAATTACCAGCGGCTCCTTCGGGGGTAGCGCTACACGTGGGGGCTTGTCCGGGATCCTGTCACTCTGCGAGTAAAACCCGCCCTTTTGGCCTTTACAGTGGTTCAGTGGTGCGAAGCGGAAGGCGCATGCCCAGAAGCGAGTGTGGCGGTTGAACTCCCTGGTGAGAACTGGGATGAAGAGGAGGTCAGAACCATTGTAAAACATTTATCTCCTCATCCGAAAGCATGGGTGATTGCCCTCAGGCCAGCTCGAGGGACTGACCGCACCCATGCACTATTGGAATGGAGAGAGAAAGTACCAGAGAGTTTCCGTGGAAAGAGTGTGCACCTGACTGATGAGATGAAGATTTGCATAGTACATCCACAAGCTCCAGACAAGAGCCCTGCCAGTTCAAAGCAGGGGGAGTCAGCTACAAGGAAAGTGTACTCCCGGCCATCTCCGACCACAAGTGGGCTAGAGTTCGTCACACCCAGGAGGGACAATGATGAAGTACCGAGCACCAGTAAGAAAGATCCCCAACTGGAACAGCAATTAGCCACTTTGAAGCGTCAATATCGCATTATACAAGAGGAGTTCCAGGAAACCTCTAGAATGGTTGAGGAGCAGGTAAAAGAGCTAAGTACTAAGAGCAAGGGCTCGAGCGACAGCCATCTAAAACAAAAACCTGTCTCAGTTACATGAAGACTTCCTCATCGTGACTTGCCAGAAGTAACAATCAAAAAGGACTTTAAGATTGCTGGCCAGATAGGCGAAAAGGAACAGAAAGACAAGCTGTCCTATTCAAACCTTATGTGTCAGATCGACATGGGGCTACAGAAAGGGTATCCTGAGTCCGAGATTGTGGAAGCCGTGGTAGAAGCCATTAGTCCCGGCATAAGCCTCAGAAATATGCAGGAAATGAAGAATGGACTAACCCTAGTGCAACTTAGGAGAATATTAAAAAGCCATTTCAAGAAAGAAAATGCTTCTGAACTTTATCACCAACTGATAAATCTGGCACAGTACAGTGGAGAAACTCCTCAGAATTTCCTGTTCAGGGCTATTGAGCTGAAGGACCGCCTGTTGTTAGCCTCACAGGGAGAAGACTCGGATGAACACTTCGGGACTGAACTGATCCAAAAGAAATTCCTGAGGTCTGTGACCACAGGGCTGAGGAGTGACTGTGTCAAGTTCCAGTTAAGGCAGTATCTAGATGATCCTTCCATTCCAGATGAAGTACTCATAGAAAAAACTGGCGAAGCAGCTAATATGGAGGTGGAAAGGGAGTGGAAGCACAAGACAAGTCAAATGTCTGAACCTGTTGTGGGAGTCAGAGTGGTCAGCACAACTGATAGCGATTCAGAGATCGGGATTCTGAAGACTCGGCTGACCAGAATAATGGAGATGGTGACCGATGCATTGGATTTTAGGTCTGAGATAGCTGCACTGAAGATGCAGGTAGCCCAGATGCTGGAGGGGATTAACCGGCCGACAACAAAACATACTGGCCCGGATTCAAAGAGAATTGCGCTTTATTTGCGGAGGCGCAGGGCAACGATTTTGCCCTGCGCCCCCGCAAATTTGCTCCGCTGCCCTCGATTCACGGAGCAGTAGCTCCGTAAACTGCGAGGGCGCGCCGGCAAAATTGCCCGGCGCTAGAGCACGCAATTTAAATGATCCCGTAGGGGGCGGGAATCATTTAAATTAGGCGCGCTCCCGCGCCAAGCGTAGAGCGCATGCTCAGTCCGGAAACTTTCCCGACGTGCATTGCGGCAAATGACGTCGCAAGGACGTCATTTGCTTCAGAGTGAACGTGAATGGCGTCCAGCGCCATTCACGAATCACTTACGCAAATGACGTAGATTTCAAATATCGCGACGCATTGACTGCCCCTACTATTAGAAGGGGCAGCCTTACGCTAAACACGCCGTACGGAAACGCAATTTGCATACTATACACTGAGCACAATGGGAGCGCCCCCTAGCGGTCATCGCAAGAATGCAGCCTAAAATATGCGTGGCATAAGAGCCTTATGCCACGCAGATTTTAGGCTGCAGTCGGAGTTACGATGTTCCTGAATCAGGAGCATTCGTAACGCCGGAGCAAGTAAGCAATTGCGCTGTGTAACCTATGGTTACACAGGCGCAATTGCTACTTGAATCTGGGCCACTGAGCTGTCCGACAATGGTGCCATGGGGTAGAATGTACCCCCGCTCTCGTTTGCTGCACCTCGCCAGGGGCCAACAAACCAAGGTGTCTGTTTCAACTGTGGAGGTGTGGGTCACTACCAGCGAGATTGTCCTTGTCCAAGGGACGAGAGAAGATCTGGGCCTTCAAGAAGAATGTTCCCTGAAGCTCACAGGGAGCAACGGAGAAGACCCACAGTTTATATCATCTCAGTGAGCAATGCTTATCGGCCTTCCAAGCGACGCCAGAAAAGGCATCCCCAACGCCAGAAGCTGAAGGAAGTACGAGTTCAGTCATGCCGGCCTACTGTTCCAGATGCTCCCAACAGGTTTCCTGCCCAGTTAGTAGGCCCTTCGTCCATAGTGCCTGTCCCGGTTGAAGGAATCTACACAAGAGCCCTCCTCGATTCGGGAGCTCAAGTAACCTTGTTGACCAGAGGCTTTTACAAGAGGTATTTGTCATACATGCCCCTGCAAAAGTTGGAAGATATGGAGATTCAGGGTATTCAAGCAGAAGATTACCCTTGTGACGGATATCTGCGGATCAAGTTGTCATGTGACCCATTGAGGATTGGGAAGCCTCAGGACTTTGACACGCTAGCTATTGTGTGTCCTCGGTTGCCAGGGTCCCCAAGCAGTCCGCTAATCATAGGGACAAACACAGATCTGGTGAAGCAGCTGTTAGGCCCTGGTGTCCTCAGATGTGATCCCTTATCTTCTCTGCCAACAGAAAGGCCAGAGATGCCTCCCTCTTCCATGGTGGATGGAAAAGGATCCACAACAAAGACAAAAGCAACTAAACTTCATGAGAAGAAAACAGCTAAACAGAAAAAGGTGGCCAGTGAGCCTTCGGTGTCAGCACCTGTGAAGCAAAGGAAACAAAGAGTAATTTCTCAATCCAAGAGACCGACCTATGACCAGCTGGAAAAATGCTCTGAAGAGATGTGCCCTACTGTGAGAAGAAATTCTGAGATGCCTGGTCCTTCTGTTGCTGAATCAGAAAGCCTCGACCCCATCTCACCCCTTGAAACATCTGGACTAGGGATGCGCCGAACATACCCGCGTTCGGTTCGCACCAGAACTTTCGAACGGACCGAACGTTAGCGCGAACATTTAGAACCCGAGGGGCGTGGCCGGAACGTACAGGAAGATGGACGCTTGATCACTGAGCTCCTGCCACCTCAGAGCGGTTTAGCCTTCATTGGCCACGATAACACACCCCGGGTGCACTTACCGCCATGGGGACTTCTTCTAGACACTCGTCTGCATCCCGCTCCCGGTCCCCGAGGGAAACCGCTGGCTCCCAGGGCCAGAATATCCCGGAGATGTTCCGGTCGGCTAGAGGGAACATGGCGTCGTCCCGCCAAGGAAGTACACTGGGCCCAGTGCCTCGGACCGTCTCAACGCCATCCGACATTGTACTGACGGCACCACCGGCTGTACTCTCACCGCCCCAGGTTGCGAGTACGGGAGGTGCGGATGCTCCCCCGATGCCTCAACTTAACATCCTGGACTTACGGGCCATAGCGGCTGACATAAAGGACACTCTATCCGCGGCCATTGCGGATTTGAAGATTGATATACACGCCCTGGCTGACAGGGTCTCTGCGACCGAGACTACTCTGGAGGAACATGACCAGGTTCTACGATGTTCCACCAGGAAAATTGACGATCACACCCTTCAGCTTAGAGACGTTAATCGGCACTTAGAAGACCTGGACAATCGCGGCCGCCGCCGTAACCTACAGGTGAGAGGCCTGCCGGAGTCGGTCGAAGGGGAGCATATTCAACAGGAGGTGATCGCCATATTTAATAATGCCCTGGGCAGACCGCCGCAAGCCCTGATAGAGATGGAACGTATCCACCGTGCCCTTCGCCCCAGAGGCAGGGACACGGACCCTCCCAGGGATGTTGTTTGTTGCCTAATGGATTTTGGGCTAAAGGAGGACATTCTTAGACGAGCGAGAGGCCAGAGGCTCTTGTATGAGGGAATCCAGATACAGATCTATCAGGACCTCTCGGGGATCACCCTCCAGCACCGTCGGGACCTTCGGCCGCTACTGGATGCCCTCAGAGCGAAGGAAATACGCTATAAGTGGAGGTTCCCCTTCTGTCTGACTGCCTCGCACCAGGGTCACAATGCCCAACTTAAAGTACCGGAAGACCTGCCTCGCTTCTGTGAGACCCTCGGCTTGCCACTTGTCTCGGTACCGGATTGGTACGCTCCGTACCGCAGGTCCGTAGGGAGATGGGGTAAACCCCGGGAAGTACCCATGGAGACCCAAGCAACACGCTTTCGAAGGAGGAGATCCCCATCTGACCAGAGGCACCCGCCGGGCCAACAGGATTCCAGAGATGCCCGAGACCCAATGGCTACCCCGGGATCCCGGAGGGCACGGAGGGATTATTAATGTCTTATTTATGGGTTCTGGACTGATCATTTTGGTACGTCCCCTGTACTCCTTTCAGTTTTTTGTCACTGTTTGACTGCTGTTCTTTTTATTGATATGATAGAATACTCTGCTTTGCCATCGCCCATTGGAGATCCGCAACTATGTCGCTGAGGGACCGTTTTGCTGCCTCTCCCCCTCACGTTTTTGGCGGGCTTACGAATCTAGGAATTGGCGTCTTCGCGCCTTGCTCTGCCTCAGCGAGAAACTACATTACCCAGACTACTTAGCGGGACTACATCGCGGCTGCGTGGTCGTATGACGCAGGACTGACAGGAGCCGATAAGCCTCAACCCCGCCCTGCTTGCTGACGCGAGGACCTCGTCGCGATTACGGGGGATGAAACTGCGGAGGCACTATGCGCTGCCTTGAACCTGCCGGTGACGACTCCTCCGCATGGATCTAACCCGGGATTTTTCTCGAGTCTGCCCGACCCCCCTGTGAACTCCCCTCAAGGACTGATATCTGTAGCCTCACACCTTACTCTTAGTTCATTTTATTTATTTTTTTTGGCTGCAGCGCTGGATTCCCCCTCAGCTCAATACGCAGGGATGAGAAGGGATGGTATGTGTCCTTGCTACAGACTAAGGCACGGACCATTAAGATATGAGCTAATTCTCACGGACTATCCTGTCTTGCAGCGGTACCCCCGTCAGTGTAGCGGTGTAGCGGTGATACGTGGCACAGGCACGGATTCCTGCACGGATGGCTGGAGTGTGCGCTTTTGTCGTACTGCTGGCCACTTGTTCCGCATCGGGCTGATATCCCTGCCTGCTGGTATATTACTATTGCTTACGGTAATGCCTGACAGATCCGTATGTGACAGTCCATGTGCTTGGGGACCCCACTCCCCCGCCCTCCCCGGTTGCCTGTACATACTCGCTATAATGGTCAGCTTAATCGCTGGACCCTTGGGTCCCCGCCCTTTGGCTATAGGGCCTTTTTGGACAGTGGCGGGTGTGGATGGGCAAGGGGGGATGGATATAGGACATCTGGGCAGCATGTGTATGTTAAGCAATCGGAGCACCTAACCTCATACTGAACTAATATAACAGGTAGGTCTCGGTTTTCTCTACCTTTCTTGCCCTCCTGGGCCAGTGTAAACTCGTTACCATTTACTTACATGTCTTTAACACATATTTAAGTGACCGTTCTGGGGTGGCACTTTGCTACCTCTGTTTGTTATTTGAATTCCATAGTTCTGTTCTAATATTTTGAAAGTGGTCTTCCTTCCGGATCCTGATCAACCCCCACACAGTGGTGGGCCGCGGCTGCAATACTCTTTGGAGTGTTGGGGTCAGGTGCACGCTGTACACTACCGATTGTTCTCACTACTGTAGGCGATTGGACGCACTCCGATCGTTTAATCGGTTACTTTTATTCCTAAGTATTTAGGTACTCTCCTCCCCCCCCCCTACTTTTTTTTTTTCCTTCCCCCCCACGGGCCCTAGGGTACGTGAAGGACTGACAACATGACCTCTCCGCCCTCTGATTTATCTGATAGACAACCTTTCATGCGACTTAAATTGTATTCCTTGAACGCGCGTGGCCTTAACACGCCCGAAAAGCGCTCCCGTATCCTCCACGCGTTATGGACGGAAAAACCCCACGTCGTATTTCTCCAGGAGACCCATTTTAGGACTGACAACATCCCTAAACTTTACGATCGTAACTTCACGGCAGTCTACCATGCCTCTAACGACGTTGCTAAATCTAAGGGGGTTTCCATCCTGATTTCGAGATTGTGCCCATTTCAGGTCACAGACGTCCAACGTGACCCCCAGGGAAGGTACCTCTTTATCAAGGGCACATTGAATAACCTGCCCTTTACGTTTGCCAATGTATACGCGCCAAATTCCCAGCAGGTGCCGTTCCTCCGCACTACCTTCTATCAATTAACGGCGTTTCAATCGGGCACGCTATTGGTGGGAGGCGACTTCAATGTCCCGCTCACTCCTTCTCTCGACACGTCTAATGGTACCTCATGCATGACATATAGGGCCTTGCGCGCGATAAAAACACAATTGGCCACACTTACTCTACATGATACGTGGCGCACATTGTATCCGAACGTCAAAGATTTCACTTACTTCTCCCCTTTACACCAAAAATATTCCCGGCTGGACTACTTTTTTTCTCTCACAAAATGACCTAACCTCATTGTCGACTGCTACCATTGAGCCCATGCTCCTGTCGGACCATCACCCAATCACTGTGACCCTGACGATTCCCTCGCAACGGCCTAGATCTATGATTTGGAGGCTAGACGACTCCCTGTTACTTGACCCGGAAAACTCTAGGCAGGTGTCTGAGGCCTTATCACATTACTTTCTCGAGAACACCGTGGCCGACTCCTCTCCCACCATGATCTGGGCAGCTCATAAGTGTGTGATACGGGGGGTTTTTATTTCTCTAATCGCCAAACGTAACAAGGCTAGGAAAGCACACATAGCTGAACTCTCTGAACGAGTGAAAACTCTTGAACGCGTGCACAAGCTTACGTTGGCGAACCAAACGCACTCTGAACTGCTCGAGGCTAGAGAGGAACTTCTGGAGGAACTCCTGAAGTCTGTGAAACGCAAATTCGCCCTCACTAATAAGCTATTTTACGAATTTGGGAATAAGGCGGGGAAACTCCTAGCGAGGGCTCTTCAGAAGAAGAAGGCGTCCTATACGATAAACAATATTACTTCCCCGTCGGGGGAATCAGCCACAAAAACAGAGGATATTGCGAACCGCTTTGTGCAATATTACTCTAAGCTATATAATTTACCCAAGCATGGGACCCCGTCGGCCACAACGGATAGGATAACGCGTATCCGCGATTTTTTGTCAGAATATGGCCCGGTCATTGGTCCCCAAGTGGACGTGTCGAGCCTGGACTCCCCCATCTCGTCGGATGAAGCACTCCAAGCTCTAAAACAAATGAAAACCGGGAAGAGTCCGGGCCCAGACGGTCTTCCGACGGGCTATTACAAATCCTTTGCTGACGTGTTAGTCCCGAGATTTTTAAGCGCTTTTAATGATCTATCGAGCACAGTCCCCCACAATAGGGACATACTGGAAGCACATATAACCCTTATACCAAAACCGGGCAAGGACGCCACGTTGGTCTCGAACTATCGCCCGATATCCTTGCTGAACGTCGACGTGAAACTGTATGCGAAAATCCTGGCGAACCGTCTGTTACCTCTCCTCTCCGATATTGTTTCTGTGGACCAAGTTGGTTTTGTCCCTGGGAGAGAGGCCAGGGACAACACTACCAAGGCAATTAATGTACACCACTGGTTGACTTCCTCGCGCAAGCCGGGGTTCTTTTTATCTTTGGACGCTGAGAAGGCGTTTGACAGAGTGGCATGGGACTACATGGAGGCTGTTCTGGTCCAGTTGGGACTCCCGCCAGGCACGGTCCGAATGATTATGTCTCTATACGTGGCCCCCACGGCTAGAGTGCGGGTAAACGGCCAACTGTCAAGCGCCTTCTCAATCTCTAACGGAACCCGGCAGGGCTGCCCCCTATCCCCCATCGTTTTTGTTCTCACGATGGAGCCGATGCTTCGCAGATTGAGAGACAATCAGACCATCAAGGGTATTGATGTGCAGGGGAAGCGGTGTAAGGTCGCGGCTTACGCGGACGACGTTCTCCTGTTCCTCTCAGATCCCATCACCACGATCCCTAACCTGCTGCAGGACTTCGAAATGTTTAAATCAATTTCGAACCTCCAAATAAATTTTGACAAGTCCTTGGCACTGAATGTCTCCCTTCCGGAATCCCTGGTCTCCATATGCAAACAAAACTTCCCGCAGTGTCACTTACCTGGGCATAAAGATCCCCCAGAACCTAAAAGACCTTTACACCCTCAACTTTCTCCCGACCCTCCAGGTCATTAGGGAGGACTTGAGTCGATGGAATAGGGGACACTTTTCATGGTTCGGCCGAGCGGCAGTGCTTAAAATGAACATCCTCCCCAGACTACTGTACCTCCTGCAGGCTATACCGATTAAGCTCCTGCAGTCTTTTTTCATAGCATTCAAGAGATGCTGCAGAGAGTTCCTGTGGTCCAACCGCCCTCCCAGACTGAGCTGGGGGAACCTGATCCTCCCAAAATTGAAGGGGGGTCTGGGTCTACCCGATCTTGCTCTCTATCATACGGCCTGCCATCTCACGAGGATTGTAGACTGGCATCTTCACAAGCAGGGAAAAGACTGGGTGGCGATAGAAAACACGTTCCTTCAATTTCCCATCTCTCACCTACCATGGATTGATCCACACTCAGTTCCTAAAACTTGCCTAGACCACCCCTTAATTGGACCCTCTATCCTGACCTTTCGGGCAGTTGCCCGCTCACTCAAGTGGAACCCCCACCTGGACCTATGACACCACTCCATCGCAACCCCGACTTTCCACCAGATATTACTGTGCGTGACCCGACTGTAGACTTTGACCTAACGCAAATAAGGGCTAGTCAGTTCTTTCGTAATGACACCCTTCTCGACCCTTCGGAAATGTCCGCTGCCCTACCACACGTATACATTCCGTTCTTTAAGTTCTTGCAAATTAGGCACTTCCTAGGTAAGACCCAGACGCCAGCACTATGGTCTAGAAATCTGACCCCGTTTGAACACATATGTAGCTCTCAGGAACCCCAACGCCACTTGATATCATCCATGTACTCCCTACTGCTTTCCAAAAAGGCATCCGGGCCTACGTTCCGATCCGCGTGGAATACGGATCTGTCCTTAGACCTCTCGGATGATGACTGGGCCAATATTTGGGAACACACACACAAAGGATCCATTAACGTCACCGCACAAGAAAATCGGTTTAAAATTTGTTCCCGCTGGTACCGAACTCCTGACAAATTGCATAAAATTTTCCCGACGGTTCCCCCTGAATGCTGGAGGTGTGGCTCGGCTACGGGCTCGCTTCTCCACATTTGGTGGGAATGCCCCGTGCTACAACCGTTTTGGAAGGAAGTGCACAGCCTCATTGCCAAGATTACCTCATATCCCTTAGACTTCACCCCAGCGCAATTCTTGCTACACCACACGACCTTACCAAAATCCTGTTACCGTAAATCGCTCACTCTTCACCTCGTCAACGCAGCCACCCAATGTATCCCTTTGAGGTGGAAATCTATTACACCCCCCACCGTGTCAGATTGGCACCTTAGGGTGAGGAAACTCGAGGAAATGGAACGACTCATACATCGTGCCAATGATACACATGCTAAGTTTACGGACACTTGGACCTGTTGGATTCACTACAGAGACTCACTGGTCCCTACAGATCCCGCTGCTCCAACTGACGTACACCACTGATTGCCTAGTTGGTCTCTGACAAGGTTGTCTATCTTACGATCACACCTCTACTCTGCCGCAGGCCCCTCTTCTCTTCACCCCCTTCCCCCCCCTTTTTTTTTTTTTCTCGTCCTCTCCCCCACCCACAGTGGGCCCCCAACCGGGATGGGCGGAATACGGAAAGATCCGTGGCAGGATCACAACAAGTTCAGCCGTTTTGGCACTGTTGCCTGCAACTCGTAGCCTCCTTCTAATGTCATGACACTGCCTTTTCCCTTTCAATGTCTCTACACACGGATACATTCTGATTGGATAATTGTATTACTTTAGAGCATTGCTTCCCGTTTGCAACGGTGTAAGTTTGTTTGTTCCTGCTAATACACCCTTCTACTTATGTTACTGGTTGCATCCAGTCCTGACATATTTTGTTATTGTAGGTTTGTTGAAAATCTAATAAAAATCGTTTTAAAAAAAAATAAAAAAAAATCGAGTTAGGGGATCGTGCCATCAATCAAAACAATGCTACCGAAGTCTGGGGAAAATCTGGGGGTTTGACAGAGGTTGTGTGTTATTGTGTCTGTGTGTAAGGGGGGGGGGGGGGTAAGTTTTTTTTTGTTTGTTTGTTTTAGTCATTTGTTTTTATAAGTCTCTTAATACTTTTTTATCCTTTTAAAACATTCACGTTTAATATAAGTCTGATGGATTGAAAATAAATATGCAATCCATACGACTGAAAAAAAAAAAAAAAAACATTTAGAACCCCATTGAAGTCTATGGGACTCGAACGTGCTCATTTTAAAGCCCAATATTCAAGTTATTGTTGGAAAACGTCTTTAAAAACCCGGGTCTTGCCCGAGGGAACATGTATCAATGGAAAAAAAAACGTTTAAAAACTGTAGTTTTTTCTGGAGCAGCGATTTTAATGATGCTTAAAGTGGGAAAAAAAAATGAAAAATTCCTTTAAATATCGTACCTGCTGGGTGTCTATAGTAGTGGCACGTGTTTAGAAATGTTCCTGCACAACATGAGATTACTATAAGAAAAAATAAATTTAATACTGCTTGCGGCTTTAATGTAATGTTTGGTCCCTGCAATATGGATAAAAATCATTGAAAAAAATAGCATGAGTTTCCCCGCCACCAGGTCATTACAAGACCCAGTGCCGATCCTGACCTCCCTGGGGCCCTAAGCAAAATGACATGGCACATTAAAAATGAGAAGCAGGGGGCGCTGACGACAGTGACATGTCACATTAAAGCAGTGTTTCTCAATTCCAGTCCTCAGGCCCCCCCAACAGGTCAGGTTTTCAGGATTTCCATTATTTTGCACAGGTGATTTGATCAGTTTCACTGCCTTAGTAATCACCACAGCCTTTTCATCTGAGGGAAATCCTGAAAACCTGACCTGTTGGGGGGGCCTGAGGACTGGAATTGAGAAACACTGCATTAAAGAAAGTTGAGGGGGGAGGGGGTGTCACGTTTGCTGTGTTTTTGCCCATAAACTCAGTCGATCTTACTATACGTTTGCTGTGTTTTTGCCCATAAACGCAGTCGATCATACTGCACGTTGGCTGTGTTTTTGCCCATAAACGCAGTCGATCATACTGCACGTTTACTGTGTTTTTTGCCCATAAACTCAGTCGATCTTACTATAAGTTTGCTGTGTTTTTGCCCATAAACTCAGTCGATCATACTGCACGATTGCTGTGTTTTTTGCCCATAAACTTAGTCGATCTTACTATACGTTTGCTGTGTTTTTGGCCATAAACTCAGTCGATCTTACTATAAGTTTGCTGTGTTTTTGCCAATAAATGCAGTTGATCATACTGCACGTTTGCTGTGTTTTTTGCCCATAAACTTAGTCGATCTTACTATATGTTTGCTGTGTTTTTTGCCCATAAACTCAGTCGATCTTACTATAAGTTTGCTGTGTTTTTGCCCATAAACGCAGTCGATCATACTATACGTTTGCTGTGTTTTTGCCCATAAATGCAGTCGATCATACTGCACGTTTGCTGTGTTTTTGCCCATAAACGCAGTCCATCATACTGCACGTTTGCTGTGTTTTTTGCCCATAAACTCAGTCGATCTTACTATAAGTTTGCTGTGTTTTTGCCCATAAACTCAGTCGATCTTACTATACGTTTGCTGTGTTTTTGCCCATAAACTCAGTCGATCTTACTATACGTTTGCTGTGTTTTTGCCCATAAACGCAGTCGATCATACTGCACGTTTGCTGTGTTTCTTGCCCATAAACTCAGTCGATCTTACTATAAGTTTCCTGTGTTTTTGCCCATAAACGCAGTTGCTCTTACTGAACAGGTGCTGTTTATTTCTGATTTTGTCCTGTGCAGGCTATTAAAATGTCTGGGAGGACAACAAAGAAAGGCAGAGAGTCACGAGGGCAAGCAGGCTCTGCATCTAGAGGCAGCGCTGGTGGTGGACACGGTGCATTCTCTTCAGGACGTGGCCGTCTGATACGTTCGTCATTGTTTTCGGGAGCTGGCCGTGTTGAGCCTCAATATGCAGAGAAATTAGTAGAGTGGATGACCAAGCCGTCCTCATCCTCCTCATCCTCTCTCACCCAGGCTGAGCTTAGTTTATCTGGCAAAGCAGCTGCCAAGGCGTCCTCTTCCTTGTGCACAATGGCATCACACAATCCTTCCCTAGTCCCACCATGTCCTCCTGAGGAGTACCCCGAACTGTTTAAACACAGTGTTGGGTACATGCTACATGAAGATGCGCAGCGTTTTGAAGGCTCCTATGATGGAACACAGATAGAGGAAGGCATTGATGTGAGCCCAGAGAGAGCGGGTGCCCAAGAGGGACAGCAATCTGGCAGTCATGTTCCCCCAGCTGCAGCATACTGCCAGGTTTTCGACAGTGATGAGGAGGGAGGGGATGATGAGGTCACTGACTCTACCTGGGTGCCTGATAGGAGAGAGGAGGAGGAAGAGGAGAAGGAGGAGGAGGAAGAGGCACAGGCACATCTCCAAAGAGGCAGGATGCCCTCCAGGGGACAGCTTAAGGGCAGCACACCAACTGCATTACATCGCAGAGCTACGCCTGTGCAGGGCGCTGCTGCGTCTCAACGGTACTGCAAAAGTTCTTTGGTGTGGGCCTTTTTTGAGACATGTGCATCAGATCGCACCGTTGCTATTTGCAACATATGTCTCAAGCGTATCTCGCGTGGCCAAAACCTCACCCGCTTGGGCACCACATGCTTGACCAGACATATGTTGACCTGCCATTCAGTTCGTTGGCAAGCATACCAGAAAGACCCACACCAAAGAACAAAGCGGACCTCCCCTTGCCCCTCATCACCTGGGAGCTCCAACCCCACAGGACCCTCAGTCCTCTAAGAAGCCTGCACTGATAGGACTGAAGGTGTAGAAATAGGTGTGTCACAACCTAGTAGTAAATGCGGGAAATCTACTGATGGTAGCAGACAAATTTCCCTGCCCCAGCTGCTGCAGCGCCGAAAAAAGGTCTCTCCCACCTATCCACATGCCCAGCGGTTGAATGCTAGCTTAGCGAAATTGATAGCACTTCAACTGCTACCTTTTCAGTTGGTATATTCTGCCCCCTTCCGTGAGTTTGTGCAATGTGCGGTACCTCAGTGGCAAGTACCCAAACGCCACTTTTTCTCATGGAAGACTATTCCCGCTCTCTACCGGCATGTGGAAGGCAATGTCCATGCCTCGCTGGACAGGGCAGTCAGTGGTAAGGTGCATCTTACCGCTGACTCATGGTCCAGCAGGCATGGACAGGGACGTTACCTCTCTTTCACGGCGCATTAGGTGACTCTGCTTGCAGCTGGGAAGGACGCAGGGCAAGGTACAGTAGTGTTGGAGGTTGTTCCGCCACCATGCCTCCAAAACACTACTACTGGTTGTGACACACCTCTCTCCTCCACCCCCTCCTCTTCTTCCTCCTCTGTGGCCTCTTCCTGTGCTGATGTTTCCTCTGAACCAGCCGTGCTCCGTAGGCGTACGAGGGGCTACGCAGGACTGCAGGCCAAGAGATGCCATGCGGTGCTAGAGCTGGTGTGCATGGGAGACAGGAGCCACACTGGAGCAGAGGTTCTGTCAGCTCTACAGGGGCAGGCTCAGAGGTGTTTGACGCCAAGCCAGCTTAAGCCAGGAATGGTGGTTAGCGACAATGGCACCAACCTCCTCTCTGCCCTGCGACAGGGAAAACTGACCCATGTGACCTGTTTTGCTCATGTTCTCAATTTGGTGGTGTAGCGGTTCTTGGGCAGGTACCCGGGCTTACAGGATGTCCTGAAGCAGGCCAGGAAAGTCTGTGTGCATTTCCGAAGGTCATACAATGCCACTGCTCGGCTGACAGACCTCCAAAGGGAATACAACCTGCCCAAGAACCGCCTAATCTGTGACATGCCCACCAGATGGAACTCTACGTTGGCCATGCTGCAGCGGCTGCACACGCAGCAGAGGGCCATCAATGAGTACCTGTGCCAATATGGCAGCAGAACTGGGTCAGGGGAGCTTGGTTTTTTTTCACCACGCCAGTGGGCCTTGATCAGGGATGCATGCACTGTCTTGTCACCATTTGAGGAGGCCACAAGGATGGTGAGCAGTGACAGTGCATGCATCAGTGAGACTGTCCCTCTAAAGCACACTCTATGTGGTGGCGGGCATGCAGGACCACTGTCAAGGCCCCCTTTATCCAGACAGTGGTCCTGCATGCCCACCTACCGCACAGGAAGAGGATGAGGAGGACGAGGTGGAGGAGGAGGAGGAGGATTGTATCAGCAGCATGGAGGACTTTTACGTGGCTGGGATGAGGTGGCTGCGGATCCTGTCATCCTCAGTGACCCAGAGGACTGTGCCCGAATGCCTCAGAAAACCTACGCTGCATGGCCTCCCTGATCCTGCAAAGCCTGTGT
This sequence comes from Rana temporaria, assembly GCF_905171775.1. Taxonomy (NCBI): domain Eukaryota; kingdom Metazoa; phylum Chordata; class Amphibia; order Anura; family Ranidae; genus Rana; species Rana temporaria. Next base: position 383,681,257 of record NC_053489.1, on the reverse strand, counting down.
AAGGATCCTCGTGTTTATGGTATCAAGGAGAGGGATCATTACTGGCTGGCAACTCTCCTTGATCCACGTTACAAGAGTAAGGTAGCGGAGCTTATCTTGCCGTCGCAGAGGGAGATGAAGATGAAACCTCTTCAGGAGGCCTTGCAGAAGGCTCTGTGCAACGTGTTCCCAGAACCTGGGGGATTACCAAATCCAGGTCCTGGACAACGTGTTGCTGAGGCTTCGGTGAGTCACAGAAGGAGCGGTGGAGAAGGTGGCCGTCTGACCGATGCGTTCAGACAATTTTTTAGTCCGCAGCCCCAAGGTATGACCGGTTCCAGCAACCATCGCCAGCGTTTGATTTACATGGTGCGTGAATACCTAGGGGCAAGATCAGATTTGGGCACCTTCCCCACCGAAAATCCTCTGGCATACTGGGTCTTGAGGATGGATCACTGGCCAGAGCTTGCACAGTACGCTATTGAGCTACTGGCTTGCCCTGCATCCAGCGTTCTTTCAGAACGCACATTCAGTGCTGCTGGAGGTTTTGTGGCCGATCACAGGGTGCGCCTCTCCACCGACTCCGTTGATCGACTGACCTTTATAAAAATGAATCAGGCTTGGATCAACACCAGCTACCAAGCACCTGATGCAGATGTAACTGAATATTTTTTTTCAAATGACAGATCCCTTGGAGACTGCCTATGCTGATACTGAGTGACTGTCCTGTTATGCTGCTGACTGAATATCCTTTTTCTCCTCACTGATCTTCCCGATAGCTAGTAAGAACATTTTGGTTTCTGGGCTACGCCACCAGTGCCTAAGGCCCAATTTTTCTGCCCCTATTTAACAGGGGCATCTAGTAACAATTTTTAATGCAATACTTTGCATGTGGCTCTTTTCTGCGCTCCAATTGCAGTATCTGAGGGGTTGCAGTGTTGTGTTGTGCCTAAGGCCCAATGTTTCTGCCCCTGTTTAACAGGGGCATCTAATAAAAAAATTGAATGCAATAATTTGCATGTGGCTCTTTGCTGAGCTCCAATTACAGTATCTGTGAGGGGTTGCAGTGGTGTGACACCGCCACCAGTGCCTAAGGCCCAATTTTTCTGCCCCTGTTCTAGTAATTTTCTTGGTTTGATTCTTTTCTAATTTGAGTACATTCTAGCTTTCTCCTACGTTATCATAGTGTCATGTTTATTTTCCTTTACTAAATACTCATCATTGTCAATGTAAACACCACAAATCTAGATTTGTTCTTTTAGGCAACATTGATATAATAAGAAGCCAGACATTGTTGAGTATCCAAAAATATTTATTGTATCACACTTAAAATGTGTAATTTTCATTTTTTTTTAAATATCTTAATATAAATTGTTTATTTATTTTTTTAATGACTATATTTTTGCTTTCAAATACTTGTCTCTATCTATTTTTTTTGTTTTTATTATTATTATTATTATTTTTTTTATTATTGTTTTTAAACCCTCCCCAGAACATCAATAATATTCTTGAGGTTTTGGTCCACCTTTCTGTTGTTCCTTATGATCTTCTCCAGGGCGATGTTTGTGTCCTCTATTTGTGCCCTGCAGGACATTATCTCCCCAATTAGCACCTGGGCACTGTAAGTGTCTAAGCCGCCACCTGAAATTTGGGAAAAAACATGTATTAAAATTATGCAGGCCTACATGTATTACCTGAAGCTGTACTGTATGACACTGACCTGATGTGGTGGCATTTTGCACTTCCTGCACATCCGGCGAGGGTGGGGCTTGGCACTGTGTGGGGTTGGTCGCCTCCACTTCTGCAGCTTGATTGCGGCCTATGAGATTGTAAAAAAAGGGATAGATGAATGAAAAAGATTAGAGGCCTGAAAGAGGAATATCAATCATTCTTTTTAAAAAGTGTGGTACAATTGTCTGCTTTTACAATCCTTCCTCCATTTTTTTTTTGTGTATTTTGTGCGTGTACTCGAGAGAGGAGCCGGACTGCAGGAGTTGGGAGTAGGCAGGCCTCCCCCAGGCCATTACCAAAGCTGCTGCATTTCTCTATCTTTGGACAAGTTTCCTACATGGAAAAACAACAAGTATACACTGGATCACCTCTGTGTGACACGCTAACTAGGTTGTTCTTGTGACCAACACTCAGTGCTGATCCTGACCTCCCTGGGGCCCGAAGCAAAATGACATGGCACATTAAAAATGAGAAGCAGGGGGCGCTGACGACAGTGACAGGTCACATTAAAGAAAGTTGAGAAGTGGGGGGAGGGGGTGTTCTGCTGTCGGAAATGACATCTTACATTAAATTGAGAAGCAAGGGGTGCTGACTTCTTGCCTCTTCTCCCATGCAGTCAGCAAGTTGAGAAGCAGGGTGAGGGGGCGAAAACTTCTTACTAGGCGGGTCCTCTAGTTATTTGGGGGGCCCTTCGCAGCTTGGCGGGGCCCTAATCGGTTTGCATAGCGAGCCTATAGGGCGGATCGGCCATGCCAACCATTGTGCTACTGAGTCCATATGTGTAATCAACTGCTGTGCTGAGCATACTCTCCTTTTGACTTAAGTTGGATTATTTAAATCTAGTTAATAACACATCTACATTAAATAAAAAATTGGTCTCACATAAAAAGATCATAAATACAATGAACAACCAATTATTATGCCCACAAACATGAACCTTGAAACATCTATTCTTGGACTGTCTATATACACAACCTGAAAGAAAACCAAATGATGCAAAATAATAAAAACAAATATTCAGAGTACACATGAAATTTACTTACGTCTTCTGAGAACTCTTCTAATTCTCTCCGGCTCTCTGATTTTCAAATCAGACCATCGCTTGCGCAACTGCTCCCTGGACCTCTGCACCCCAAATTTTCCATGGAGAGTCCTCCGCACCTTCTCTATGATCTGGGCCTTCACTTTATTGGGGTTCTTGTAAGGCCCTTTTTTGCCGTCGTAGTCCTCCTTTTTAAGAACAGCCACCATCTCTACCATCTCTTCGAAGCTCATGTTGGTGGCTTTGTACCTCCTGCTCCTCCTGGTGTGTGCCTGGCCTCTCTCCTGCCTGGTTGCAGCTTGCTGTCTTCCCTCCATCATTTCTTCTGACTCTTACATTGACCGACTGAAAAGGGGCATGTGAATCACTAGAACGATCGTCATGGGTGTGGAAACATGCGGAGCTTCTCACATGCGCAGTGTATAAAGGGATATTGCGTGAATGAGAACGTCGTTCACAGTCGGTAGAAAACGTCGGAAAAACGATCGTGCAATACGACGATACGAAACTTGATTTTTGGACTTTATGATCAGTGGATGAGTTTGTGGGTTAGATATGGGGAGAAAGCTAAGGCTTGACTGACATTAGTTTTTGCTAAATTTTGACTTGCAGAAATAATGGAGGCCTTCAGAGAACAGTTCTTCACAGAATTTGTTCAAAGGAGGCCCCGGATGGCAACCCCCCTTTTCTCTAGAATTTTTATTTCACAAATAAATTATTTATTGAGCCAAGATCTGGCAATGTAATGCCCCCCCCACCCCTAAAATAATCGACATATTGTTGCCACACAGCACGTGCACTTTGGAGGACCAAGCCTGTATGGACAGTCTCATGGGCCACCACCACTGGAACATCAGTGGCCTCATCAGGCACAAGTGTCATGTAGTTTGTTGAGGGTCTCTTTAGGAAATTGTGCAATAGGCAGGAGCAAAGTATGACATGGTTCTGATTTTACTTAAGAAACCTACAGTCCTTATCTTGTTTGCAATGCCTGTATACTGCTGTTCAAAGTATATAGAGCCAAAAGGTCTTGTCAGGGCCGATCCTCACTATAGGCTCACTATGCAAGCCGCTTAGGGCCCCGCAAAGCCGCTTAGGGCCCCCCAAAGTACTAGAGGCCCCGCCTGGTGAGAAGTCATTTTCGCCCCCTCAACCGCTTCTGAACTCGCTGGTTGAGTAATTTCCGACAGCAGAACACCACCTCCCCCCACTTCTCAACTTTCTTTAATGTGACATGTCACTGTCGTCAGGGCCCCCCCCCGCTTCTCATTTTTAATGTGCCATGTCATTTTGCTTAGTGCCCCAGGGAGGTCAGGATCGGCACTGGGTCTTGTGTAATGACCTGGGGGGAGTGGTGGCGGGGAAACTCATGCTATTTTTTTCAATGATTTGTATCCATATTGCAGGGACCAAGCATTACATTAAACCCAGAAGGTACCATATTTTTTTTATCAAAAAAGGTTTTTATTGAGCAAAATAACAACATACAGGGCATGTAGAAGGCGTACAGTCATAGTATACAACAAGTGTTCACGAACAAAGTACAAGCTTAGGTATCTCGACTATAGGTGACAGAGGGTACAGTAATATTTATGTCTAGTCTCCCCTCGATGCCGGCCCAGTACAGCAGGGTAAGTAATCCTCCAGCCCGCGCCCCTCCCCTTCCCCTCCCGTGAGTTCAGTGATTTCCTGGTCATGTTATCCCTCCCGGGAGCAGGTCGCAGATGAATTTAGCCATTTTCCCCAGATTTTTTCGTACTTGGCCGCGCAGCCCCTGTGCGAGTACACCAATTTTTTATAGGGCAGCGTGCTGTTGACCTCTGTCAGCCAATGGGACAACTCTGGGGGTTCCGACCTCATCCAGACCCGTGCTATTACTTTTCGGGCTATAAAAAGTGTCTCGTGCAGAAAAATCTTAAGAAATTTATTGATTTCAGTGTCTGGAAGAATGCCCAGAAGGCATATCTTGGGCTGTAGCGTAATGGGGGATCCCATTTTGTCATGGAGAAATTTCACGACCTGCTCCCAGAAGGTCTGGACCTTAGCGCACTGCCACAGTAAATGAAAAAAGGTGCCCGTTTCACGGCTGCACATTGGGCACATGGCGGAGCAGTCTCTCTTGTATTTAGAAATCCTAAGGGGTGTAAGGTAGGCCCTGTTTATGATGAAGGTTTGCGTAAGGCGGTCTGACAGTTTTGGGGATACCAGTTTGCATGCGTCTAGAGCATCACTCCACTCATCGTCCTCCATTGGGCCCACCTCCCCCTCCTACCTGGGCTTCAGGGCGTAGGCCGACACCGTCGCCCTCGGGAGCGTAATCATGGTGTGGAATTGGGTGATCAGCTTTTTGGGGTCTGGATACTTGACAGCGGCCATAAGGGGGTTATCGGCCAGGGCTAAATCGTCCTGAGGGAATTGAGCCCTGAAGGCATGTCGCAGTTGGACGTAGCGGAATAACATGTGGTCTGGCAGATTATACTCAGTTTGTAACACCGGGAAGGGTTTCAGTTTTCCGCTCCTGGTGACATGGGACAAGTAGTAAATTCCCCTAGCGCTCCATACCTCGGTCCCATGAATGCGCTCCAACTCCGGTAGTGCGGGGTTGTGCCATAGGGAAGTGTATCCGTGCAGGGGCGATATATTTAGTCTGTCTGACACTATATTCCACACCCTCCGGTAATGGTACAATAGGGACTATCGTCCCTCAAGTATCTTTGACCCCCCCGCTATAGCCACCAGGGGATCGCCTATCGATTGAGTCCACGCCGGACAGAGCAGGCGAAGGAACCTAGTCCTGTCAACTTTGTCTACGTGGAAAAGTTGTGACAATTGGGCAGCCAGATAATATGCGTTGAGATCGGGCAGCGCCAGCCCGGCCAAGTCAGTCGGGTTTTTCAGTCTGTGCCAGGGGAGTTTGTGTCTCGCTGTGCCCCACACAAATGGCCTTAGGATAGCTTCCATGAGCCTGAAGCACCGGAGCACCAGGTACACCGGTGAATGCCACACCATGTAGAGAATCTTGGGCAGCAGGACCATCTTTATTAAATTTACGCGGCCTGGGACTCCGAGCATAGAATGTCATACAATGGCGTGACATTCAGCGTAATGTAGTCTGCCGGATCCCTGGTTGTTCGGATCCCAAGATACTTAATGTCAGCCACCCTCTTTAATGGGAGAGTGGCCCGGTCCCTGGTCACCGGGTAGCTATCTAGTGGTAGTATTTGGGATTTGTCCCAGTTGATCCTGAGTCCCGAGAAGGCGCCGAAACGCTCTATCAGGGTCAGGGCTAGTGAGAGGGAGTCCGTGGAGTCGTCTAGATATAGAAGTGTATCGTCCGCGTATGTACTTATCCTCTCTTCCACCCCACCTCTCTGTAGGCCCGTTATGTCTGGGTGTGAGCGTATGGCGATTGCCAGTGGTTCTGCCGCCAGGGCATACAGCAGCGGCGACAGGGGGCAGCCCTGCCTCGTGCCACGCCGCAGGGGGAACTGGTCCGAGGGCCATCCATTGGCTAGTACTCTTGCCACCGGGGCCTGGTAAAGGAGCTTCACCCAGTGGATGAATTTGGGGCCTAACCCGAATTTAGCAAGGCACGTCCACAAGTACCTCCACTCCACTGAGTCAAACGCTTTGGCGGTGTCCAATGCGACAATAATTCTAGCCCCCGGGTTGTCGTGTCTGGCCTGTAGGTTGATGAACAGCCTCCTCAGGTTAAAGGAGGTGTTCCGGCCGGGCATGAAGCCCGCTTGGTCAGTGTGCACGAGGGAGAGAATCACGGTGTTGAGGCGAGCTGAGAGTACCTTGGCCAGAATTTTGATATCTACCTGTAATAGAGAGATGGGGCGATATGACTCTGGTAAGTGTGGGTCCTTGCCTGGTTTGGGGATTAATACTATGGTGGCTTCTCTCATCGAGGGCGGGAGTTCAGAGTTATCAAAAATTGATTTGTATAGGGCAAGAAGTCTAGGGACCAGCGTTTCCGCGTAGGTGGAATAAAACTCGGCTGGCAAGCCATCTGACCCCGGGGCTTTGGAATTCGGGAGGCCAGCAACTGCAGCGGATATTTCCTCTGCCGTCAGTGGCTCCTCAAGTGATTGGGCCTGTTGCATAGTCAGTCGTGGGATCTGCAGGCCGGCAAGGAAGTCTTCCGACAGGGAGTCGGTGTCTTGGGCTGTCGTGTCATACAAGGAGGAAAAAAAGTCGTGGAACATACTAGCTACTCGCTCCGGTTCGGTTATCAAATCCCCAGCTGGAGAGCGCAGGGAGATCACCACTGGGGGTCTCTCCTCACAGTGTACCAAGTAGGCGAGTAATTTCCCCGCTCTCTCCCCATGTTCAAACGTCCGCTGTCTGAGAAAGAAGAGCTTGCGCTTCGATTTCTCGTAGTGCAGCTGGTCAGCCGCCCTAGTGCAGAGCTGTAGCTCAGCAGCCAGGTCAGCGGTCGGGTTGGCAGTGTATTCTCTCTCTTTGGCTGCAACTAATTCCGTGGCCCTATCCAGCGTCTCTGCAGAGGCGGTCTTAAGGGAATTAATGCGGGACGAGAGTGTCATGCGGGCATGGAGTTTAAAGGCCTCCCAGACTGCCCGGGGGGACGCAGACCCGGAGTTGTCGGTAAAGTAGTGTTCCCACTCCGTGGCTAGGTCCGCGTCCCCCGGGAGCAGGGTCAGCCAGAACGGGTTCAACCGCCAGGAGGGCGGCGGGCGGGCCCGAGGCAGCGACATTTCTGTCCAGCATGCGCAGTGGTCTGAAAGGGACCGAGGGGAGAAGCCTGACTCTCTTACTCTATGGAGAAGCGTTTTAGACACTAGGATCAGGTCTATGCGGGACATTGAGTGGTGCGAGGCCGAAAAGCATGTATACGCCCGGTCCGTGGGGTGCCCGTTTCTCCAGGTATCAACCAGGCCGAAATCCGCGAGAAGTCTCGCAAATCTCGTGGGGCGTGATCCCGCGGGTCCAGCCTGGTCTCTGACCATCCTGTCTAGGGAGGGATCCAGAACTGTATTAAAATCTCCTAGCCATATTGCCGGCGTGTCGGGGTGTAGGGCCATATAATCAAAGCCGGAAACCACTATAGTGGACTGAAACGGGGGTGGGACGTAGAATGCCATAAGAAGGACCTGATCCCCATACAGTTTAGCTTTCAGAAAGACGTACCTGCCCTGCGGGTCTATTACTGAATCCTGGAGTTCAAAGTGTGCCGTTTTGGCAATTAATATAGAGACCCCTCTAGAATGGGAAGTGTGGACAGAATGATAGCCCCAGCCCACCCACGGACGTCTAAGCGTTCGCTGGGCTAGACCCTCCGCATGCGTCTCAACTAGGACTACGACATCTGCCCTTAGTTTTTTGAGTATTGCAAATATTGCAGAGCGCTTGATCGAATCCCTCATCCCTCGGACATTCCAAGTTAGTAGCTTCAGTGTGGCCATGGGATATACCAGGGGAGGCTATGAACTCCAGGATCCAGACTACTTTTAATTACACACTTCTGTACCCCGTGGCCGCCGTCGCAAACGTCCCCACATGCCAACATTAACACAGTGAAACTTGTCCCATGTACGTTTTGCTCAAATAAAATACATAACAAGAGGTAACCATTAACAACCCATTGCCTTTGCATCCCTCCCTCCCCCCACCCCGCCCTGCACATTCCCCAACTGGTGCGGGCTTGAACCCAAAACTGCCAACATGGCAAGAGCAGCACCCTTTGCATAGTAATAGAGAACATTCTAGCTATCCAGAGTATACACAGGGAGACCACCAGCACAGTCCCGGATAGTATCCAGCCGGGCCATCCAGGATGAAACTGTGTAGTGGCGGTCCCCCATGTTTGATAATGGGCTGCTGCGAGTGGGGCGGAATTCCGCTGCGTGCACATGCACGGTCCAGGACCTGACACGCTGTCCGTTGCGTGCCTTTTATAGCATGCCTCCCTCCGCCGGGAGAGGGAAAACGTTAAACATGAAAAATCGAATGAAAAAAAATAATAGAGAAAAATATATGACAAATAAAAAATAATACTAAAAAAAAGAGAAAAAAGAAGGGGTTAAGGAAAATGGGGTGAATAGTAAACGTGGAGATTTTCAAGTGCATCGGGTACTAGATATATCAGACCAGTGTTCAATAGTACAGGTTTAAGAACATGTCCCCCCTGTTCAGCCCAGTGCGCCGCTCGCTCCCTCAGGGGGGAATCCAGTCATGTGGGCAGTACAGGGTCTTAGATCTCTGCGTGCTGTATGGGTAACCTGGGCATCGCAGGGGCTCCGGGTGACAGAGAGCAATGTCAGGATGCGGTGTGGAGCCCTCTGGAGCCCGCAGAGAGGGGAGTGGACCCCAGGCCGAAAGCAGCCATGGAGGGCAGGATATGTTGGGACTGGGCGCACAACAGGGGGAAGGATAGGGGGGGGGATCTTCCCACACATGGGGGCGGCTGAGGGCCGCGGGATCCCCGCGGGGGTGACCAAAGGAGAAATAATAAAAAAAAAAAAAATATATGCTTCAGGGACCAGGCACCATTATCGGCAATACAACAGGGGACATGGAGAGCAGAGTACTTATCTGTGTCTGTCCTGCCGCTCTATCCAGGCCAACACCTCCTCCGGATCTTCGAAGAAGTAGGCTCGGTCCTCACCCTCCACGCGAAGTCGGGCCGGGAACAGCATGGCGTACTTCACATGTTTAATCCGTAAGCGTCGCTTGGCCTCCATGAAGGTCTTCCTCCTGCGCTGAACTTCAGCCGAAAAGTCCGGGTACGCGGCCACCATCTTGTTATCAAAGGGGATGTTGCCCCTCTCCCTGCTCAGCCGGAGGATTGCATCCCTGTCCCTGTAGTTCAGGAATTTGGCGATGAACGTGCGGGGGGGGCGCCCCAGGCGGTGGCTGCCTGCCCGACATCCGATGGGCCTGCTCTACTGCAAACATGGGGGAGAAGGCCTCTCTGCCATAGGCATCTCGGAGCAACTTTTCCAGGAAATCCTGTGGGTCTCTCCCCTCCACCCCCTCAGGGAGGCCGACAAACCTCAAGTTGCACCTGCGACTTCTGTTCTCGAGGTCGTCCTGTTTCTGTAGCAGCTGGTTGATTTGCAGTTGCATGGCCTCAGAGGACTGCTGGATGGGGGGGAGGGAGTCCTCCACTGTGCCCAGTCTCACCTCCGCCTCGGACACCCTCTCTCTCAGCCTCTGCATGTCCTGGCGCACCAGCGAGATGTCCACCTTTACCTCCTCGATCTTTGCCGTTAGGGTAGTTTGGCAGGTCGCCACCGCCTCCTGGCAGGAGGTAATGGCCAGCAGTACCTTGGCTATGTCCGCACCGGTCGTGGCGTCTTCCGACCTCGTGGCGCCGCCATCTTGCGCCGGGGGGTCCTTCTCCTGACGGAGGTACTGGTCGATTTTTGGGCCAGCCGATTTGTTTGTCTTCAGTGGGGCCATTATTACCGAGGTATCCGGGGTCTGTTGGAGCGTTTTAGTGAAGAAAATCTCGGGTGGGATTGTAGGATAAGGCAGTAAGGATAAACGGCCGGCGGAGCTCTGCAGACTAGCATCCTATCCCATGTCGCTCCAGGCCACGCCCTCAGAAGGTACCATATTTAAAGGAAATTTTTTTTTTCACTTTAAGCATCGCTGCTCAAGAAAAAACTACAGTTTTTAAAACTTTTTTTCCATTGATACATGTTCCCTGGGTCAAGACCCGGGTTCTCAAAGACGTTTTCCATCAATAACTTGCATATTGGGCTTTTAAATGAGCACTTTTGAATTCGAACGTTCTAATCCCATAGACTTCAATGGGGTTCTAAATGTTCGCGCGAATGGTCGGTCTGTTCGAACGTTCTGGTGCGAACCGAACCCGGGTATGTTTGGCTCATCCCTAGTTATGATCAGTTGAGACGTAACGCCACAGGGTGGGCTGTGTAGACTTCCTGATTCTTAGGACTCTGTTGTGTACATAGACATAGAATCTCCTACTTTCGTTGTAAATGTAGCCCAACACTACCTTGCTGTCTGTGTAAAATTCTGTATCCTCGAGTTCTATATCCATCTCAGATATAATAAGTTCTGCTAGTTCTACTGCTAGTACAGCAGCACACCGTTCCAATCTTGGAATGGTGGTTTCAGGACATGGTGCTAGCTTGGCCTTGCCCATAACGAACCCAATATGAATTTTGCCCTCGATGTCTACTGACTTGAGGTAGGTTACTTCTCCTATTGCCTTGACTGAAGCATCGCAGAATACACTTAACTTTCTAGACTGAACCCTTTCAGGAGGAGAGTGGGTGTATGGTCTATGTATGTGTAGGTTGGATAAAGTCTTTAAAGAATCTCTCCATGTTACCCATAATGCAATGGAAGTGCTCTCGCGCTATCGATATTCTAAACCTAGGGGGCACTGCTGCAGTTACCTGAAATTGGTCCCAGCCAAAAATGAAAACAAATGAAATGAGTGATAATAACTGCGCTGTGTGGGTATGGAGGGATAGGGCAACAACCAAAAAACAATAAACAATTAAAAAAAAAAACTAAACAGTGGTCAAATAAGTCCCACCAAATGGGCGGGGTGAACTCTACAAGCAGTGTGCAATCTGAACTGTGAAGGTGGGTGATCTGGAAAAGGTTAACACTATGCAGCAAAATCCTTATAAGGAAATAAAATAAACACGGAAGTGAATAAACACAGTTATCAAAATAAATGTCCAGGATTGGTACTAAAGACCAAAGGTAAGTGATCCCAACACATAATAAAGGGTAAAAATCCAGTGAAATCAAGTGCATATATAAATCTCGCATCCAAAAAGCATATATTTAAAGGTGCAGTCCTTGATAGCTGTGAGTAATAAGTGATGAGAAACCAGAAAATCCAATATTTCAGAGAAGAGCAAGCTTCGGTGCGCACACCTCTAGTGGTATGGAATGCTCACCTCAAGGCCATAGCACGGATAGCCTGGATACTACTCAGGGTGTACTCAAAGATCCAGCAGGATGAGGGCTAGATGTAGTCTCCACATTAAATGACCATATTGGAAGAAACAAGAAAAAGATATGGCGTAATACTGGAAGCAAGGGTCTAAAAAACGATCAATCACATGCACATGCACTCACATGGAGGCCGTGAGCAGTGAGCCTATCTCCTACGAACGGCGAGTTTGTGCGACCCAGTCTGAGATCTTGATTGTATGCTGATCCTCTCTCTTTGGCCTCCACCTAAACATCCACGGATACTGGCACTAAATGCTCAGCAGGTATAGATGGGCAAAGAGAGAAGAAGGCACATAGTACAGCTCCGCTTCAAAAGGTATTTAATATAAAAACATATAAAAAACTCACATTTAAAATGTCAGAAATATCCAAACAAAACGAGCAGCGAGCTCATATCTCTCTCTTCAGAGTGTGTGAGGTCTGGTACTTCCTGTCCCTACTAGTGGCGTCGTGTCCCATGACTTCATCAGGTCATTTAATGTGGAGACTACATCTAGCCCTCATCCTGCTGGATCTTTAAGTACACCCTGAGTAGTATCCAGGCTATCCGTGCTATGGCCTTGAGGTGAGCATTCCATACCACTAGGTGTGCGCACCGAAGCTTGCTCTTCTCTGAAATATTGGATTTCCTGGTTTCTCATCACTTATTACTCACAGCTATCAAGGACTGCAACTTTAAATATATGCTTTTTGGATGCGAGATTTATATTTGCACTTGATTTCACTGGATTTTTACCCTTTATTATGTGTTGGGATCACTTACCTTTGGTCTTTAGTACCAATCCTGGACATTTATTTTGATAACTGTACTTCCATGTTTATTTTATTTCCTTATAAGGATTTTGCTGCATAGTGTTAACCTTTTCCAGATCACCCACCTTCACAGTTCAGATTGCACACTGCTTGTAGAGTTCACCCCGCCCATTTGGTGGGACTTATTTGACCACTGTTGAGTTTTTTTTTTTTTATTGTTTAATGTTACCCATAATGTCTCTTTCTCAGGAGGCAGTGGAGAATCCCAATAATGTGTGTCTGCAGTAAGCTCTCTAAGCAGAATCTTACCTTTGACGGTCACCGGTGCTGCAAACCCGAGTGGATCATACAGGCTGTTGATGGTGGATAAGACACCTTGCCGAGTGAAGGGTTTTGGCTCTTGGTCAACCTGAAAGGTAAGGGTGTCAGTCTTGAGGTCCCAGTTGAGTCCTATGCTACGTTGCATAGGAAGAGAGTCTGTAGCTAAGTCCAGATCTTTGAAGTCACTGGCATAATCTTGAGAAGGGAAGGCCTCCATGATGACCTTGCTGTTTGATGCTATCTTATGCAGTCTAAGATTTGAAGAGGCAAGTGTGCTTTGAGTCCGCTTGAGTACACTTATTGCAGCTTCGGGTGAAGAAAGTGATTTCAGACCATCATCTACTGTACATAAAAGTCTCTTTCAATAAACTGTGTAACGTCTTTCTCACCTTCTTGAGCAGATAGCTTAAGCCCGTAGATGGCAAAAGCAGGGGATGGACTGTTACCAAAAACGTGCACTTTCATGCCGTATTCTGTAATGTCTTTAGTAGGGTCATTGTCTTTGAACCATAGGAATCTCAAGAAGTTCCTGTGTTCTTCCTTGACTTGGAAGCTGTGAAACATTTGCTGTATGTCTGCAACTATGGCAACTGCTTCCTTGCGGAACCTGATGAGAACACCAAGAAGTGTGTTGTTGAGATCTGGTCCCTTTAGGAGGACATCATTTAGTGAGACCCCTTTGTGCTGAGAGCTGGAGTCGAACACTACCTGGATTTTACCTGGCTTCTTGGGGTGGTAGACGCCGAAGATTGGTAGGTACCAGCACTATTCATTGTCTTTTAGAGGTGGGGCTATCTCAGCATGGTCATCCTCAAACATCTTACTCATGAATGAGAAGAAATGCCCTTTCATTTCTGGCTTCTTTTGAAAATTGCGTTTAGGGAAGAAAAGTGCTTCAAAGCTGGTTCTCTGTTGTTAGCAAGACAGGGTCTCTGTGCTTTGAAAGGCAGGGGTGATACCCAGCTGTTTTATATTGTTTTTGTGGAATCCCTGTCTCATTATTTCCAAGAAGATATGATCTTCAATAGATGGTGCAATTTTGTGATCTTCTTTAGGAAAACTGAGCATCCTAAATGATCTCTGTCTTCATCACAAAGAAGACTAGCGGTGTAAGGGTTGGAATGAATTACACTGGCAGGCTTCTCTCATTCGAGGAATCCTCTAGTGTCTTTGTAAAGAGAGAGTTCACGCTGGTTGGTTTGTGAACACTCCCTAGGCATACGTTGCCTTTGATGACCCATCCGAGATCTAGCTTCTGGGCATAGGGGGAGTTGTAGGGACCATTGATTTGTTTTCTCACCTTGTGAACTCTGATGATGTCCCTCCCGAGGAGAAGCGCTATCTCAGCCTGGGGATCCAGTTCAGGGATGAGGTGTGCTATGCCCTTCAGATGTCTGTGATGAAGTGCCACCTCTGGTGTAGGAATATCCTCTCTGTCAGTTGGGAACTGAGTGCACTTGATTAGAGTTGGCAGAGGCAAGGTTGTCTGACCATCAAAGGATTCGATTTGGTAACCAATGGCTCTTCTCCCAGTTTCTTCACTTACCCCTGTACAAGTCTTGAGTAAGTATGAAGAGCTTTCTTCCTTGATTTTGAAGGTGTCAAAGAAGGTTGAGCTGGCGAGTGATCTGTTGCTTTGATCGTCCAGGATGATGTATAGCTTCACTGTTTTTTCTCTGTGATCTGTGGGGTAAACTGTAACAAGACAAATCTTAGCGCAGGATTTGTTAGACGAACCTTCTCCACAGACTTGGGTGCACTGGGGTGTAACTACAGGAGGTACTGTGTCTTGATGCTCCCCGCCGTGCTCTTTCACATGGGGTGAGGGGGTAAAAGTCCATGGCACTGGCCCTGAATGTAGAGCTGTGTTGTGCTCTGTGCTGTCACACTCAGAGCAGTTGATGCTCACCTTACAGTCTTTTCCAAGGTGAGAAGTTGATGCGCAGCACCTGTAACAAATTCTGTTTTCTTTGAGAGTCTTTTCTCTAAAACCTCTGCACTTTAACAATGAATGAGGCTTCTTGTGAAGAAGACACTCTCTGCTTGGATTCTCATCTGGAGATACACTTGTTTTACGTACTGCAACAGGTGTGTCTTTGAAGTTGCGGGTTAGAGCAGGCTTACTTGACCTAGGGAAAGCAGAGTCAGATGATGAGATGTCAAAACTAGGATCATTTCTAACCTTTGCTTGATGGCGAATAAAGTCCACAAAAATAAGAGAATGGTGGGAAGAGGACGTTGTGCCTTTGCTTGTAGTTGGAGCCTTGTGTAATCCAGGTTTCTTGAAGGCTGTATGGTAGCTTTTGCACTATAGGGTTAACGCCACGGGCTGTGTCCAGAAAGGCAAGGCCTGGCAAGTCTCCTTCTGCTTTGGCTATTTGGAGTTCTGTCACTAGGTCACTCAATTCTCTTCCTCTTCCTAGCCTTTGTTAGGAATCTTGGGAAAGTCCTCTATTCTTTTAAAAAGAGAGTTTTCTAGAACTTCTGGGGAACCGTAACACTCATCCATCCTCTCCCATATCATGCTCAGCTCTTTGGTTGGGTAATTAATGTTAATGTCTCTGATTCTCCTTGCATGCTCTGATGACTCATTCCCCAGCCATTGGACTAAGAGATCGGCTTCCTCACTTGCTTTAAAACCAAGATCCCTAGTTGCATTTCTGAAGGACGAACGCCATGCTCTAAAACTTTCAGGGCGATCGTTAAACTTTGCAAGTCCCTTTGCTAACAGTTCACATTGTGCTAAGACCTTTAAGAAATCTGACATACCTTGATCGTTGTGTGAGTAGCCAGGGGCGCTCTGTTGTGCCAGGAACTTGGTAGGTAGATGTGGTCATCAGAGATGCTGTTGCTGTGTCTTTTAACCTGTTGTTCTTCATTTTCGATTTGGTCAACTGTGACGTAGTGCTTTGATAGCCTGGATGCAGAATGTGCTGAAAACTGACTGAGTGCGGGTTTACTTTCTTGCTTGATATAAGGCGTGTGAATGACGGGAGTTGATTCCGCTCTTGGCGCTGTAAGCAGGCAGTTGTCTGGTTCGGCGTGTCGCCGCACATATTCTGAGGTACGCTCTGTACTGTCATGAGGAACGGATTTTTCCCCAAGCACATTGCTGAGCCGCTCACTGATGGGCTTTGCAAGTTCTTCAGCTTTCACCTTTGCAGATTCTGCTTTCGCGCAGGCAATGGCGATTGTTTTCGCTTTTCACTGACCTCTTTGTGCTCGTGGAGTAAACTTCTGACCTTGTCGCAAAGTGCTCTGACTTTATCTGTGACATGGTGTCTCGTTATATGGAAGCTGATAACACTGCTGTCTCTCTGGCGTTCTATATGGTAGCCGTGCTTAGAAGCCTTGGTTTTACAGGCGTTCTGTATGCTAGCCGTGTTTAGAAGCCTTTGTTTTTACTGGAAGTTCTGTATGCTAGCCATGTTTAGAAGCCTTCGTTTTACTGGAAGTTCTGTATGCTAGCCATGTTTAGAAGCCTTCGTTTTACTGGAAGTTCTGTATGCTAGCCATGTTTAGAAGCCTTCGTTTTACTGTTATGCCCCTCATTACACGTGACGTGACTGAGGTGTATTTGGGCACACTGTTAACTCCTCTCATACCAATGCATTCCAGTAGGCGCAGAATCCTTTTGAACTTTTATTGGTACAAGACAGAGTAAAACTGTAACAGATACAAACAAATTACAATTAATAAATAATCAAACAATTAGAGCCTTCCTATCTATCTAGCTGAACACACAAATGGTAAACATACCAAAGATGGATCGAGATGGCTCACGTAGAACTTAGCAGCCCATGTGCTTGCTTCCAGGGTGAAAGGGAAAAGGAAAAAGGCAGAAAAACCTGATGCAAGGCCTGATGGGATAGAAAGTACGGAGGCTTGCATGGACCAAATCTAATCAGCTAATCTAACTGACTGCAATGAATAGAAATAGTGCAGTTAAACAAAATGGCCATTAGATGGTAGCATAGATTAAATTTAAATTAAACCAAAGTCAATGAAAGATTATGAGCCTTATTAATGAAGGAATGACAACACGCCCCTGTTAAACAGGGGTAGAAAAATTGGGCCTTAGCCACTGGTGACGGTGCCCAGAACCAAAAATGTTCTTACATGCTATCAACATGAACATTGAGGAGGAAGAGGATAGTCTTGAAGGGATCTCACATTCAAAAATAATTATTTGGTTACATCAGCATCAGGTGATTGGTAGCTGAAGATCCAAGACTGATTCATTTGTATGAAGGTCAGCCAATCGACCAAGTCGGTGGACAGGTGCACCCTGTGATCGGTTACAAAGCCTTCAGCAGCACTGAATGTGCGTTCCGAAAGAACGCTGGATGCAGGACAGGCCAGTAGCTCAATTGCATACTGGGCAAGCTCTGGCCAGTGATCTATCCTCAAGACCCAGTAACCCAGAGGATTTTCGTTGGGAAAGGTGTCCAAGTCTGATCTTACCCCTAGGTATTCCCGCACCATGTGAATCAGACGCTGGCGATGGTTGCTGTACCTCAGTGGCTGGTTCCCAAACGCCACGGAAGGCGGAAGGCGCATTGGTCAGACGGCCGCCTTCTCCACCGCTCCTTCTGTGACTGACCAAAGCCTCAGCAACACGTTGTCCAGGACCAGGAATTTGTAACCTCCCAGGCTCTGGAAACGCATTGAACAAACCTTTCTGCAAGGCCTCCCGAAGATGTTTCATCCTCTGCTCCTTCTGCGATGACTGGATAAGGTCTGCAACCTTACCCTTGTAAGGAGAGTTGCCAGCCAGTAATGATCCCTCTTCTTGAAACCACGAATACAAGGATCCTTTCGCAAGCTTTGCAGGATCAGGGAGGCCATGCAGCGTAGGTTTGCTGAGGCATTCGGTCCGGAGTCCTCTGGGTCACTGAGGACGACACGAGCAATCTCCTCCCAGCCACGTAGAAGTCCATGGGTTTCTTGGGACTGTAAATGATCCCTTGAAGACTGCTGCTGATGCTGAGTGATAGGCTCCACCTCCATGCTGACACAATCCTCCTCCTCCTCGTCATCTTCCTGTGTGATCGACGGACCAGCAGGAACACTCAAAGGGGGCCTTGAGAGGTAAGGAAGTCCTCCTCTTCCTCCCTCTGTTCTGATTCAAGTGCCCTGTCCATTAGTCCATGCAGCGTGTGCTCCAACAGGTGTACAAGAGGGACATTGTCACTGATGCATGCACTGTCACTGCTCACCATCCTCGAGGCCTCCTCAAACGGTGACAGGACAGTGCATGCATTCCTGATCATGACCCACTGGCGTGGCAAAAGAACCAAGCTCCCCTGAACCTGTCCTCGTGCCATAGTCGCACAGGTACTCATTGATGGCCCTCTGCTGCATGTGTAACCGCTGCAGCATGGCAAACATTGAGTTCCACCTGGTGGGCATGTCACAGATTAGGCAGTTCTTGGGCAGGTTAAATTCCTCTTGCAGGTCAGCCAGCCGAGCATTGCCATTATATGACCGGTGGAAATGCACACAGACTTTCCTGGCCTGCCTCAGGTAATCCTGTAAGCCTGGGTAGCTTCCTAAGAACCGCTGCACCACCAAGTTAAGTTGATATTTACCCAAAAACAGGCACTGATGTCTACATCACAGGCGCACTGGTGGGCCAACTCCATGAATGGAATCATGCAGGGGTTATGCCATCCCGCGCGCATGTGCGGGATCGTGACAGTCCTGCGCGAATGTGCGGGAGTGACGTCATGGCGTTTGGGAACCTGCCACTGAGGTACCGCACATTCCACAAACTCACGGAAGGGGTTGCCACTACGGCCATTGCCACTACGGCCAGTCACAGCGCCGGAGCGGCGAAACACGGAAGGGACATCGAGGCAAGATGGCGGCAGCGGTGGAGGCGAACGAGGAGCAGTTCGGGGACTTCGATCTCAGGTAAGTCATTCATAATGAGCTAGTATGCTATGCATACTAGCTCATTATGTCTTTCTCTTGCAGGGTTTTTATTTATTTTTAATTCCGGGTTTACTTCCTCTTTAAACTGGCGTGGCGTCAACCACCTCTGAGCCTGTCCCTGCATAGCTGACAGAATCTCTGCCCCAGTGTGGCTCCTGTCCCCCCAAAACACACGTGCTCCTTGAATGCCTACAGAGCACCGCTGGTTCCGAGGACAAATAAGCACAGGAAGAGGCCCTGGAGGAAGAAGAAGAGGAGGGGGTGGGGTAGAGAGGTGTGTCAGATGTGTCAGAATCACCACTAGTAGCATTTTGGTGGTGTGGTGGCAGGACAACCTCCAACACTACTGCACCCTGTCATGCATCCTTCCCAGCTGCCAGCAGAGTCACAGAGTGCGCCGTGAAAGATAGGTAACGTCCCTGTCCATGCCTGCTGGACCATGAGTCAGTGGTAATATCCAGCGAGGCCAAGACATTGCCTTCCACATGCCAGTAGAGAGCCGAAATCGCCTTCCGTGAAAAAAGTGGCGTTTGGGAACCTGCCACTGAGGTACCGCACATTCCACAAACTCACGGAAGGGGTTGCCACTACGGCCATTGCCACTACGGCCAGTCACAGCGCCGGAGCGGCGAAACCCGGAAGGGACATCGAGGCAAGATGGCGGCAGCGGTGGAGGCGAATGAGGAGCAGTTCGGGGACTTCGATCTCAGGTAAGTCATTCATAATGAGCTAGTATGCTATGCATACTAGCTCATTATGTCTTTCTCTTGCAGGGTTTTTATTTATTTTTAATTCCGAGTTTACTTCCTCTTTAAACTGGCGTGGCGTCAACCACCTCTGAGCCTGTCCCTGCATAGCTGACAGAATCTCTGCCCCAGTGTGGCTCCTGTCCCCCCAAAACACACGTGCTCCTTGAATGCCTACAGAGCACCGCTGGTTCCGAGGACAAATAAGCACAGGAAGAGGCCCTGGAGGAAGAAGAAGAGGAGGGGGTGGAGTAGAGAGGTGTGTCAGATGTGTCAGAATCACCACTAGTAGCATTTTGGAGGTGTGGTGGCAGGACAACCTCCAACACTACTGCACCCTGTCATCCTGTCATGCATCCTTCCCAGCTGCCAGCAGAGTCACAGAGTGCGCCGTGAAAGATAGGTAACGTCCCTGTCCATGCCTGCTGGACCATGAGTCAGCGGTAATATCCAGCGAGGCCAAGACATTGCCTTCCACATGCCAGTAGATAGCCGGAATCGCCTTCCGTGAAAAAAAGCGGCGTTTGGGAACCTGCCACTGAGGTACCGCACATTCCACAAACTCATGGAAGGGGGCAGAGTCTATTAACTGAAAAGGCAGCAGTTGAAGTGCTAGCAATTTAGCCAAGCTAGCATTCAACCGCTGGGCAAGTGGATGGCTGGGAGCAAATTTATTTCGGCGGTGCAGCAGCTGGGGCAGGAAAATTTGTCTGGTACAATCGGATGTTGGTGTACCGATAGCAGATTGCCCGCAAGTACTTGGCAGTGACACACCTAATTCTACACCTTCATTCCTCTCAGTGCAGGTTTCTGAGAGGACTGAAGGTATAGTGGGGTTGGAGGTCCCAGCTGATGAGGAGCAAGGAGAGGTCCGCTTTGTTCTTTGGTGTGGGTCTTTTATATACGCTTGCCAACGAACTGCATGGGAGGTCGACATATGTCTGGTCAAGCATGTGGTGCCCAAGCGGCTGATGTTTTGACCACGCTTGATACGCTTCAGACATATGTTGCAAATAGCAACAGTGCGATCTGCTGCACATGTCTTACGTGTATGTATATATACATACAAAGCATGCAATGCATATACAGTATATACTAAATATACTGGAATACTGGATCTAACTAGCTCAATCAACTGCATGCTCAATCTGTCTATTGCTAACTGAAATAAAGCCACAATCTCTCTCTCTGTCTCTCTCTGAACACCGGAACACACTACACAAAGCCGTCACCCAGGCGGCCTTATATAGTGTGGGGCGTGTACTTTTTTTTTTTAAACAATATTTTATTGAATTTTTTAAAACAATAAAGGAAGATACAGAAAAGAAAAGAAACAATATAATGACACGGTACATGCATATCCAGCGAAAAGAATAGTGAAGTATATCTGTAAGCATCGTAGCCGCTGGGACCAGTGATCAAGGTAGCTGACTTCTAAAGAATACCAATTGCATCATATCATGAAAGCAATATATCATATGGCAAGAATAACAACCTATAGTCGAGGCAGGTACCAAGAAGAAAGAACGAAGAAGTATAGCGAGGAAAAAGGTACAGAGAGAAAGAGAGGAGGAGAGGTGGGGAAAGGGGAAGAGAGAGGGGGAGAGAAGGAGAAGAGAGGAGAGGAGGCATGGCATAAGGGCAGTATAATTGTAAACAAAATCAACGAGATCTTAGCCTATGCAGATGAATAAATACATACAGAACAACAAGGTAGCGTTTCCTATCTGAAAAAATCGGTCCACTAATCTTCGACCATCTCTAAAAGAGTCTATACATTGCATTGAAATAGATAGCAGGTAGTCAAAACTTTAGGATTCATATATCGGTGGATTGGGTGAAGGGGCGTGTACTTAGTCCCCCTGAGCCATGATTGGCCAAAGACACCCTGGCTTTGGCCAATTATGGCTCTCTGTGCTGACGCTGTGATTGGCCAAAGAATGTGGGTCATAGTGCATGCTTGGCCAATCATCAGCCAGCAATGCACTGTGATGACGCAATGCATTATGGGCAGTGACGCGCCAATCGAATTTGGTGCGAACGGCCCATAATGTTCGATCATAGTCGAACGAGCGAACCGTGGATGTTCGAGTCGAACATGAGTTCGAGTCGAACATGAGTTCGAGTCGAACATGAGTTTGATTTCGAAACTCGAAGCTCATCCCTATTGCCAAGAGGGGTGTTAGATCATTCTTTGATGATGATATCTGTAAATTTGGAGGGGAAGAGCTATGGAGGGGAAGAAGTAAGGAAGATGAGCCCATTTTAGTTTGAGTTAATGGGGAACCCAGACGAGGTGCTAGAAAAATTAAGAGTTTGTGGAGCTTAACGAAGGGACGCTGTGATAGGAGTAACATGGGACGCATTGAAAGCATTCCTCAGGGAAATATTGATCCAGCAAGTGGCCAAAATTAAAGCGGAGGTCCACACAAAATTGAACCTCCGCTTTTCGGAACCCTCCCCCCCTCCGGTGTCACATTTGGCACATTTCAGGGGAGAGTGGGTAGCAGATACCTGTATAATACAGGTATTTGCACCCACTTCTGGGCCCCTTCCCACCCCCCCACTGTCTTCTGGGAAACACCCTGGTCCCAGGAGACAGCAAGGACCAGTAAGGACGCGGTAGAGAACTGGGAAGTGAAGCCGCAACGCTTCACTTTCTGTTTCCCTCACCAAGAATGGTGGCGGGGACAGTCGAGAGCAAAGCGATAGCTTGGCTTCAGCTATCGACATCGCGGGCACCCTGGACAGGAAAGTGTCCATTTATTAAAATTCAGCGGCTGCTGTATTTGTAGCTGCTGGCTTTTAATATTATTTTTTTTAGGGGGACCTCCGCTATAAGAAGAAATCAAGAGAGTGGGAGGACAGAATTAGGAAAGAGTTGGTAAGGGCAGAAAGGCAATACGTGGAAGATCCATCGCCAGAGAAACAAAGATTATGGTTGAATAAACAACAGGAATATAAAATATCAGTGATTAGGAAAGTGGAAAATAAGCGACTCTTCGGCTGGGTACACACGAACAAACATGTACGGTGAAAGCGGTCCGTTGGACCGTTTTCACCGTACATGTCTGCCAGAGGGCTTTTGTACGATGGTTGTACACACCATCGTACAGAAGTCCGCGCGTAAACAATACGCGGGGCGTGTCCGCGTCGTCGCCGCGACGAAGACGCGGCGATGATGCGGAGACGTGGGCGGGCCTGCCATTTAAAGGCTTCCACGCATGCGTCGAAGTCATTCGACGCATGCGAGGGACGGCGGGCGCCTGGACATGTACGGTAGGTCTGTACTGACGACCGTACATGTCCGAGCGGGCAGGATTCCAGCGGACGGTTTTAAAACACGTCCAGGAATATTTGTCTGCTGGGAAAAGGCCCGGCGGGCAAATGTTTGCTGGAATTCGGCCCGCTCGTGCCCACACACGACCGAACATGTATGCTGAAACTGGCCCGCGGACCAGTTTCAGCATACATGTTTGGTCGTGTGTACGGGGCCTTCCAGAGACAGGCAACATTTGGTGAAGTGGAAAG
Organism: Rana temporaria; assembly: GCF_905171775.1. Lineage (NCBI taxonomy): Eukaryota > Metazoa > Chordata > Amphibia > Anura > Ranidae > Rana > Rana temporaria. The sequence continues at coordinate 383,658,247 of NC_053489.1, read as the reverse complement.
TATAGGCCGAATGCTGGCTCATCTGGTAAGAACCAATTCCTCCCCCTCTGCAATTAGGACAATGGAAGGAGAGATTACAACCCAAGTGTTAGTAATTACAGACACATTTAAAGAATATTATAAAAACCTGTATAAGTCACGAGGGGCTGCAGGGGAGGAGGAATTTGATACATTTTTGAGGAATATGGAGATACCGGCCCTTACAGCAAGGAATGGAGGCCCCAATAGCAGTAGCGGGGATGGCTAATCAAAAAAACTCCTGGGCTAGACGGATTACCAGTGGAGACCTATAAACATTATGGGAAAGTATTGCTCTCTGAGCTACGTTAAGTGTTGAACTGGGCTCTCCGTTTGGCCCCTGGAGGGGTAACTTTCTGACTCCGGCCCCTCAGCTCCCGGGTGAGGCACCTGCTGCTGCCGTCTTGGGGCCGCACACCTGTAGCCATGGTCAAGCTCAGTGGCGAGTATGGGGACTAATGCCGCATACACACCATCACTTTATGTGATGAAAAAAAACGACATTTTCTGTGAAGTAAAAAACAATGTTTTTGAAACTTCAATTTTCAAAGACGAAGTTGCCTACACACCATCGTTTTTCTCACAATGTTCTAGCAAAGCGAGGTTACGTTCACCACGTTTTTCCATTGAAGCTCGCTTCATAACTAGCTTCTGGGCATGCGTGGGTGTAAAGACGTCATTTTAAACGACGTTTTTTGCTACACACGGTCAATTTCTGTGAAGTAAAAAACGACGTTTTGAAAAACGACACATAAAATTGAAGCATGCTTCAATTTTTTTTTGTCGTTTTTCAGAAGACATAAAACAACATTTTCCCCCACACACGGTCATTTAAAGTGACGTTTTTAAAAACGTCGTTTTTTTTCATCACATAAAGTGATGGTGTGTACGCGGCATTACAACCCCTCCTACCCTGTGCCTTTACAACTAATACCGTGCCATATTGCCAAACATATATAGCCAGATTCAGATACAATGGCGTATCTTTTGGCCGTCGTAATGCATCCCATTTGCACTACGCCGACGTAACATAGTGAGGCAAGTACAGAATTCACTGTATAATTTGTGAATACTGTACTTGCCTCACTATGTTACGTCGGCGTAGTGCAAATGGGATGCGTTACGACGGCCAAAAGATACGCCATTGTATCTGAATCTGGCTATATATGTTTGGCAATATGGCACGGTATTAGTTGTAAAGGCACAGGGTAGGAGGGGTTGTAAGTCCCCATACTCGCCACTGAGCTTGACCATGGCTACAGGTGTGCGGCCCCAAGACGGCAGCAGCAGGTGCCTCACCCGGGAGCTGAGGGGGCGGAGTCAGAAAGGGACCCCTCCAGGGGCCAAACGGAGAGCCAAGTTCAACACTTTACGTAGCTAAGAGAGCAATACTTTCCCAGCACTTGCTCCCTAAGTTACGTCGGCGTAGCACAAATGGGCTGGCGTAACCCCGCCTAATTCAAAGTAGGCATGTAGTGGGCGGGCTACATTTAAATTAACCGTGAGCCCATGTAAATGAGGGCCGTTCGTCCGGCGCATGCGCGCGCATGCTCAGAATCACGTCGCAAATACTCCCTACGAAACGTCGGCTCAATGCTTTCGACGTGAATGTAACCTACGCCCAGCCCCATTCACGTACGCTTACGCAAACAACGTAAAATACGATGGCTGTTCCGTCGTACTTGCATGGGCTGCGCCATCTTTTTGGTGGTTTATCTTTACGCCGGCGTATGTCTTACGTAAATGGCGTAGCTTACTGCGACGGGCGTACGTACGTACGTACGTAAATCTGCGTATCTTGCTCATTTACATATTTGGCGTGTAAATCCACGTACACGCCCCTAGCGGCCAGCGTAAATATGCACATAAGATACGACGGCGTAGGAGACTTACGTCGGACGTATCTTGGCCAAATTTAAGCGTATCTGGTTTCCAGAATACACTTAAATATACGACGGTGCTCATTCAGACTTTCGACGGCGTATCTACTGATACGCCGTCGTAAGTCTACCTGAATCCGGCTAATGTACTTTTTCATCTTAGCTCCAGTGTTACACACCCCTGAAGAGCGAACTGGATCTTGCGAAACTAGTCTAGTCGGGTAGTATGATGCCCGTGTACTCTGTCCAATATTATACTTGTGTACTAATATTTATTGTTTATGTATGTTTTCAATTGGCAATTGTTGGTGTTATCTATGTTTGTAACAATTTTACTTTAGGCATGTAAACAATTTTACTTGAATAAATTATATACTGTATATTTACTGTTATCTTTACTGGCGAAAACGTTACCCACTTCATTTAAAGTCCCGGGGCGAACCCTTTTGTTTTGACTGGGCGGAAGTAGAAGGGAGATTGCCCATCTTAATGACAGAGGCAACAATAATAATACTGCATAAAAAGGGGAAAGACTCATTAGATACCTCTTCCTATAGACCAGTATTGTTTCTATGTTTGGATGCCAAAATACTGGCTAAGGTACTGGCAGCGCGGTTGAACAAAATTATTCACAAACTCATATGCCACGTACACACAACCGTTTTTCGGGTTCTAAAAAATTAAGTTTTTTTTTATGTCATTTAAAACGATCGTGTGTGGGCTCCAGAGCATTTTTCACGATCTAAAAAATGGGCATTACAATTTTCGAACATGCTCTATTTTTTCACAACGTTTTTAACGTTGTCATTTTTTAAGGTTGTAAAAAATGGTCATGTGTGGGCTTTAACGATGTGAAAAAAACGCGCATGCTCAGAAGCAAGTTATGAGACGGGAACGCTCGTTCTGGTAAAACTACCGTTTGTAATGGAGTAAGCACATTCATCACGCTGTAACAGACTGAAAAGGGCAAATTGTCTTTTACTAACACGCAATCAGCAAAAGCAGCCCCAAGGGTGGCGCCATCCAAATGGAACTACCCCTTTATAGTGCCGTTGTACGTGTTGTATGTCACCGCGCTTTGCTAGAGCATTTTTTTTCACGATCGTGTGTAGGCATGGCCGTTTTAATGATCGTGTTGAAAAAAACTTTGTTTTTTCTAGAGCCTTAAAAACTTCCTTTTTTAGAACCCGAAAAACGGTCGTGTGTACGCGGCAATACACCCAGATCAGACAGGGTTTATTTTCAGTAGGTCGACTAGTATGAACATAAGGATATTTCTTAATTTGCAGATCCCAACAGACAACATGGGAACAAGAGCAGTTATGTCTTTGGACATAGTTAAGGCATTTGATAGCTTGAAGTTGAGTTATATTTGGCGAGTACTTAAAGCGGAGTTCCAACCACAATTAGCATTTTTTAAATGTATGTCCTTTCATCCTGCATTTTTATAATATAAATCTGGTCACTTACTATTTTACAATCCGCCGCCGATCCGCATAGATATTCAAAAAAGATAGTTTATAAAACTATATCTACACCGTTGTCATTTTGCTTGTGGGCATTGTGAAGCCTACAGGCACTTACTTCCTGGAAGTCTTGGCTGGGGAGTGATAATTGGACAGCGCACTGCATCCTGGGAAATGATGACACACATTTCCCAGGAGCATTAGAGGGAGATGATGTCAGAATCCTAGGTGGTTTCAAAGGCAGATTTTGTGGGACCGCATAGCAACAGGCATTTTCAGATGAGTAAAGAAAAAAATTCTTTTTTTTTTCTTTTTTAGTCGTAAGCTACAGTTTAAAGCTAAATAGTTTTTTTGATGGAACCTCCACTTTAAGGAGTTTGGGCCATCTTTTATTAGTTGGATAAAAACATTGTATAATGACCTGAGTGCTAAAGTCAGAATTAATATTGAATATTTGGGTAAGATCCAATTGGAAAGAGGGACGAGACAGGGATGCCTATTGTCACCCCTACGCTTCGCCCTTGCAATTGAGCCACTGGCAATGGCAAAAAGATCAAGCTTAGGCATAAAGCAGTTCTTAAGGGCAACAGGTGAGGAAAGGATCGCATTATATGTGGATGATGTCCTTTTTTTAGGGGATATAGAGCAATCCCTCAAGCAAGTAATGGAAACCTTGGAGAGATTCTGAAGATTCTCAGGATTAATTATAAACTGGGAGAAGTCAGCACTTATGCTGGTGGACCCCATTAGGAATTAAACACCATCAGAATTGCCTCAATTGGAAGTGGTAGAAATTAAATATGTGGGTATATATGTGGAGAGGGACCCTAATAAATACATAAATAACAACATGATTCCACTCCTGGCCAAATTTGAACATAAAATTGACATTTGGAGCTGGCTACCCCTCTCAGTGGCGGGAAGATGCAACTTGATTAAAATACTTCGGATGCCTCAGTTATTATACGTGATACACAAATCCCCGGTGTGGATATACAAGAAATGATTTAAAAAAATAGAAACACTGTTTAGAGAATTATGGAAAAGGGGCTAGGCCAGGATCAGTCTACAAACCTTACAGTTACCAACAAGGGAGGCTTAGCTGTGCCACACCCACAAAGTTACTTTTCTGGCGGCCCAGTTGCAGCACCTAGGGGGAGGTAATGTCCAGGGAGGAGGTAGTGCAGGTGGGGGGTTTGATGATAGCAGGGGCGCCACATAACACAATAGTAGAGGTGTTGGGGGCGGACTCTGTCCTAAATAGAAGCCCCACAGTAAATATGGTAATAAAAATGTGGAAAGTAGTTAAGTTGCTAATGGGATATGAGGGGATGGCAGACTATATGCCCCTCTGGAATAATAGAAATCTGCAGGAAATGGTGGCCATAGAAAAGAGGAAAGAATGGGGGAAAAAAAGGAATAAATAGGCTGGCCCAGTTATACGAGGAAAACACTTTAAAAAACTTTTGCAGGTTTAAGAGAAGAAGAGTATGATATATCCAATCAAACATTTTACAAATATTTGCAGATCAGACATGCCCTGGGAGCGCAGTTTAGGGGAGAAGGCCCAAAATAAAATAAATAGAATAAAACTTCCGTCCTCCAAAGAGTAATCAAGATGGGTATGAGTAAGGCACTTATTTCTAAATTGTATACACAGATTCGTAGTAGAAGCATTGAAGGACCAGAAAGTATTAAGAGCAAAGGGTGGGAAGAGGATGTCAGAGAAATAACGGAGGAGCAATGGAGGAGGATATTAGAGAGGGGGCGCCTGGTGTCAGTCTCCCCCTCACAGAAAGCCTTGCATCTGATGCTGATACATAGGACATACTATACCCCAAAGAGGCTGTACCGGTTTGGTCGGAGAGCCGATGACAGGTGCCCCAGATGTCAGGAAACAGGGGACCTGATGCACATGATATGGAGGTGCCCAAAATTGTTCCGGTACTGGTCAGAGGTTCTACAGTAGATATCATAAATGCAACATACGGGATGGCATTGGAAATGGTTTCAAGACTCTGTCCTCAGTCTGGGGGAGGAAATGTGTGAAACAACAAGTATAACAGTAGTGGTGATAAGGTGCCTGTTTCAGGCCTGAAAACTGATTGCGCAGAGATGGCAATCAGTGAAGCCCCCCAACCGGAAAGGACTGGGTAGAATAACAAGTGAGACGATATGGAGGGAAAAGGTAGTCTACGCGAAGAGATTGTGGAAACCCTGGTTGAAAAAGATGGGATACCCCCCATAAGCCCACAATAGGTGACGGAAAGGAATGTATAATAAATAAGTTTAAATGTATAATATTAAAGAGAGTATTAGTATAGCAAGAAGGAGGGAGGGAGGGGGGAGGATTGGTAAAGTATTGTTAGGATAAGGGGAAATTTAAGATGAAATGTTTTTCCTTTTTTTACTGCTATATATTTGTATCAAATGCATTAAAAATCAAATTGTAAAATGGGGGAGAGAAGACATTTATTGACACGTGTCAGATGTTATGTCAAGTAGTCTCTTTCCCAGGCGCTTTGTTCCCAATATTCAAAACTCAGGTTTTTTTCCAAATGGTACGAAGTTTAATTATCCATGACAGACAAAGCAAACTGTCAATGCTTACATATTGGCAGCTGATAACACATGGCAGGATGGTAATTTCAGAAAGGTTTCAGAAGGAGGAAATATAATGGTATGATGGTACGTCTTTCTGCTTGGCTTCCATAGTGAAAGCTTCCTGCTGGGTGGGCTTCCTACCCCCATCTCCCTGTAGGGTCGGTGACCCCAAGGTCCTCTAGCTAGCTACTCAAACCACATGTATACTTATACTGTTTTAAAAGCCAAGCTAAGCATAATTCACATTTAGACTAGCTCCAAGAAAGGTTGGTGATAAACGTAACACCCACTTGTGTATATTTAAGTAACATATCTCCACCCACTGTCTTGACATAGATCTCCAAAAAAACATGTAGCCTACAACAGATGGCATTTCTCTGTCCTGAGCAAATCTCAAAATTAACATGTTTAACCAGTGATTCAGAAACGTTTATCACATAAAAATATTAATAAATTTAAAATCTAACACAAATATAGAATATATAATAAAAAAAAAGCTTATGCTTAGCATAGTCAATTGGTACAACTGACCGCTGCCATTGTTTAGCAATAGTAATTTGTGCTTCCAGGAACATATAAGTATTGAGTTTCACAGATTTCTATTGGACCTCGTCAGGTCGTTTATGGACCTAGGGATCTGCGGATACTTACTCCCGTTGGTGAATAAATAAAGTTAATAACATTCCTATGCAAAATCTAGTCACTATAGAGCAGTTGCACATAGGCCCCAGTTGCCCACAACATCAAAAGCAAGCAGACGGTGCAGTGAGATGCATTCTGGCAATATGGGTGGGGACAAGATACCCGCACAAAATAATTTTCTAATTAGATTCTATTAATTTAGTGTTGATAGATATCTTGGACAAGGGGACAAGGCATAGGCTATGTACTGCCAATTAGGCAGTTCCAAAGTAAAATTCAGGTCCCGCTCCCACTGAATCATATGTGAGAGTTTAGTAGTCAGGTCAGTGAGGGAAGCATATACTGCAGAAAAGGCCTCTCGCTTGACAAGAAAATTTAAAAAGGGTGAGTGCAAGGTACCCATCTAATAGGGCAAGCTTGAAAACGCAAGAAAGATCTACGTTGATAATATTGGAATGTCTCACTAGGGGGCAGCTGTAAGTTATCCACAAAATATTGCAAAGAGTATGGTTGATCCCCATTAAGATAGTTCACGATATGGAGAAGGCCCTTTTTGTGCCACCACTGAAATTAAGTAGGTTCTATCCCCGGGACAAACGCTGGGTTGCAAAAATTTGGGGCTAAAGGGGTGTGTAAAGATGCTAATGATTTACAATGCTGTATCCTGTCCCAAACATCTAGAGAATGGGGCAAAGTAGGGCACAGTATAGAAGGTTGCAAATGGCTAGGGATCCACATCAAGGAACCAATTGCAGTAGAAAGATTTATTTACAGTATACATTATCTCAGTACCTTCACACATACTGCACTGCTTTTTTTTTTAATCCAGATTATCTGCTATGAATTCGTAAATTGTGTTACCAAGTATCAAAATATTGCAGCATAGGAATACTCAATATGATTCACCTAGCCAAAAATATTGTGTGTGTGTTGCCCTTGACTCCTGATCAAAATGGAGTTTTGTTGCCTGTCCTTTCCGAAAAAACGTACACCATTACTGTGGAAATACTTGAGTTGTTAAAAAATTACGAGCACATTTAAGACTCTCTCATTTCCATTAGCTTCTCCTGCTCAAAATTCCTTTTCAAAACTCCACAACTCCAGTTTTGCTTCAGACAATACCCCCAAATGTTCGAATTCTAATGTACCTGGGCTAGCCTGAGCCACCATGATGTGCACGTTTGATGTATTGTTCCTTCTTCCCTTATGGTTAGCCCTCCTTCCCTACCCTTATACCTAAAGCACCAAATTTTTAGTCTAACCATGCGCAAAATCAAAATTTTCAAGCCATAAAACACAGTTGGATGTTTTACACCATTGTCCTTTGATATGCAACACAGTTGGATATTTTACACCAGCCTTTGTTATTGTACTGGCTCTCCACTTTTAAGCCATGAAAATCCTAGACAAAGTACATTCATACAACACTTAACCCAGCGATGGACACATTGATATACATAATCATTGTTGGACATTAAACTTTCCTTTCTCAATAAATTCCTAGGCCCGGATTCACGTAGAATGGCGTAACATATCCTATTTACGTTACGCCTCCGCAACTTTTACAGGCAAGTGCCGTATTCTCAAACGAAAGTTGCGGCGGCGTAGCGTAAATAAGCCGGCGTAAGCCCGCCTAATTCAAATGTGGTAGATGTGGGCGTGTGTTATGTAAATTTTATGTGACCCCACGTAAATGACGCTTTTTACGAACGGCGCATGCGCCGTCCGTGAAAGTATCCCAGTGCGCATGCTCCAAATTAACCCGCAAGAAGCCAATGCTTTCGATGTGAACGTAAATGACGCCCAGCCCTATTCGCAAACGACTTAAGCAAACGACGTAAAATTTTCAAAATTCGTCGCGGGAACGACGTCCATACTTAACATTGGTACGCCCCATCTATGCCTCATATAGCAGGGGTAACTTAACGCCGGGAAAAGCCTAACGTAAACGACATATCTGTACTGCGTCGGCCGGGCGTACGTTCGTGAATTTGCATATCTAGCTGATTTACATATTCCTAGGCGTAAATCAGCGTACACGCCCCTAGCGGCCAGCGTAAATATGCAGTTAAGATACGATGGCGTAAGAGACTTACGCCGGTCGGATCTAATACAAATCTATGCGTAACTGATTCTAATGCCGCGTACACACCATCACTTTATGTGATGAAAAAAAATGACGTTTTTAAAAACGTCACTTTAATTGACTGTGTGTGGGGGAAAACGTCGTTTTATGTCTTGTAAAAAACGACCAAAAAAAATTGAAGCATGCTTCAATTTTATGTGTCGTTTTTCAAAAGTGCACTTTTTACTTCACAGAAATTAACCGTGTGTAGCAAAAAACGTCGTTTTCTAAGACGTTTTTTCATCCACGCATGCCCAGAAGCTACTTATGAAGCAAGCTTCAATGGTAAAACGTGGTGGAACGTAACCTCACTTTGCAAGATCATTGTGAGAAAACGATGGTGTGTAGGCAACTTCGTCTTTGAAAATTGAAGTTTCAAAAACGTCATTTTTTACTTCACAGAAAGTGTCGTTTTTTTTCATCACATAAAGTGATGGTGTGTACGCGGCATAAGAATCAGGCGCATAGATACGACGGCTCGCACTCAGAGTTACGACGGTGTATCTGGAGATACGCCGGCGTAACTCGTTTGAGAATCCGGGCCCTAGTCTTTATAAAAAGAAAAAACATGCTATATCCAAACTCTATCTAAAAAAAAATTTTGGCTTTAGATAAACTTTACCCTTTCCTGCCTGCCCAGGCATCCCTTAAATTTGTGCTGAACACTGGGCATCAGGAAAGATTGGCTGTTCACCTGACCACTGTGATTAGCCATCACAGGATCAGGAGCTGCACCTGACGGCTACATTAGTAGGGGTCATGACTTTAGTACAACAGATGTCCTACTTCACTTACTTACCACCTTAACCAAACCCTTAGTATCCCCCCAACCTCTGCCCATTAAATTGAAACCACACCATTGCTTGTTGGGGAAAAATAGGCCGTAGCAGCCTGATTTATTAACATGATATATTTTAACACAAACTAAGCAAGAACATCTGCTAACTTAAAACTACCTGAAGTTGGTCCCCGCAGGCAAAGCCTCTATCCTTCCATAAAATATCTATATATATATAAACATATATATATATGCCCTTTTTGCTGCACTGCGGTCTTCGGATTCCTCTGCAGGCCTCAAGCCGAACAGGCTCAAAGGCGTCTCACGACCGTAGTGCTCCATACTCCATTCTTCCAGCTAACCTCCGTTAACTGGCATCACCCTCATCATCGCCTGTCACCGACAGGTCATTAATTTCCTTCTCAAAGTCTATTCCTTACCCGCAGGGACCAACCAACGCTGCCACGACAACCCATTTTTTGAACCTGTAACAAAATATCAAGAAAAACAAACACACACCACAAATCACACATACTACAACCCCCATTATGTTCTACCACTACAATAAGGGGTGGGTGGGCGGGAAACTTTCTTCCGCGCTGTGTGTTGCCGGGAGGGCGGGGACCAAACCTTAAATAAACTCCCTTCCCCCGCCCCCCGGGACCTGACAGCCAATCGTTAATTTGCTGTCCCCTGTGACGTCAGTCATGCCAGCCCTCCACCGAGTCCACTGCGTTCCCCTGCTCTGGGCTTTTCTTGACTTTAGTACAACAGATGTCCTACTTCACTTACTTACCACCTTAACCAAACCCTTAGTATCCCCCCAACCTCTGCCCATTAAATTGAAACCACACCATTGCTTGTTGGGGAAAAATAGGCCGTAGCAGCCTGATTTATTAACATGATATATTTTAACACAAACTAAGCAAGAACATCTGCTAACTTAAAACTACCTGAAGTTGGTCCCCGCAGGCAAAGCCTCTATCCTTCCATAAAATATCTATATATATATAAACATATATATATATGCCCTTTTTGCTGCACTGCGGTCTTCGGATTCCTCTGCAGGCCTCAAGCCGAACAGGCTCAAAGGCGTCTCACGACCGTAGTGCTCCATACTCCATTCTTCCAGCTAACCTCCGTTAACTGGCATCACCCTCATCATCGCCTGTCACCGACAGGTCATTAATTTCCTTCTCAAAGTCTATTCCTTACCCGCAGGGACCAACCAACGCCACCAGCACCCAAAGGTAAAACCTTACCCTTGGGTGCCCCTCCACACCCTAATGGCCCTCTGAATCCCATCCTGTAACCCCAATACCCACATGTCAATCCCAACTGGGCTAAGGTGGACACCATCTCCTCGCAGATACCTCCAGGTCTCTTCCTCTAATTCCATATGGCGTACCACCAACCCCCCGTTCCTCACTACAAACTTGGCCACGTCCCTATTAATTTTTCTCCGGGCCCTGTTGATTCCCGCTACCGACCTAGCCATACGCCATGCAGTCCGAGCCACAATGTCGGACCACACGACGATCATATCCGGAAAGGCCATCCGAAGTCTCAATATATCAAACTTGATATCCCGAGTGATGTCCATCATTGCTCTGACCCCTAGGTCGTTGCCCCCCACGTGCAAGAGTAAGACGTCGGGGGGCCTGTCCAGCCGCGCAAAGCGATGCACTTCCGGAACCACCCTACCCCAGAGCATTCCCGGAATCCCTAACCAGTGCACGCTTGCCTCTTCCCTCGGGAAACCCAACTGCCGACCGCTATGTCTAAGCTCAGCCCGTTTTGCCCCCCAAAAGACATAAGAATGTCCCATTATCCAAACTAGTGCCGGGGTCCCACCTGAAAGAAAAAAGACAATTGCACCAGGTAATCCACCGCAGAACCCAGCAACACTCAAACAGATCACACCACACCCCAGACCCCCTCCCCACCGTCACTTGACGTTACCGTCCTAAACATCCAATAGGTGGGGACGGACATAACTCTGAAATCTCCTAGATTCCCATCTGCCTATGCGCTGTATGGCTTCCGTACCCAATCCCCAACGGGCCGCCTCTGAGGCCGCCCCTATCCTAAAGGAGTGTGACGAAAAACCCTTGCCATCCAAGCCCATGGTTAACAAACACTTCCTAAAAACAGCCCCGAACTGATATTTTGACAACGGCAACCCGTCCCTATGTACCAGAAACGACCCCGTCGCCTCAGGCCGTTCGGCCCCGAAGGCCCGCACCGCCTGCACCGGACATAAAGGAGAACCCGTAATTGTAAATACTTGTATGGACTTGCCCCGTCCCCCCTGGTCCGTCTTTGACTTCGGCAGCCAAATAGATACCCTGTCCTGCCCACAAGCCACATCTTGAGAGCGCAAGCCCCCTTGACATTTGGTCGACGGGCTGACCAACTCACTGATCCTGAAAGCCCCGAAGAAAGCCAACGTGAAGGCCGCCCTGAACAGCAAAAACTCATACTCCGAAGAACAAATAACCGGTAATTTGTTCAGCATCCCTTCCAGTAGAGCAAACGACACGGGGCGCCTGGAGTCCCTTGTCGTTCCTGCCTTTCTATAACCTCTCAGCGCCTGCCGCACCCAGAAATCCTTCGTGAAGTCCTGGCACCCCCGTAATTTAAAAAGGAACGCAAGACCTGCCATCTTTTTGTTCAGCGTGGCCACAGACGTGCCGTCCTCCATGTTCCTAGCCACGAAGTACAACACCAGCCATCGTGTCTCCGACCCGAACGGGTCCACAGCCACCATTCTTGCCAAAGCCTCCCATTCCAACCACACCTTGCTATACGCCCCCCAAGTTGCCTCACTCACCGACCTCCTGAGCCATTTTGATATCACTCCAATGCAACCCTCCACAGCCAATCCGGACAAGGCTCTCCGTGTCGGTCCGCCTCCGGTGCCAACTCTCGGAACCTGTCCCACTGAAATCGAGACAGCGCGTCAGCAATAACATTCTCAACCCCAGGCAAATGAACTGCATGAACAAAAATATTCAACTGTAGGCACCGCAGAACCAGATGCTGCAACACCCGAACCACCGGCGGTGATGAAGCCGATACCCTGTTGATGACCTGAACCACTCCCAGGTTGTCCCCATGGAACCTGACCTTCCGATCCCTGAACTCCGAGCCCCACAACTCAACCGCCAGTACCACCGGAAACAATTCCAATAGCACCAAATTCTTAGTGAAACCCGCGTCCACCCAGTCTTGCGGCCAAGGACCCGCACACCACTTGCCTTGAAAGAATGCTCCAAAGCCTGTGGAGCCCGCAGCATCCGTGTACAGCTCCAAGTCAAAGTTACTGACCGGTCCCGCCATCCACAATGCCCGGCCGTTGAATGACTCCAAAAAGGAGTGCCACACCCTCAGATCATCCCTAAGAACCCTGCCGAGCGTGACAAAGTGGTTAGGGGAACTCACGCCCGCGGTCGCCGCCGACAGCCGTCGGCTAAACACCCGCCCCATGGGCAAAATACGGCACGCGAAATTAAGCTTACCGAGCAACGACTGTAGCGCTCTCAGCTTCACTTTCCTGACCCCCAGCATACCCCTGATTTCTGCCTTCATCGCCTCAAGTTTGTCCTCCGGCAAGCGGCATTCCATTGCCATGGAATCCAATGTTATGCCCAGGAAAGTCATCTCCGTGCTTGGGCCCTCCGTCTTCTCGGGAGACAAGGGGACCCCGAATCGCTCCGCCATGTGTTCCAGCGTTGCCAGCAGAATCGCCGTGGTCCGTGACGCCGCCGGTCCAACGCACAGGAAGTCATCCAGGTAGTGGATGATAGAACTCACCCCGGCCACGTCCCTAACCACCCATTCCAAGAATGAGCTGAACATCTCGAACAGTGCACACGAAATGGAGCACCCCATGGGCAAGCACTTGTCCACATAAAACTGCCCCCCCCAATGACACCCCAACAGCCGAAAGCTGTCCGGGTGCACTGGCAATAAGCGGAAAGCTGCTTCAATGTCCGATTTTGCCATCAAGGACCCCCGCCCATAATGTCGCACCCAATGGACAGCCGCATCAAATGACGTGTAGCTCACTGTGCAAGCCTCCTGGTCTATAGCGTCATTAACCGACCCCCCTTTTGGGAAGGAGAGGTGGTGTATCAGCCTAAACTTGTTTTGTTCCTTTTTGGGCACCACCCCTAGCGGAGAAACTACCAGATCCCCCCAGGGTGCCGCCGAAAAAGGACCTCCCATGCGCCCCAGAGCTACCTCCTTCCGCAGCTTCTCCGAAACCACTTCCGGATGTAGGAGCGCAGACCGCAAGTTGCGCGGGACCGGAGGTACCACCCCCAGCGCACACGGTATTTGAAAACCCTCTGAGAAACCCTTTTCCAGTGCCCGAGCCGCCCCCCTGTCCGGATACCTACCGAGGAACGGCCGCATCCTTTCCACCATCACCGGTGTCGTCCCTCTTGTTCGCAAAATCTCCGGAACGTCCCTTCCCCTGCTTGAAGCACTTGGACAACGGGTGGGAGCCTCCGCAACCAGAGCACTCGTGTTTGTATCTGCAGGTGCCTCCGAATTTGCACGTGCCGGAGCTAAACTGCCAACACACCCCTTTTGCCCGACCGGCCGGTTGTCCAAGGGACGATGGACCCCCGGCCCCCCCTTGAAAGGACTGCCCCGGAACCCTCGCCGCCGTCATCAAACACAGCCAAAGGTTCATATCCTTTTGATTCCAGCGCAGGTCCTGCCGCACCGCCATCCGCTGTCGGAATTGTTCATCATATCGCAGCCAAGCGGATCCTCCGTAGATCCTGTGTGCCTCCCCTATCGCATTCTGATATATGAAGAGCCCTGAGCAGCATTCCGGCTTTTTCTCCCCTACCACACACGCTAGGATACTGAACGCCTGCAGCCAATTCGTAAACGTCCGTGGAATCAAGCGGTACCTGCGCCGTTCCTCCTCCTCCTTTTTGGATTCATCTGGCTTCCCCCTGTCCAGGTTGAACTTCTCTAATGGGAGTAACGCGAAAATCTCCACATACTCACCCTTCCATATCTTCTCCCGGACCTCTGCCTTCAAATGTGTCCCCAGCGACGCCTCATAGCATAAGTACACCTCACATTTTGCCGCGTCAGCGAGGCGGATTATTTCCTGTCGCGCAACCTCACTTGCCACCGCCCCTTTTTCCACTGCTGCTGCCGCCGGAGCCGCGGCTGCTCCCGAACCCCCGCTCACCGCGGGGGCGGATGCCACCACCGGCCCAGCCGTCACCACCGCCGGCAGAGTGTTAACAGTAGCGACCACCCCCCCCCCACCGGAACCGCAGGGGGGACCCAAGCCGCAACCGGGCCCGCCGTCGCCCCATCTGAGCCCTCAAATCTGCCCACCAGCTCTTTTATGCCCGCTAAAAAACCCGCAAAACCACCCCCCCCCAGGGACACCCCCCCCCGCCCGGTGTCACAGACTGAGAGCCACCTGCCCGTGTATCCGCCCCCCCCCGAGCTGACACCCCCCCCCCCCCACTGCCCCCAGCAGACATCACACCCCTCCCCACAGTACGAGGCAAAGATAAAATTGACTTACCGGGCTGCCTAGGTGATGACCCACCAGCCGATCGTCCCGTCTCCACCGCTGCTGCTATCGTCCTGGATGGTTGTTCATCCTCCGAATCCGTCAGCTCCCCTTCCGACCGTAACGTGGATGGATCCTCTTCTTCCGCTGATTGCACCCCAGGGGAAAGATCCCTGGCTGCCGTGGGCCTGGCGTCCGCCTGGTCACTCCTCCGCGCGCCCGACCCGTTCACCGACTTCTGCGCCGCTTTCCGTGGGCCTGGGGGGGTCTCCCCATCCCTGCTGCCCCCAACTAGGTCGCCGGTGGTCCCCTCCCCTTCAATCCGCATCGCAGCAAGGCTGTGGGCCGAGGAAATGGGGAGCCCAGCAGTCGGGCCTCTAGATCTCCCACGCTGAGGCACCGCACCCCCCGCGGTGGCGCGGGGGGCGGGGCCCGCCGAATCACCATCTGTACGCCGCGCGGGCCCAGGTGCTGCTCCAGGGCTGGCCGAACGGCCAGCTGCCGCGCCACGGCCTCGAGTGGGATTCCTCCCGTTCCCCCCCTTTGTGGGCAGAGCTGCGCGCTTGGCGGGGGGGCCCGGAGGGGCCCGCGAACGGGGGCTCCCTTGTCTTCTTTGGGCCCTGGGGGATGTGTCTGGGGAAAAGCGCTCCGGCGGGCGAGATCGCCTGGCACGTCCTCCGTCCCTCCCCCCCGCGTCCTCAATAGCTGCCGACCTACCGAAAATAGGCCGCAGCTGGTCCCGAAGCCACTCAGGGCCGTGCGCCGCCGCCTCCGCCTGCAGCTGATCCAGCATGAGCTGCACCTCAGACATCCTCACTAAACTTTCTTCCGCGCTGTGTGTTGCCGGGAGGGCGGGGACCAAACCTTAAATAAACTCCCTTCCCCCGCCCCCCGGGACCTGACAGCCAATCGTTAATTTGCTGTCCCCTGTGACGTCAGTCATGCCAGCCCTCCACCGAGTCCACTGCGTTCCCCTGCTCTGGGCTTTTCTAGAGCTGTCTTTCACAGTTTGGCCTTTGTGCTGGGAGCGTGCAGTGAGAACACTCTCAGCACAAAAATATCAACTGCACAGCATGTGGGAGTTAGGCCCGGTTCACACTGATGTGACAATCCCCCCAACTTTGAAGCACTTGTTGCATCAGAAGTCAGACCCATTCTCTGCAATAGAACAGTTCTAAATCAATGCGCCTTGAGTCGCTCAGACTTAGAAAAAGATTCCTGCACTACTTTTGGTCCGACTTTGGTACCACTTGCATTGACTTCTGTTAAAGAAGTTGCATGCAAGTCGTGCCAAAGTCACTTGGGGTCCAACTTCAAAGTCGCGTGGATGTCACGGGCAGTGTTAACCCGGCTGAAAGCCTACCCTTTTGCTGCTGCACATGTGTCAGATGGTCGTAAAGGTGATTAACAATATACTAATATGAAGAAGCTCATAATCTATGCATGGCATTTTATTATGCTTAAAGTGATTGTAAAGGCTATTTTTTTTTTGTTTATTTTTTTAATAACAAACATGTTATACTTACCTCCTTTGTGCAGTTGGTTTTGCACAGAGCAGCCCGGATTCTTCTCTTCTCGGGTCTCTCTTTGCTGCTCCTAGTCCCTCCCTCCTTTGAGGGCCCCCTCAGCCAGCAATTTGCTACAGGCAGGGCCGTCTTTAATACGGTTTGGGCCCTGGGCAAACATTTTTTTTGGGCCCCCCTCCAGCTTATTTTGGGCCTGGCTGGTTCACATGTATGTTTTGGCGGTCCTCATTTGTGCAGGCACAGCAGCCCATTGATTTGAATGGGCCGCCATGCCTTTGTTTCCTGCAGAAAAAAGGTGCATTCAGCATTTTAAAAATACAGTTGCCTTGAAATCCATTCTGCTTTTGCACCATGCTACTTACCTGCAGTTCTTGCACACACAAATGCACTGTGTTTTTAAAAGCGTGACCTAAACGTCTAAAAATGCAGCAAGTTTGACAGTGCAGGAACTGCAGATAAGTCACAGCAGACAGCAGAATGGACAGACAGTGCTGTATTTCAGTGCTTGATGGGCATAGGCGTGCCGTGTGCGCAGCCTATTTCATGAGGCATGCGCTTTTCTTTGCAGGAAACGCAGGCATGGCGGCCCATTCAAATGAATGGGCTGCTATGCCTGCGCAAATGTGGGCCGCCAAAACACATACATGTGAACCAGCCAGGCCCAAAATAAGCCCATCAAGCAGTTAAATACAGGCAGTAATGCCATGTGCTCTGAGGCCTTACTCAGCCTGGACTGCAGGTCTGGTCTGCGATTTAAAGGGTTCCTCTATTTTACACATGGCATGGCATGGGGTCCCATGGTGCTAAAGCAGAATGGACAGACGGTGCTGTGACCCCATGCCATGCCATGTGTAAAATAGAGGAACTTTTTAAAACACTGACCAGACCTGCAGTGAATCATCAAATATTATAAAGACTTTGGGCACACTCTACAGAAAACTTCTATTTACAATATAGATTAGCAAACAGTGACATACCTTGAGGAGCAGGACATGAAGAAGTCAGCCTCGGGAAGAGCAAACTGGGGATGTTATAAAATCACATTCTAATTCACTTTTATATACAAGCAGCACCCAGTGGCAGGAAGGGAGAAGTGCACGTCTAAAGGGAAGCCAGGGGTGCTGCATTTTAAAACACTGGGAAGGTAAGCAGTACTGTCACTGGCTGCGTGCCGCTGATGATTTTCAGCCTGATTTGTGGGCAGCACAGGGGCTTAACGGGCGGCAGGGCCGCCATCAGGAATTATGGGGCCACTTACACAGCTTCAGGCATGGGCCCCCTGGAGCAGAGAACTGGGATGGGGGGGGGGGGGTGCTGCCGCCTGAAATTGAGAAGCAGGGGGGGGGGGGGCTGCCGCGAATTTAGAAGCGGGGGGCCCTTTACAAAAAAATAAATAAACAAAAATATATATAAAAAAAGGGGTGTAGCCATCCTCTGGGCCCTTTTAATAAAAAGAAAAAAATAAATAAAAAATATATATAAAAAATATATTTTAAAAAGGGGGTTGCAATCTGGGGCTCTGGGGACCTCTGGGCCCTTTAATATTTTTTTTTTAATAAAAATAAATTACAAAAAAAAGGGGGTTGCCATCCGGGACCTCTGGGCCCTTTAATAAAAAAAAAAAATATATATAAAAAATAAACATTTATAAAAAATAAAAAAAAGGGGGAGGGGTTGCCATCCAGAGCCCTGGGGACATCTGGGCCCTTCCATAAAAAAAATATATAAACAAAAATAAAAAAATAAACATTTATAAAAAAAATAAAGGGTGTTTGTCACATGGGGCCCTGGGGACCTCTGAGCCCTTTTATTTATATATATATATATATATATATATATATATATATATATATATATAGGGTAGTTTTTAATGGATAACCATCCATTTTTTCATATATAACCATCACAAACATTAATTTTCTAAATAATAAAAAAATGTTAACTAGCACATTATCTGATTTACAACCAATCTTTTAGAAAACATAGCAGCCCCAATTCAAGATGAACACAATTTACTAGCAAATAAAGATGATCTTCGCAAATTGCAATAAACAACCTTGCAGTGAGGGTTAAAACCTTGCTAATAGGGATGAGCTATGAATTTCGCTTGTTCAGAGGTTTGCGGGTGACTGCAGCAGAAAGTGAAACACTTTGGGCCCTTTCACACCGAACCCAGTTGGATGCATTTTGAACTGCACTCCAACTGCATAGACAGCCCAAAATCAAGGTAATCCTATGGGCATAGTTCACATCATTGCAGTGCAGCTTAATGCAGTTAAAAAAAAAAAAAAAGTAGAGCATGCTGCATTTTTCTGCACCGCAAATGCAGTTAACACGCTGCAAACACGCTTCAAATGCACTGCACCTCACTCCTTTAAGCCAAGAAAGCCAAGCCCAGAAACATAGAAAAATGCACTGCAAACAGTGGTAAATGCAGCACAAAACACATACAAAACACATTCAAGCATGCAGTAAGCACGCTTCAAATGCATATAGACATACAGTCAAAAATGTGCAGTTATGTGCAGTTTCTGGTGTTAATGGGCCGTAAGTAAAGGTGACAAAACCATTGGGCTTATACTGGGCACCCAAACTTCAGTGAAGTTCAGTAAACTTGCCCCAAACCAAACCCAGGTATGTTTAGATTATCACTAACTTTTTTTTTTACAAAACATTGTCACTAAATGATAAATTGCTCAAACATGCCATGGGCATATGTGGAATTACACCTCAAAATACATTCTGCTGCTTCTCCTGAGTACGGAGATAACACATGTGTGGGACTTTTTGGGAGCCTAGCCGCGTACGGGACCCCGAAAACCAATCACCGCCTTCAAAATTTGTGTGAGTGAAATCAAAGATTTATGTCCTTAGAAATCTTGAAGGTGGTGATTGTTTTTCGGGGGCCCGTATGCGGCTAGGCTCCCAAAAAGTCCCACACATGTGGTATCCCCGTACTCAGGAGAAGCAGCCGAATGTATTTTAGGGTGTAATTCCACATATGCCCATGGCATGTGTGAGAAATATATCATTTAGTGACAACGTTTTGTAAATTTTTTTTTTTTTTTGGTCATTATTCAATCACTTGTGGCCAAAAAATTAAATATTCCATGGACTCAACATGCCTCTCAGCAAATAGCTTGGGGTGTCTTCTTTCCAAAATGGGGTCATTTGGGGGGGTTGTGTGCCATCTTGGCATTTTATGGCCTTCAAAACTATGATAGGTAGTGAGGAGTGAAATCAAAATTGTATGCCGTTAGAAATCTTGAAGGCGGTGATTGGTTTTCGGGGCCCCGTACGCGGCTAGGCTCCCAAAAAGTCCCACATATGTGGTATCCCCATACTCAGGAGAAGCAGCAGAATTTATTTTGGGGTGCAATTCCACATATAACCATGGCATGTGTGAGCAATATATCATTTAGTGACAACTTTGTGCAAAAAAAAATCAGTTTGTCATATTCCCTTGTGTCAAAATATAAAATATTCCATGGACTCAACATGCCTCTCAGCAAATAGCTTTGGGTGTCTACTTTCCAAAATGGGGTCATTTGGGGGGGTTTTGTGCTATTTTGGCATTTTATGGCCTTCGAAACTGTGATAGGTAGTGAGGAGTGAAATCAAAAATTTACACCCTTAGAAAGCCTGAAGGCGGTGCTTGGATTTTGGGGTCCCGTACGCGGCTAGGCTCCCAAAAAGTCTCACACATGTGGTATCCCCGTACTCAGGAGAAGCAGCAGAATGTATTTTGGGGTGTAATTCCACATATAACCATGGCATGTGTGAGCAATATATCATTTAGTGACAACTTTGAGCAAAAAAATATATATATATATATATATATTTTTTTTTTTTCCAACTTGGGTCAAAATATAAAATATTCCATGGACTCGCGATGCCTCTCAGCAAATAGCTTGGGGTGTCTACTTTCCAAAATGGGGTCATTTGGGGGGGTTTTGAATTGTCCTGGCATTTTATGCACAACATTTAGAAGCTTATGTCGCACATCACCCACTCTTCTAACCACTTGAAGAAAAAGCCCTTTCTGACACTGTTTGTTTACATAAAAACATTTTTTTTTTTGCAAGAAAGTTAAGTTGAACCCCCAAACATTATATATTTTTTTAAAGCAAAGGCCCTACAGATTAAATGGTGGGTGTTGCAATTTTTTTTCCCACACAGTATTTGCGCAGCGTTTTTTCAAACGCATTTTTTGGGAAAAAAATACACTTTTTTTATTTTAAAGCACTAAAACACACTATATTGCCCAAATTATTGATGAAATAAAAATGACGATCTTAGGCCGAGTACATGGATACCAAACACGACATACTTTAAAATTGCGCACAAACGCGCAGTGGCGACAAACTACATACATTTTTAAAAGCCTTTAAAAGTCTTTACAGGTTACCACATTAGATTTACAGAGTAGGTCTACTGCTAAAATGACTGCCCTCCCTCGATCTGCCCTTCGCGGTGATACCTAACATGCATGGTGCAATTGCTGTTTACATATGACTCCAGACCGACGCTTGCGTTCGCCTTTGCGCAAGAGCAGGGGGGGGACAGGGATGTTTTTTTTTTTTTTTTTTAATATATTTATTTTGCTTTTTTTATTTTATTTGTAAACTGTTCCTTCCATTTTATTAATTTTTTACCATTTTTATTGTTATCTCAGGGAATGTAAATATCCCTTATGATAGCAATAGTTAGTGACAGGTACTCTTTTTAAAAAAAAATGGGGTCTATTAGACCCTAGATCTTTCCTCTGCCCTTAAAGCATCTGACCACACCAAGATCGGTGTGATAAAATGCTTTCCCATTTTCCCAATGGTGCTGTTTATATCCGGGGGGGGGGCATTCCCTCCTACTGAATGTAAAAGCAGTCTAGAGGCTAATTAGCTGCTAGGACTGCTTTTACATGAAAGCCGACCCCTGGCTGAAAAGAATGATACCAAGATGATGCCTAAACCCGCAGGCATCATTCTGGTATAACCATTCAAAGTCCAGCAACATACCAGTACGTTGATGGTTCTTGTTGGACATGTATTGTAACCTTTTTTTTTTTCATGCAGCCTGTTGGCTGAACGAAAAAAAGATTGATCGGTGGGTATGCCCACCATTAGAATACCTCCCTTCATCCACCCACTTCTAATGATGGGCATACATGCACCATTTATATATGCCGAAGCATGGGGGCATCCTCCCGCAAAAAAGTTATGCCGCGTACACACGGTCGGACTTTTCTATGCCACGTACACACGGTCGGACTTTTCTATGCCGTGTACACATGGTCAGACTTTTCCACGGGAAAGCCTCCGTAAGAATGTCAACCGTATGTACGCGGCATTAGGAGCAAAATCGCTCCTCCGCCCCTAATGCCCCCATGCTTCGGCATATATGCTCTTTTTTTAACTGTGGTGGTGAAATCACCTCCTGCAGCGTTGGAGTCGCGGCTTTATATATCGTGGGAGCAAACGCTGTTGCTGTCACGCTAAATAAATCCGCGCTGCAACTGAATGGCGTACCTGCTAAGCAAATGATGGTTAACATTAAAACAAAGTAACATTACAGTATAAGAGTAAGATCATACCATACCTGCAAAGCAAATACCAAAAAAAAACCATAGTAAAAAATAAAACATTTAACGCAACCTGTGCCTAAAATATATATATGCCGAAGCATGGGGGCATCCTCCCGCAAAAAAGTAATGCCGCGTACACACGGTCGGACTTTTCCACGGGCAAGCCTCCCTCCGTCGGAATTTCGACCGTATGTACGCGGCATAAAAAGTTATGCCGCGTACACACGGTCAGACTTTTCCACGGGCAAGCCTCCGTAGGAATGTCGACCATATATACGCGGCATTAGGAGCAAAATCGCTCCTCCGCCCCTAATGCCCCCATGCTTCGGCATATATGCTCTTTTTTAACTGTGGTGGTGAAATCACCTCCTACAGCACTGGAGTCACGGGCTTTATATATCGTGGGAGCAAATGCTGTTGCTGTCAAGATAAATAAGTCCGCGCAACAGCTGAATGGCGTACCTGAAAACAGTAAAGTAAATTACATACCTGAAAAGCAAGCATGAAAAAACATAACAATAAAACTTTGCAGAATAGAATACAGTAAAAAAGAGCAGAACAATAGAGAGAGAATAGAGAGGGAGAGAACAATAAAATGACAACTATTTTTTTTTTTTTTTTTATATTTTTTTTGTGTTTTTTTATTTTTAACTTTTTTTTTAACACTTTTTTTTGTAACTGTAAACTGTAACTTCAACTTTTCGGTTCCAGGTTTGGGTCTCTCAAAATGCGATGGCATCTTGGGAGACCCTGTGTGAGTGTGCCTAGCCTGTGAAATGTTTCACCATACGCTAATAATTAACATGTGTGTGGAAGCTAAAATGAATATTGTTGGATGATGAGTGCAAGAATTGGTGAATGGTGCATACACAAACAATATATATAAATATGAATAAGATCCCCTATAGGGGAATGAACCAAATAATATATTAAGTTCTGAAATAGGAAACCATAGCCACTCAAACCGCTGTGACAGTGATGCAAACAAAAGTGAACCAAAGTGTCCTGTGCTGCAAAAAATAAATGAAAATAAATAGTGTCCCAAAATTGTCAGCAATGAACTTGTGCATCCAGATAAAAGTGTTAGACACAATCCCACCGGCAGCTGAGCTCACGGAGCGCTTACCTTCCTGATGTGTAAAAACAGCATATAGATCCTCAGATGGAGACTCAACAGCCTTCTCCCCGCTCGGACGAGATGCTGAAATCCTCTGGGTTCTTGCCTGGAGAGCGTCTACCTTCAGTGTGTGTAATGCGAGGCTACACCAAAATGGAGGCTCCGTGCCCAGAGCATACACAGGCAATCACCAAGATGATAGAAGAGGAAAAGAAAAAGGGGCTCCAAATGGTGAAATACTTCACGACAAAAATCATTTATTGGTCCAAAAGTATAAAATGCTCAGCATGAGCTTAAAAATATCAAACGTTTAAAACAGCAAGTTGCGGATGTGCGGCCGTCCGCACATCCGCAACTTGCTGTTTTAAACGTTTGATATTTTTAAGCTCATGCTGAGCATTTTATACTTTTGGACCAATAAATGATTTTTGCCGTGAAGTATTTCACCATTTGGAGCCCCTTTTTCTTTTCCTCTTCTATCATCTTGGTGATTGCCTGTGTATGCTCTGGGCACGGAGCCTCCATTTGGTGTAGCCTCGCATTACACACACTGAAGATAGACGCTCTCCAGGCAAGAACCCAGAGGATTTCAGCATCTCGTCCGAGCGGGGAGAAGGCTGTTGAGTCTCCATCTGAGGATCTATATGCTGTTTTTACACATCAGGAAGGTAAGCGCTCCGTGAGCTCAGCTGCCGGTGGGATTGTGTCTAACACTTTTATCTGGATGCACAAGTTCATTGCTGACAATTTTGGGACACTATTTATTTTCATTTATTTTTTGCAGCACAGGACACTTTGGTTCACTTTTGTTTGCATCACTGTCACAGCGGTTTGAGTGGCTATGGTTTCCTATTTCAGAACTTAATTAATATATTATTTGGTTCATTCCCCTATAGGGGATCTTATTCATATTTATATATATATTGTTTGTGTATGCACCATTCACCAATTCTTGCGCTCATCATCCAACAATATTCATTTTAATTTCTTTGTCGTTAGTACATTTTAGATTTGAGCTGCATCAATTTTTCTTTTACTGTTGTTTTCACAATTTTATTCCTCACGTTGATAGTATTGGCTAGCGCTTTAGTTCCCCCCTTTTTTTTTATGTGTGTGGAAGCGTTCAAAACATTCACCAACACAAAGACCAGGATCGGCAGGACATTTGGGACAAAAGAAACGGGTGTCACGCCTAAATCCGCGCTTGGTACAGACACGACATTTTCTTTGGGGGGCTTGTTGGTTAGGGGTACGCTCGAGGACATACGTAAAATGCCTCTCATGCAGTCGGCTTACTGCATTTGGTAGGGGCTGGTGAGGTACAGTACCGCCTGGATACAGGAGTTCTGTGATCATATCCTCCTGGAATTGAAGGAAGGATAAAGTGTGTCCTGAAGCTTTATATAAGACAAAAGCATTCAGTAGAGTCAATTGAAATAAATGTAGAGACACTTTTTTGTACCAGTGTCTCGTCTTACGGGCAATATGATACGGCGCCATCAACTGGTCGTTGAGGTCCACCCCTCCCATATTAAGGTTATATTCGTGGACACAGAGGGGTTTCTCCACAACACCAGTCGCCGTACGAATTTGGACTGTCGTGTCTGCATGAAGGGTGGTAAGAACGAAAACATTCCTATTGTCCCGCCACTTCACAGCGAGCAAATTTTTACATCTGCAGCAGGCTCTCGCCCCCGGCCTAATACGGGCATCTACAAGCCGCTGGGGGAAGCCCCGGCGATTAGGTCGCATGGTGCCACATGCTCCAATATGTTGATCAAATAAGTGACTAAAAAGTGGCACGCTGCTGTAAAAATTGTCCACATACAAATGGTACCCCTTTCCGAATAAGGGTGACACCAAGTCCCAAACGATCTTGCCAGCGCTCCCCATGTAATCTGGGCATCCTTCCGGGTCTACCTGACTATCTTTGCCCTCATAAACCCTAAAGCTCCATGTGTAGCCTGTGGCCCTGTCACAAAGCTTATAGAGCTTGACCCCGTATCTGGCACGCTTGCTGGGAAGGTACTGTTTGAAAGACAAGCGGCCAGCAAATTTAACCAGGGACTCATCAACGCATACAACCTGCTGGGGATTAAACAAGGCTGCATAACGTTCGTTGAAATGGTTTATGAGGGGCCGAATTTTGTAGAGCCGGTCAAATTCATGGTCTCCACGTGGACGACAAAGTGCATTGTCACTGAAATGCAGGAACCGCCGGATCGCCTCGTATCGTTTCCTGGCCATGTGAGCAGAGAACACGGGCATATTGTGAATGGGATGTGTGGACCAATACATCCGCAAATTCGGAAATTTGTGTATGCCCATGTTGAGGGTAAGGCCCAGAAAGGTCTTAAATTCGGAAACCTCAAGAGGTTTCCATTCTTTGGCAAGGAGAGACTGGGGGTTAGCGGCGATGTAGGTACCAGCATATAAATTAGTCTGGTCCACAATAGATCTATAGAGATCTTCCGTGAAATACAGCGAATAAAAATCAAGTGGCATAAAATTCGCTGTATACACCTGAATACCGGGTTGGCCAGTGAATGGGGGAAGTACGGGTTCTGCAGAAGTGGTGGGGACCCAATCAGGATAGGCAAATTCTACAGGAAGGGCACTATGGGCACGACGGGCCTGTCTCTGTCTTCTTCTTGGTGGCAGCGGGACACTACTTATGCTTGCCACATCGCCAGCTTGAACTGCACTTATGGGACTCGCAACGTCACCACGTATTACTGCAGTGCTGGATGAACGACCAGGGTGTACTAGGCCGCCGGTGCTTGCCAATCCACCAGAAGGAATGGCGGCGCTAGTACTGGCTCTCTGCTCCATACAAGGGTCCTGCGGTTCTTGCTGCTCAACAACATCAGAACGGGATCGGGTACGCCTGGCCTTAGCAGGGACCTCAACTTCGTCGTGAGAGCTATCTGACATGGAGCCGCTGTCGTAAACGGGTTCGTATTCTGAGCCAGATTCTGACAGATGCGTGACCTCCTCCTCATCACTATCTGTCATGCTCATGAACTCGTAGGCCTGCTTATCATTGTACATCCGCTTTGCCATTTTGGGCTCTAAATTTAGTGGTACAATGGTAAGGATTCACAGGTAAAAAAAGCACCTGATCTGTAGGAAAGCAAACGTAGAAAACGCTTAAAAAAAACCTGTAAGCGATCGCAGGGATCAGGCCTGTCTCTGCGAACGCTGCAGTTATGTGTTGTGTTTTGTAAGTGACAGTGATCGATCGATACTGCACTTGGGTGGGTTGGGCTGGGCAGAGGGGGAAAACGTAGGTGCTAGCGGGTAACTGGGCTGATTCCGCTAACAATGCGTTTTTGGGTACCCTAAACTGCTGGGTACGCTAGTATAGATCTGATCAGATCAGGTATCGATCCGTTCAGATACTATACCACTAAGGGGGGTGTATGCTTTGCGAGTGGGTGTAAGCGGTACTGGCACTAACCTAACGCTGCCTGGGGCGACGCAGACCCTGACTGACGCTAACATTTAATTTATATCACCCGCTGGGTGATCAGGGTGTTAAACCTTTATTGGGTTATATACGGCGGGTGCCCTGATGCTATAAACAGCAAACTAACCAACCAGCGTCAACCGTAACACTTATACGGTGATCACTGGTGAAAGGGTTAACTAGGGGGCAATCAGGGGGTTAAAACCTTTATTAGGTAATATATGGGGGTACCTGACGCTTTCTAAAAACCTGGCGGCGAACCTAAAATAACTAAATAACTAACTGGCTAACTGCGTCACCAGTGACACTTATACAGTGATCAGTGATGAAAGGGTTAACTCTAGGGGCAATCAGGGGTTAAAACCTTTATTTATGGGGGTACCTAACGCTATATAAACCTGGCGGCGAACCTCAAAAAAAACTAACTGCCTAGCGGCAACAGTGACACTAATACAGCGATCAGAAACCGATCTCTTAGTGACACTGGCAATAGGGGTGAAAGGGTTAACTCTAGGGGCAATCAGGGGTTAAACCTTTATTGGGGGGGGTAGGGGGCTACCCTGGACCTAAAGGGGACTAAACCTAACTGCCCTAACACTTTTTTCTGTCACACTGACACTAAATGCAGTGATCAGAAAATAAATGATCACTGCAATCAGTGACACTGTGACAGGGGGTGATCTGGGGGTGCTCGGGGGGTGATCGGGGGGGGTTATGTGCCTATGTGTGCTGTGTCAGTGTTGTGTTGGTGCAACTCACAGTACAGACGTCTTCTCTCCTCTGGAACCGGACGAAAAGACCGCCAGAGGAGAGAAAACGTCACTTCCTCCCTGCCTGTGTTTACAGTTACACAGGCAGGGCGGGCTCAGGAGGAAGCCGATTCGCCGGGGAGATCGAGAGGGGGTGGCTGGAAACCAATAGCCGCCCCCTCATCCCGGAACACCGTTCCCGACCTTCGCATGTACCGGAGGGGGTCCCGATCGGACCCCCGAACACGGTAAAGGCAAGGACGTACATTAACGCCCATGTGCCTGTACGTGCCATATTGTGGACGTACATTTACATGCGGAGGTCGGGAACTGGTTAAGGAACCTGGGTCTTGCCCCAGGGAACATGTATCAATGGAAAAAAAAGTTTTAAAAACTGTCGTTTTTTCTGGAGCAGTGATTTTAATGATGCTTAAAGTGAAAAAAAAAAATCCTTTAAATATCGTACCTGCTGGGTGTCTATAGTATGCCTGTGAGGTGGCACATGTTTAGAACTGTCCGTGCACAAAATGAGATTACTATAAGAAAAAGGTAATTTAAAATTGCTTGCGGCTTTAATGTAATGTCTGGTCCCTGCAATATGGATGAAAATCATTGAGAAAAATAACATGGGTTTCCCAATCCCCGCCCCCCTCCCCCAGGTCATTACCAGCCCCTTTGGACCTATATACTTTGAATACAGGCGGTGCAAACAAGACAGGGACTGTACAGTAGGTTTGTTGTTAAGAAGAATCTGTTTGTAATTTTGAACTGGTACTTTTTTAAAGTGTAGCTCTATCCAAAAAAGCTTTTCTGAAAACATAGAGAAGGGTTATCACCCCTGTAACATTTGTTTTGCTGTCTGTGTGCATCTGTTCAGAAGATTGCAATACACTTTCTGTCCCAATGACAAATGATTTTTTGAAAATGTGGGTTTTTTAGTGAAACAAGGATTGGTGATAAAGCATCAGTGGACAGGAGACACCTCTTACAGAAGAGAATTTCCCTTCCTAGGGGTAGATTTCCTCTCACTTCCTGTTGTCTCCTTCCGTTTTCAAGTAATGCCGCGTACACACGGTCGTTTGTGTGATGAAAAAAAAACGTAATTTTTTCTCATGAAAAAAAACGACGTTTTTCAAACTTAATTTTAAAAAACGACGTTGCCTACACACCATCGTTTTTTCAAAATGCTCTAGCAAAGCGCGGTTACGTTCAGCACGTATGGCGGCACTCTGTTCCATTCAAGCTTGCGTCATAACTTCTGAGCATGCGCGGGTTTAAAAACTTTTTTTAAACGTCGTTTTAGCCTACACACGGTCATTTTTTATGACACAAAAAACGAAGTTTTGAAAAACGACATAAAAAATTGAAGCATGTTCGAATTTTTTTTTGTCGTTTTTCAGAAGACAACGTTTTCCCCACACACGGTCATTTTAAATGACGTTTTTAAAAATGACGCTTTTTTTCATCACAAAAATCGACCGCGTGTACGCGGCATTAGAGTCGTTTGTAAGTTGGATGTTTGAAAGTAGGGGCCTGCCGTATATACTCTGCAGAAATTTGGGCCCTAGGTGTTGGTGTTGCCACAACACTGTAAGCCCTCACAGTTAGTCTTGGTGGGCGCTGGAACGCCCTGTTGTGAACTATTATATCAAGAATTGTAATTGCATGCCATTGTTGAACAGTGGTAGAAAAATTGTGCCTTTGGTGCTGGTGCTGGTGCCACAACACTGTAAGTCCTCACAGTTACTCTTGGTGGGCGCAGGAATGGGCCCTGCTGTGAAATATTAGATCAAGAATTGTAATTACATGCCCCTGTTGAACAGGGGCAGAAAAATTGGACCTTTGTTGGTGGTGGTGCCACAACTCTGTAAGTCCTCACAGTTACTCTTGGTGGGCACAGGAATGGGCCCTGCTGTGAAATATTAGATCAAGAATTGTAATTACATGCCCCTGTTAAACAGGGGCAGAAAAATTGGACCTTAGGCACTGGTTCTGGTGCCACAACACTGCAACCCCTCACAGATACTCTAGTTGGAGCACACTAATGAGCCCTGCTTCAAAGTATTGCATCAAAAATTGTAATTACATGCCCCTGTTAAACAGGGGCAGAAAAATTGGGCCTTAGGCACTGGTGCTGGTGCCACAACACTGCAACCCCTCACAGATACTCTAGTTGGAGTGCAGGAATGAGCCCTGCTACAAAGTATTGCATCAAAAATTGTAATTACACGCCCCCTGTTATACAGGGGCAGAAAAATTGGGCCTTAGCCACTGGTGGCAGTGCCCAGAATCAAAAATGTTTTTACAAGCTATCAGCATCATCATTGAGGAGGAAAAGGATAGTCACTCAGCATAACAGGATAGTCACTCAGCATCAGCATAGGCAGTATTGAAGGGATCTGACATTTCCAAAAAAAAATATTCGGTTACATCAGCATCAGGTGCTTGGTAGCTGGTGGTGATCCAAGCCTGATTCATTTTTATGAAGGTCAGTCGATCGACTGAGTCGGTGGAGAGGCGCACCCTATGATCAGTTACAAAGCCTCCAGCAGCACGGAATGTGCGTTCCGAAAGAACGCTTGATGCAGGACAGGCCAGTAGCTCAATTGCATACTGTGCAAGCTCTGGCCAGTGATCCATCCTCAAGACCCAGTAAGCCAGAGGATTTTCAGTGGGAAAGGTGTCTAAGTCTGATCTTGCCCCTAGGTATTCCGGCACCATGTAAAACAGACCCTGGCGATGGTTGCTGGAACCGGTCATACCTTGGGGCTGCGGACAAAAAAATTGTCTGAACGCATCGGTCAGATGGCCAACTTCTCCACCGCTCCTTCTGTGACTGACCAAAGCCTCAGCAACACGTTGTCCAGGACCAGGATTTTGTAACCTCCCAGTCTCTGGGAATGCGTTGCACAGACCTTTCTGCAAGTCCTCCCGAAGATGTTTAATCTTCTGCTCCCTCTGCGCCAACAAGATAAGGTCCTCAACCTTACCCTTGTAACGTGAATCAAGGAGGGTTGCCAGCCAGTAATGATCCCTCTCCTTGATAGCAAGAATACAAGGATCCTTCCACAGGCTTTACAGGATCAGGGAGGCCATACAGCGTAGGTTTACTGAGGCATTCGGTGTGGAGTGCTCTGGGTCACTGAGGATGACAGGATCCGCAGCCACCTCGTCCCAGCCACATACAAGTCTATGGGTTTCTTGGGACTGTAATTGATCCCTTGAAGACTGCTGCTGATGCAGAGTGCTAGGCTCCACCTCCATGCTGACACAATCCTCCTCCTCCTCGTCCTCTTCCTGTGTGATAGGTGGGCAAGCAGAACACTGTCTGGATAAAGGGGGCCTTGAGAGGTAAGGAAGTCCTCATCTTTCTCCCTCTGTTCTGCCTCAAGGGCCCTGTCCATTATTCCACGCAGTGTGTGCTTCAACAGGTGGATAAGTGGGACAGTGTCACTGATGCATGCACTGTCACTGCTCACCATCCTCGTGGCCTCCTCAAATGGTGACAGGACATTGCATGCATCCTTGATCATGGCCCACTGGCGTGGGGAAAAAAACCAAGCTCCCCTGACCCTGTCCTGCTGCCGTATTGGCACAGATACTCATTGATGGCCCTATCTCTGCTGTGTGTGCAGCTGCTGCAGCATGGCCAACATAGAGTTCCACTTGGTGGGCATGTCACAGATTAGGCGGTTCTTGGGCAAGTTGTATTCCTTTTGGAGGTCTGCCAGCCAAGCACTGGCATTATATGACCATCGGAAATGCACACAGTTTCCTGGCCTGCTTCAGGACATCCTGTAAGCCTGGGTACCTGCCCAAGAACCACTGCACCACCAAGTTAAGGACATGAGCAAAACAGGGCACATGGGTCAGTTGTCCCTGTCGCAGGGCGGAGAGGAGGTTGGTGCCATTGTCGCAAACCACCATTCCTGGCTTAAGCTGGTGAGGCGTCAACTACCTCTGTGCCTGCCCCTGCAGAGCTGACGGAACCTCTGCCCCAGTGTGGCTCCTGTCCCCCAAGCACACCAGCTCAAGCACCGCATGGCATCTCTTTGTCTACGTAGCCCCTTTAATGCCTTTGGAGCACCGCTGGTTCAGAGGACACATCAGCACAGGAAGAGGCCATGGAGGAAGAAGAAGAGGAGGGGTTGGAGTAGAGAGTTTTGTCACAACCAGTAGTAGCATTTTGGAGGCGTGGTGGCGGAACAACCTCCAAAACTACTGTACCTTGTCCTGCATCCTTCTCAGCTGCCAGCAGAGTCACTCAATGCGCTGTAAAAAATAGGTAACGTCCCTGTCAATGCCTGCTGGACCATGAGTCAGTGGTAATATGCACCTTACCACTGACCGCCCTGTCCAGCGAGGCATGGACATTGCCTTCCACATGCTAGTAGAGAGCCGGAATCACCTTCCGTGAGAAAAAGTGGCGTTTGGGAACTTGCCACTGAGGTACCACACATTCCACAAACTCACGGAAGGGGGCAGAATCTACCAACTGAAAAGGCAGCAATGAAGTGCTAGCAATTTAGCTAAGCTAGCATTCAACCACTGGGCATGTGGATGGCTGGGAGAGAACTTCTTTTGGCTGGGGCAGGGAAATTTGCCTGGTACAATCTGACGTTGGTGTACCGATAGTAGATTGCCCGCAAGTACTTGGCTGTGACACACCTAATTCTACACCTTCAGTCCTATCAGTGCAGGCTTCAGAAAGGACTGAGGGTATAGTGGGGTTGGAGATCCCAGCTGATGAGGAGCAAGGAGAGGTCCGCTTTGTTCTCTGGTGTGGGTCTTTGGCCCTGTACTCACGACCAAACATGTCTGCTGAAACTGGTCCGC
Source organism: Rana temporaria (assembly GCF_905171775.1). Classification (NCBI taxonomy): domain Eukaryota; kingdom Metazoa; phylum Chordata; class Amphibia; order Anura; family Ranidae; genus Rana; species Rana temporaria. Next base: position 383,625,902 of record NC_053489.1, on the reverse strand, counting down.
AGACCAGTTTCAGCAGACATGTTTGGCCATGTGTAGGCCCGAGCGGACCATTTTCGGGCGGATCGGACAGGTTTCCAGCGGACAACTGTTTCCTGGACTTGCTTTAAAACAGTCCGCTGGAAACCTGTCCGCCCGGACATGTACGGTCGTCTGTACAGACCTACCGTACATGTCCTGCCGCCCGCCATCCCTCGCATGCGTCGAATGACTTTGACGCATGCGTGGAAGCATTTTAAAGGCAGGCCGCCCACGTCGCCGCGTCATTGTCGCGGCGACACCGCGGACACGCCCCGCATATTGTTTACGCGCGGACCTCTGTTCGATGGTGTGTACAGCCATCGAACAGAAGTCCCCGGGAAGCCCCCCGGGCAGACATGTCCGATGAAAACGGTCCGCGGACCGGTTTCATCGGACATGTATGCTCGTGAGTACTCGGCCTTTGAGGTACACTTGCCAACGAACTGCATCGCAGGTCGACATATGTCTGGTCAAGCATGTGGTGCCCAAGCGGGTGATGTTTTGACCACGCGAGATACGCTTGCGACATACAGTACAGACCAAAAGTTTGGACACACCTTCTCATTCAAGGAGTTTTCTTTATTTTCATGACTATGAAAATTGTAAATTCACACTGAAGGCATCAAAACTATGAATTAACACATGTGGAATTATACATAACAAAAAAGTGTGAAACAACTGAAAATATATTTCATATTCTAGGTTCTTCAAAGTAGCCACCTTTTGCAGCAGACATATCTCTAGAACTGTTAAGAGGAGACTGAGTGAATCAGGCCTTCATGGTAGAATATCTGCTAGGAAACCACTGCTAAAGAAAGGCAACAAGCAGAAGAGACTTGTTTGGGCTAAAGAACACAAGGAATGGACATTAGACATTAGAAATCTGTGCTTTGGTCTGATGAGTCCAAACTTGAGATCTTTAGTTCCAACCCCCGTGTCTTTGTGCGACGCAGAAAAGGTGAACGGATGGACTCTACAAGCCTGGTTCCCACCGTGAAGCATGGAGGAGGAGGTGTGATGGTGTGGGGGTGCTTTGCTGGTGACACTGTTGGGGATTTAATCAAAATTGAAGGCATACTGAACCAGCATGGCTACCACAGCATCTTGCAGCGGCATGCTATTCCATCCGGTTTGCGTTTAGTTGGACCATCATTTATTTTTCAACAGGACAATGACCCCAAACACACCTCCAGGCTGTGTAAGGGCTATTTGACCAAGAAGGAAAGTGATGGGGTGCTGCTCCAGGTGACTGACTACCTCTTGAAGCTCATCAAGAGAATGCCAAGAGTGTGCCAAGCAGTAATCAAAGCAAAAGGTGGCTAGTTTGAAGAACCTAGAATATGAAATATATTTTCAGTTGTTTCACACTTTTTTGTTATGTATAATTCCACATGTGTTAATTCATAGTTTTGATGCCTTCAGTGTGAATCTACAATTTTCATAGTCATAAAAATAAAGAAAACTCTTTGAATGAGAAGGTGTGTCCAAACTTTTGGTCTGTACTGTATGTTGCAAATAGCAGCGGTGCGATCTTATGCACTTGTCTCAAAAAAGGCCCACACCAAAGAACTTTTGGAATAACGCTGAGAGACAGCAGCGCCCTGCACATGCGGAGCTCTGCGTTGTGATGCAGTCAGTGTGCTGCCGTTAAGCTGGCCCCTGGAGGGCATCCTGCCTCGTTGGAGATGTGCCTCCTCTCTCCTATCAGGCACCCACGTGGAGTCAGTGACCTCATCATCCCCTCCCTCCTCATCCCTGTAGAAAACCTGTCAGTATGCTGCAGCTGGGGGAACATGCCTGCCAGATTGATGTCCTTCTTGGGCACCCCCTCTCTCTGGGCTCACGTTACTGCCTTCCTCTAGCTGTGTACCATCATCTCAGCCTTCAAAACGCTGCGCATCCTCCTGCAGCATGTACCCAACACTGTGGTCAAACTGTTCGGAGGACTCCTAAGGAGGACATGGTGGGGCTAGTGAAGGAGTGACTGATGCCATTGAGCAGAGGAAAGAGGCCGCGTTGGCAGCTGCTTTGCCAGACAAAGTACCCTGAGCCTGGGTGAAAGAGGATAAGGAGGGTGAGAACGGCTTGGTCATCCACTCTACCAAGTCTTCGGCATGTTGCGGCTCAACACGGCCAGCTGCCGAAAAAAAGGACGAGCGTGTCCCATGGCCATGTGCTGATGAAGATGCCCCTTGTCCATGACCAGCAATGTTGCCTCTAGACGCATAGCCTGCTTGCCCTTTTTTATCGGCTCGTGACTCTCTGCATCTCCTTGTTGTCCTTCTAGACATACTAATGGCCTGCAGGGATATGTAGCTGCACAAATACTGACAATACTTGCTGATCACTGCCTGTGGTATTAATCTGAGAACACCAGCAATTGTATTCACGTAGCTTTAGGTGCACACTGTGCAGAGGACACAGTACACCATGTGAAAATACTTGGAGATCTCTGCCTGTGGTATTAATATGAGAACACCAGCAAATGTATTCACGTAGCTTTACGTGCACACTGTGCAGAGGACACAGTACACCAAGTGAAAATACTTGCAGATTCCTGCCTGTGGTATTAATATGAGCAGATCCCTGCCTGTGTTATTAATATGAGAACACCAGCAAATCTATTGATGTAGCTTTAGGGACACACTGTGCAGAGGACACAGTACACCAAGTGAGAATACTTGCAGATCTCTGCCTGTGGTATTAATATGAGCAGATCCCTGCCTGTTGTATCAATATGAGAACACCAAAAAATCTATTGACATAGCTTTACAGTAGGTGCACACTGTGCAGAGGACACAGTACACCAAGTGAGAATACTTGCAGATCCCTGCCTGTGGTATTAATATGAGCAGATCCCTGCCTGTGGTATTAATATAAGAACACCAGAAAATCTATTGACGTAGCTTTAGGTGCACACTGTGCAGCGGACACAGTACACCATGTGAGAATACTTGCAGATCCCTGCCTGTGGTATTAATATGAGCAGATCCCTGCCTGTGGTATTAATATGAGAACACCAGCAAATGTAATCACATAGCTTTAGGTGCACACTGTGCAGAGGACACAGTACACCAAGTGAGAATACTTGCTGATCAGCCACTGCCTGTGGTATTAATATGAGAACAACAGCAATTGTATTCACGTAGCTTTAGGTGCACACTGTGCAGAGGACACAGTACAACAGTAGAATACTGCAGCTAGCACAATCACCTGCCTGCCTGTCAGTATATTAGGAAGGGCGGATCTAGCTAAACTCAATACAGTGTATAAATATATATACACAACACCTGGGATGCATATATATCCTCTACACACTGTAACTCTAACTGACTCGCCTGCCTGCCTGCTCTATCTACCTCAAAATAAATGACACTCTCTCTCTCTTAACCACCGCAACACATTACACAAGGCTGCCACAGAGGTGGCCTTATATAGTGTGGGGCGTGTACTAAACCCCCTGAGCCATAATTGGCCAAAGCCACCCTGGCTTTGGCCAATTATGGCTCTCCATTTTTTGCGCGCTGTGATTGGCCAAGCATGCGGGTCATAGTGCATGCTTGGCCAATCATCAGCCAACAATGCACTGCGATGCCGCAGTGAATTATGGGCCGTGACACGCCACTCAAATTTGGCACGAACGGCCCATAACATTCGTATTTCGACGAACGGTCGAACATACGATGTTCAAGTCGAACATGAGATCGACTCGAACATGAAGCTCATCCCTAGTCCTCACCAGCACCTGTCTCAGGTTAGCCTGGCTGACGGTGATTCTATCTCCCCTCTTACCGCTCTGCCGCTCCACTATCCATTTCTGCCTCGGTATACCGTGAGAGGAGAAGAACCATTCGGCAGGGGGAGAAGGGGTCATTCAGCGGCTCCACGGTTCACCAAGACTGTGTCTCACGCTGGGCTAGTGCTGTGTCTCACGCTGCTGTAGATCTCATAGAGACAAAACTCCACGGCGGCTCCACGGTGCAGCTAGTGCTGACATCTCATGCTGCATCACGCTACATCCCACACTGCCGAAAGCTTCTGAACAGACGGAGCCCTCCCCCAACGTCTCACATCACACGCCTCACCTCACATTGCCCCTCGACCCTCACCCGACGTTCTTACCTAAGGTGGTTTCAGGATTTCATCTAAATCAAGATATAGTCCTACTGTCTTTTTTTTCCAGATCCGCAGTCTGTGGGGGAAGAGAGTTTACACTCTCTAGATGTTGTAAGAGCGGTAAAAGTTTATCTGCAAGCTACAACTGAGATACGGAAGACTGATTGTCTGTTTATTCTGCTACAGGGCCAGGCAGCATTGAAATCTACTATTGCATGTTGGATTTGGCAAGTCATTATTCAGGCCTATGGTTTAGAAAAGAAGATTCCTCCTTTTCAGGTGAAGGCGCACTAGACTGGTGCTTTAAGGGCAGTGCATCACCAGGCCTCCATGGCTCAGATCTGTAAGGCTGCTACTTGGTCTTCGGTCTATAAATTTACTAAGTTCTACCAGATAGATGTGAGAGGGTAAAAGGATGACGCCTTCGGGCGTAGTGTACTGCAGGCAGTAGTATAGATCCTCTGGCCCGATGGCAGTCTTATTTCTGATCTGTGTCTTCCTCCCCTCAATTTTAGCATTGCTATGGGATTTACCAGTGTCCAATCACCTGTACTACATAACCCATTAAGTATTTAAGGCTCTGTGTCCCGTGATTTATTCCCAAGAAAAAGATTTTACAGCTAAGCTGTATTAAAAAATCCTATTTTTCCTGCTCCTTCCTGGGATTACAAAGAGGTTCTCTGTAATGACAACAGTAGGGTGGTTTGTACCGCAAGGCTTGAATGTCCGCCACCCTTCTTCCTGAAGTCACAGCTGTAAGAAAAACCACCTTCAAGGTAACATTCCATAGGGTTGAGGATTGGCTTACCAGGAAAGGAGACTAACAATGACCATTCCGGAGTATGGATTCTAGTGCAGGATAACAGGAACTGATGAGGTGACGTGAGGACCACCCGATTTCTGTTAGCGAAGACACTGTTGAAATTTGCACTCTAAGCACGTTGACACGCAAGCCCATTTACAGGCCTGCTTGTAGAAAGTTTAATACTTGTGACTCTGATGGCGACACAGGATCAAAACTTTGAGACTCAGTGAAGGATACAATTTTTTCCAGACTCTAGAATAGGGCTCTTGCCCTCAACAAAGTCTCAACCACTGAGGATGAACAACATCCAGCTTCCTTCATCATTTGCCTCTCAATCTCCAGGCAACTAAGTGGAGCTTACCTGGGTTTGTATGCAGTACCTGTCCCTGCCGTAGTAGATTCGGTATTCCTGGGAGTGGAATTGGAGGTTCTGCTGCCAGGAACTGCAGTAGCGGGAACCATGGCATGCAAGGCCACATTGGTATCACTGCTATTACTAACCCCGAATTTCTGCGTATTTTTCTGAGTAGTCTGAAGACCAGCAGCACCAAAGGATTTGACTGCATCCATCGCTTCTGCTTCTGGAATTTTCACTCTGGAAAGATAACGTTTGCACTTGGTGTTGGTTGTAGTTGCCTTCAAATCCACATCCAGAAATCACCATTGATTGCATATCCAAATAAAGACTGTTTGGCCCAGGGACAACTCAATGCTGTCCAGTCTTGCTACTCAGGGTATATGTTAGGAAATTCTGAGGGTCTGGAATGTAAACTTCTAATGCCACGTACACACGGTCGTTTTTGTTTAATGGTATTAACGGGGAAGAAGAAAATTGTCATGATCAGGTGTCGGGCTTGAAGACCAATTGCTATAGCAGTGGCAGGACAGGCATACAGGCAGTTACTTTTGCCAGATGACACAGGCTCCCCTGAGGTGCGGAGTCTAAGTACTAGCTGGTATTCCCCAGAGCTCCTGATGGTGGAGATGGATTTACCTGCAAGCTAGTACCAGGTCGCGGTCCTCAAGTTTGCCCCACCAGGGTGTGAGCAAGCCAGGGTACAATAGCGTATAAACAGACAAGGGTGAAACGGCAGCGTGGTCAGTAAACAAGCCAAGGGATCAATCACGAGTGGCTGCAGGTTGGGATTAAGCAGTAGAGTAGTCAAAGAACAAGCCGAGGGTCAAACACGGGTGGTTGTAGATTGGGATCAGGCAGTAGCATAGTGCAGGAACAGGCCAAGGGTCAAACACGGGTGGTTGCAGGTTGCAGGAACAAAAACAGCAACACACTGGCAGGGAAGGCACAATAACCTGGCAAAGAGGAAGTGCTGAGACAAGGCTTATATAGGAAGTTCATGGGAGGAGCAAGGGGTTCAAGGTTCAAGACAATCAAGACATCAAGCAGAGTAGTCTAATGGATCAGAGGTTTATCCAGCAGATCAGACAGGGAGTTGTCCAGCATCCCAGATAGCTCAATGGGAAGAGTTAATTTCAGACACAGAAGAGGTCCCAGGTTCAAGCCCAGGTCCTGACCAAAAATTTACATCGGTGACCCAAACAAACCACATTCATGACCCATGGGTCTTTGATTTGCTCTGTCCAGACCTGGGGAAACCTGTGCAACCTGGCACCCACTTCCCTCCACGTCTGAACAGAGGAATCCCTAAAAAGGGTTTCTGCCGGTGTGTTGCTATGGCTAGCCCCCCCCCCCCACCCCATTGATATGCAAATAAACCAGTTGGATAGGTTTTGGAGCTGGGCAGGCAGGAAGTTGGTGGGATGGGCTTGGGCTCTTTTGAAAGAAACATGTGGTCGGACAAAGGGGAGTTGTTTTTTGATGAAGAGGAAGACATGACTGCCAGAAGCTGGAGCGTTTTGGAGACATTTTGAGTTGGACTGAGCAAGGAACCACGAAGGACATTACATCTTAAATCCTAAGTTGAGTAACTGGTTTAGTTAACTTATTGTTTATATTTGTAGGCATTATTTTTGGAAGCTATGAGTTGTGTTGTATTGTGTATCCTACAGTTGTATGTACAACTTTTTTTGTTTAGTAAAGCATTGATACACTACAGAAGTCTAAGTTTCTTTGATTTTACCGCAAGAACCCTAATATATAAACGCAAAGCAAAACAGCTGTTGAGTAGGAGATAACTTTGGTTTGGCTAACCAAGCCACTGTAGCTTGAGGGAAATTCCAATTTCTTCTGTAGTGTTTGCCTAGCCTATAAGGCCTGAAATCTCTGAGCCTGCTTGAGTACTGCTTTCTCTCGGGGTACCGGCAGTGTCTTGATCTCACGTCTTGCAGGAGCATCCTCATTATTGAGGAGACTTCGGCACCAGCCCATGATCTGTTTCTGCCTTCTCGGCCCATGCCCTAATGCAGGGGTGTCAAACTCAATTTCATTGTGGGCTGCATCAGCATTATGATTGCCCTCAAAAGGGACGGTTGTATCTGTAAGATTAGATGTCAAGAGATACCCCACCATCAGAAGTTGAGTCCCCCACTCTCCCTTACATCACAGTGCACCCCCTTTCCTTATGCTGCTGCTGGGAAGAAGCTGGATGCATTGCTTGAAAGCAGAAACTAAGGGTGTGAAGGAGAGGTGCGAGGGCCACATGAAATGGCATGGAGGGCCAAATTCGGCCTGCGGGCCTTGTGTTTGATACCTGTGCCCTAATGGCTCTAGCTATCGAGGTTAGTACTAAGACTGGTCTACAAGGCACTACCAGCAGGTGTGTAGACTTTCCTCATATCAGCATCCATCCTTTTATCGAGAGCATCCTTGAAAGACACAGCGTCATCCATTGAGAGGGTTACCTGTCTGTCCAGTCTAATAAATGCTGCATCCACTAGAGAAGGTGTTTCTAGTGAATGCACTTCCTCTTCCTTAAATGAGTACATTTTGCTGGACCTATTAGAAAGTGATGACTTCCTGTCCACCTTTTCCATTCCTCATGGATGAGATCCCATTAGAGGGAAGGAGAGTATTAATTTCCTCAGTTGTAGATAATATTTCCTAGTTTTAGATGGCTGTACCACCTCTTCCCAAATGAGTGCTTCTCTGACCTCTCTCACCAGTGGTTGTACTAGGGCAAAATCAAACCTGAGTAACAAATTGTCTTCCACTGAAGATTCTTCTTCTGAAATGGATTCTGGTGATAGCTCCATTGTAGGTTTAGTAGACAAGTTTTGAAGAGAGTCTCTGACAGTTTTTCTAATCAAAGAGTCTCTGTCAGCCCTCTCTGCCTCCTTGTCTGTTGCTGCTTCCAGAAGGCATGTCCAACACAGCATCTTCCCTGGAAGTGCAGTCTGACAGCATCCCAGACATAAGTCATCTCTGTGGGAATCTTCCTGCCGTGCAGAATCCGCTTTGTTCCCAGCTTTCCTGGCGGGCTTTAGAGTGAGCAGCTGACCTCTCAGTGTTTGAGCCTGGGCCAGGTTGGTGAGGGAAATCCTTGCTTCTGGAGGAGTGTTACTGCTGATAAGGGCTGAAAAGATTGCAACCCATTAGACATGGTGTCAGAAAACTTACGCAGCAAGCACTCAACTCCATGCAGCAGCTGCTAACCCCCATTCTGCTAACTCTAATGTGCAGAATCTTAGACAGAGACTAATGAGATTCAGAATGGGCATGCGCAATGTCGCATCCATGTGAACACGTGCAAGTGTGCACGCATAAACACTCCCACTAATTCTGATGCACGGCACCCTATATAAACAGAGAGTCTGCCTAGTGTCAGTGCTGGATTGTCTTCAGCTTGTTCCTGTATTCCTGTTTAGAGAAAAACAGGAAATTAGCCCTGGGCTTTAAATGAAGTGGGTACTGTTCTGCCAGTTAGCATGACAATGGTAAATACAATATAAGACTTTATTAAGATAAAATGATTTTGTACATAGTTAACACCAACAATGACCAATTAAAAAATACATCAATTGATGGTACATAGTTATAATAATAACAATCAAAGATACTCAATTGCCATAGGGGAATGTAAAAGAGGAAAGTAACATGGTTGTGGTCAAACGGAGGGGGCCAAACGGAGGGCAGGCATGGTGCATACAGGTGGTGTATCCCTAGTGACCTCAATAATCCATGTAGAGTATGCTGTAAACATACAAGTGTTTGTCAGGAATCAGGAGTATCAAAATGAAGTCAGTAAAAAGTAACATGTAGTATTTTTATGCGTAGATAGAAACTCCTGAGCCAAAGATGGCCGTCTGTTCCTGATTCTACAGTTGATCCTAATCTGGTTCCCGCTGAACAAATCTGGTGATCAGTTTCTACATCTTCTCTGCAGAAGTTCATGTGTCTTCAAGCTTCAGCCTTTGACCTGCAGGCACCTGCACCCTTTCGTTGCCCCTGCACTCCCTGTATCCACCATCAGGGGTGCTTGGACTGGAACCGTGCAACAGGCCACCCTCATCCTCTCGGGCTCCGCTGTAAGGTACGTGACACATGTGCTCTTTTTAAAAAAAAATGATAGATACACATACTGTACCTACCTGACCCTCACCTTAAGTTACGTTGCTGGTCTCGGAGAGCTCATCACTGAATCTAAGGGAAGCTATAAACAACAACCACTCTGCCACAGCAAAGAGCAAGGAAATGACTGTAAATTAAACCAGCTGTTCCTACCTATACCTTAGTAGAATCCTCTGTGGCACTGACAGGCTTTGCACTACAGGAGGGAAGGATAATTAATGCTGTTGCAAGAGATAAATTGTTGGACACAAAGTGCATCAGGGACAGTAACTTACCTGGCACCCTGTGCATCCACACTTCCTGTCTGCCCACTGCACCCCACCCACCAGCCACAGGTAAAGGCTAAAAACTCTCTCCCAGCACTGACATGCCCATGGTAATTGTTTGAGTCACAGAGCTCTGGTCCGCCAATTCCAGCAAACTGGAAGTATCACAGACGCCATCTTATTCCACCCCGCCGGCAGGAAGTCCTCCGGGTGCCTTCTTAGAGAGGGTAGCACGGTTTGGCCCCTGGAAGTAGGCAAGATGCCATCCTGGGAAAGGGCAGCCGCTCAAACAAGCCACAACACAGATGGAAATACAAAATGTTTTAATCTGATAAATATACCAGCAGTGAGCAGGGCAACAAAGTGACACAAACGACAGATGAATCCGGCAAGGTGAGGGTAAAAATCATAAAAAAAATCTGAAAAAAAAAAATACAATAGCATAACCGGCTAAGCAGTAAGGAAAAAAAGGGAGAAGAGATGCTACCTGGTGGGAGGTGACTAATTTATATAGTATAACCAGTCCTGGAACTAGGCGGGGCCTACTCATGCATATATGCTGTCATGCTTGTGTCAGGAAAGGTATGTTTCAGCTCCCATTAGTTCTGATTAATTAGCATTTAACCCTTGTAGCCTGTAATTTTCAGAATTTAGCTTTAAATTCCAATGCTCACCTCAAAATAATAAATAACCCCCTACCCTCCTTTTTCTTTTTTTTTAACCTCTGTTTTTAGTCTCTTTTCACTACTTATTCTTCTTTTGTTCTTTTGATAGTTTTTTTTTTTTTTTTTTTTTGCTAGAACAGATATGGCCTTGTAATACAGATACCTTCATGGACCCACACCACTTACTAATGCTTCTGACAATGAGCAGCTACTTACTTTTTTGTTTATTTATTAAACACAATAAAAAAAATATGATTTGTTGTTATTTAATGCTTTTTGTAGTCATCTATCAAACTGAATTCTAGGCAGAACGCGTACAAAGCTAATGTTTTACAAATTACCACTTTTTCAAGAATTTGTTGAGACAGCAGAAATTGTTCTGAAAATTATACTGTTTGTCTGAAGGCAGTACATATTTACTTTTACTTCTGAGGAAAACAAATTGCAGCCTACCTTTGAGCCATTTTGAGTCATGTTTAAAACTTCGTAGGGCTGGACGTTCACCAAGACTTCGATAAAGGACAGCATCTATTGCAAGGAAATCTGTTACTGTAGCTGTAAAGAGCATTTCATCTAGGTAAAGGAAGAAAATATTATATTGGAGATTGAGTAAATAATAATGTAAAGTTCTTAGATATACCTTGCTATACCTTGCTAGTGCAGTGTGATAGCTTTTCTAATGGGGTAAAACCAAGGATAAGTATGCTGATCCACAAAAACATGAACAGTAGACAAAAAATCCTGTCATTAGAAATCAATTTTAGTTTGTATGTTTTGTAATGTTGGGGTTGTTTAGCCTAAGGCTAGGTTCATATCTATGCAGTTGTGGTTTATGTGGTTTTCCGGCGTGTTTTGCAGTGCGTTTTGTGTTTTAGAACACATGATTTTGATATGTTTTTGAATGCAGTTTTTATGCCTTTTGCATTTTTTTCTCTTTAACAAATGTGAATAGCCGTTTGTTATGCTGCGGGTGGCTGCCTTGTCCTTAGCAACCAATGATTAATCAGCTGTCAGTGGGGTTCCCCGCTGACAGCTAAATGTAAAAGAAGGTAATGCTAGGCAGATAAAAAAAAATATATATATATATACACACACATACATACATATTTTAGGGTTGTCCCGATACCGATACTAGTACCGATACATAGCATCTGCGTGAATGCTTATTTGCGCGAGTACTATTTGCAACACCCGGCACAACCGGAAGTCAGCGGGCGGAACAACAGAAGTGACGCTCCGTGTCAACGTCAGCTGTTGGACATCCCAATGCCCATCTTGGCACACCCTGCCGCAGTAAGCCAGAAGCAGATATCTTGTTACACCCAGCCTATATAGTTTGGGCTGGGTGTAACAAGATAGCCGCTGCTGCTTTTATGCGGCCGAGTGCAAGGAGTACCAAGATGGGTGTCGCAGGCAGCCCTTCCTCATGGAATTTCAGTGCCTTCCCATCAGTGCCCAATCCCCATAAGTGCCGCCTATTAGTGCCATTCACCTGTCAGTGCCATCCACCTGTCAGTGCCATCCATCTGTCAGTGCCATCCATCAGTGCCAACCACATGTCAGTTCCAGCCAGTCAGTGCCAGCCACCTGCCAGTGCCAGACATCAGTGCCATCGGTCAGTGCCCACCATCTGTCAGTGCAGCTCATCGGTGCTGCATATCAGTGCCACCTAATCTTATCAGTGCTCATCAGTGCTGCTTAATCAGTGCCACCTATCAGTGCCCCTTTGAAAACTGTCACATGGCATTAAAAAAAGTATTGGTAATCGGTACCGGCGAGTACTTGGAAAAAAAAGTATCGGTATTTGTTCTCGGTCATAAAAAAGTGCTATCGGGACAACTCTAATAAGATTTATATAATATTCAGGAAAAATGTTGAAGCCCCCCCTCACACCAATGCATACCAGGCCCTTCAGGTCCACCCCACTGCAAAATGTAAAATTAGGAAAAAAAATGGCGTGGGGTCCCCCACAAAATCCATAGCAGACCCTTATCCGAGGATGCAACACAGCAGGTCAGGAAAGGGAGGGGACAAGCAACCTCCCTCAACATGGGGGGGGGTGCTTTGGGGACAGGGGTCACTTCCCCACAAACCTGACCGGTGGTTGTGGGGGTCTGCGGGCAGGGGGCTTATCGGAATCTGGAAGCTTCCTTTAACAAGGGGGCCCCAGATCCCAGCCCCCCATGTGAATGAGTGAGTATTACATACATATTACCCCTACTTATTCACCAAAAAAAAAAGAGTAGTGTAAAAAATGACAGTAAGCAGTTTTTGACAATGCCTTTATAAAAAAAAAAATAATGTCCCCTAAAGTAAATCCATTACCACGCTGCCCACCGTCATCGCCAAACCCAAGCAGAGGAGCATGCTGCCCCGATGATGTCATTTTTTGTTAGGATTCTCCTCAAAATCCATTTTTTTACATTCAGCTGTCAGCTGATGACTCATTGGTTGTTAGGCTATTCACAGTTTGTTATGGAGAAACCCTCTCCCTCTGCAAAATGCAAGTAAAATAACATCAAAAACGCAACACTTTTGGGGAAGGTACAATGAAGTCTATTACACACAAAATGCAATGTGCGGGAAAAAAGTCCCTGGCCCTTTCCAAAAATGCAGCAGCTGAAAAACACACAGATATTAACGTAAACCATAGAAAACCAAGTTAAAATTTATTTTCCAGCACTTATAAGATCATGGTCTGCTGAGGGCACACACACTGGAGGGCTGCTGTTCTGACAAAATAGGCAACTTGGCAGAATATCAAACCATGGCACTTCCAGTTTATTAAAACCCACAGTAATTGCAGATGGACAAATTTGTGTTTCGCCACAACAGCAGCTACCAAATGCAGTCAGGTAAAGGAACATTTTGGTGTTTTCACAGCACAGCAGTAATGGGGATGAAGTTGTCGCCACCTCTAATGCACGATCAAAAATTTCGACAAGGAAACAGTGGATTTTTTCAGACAGAATTTTGTCTCAAACTTCAGACCGTCAAGAACGCGGTGACGTACAACACTACGAGGAGTTGAGAAAAATGAAGTTCAATGCTTGATTTCGAGCATGCGTGTTTTTTTGTGTGGCGGAAAAGTATTTGATGAAAATTCAAATTGTCTGTATGCAACAGACAATTTGAATTTTCATCAAATACTTTTCCTGTCGGAAAATTTGAGAACCAGCTCTCAAATTTTTGCTGTCGGAAATTCTGACAGAAAAATTTAGATGGGGCCTACACGCGGTCGGAATTTCTGACCAAGAGCTCACATCAAACTTTTTTGTCGGAAATTCCGATCATGTGTACGCGGCATAAGCATTTTGTTGGTTAGTGTTGGAGCGAAGTAACAATCTCCCTGCTCATAATACTGTGCATCAGACTGCATTCTGTTGCCACTCTTGTGTCAAAACACGTATACCTCATCATGTGAAATTACTTCATAGAAATCTGCAATTAATCATGTTTTAAATAAACTGGAAGTGACGTGGTTCGAAATTCTGCCGAGTTGCCTATTTTGTCAGAACACCGCCATCACCCATGGGAACCTCACAAGACACCACTTCTCCTGGTGTCACACACTCTGTAAGCAGCTGTTCTAACCATCTAACCTTTTCTAACACCATCTGGATCTCTATCCAAAATCCTCAACAGACAAGCTCTTGTCTGATCCACATACAATTTGTACTGCATATCTCATCCATTTCCCTATCTCAGAGGCCTTACCCGGTTTGTTACATAAACTTTTTTTGGACTGGCGCTCCACGAAAAATGGAGACTGCTTGGTGGCTGTATGGCAGGAATTATTATAAGCAAACTCAGCTAATGGTAGGAGAGATACCCAGTCATCCTGGACAAATGACATGTAACAGATGTATTGTTCCAACGTCTGATTAGTCCGTTCGGTTTGTCCGTTAGACTGCAGGTGGTATGCAGATGACATAGAGAGTTTGATCCTCAGGGTCTCACATAGTGCCCTCCAGAATCGTGACGTAAATTGGACCCCTCGGTCTGAGACAATATAAACAGGCACCCCATGGAGTCTCCGCTACTCCGAGACTGCCATCACAAGCGGAGAACTTTGGGGGAACTTTAATGATACCTCTCCTGGAACACTATTTTCTGGACAAATGAAAATATATAATTAGCGGGATCTCCCCTAACTATCCTATGAATTCTACTATAATTGTCCAGTATTAAGCTGTCTCTTTTTTGCAAGGTTCCTGTAACCACTCTACTCAAGGACTCTTTGAGAGTCTGTATCTATAGATTGTTTTCAAAGCCATCTGAAGACAAATCTTTGTGAATTTGGCTGTGCTACTGACCACGTTTTCCGCCTGTTTTTTCATCTGTTACTTTCTAGAATAAGCTCCTGAAGAAATGTCCTCTCAATACGCGCAACATGTCGAGCTGAGCTGCATATATTTATTAGTAGGAAGTGACCTTGGTGTCCTTTTCTCCAGTATATTATATTTTATCTGGTTTGTAGGTGGTGTGTGATTATATTTGTTCTTAGGCCTTTCTATGAACGGTCAATGACATTTATGTTTTGATCTATCTTGTATGTTTCTCTCTAAATAAATGTATATTTTTTATTATATATGTGTTATGTCTATAAAGTCCATCATCTGCCAACTTACTTCTTAAGAATCCCAGAACTGACATTCAAACCTCTTCTGGGACAAAGAAGACCCTCTCTAGCCTAAAAGTTATGATAGGACCAGGGATAACTGTGGATGCCTGCTTCAGCTGAGACACAAGATTGGTCAGTAGCAACAGGAAGTTTCCTGCTGGCAGGATAGTGTCTGATACCGGCAAGTCCTTAGGATCCTGAAACATGTGCGACAGTGCATTAGGCTTGACATTCTTAGATCCAGGTCTATAGGTGATATGGAACAGGAACCTTGAGAAGAAACATGCCCATCGGGCTTAGCAAGGTTTCACTAGTTTGTCAGTCCTTAAATACTCAAGGTTTTTATGATCTGTGTAGATCAATATTGGGTGTGCTGCTTCCTCAAGCAAATACCTCCATTCCTCAAGGACGGCTTTTATGGCAAGAAGCTGGGATATACTAAAACATTTAATGTGAAAATGGCTTAAAGGGGTTGTAAAAGATTTTTTTTCCCCCTAAATCGCTTCCTTTACCCTAGTGCAGTCCTCCTTCACTTACCTCATCCTTTGATTTTGCTTTTAAATGTCCTTATTTCTTCTGAGAAATGCGAGGCTTTCTCCCTGGTGTGGAGAAAGCCTCTTGAGGGGGGAGGGGGCGAGCAGGCAAGTCAGGACACTCTCTACTTTGCAGATAGAGAAAAGAGCTGTTTGTTAGTGGGCGTCCTGACACTCCTGCTCGCCCCCCTTACCCCTCAAGAGGCTTTCTTCACACCAGGAAGAAAGCCTTGCATTACGGTGTTGAGTTACAGACAGAAGAACAGGAAGTGAGGATTTCTCAGAAGAAATAAGGACATTTAAAAGCAAAATCGAAGGATGAGGTAAGTGAAGGAGGATTGCACTAAGGTAAAGGAAGCTATTTAGGGAAAACATTTTTTCCTTTACAACCCCTTTAATGTAGCTTAACGAGCAATAAAGTGCCTAAAACTCAATCAATTGCCCTGAAACTTTACACAGCCTAAGATCTCAATATTCCAAACCTATCCTATACATTTCATGTGATTCAGTGTTCCATAAGGCAAACTAGGGACATTAAGCTTGTTTTTTGGGAGATTAATGTGGCTTAACGTACAAAAAAGACCTTAAATTTTAACCAATTTTCCCCAAACTTTACAAAATAGAAGAATCTATTGATGCCAACATATTCAGAAATTTTTAGCTGATTTGGTTAATCACACCAAAAGTTATTCACATTAAGCTATATTTTACAATACTAAAACAGAGCTTAACCACATAAGACCCGGACCTTTAGGCAGCTAAAGGACCCGGCCAGGTTTTGCGATTCGGCACTGCGACGCTTTAACAGACAATTGCGCGGTCATGCGACGTGGCTCCCAAACAAAATTGGCGTCCTTTTTTTCCCACAAAAAGAGCTTTCTTTTGGTGGTATTTGATCACCTCTGCGGTTTTTATTTTTTGCTCTATAAGCAAAAATAGAGCAACAATTTAAAAAAATTCAAGTACTGATCATGTGTACGCGGCATTAGTGGGCGTCCTGACACTCCTGCTTGCCCCCTCAAGAGGCTTTCTCCACACCAGGAAGAAAGCCTCGCATTACGGTGTGTAGTTACAGACAGAAGAACAGGAAGTGAGCATTTTTTTGAAGAAATAAGGACATTTAAAAGCAAAATCGAAGGATGAGGTAAGAGAATGAGGATTAAGGTAAAGGAAGCTATTTAGGGAAAAAAATCCTTTACAACCCCTTTAAGCTTGTTTATTGGGGAGCTTAACGTACAAAAAAGACCTTAAATGTTAACCAATTTCCCCCAAACTTCACACAATAGAAGATTCTATCGATGCCAACATATTCTGGATTTCAGCTCATTTGCACCAAAAGTTATTCACATTAAGCTATATTTTACCCTTTCCTGTCTCAGTACCCAACAATTCAGCAGCAGATGTCAAAATAAATAAAAAAAGAAGCAGGCTGGAAAAGTTTATCAACAACCACTTCACAGAAAGTTACATTAAAACATTGTATCAATTGTAACTTTCTGTGTTTTGCATCTATATATCAAAGGGATGAACTTTGATTTGCAGGTGAAGGGAGTAAGGCCCCTTTCAGACTGGGGCGGGAGCTGCGGTGGCGGTATAACGCCGCTAAAAATAGCGGCGCTATACCGCCGGAATTGCCGCGGGTATCAGCCGCTAGCGGTGCGGTATTAACCCCCGCTAGCGGCCGATAAAGAGTTAATACCGCCCGCAATGCGCCTCTATAGAGGCGCATTGAGGGCGGTATTGCCGCGGTTTCCCATTGTTTTCAATGGGAAGGAGCGGTGAAGGAGCGGTATACATGCCGCTCCTCTCACCGCTCCAAAGATGCTGCTGACAGGAGATTTTTTTGTCTCCCGCCAGCGCATCGCCTCAGTGAGAAAGCCCTCGGGCTTTCACATTGAGTCTGCAGTGAAGGAGTTTTTCAGGCGCGATAGCAGCGCTATTTTTAGCGCTGTACCGCCTGAAAAACTCCTCAATGTGAAAGGGGCCTTAAAGCAACCTTGACAAGTCAAAAAAAAAAAAGATTCTAATTAAATGTTCCTCTGTTGAACCCCTTATTAACCCTTTAGTTTTCGCTAATCAGCACTGATTAACTCTATATTCTCCTTCTCTATTCAATTGTAATTTTCCTGGTGATTTTTTTATTTTCTATTTTATTAACTAATAGTTAAACTTTTTTCTTTTTTGTTTGCTTTGCTTACTAATAATTTTTACACCTTTTTACATATATTTACTGCTGAAAAAAAGAAAAATGCCTTTTATTTAGTTGTATTACATTTAATTGTCTAAGGATTGCAAAAAAAAAAAATATATATTGTTGCAAGACAATATTTACAAAAAGAAAGCCTTGTTTGACCTTAAAAAAAAAATGTATGTATTACAAAAGCATAAAAATTTCACTTCCACTTTTCAGAATCCTCCCCCACTCCGGTGTCACATTTGACACCTTTCAGGGGGAGGGGGAGCAGATACCTGTCTAATACAGGTATTTTGCTCCCACTCCTGGGCATAGATAGCCGCAGTAGCCGCCGATATCTACGCCATGTCCAGCGCCTTCCCCGTCCCCCCGCTGTTTTATGGGAGACATACAGGTCCTAGAAGACAGCAGGGACCAGTGGGATCGCGCAGAGCGCCTTGCGCATGTGCAGTAGGGAGCCAGGCTGTGAAGCCACAAGGCTTCACTTCCTGAGTCCCTTACCGAAGATGGCAGTGCCTCCACCCGAGAGAAAGATCGAGGAGAGGGGGGGCCAAACCATGGCTCTGTGTCTAAATGGACACACAAAGCTGCGGCTCGACTCGAGTGCCCCATAGCGAGCTGCTTGCTGTGGGGGCATTTGGCAGGAGAAGCAGCCAGGAGCGCCTGAGAGGGAACTGAAAAGAGGAGGATCAGAGCTGCTCTGTGAAAAACCACTGTACAAAGAAGGTACAGTATCTCACAAAAGTGAGTACACCCCTCACATTTTTGTAAATATTTCATTATATCTTTTCATGTGACAACACTGTAGAAATGTCCTTTAAGAGCCATAGCAGGAGCGTGCCCGCCAGTGGCGGCCCATCCATAGGAAAAAAATGTCCTTTAAATAACTGCACTATGTATGGGCGCTGGCCACATGCATTATGTGGTGGAAATTTTGAATTTCATATTTATACCAGGGGAAACATTGCAAAGATGGATGTATATGTTTTACTGGACTGATTATATTTTGTCTAGGATGAACTAAGGGCCCTGCTTATACTGTATTCATCTCCTGTCTTGGGAACCAGTAAAAGGTTTCAAGTGGTAATTAAATTACTTAAATTGTCCTATAGACTATGCGGAACCACTCGCCAGAGGTCCTGTGAATGCTAATGTGGGAAATAATTGAATTAAGCATCAAAGGAGATTGCTTAGCACACTTTAGTCTTAAAGGCACCAAGATTTTTAGATTTGGGCATGCTAGGCAAAAAGGCTTGAGATTCAACCAATCAGGATCTGAGGGAACTTTGAACCAATGAATATCTAGGCTTGAGGTTCAACCAATCCATTTGTTAGGCAACTTTAAACCAATGGTTTCATAGGGATTTTGAATCCTGGAAGGGGGGGGGGGTAGAGTAGGGCAAGGGGAGGATAAAGGTCAGACAGAAAGCTTTGCGAGCTCTTCTCTGGAGATGATGACCTGACCCACATGGTGACATAATATCTCTCTCTCTCTCTCCCTCCCTCCCTCTCTTCCTCTCTCTCTTTCTCTCTCTCTCTCTCTCTCTCTCTCTCTCTCTCTCTCTCCCTACTTCTGTTCTATTTTAAGATTTGGCCTAAGATTAATCTCACTTCTCTTTTGCTGTCCTCAAAAGGTTTTAATCACTTATTTTAATTATTTAAGTGAGGTATAAATATTTTGATGGTGCCCCGTGTGAGGAAGTTTAAGTTTAATAATTATTTCTTGTATGGTAGACAGAGTTGGTCCCAATGCCAGAAATGCTAAGTGTTTTATGTCTTTTGTTTCAAACTGTCTGAATACCTAACAAACTAACTTTTCAGAATTTAACTTTTTACCTTTTTGTCTATGCGAATATTTTGATGAGACTGATTTTGAATAATGTATGTATATATTTTGAGATGCAGCTTTAGTGCGACTGTGGTGTGGCTTTGAATGCGATTTTGATCCAGAAGTCGCATCAGAATGGTGCAGGTACCTTATCAAAGTCGCTGCAGCTTTGAGTCACATAGATTGGAACGGGTGCTATTGAAATCAATGGGCTGCGATTTGTAATGCGACTTTGTGTCCAAAGTTGCATGGCAAATTGCATCATGCGACTAAATCACACTGAATTATCTGGATGTATGTGAATCTATCTCTCCTTGTAAGCTACTAACAGGGGATTGTAAGCTTTGTATTAGATCTGTAAACACTGGTTATATTGTAACTGCTAAAAATCATATTGCAATTAGGTGGGCATCAGTTAAACTGCCTCATGCACTACAAGCAATCATAGGGTCTAATCAAGCTTACCGCTTGGGAAGCCCTGTGGTGCAGTAATTTCTTTTAGAATACTTTGGAAAAGTCCACGGGGGGATTAAACTATTTACTGTAGTTTGGAAAATCTCCGGGCTAACTTTTTGAAGGACTATAGTCAGTATATAGATTGTTCTGGCAAGTAGGGAAAAAAAGCAGCAACGGCAACAGGGGCAGTACCTGTCAACCCAATCATTGGACAGAGCATAGCTAGCTGTGGGAAAAAAGCAACCTTTAAGAGATTTTGCGGGATCAGTTCAAGGTCCTTCGTCCGTAAAGGATGGGCAATAAAATCGCTTCAAAGAGGGAGTCTAACCATGGGGAACCTTACCACTTGACCCCAAAGGAAGAAATGATAGATAAAAATGGACCTTGGGTTGTAAAATATATGCAATATTGGTAATCGCTGCACTGGAAACGGTATTTTAAAAGAGGTAAAGAGATGCTTGGAGTACAGGGATGGTAGAATCCATGAACAGAACTGATGAGGTAAGTATTTTTAATAGGGACAAGCAGGGACAGCCACCAAAAATGGTGGTAGTCCACATCCCCAGAGTAGTGACAGTGATGAACAGGGGGATGAGGAGGAACCTTACAAAACAGATGTTATGGGTTTAAGAAGTACAGGTTATAATAGAAAACATGCTGATCTGTGATGTCTAGAGGTCATCTTTGACCTAGCTAAGTGTGTGACGTGTGTTCTCTGCTGCTGACAGCCCAAATGACCCCACTTTCCAACCAGATTTGTGAGAATGCAAAACGGATTGTATTGACATGCAAATGACCTGAGCCAGGATAATTATCTGTAATAGTGAATTGAAAGGTGCCTTTACTAAAATGTGCTTGTTTTACAGAAAGAGTTCTGCTCGAGGTTGCGATGAAGTATTATGATTGGTTGATAAATGGTACCATTAAAAGGTTTATTACGAGTTGCTAATTTTTTTTCTCACCATGGTGAATACATTTTTTGGAGGGGAATTATTGGTATACCATAAAACAAAAATCCACGTGGTATTAATACGTATTAAGTAATACATATAAATCAAAAGTTGAGCTCAACAATTTTTGGTATTTTAAAAAGTGCACGGTTTATGTAATGTAATGTAATGCATATTTGTGTTTCATATGCTAATTAGTGTTGCTCACGAATATTCGCATTGCGAATATTCGACTCGAATATAGCATATTCGAGAAATCGCGCTATATTTCGAATTTCGCGGTGAATATTCGCAATTCCGAATATTCGATTTTTTTAAAAAAAAAA
Organism: Rana temporaria; assembly: GCF_905171775.1. Classification (NCBI taxonomy): domain Eukaryota; kingdom Metazoa; phylum Chordata; class Amphibia; order Anura; family Ranidae; genus Rana; species Rana temporaria. The sequence continues at coordinate 383,604,635 of NC_053489.1, read as the reverse complement.
ATTAAAACAGATCACATCCTAGATATCTCCATCGACGTCTAAAAGCATTGCTGGTATGATTAGAGACCCTGGGCCGAGTAGCTGAAGCGTTCATTGAATTTTGCCGAAAAATCGCAATGCGATTATTCGGCAATCGCAATATCGCGCGATTATTTTCTTCGCCCCTATCTTCCGCATCAGAGCGATTTTTACAGTTTCATTTTTAAAACAGATCACATCCTAGTGATCTCCATAGACGTCTAAAAGCATTGCTGGTATGATTAGAGACCTTGGGCCGAGTAGCTGAAGCGATCATTTTATATTGCCGAATATTCGCAATGCGAATATTCGGCAATAGGAATATTGCGCGATTATTTTCTCCGCCCTTTTGCATCAGAGCCAATCAGAGTTCTCCTTGCACACTCGTCAGAGGTTAGCAACCAATAGGAACCTGCCTGCACGGACATTATATAAGGTCACTCCCAGCACCATTTCATTGCAGATTCAGAAGCTGGCTAGAGAGTGTGGAGGCTGTTTCTGTGTTCCTGTGTCTGTTCCTGATTGATTTATATCATCACCAGCATAGTGCTGCATTGCTATTTAGTGATTCCAGTGCATCTTTTCCAGTATATCAACTGCTTTTTTCAAAGCAATAGACCCAAGAGCTTTTTTCAAAGCTACGTTTTGTGCTGTTTTGTGCTGTTTTGTTCATCTTGTGTTACTGTTTGATCTTGCATCTTCGCTGTTCAGTGATATTTGCTAGTGATTTCAGTGCACATTTTGCTGAGCTTTCTAAAAGAGCTTTTTTCAAAGCTAAGTTTTGTTCATCTTGTGTTACTGTTTGATCTTGCAGCTTCGCTGTTCAGTGATATTTGCTAGTGATTTCAGTGCACATTTTGCTTAGTTTTTCCTAAAGAGCTTTTCTAAAAGCTAAGTTTTGTGTTCAGTTTAGTTAAATTTTGTGTAGTAAGTGTACACACTGTTAGTGTACATTTATTTCATCTAGCTTAGCTTAGTGTGTGTTTAGTGTCTGTGTTTTGTGTTTAAAAAAAATAAAAAAAAAATAAAAAAAAGTTAGTGTTTGTTTAGTGCTTTTTTTTTTTTTTTTTAATTTTGTAGTCCTTGTCTTTGGTGTACTACTTTTCTTACAGTTTATTAGCTGTCTGTGTACGTCTTTGTCTGCGTGCCTGTCTTGTAAAAAAAACACATAAAAACACATTTTCCTCACATTTCCCCCCCCCAATAAAGTTTACCCCCCCCCCACACACATCAGCAATCATGAGCGGCATCCGTGGCCGTGGCAGCAGGGGTAGGGGAGTTACTCCCAGTGCTGGGTCGCTGCCAGCACGGGGTACCTCTCGTGCCCCTACTAGTAGTAGAGGATCGGGTGCAAGGGGAGTCCGCCTGATCCGGGAGTTCTTCCCATCGGGCAGCCGCCCGATATTGCCATCTCAGGCTGAAGTAGTGGTGGACTACATGGGGCACAGCAGTGCCACTGAGTCGTCGGTCCCGACTCACAGTAGTACCACCATTACACCGGTGCCTGTAGTACCCCCCCCCAGCCCCCAAGAGTCCAGCATCTTACTGTTCGACAGCGACAGTGAGAGGGATATCTTGGGGGAGGCCATGCATCAGGCAGACCTCCAGCTCTGTCCTGATGGTCAGGACCTTTTTGAAGGGATGGATGAGGAGGATGGGATACCTGCTGGCAGTATCCCAGAGACATCCCTTCAAACTGGTGCTGCTGTTTTGGTGCAGGAAACAGCAGCACCTAGTCAGACCCAGGCGTGGGTGAGGGGACAGCGGAGCCAGGCTAGAGGCTCCATGTCAGTTGGTTCCCTCAGACCAACACATCTCAGCCCTTGGTCTGACATCTCTGGGGGCGAAGAGGGTGACCCATCATGGTTGCCATCTGACGCGTCGGCTCACTACGTCAGTGACGACGGGGAAGGTAGGCACCCTGGTGAAACGGTGCGCCAGGTCACCACCAGGGAGACCATCGTCAGGGTCTCCACTGGTGATGGCAGCAGGAGGTGTCAGGAGGAGCAGCAGCAGCAGCAGCAGCAGGCAGCTCCACCTGTGCGCACCGAGTCCCAGCAGGTGCAAGTAAGCGTCACCCCATCTGACAGGAGGGCGGTGCTGAAGTCACCTGTCTGGAACTACTTTACCCTGGTGGCAGACAACCCTACCGTGGCCATCTGCCGGATTTGTAAAGTGAGGGTGAAGAGAGGGAAGTGTTTGGCTCGGGTGGGTACCACAGCCCTGAACCAGCACCTGAGGATAAACCACTGGGCGGTGTTTGACGAGATGAAGCGTGGTGGTGGTAGCAGCGCCACCACCACAAGTGAGCAGGGTACAGCAGCCCCTGCCACATCTTCATCTCTTTCCAGCAGGTCATGCCCCCCCGCTCCCTCTAGTAGAGGTACTGGTACCGGCAGCCAGACCTCTACTTCCACAGCACCCTCCGCGTCTGTGTCCCGCACTGCCGTCCGGCGCCAGGCGTCAATTTCAGACGCCTTTGACCGCAGCACTCCCTTCCCCCCTGGAGACCGACGTGTGCGTTCCCTCAATGGGCTCCTGGCAAGGGTTATTGCCCAACATCTGCTGCCCTTCAACATAGTTGACAGCAACCCCTTCAGGCAGATGTTGGAGCAGGCCCAACCCCAATGGCGTGTCCCCAGCCGCCATTTCTTTGCCAGGACTGGTGTCCCTGCCCTACACCAGCACATTGTGCAGAATGTAACCCTGTCGCTGGATCACGCTGTCAGCGGCAGGGTTCATCTGACAATGGAGGGCTGGACCAGCAGGCATGGGCAGGGGCGCTACATCAGCTTCACGGCCCATTGGGTTTCCCTCCGAGGCGTCGGTGAGGGATCGGCGGCAACCGATCTTGTGGTGCCGCCCCGGGGTGTCCAGGGGAGAACTGCTGGTCTCCCTCAAGCCACTGTCTCCGCAGCTGCTGAGCCTCCCAGCAAGCGCCCCCGTAGCTACTCAAGTGTGGGGCACGTGCGCTGTCAGGCCGTGCTCCAGCTTGTTAGTTTAGGGGACCGGAGACACACTGGACAAGAAGTGCTGAAAGCACTTCAGGCTCAGGTCCAGAAGTGGCTGACACCCCGAAGGCTCCAGGCAGGTATGGTTGTCTGCGATAACGGCAGCAACCTACTCGCCGCCCTCAGTGCTGGCAGTCTGACCCACGTGCCCTGTCTGGCACATGTCCTCAACCTGGTGGTGCAGAAGTTCCTGCGCACTTATCCCGGGTTGAGTGACATTGTGGCAAAGGCGCGTAGGATTGCCAGCCACTTCAGGCGCTCCCCAACCGCTACCGCGTCCCTGTCCGAGTTGCAGCGGAACTACAGTCTGCCCCTTCACAGGCTGATTGTGGACAGTGTGACGCGGTGGAACTCCACCCTCCACATGCTGAAGAGGTTGTGGGAGCAGCGAAGGGCGGTGAGGGAGTACCTGATGGACCTACGCACTGAGAGGGCTTCACCACAACTCCCTTTCATCGCCTGTGCGGAGTGGGGGCAGATACAGCAGGTCTGCCAAGTGTTGTCCTCCTTCGAGCAGGCGACCAAGATGGTCAGCAGTGAGCATGTCGGCCTCAATAACGTGCTGCCAATAGTGTTCATGCTGGAGAGGACACTAGATCGCCTGCTCGAAGCTGGGGAGAGTGCCTTGGTGGAGCAGGAGGAGTCAGCAATGCTCCACCGAGACCAGGGCCAGGACGAGGAGGAGGAGGAGGATGATGATGATGAGGAGGAGGAGGTGGTTGCTGGTGTCATCCCGGAGTCAGGGCCTGGTCAGGAGGGAGAGCCGGTGTTGGGGGCACCGATAGTCCGGGGGTTGGGCATCTCTGAGCGTGACCAGCAGCGCCTCAGGGATGAAGAGTCGGACCTCATTGACCTGGGCAGCAGTGAGGAGTCACAGCGGGCTGTGCTCTTCCCCATGGCTGCCCACATGCTGAGATGCCTCAGGAGGGACCCCCGGGTTAAGACCATCAAGGCGAGGGATGATTTCTGGATGGCCACCCTTTTGGATCCCAGGTGCAAGGGGAAACTGGAGCAGTTCATCCCAGCCAGCCGGAGGCAGCACCGGATGGAGGAACTGCAGGCAGGCATTGTCAGCCGGTTGGAGCAGGCAACTCCCCGGCCTCCAGTTGTCCCCCCTCATCTCACCCAGCAGGTGGCTGCACCCAGCAGCAGCCGAGCAGGGGACCTAATGGATGAGATGAGGATGTTCTTCCAAACCGAGCGACCCAGTACCAGCACCAGCAGCAGCAGCAGTCACCACCAGCGGCTGGCCCACATGGTGGCAGACTACATGGCGTCCGTCGGTGCTTCTGACAGTATGAACACCGACGACCCCATGGAGTACTGGGTTGCCAGATTGGACACCTGCCGCGAGCTCGCTCAGTATGCGCTGGAGTTATTGTCTTGCCCCCCCTCCAGCGTACTATCTGAGCGGACATTCAGCGCGGCAGGTGGGGTGGTCACGGACAAGAGGACCCGTCTGTCCACAGACTCCGTGGACAGACTCACATTCATAAAGATGAATGAGTCCTGGATCGGCGGTGACTTTCTGGCACCCGTCGTCGGTTCAGGGCGCTGAAGGGTCCCTTGTCATGCATTCCCTGATGGAGCCCCGGACCTGATGTATTTACAGTGCTGAATATAACTATTTTAACACCTGAGAAAATCAATGTTAATATTTGGTACAGTAGGCTTTCTTTGCAATTACAGCGGTCAAACCTTTCTTGTAGTTTTACACCAGCTTTGCACACACTGGAGGATGGATTTTGGCCCACTCCTCCACACAGATCTTCTCTACATCAGTCAGGTTTCTGGGCTCTCGCTGAGAAACACAGAGTTTGAGCTCCCTCCAAAGATTCTCTATTGGGTTTAGGTCTGGAGACTGGCTAGGCCACGCCAGAACCTTGATATGCTCCTTACAGAGCCACCCCTTGGTTATCCTGGCTGTGTGCTTTGGGTCATTGTCATGTTGGAAGAACCAGCCTCGACCCATCTTCAAAGCTCTAAATCAGGGAAGGAGGTTGTTGCCCAAAATCTAGCAATAAATGGCCCCGGTCATCCTCTCCTTAATACAGTGCAGTCACCCTGTCCCATGTGCAGAAAAACACCACCAAAGCATGATGCTACCACCCCCATGCTTCACAGTAGGGATGGCGTTCTTGGCATGGTACTCATCATTATTCTTCCTCCGAACACGGTTAGTGAAATTATGACCAAAAAGTTATATTATGGTCTCATCTGACCACATGACTTTATCCCATGACTCCTCTGGATCAGTCAAGACACCTATGTCAGCAGTTATTTCCCACTCTATATACTCCTATTACCACTGCTGTTCATCATGGCACCTCCTGCCCAAGTGATATGACTCTGTATCAACTACTACTGCTAATACTACTACTGCTGCTGCTGCTGCTGCTGCCCAGTCAAGACACCTATGTCAGCAGTTATTTCACACTCTATATACTCCTATTACCACTGCTGTTCATCATGGCACCTACTGCCCAAGTGATATGACTCTGTATCAACTACTACTGCTAATACTACTACTACTGCTGCTGCTGCTGCTGCTGCCCAGTCAAGACACCTATGTCAGCAGTTATTTCACACTCTATATACTCCTATTACCACTGCTGTTCATCATGGCACCTCCTGCCCAAGTGATATGACTCTGTATCAACTACTACTGCTAATACTACTACTGCTGCTGCTCAGTCAAGACACCTATGTCAGCAGTTATTTCACACTCTATATACTCCTATTACCACTGCTGTTCATCATGGCACCTACTGCCCAAGTGATATGACTCTGTATCAACTACTACTGCTAATACTACTACTGCTGCTGCTCAGTCAAGACACCTATGTCAGCAGTTATTTCCCACTCTATATACTCCTATTACCACTGCTGTTCATCATGGCACCTCCTGCCCAAGTGATATGACTCTGTATCAACTACTACTGCTAATACTACTACTGCTGCTTCTGCTGCTGCTGCTCAGTCAAGACACCTATGTCAGCAGTTATTTCACACTCTATATACTTCTATTACCACTGCTGTTCATCATGGCACCTCCTGCCCAAGTGATATGACTCTGTATCAACTACTACTGCTAATACTACTACTACTGCTGCTGCTGCTGCTGCTGCCCAGTCAAGACACCTATGTCAGCAGTTATTTCACACTCTATATACTCCTATTACCACTGCTGTTCATCATGGCACCTCCTGCCCAAGTGATATGACTCTGTATCAACTACTACTGCTAATACTACTACTGCTGCTGCTCAGTCAAGACACCTATGTCAGCAGTTATTTCACACTCTATATACTCCTATTACCACTGCTGTTCATCATGGCACCTACTGCCCAAGTGATATGACTCTGTATCAACTACTACTGCTAATACTACTACTGCTGCTGCTCAGTCAAGACACCTATGTCAGCAGTTATTTCCCACTCTATATACTCCTATTACCACTGCTGTTCATCATGGCACCTCCTGCCCAAGTGATATGACTCTGTATCAACTACTACTGCTAATACTACTACTGCTGCTTCTGCTGCTGCTGCTCAGTCAAGACACCTATGTCAGCAGTTATTTCACACTCTATATACTTCTATTACCACTGCTGTTCATCATGGCACCTCCTGCCCAAGTGATATGACTCTGTATCAACTACTACTGCTAATACTACTACTGCTGCTGCTGCTGCTGCTGCTCAGTCAAGACACCTATGTCAGCAGTTATTTCCCACTCTATATACTCCTATTACCACTGCTGTTCATCATGGCACCTCCTGCCCAAGTGATATGACTCTGTATCAACTACTACTGCTAATACTACTACTGCTGCTGCTCAGTCAAGACACCTATGTCAGCAGTTATTTCACACTCTATATACTCCTATTACCACTGCTGTTCATCATGGCACCTACTGCCCAAGTGATATGACTCTGTATCAACTACTACTGCTAATACTACTACTGCTGCTGCTCAGTCAAGACACCTATGTCAGCAGTTATTTCACACTCTATATACTCCTATTACCACTGCTGTTCATCATGGCACCTACTGCCCAAGTGATATGACTCTGTATCAACTACTACTGCTAATACTACTACTGCTGCTGCTCAGTCAAGACACCTATGTCAGCAGTTATTTCACACTCTATATACTCCTATTACCACTGCTGTTCATCATGGCACCTCCTGCCCAAGTGATATGACTCTGTATCAACTACTACTGCTAATACTACTACTGCTGCTGCTGCTGCTGCTGCCCAGTCAAGACACCTATGTCAGCAGTTATTTCACACTCTATATACTCCTATTACCACTGCTGTTCATCATGGCACCTCCTGCCCAAGTGATATGACTCTGTATCAACTACTACTGCTAATACTACTACTGCTGCTGCTGCTGCTGCTGCCCAGTCAAGACACCTATGTCAGCAGTTATTTCACACTCTATATACTCCTATTACCACTGCTGTTCATCATGGCACCTCCTGCCCAAGTGATATGACTCTGTATCAACTACTACTGCTAATACTACTACTGCTGCTGCTGCTGCTGCTCAGTCAAGACAACTATGTCAAAAGTAATTTCCCACTCTATATACTCCTATTACCACTGCTGTTCATCATGGCACCTCCTGCCCAAGTGATATGACTCTGTATCAACTACTACTGCTAATACTACTACTGCTGCTTCTGCTGCTGCTGCTCAGTCAAGACACCTATGTCAGCAGTTATTTCACACTCTATATACTTCTATTACCACTGCTGTTCATCATGGCACCTCCTGCCCAAGTGATATGACTCTGTATCAACTACTACTGCTAATACTACTACTGCTGCTGCTCAGTCAAGACACCTATGTCAGCAGTTATTTCACACTCTATATACTCCTATTACCACTGCTGTTCATCATGGCACCTACTGCCCAAGTGATATGACTCTGTATCAACTACTACTGCTAATACTACTACTGCTGCTGCTCAGTCAAGACACCTATGTCAGCAGTTATTTCACACTCTATATACTCCTATTACCACTGCTGTTCATCATGGCACCTCCTGCCCAAGTGATATGACTCTGTATCAACTACTACTGCTAATACTACTACTGCTGCTGCTGCTGCTGCTGCTGCCCAGTCAAGACACCTATGTCAGCAGTTATTTCACACTCTATATACTCCTATTACCACTGCTGTTCATCATGGCACCTCCTGCCCAAGTGATATGACTCTGTATCAACTACTACTGCTAATACTACTACTGCTGCTGCTGCTGCTGCTGCCCAGTCAAGACACCTATGTCAGCAGTTATTTCACACTCTATATACTCCTATTACCACTGCTGTTCATCATGGCACCTCCTGCCCAAGTGATATGACTCTGTATCAACTACTACTGCTAATACTACTACTGCTGCTGCTGCTGCTGCTGCTCAGTCAAGACAACTATGTCAAAAGTAATTTCCCACTCTATATACTCCTATTACCACTGCTGTTCATCATGGCACCTCCTGCCCAAGTGATATGACTCTGTATCAACTACTACTGCTAATACTACTACTGCTGCTGCTGCTGCTGCTGCTGCCCAGTCAAGACACCTATGTCAGCAGTTAATTCACACGCTATATACTCCTATTACCACTGCTGTTCATCATGGCACCTCCTGCCCAAGTGATATGACTCTGTATCAACTACTACTGCTAATACTACTACTGCTGCTTCTGCTGCTCAGTCAAGACACCTATGTCAGCAGTTATTTCCCACTCTATATACTCTTATTACCACTGCTGTTCATCATGGCACCTCCTGCCCAAGTGATATGACTCTGTATTGTCAATGTCTACTACTACTACTACTGCTCAATCAAGACACCTATGTCACTAGTTATTTGCCACTCTATACTACTATTACCACTACTGATGCTGCTGCTGCTGTTCATCATGGCACCTCTTGCCCGAGTGATTTGACACTGTATTGTCAATGTCTACTACTACTATTGCAGCTCAGTCAAGACACCTGTGTCCCAATTTTTTGGTACACTATTGACTACTATGGCCACTACTGATGCTGTAAAGTCTTCCCCAAGTGTTTTTATGCTATCTAGTATTATTACCACTACTGCTTGTAAATCCTGCCTGTGTGATACTTAGTGGGAATGCTTTAATAAGCATTCCCAGTATGGATACCCGTAAATGTATTAATCTTAATTAGTGTGAATGCTTTAATAAACATTTCCAGTATTGATATCCGTAAATTTAGTATTCTTATTATTCCTTACGTTTTTTGGTTCTGCGTAACTTCGGCATACTTTCAGCTATTGAGACCATTCAACTGTAAAAATGTTCGTCTCGTTCAGCTAATGATGGGACTTCTTCAAGTTTTTTTGGACTATTTACACTTTTATAAATTTTAAGCTTTTAGACCCTTTTTTTTAACATTGAAGTCAATGAGAACATCCTTTTCCCCTTTGAAATCACATGCCCTGCCAAAAGTTTCAGCTACTTCATACTTTCACTTACAGACACTAAACAAACTTTAAAGCGGTCACAAAATATTTAGCTATCCGGCTATGACTTTTCAGATCGTTATCGTTTACAATTTTTGGTGAAAACGCAATTTACGTTTGGCGAATTTTTTACGAAAATGCAATCGGTTATAATGTAATCCTATGGAGGGGATTTAGAGTCTGTCATGTGACCTTAACATTGGAGATCTTTGTAATTAAAAATATCTTTAGAAAAAGGGGAAACAAATTGCTCTCACGCCCACAAGATCTACTTTTCATACACAATTTTTATATCAAAACGTAGCTATGCTTGTCTGGTTTCTGGCAATGTGATCAATTCTGCGATACGTATTTTAGTTTTAGTTATTGGAGCAACAGCCAGAAATTATGTCTCATAGACTCTCATGTTAAATTATCTAAAAAATGTTGCTGCAAAACTCACAAAGACGCTCTTTTCTAAATCGCAGACATGGCCACATTTTTAAGTTTATCAACATAAGTTTCATATCGATGCGTTCACAAGGGCCGTGTATTTCAAACGGTGTAGTCGTTGTATCGATCGCATGTACGGTTGAGGATTTATTAAGCTTTGTTTGGAGGCTTAAATCATGTATTTGATCTGTGAATTAAAAGCGTTTGTAATGTTATTTCTTTCCATAAATAACTTTCCTGACCTCAGTGCAATATTCCTCCTCACTGACCTGGGGGGGAGGGGAAACCTCTTGAGGGGGAGGGGCGACCAGGAAGTCAGCATACTCTATACTGCAGATAGAGAAAGAAGCTGTGTGTCCTAAAGATAGTGTAGTGGTTATGGTGAATGTCTTTGGCAAGGGGCTCAGCAATTAAGCTATTCAGCATTCCCACTCGCATTTTCCTCAGGAAATGCATTGTCTAGTTACATTATATTTTAATACTACTGCTGCTGCCTCCATGCTGAGTAAAGCTTCATGACCTCTCTGGCACAGCGGATCCACCAACAGCCTCCGCTACAAGCTACCAGACCGGATCTAAACAGCAAGTGTAACTATAACAATGAACCTTATGTTAAACCCTGGTTTGCGGCATTTATACTGCAACCATTGGGCTGTCTGCAAGAGCTCATCTGCATTCTCTCTCTCTTTCTTGCTCTCCCTCTCTCTCTCTTTGTATATATATATTTATTGTTGCTTTTGTTATGTTCATTTTTCAACAGTTTATTTTGTGTTCGTCGTGTCTGTGTCGTGTGCTTTAGTTTGTCCTAGGTTACTGTTAAATAAAATAATAGTATAAAATGTTTTTGCTTATTATGAAGTTACCGTAGATGTGTTGATGTTGATTTGTTTGATGTGAAGTTAGATGTGTTGAAAAACCTACAAATCTATCTCAAAAAGAAATGAAACATTTCCAAAAAATAAGATTTTTTAATAAAAAAATAAATTCAGATATAACTCTGATTGAGCTTATGAAGCCGTTCCATTTCCGCAATATTTTTGGATTGCTGCTGCTCTAGCAGCGCATTTTGTTGAGTCAGGTAGCGGATCTGGCGTTGGTTTCCCAGGATCCTCTGGTGGGTTTTCTTTATGAGCGCGTTCTGCCTCATCATCTTTCTTGATACTGTTAGGATATAATAAAAAAACATTTGGATTTCAAAGAACGTTACCAAATAAATAAAATATTTTTTTTGCTTATTAATCAATCATTATCATGTGTATACACTTGTTATGTGTCTAACACATCCCGGGAGTGCAGAATTATTAGGCAAATGAGTATTTGGACCACATCATCCTCTTTATGCATGTTGTCTTACTCCAAGCTGTATAGGCTCGAAAGCCTACTACCGATTAGGCATATTAGGTAATGTACATCTCTGTAATGAGAAGGTGTGTGGTCTAATGACATCAACACTCTATATCAGGTGTGCATAATTATTAGTCAATTTCCTTTTCTTTGGCAAAATGGGCCAAAAGAAGGACTTGACAGACTCTGAAAAGTCCAAAATAGAGAGATATCTAGCAGAGGGATGCAGCACTCTTAAAATTGCAAAGCTTCTGAAGCGTGATCATCAAACAAAAGAAGCGTGTGGAAAAACAAAGGCGCAAAATAACTGCCCATGAACTGAGAAAAGTTAAGCGTGCAGCTGCCAAGATGCCACTTGCCACCAGATTGGCCATATTTCAGAGCTGCAACATCACTGGGGTGCCCAAAAGCACAAGGTGTGCAATACCCAGAGACATGGCCAAGGTAAGAAAGGCTGAAAGACGACGACCACTGAACAAGACACACAAGCTGCAACGTCAAGACTGTGCCAATAAATATCTCAAGAAAGATTTTTCTAAGGTTTTATGGACTGCTGAAATGAGAGTGAGTCTTGATGGGCCAGATGGAAGAGCCCGTGGCTGGATTGGTAAAGGGCAGGGAGCTCCAGTCCGACTCAGACGCCAGCAAGGTGGTGGTGGAGTACTGGTTTGGGCTGGTATCATCAAAGATGAGCTTGTGGGGCCTTTTCGGATTGAGGATGGAGTCAAGCTCAACTCCCAGTCCTACTGCCAGATTATGGAAGAGACCTTCTTCAAGCAGTGGTACAGGAAGAAGTCTGCATCCTTCAAGAAAAACATGATTTTCATGCAGGACAATGCTCCATCACACGTGTCAAAGTACTCCACAGCGTGGCTGGCAAGAAAGGGTATTAAATAAAAAAAACTAATGACATGGCCTCCTTGTTCACCTGATCTGAACCCCATTGAGAACCTGTGGTCCATCATCAAATGTGAGATTTACAAGGAGGGAAAACAGTACACCTCTCTGAACAGTGTCTGGGAGGCTGTGGTTGCTGCTGCACGCAATGTTGATGGTGAACAGATCAAAACACTGACAGAATCCATGGATGTCAGGCTTTTGAGTGTCCTTGCAAAGAAAGGTGGCTATATTGGTCACTGATTTGTTTTTGTTTTGTTTTTGAATGTCAGAAATGTGTATTTGTGAATGTTGAGATGTTATATTGGTTTCACTGTTAAAAATAAATCATTGAAATGGGTATATATTTATTTTTTTGTTGAGTTGCCTAATAATTCTGCACAGTAATAGTAGTCACCTGCACACACAGATATCCCCCTAAAATAGCTAACATTAAAAACAAACTAAAAACTACTTCCAAAAATATTCAGCTTTGATATTAATGAGTTTTTGGGGTTCATTGAGAACATGGTTGTTGTTCAATAATAAAATGAATCCTCAAAAATACAACTTGCCTAATAATTCTGCACTACCTGTATACTTCTATCATAAATACCATATTATGGTTCTACAATCTGACAGGTGCGCTTTATATGTTGTCCATTTTTATATCTACATTTTATTGTTGAAATGTTATCAATCATTGTGCACATATTTACCTTCCTGAGCGAGGCTCACAGGACCGCTGTCTTCCTCCTGCTCGTCTGCTTGAGAAGTTGGGGTGGGGGGGGGGGGAAGCTCCTCAGCTTGCTCCTCAACAGGAGCTGGGGTTGGCGAGTGGGAGGGCCCTGGCTGCTCCTCCTCATCCATCTCCTCCTCTGCCGCATCCTCCTCTGCCGCATCCTCCTCCTCCTCCTCATCGGCCTGGCGCCTTCTGCGCTTGGCGCGAACAACTGGTATTGGAGCTCCTATAATAACACAATGTTCATATATTATAAAAATGTTTTCTAATGACGTATGCAAATTCTGTGTACTCTGCTGTATTGTATATGAATACAAATTGATTTATATAGACAGTTAACCAATGGGACAATGTTATATTAAAGGGTCTTGTGGGCACTACAGGGGACTGAGCGTGAGCTGGGATGCCACCATGTTAAAATGAGCTGTTTTTGTCTCCTTTGTTTTGTTCAGACGATCTCATGTTAAAAAAAGGGCCTGATGGAGCACACGGGATTACTATAACAACCCCACGCCTAACACAGGAATTTAGTGGGAATCTATATATATATAAAACTCAACGTGTGTGTGCATGTATGTATGTATGTATGTTCCAGCATCACGTACAAACGGCTAAAGATATTTACATGAAACTTGGCACACAGGTTACTTATATGTCAGCCACAAACATAGGATAGGTGGTTTAACCCTTACCCACCCCCATTTGCCATGGTCGGGGTTTTTCTTTAAAGTCCCATTCAACTCTATGGGAAATACATGTTACTTCATAACAGCTGTAGATATTTCAATAACACTTGGTCACATGTTACCTATACGTCCACTTAAAGTATAGGATCGTTAATTTATCCCTTAACTACCCCCATTGGTGAGGGTCTGGGTTTTTGTTTAAAGTCCCATGCAAAGCAATGGGAAAAGTATGTTCCCACATAACTTCTGTGTTCCTGTCTGCTGTCCCATGTCTTTTTTCAACAGTACTATGAATACCTTGGCTGGTGGTGGGTAGGGTGCTGGTCCTCGGGCCGGTCTCTGAAAGTCTTGGGAGTTGGTAGACTCGGCCTTCTGGTTAGGTTCACCGGCTCTCATGGGGTCTCCCTTCGGGGGAGCCTCACCGAGGAGGGTTCTGTTTCGGCAGTCCCTCCGAGGATGTTGGGTCCTTGTGGCTTCGGCTGCTTGGACCGAGATGGGTCCATATGGCTTCGGCTGTATGGACCACAGTAACTCTTTTCCCTGTCAGGAGCCTAACGCCCCGGGGGGTCAGAGACGGGACCTTTTCGGAGGACCACTGACGTATGCAACCGTCGCAGTTTTTTGTGATGTCACTCTTTAGGTGTGTGCACATTTTTCCCTGCAACGGGTGGAGTTTTTGGGTTGTGTTTTGCACGCCACAGGCTTTTCAACAGAAAAAAAACAGCTGGAGGCAGAATGGTTGCAAAACACTAAGGGTTTGTTACCTAACTCAGGGTTTCAAGACCAGTCCACCTCCAGCTGTTCCAAAACTACTACTCCCATCAGCCACGGTCTGTCAGTGCATGCTAAGAATTTTACTTTTGCTGCATCTAGGGTGCCACAGTTTAGAGACCCGTGCATAAAGGCCTGAAAAATGTGGGCCTGCAGAACTTACAATACTAGAAGTGCCAGCATTCCCAGGCATGCTGGAAGTTGTAGTTCTGCAACATCTAAAGGGCAATATGTATTCGAACGTCCTTGGGCCTTGAGGACCCTGAAGTCAGAACGTTCGCATACGTCCTATGTCCAAAAAAATGTTAAATTCATTATGCTAAATAACAAGGAAAAGTGCCTAAATACACATTTACCAACCAGGGTGTCTGCAGCTGTCCAGGCATGCTGGGACTTGTAGTTTTGTAAAAGCAGGAGACACATTGTTTGTGAAATACTAATATCTGATCATATATACTAACTTTTAAACTAGACTAAAATGCAGTTGAAGATAATGAAATAACAGTGGTCAAAATACTTACACAAATCAGCATCTTTTCCTCAGATGCAGTGAAATTACTTCCAACCATCTTGCTCTGCGATTGCGTTGCGATCATAAAGTTGGAAACTGGCAAGGGTCCAGGAAATGGTCGCGTGTTGTTCGCGCGATTGCGCATGCGCGATCGAAAAATCGCGATCGCAATATTTTTAGGTTAAAATATCATAAATATTCGATTTCAGAGTGCTCCTACAGCAGTTTTCGAAATATCTGCAATCAATATCGCATTCGCATTTTGTGAAATTGCGTTAAAATATCTTGAATATTCGATTTCAGAGTGAGCCAATCAGAGCGCTCCTACAGCATTTCTCGAAATTGCGCAATAAATATCGCATTCGCATGTTGCGATATTTCGATAAAATATAACGAATATTCTGAGCCAATCAGAGTGCTCCTACAGCATTTCTCGAAATTGCGCAATAAATATCGCATTCGCATGTTGCGATATTTCGATAAAATATCACGAATATTCTGAGCCAATCAGAGCGCTCCTCCAGCATTTGTCGAAATTGCGCAATAAATATCGCATTCGCATTTTGCGAAATTTCGATAAAATATCACGAATATTCTGAGCCAATCAGAGTGCTCCTAGCGCTGTTGTCGAAATTTCGCCATCAATATCGCATTCGCATTTTGCGAAATTTCGACAAAATATCAAGAATATTGTGAGCCAATTAGAGTGCTCCTACCGCAGTTATTAAAAATTCGCAATTATTTTCGCATTCGCAATAGCGAAAAATCACAATCATTTAATTTCGACAAAATATCACGAATATTCGAATTTAGCGAATATATCTTGAATATTCGAATATATATTCGAGATATATCGCGAAATCGAATATGGCATATTCTGCTCAACACTAATGCTAATGTCTGGTTACAGGTATATAACCTTTTTTTTTTTTTTTTGTTTCCAGGTGAAAAAGTAAATGTTTATTACTAACTTTTATTGGGTGTTTTATCCCTCAGGTTCTATAATGGGGTTTTCTGGCTTTCAGAATAAGAGGAAATAATAGCCTACATAGACAACTTTATAAAAAAAATGTTTTCTTTTTCCTGGTCGATCGGGTTTCACATGTTAATGTTTTAGGTTTTCATCACCATTATCTAGTTGTAATGTCTAGTTGTCAGTCCATTTGGCTGTGTTTTTGGAACACCTAGTGTGGGTTGTATGTTCTGATCCACTGAGTAGCAGAACCAACTAACTAAAGTCTGAATATTATTATTTTTTAAATGAAAAGTTAAGTAAGACTGCAGGGGATAATTGGCACTCTAACATATTAGGCTAAGAAGTGTTATAAATCTCTGTCAGGGTTACTGCACTTAGTGGTAAAAGGGTTTTGGGGTATTCTCCAGAGTTTGAAATGGATCAGCCAGCCATAGATCCATTGCATATCTGTTTCCTATTACCTAAGATCAGCCATGCTGACACGTGTATTTCCATAGCTCTAAAGGGTAAAGGTCTGATGCTACTTTGAATAAACTTGTGTTTAGGACTGCTTAAACTCCCCCCCCCCCTGTTATGCCTGGCTGTACAAGGTTGCATTGCCTTAGGCTAAGGTATGCTAATGTCCCTAGCAATCTGTATGTCCCCAAAATGTAGTTCACACCTGTTTCCTTCCGTGTCACCATGCAATCCTATTTTCTCCTAGAGTTTCCTGTTTGTCAGTTTTTATGTGGCTATTTGTTACCAATTGCCTAATGAATATCTGTGTGTTTCAAAGGCACACCGGTCGGCTTGTGTACCCCCTACTGTTCAGTGATCCCGGCGCCTCAGTACTGCAAGGGATTTTTCTTAGTCTATTGGTCAGTTGTGTCTGGTAGCAGCAGTTCCTCGAGCTGGATACACATTATGTAATTTTTGTTTTCCAATTTCTTTTAGATTTACCTGCAGACGTGTGGTACGAGGGCCTGCCTGATTGCATACAAGTTGAAAGTGTATAGGTCTGGCTTTGTATTGTATAGTTGTGGTTGAGTCTGGAGAAAAGTTGTGCAGGAAGATTGTATGGGGTGATACCAGCTCTTGGCTGTTCCAAGGGCCCTCACTTCCGATATAGGTGTGGACATGCAGTATTCTCCTCAGTTAATATCCATAGGTGTCCTTCCTGTACTAGATTACTTGTGTACTTTAACTGGTTGTCTGTGTCTTGCATGCCAAAAAGACCAGTACCCCAGTGTGGCACTAGACTCCTGTCTTTCATGTGAGTCCTGTCTGAATAGTGAAGGCCGTTTGTTTTGTAGGGGTGAATGATAACATTGTCTGATTACTGAATTGATAGAGGAGGGTGCAGCCTCTATGAGGGATCGGGTGTTTTCAATCCGGGTATCCAGACAATTTGTTTTCATAATGGAAAAGTATACCCCTCCAAGCCCTGCGACTAGGGTTGAGCGAACCCGAACTGTAAAGTTTGGGTTCGTACCAGACTTTTGGGTTTTTGGTACCCAGACCCGAACAATTTACTGTAAGTTCGGGTTCGAGTTCGGGTTCGGCAAAGTAATGGCGCGCTGCAGGGCAGCCAATCAACATTTGTTTAACTTGTGTGACCTAGAAGCCATCACAGCCATGCCTACTAATGGCATGGCTGTGATTGGCCAGTGCAGCATGTGACCCAGCCTCTATATAAGCTAGAGGCACATAGCACAGCACGTCACTCTGCTTTAGATAGGGTAGGGAAAGGCTGCTGCTGCTCTGAGGGAGAGAATTAGATAGGATTCAGACTGTCCTGCTTCAGAAATCAAATTACTCAGCGATCTACATATGTGCAAGTCACTCTGCATTAGATACTTTAGGGAAAGGTTCCTGCCTCATTTTGCTTGTAGGGAGAGAAATATATAGGAGTCAGTCCTGCTTCAGAAATCAAATTACACCAGCACTGCATATGTTACTGTGAGATACTCTGCATTAGATACTTTAGGGAAAGGTTCCTGGTTTTGCTTGTAGGAAAAGAATATATAGGAGTCAGTCCTGCTTCAGAAATAAAATTACACCAGCACTGTATATGTTACTGTGAGGATACTCTGCATTAGATACTTTAGGGAAAGGTTCCTGCTTTTGCTTGTAGGGAGAGAAATAGATAGGAGTTAGTCCTGCTTCAGAAATCAAATTACACCAGCACTGTATATTAGACATGTGCAATTCGTTTTGTTTCTAATTAGTTTTTTTACGAAAATTTGGAAATTCGTTAATTACGAATTTTCGTATTTACAAAATTTTTATTTACGAATTTTCGGACTTCCGAAAATTTTGAATTCACGAATTTACGAATTTTCGTATTTCCGAAAATTCGAATTTACGAATTTTCGGATTTCCGTTTTTTTTTTAATTTCCGAATTTTCGTATTTACAATTTTCAGAATTTCGGAAATTCGTAAATAATTCCGAATTTTCGAATTTTTCAATTTTCGAATTTTTCAATTTTCGAATTTTTCAATTTTCGAATTTTTAAAATTTCGAATTTTTAAAATTTCGAATTTTTAAAATTTCGAATTTTTAAAATTTCGAATTTCGAATTTTTAAAATTTCGAATTTTTAAAATTTCGAATTTCGAATTTTTAAAATTTCGAATTTTTCAGATTTGGAATTTTTCAAATTTTGAATTTTTCAATTTTCGAAATGGAAATGTCTAAATGGAAAAATTCGAAAATCGAAATTTCGAAAATTGAAAAATTCGAAAATCGGAAAATTTGAATTTTAGAATTTTTCACTTTTCCAATTTCGAATTTTTCAGAAATTTCGAAATTTTTCAATTTCGAATTTTTCAATTTTTCCGAATTTCGAAAATTGAAAAATTTTCGAAATTCGGAAAAATTGAAAAATTCGAAAATTGAAAAATTTCGAAATTTCTGAAAAATTCGAAATTGGAAAAGTGAAAAATTCTAAAATTCAAATTTTCCGATTTTCGAATTTTCAATTTTCGAAATTTCGATTTTCGAATTTTTCCATTTTCGAAATTTCGATTTTCGAATTTTTCCATTTTCGAAATTTCGATTTTCGAATTTTCGTATTTCCGAATTTTCGTATTTACGAATTTCGAAAATTCGAAATGGAAAAATTCGAAAATGGAAAAATTCGAAAATGGAAAAATTCGAAAATTGAAAAATTTGAAATTCGAAAATTGAAAAATTCGAAATTTGAAGAAAATTGAAAAATGCGATATTTGAAAAAAATCAATTTTCCAATTTCGAATTTTTAAATTTTCGAAATTTCGAATTTTCGAAATTCGGAAATACGAAAATTCGAAAAATTCGAATTTTTAAATTTTCTATTTTTCAATTTCAATTTTTCAATTTTCAATTTTTCAATTTTCAATTTTTCAATTTTCGAGATACGAAATTCGGAAATACGAATATTCGAAATTCGAAAAATTCGAATTTTTCAATTTTCGAAATTTCGATTTTCGAATTTTTCAATTTTCGAAATTTCGATTTTCGAATTTTTCAATTATCGAAATTTCGATTTTAGAATTTTTCAATTTTTGAAATTTCGATTTTAGAATTTTTCGAATTTCGAAATTTCGAATTTCGAAATTTCGAATTTCGAAATTTCGAATTTCAAATTTTAATATTTTCGAAAGTTCGAATTTCAAATTTTTTTCAATTTTCGAAATTTTAAAATTTCGTATTTCCGAATTTTCGTATTTCCGAATATTTGAAAATCGCAAATTCGAAAACTGAAAAATTCGAAATTCAAAAATTGAAAAATTCGAAAACTGAAAAATTCGAAATACGAAATTTCGAAAATACGAAATTTCGAAATTTCGAAACTTCGAAAATTCGAAAATTGAAAAATTCGATATTCGAAAATTGAAAAATTCGAAATTTCGAAAAATTCGAAATTTCGAAAATTGAAAAATTCGAAATTCGAAAATTCGAAATTTCGAAAATTCGTACATTTCCGAATTTCCGGAACTTTTTTTTTCCGTTTGATTCGTTTTTTGCTTTTTCGGAAATCCGAAAATTTCCCGAATTTACGAAAAAATATAAAAAACGAATGAAACAAAAACGGAAAAAAAGAATTTTTCGAATTTCCTGAATTTACGAAAAAACAAAACAAAAATAACATAAAGGAAAAAAACGATTTTTTTGGCAGTGCACATGTCTACTGTATATGTTACTGTGAGATACTCTGCATTAGATATGTTAGGGAAAGGTTCCTGCTTTTGCTTGTAGGGAGAGAAATATATAGGAGTCAGTCCTGCTTCAGAAATCAAATTACACCAGCACTGCATATGTTACTGTAAGATACACCCTTTAGATACTTTTCTTCTATTGTGCTATTCAAAAAACATCCATTTATGGAAAAAAAAAAATTTGCAGTGTTTCCTCCAGTGCTTGCAGTGTTTCCTCCATATCTGTACGTGTGAGATAAACACTTTAGCTACTGTTCTTCTATTGTTCTATTCAAAAAACACCCATTTAGGGCAAAAAAATATATTTTGCAGTGTTTCCGTTTTTTTATTTTTATTTATTTTATGTTATTTTAAGTTATTTCCCTATCCACATTTGTTTGCAGAATATTTGCCATGCTCTTACCAACATTTTGCTGCCATTTGCAGCCCTCCAGCCCTTTCCATTACCTATTTAGAGACATTTTAGTACTCAAAAGTTCTGGTCCCCATTGACTTCAATGGGGTTCGGGTTCGGGGGTTAAGTTCGGGTCAAGTTCGGGTCCCGATCCCGGACTTTTTTCCGAAGTTCGGCCGAACCCGATAGGCGATTTATTGAAACAAAATGAACAAAGATGATAAAATCATGCAACACTGCAATCAAAGGTAGAAAGTGGACATGGGGACAAAAAAGCTAACATGATTCACATCATGCATAGATGCTTAGTCATAGCTATGACTAAGGCTGCATTCACACCTGAGCGTAGGTCGTTCGGCAATTTTTTCCGGCGTTTTGTCGCGCGTATTCATGCTTATTTGCACGTTTGCATACAGCGTCGTCCGACGTTTTTGTATTTCGACGTTTTTTATTTTAGCCAATAGGAAAAATGATCATCTTTACATCACTTGTTGCTATGTTGGTAGATTTTTTTTATCTTCTGCCTAGGTGAAATGTTCTATTGATTAAAGCGACAAAACGCCTGTAGCAAATGCTTGTTGTCGCGCTAGTCGCTTGAATCGAGCGTTTCCATTACTTTCTATGGGAAATAGAAACGCTCAAAAACGCCCAAACCGCCCAATTCGCGCGAACTTTGTGCATATATCAAGGTCAATTTGGGTACTGTCCTATCAGACTCTACTGGGTTACACCCTGGAGTCCATCCTGTTCTGAGGGTTTTGAGTCCGGATAGGAATTGAAAGAAGGAAATGTTTTTAATGTGTGACGTGTATGACATAACTGAATGTGGTGCAGGTACCTAGGTGTTACGATCAGGCGTCAGGCTCAGAGGCCAGTAGCTATAGCAGTTGAAGACAGGTATACAGGCAGTTACTTCTGGCAGATAACACAGGCTCACCTGAGGTGCGGAGTCTAAGCGCTAACCGGTGGTCACCAGAGCTCCTGATGGTGGAGATAGATTTTGCTGCGTGTTAGCACTAGGTCGCGGTCCTCAGGATCGCCCCACCAGGAGGTGAGCAAGCTGGGGTCCAGTAGCAGATAAGCAAATAAGGATGAAACAGCAGCATGGTCAGTAAACAAGCCAAGGGATCAATCATGAGTGGCTGCAGATTGGGATCAAGCAGAAGAGTAGTCAAAGAACAGGCCAAGGGTCAAACACGGGTGGTTGCAGGTACAAAAAGAAGCAAGAACGACAACAGCAAGGCACTGGCAGGGAAGGCACAATAACCTGGCAAAGAGGAAGTGCGGAGACAAGGCTTTTATAGGAAGTTCATGGGAGGAGCAAGGGGTTCAAGGTTCAGCTGCAATTAAGACACCAAGCAGACATGGGCATCCGCTCCATAGGGCAAGGGGGGTCGTTTGCCCCCCCCCCCCCTGGAATCGCCAGGAAGAGCCATGAGCAGGGCCAAACTGGCCCTGGGGCCAATTTAAGCGGTGACTGAAGCGCTCCCCTCCCCTCTAGTTGTCCCTTATTTAGAGTGCCTGTCCCTCTTCTGGAATCAAATCCATTTGTCCCTCATTCCAAAAGGTTCCTCTTTTTTACCTGAAATAAATATTCTGGGCCAGATTCTCCAATAATGTGCGGCGGCCTCGCGTAAGCTATTTACACTACGCCGCCGCAACTTACTGGAGCAAGTGCCGTATTCCTCAAGCACTTGCTCCGTAGTTTGCAGCGGCGTAGTGTAATTGGCCCGGCGTATCCCCGCGTAATTCCAAGGGGGCGGCTTGTATTTAAATTAAGCACGCCCCCGTGGCATTCGAACTGCGCATGCGCTGGGCTTAAAATAGCCCAGTACGCATGCTCCAGTTCTCGACGGAAAACGTCAATGACGCCGACGTGTGCGTCATTGACGTAAAGTCGTATTCAAGAACGACTTAGGAAAACGACGTACCCGACGGGAAAAGACGACGCGGACCCGACGCCATACTTAACATGGCATACGTGGGACTGGCGTAAGGTTACCCCTCATATAGCAGGGGTAACCTTACGCTTACGCAAACGACGTAAGCGACGGTTACGCGACGCGATTTCGTTCGGGAATCGGCGTATCAGGCTCATTTGCATAAACAAATGAGACCTGAACGTAAATGCCACCTAGCGGCCGGCGGCGAATTACATTTAAGATCCGACAGTGTAAGTGACTTACACATGTCGGATCTTCAGCGTATCTATGCGAAAATGATTCTAGGAATCACTCGCATAGATACGCGGGTCAAAAAAGAGAGATACGACGGAGTTTCCTGAGATACTCCGTCGTAACTCTACTGAGAATATGGCCCCCTGTCAATATAGTGTAGTGTTTCAATCAAGGGAAAGGGGTGCTGTGTAATGTAAAGAAGTCCAGTGATGTAGGGTGCTGTGTAATGTAAAGGGGCCAGTGATGCAGGGTGCTGTGTAATGTAAAGGGGTCCAGAGCTGTGGTGTGCTGTGTAATGTAAAGGGGTCCAGAGGTGCAGTTGTGGAGAGGGGGTACACAGTAGTGACAAAGAGATATTGAAAGATGCAGGGGGCACAGTGGAGTGTTTTTACATTTTAACGTGGGGGGGGGGCGCTTTTAACCCGCGCTAGAGGTTCGAAGAAAGGGTAAAATGTGACTGTGTATCGCCGCTGCCGAAGCGCACCCCTCTGAAAAAATTTCAGCGGACACCCATGCAAGCAGAGTAGTCTAATGGATAGTAATCATATAGGTTTATCCAGCAGATCAGGCAGGGAACTGTCCAGCATCCCAGATAGCTCAGTGGGAAGAGACAATGCCAGACACAGAAGAGGTCCCAGGTTCAAGCCCAGGTTCTGACAGTACTCCCCTCCTCTCAGGATGTCCTAGGGCTTGGCTTGTGAGGAAACCTCTGGTGGAATACTCTTGCTAATCTAGGGGAGTGAACCTTATTTTTGCTTTAGAAGTTCCTGCCGGGGGGATTCTCCTTGCTTGCAAGGCTTTTTCAAATACCACCAGATCCTGCTTACGGACTATGGTGCCATTTGAGGCATACGTACAGTCAAGTGGTAGAACTTCCTTGGCAGGACAGGAAGTATTGATAGTATCAGGAACAGGTGTTTTCTCAGGAGGTACCGAAGGTGTCTCTGGAGCAGGAGGTGGTTCTTTGGCAGGACAGGGTGATGTTACTGCATTTACCACTGTGGAGCGTGGAATGACTACTGGAACTGGTCTGTTGTCAGGTGGTTGCATAGTTGCCTCTAGGCCAGATGGTAGGGGTTTCACAGGGGTATTGGTTGTGGGTTCAAGAGGGGCACTGGTATCGTTGACCACCGTAGTCTGGGAACACACTTGTGTCATTGAACATGGACAGGCCTTACAGCAATCTTGGCAGCTCATAGGCCGAACAGCAGGGATAGCAGTAAAGTCCCAATAGTACACACTTGAAGAACCTTTGGCCGAGGTGGACGAGTTGGGCAGAGAGAGATTAAGTGCCCTCTTTCTCCACAATATAAAGGCCACAGACTCTCCTTCGCTCTCTTTCAGCTTTAGACAGCGTGGTCTGGATGACCCCGATCTCCATAGGTTCCACATCTTCCAGGATAGGTGTGTGTATTTTCACAGAAACGCCAAGGCTTTGTGGTGTTAGGGCTTCACGGCTTGGCACATACTGGGGTTTAGTAGTCGTATCTGTACAGGGTATTCCTGTCCCTGGGTCCCCGTAGGCCACATGAGCTAGGAGCAGACTTGGGAACCCTGGTTTTCTTGGCAACTGTACAGTAAGAGTCCAGGGCTAACATAAATGCTTCCCAGCTTGTCCAAGACTGGACTCCTTTCCTGTAATACCTGATGAGCCCATGTTTTGATTGGTCCAGTGAGCAGGTTGTGACATGGCAAAATTGGCTGTACGCAGAGCACACCGCCACTTTGCCCTGTGCTAAAAAGCACATACGGGGCGTGTCCGGGATGGCGAAGTGAGCGGTCGCTTCTTGCTCGAGCTCCGCTGGGTCCTCTACTAAGATCCGACTCCAGGTCCCTTTTTTCTGGCTAAAACACTTACCTGCTTTGTCTGGATGAGGCGGAGATCCTCCGGTACGTGTACTGGCAGGGGGAAAAAGATCAGATTCCCGGCTGTAGGCAAGGAAGACTTCCCGCCGCTGACCCCCGCCCGAGGTGAGGCCTACTCAGCACGTGGGGTCTCCAAGGCCTCGCAGACTTCCCCGATGGCAGCACCCGACTCCCGTCACCCGTGGTTAACGGAGGTGGTGACGGAGGTAACGACCGCTATAGCGATGTGCCAGACCACGCTGACAGCAAAGCTTGAGGCCGTCCAGCTGGACATAGGCCTCATACGGCAGGACGCGGACAAGCTGCGGTCCAGAGTGGCCGAGACAGAGCGGAGGATCAGCACAGTGGAGGATTAAGGTGGAACACTCGGCCGCCATCCGTACCCTCCAAGCAAAGGTGAAGGCCCTGGAATACATTGCATTGCATAGTTGGACTACTTGAGGGGGCAGAAGGCAACCACCCGACTACATTCGTAAAAGCCCTCTTACGTGAGCTCCTGCCGGAGGCCCGTTTCTCCCCTCAGTATGTGGTAGAGCGTGCTCACCGAGTCCCCCTGAGGCCACCTCCCCCGGGGAGCCCGCCACGGACCCTTATTCTGCGGGTCTTGAACTTTCGGGACAGAGATGAGATCCTCCGTGCCTCCAGGGCTCTGGGGGGAATTGCGATACCAAAACAATAGATTGCTCATCTTCCCGGACTATTCCGTGGACACACAGAAAGCCCGTAAATCATTCGATCAGGTGAAAGCGGCCATGTGGGCCAGGAATATTCGCTACAGCGTCCTGTTTCCAGCGCGCCTCAGAGTCCAGGACGGCGACTCTACACGCTTCTTCAACTCCCCTTGTGAGGCCTCCGCGTGGTTGGACACCTTGCCGAGAGATCACTGATGTCTGAAACCGTGAGTCTGATTACATGCTGCTGACGGGGTACTTCCTAGCCATGTCCATAAACCCCCCCCCCCCCCCCCGGTGTATACCTGACTTTTTTTTTCTCCCCGTCTCGGGGTATCTGGAACTTGCGGGGTGTGTGACTGTCTAAACTATCTAAATGGGGGGACACGTGGCTGTTCCCATCTTGCCTACTCGGCTGCCCCCCCCCTCTTCTTTCCTCCTCCACCTTGATACCCGGTCTGTTTGACATGCTGTACCCCGGGATCGATTGCTTGCCTCCCGGGACTGGGGGGTGTGCACTGTGGGAGTGGGGGGAGGACGGAAGGCCGTGGTTTGCAATGCACCTGTTGTGCTTTTGGTGAACATCACCCTCAGTTTAAGATCGTGCCCCTGACGGAGCTGGGAGAAGACGGTGTGTCCCTTCTCCGCAGGAGAACTCTAAGGCCGGGTACACACGGGCAAACATGTACGGTGAGAGCGGTCCGTCGGACCGTTTCCACCGTACATGTCTGCCCGAGGCTTTCTGTACGATGGCTGTACTAACCATCGTACAGAAAGCCGCGCGTAAACAATACGCGGGGCGTGTCCGCGGTGTCGCCGCGTCGATGACGCGGTGTCGCCGCGACAATGACGCGGCGACGTGGGCGGCCTGCCTTTAAAATGCTTCCACGCATGCGTCAAAGTCATTCGACGCATGCGAGGGATGGCGGGCGGCCGGACATGTACGGTAGGTCTGTACAGACGACCGAACATGTCCGAGCGGGCAGGATTCCAGCGGACTGTTTTAAAACAAGTCCAGGAATATTTGTCCGCTGGGAAAAGGCCCGGCGGACAAATGTTTGCTGGAATTCGGCCCGCTCGCGCCCACACACAACCAAACATGTCTGCTGAAACTGGTCCGCGGACCAGTTTCAGCAGACATGTTTGGTCGTGAGTATGGGGCCTAAGATTCATTGTTTTTGCTGCAATCATTCTCCCTGGATCATAATATACTGCCGTTGTGGGGAGGACCCCCCCCCTTTTTTTTGCCTTTTCATTATGGTTATCCATCTTTATTTATTTTTTTGGACTCCCCACCCGGGCTTGCCCTGGGTTTTTTTTTCTCCTCCCCGCACGGACTCTACAATGGATCTGGCGGAGCATCAGAGCGTTGTCCCTGTAAGCCCGCTCAGGCCCCCCCCGGGAACTTTTGTGGGGGTGCAACTTCGCCGCCTACACAGGCCCTCATCTGGTGGCCGGCGAGCCGACATGTTCTTTGGGTTGAAGACCCTCCTCGGTTTTAGGAGGACGGGTGGGGTGGGGGACGGACGGACGGTTGGCCCCACGAGGGCTGGTTTTTTGTTAGGGGTATTATTTTTGAGTTGCGTTATTGTTTATTTTAATGTTATGCATTACAATACAATTCAGACGTTTGATGATTCAGCACTGTATGACTGTAAGCTCTGTCCGTCCGAGGTCCTGGAGTTAGATCCGGCAGCTATCGTGTACATTTCTCCTTACTTGATTTTTGCTCCAAAGGCCCATGTCCACACTTAACATTATTTCCTGGAACACCAGGGGGCTCAACTCACCTACCAAACGTTCGCTGGTATTCCAATTTCTTAGGGCACATAACCCACATATATGTATACTCTTGGAAACCCACCTAGTGGGGAGTAGGACCCTCGCTTTAAATAAGCCTTGGGTGGGCCACCACTACCATTCCACTTACTCTAATTTTGCAAGGGGTGTCAGTGTGCTGGTACACAAGTCCTTTTCGTTTAAGCTGCTGGACCTGATCCTGGACCCGGACGGTCGATATGTTATACTTCATGCTAAGATCCACTCCTTGACTTGGACAGTGGTGTGCCTATATCTACCACCGCCGGCCTCTTTGACCCTGCTGAACCAGGTTACGACTAAGATAGCTGAATTTGCTTCTGACAACACAGTTATCCTGGGAGACTTTAACATGGTTCCGGACCCTGGCGTGGACAGGATGTCGTCTGTGGGGCAGGCCTACCCTGGTCTGGCCACCTGGGCGGACACCTATGGGCTCACGGATGTGTGGAGGTGGAGGAACCCCCAAGCCCGAGCCTATACGTGCCACTCGGCGTCCCACAAGACGTTCTCCCGCATTGATCTGGTGTATGCGGGAGCCCCTGTCTTGCCGCGGGTCCAGGATATTCGCATATTGCCTAGGGGGATCTCGGACCATGCGCCTTTGTTCTTGGTTCTGGATCTCTCTTTGGGTCTGTTGCCTAACTTGTGGAGGCTGTCGAGATCAGTGGCGGCCCGTCCATAGGGACGCACGGGCGCCGCCCCCCCTCCCACAGTCACAAAAAAAAAAAAACGGGCCCTTTAAGAACTTTTATTCGGCTAAAATGTCATTTTGACATTTTAACCGCAGTTCTGGCGGCCGTCTATAGAAGCTTCTTTACAAACGACCCAGTCACCTGGTTGGGAAAAATGAAAACCAATTACCGTGTCAGGGTCCAGGAGAGACTCCTGAACCCTTTGAAGTTCATGTTACAGTGATCGCACCCACCCCATCACCTGAGAATAGACGTGACAGCTGGTGAGGGGAGTATGACCCTGGTTTTGGTTGACCTCCAAACAAACCTTATGACAATAACCCAGACATCGGGACTGTGTTCACTGCACAATCTGTGCGTGCCTCACCGTCGCCTGTAATCGCTTACCATCTCCTGTAATACCTAGAGCCATTGAGAGGTTCTTAGCATCTAAGATGGGAACCTACTTCACCAGACTGCTGCTTGCCGATTCAAATTCTATCAAAGGAAGACAGTCTTGGCACAAACTTGATTAGAATTAGAAAGATTAGTGTTATTAGTTTGAAAAACTGTCGGTGTGGTGCGTGGTGCAGGAAAAAAGAAACAATGAAGTAGCCTATGATACTTTCACCTCCTTAGACTCGTATTTATCCATGTGCACAGCTTTCTACATACACCTGCTCTCTATGGCCCAGATTCACGTAGATGGGCGCAAAATTGTGCGGGCGTAACGTATCTCATTTACGTTACGCCGCCGCAAGTTTTTCAGGCAAGTGCTATATTCACAAAGCACTTGCCTGTAAAGTTGCGGCGGCGTAGCGTAAATCACCCGGCAGAATTAAAAGTCGGCGGGTAGGGGGCGTGTTTCATTTAAATGAAGCGCGTCCCTAACGAACGAACTGCGCATGCGCCGTCCCTAAAATATCCCAGTGTGCATTGCTCCAAATGACGTCGCAAGGACGTCATTGGTTTCGACGTGAACGTAAATGACGTCCAGCCCCATTCACGGACGACTTACGCAAACGACGTACATTTTTTAATTTTCGACGCGGGAACGACGGCCATACTTAACGTTCGTGAATTCGCGTATCTAGCTAATTTGCATACTCGACATGGAAATCGACGGAAGCGCAACCTAGCGGGCCAAAAAAAAAATGCAGTTTAGATGCGACGGCGTAAGAGACTTACGCCTGTCGGATCTAATGAATATCTATGCTTAACTGATTCTAAGAATCAGTCGCATATATGCGACGGCGATATGCAGAGATACGACGGCGTATCTGGAGATGCGCCGTCGTATCTCTTTTGAGAATCTGGGCCTTTGAACAAACACTTCCAGAAACTCCTTGGACCTGAAAAATACTTATAAGCAGAAATCATTACTCCATCCTTCATATTTATCCTGCAGAGAATGGCAAACAAAAATGACATTCCTGTAAATTTTCAATGAAATTCTTTCAAAACCGATTCAAACAAAACTCTCTGTAACCCTTACTTTCCCTGTTCCTACAAAAATACAACAGCCGCGACGCGTCGGAGGATCGCCGCGGTAAATTCGAACATATTCACGTTACTACATACAAACATTCCGATACAAATGTTGATAGTTTCCAAAACAAAAATGAAAACAAAAACTAGCCGGAATTCTGCCTTCACTCTTTCAGCAATAGAAAAAATTACAATGGGGAAAATATGAGAACAGCGTGACAGCCTTGCATAGACCAGCTATACAACGTTCTCCTCTGAGGGTCACCAAAGCATGTACCACACCTCCATCCACACGCATCATTACAGATTTTTGAAACCGCAGCGAAACCACATCCACTCCAGAGGGATACCCAAATAGTATCCTTGGCAATCTTTTAAAGGGGTCTAAAGGCCTTTGCCCCCAAAACTAGACTTTGTGCACCGTGTAACCGTCTGACTGTGGGAAGCCTTCCTTCCCATGCAATTCAAATCAGCTTATCGTCCTACCTCCCGCGTCCGGGAGAAACCGCTGCACCCATTTCGGGGAGCACCGCCCGGCGCCTTCTTCTACAGTGGATTGACGGACTACAACCACTATCTGGTCCAGTCCCTCAACTAGAAAACCCTAACCGAGGCATCATCTCTATGGCTTATTGTCCCAACACTCTTGGCACAGAACTACAGAGTAACTATGCCAAATGATTCGTCAACAACCACAGATCAACCCCCAAATTAGGCCTCTACCCCTCACAGTGTATGCATCCCATACACTGCGTCGCCAGACTAAACCACACAGAACACTTACGCCCAGTTACCACCTTCAGAATAATGTGGCTTCTCTCTGCATCTAGATGTTACAACAAATAATGGTGATGCCCTCCCGTTTTCTCTCACATACCCAAAACTGTATTTACAGTATAAAACTTCACAAAAACCTGAAATTAAACTTTAAAACACTCTTTCAAACGCCAACATTTTTCCATTGTCCCTTCAGGACACAAATCTTATTGCTCATCTTTCAGAAGACTCCAAAACTCCTCCCACCAACTTCCTGTTGTATGCTCAGCTCTCAAACCCGAAAAACTGGTTTATTTACATAATGACAGGAAGAGAGAAGGGGAAGCCTTATTGCCTTGTCTCAACACATCAAAAAAATCCATGGACTACATAAATATCCCCTGGATGTCAAACCACACAATGAATTGCCCCCAGGGAAACTCCCAAACATTCAAACCAAAAAACAACGCACATCGCTGTGTACAAAAACGCATACATCGCTGTGTACAAAAACGCATTCAAAGCCAGTCCCACAATCCATCAAAATTCAGTGCATGCAAAGCAGAGTCTTTCACCCAAAAACGCCTCCATTCTTACACTGCGAAGTCAGCTGGTAGGTTAGTCAGATCCTGTATATAAATTAGCCCTAGCACGCAAGCACTATTCAAAAGATAGTGCTTAAACTGCATCTCAAAATGGCCGACAACAAGCCAAGCAACAATGGCGCCATTTACGCTTGCAAAAAACAATTTAACTGCGCCTCCAAATCACCTTTTTTACCACAGGACAGACAGTACTACACACGCACACACGGGAAAACAAAAATGTTGTCCACTAGATTCCAACACAGAAAAGACCGCGCTACTCAATTCGCACTAAACATCAAAATCTGCCCCAAAGGCTGCGAAATTCTACTGCACAATCACCTGGTATCACAGCCCAAAAGAAAAGGGAAAATTTATATCAAATACTTACCGTAATTTTCCTTTCCTGATGGACTCCATGGCAGCCTACGTGTGGGTTAATCCCGCCTCTCATACCTCATAGGACCCTACTCCCATAAATCTTTGCTTCTAGCCAGAGACCGTGTTCCGTAATATAGCCTACTCCAGCAAGGGAGGGAACTCCTGCTGCCATGGAGTCCATCAGGAAAGGAAAATTACGGTAAGTATTTGATATAAATTTTCCCTTTTCCTGACAGACTCCATGGCAGCCTACGTGTGGGAAATGACTAGCCATACACACCCGGGTGGGCAAATGCTGGTTAACGAAAAAAAGATTTATTTGACATTGTCCATAGATAAAACATGCAAACCAAAATTAACCGACGACAAGGAGGCCGGTTCCACGCAATAATGCGTCATAAATGTATTCAAAGACGACCATGCGGCTGCTTTACAAATTACTTCCGGGGAGACGTGACGGGCAGCCGCCCACGATGTGGAGATGCTCCGAGTGGAGTGTGCAGTCACCACGTCTGGAGGAGCCAACCCTTTTGCTCTGTATGCCATTTGGATGGCTTGGACGATCCACCTAGCAATAGTCCTGGAGGAAGCACGCATTCCTTTATTTTTACCTTGAAAGGTGACAAGTAGATGATCTGATTGTCGAAACGAAGTAGTAGCTTCAAGGTATTGTTTCAGAACTTCTCCAACATCCAAAGGATGTACACTAGAATCTTCAGATGAACGAAAGGTTGGAAGGACAATCTCCTGATTCTCGTGAAAGACAGATGTTACTTTTGGGTTAGAACCCAACATAGGAATTAACACGACCCGATCCAGGAAGAAGGTGAGAAATGGTTCTTTGGAACCTAGAGAACCAATTTAAGATACTCTCTTGGCTGACGTAATGGCAACAAGGAAGGCAACTTTGAGAGAGAGATCCTTGATGGACAAATGATTCTCATGATGATCTTCTGAGAAATAATCCAGAACCGTAGGAAGATCCCACTTGGAAAACCTTGGTTTTCTCTGAGGTCTAAGTCTCACAGCACCTTTAAAGAATTGCCTGACAAGTGCGTGCCTGGCCCAGGATATGCCTGTGAAGGTGGAGATGGCTGAAATCTGGACTCTCAAGGAGCTGACAGACAGGGGTAGGTCAAGACCTGTCTGGAGGAACCCCAGTACATCCTGAATTTGGGGATCATTAAGAGAACTATTCACAGAGGCAATAAAGTCTGAGGATTTGGACCATATCTTCTGATACACCTTGTTGGTACTTGGTCTTCTGGCATTTAACAGGGTTGGAACGGCTTTACTTGGGCATCCTAATGCTTCCAACCTTGCCCTCTCAAAAACCAAGCCATTAGATGTAGATGTGTTGGACAAGGGTGAGGAGTTATTCCTTGTAGTAGAAGATCTGGTCTGGATGGAAGCTGAATTGGATCCCGGAAACTGAGTTGTGCCAGTAACGGAAACCATGGCCTGTTGGGCCAGTATGGGATTATTGCTACTATTTCGACCTTCTCCCATCTGAGTCTCGACAGGAAACGGAGAATGACAGGTGTCGGGGGAAAGGCGTATGCTTTCTGGAACCTCCACTGGTCTGTCAGGGCATCCACTCCGAAGGCTTGGGGGCAACGACTTCTCGTGTAGTACTTCCCTAGTTTGAAGTTGCACGGGGATGCGAATAGATCTACTTCTGGGGCAATCCCCAGAGATAGAATCCAGTTGAAGACTTCGTTGTGGAGAGACCATTCGTTGTTGTCGAGCGACTTCCTTGAAAGAAAATCCGCCTGAGAGTTTTGAACTCCGGGAAGATATACTGCTGTCAAGTTCATTAGATGTGTTTGAGCCCATGACATGATCGGGTCTACTTCTTTCAGTAGAGAAAGACTGCGGGTGCCCCCCTGTCTTTTGATATAAGACACTGCTGTCGTGTTGTCCAGTTTTAGGAGGACTGAGGATCCCTTGATCAAGTGAGAGAAGGCTTGTAGAGCATGGAAGGCTGCTCGAAGTTCCAGTACATTGGAAACTACCTTTTGAGACGGAAAGACCCACTTCCCTTGTGCCACCTCCTTCAGGCAGAGTGCTCCCCAGCCTCTGTTGCTGGCATCCGTTGTAATTGTGATCCATGAAACGGGGGCTATCGAATGACAGTTGAGAAGATTTTTCCGTAAGAGCCACCAAGGGAGACTTTCCCGCATGCATGGAGTTATTCGAATGAAATGATCTCGGGCCTTTGGATCCCATTGTTGGAGAAAACCCTTTTGAAAGGGACGCATCTTCCACTGTGCCCATTTCATCATGGGGGTTGTAGATACCATGGTGCCTATTATTTTTAGGCACTGTGATGCTCTGAGGAGAGGAGAAGACAGTGCAAGGTGAATCCTGTCTCGGATAATAGGAATTTTCTCCGGTGGTAAGGAGATTGTGCTCTCTATCGTATTGAATTGAGCTCCGAGAAAGGTCAGGGTTTGTGTAGGTTCTAGATGACTCTTTTCCAAGTTTAGAAGCCAACCGAACTCCGTCAGGGTAGAAATGACTTGAGCCCGGTGTAGCAATATCTGTCCCTTGGATTGGGAGAGTAATAGCAGATCGTCCAGATAATGGTGTAGACGGATTCCCTTGGTTCTGATCAAAGCGACCACAGCCAGTAAGACCTTTGAAAATACTCCAGGCGATGTTGTAAGCCCGAACGGGAGACATGTAAACTGGAGATGAATATTGTTTACCGCAAATCGGAGATACTTCTGGAACTCTGCTGCAATTGGAACATGAAAGTATGCATCTTTTAGGTCTATAGAGACTAGCCAATCGCCTTGTTGAATCGTCTGACGTATTGTGAGCAATGACTCCATCTTGAACCTTTCCTTTTTTATGAAGGTATTTAGGTACGTGAGATCTATTACTGGTCTCCAAGAGCCGGACTTCTTTTGGACCATGAACAGGGGTGAATACATCCCATGGAACCTTTCGGACGCTGGAACTTGTATGGCGGCACCTTGAGTTATCAGGGAATTCGTGTATGAAAGAAGAATTTGTTTCTTTTCCTCCAAGGAGGGCAGAACTGTGGGTACAAACTGAAGTCTGGGTTGTTCTATGAATGTCCATGAATGACCTGAAGAAATTGTTTTGACCGTCCAGTAATCCTTTACCGAGGCTGCCCAGACATGTCGGAACTGGAGTAATCTGGCTCCGACTTGAACTGTCTGAGCCGATCCTGTATCAAAAGGATTTAGGGGCTTCACGACCCCCAGAAGGAGCTACTTTAGAGGGCTTCTGCCCCGACGGTTGGTTTCTTCTCCAATTCCGCCTGAAATCGCGGCCGGGTCTGTAGCTACGAGCCTCTCTTGCACGATCCTGATTACGTCTAGGTTGAAATCTTCTCTGACCCAGAAGGCGACGATCTTGGGGAAGGAATCCCGACTTACCACCCGTGGCCCGGGAAATGGCACTATCAAGCTTATTCCCAAACAGGGAAGAACCCTGAAAGGGAATACGGCACCAAGCCTGCTTAGAGGCAGGATCAGCTAGCCAAGGACGGAGCCACAAGGCCCGTTTGGCTGTCACAGAGGATAGCATGACACGAGCCACCAGGCGTATAATATCAAGGGAGGCCTCCCCCAAAAAAACCGATGCCATTTTCAGTTCATGAAGCGGCATGCTTCCTGCTAAATCTTCAGAGATGTTTGACAGGGAGGAATCAATCTCATCTGACCAAGTTTCCATAGCTTTAGACAATGCTGCGAGAGCCAGAGCTGGTTTGCAAGTCATACCTGCCGTGATATATATCCGTTTAAGGTCAGTATCTATCTTTCTTTCTAACCCATCTTTGAACGAGACGGAATCTTCCAAAGGGAGTGTGACGTGTTTCACTAGCCTCATTAGAGCTGCGTCAACCAGAGGGGCAGATTCTAGATGTTTCACATCCTCACTTCTGAAAGGATACATCTTTGACACCTTGGAGAGTAAAGAATTTTTCCTTTCCACCCCAGTCCATTCTTCTGAAAAGATTCCCCCAAGTTCTTCCAAAAAAGGAAAATTTGGGCGGTCCTTCTTGAGTTGTTTGAAGTATTTTCTCTGTTTAGAAGGGGCCTCAACAGGCTCTTCCCACTTTAGGGCGTCTTTTACCGCTTTAACTAGATTTGGGACTAAAGAAAAATCAAAACCAGAAGTATTGTTAGAATCTTCAACCTCGCACAAGGAGGATTCACTTGCGGAGCGACAGAGTGTAGAGGGCCCCGGGACTTCAGTATCCATTTGTATGGGAATTGGTGCGGGGTCAGTTGGAGGGACAATTGTAATTATGGGGTTAGATTTGTTTAGGGACTCCTGGACCACCCTTCTGACTATAGCCTCCACTTGAAGACCTTCCTCACCCCTCTCCCTCATGGCCCGGGCATAACATGGTTCACAGAGAGATCTCCCTTCCGGAATCTGAGACTTGCACCCCCAGCAAACTCTGCTTTTAGAGTGACTGGAACGGCCACGGGAGTGGTGTGCAGATCTGGGCTCTCTACTATGATGTCGAGAAGACGATCTCGGACGTCTAGAGCTTGAAGAGGAATGATGTTTAGATTTAGCGTTATCATTTTCTTCACGTGCTGAATGCCTAGTTTCAGACCTAGAAGGGCTAAAAAAGACAAGATACACAAGGACAGAACATCAATGAATGAAGAGAAAGACAGAAGGGCAACCAATACAAGCAGTAGGAAAAAATTCCTACCTGCAGAGCAAGGGTTGGCCACCGGGGGGCGGTGAAACGTCCATTATACAGATATGGTAGCTGAAAAAATCAAGCCATAATTACCCAAGGAAAAACAATCAGGCAGATCAGAGCAGAGGGAGGAGAGAACCGTTTCCTACCTTGCCAGACACAGCTACATACACCGGGAGGCTGCTCACGATCCCGCAGGGCATCCCAGGCAATAGCTGAATCTGACAGCTATTTAAACCTGGCGCCGCCGATGACGTCACCGCTCCCCCCGGCGTACGTACGACGGAGCCGACGTCGCCTAACGGAGTCTGCGCGCATGCGCGAAAGGCCGTCCAATCCGGAACTGAGCAAGTGTGAAACCAAGCCTCGATTCCAGGCTAGGTTCACAACAGTGCAGGCAGCCCGGAAGACGCGGCCGAGTGGAACGCAGATGCGTCCCAGCCGCCATGGAGGAGATACACAGCGCGGACAGGTACAGACAGAGAACAAACAAAAACTGCTGCCAAGCAAAAATAAGTATATATATATAATGAATTTCATACGATACCATCCTGATCCTGATTCAGCCTGGGACATGGGAATATACAATCACTGCACGATCTGGGCGTATGTAAATCAGGGGGGGCCTCCTGCTAATAGCTAGGACGTTTGGCCCAAGTTGCCGCTTGCCTGCCAATGGCCAGGGTAATAAGCTCTTCATGGCATCATAATAATTGCCCGAATCCACCCTGCTAATAGCTGGGACTGCTGGATTTCCATAAGATTGAACCACCAATCCGTGCGCCAGACTGAATATCCATAGAATCTTCATAAGGTACAAAATACATCTTGGTCCTAGGAGGAGGACAAAAAAAGGAACACGGTCTCTGGCTAGAAGCAAAGATTTATGGGAGTAGGGTCCTATGAGGTATGAGAGGCGGGATTAACCCACACGTAGGCTGCCATGGAGTCTGTCAGGAAAGGTGGCTGCACCTTCTCCTATAAGACGACCCACAGATCAAACAAATTATTCCTGCCAAAATGGCCGCCGATGACCATGGCAGCAAACACGATTGCTGCCAGATGCAGTTTTCAAAACCTGCCTAGAATATTTCTCCACAAAGACAAAACATGGGACATCAAATATGAACATTAAAAACATTTTCTAAAAACAACCAACCAACCTAAAAGGCACACACTTTAGGCTCCTTCAAATCGGACCTTTTTCCAACACAGCACATTCAAAAAATGTTAGTTACATGCACAACATTAAAACAAAAACACTCTTTTCTCAAAGCTCATGTAACAAGCCATGTAAAAAATATACACAGTGAAGTCACATCATTTAAAACCTTCAAACATAAAAAGCCTGTATGCTATTGTTTATAGAGGGTTACCAACTTTGCAAAATGATGGGACAGCAGGGCTGGACTGGGACAAAAATTTGGCCCTGGACTTCATCCAGACTGGCCCACTTTGACAGGTCTCTCCCACAGCGGCTGGACAACTCCCGCAGCCCCCTGGCCACCCAAGCCACCTCTCCCCCTTCACTAGCCACTAGCCGTTTTACTTTATTAGAGTACGGCTGGTACTGGTACTCTTATAGGCAGTACCAGTGGGGAAGCTAGACATTATTTCTCCCGGGGCAAAGTTTGGTGCCCCCCCCCCCCCTCATGGGACAAGATTAGGCAGAAATGAGAAACTCCCAGGCCGCTGTCACTGAAGCCGGCCCACTGAGCCATCAGCCAACCGGGAAACTCCCTGTAGTCCCAATGGCCAGTCCATCCCTGTGGGACAGTCATGCTGGTTGCCCATTCCTTGGTCCCATGCAAAGTTAAAAATCACAATCTATCCATTTCTATTCAGTTTCTTATTGTTACAGCACGCAGCCTCACATGACAAAAAGTCTCAGCCGCACATATTGCAGTCTGACTAATGCTACCTCTATACAGAGGAATCATCTACAATATACAGTTTCCATATGCATCATAAAAATGTTATATCTAACTTTGTTCTGAAAGTTGCAAAGTCAAGAAACACAGAGATCCAATACTAGTCGCCCCTCCCCCAAGCCACATGGCCCACCAAACAAATCACCCCTCCCCCGAGCCTCATGGCCAGCGAAGCCATCTTACACAATGGAACATGCCCGGCTACACAAAAGGTGTTTTTTTCAAGCAGTTTCAATCTGGTCAGTCAAACAATTTAATTACTTACTTACAAACTGTTCAGCCACACTCAAACAGCATTCACACATAAACATTCCAGAATCAGTCCACACACACAACTCATACATCTCTCACACCACAGACATATAAATCAAACTTCCAGTCCATGACAAAATCATACATACACATACGATCAAATACACACACCCACACAGTCACATACAATCAGAATCACACATATACACATCCAATCGATTTCACAAGCGCACACAATCACACTTCAAGCATTATTTCAAAAAGACGACAAATTTGTTCTTTTGTAGAGCAGAGCCCCCCCCCCACGCATCGGAACATAAAACTACTCTTCCCCATCTGAACCGATGCACAAAGGGGGCCCAATCTACTCCTACTGTTCTCTGGCCCGCCATCTGACATGGCAAAATTGGCTGTACGCAGAGCACACCGCCACTTTGCCCTGTGCTAAAAAGCACATACTCCGTCTTAATGAAATAAGCCATGTTAAAGCTAAATAAGTTCTCTGCCCATCCATACAAGTCAAGAGACCTCACCAATTGTTCTCATTCCATCCTAGCTGCAAGTCATCACTGGTTTGCCAACGCCCTCACAGGCAGTTTTATTAACACAATAGGCTTCACAGACCACATCTGATTGGAGGAGATCACAGCATGTGACCATAGGAAGTGATGACACAGCATGTGACCTCCTCCATGGGAAGTGATGTCACAGCATGTGGGCTCGATACAACAAATGCCCATATATTGATTTGGCAGCACAGATAACCCCGTCCAACAGGGATTCAATACAGTAATATTCAATAACAATATAATACAACAACACCACAATACAGCAATATAACAACACAATACGATACAGTAATAATCAATAACAATAAAGCAATATAATAAAAACAGTAGGATACAGTTCCCGATGAGAGGAGCTTATCTGCAGGTGTAGGCGCACATCACAAAACAGTGTTGATCAGGTACTGAGAGATGACAGGAGCGCACACCAGCTAAATTGACAATGCTCTTGCAGAACGGACGCACCCGGAAGGCGAATATCTGTCCATCACACAGGGGCCCTTCCGCCGGCCGACACCCCCCCTCCACAAACACCCTTCTCCAAATCAGGAAGTGTATCTCCACCAGTCTGTCTGCCCCAGTCAGCTTTCTAGAGCGGGCTGAGGGAGAACCAACCATGGGTTACACTATGACAATACATAATAAATACATCTTGAAATTTCCACCACAGTTGATAGTAGCGTGAACCTTTATATAATCAGTGGCATAGGTCCTAGGCTTAAGAGCAAACAGCTCGCAATCCATCTTGAAGCACAAGAATGATGCACGGCTACCATCAAACCTCTCTGGCATCACCACAAATGGCTCAGGACATGCTGGTTCCAGGGCTGGGCGTACTGTACCTTTCAGTAACAGAACTTCTTGCTGCAGCTCCAAAATTTGCTGCCTGAGAGGAGCCACAGACTTTGCTATAGCGGCCTCCATGTTTTAGGCCAGGTTATTCTGTCACGATCAGGCGTCAGGCTCAGAGGCCAGTAGCTATAGCAGTTGAAGACAGGTATACAGGCAGTCACTTCTGGCAGATGACACAGGCTCACTTGAGTGTAAGCGCTAACCAGTGTTCACCAGAGCTCCTGATGGTGGAGATGGATTTTGCTGCGTGTTAGCACCAGGTCGCGGTCCTCAGAATCGCCCCACCAGGAGGTGAGTAAGCCAGGGTCCAGTAGCTGATAAGCAAATAAGGATGAAACAGCAGCGTGGTCAGTAAACAAGCCAAGGGATCAATCACAAGTGGCTGCAGGTTGGGATCAAGCAGAAGAGTAGTCAAAGAACAGGCCCAGGGTCAAACACGGGTGGTTGCAGATTGGGATCAGGCATTTGAGTAGTCCAGGAACAGGCCGAGGGTCAAACACGGGTGGTTGCAGGTACAAAAAGAAGCAGGAACCACAACAGCAAGGCACTGGCAGGGAAGGCACAATAACCTGGCAAAGAGGAAGTGCTGAGACAAGGCTTTTATAGGAAGTTCATGGGAGGAGCAAGGGGTTCAAGGTTCAGCTGCAATCAAGACACCAAGCAGTGTAGTCTTAGGCCCCATACACACGATAGAATCCATCCGCTGAAATTTATCCGCGGATCGGTTTCAGCGGATCGGCGGATTTATCTGTTGATCCGCTGGAACGTACACACTAGCGCAAAAAAATCCCCGCGAACCAGAACGTATGCAACGTAAACCACGTAAGACGTCACTATAAAGGGGAAGACCAAAGTCAACGGCGCCGCCCTCTGTTCCGCTTTTGCTAGTTCCGTGTTACCGCGTGCTAGTGAAGGTTTGGTTAGAGCCGATTCGTGCTTTTCAGTCTCCGCGTTTTGACAGTAGGTATTCTCTGGTTCAGTGCGTTTGCTTGCGGGTTCGCAGTTGGCATTCGGCACAGGCTTTCAGCACGTTTCTGCGTACTGTGCGCTCGTATCTGTTTGTCGTGCGTTCTTAGCAGGTTGTGCTGGATTTGGGGGTGCTTTCTGTTGGAGTGTGTTCTTGACTGACCAGCCGGCCGGTTTGAAGCCATGATGGAGCAGCAGCGTCGATTCTCGCGAATTGGTGCTGGTTATGGGATTGCTTATGGCCATGTCCAGCGAACCAGTTGTTTGGCCAGGAACAGTGGGAGGAGGCGTTTCTGGGCCAAGAATTGGTTGCGCCAGCGTGACCAGTTTTCTCATATGCCTCTGCTTAGGGAACTCCAGGAGAATAATCCTAATGACTTTAGGAATTTTCTCTGCATGACGGACCCCGTATTCAACCGTCTGCTGGATCTTCTGTCCCCCTATATCACGAGGCAGGACACTGTGATGCGCCGAGCAGAGGCTTATTGCCACGTTGCGGTACCTGGCGACTGGGAGGAGCCTGCAGGACCTCAAGTTCTCGACAGGCATCTCTCCCCAGTCGCTTGGGGTCATCATACCAGAGACATGTACTGCCATCATACGTGTTCTGAAGGAGGAGTATATTAAGGTAAGTTCCCTCATTTTAACATCACAATGTTTTTTTTTTTAAATGTGTGAGAAAGTCAAAAAAAAATTTATTCCCTAATAACCATGAGATTGTAATCTGCTGTGTGTTGGATGTTCCCTTTTCTCCCCATGCATGTTGTTATCCTTTATACATGTTTGTTTTGGGCCTACCTGCATATTTTGTCCTTACCCACCATAAACCTGTCCAGCATGCTTTCCTAGGCCCAAACCCACCTAGCCAATTTTTGTGTGTTTTTTTGGCTAATCCATTGTAGCTCTGACCTCCTCCCCCCCGAAAAAAAATTCTTGCTCTATCATCAGAGGGATGTGGAGTCTGATAATTAAGTGGGCCTATATTTTTTTTTAAAAATACTCACTTCACAATGCTTGTAGGAAATGTGAATCCTGTTGTTGATGTTGCACAATGATGGTTTTTGTATTTTGTTTGCAATGTTTATGTGCCAAAGTACTAAATCTCTGTATTTGTTTGTCCCCACAGCTACCCTCCACACCACAGGAATGGCAGTCTGTGGCTTCCCAATTTGCCCAGCGGTGGGATTTCCCGAACTGCGGTGGAGCAATAGATGGGAAACACGTCTGCATAGTGCCCCCACCCCACTCGGGGTCCTACTATTATAACTACAAGGGTTATCATAGTATTGTGTTGATGGCGGTGGTGTCGGCACAGTATGAGTTTCTATATGTGGACGTGGGGAAGAACGGCCGGCTGTCAGATGGGGGAGTGTTCTCACGGACTGAATTCTACGATCGTCTACAAACTGGTGGTCTGGCATTGCCACCAGATGAAGATAATGTGGAAGGACTTCCGTTTGTGTTCCTAGCGGACAAAGCTTTTGGGCTTGGACCTCACCTAATGCGGCCTTTTCCCCAGAGGACCCTCACCTCAGAGAAGAGGGTGTTCAATTATCGGTTGGCCAGAGCTCGGAGGGTAGTCGAGAATGCCTTTGGGATTCTCTCCAACCGGTTCCGCCTTTTCCTGACAGCGATACACTTGGCGGAATATAAATTGAACACCATTGTATTTGCCTGCTGCATTTTGCACAACTTTTTATGCAGGCACTCCCAGACATACCTACCCGACAGCGTTTCTGAGGCAAGACTACTCTCAGATCCTCTCCCTGGGCTGGACACTGGTCGCGCTGGCTTTGCCACCCAATCAGCTCGTGAGGTACGCGACAAATATGTTGAGTACTTCATGGGTCGGGGGGCCATTGCTATGCCAGATCATATTTCTTTCTAATTCGGCCCCCAAAAGAAAGAAATATTCGTAGAACTAATAAATAATTAGACCATTGGACTTTATACAGTTGTTTGTCATTACTGCTTTTTCTCTTTTTATCTGTCTTCCTGGTTCTCACCAAAAATAGTGCACTTCTAGTGCCAAATGTATGGTTCAGGTTTTAGTAAATAAACACAATTGCACATTATTCACTCATCTCCAAACTGGGTATTCAGCATATCAAAGAATAAAGCCACTAATTTTTTGGATTTTTGAAAAGCTTTTTTTATTTGCAGCTTTTTCATTTTCCTTGATTTTTCTGTAGATTTTTAGTAATAAACATGCCAACATTTTTAGTTTGCAAGGCTTTTAATTTTTTTTTTGTGTGTGTTTTCTAATTTTTTTTTTTATATAATTTTTTCCAAAAATTTTAAGAAAATTTAGAAAAATTATTTCTTATTTATTTATTTTTTTTTAGATTTTTTTCAAAAATTTTTAATAAAATGGCGAAAAATTATTTCTTTTTTTTTTTTTTTTTTTTTTATTAAAAAAAAAAAAGATTGGTAAAATTTTTTGGCTAGATTTGTTACCCAATTTTTTATTTTTTAAATACTTTTTTTAGAAATTTTTTATTTTTTAACTTTTTTTGATTTTTCAGGCTTGTTGATTGTAAGCCATTTTTTTGCTTGAAAAAATATAACATGTCCAAAACATTTAAAAGACAAATGTGTCACTTTTACATTCACAATAACAGTCATGGTGTGATTTCACACCTGAACACGCCAAAATTTGAAGATGCACACATTTAGTGCAATTCGCCAAATGTCAGTTCTACAACATAGAAACACAGACAAAGGGCGACATGTGCTATCTGCCATCATGGGTGATCAATGTCTGTGTTTTGTGGGAGCAAACCCTTCCTCGAAAACTAATTGAGAATCGAGGAGGGGGTTGTACCCACAAAGCACAGATATTCAATATTCTGTGATGGCAGATAGCACATGTTGACACACTGTGTGTGCATCTTCAAATTTTGGCGTGTTGCCGAGTCAAAAATTAAAACAGGTTGGGGGATGGGCGGGGGGGGGGGGGGTGTTCAGTCTTTGACACAGCCCATCATGTCAATGATGTTTTTATAGTTTTGTTCTACAGTATAATCAGCATTCGTTGCCGCATAGTGTCCAGCTCGGTGCAGCACTCCACAATTACATTGCGCACATTCTGTTCCATGAGAACCATCTGTTGCCGCATATTCTCCATTTCACTGCTGCACTCCATCACTTGCTGGATAATTATTCCCGCACTTGCGCGAGAAAAATGCGGAACTGCATCTTCATCCCCTACAAAATGAATCAAAAATATAAAATTAAAAATTTTACCGGCCTATCTACATCTAGGGTTGCCACCTCATCCCTTTAAACCAGAACACATATTAATTACACCGGTTCTGTGGCTGATTAAAAGGTGGTAATTTAACTCACCTGGTGCCATATCTGCATTACATTAGCCACAGAACATGTGTAATCCATATGTGTTCGGGATTAAAGGGATGAGGTGGCAACCCTATCTACATCTGTTTTGCCCTATAAAGCTGGGGTGACACTGACCTGATGTTGTGCGAATTTCCTCCTCCTCCACCACTTCTCCATCTTCAATAACTCCTCCTTCTTGAACCACTTCCCCCTCATCCTCCACGACTCCTCCTTCTTCTTCTTCCACCAATCCACCGTCTTCAAATTCTCCAAAATCATCTTCTTCAATTTCATCTTCATCCTCCACAACTACCAGATTTAAAATTACTCCATCCTCCTCTCTTCCTTCCTCCTCTCTTCCTTCCACCTCCTCCTCCACATCCTCCTCTCTTCCTTCCTCCTCCTCCTCCTCCACATCCTCCTCTCTTCCTTCCACCTCCTCCTCCACATCCTCATCTCTTCCTTCCTCCTCCTCCTTCACATCCTCCTCCTCCACATCCTCCTCTCTTCCTTCCTCCTCCTCCACATGGCCAGATGGCAGATTCCGGGCGTGTCTGGCCCTCTCTGCCTCCTCGAAATGCTGAGGTCTTCTTTCCCCTATAAATAACACAAAAACAAAAAGGTATACTCATCAGCACACAGATATTGTAGAGCAGAAATCGCACACATTGCATAGAAGTTTAGAGGCTTTATTTTTTTTTATTTTTGGTGTCTTATCACCCCAAACCTACATTTTTGGATGACTTCTAGGCCAAGCTCTGATTCAGTCCCTTTTTAGCAAAGTGACACACATGGATGTCCCCCCCTTAAAATTTGGAGCTGAGACCATAAAAATTTTAGTGTAATATTTTGGGGGAGACACAGGTGCTCTGGATTACAGATATGAAAACAACTGCTTAGTAGCACTGTTTGCATTTCCCATTCT
The DNA here is from genome assembly GCF_905171775.1 of Rana temporaria. Taxonomy (NCBI): domain Eukaryota; kingdom Metazoa; phylum Chordata; class Amphibia; order Anura; family Ranidae; genus Rana; species Rana temporaria. The sequence continues at coordinate 383,560,252 of NC_053489.1, read as the reverse complement.
AGGATTCAAATTTTAGAAAAATATATTTTTACACAATGTTTACAAACAATGTTTTTGGCCAGAGAGGCATGTCCAGGTGTGTTGTTCCTGGGCCAACATCCTATTGGTGAGAAGCAATCTGATGTGAATGAGGTTTCCTATTAACACTCGTTGGCCAAGCAAATGATATTTTAAAAAAAAATTATATTTCAACATGTGTTCAGAAGTACAACCAGGCCAAGGATACAGATGTAGAAATGTACCTGACCAAACATTAAACTAATAAAATTGTCCCCCCCCCCCCACAAACAAAAAAAGAACTTACTTTTTTTGAGTATTTTTTTTATTTTCTTCAATTGATGTGGCTCACGGAGTTTCAAGTCGGACCACCGCTTCCGTAGCTGCTCCTTGGACCTGGTGATCCCAAACATCCTCTGCATTTTCCTTGCCACCTTCTCCATAATTTTCCCCTTCCTGCGGTTGGGGGTCTTGTATGGGCCATATTGGCCATCATAGTCCTTCCTCCGCATTATGAGAGCCATGGGATTGGGGTTTTGTCTGTTGTTTGCACCCTTTTAACGCTACTTATGTTTCTTGTGTCCCCAAAACGGTATCTACTTCCCACAATGCTTTCACACATCACTTAAATCTAGATGTGAAGAATGCTCTACCTATTTGTACTTTTTGCCAGGTGTATTGTGATCATGCAAGTATTGTTCTGTGTTGGTTGGCCAGAGGTTATTAGGAAGTGTATTTCTATGTCAGGAATGATGAGGGGCATGCTAGGTACACATGAAATAGTGCCTTGAGGAATGGTCAAAATAGTAAAAATTGTGGATGGTTCTAGATTGCACGTATTTAGCAAACTATTTTCAAAAAAGGGTCTGCATGTGAACTCATTTTTGGTCCACAATGGGCAGAGCTGGCTCTGCATTTTAGCTGCAGGATACACTGTGTTTGCATAGTAATTGATAATCTGGGGCCCATATCTAATACAATGTGATGCTGTGCATATTTTTAATGCTTATTTATTTTTGTTTTAACAGTGTTAAGCTTGAAAAATTGCCCAAGCAAATTTAACTAAACCATGGAACAGATCGTGGGTCAAGAAACAATTGTTCCTCTTAATCGAAAAATTTAGGGAACATGCCCCCTACTTTGGGATACAAAACCATCCCCAGTATCGAAGCGGGAACCGAGAACGGCAGCACTTGATGAGATAGCACATATTGCAGACATGGGTTCCCGGCTGCACAGGCGAGATGGTCAAGAAGAAAATGAACAACCTGAGGGCCGCCCATACCGAAGCAAAAAAAGAGAATACGGGACAAGATCAGGAGCAGCAGCAAGCGAGTCCACGGAGCCCAGTCTGTGGTACTACCAAGAGCTTGAGTTTTTGGGGGATCAAATGGAGGGCCGGCAATCAATGTCAAGCCTTCCTTCCAGCCGGCATCGCAGCAGACCTTCCACGGATCACCACAGCCAGGAGGAGTACGGTGAGGGGCTGGCTGGCAGGCATCAAAATCTGCGACTCTCCACTTCTGATGAGGTAGAGTATTTTTCTAAAATTTTTTGGGCTGCTAATTATTGTTTGTTTATTAGACATGTGCATTCGTTTTCGTCCGAATGCATTTTCGTCCGAATTTCAGCTATTTTCGTTATCGTTTTAAAGCGGGATTCCACCCGCAATTATTATTTTTTTTAAAGTCAGCAGCTACTAACAGTGTAGCTGCTGACATTTACTAAGGACACTTACCTTGTCCTACGTGCCCGCGCTGATGGCCCCCCCGATGCCGATCCCACGATCGATGCAGGTCCCGCGCCGCCATTCACACTAGGGGAAACAGGCAGTGAAGCCTTACGGCTTCACTGCCCATTTCCTACTACGCCTGTGTCAGTCTCGTGCCGGCTTGTGAATGGGCGGCTGCTCTCTGAGAACACACACAGTTCCCAGAAAGCAGCGCGCCCCATTCACTAGGAGAAGAAGAAGAAGAGGCAGATTACGGACTTCCGCATAGCAACAGGTATTTCGGGTGAGTATAAATTTTTTTTTTTTTTCACTTTTATTTATTTTTTTTATTACTTTTGGCCAAATGTTGTTTTCCTGGGTGGAACTCCGCTTTAACAAACGATAACGAAAGCACAGAAAACGAAAAATGAAAGATCCGACATAAACAAATGCTTTATTTTCGTTTTCGTTTTGTGGTCGAATGTGCTATTCTACATAGAGAGAAAAGATTCGATTTTTTTTTTTTTTTTTTTTTTTTTTTTTTAAGATTCTGTCGAATCTTTTTTTTTTTTTTTTAACATTTGACAGACACCATAAAATGGTAATAATATATCGCCTAAATTCCCTTATGCCACAAAGTTTAAACAATGAACTGAATCTACAATCCTTTTTACCTACTTAAGGTTCATCCTTATTAATACACTGAGATAACTGCACTTCAGTGGGTGTATGCTGTGCTCAGACGCCGACAAAGCGGCACGGAATGCTGTTGGAATGTTACAGGGGAATGAATGAGATCCACGCACGGAGCCAATTTAGTAGAAACACATCAAGAACCATCTAATCGACGTTTGTATGACTGCCCGACTAGAAGAGACGCCGAGCCTTTGAGGAGATGAACCACTAGATGGTTCTTGAGAATATAAGAGAACATCCATGGAGTGACCCGTTGCTATACTAGCTATTACACTGATGTGTTTCTACTAAACAGGCTCCGTGGATCTCATTCATTCCCAAGTAACATTCCAACAGCATTCCGTGCCGATTTGTCGGCGTCTGAGCACAGCATACACCCACTGAAGTGCAGTGCAGTTATCTGTACTAATTCTCGGGATTTACAACACTACTATGTGATCCATTCATCAGACCGGCTCTGATATCCATCCCCCCTGCAATATGACAGCAGCCTGTGTTGTTTTATTGCCTTCTATCAGTGGCGGAACTACCGCCATAGCGACCCACGCGGCCGCTATGGGGCCCGCAGCCGAGGGGGGCCCGGCAGGTCCGGATTCCTGACAAGCCGCAGGGGCGGACTGACCATTTGGTCCGTCGGTCACTGCCCGAGGGGGGGCCCGGGTCGGCTCTGACTGCACTCCCGACTCCCGACAGAGTCTCTCTCTCACATCGGTATAATCAGCGGCGGTGAGAGAGAGACTCTGTCATTATGCCGCGCTGGAGGGAGGAGGTGGGTGGAGCTGCGCCGCTGGTTGCTAACGCCTGTGCCGCTTGGCGTGTAGCAACCAGTGACGTCAGTCACGTCGGAGGCTGGAGCCTGGAGCCACTGCTGATGAGGAGGAGAGCCCCAGCAGAGCAGCTGCAGAGCCTTCTTCATTCTCCGCCCCGAGTGTGAGTGTTGACTCCACCCACCTCCTGCCTCCATCTTCTCCACTGTCCACAGCATGGCCTGAACACAGGAAGAAGCAGTGACTGTGTGTCACTGTCATCATACTGCCAGCTGCACTGCAGACAGTGATCTCCATTACTCCTGCATGGGAGCCCCCTCCTCCCCACCAGAGCACCCCAAAAAAAGTGAGTAAAAGAATTATTGATTGTGTAAAATTGCGAAATATTGCGTGCCATACTGCCATTATTTATGAAAAACAAATGCTGCCTTTTTAGTTTTGTTCAATCTAAACCCCTTCAGCTCCGGGAAGTTTTACCCCCGTGAACAGGCCATTTTTTGCGATACTGCGATGCGTTACTGTAACTGACTGACAATTGCGTGGCCGTGCAACGCTGTACCCAAGTAAAATGTATGTCCTTTTTTTCCACTAATAGCACTTTACGTGATATTTTATTTTTTGCAATATAAACAAACTGATAATTTTTTTAACTTTTTGCTATAAAAAAAAAAAACGTCTTCCTCAATTTAGGCCAATATATATTTTGCTACATATTTTTGGTAAAAAAAATCCCAATAAATTATGTATATTGATTGGTTTGCACAAAAGTTATTGAATCTACAAAATAGGGGATATATTTATGGTATTTTTATTTATACTAGTATTATTTTATACTAGTATATTTTACTAGTAATGGCGGCCATCAGTAATTTTTTAGTGGGACTACAACATGATGGCGGACAGATCGGACACCTAACTGACACTTTTTGGGGACCAGTTACACTAATACAGTGATCAGTGCTAAAAAATATGCACTGTCACTTTACTGAAACTGGCTGGGAAGAGTTAACATCAAGGGTGATCAAAGAGTTAACTGTGTCCCTAGGGTGTGCTTGCTAACTGGGTGGGGATGGACTCACTAGATGAACAGAGTGATCCGTGTTCCTGGTTAGCAGGAACACAAGATCACTCTGTTCATCTCTGACAAAACAGCGATCTGCTTGTTTACATCAGCAGACCGCTGTTCTATCTCTGTGGGGAGAGATTGCAGGTGGCCGGCGGACATCATGTCTGCTGGACCCGCTGATTGGCTCCCCCTCTGGCCAATCAGCACGTGTGCCTTTGCTGGCTATTGCACAATATGGCGTACAGGTACACCTTATTTTCTGGCAGTGCCCCTCCCGAGACTAGACTCTGGATCCACCCCTGCATCCACATTGACCTGCCTTGTGTGCAGCAGCAGGTCAGTGTGATAATGAAATCACTGCAGTTACTGTGTCTGTGCTGTTATAAGGGCCATGCTGAGTGTTACTGCCTGGTTCCTTCCTTCTTGCCCTGTGCTGTGTGCCTATTTACCAGGTGGCAGGTCAGGGCAGGTGCTATTCACTAGTGCACACTGATATCTGGTACACTGAATGCCACCCAATGCACACAGTGTATATATATCAGTGTTATATAGGGAATAGCACTTAGCCCTGGTTCACATTGGAGCAATTTGCAATGCGATTTGACATGTCAAATCACATGGCAATGGCACTACCTGAATCAGTGCGATGCCCCATTTGTGGCACCGCACCGATTCCCAAAAGTAGTTTCTGTACAACTTTTAGTGACTTCTGGGTGCAATTTCTATAGACATGTGTGCAGCGACCCCCACAGATGTCTCTGAAATCGCCCGCCAAACTCGCACTGACATGCGGGCATGAAATTGTGTGAGTTTAGCTGAACTTGCAGGATTTCATTCCCGCTGTCAGTGTGAACCTGGGATAAGTGAGTGTTATTTCCTATATATATATATATATATATATATATATATATATATATATATATATATATATATATATATATAGGAAATGTATACACTGAGTGCTTTTCCCCAAGTCCCCTTTCACACTTGGAAGTTTTTCATGCGCTTTTGGGATAAAAATTCCCAAAACGTCTCCCCTGTAGTGTAAATGTGAAAGCCCGAGTACTTTCACACTGAGGCGATGCGCTGGCAGGACGTTAAAAAATTTCCTGCAAGCAGCATCTTTGGAGTGGTGCCCATTGAAATGTAACGGCACTTTGCGGGTTGTTTTATCACTTTTTCGGACACTAGCGGGGGTTAAAAGCGCCCCACTATCGGCCGAATTCCTCCACAAAAATTACGGTAAAGCGCCTTACATTGGTGATCAGTGGGAAGAATTCCCCTTACATTGGTGATCAGTGAGAAGAATGTCCCTTACATTGGTGATCAGTGGAAGAATGTTCCTTACATTGGTGATCAGTGAGAAGAATGTCCCTTACATTGGTGATCAGTGAGAAGAATGCCCCTTACATTGGTGATCAGTGAGAAGAATGTTCCTTACATTGGTGATCAGTGAGAAGAATGTTCCTTACATTGGTGATCAGTGAGAAGAATGTTCCTTACATTGGTGGTCAGTGGGAAGAATGTTCCTTACATTGGTGATCAGTGAGAAGAATGTTCCTTACATTGGTGATCAGTGAGAAGAATGTCCCTTACATTGGTGATCAGTGAGAAGAATGTCCCTTACATTGGTGATCAGTGAGAAGAATGTTCCTTACATTGGTGATCAGTGGGAAGAATGTTCCTTACATTGGTGATCAGTGAGAAGAATGTTCCTTACATTGGTGATCAGTGAGAAGAATGTCCCTTACATTGGTGATCAGTGAGAAGAATGTCCCTTACATTGGTGATCAGTGGGAAGAATGCTCCTTACATTGGTGATCAGTGAGAAGAATGTTCCTTACATTGGTGATCAGTGAGAAGAATGCTCCTTACATTGGTGATCAGTAGGAAGAATGTCCCTTACATTGGTGATCAGTGAGAAGAATGTCCCTTACATTGGTGATCAGTGGGAAGAATGTTCCTTACATTGGTGATCAGTGGGAAGAATGTCCCTTACATTGGTGATCAGTGGGAAGAATGTTCCTTACATTGGTGGTCAGTGGGAAGAATTTCCCTTACATTGGTGGTCAGTGGGAAGAATGTCCCTTACATTGGTGATCATCAGTGGGAAGAATGTTCCTTACATTGGTGATCAGTGGGAAGAATGCTCCTTACATTGGTGATCAGTGGGAAGAATGTTCCTTACATTGGTGGTCAGTGGGAAGAATGTCCCTTACATTGGTGATCATCAGTGGGAAGAATGTCCCTTACATTGGTGATCAGTGGGAAGAATGTTCCTTACATTGGTGATCAGTGAGAAGAATGCTCCTTACATTGGTGATCAGTGGGAAGAATGTTCCTTACATTGGTGATCAGTGGGAAGAATGTTCCTTACATTGGTGATCAGTGGGAAGAATGTTCCTTACATTGGTGATCAGTGGGAAGAATGTTCCTTACATTGGTGGTCAGTGGGAAGAATGCTCCCCTTACATTGGTGATCAGTGGGAAGAATGCTCCTTACATTGGTGATCAGTGGGAAGAATGTTCCTTACATTGGTGATCAGTGGGAAGAATGTTCCTTACATTGGTGATCAGTGGGAAGAATGTTCCTTACATTGGTGATCAGTGGGAAGAATGAAGATTTTAATGCCAAGTTAAAGAGCATAGATTAGAATGTAAGACCTAATTTATTCCTTCCCTTACAAGGTTGTCATCTTGTTAATCTTCCTCTTAAACCGCCTTGTTTGCCCTTTACAAATCGTGAGTATAAAAGAGTAAAAGTAGTGCACACAATACTTTGAATTTTGCATTTTATTTATTATATGGTTCCACATGAGTGTAGTAATGTGTTGTTCAATGGCATTAGTTCATTTTTTTTTTTGGAGGGGGGGGCCCCATACAACATTTTGCTATGGGGCCCTGTGATTTCTAGTTACGCCCCTGCCTTCTATACACAGAGTGCAAGCCTTTGAAGTGCACTGCAGATACTACACGGAGAGCTGTCACCAATTCACATCTTCCTTCATTTATCTGTTATGTGAAAACTGCAAAACTTCAGGAGCGATAATGTACAACGCATGAATCACTGTTTTCTCTGAAACTATATATACTGATGAACTGCTGCCCGTTGCAAGGAAGCGTGTTAATAGGAGTGAATACAATTGAATCTTTAAACCACAAATGATTCCCTTTTCTCCACGGACACATATGTCAAATATCTGTAGAAAGCCTGCAACTAGTTTCTCTATCTAATCTCTCTCCCCTTTCACTGTGGCTCGCTCTCGGGAGGTCCAGGGGGAGAGCCTATCCTCTTTTACAGCTAGCCATATCTAATTTGGATTCCCAGCAAGAGAGACGGACAACCCTTCATTAACCTCTCGATGTCCGGGACAGACTTTTTATGTTTTTTTTCTGTCCATGTGTGTATGTTTATGTGGCTACCTGTACTAAGTTCTTATGGAGTCAAGGTCCCCAGAATATTTTTTTAGATCCCTATCATGTATCTTTCCCAATAATTTTTTGATAATAAATATTATATTTTTTGCATAACCAATTAGTCAGAGTGTTCTAATGGTCCTACTGTTCCCAGTTCTCTTTTATTGGGATATGTGTTTATATATGCAGTTAAGGACTGAACCACATGACCATTACATATGATATGATACATCAATAGCCTCAATTTGTTTTTTTCTAGACAGACACCATAAGCCTTCAATTTTTTTTTTTTTTTTTTTAAGATTCTATCGAATCTTTTTTTTTTTTTTTCCACTATAACATTCGACAGACACCATAGCCTTCAATGACATATTCAACATAGAAAGACATGAAGATTCGACATAGAGAGACAGATTCAACCTTAATTTGGATTTTCGGACAAATGCATTTTTTAACGAAAAACAAAATGAATAAAAACGAATTTCGGGAGTAACTAAATAAATAATTTTTTTGGACGAAAACGAAATTACGAAACAAAATTTTTCAGTGTGCACATGTCTATTGTTTATTGAGTTGATATTGTAATCCCAAAACAAAAAATGGCCTAGAAAAGTCATGGGCATAAAAATAGGGGTCATGGATGCCAAGTGCAGGGATCAGAAGGAGAGTCTATTCAAGTTTATAGTAAGATAAAACAAACCAGTCTAGAGAATGAAAATGTGTGTGATTTGCTTGTGCCAAATTGTAAAACATGTCCCTTTTTTTGCCACAGGAAGAAGTGAGCAGCCATGAGATTTCGGCTACTGAGGCGGAAATGCATGCCAGCCAGGAGGAAGGAGTCATTGGCAGCCAGGAGGAGGAGGCCGGGCCCAGCACCAGTCAGCAGGACCCCAGGCCCAGGGTCAGCACCACCAGGCAAGTCCCTCCCCCCCGGGTCAGGCAAGCAGGCCTAATGAGGCGCAGGAGGCAAGTGGAGGATGAGAGCCTCGAGATGATATGGGAGGCTAGCGCCTTAATGAGGGCCCCCCTCAACCCCACTGAGGCCTACAGTGCCTACGTGGCACACGAAATGTCACAAGCGGGGGAGGCCGATCAGAGGCGTGCCAAGGACCTGTTTAACCAGGTCCTTTTATGGATGCACCAGGGCTGGCTGACCAATGACACTGAGCTGAGTGACCCGGCCCCCTGCCCATTGCCCAACACCTGCAATAAGTCCTCCTGCTGCCACATCATCCCCACCTGCAAGGGGCCGTGGACGGGTCCGTGGAAGATCTGCTGGCACTGCAGGCTGCAAGGAGGGTTACAAGGAACAGGAGAAGATGACTTTCCCGGCCTTCCATTTGATACCCCAAAAACTTTTTTGGTTTTTTTTAGACTACCACAGCCTGGGCTCATTGGCCTCACTTGCTGCAATGCTCCTGGTTTTTGTTTTTGTGGTTGTTATTTTTAGTTCCTCGTATGTGGTCCTCAAGTTTGCCATTTTCTCCTTGACTATGTTGCCTGTGCAGTCTGGAACACTTGTCTGCATGTATGTTGCTATCTCATCAAGTGCTGCCGTTCTCGGTAACTTTATTTTTTGGTTTATGGCCTAAATAAATGGTTATTTGATTTACATGTGGTGATTAGGCATGAACATTTTAGCAAATAATACGTGTCATTTAGAAAGGACAACAACTCCTTGGCGGGGGGGGGGAGGAAACAATTTGGCGTACCAACTTGGGAAAACAAAAAAGGAAAAACACACGCCAAAATAAAATGGTGACATAACAAAAAATAAAATTAAAAAAATGTGCAAGAAAAAACAATGGTGACATAAATTGCACAAAAAAAAGAAAAGAAAAACAAATTCTAGAAAAAACAATGGTGACATAACTTGCACCAAAAAAAAAAAAAACTGTCCAAGAAAAAACAATGGTGACATAAATTGCACCAAAAAAAACAAAATAAAAAAAAAAAACAAGAAAAAAGAATGGTGACATAACCAAAAAAAAGATAAAAAAAGAAACAACATTAAGTTAAAAACAAAAAAAAGAAACATAGACATGTGGAGGACAAAAAGAAAGTTCCAACATCTGGATAGATAGCATCAGCAAGAGAACGGGTTTATTCTAGCAAGAGAACGCCGAAAAAACAAGAGGCAATAAACGACACACTAGATATTTAAGAGGACGAATGTGCCATATCACAAACAAACGAGAGTTTTACCTGAACGAGTGCTCCCATCCCCTTATTTTGTCTGAGCATGCGCGGGGTTCTTATCCGCGGATATTGTGTACTAACCAACGGATCTGTCCGTCGGATAGATTCGCAGCGGATAGATTTGTTTAGCATGTCAGCAAATATTCAATCTGCTGAAAAGCGAGTCGACGGATAAATATCCGCGGAAACAGATCCGCTGGAGTGTACACACCATAGGATCTATCCGCTGAAACCCATTCGCTGGGATTTTTCCGCGGATGGATTCTATCGTGTGTACGGGGCCTAATGGATCATATAGGTTTATCTAGCAGATCAGGCAGGTAACTGTCCAGCATCCCAGAAACTCAGTGGGAAGAGACAATGCCAGACACAGAAGAGGTCCCAGGTTCAAGCCCAGGTCCTGACACTAGGAGACTGGCACCTATGCATAATAAGGTGTCTGTTGGCCAGACTAGAGGGTACCAGGTGACACATCAATGGGATGAAAACTTCCTCGTTGAAGCTTAGCAGTCCTATAGCGAAGCTCTCGGTTACTGGACATGTGAGAGATACACCTAGTTGATGTCTCACCTGAGAGGTTGAATCCCTGTATGGGTAATGCCAGTAACTACATACAGGAACATGCCCTGTTAAAAAAAAGAAAAAAACGCTGGCTACCAGGATACAGTATGCCTTTACCCCATGGCGCTTCAACATCTCACAGTGGTTGATAAAAACCTATTACCCTGTATGTGCTGAGCATACACGGAATCAAGTGACCAGTGGCTTGCTCCCAGAGATGTGCCGACACAGAATGAGGTTCACGCAGGACGCTTATTTCTAGTAACCCAAAAGAGGAGGGATGTATTCAGCACTATAATGGGGGGAATTGAAGCTGGGATGGGTGTTAGTAATGGAGTGGACGGCGGTCTCCTGAGGAACAAACTCACAGCCATGGTTAAAGTGACTCAAGATTTTGTCAACCACATTAAGAGGGTGGTAGAGTGTGATATGGTATAGGACAAAAATATGTCATTGGCTCTGGCGTACATGCAGGGGCAGGTGGATTTATTGACCAGTATCAAGCTGACTGTACAAATATCTGTATGAAGGGCAGTAGTCTCAATAAGACTTTGCCAAAACTCGTCGCGTACACAATCCAAAGATGGTGTCGAATGACTGGATGGGCTGTACTAGTTTGGATTGTGAAAGGTGATCCCATACACGGACAGTGCAGACTGAGGGGCCAGATTCTCAGAGGAGATACGACGGCGTATCTCCAGATACGCCGTCGTATCTCTGAGTCTGGGCGGTCGTTTCTATGCGCCTGATTCTTTAGAATCAGTTACGCATAGATTTCTATTAGATCCGACCGGCGTAAGTCTGTTTCGCCGTCGGATCTTAACTGCATATTTACGCTGGCCGATAGGGGCGTGTACGCTGAATTTACGCATAGAAATATGTAATCAGCTAGATACGCGAATTCACGAATGTACGCCCCCGGCCGACGCAAGTACAGTTCGCCCTTTACGTTAGGCTTTTCCCGGGGTAAAAGTTACCCTGCTATATGGTGGCGTACATGCGGCGTACCAATGTTAAGTATGGACGTCGTAGGAGCTGCGGTGGCTCAACGCGATTGGCACTGCGCTGACAAGCCATTCACCTCTGCAGCTAGGGGTTCGGTTCCCGGTCTCGGCTACATGTGAATTGAGTTTGGTGGTCTCAGCCCGGATCCCGGTGGGTGTGCTATGCGAGGTAAGCCTGCGCTTAGTACGCCCACCCCCCCTCCCACAAAAACCACCCACACACGCACTCGAAATTGGGTTAACATGCACGCACTCTCTGACCACGCGGTCTTCTTAAAGAGAGGCGAAGACTAACGGGGCTGGTTGAGCGGGCTAATCCTCTCACTCCCTTATAGGGAGTCCCTCTGCCCCGTTGGGCTTCAAAGCGGAGCAGGTAGGGCGGGCTGTGTGGGAGGACCCCCTCACGCACCCGCCATTGCCACCCGGGGCATGGAGAAAGGTGGCAGATTGCCTCTGGGGGAGGCCTGCCTACCCCAACTCCTGCAGTCCGGCTCCTCTCTCGAGTACACGCACAAAATACACTTTAAAAAAAAAAGAAAGAAAAAAAAAAAAAAAAAAGTTACATGGACGTCGTTCCCGCGTCGAATTTTGAAGATTTTACGTCGTTTGCATAAGTCGTCCGTGAATGGGGCTGGACAGTCATTTGCGTTCACGTCGAAACCAATACGTCCTCGAGGCGTCTACTTTGGAGCAATGCACACTGGGATATTCCACGGACGACGCATGCGCAAGTTATTAACATAAAACACGACCACCTGTTCCAATTTGAATTAGGCGGGCTTACGCCGGCCTTTTTACGCTACGCCGCCGCAACTTACGGAGCAAGTGCTTTGAGAATACAGCACTTGCCCTGTCTAAGTTGCGGAGGTGTAACGTAAATCGGATACGTTACGCCCGCGCAAAGATACGCAGAACTACGAGAATCTGGCCCTCGGTCTGTAGATTTGGTGGGCATCAATGGGCATACTGACTGGGGTTCTATCTTGTTGCATTTGTGGCTAGTGACCCACATGTGATCAGAGGGTACGGAAGCTGGGGGCAGGTTGATATTTCCCTCTGTCAGAAGCGTGACCACGATGTCTTTTGCATTCCAGCGTCAATACACATTGTGAACGAGAAATGTTGGGAAGGTATTTCAATCTGTGTTCTGGATTGGGAGATCAATGCTGGGAAGGAAGCACCTAGGTATTATTATAGGACATAGGCGAGTTTGTTTCTTGGTCCTAGAGGATACGATTTGTGGTGTTAGGTTCAAGAAACACCCTAGTTCCATGACTAACAGTAGGTAGTGGTACATGATATACCCTGGGCATGGTCACGCGAATCAGTCACAAGGATGGAGTTTTGTGGGTTTTGTCATTGTTTCAATTGTATATGTGTTGTTAGACTCAATACCAGATGCCGGGCGTACTGGTGCTGGTATCACATGTCTAATGATGCACTGTTTTCAGCATCAGGTTGAACTGTACTCAGCAGGGTACACTACCTCTGGGAGTCTATTGTACCCATTCTCTTGTCCTTGGGATGGATATGGAAGGAATCACATGTTGCACCCCGATAACCCATGAAGATATGTTTTATAGCAAACCTGACATCCCTCTAGGCCTTGTACACACGATCAGTCCAAACTGATGAAAATGGACTGAAGGCTGAAGTCTGATGGACTGATGATCTGATGGTCTGATGTGCCTACACACCATCAGTTCAAAATCCGATCGAGTCCAACGCGGTGATGTAAAACACAACGACATGCTAAAAAAAACGAATTCAATGCTTCCAAGCATGCGCTCGACTTGATTCTGAGCATGCGCGGGTTTTGAACCGATGCTTTTGCGTACTAACCATCGGTTTTTTGACGATCGGTCATCAGTCCATCAGTCCGATTTTAAAGCAAGTTTTAATAACTTTGGTCTGAAGGACAAAAGTCTGATGGGCCATACACACGGTAGGTTTAGACTGATGAAACTGAACTTCAGTCCGTTTTCATCAGTTTGGACTGATTGTGTGTAGAGGGCCTTAGGCCCCATACACACGACCGAACATGTCTGCTGAAACTGGTCCGCGGACCAGTTTCAGCAGACATGTTCGGTCGTCTGTACAGCCGAGCGGACAGGATTCCAGCGTACATTTGCCCGCCGGGCCTTTTTCCAGTGGGCAAATATTTCCAAACTTGTTTAGAAACAGCCCGCTGGAATCCTGTCCGTCGGACATGTTCGGTCGTCTGTACAGACCTACCGTACATGTCCGAGCGGCCGCCATCCCTCGCATGCGTCGAATGACTTTGACGCATGCGTGGAAGCATTGACCTTCCTGCGTCGCGCACGTCGCCGCTTCATCGTCGCGGCGACGGCGCGGACACGTCACTGCGCTGTCTGTCCGCGCGGATTGTCTCTCATTTCTGTCTGATGGTGTGTACACACCATCAGACAGAAATCTCCAACCGGATATGTCCGATGAAAACGGTCCGGCGGACCGTTTTCAGCGGACTGTCCGGTCGTGTGTACAAGGCCTTAGACTTACCAAAACTTCCGTTGGGATTCGGGGGAGTTAAAAGTTGGGTAGTTAAACTTTGGGCAACAGGATTTAAATGGTGCCAACAGTTTGTTCAAAGCGTGAATAGAAAGGCCCTTCTCTAGGGGTTTATAATTTAATTATTTTTTATGTCAGGGAAACTGGTCCACGCACGGACCGCAGCAACAACAGCATTAGAATGAATAACAGTACAATAAAACATCCACATTGTAAGGGAACAGTAACAGACAATAGTTTAACGTGTGCATATAAAACATGCAGTATTCGTCTTCCCCTTGAAGTACCCCATGCATAGGGGTCTAATAATATCGCTTCCTCGTTCAGATCTCTGTATCGGGGAAGTTCTCATGCTGAGCTATAGCGCGGGTTGCCTCTCCTCATGGTTACCCTTTGTGGGTGGCCGGTTTCATCCGTGGCACCGCGGGCGCCCGGCCCAGCCCCTTTCCCCCCCCCCCGACCATTTCCCTCAAAGATTGTAGTTACTTAGGAGGAGAAAAGAGAAGGGAGTTGGCAGTATTGCTCGAAATAGGATAGAACAGGGAAAGGAGAAGAAGAGAGAAAAAGAAAGAGAAAGGGATGGGGGAATTGTGCTGAAGGACAGAAGGGGGGGGGGGGAGGTGCTGGAACCCACAGACATGGGCTCGGTCTCTAATCCACATGGCAGTGTCATCAATCCTTGTATGAGAGCCTCCTCATGCCAAAAACCGCAAGTTGCCTATGATGAGTTTATTGACAGCTCAACCAGCAAGAGCGACTTGGAACCAGATCCCATCTGGAATTCAGAGTGTTGGGGTTGCTCCTCTCAGGAAGCTGCCCGTCAGTGGAGTATTTTAGGAGGTTCCAATGTTGCCAGGTTTTGGTTGTACAGTTCTTGTCTATTTTGGTTGGTTAGGATCAGGTCTTCTAATCTACCTATTTCGTCCACTCTCCGCAGCCATGTGGCTACAGTCAGCGGTGAGGGGATTTCCATAGAATAGGGATGCAGGCTTTTTCTGCATCCAGCAGGTGGCGTACAACCGAGTTCTTGTACACTCACACGGGTGTGTTGTTAACATGCAGAAGGAAGTAGGCCGGTTCGTTCGGGACATTAAGGTCAGAGAATTGTTGGGTTATCCTGCGGACCTCTCCCCAGAAATTCTGAAGTCTGGGGCAGGACCAAAAGATATGTAAAAGAGTGCCCACTCTTCTTCTTGGCATCGCCAACAGAGGTCCGGTGTCGTAGGGAAAAACTTGTGCAATACGACCGGTGTTCTATACCAGCGCGTAAGAAGCTTGTAATTAATTTCCTGGGCCTTGGTGCATAGGGAAAGACTTGTGCGTGAACCTTAGTATGTTCTGTCTCTGGGCAGTGGTATAAATGGCAGTCCAGGTCCAGTTTCCACTTAAGGAGGCATGGAGGTTGGTAGTTCTCAGGCGGCGTGATGAATACACCCCCCTAAGGGGGAGTAAGGAGCTGACTCGTGTCATCGGGGAGGGGGCAGGCTGGCAAGGAAATGACTAAGCTGTAGCGCTCTCATAAAAGTCCAGGCGATACATTCCCCCTATGATCCGAGAGCTCCGCCACTGTCCTCCATCTTCCCTGAACGCTAAAGTGAGATGCTTGATGCATGCCCGCTTCCTTTAGAGCCTGAAAGGGTTTATCCCTCATGCCCGGCTCAAATTGAGGGTTACCTATTATGGGTCTCAATGCCGAGCCGTGAGTCGAGAGCAGAGGGGAGCGTCAATAGGCGTGCTCATGTTTTTAACTGTGTTGCCTATCAGTGGATTGCCTCTTGAGACTAGATGGCAGGGCCGTCAGACACCACGGGGCTCTATTGAGTGGGACATCGCTTTGCCCTTGTTCCAGCTGTGACACAGCTTGGTTTCCGTTATGTCAGCACCAGTCTAGCAGTCTGCAAGATGCACTGCGTGGTAGTAAGTTCGGATCTCAGGCATGGCTAGTCCACCGAATTGTTTTGGCATCGTAAGTATCTGCTTGCGTATTCAAGGTCTTATTCCCCCGCCCATAGAAATTTAATAAAGACGGCCTGTATTTGTTTAAAAATAGCTTACTGGTATCTGGATTGGGAGGGCCTAGCAAGAGGTAAAGGAATTTGGTAGGATAGACATTTTAAGAATGCTTACAACGTCCAAACAGGAATGGAGTCCGCCGTTCCATTGCTCCAATAAACTTTGAACTGTCTTGAGGAGAGGCGGGAAGTTGAGCTTGAAAAGACACGAGATAGTCGCAGGGATGTATGTGCCAGATATTTTAGGGCGGAATCTGACCATTTTAGATAGAAGCTGTGCTCGCAGATTCAAAGTAGGGATTGGTAAATCCCCTATGCCCATCGCCTTTGACTTGCTGAGATTAATTCTCAGATTTGATACTTGCCCTTACAACTCAAATTCCCACATCAAGGCGGATAAAGAAAACAGAAAAGTCGTCCGCGTAGGCAGAGGACTTTGTACTGTCTACCGTCGACCTCAATGCCCGATATATCCGGATGCGATCTGATATGACATAGGAAGGGTTCTAGTGACAGTGTGAATAAAAGAGGCGAAAGCAGGCAGCCCTGCCTCGTTACCATTGGTTATTGGGAAAAGTGTCTGAAAGAACACCGTTTGCCCTGACCCTGGCTGTTGGTCCTGAATACGCCGCTCTGCTATCCAGTTCACCATTTAGTCCCTACCCCTATATGGTTGAGGGTGGCAAACATAAATTCCCACCTCACCCTGTCGAATGCCTTCTCAGCGTCTGTTCCCAGTCTGTTACCACAGTAAACTTGGATGCTGTTTTTGCTATGTGTATGAGGTTTTAAAGCCCTGTACACACGATCAGTCCATCCGATGAGAACCGGACGCTGAAGGACCGTTCATCGGTTAACCGATAAAGCTGACTGATGGTCTGATGTGCCTACACACCATAGGTTCATTAACCGAACGTGTCAGAACGCGGACACGTAAACCACGTACGACGTCACTATAAAGGGGAAGGCCAAAGCCTTTGGCATCACCCTTGCCTCTGCTTTTGCCAATTCCATGTAACCGCGTGTTAGTGAAAGTTTGGTTAGAGCCGATTCACGCTTTTCAGTCTCCGTGCTTTGCAAATCGGATTCTCGGGTTCTGTTTGTTCTTGTGGGTTCGTATTTGGCATTCAGTGCTTGCGGTCGGGTCGTTTCTGTTTTGCAGAGCCTTCCTGTCCGCTCGTATCCGTTTTTCAATTGCGTTCTTTACAGGTCTTGCTGGATTTGGGGTGCTTTCTGATTCAAGTGCGTTCTGACCAGCCGACCGGTTTGAAGTCATGTTTGAGGTGCGTTCTCATGCTCGAGTTCGTGCTGCGTATGGGCTGTCTTCTGCAGTTCATAATGTTGCTCGATCTTTGGCTGGGAACAGGAGGAGGAGGAGATTATGGGCCAAGAATTGGTTGCGCCAGCGTGACCAAATCTCTCATATGCCTCTGCTTAGGGAAATCCAGGAGAATAATCCTGATGACTTCAGGAACTATCTCCGTATGACAGACCTCGTTTTCCACCGCCTATTGGATCTTCTGTCCCCCTTTATAACAAGGCAGGACACTGTGATGCGCCAAGCCATCACGGCCGAGCAGAGGCTTATTGCCATGTTGCGGTACCTGGCGACTGGGAGGAGCCTGCAGGACCTCAAGTTCTCGACAGGCATCTCTCCCCAGGCGCTTGGGATCATCATACCGGAGACGTGTTCTGCCATCATACAAGTCATGCGGGAGGAGTATATTAAGGTAAGTTTCCTCCTTTCACATCACAATCTATGTCTTTAATGTATGCTAATGTCTTGTATTTCTACCATATTTCACTAATTACCATGATTGTAATATGCTGGGAATGTCCCATTTGTCCCCATGCATGTTGTCATCTTTCAATGCTTTTTTTGGCCTGCATGCATCTTTCCCTTTACTATCCTGTCCAGCATGCTATCCTAGGCCCAAACAAACCTAGCCTAGTCTGTTTACAACCCAATTTTTGTCTGCTCCATTGCAGTTCTGCCCCCCCCCCCCTTAAAATGTGTCCCAATGTTTTTTTTTCTCCTTCAATTTAGGCAGACTACTACCTGTTTTTATTTTCAGGGCCTAAACTCAACTAGAACCCCCCCCCCCTAAAAAGGTTTAATGGCCCTTTAGAGGGGTGAGGAGTCTGATAAGTGGGCTTTTTTGTTTGGGCCATGAAATACTCACTCCAATAATAAATGTTATACTGATTATGCACAAGGAAGTTTTTTGTATTGTGATTGCAATGTTTATGTGCCAAAGTACTAATTGTATTTTTTTGTTTGTCCCCACAGTTTCCCTCCACGCCACAGGAATGGCAGACTGTGGCTTCCACTTTGCCCAGCGGTGTGACTTTCCAAACTGCGGAGGGGCAATAGACGGGAAACACGTCCCCATAGTGCCGCCACCCCGTTCGGGGTTGTACTATTACAACTACAAAGGTTTTCATAGTATTGTGTTGATGGCGGAGGTGTCGGCACAGTATGTCAGGACCATTAAGGTAAGTACTCACCGAGGCCGAGATGCTAGGGGTGGCTCACCTTTGCGACCCTGTGCAGACCACTCCCTGGAGTTAGAAAAGAGGAGGGACGGCACAAGGAGGCACCGGTGCCGGGAACTGGTAGGCAGACTTGGTGCAGCTGACGAAAACAGGGCAGGTGCAGAGGACTGGAGACAGTCGTTGATCAGGCAGGAACAGGCAGGTAAGTCCAGAAGGGACCAACAGGAAACAAAGGCAAATCCGGGTCACAGGCCGTGGGTCAGGAGTGGGAGAGATCAGAGGAAGTCCGTGAGAGCAAGCCAAGGTCAAGGGACAGGAGACAACAGCAAATCCGATAAGCAGGCAGGGGTCAAGTGTAGGAGACGGCAGAGAATCGTCAAGGTCCAATCCGGGTCAAGCAGGTCAGGGTATTCAGGTTTCAAGGTTCTCTCACAGGGTAAAGCTGACAACGAACCAGCAATTAGCAAAGGGAAGGGCTGGCTTAAATAGGCCACAACTGGCCACTGATTGGTCCACAGAAAGTACAGGTTCAGCACCAGGCTCAAATGGATAGCACACAGGATAGCACTGAGCAGTGGCTCAAAGAACAAAGAGCTGGACCTGAAACGGCGAGATCCCAGGTTCAACTCCATCCAGACCCAACTGGAGACGAATCGTGACCGCAAAAGGATCTGTGCCCTGACAGTGCCCCCCCCCTAGGGGCGTGACTCCAGACGCCCAAACTGTCCACTAGTTCTGGATGCTCCTGATGGAAGCTCGGATAGAACAGGGAAGCATGTAGATCTTTACTTTTTCTTTTTGGACTTAGTTGATCCTGAAGTTTTGGTAGGGGGTGCCCTCCTCGCTTGTAAAGCTCGTTCAAAATATCTCCAGATCCGTTTACAAACCATGGTACCATTTGAGGCATATGTGCAGTTGAGGGAGAACTTCACTTGGGGAGATATGATCTGGAATTTCAACTGGGGACACAGGAACCGAAGACACTGGAACTGGGGACACAGGAACGAAGACACTGGAAATGGGGACACAGGACTGAAGACACTGGAACTGAAGACACAGGAACCGGGAACTGGCGGACAAGGAACTGGAACTGGGGACACAGGAACCGAAGACACTGGAACTGGGGACACAGGAACCGAAGACACTGGAACTGGGGACACGGAACCGAAGACACTGGAAACTGGGGACACAGGAACCGGAACTGGGGACACAGGAACCGAAGGACACTGGAATGCGGAGACACAGGAACTGAAGACACTGGAACTGGGGACACAGGAAACCGAAGACACTGGAACTGGGGACACAGGAACCGAAGACACTGGAACTGGGAACACAGGAACCGAAAGACACTGGAACTGGGGACACAGGAACCGAAAAGACACTGGAACTGGGGACACAGGAATCCGAAGACACTGGAACATGGGGACACAGGAACCGAAGACACTGGAACTGGGGACACAGGAACTGAAGACACTGGAACTGGGGACACAGGAACCGAAGACACTGGAACTGGGGACACAGGAACCGAAGACACTGGAACTGGGGACACAGGAACCGAAGACACTGGAACTGGGGACACAGGAACCGAAGACACTGGAACTGGGGACACAGGAACCGGAACTGGGGACACTGGAAAGGTAGGTACAGGTTCTGAGGCATAGAAAAAACTCCCAATAGTACCCAGCTGAAGAAGCTTTGGCCGAGGTGGGCGAGTTGGGCAGAGCGATATAAGGTGCCCGCTAGCACCACAATAAAAGCAAAGTCCATGGCCTCTCCTCCGCTCTCTTTCTACCTCAGATAGGCTGGACCGGATGGCCCCGATCTGCATGGGTTCTTCCTCCTCGAAGGTGGGCGTGTGTGCATCCACGGAAATGTCAAGACCTTGTGATGGGGAAACTTCCAGGCTGGGCACATACGGAGTCTCATAATTTGGCACACACTGGGCTGGCTGGAGGTCATGACCGTACTGGGGCTTCCTATCCTTGGGTACCCGTAGGCCCCGTGAACTAAGAGCAGACCTGGGAGTGCTGGTCCTCTTGGAAGCAGGGATATATGAGTCCAGAGCAGACATGAACGTCTCCCAGCTGTCCAAGACTGGACTTTTTTCCTGCAGCAGCAGGTGAGCCCACGATTTGACCTGCCCTGTTAGCAAGTTGACGGAGGCTCTAACCCTAATATAGTCCGTGGCATAGGTCTTAGGTTTAAGGGTGAACAATAGTTCACAGTCGGTTTTAAAGCACAAGAAGGATGCACGGCTACCATCAAATTTTTCTGGCATGACAACAAAAGGTTCATAACATGCTGGTTCCGGGGCTGGGCGTGTTGTCCCTTTAAATTTTTGGACTTCTTGTTGTAGTTCCTGAATAGTATGGTTCAGGCTGGAGACTTGCAGAGCCAGGGAGGTGAGCATCTTGTACAAGTCTGCGGACTCCATATTATTAGTTAGTCCATTATGCAAGGGTTTTACCTTCTTGCAAGTTTTGAACTGCAAGCAGTGCAAAACAGACACCTGTTGGCACAGTGTTTTCAAGGGAGTGAGCATGCCTGTCGGACTCAGACATAATGGCTGGTTCGTACTGTCAGGACCATTAAGGTAAGTATCACCGAGGCCGAGATGCTAGGGGCGGCTCACCTTTGCGACCCTGTGCAGACCCACTCTCCCTGGAGGTTAGAACAGAGGAGGGACGGCACAAGGAGGCACCGGTGCCGGGACTGGTAGGCAGACTTGGTGCAGCTGACGAAAACAGGGCAGGTGCAGAGGACTGGAGACAGTCGTTGATCAGGCAGGAACAGGCAGGTAAGTCCAGAAGGGACCAACAGGAATCAAAGGCAAATCGGGTCACAGGCCGTGGGTCAGGAGTGGGAGAGATCAGAGGAAGTCCGTTGAGAGCAAGCCAAGGTCAAGGGACAGGAGACAACAGCAAATCGATAAGCAGGCAGGGGTCAAGTGTAGGAGACGGCAGAGATCGTTCCAAGGTCCAATCGGGTCAAGCAGGTCAGGGTATTCAGGTTTCAAGGTTCTCTCACAGGGTAAAGCTTGACAAACGAACCAGCAATTAGCAAAGGGGAAGGGGCTGGCTTAAATAGGCCACACTGGCCACTGATTGGTCCACAGAAAGTACAGGTTCAGCACCAGGCTCAAATGGATAGCACACAGGTTGCACTGAGCAGTGGCTCAAAGACAAAGAGGCTGGACCTGAAACGGCGAGATCCAGGTTCAACTCCATCCAGACCCAACTGGGGAAAGTGACCGCCAAAAGGTCTGTGCCCTGACAGTGCCCCCCCCTAGGCGCGGACTCCGGACGCCCAAACTGTCCACTAGTTCTGGATGCTCCTGATGGAAGCTCGGATAGAACAGGGAGCAATGTAGATCTTTACTTTTTCTTTTTGGACTTAGTTGATCCTGAAGTTTTGGTAGGGGGTGCCCTCCTCGCTTGTAAAGCTCGTTCAAATATCTCCAGATCCCGTTTACAAACCATGGTACCATTTGAGGCATATGTGCAGTCTGGAGGGAGAACTTCACTTGGGGAGATATGATCTGGAATTTCAACTGGGGACACAGGAACCGAAGACACTGGAACTGGGGACACAGGAACCGAAGACACTGGAACTGGGGACACAGGAACTGAAGACACTGAAACTGAAGACACAGGAACCGGAACTGGGGACACAGGAACTGGAACTGGGGACACAGGAACCGAAGACACTGGAACTGGGGACACAGGAACCGAAGACACTGGAACTGGGGACACAGGAACCGAAGACACTGGAACTGGGGACACAGGAACCGGAACTGGGGACACAGGAACCGAAGACACTGGAACTGGGGACACAGGAACTGAAGACACTGGAACTGGGGACACAGGAACCGAAGACACTGGAACTGGGAACACAGGAACCGAAGACACTGGAACTGGGGACACAGGAACCGAAGACACTGGAACTGGGGACACAGGAACCGAAGACACTGGAACTGGGACACAGGAACCGAAGACACTGGAACATGGGGACACAGGAACGAAAGACACTGGAACTGGGGACACAGGAACCGAAAGACACTGGAACTGGGGACACAGGAACGAAGACACTGGAACTGGGGACACAGGAACCGAAGACACTGGAACTGGGGACACAGGAACCGGAACTGGGGACACTGGAAAGGTAGGTACAGGTTCTGAGTCCATAGAAAAAAACTCCCAATAGTACCCCAGCTGAAGAAGCTTTGGCCGAGGTGGGCGCGAGGTTGGGCAGAGCGATATAAGGTGCCCGCTAGCACCACCAATAAAAGCAAAGTCCATGGCCTCTCCTCCGCTCTCTTTCTACCTCAGATAGGCTGGGACCGGATGGCCCCCGATCTGCATGGGTTCTTCCTCCTCGAAGGTGGGCGTGTGTGCATCCACGGAAATGTCAAGACCTTGTGATGGGGAAACTTCCAGGCTGGGCACATACGGAGTCTCATAATTTGGCACACACTGGGCTGGCTGGAGGTCATGACCGCTACATGGGCTTCCCTATACTTGGGTACCCGTAGGCCCCGTGAAACTAAGAGCAGACCTGGGAGTGCTGGTCCTCTTGGAAGCAGGGATATATGAGTCCAGAGCAGACATGAACGTCTCCCCAGCTGTCCAAGACTGGACTTTTTTCCTGCCGCAGCAGGTGAGCCCAACGATTTGACCCTGCCATGTTAGCAAGTTGACGGAGGCTCTAACCCTAATATAGTCCGTGGCATAGGTCTTAGGTTTAAGGGTGAACAATAGTTCACAGTCGGTTTTAAAGCACAAGAAGGATGCACGGCTACCATCAAATTTTTCTGGCATGACAACAAAAGGTTCATAACATGCTGGTTCCGGGGCTGGGCGTGTTGTCCCTCTTTAAATTTTTGGACTTCTTGTTGTATGTTCCTGAATAGTTTGGTTCAGGCTGGAGACTTGCAGAGCCAGGGAGGTGAGCATCTTGTACAAGTCTGCGGACTCCATATTATTAGTTAGTCCATTATGCAAGGGTTTACCTTCTTGCAAGTTTTGAACTGCCAGCGTCAAAACAGACACCTGTTGGCACAGGTTTTCAAGGGGTGAGCATGCCCTGTCGGCCTCAGACATAATGGCTGGTTCGTACTGTCAGGACCATTAAGGTAAGTACTCACCGAGGCCGAGATGCTAGGGGCGGCTCACCTTTGCGACCCTGTGCAGACCACTCCCTGGAGTTAGAACAGAGGAGGGACGGCACAAGGAGGCACCGGTGCCGGGAACTGGTAGGCAGACTTGGTGCAGCTGACGAAAACAGGGCAGGTGCAGAGGACTGGAGACAGTCGTTGATCAGGCAGGAACAGGCAGGTAAGTCCAGAAGGGACCAACAGGAAACAAAGGCAAATCCGGGTCACAGGCCGTGGGTCAGGAGTGGGAGAGATCAGAGGAAGTCCGTGAGAGCAAGCCAAGGTCAAGGGACAGGAGACAACAGCAAATCCGATAAGTAGGCAGGGGTCAAGTGTAGGAGACGCAGCCAGAGATCGTCAAGGTCCAATCCGGGTCAAGCAGGTCAGGGTATTCAGGTTTCAAGGTTCTCTCACAGGGTAAAGCTGACAACGAACCAGCAATTAGCAAAGGGATGGGCTGGCTTAAATAGGCCACACTAGGCCACTGATTGGTCCACAGAAAGTACAGGTTCAGTACCATGCTCAATGGATAGCACACAGGATTAGCCATCTGAGCAGTGGCTCTAAGACAAGAGCTGGACCTGAAACGGCGAGATCCAGGGTTCAACTCCATCCAGACCCAACTGGGGAAAGTGACCGCAAAGGTCTGTGCCCCTGACAAGTATGACTATATGTATGTGACGTGGGGACAAGAACGGCCGGCTGTCTGATGGGGGATGTGTTCGCGCAGATGGAGTTTGCCCAAGCGGTCTACAGTCTGGCACTGCCACGGGATGAAGACAATTTGGAGGGACTTACATTTGTTTTTCTTGCGGATGAAAGCTTTCGGGCTTGTGACCTCAACCTCATGCGGCCTTTTCACAGACGGACCCTCACCACGGAGAGGAGGGTTTTCAATTTTTCGGCTGGCCAGAGCCAGAGAGGTAGTCGAGAGATGCCTTTGGGATACTCGCCAGCTGGTTCCGCCTGTTCCAGACAGCGATACACCTGGCGGAATATAAACTGAACTCCGTTGTATTTGTCTGCTGCATGTTGAAAAAATTTTACGCAGGCACTCCCAGTCGTACCTGTAACGGAATGACCCGTGACACCCAGAGACTTTTGAAGGATGGGGGGTACTCCTGTGCCAGCATCACTAATGACTCTTGGGTCTAGGGTCACCCTGTGCCCCTTTTGGGCATAGTAGGTGACTGAGAATATTAATTATAAATTACATGAGATGGGACATTACTGATAATTCATGTATTGCAGGAGATCTGGACTATTACAGGTGATTTCATTTCTGACCCCCAACCGGTCAATAAGAGTGGCCTCCTTCAATGCCAATACTGTTTTGTGTGAAAAGTCTATTGATGATAGAGGTGTTGTGAGTTAGCAGTCTAAAGGTCAGATGTCTTCTTTCAGGGGTAGGGAATTAGCATGTCAATTATGTTTAGTAAAGGAATGTGTATTATACAGGTGAATCACTTATTGTTGGAGACGGAACTTCTGGGGGATAATTAACTCCTCTAAATGTCATTATCTAAAAGAATGTGATTGAAGCCCCATTGTGTGATGTGTGGGTGGAGAGTTTCTTTGTCCCTGTGCTTAACTGTAACATGCTTGTACTGTATATAAGAAAGCTAAGATACCATTAAAGGTTCATTCATTTGACTCAGAACACAGAGCGTATGTCTTGTCTCTCTACGGGAATTCTTATGGATCGTGTCTGCTGGATTGTGGAGTGTCGGAAGCTGTCTTGGGTTGATGGAATGGGAATATCGTAAACGGTGGTGACCGTTACAGCACCTAACCAACATTGGTGCTGAGGCAGGACCACCCTCAGATACCTTTCCTGGCCTGGACACTGGTCGCGCTGGCTTGGCCCCCCAATCAGCTTGTGATGCACACGACAAATATGTTGAGTACTTCGTGGGTAGGGGGCGCCATTGCTATGCCAGAACATATTTCTTTCTAATTCAGCCCCCAAAAGAAAGAAATATTATGTAATAAATAAATTTGACCATTGGAATTACAGTTGTTTGTCATTCTTGCTTTGGTTTCTTTTATCTGTCTTCCTGGTTCTCCAAGTAGTGCACTTCTAGTGCAAATGTATTTCTCTGTTTTAGTAAAGAACCATAATTGCACAGTAATCACTCACTTTTTAAATCTACAAACTGGTATTGAGCATAGAAAGAAGAAGCCACTCAAATTATATTATTTTTTGGGGCTTTTATTCCGTGCACAACTTGTGCGTTTTGTAATTTTCAGGTACAAACATTTTTTTTTTATTCTGTGCACAACGTGTGCTTTTTTTGTATTTTTCAGGTATCAATTTTTTTTATTTTTTTTTTATGTTTTACGAAAACCAGGCATTTTTTAAAAACAGAAAATATCTACAAACAATGGAACTTACAAAGTTCAACACTTATTAGAAACACATGTGATGGGTGATGTCACCCCGGAACAAATACACCAAAAAGGAAAACTCTGCGCTCCTGAAAGTTCACCAATTATAAATCCACTTAATGTTGTGAAGAAAAAAAAAAAAATACATTAACACTTTAATTTTCGTAAGATCCAGTCCTTTATATGGTTAAAAAAGGGGAAAGTTTCCACAATGTACACAATATAATAAAAAAAGTATAAAAAAAAATAAAAAAAAAGAAGAAAAAAAAAAAAAAGAAAAAAACTTTCCAAATGTCTGCATCAGACCAGCACCCTCTTCAGACTTCAAATGGTTTAAAGCTTGCGGTTTTAGTTTGTGGGCTGTCTAGCAAGACATCATTAGTGCAAATGGTGAGCACAGTACATTACCCAGCCAGATGTAAACATCGATCGAATGTCCTTCTCCTGGCTGATGTAACAATGTCCGGGATCCTAGGCTCTCTCCTATGCGGGTCCTGGAAGCTTCACAGACCCAATAAATGTGACTGCTGGAGACACAGGGTGGATCAGCCTATCAG
Source organism: Rana temporaria (assembly GCF_905171775.1). Taxonomy (NCBI): domain Eukaryota; kingdom Metazoa; phylum Chordata; class Amphibia; order Anura; family Ranidae; genus Rana; species Rana temporaria. The sequence goes on along the minus strand of NC_053489.1, from coordinate 383,533,700 downwards.
AAAGGACGCTCTCCCTGGGTGAACATGCAAGCGTCCCACGACTGAGATGCTGTCTCAGTAAACCAGCTGTACTGCAGGGAGAAGTTTAGGCGCCCTCCAGTGGGCAAAATGCAGTATGCGCTTGTTGAAAAATCAACAGTGTTGCATGGCGATTAAAATAATCGGATATAAAAGTTCTTATGCATGAATAGGATCTTCCATCATAAAAGGGGGATATTAAGAGGGGTCCTAGACGACGCGTTTCGCCCTTACAAGAGCTTTGTCACAGTCACCCCGGAACAAGCCAACATTTTAAGATGCACACATTTGGAGCGGAGAAATGGGGATTTCTATCCTGATCACATGCCAAATGTCAACATGTGCTATCTGCCATCATGGGTGATCAATGGATGTGTTTTGGGGGTGAAAACCCTTCCTCTCACCTACTTGAGTAGCAAGGAAGGGGGTTGCACCCACAAAGCACAGACATAGATATCCTGTGATGGCAGATAGCCACATGTTGACACACTGTGTGCATCTTCAAATTATTGGCTTGTGGATTATCCATTGCAAATTGGTGTGCAAAACCTAACATCCTAAAATTGTTTGGGGGGGGGGGGGTCAATCTACAATACGGCCCATCATGTCAAGGATGTTCTTATATTTTTGCTCAATGACATTCATCCTATTCCTCATAATGTCCATTTCAGTACTGCATTCCATTATTTCTTGGATGACAATTTGGGCACTAGCACTGGAGAAAAGGTGTCCTAGCAGATGCTGTGATACCAACATGTTCATCCCCTAAAAAAATACAAAAGGGTTTATTAGAAATGTGCAGGCCTACCTACATCTCTTTATCCTTGTGAAGCTGGGGTGACAGGCACTGACCTGTTGTGCTGATAATCTCCACCTCTCCATCTTCCATCTCTCCTTCTTCCACAACTCTTCTTACATCTCTCCTTCTTTAACAACTCCTTCTTCACCTCTCTTTCTTCCACCTCTCTTTCTTCCACATCCCACCTCCTCCACATGCTGAGGTTGGTGGGGTTTTTTCGGTCTGTGGCTCCTTGTCTCCTCCGAATGGTGTCCTCTTCTTTGCCCTAATAAAAGGAAACAAAATGTATACTCAGCACACAGAGATTGTAGGGCTGACATAGCAAACATTGCTTCGAAGTGGGGTACAATTGTCTGTTTGTGATCCTTCTAAAAACATCACCTTTGTTTTTTCTGAGTTACCCAAAGCTGGACTACTGACGCTTTTTGGCAAAGTGACAAACATGGATGCACCCCCAAAGTATCATTTGTGGGAGACCCTAATAAATATGCTCGTTATGGGGGGACACACAGGTGCTCCAGAGTCCAGATGTGTAAACAGCCTGCTTATTATCACTGTGTGAATGAATCCGGTTTGCCTTTCACATTCTAGTAAGGTTGAACAAAACACATCATTTTTACAACAAGGTTTATAAACTTTGTTTTACGCCAAATAGGCATGACCACGTGTGCTTTTCCTGGATCTGCGGAAACCCTCGGTTTTGGAGGAACAATGTTTACTACGAACGGAAAATACTACACTTTGCCAACTTGGAAACAGAAATTTGCCATCTTCAATAGTGCAACCAGGCCAAACAAGCACATGGCGAAAAACATGGCGAAAATTAATAAAGACAATTGCACCAAACACATGCAAATTACCTACTTTTGTCAATAATTTTCTTGATCTTCCTATATTACTCTGGCTCCCGCAATTTCAAGTCAGGCCACCTTTTCGGAGCTGCTCCTTGGACCTCCGGACCCCAAAATACTCATAAAGTTTCCTTAACACTTTGTCCATTATATGGGCCTTACTTCCGATTAGGGGTGTTGTATGGGCCATGATCTCCATCATAATCTTTCCTCCGTAGTATGTCCACCATCTCCACCATCTCTTCAAGTGACATATTTGTGGCTTCATAGCGTCTGGGCCTGGATCGTGACGTTCCCGCCTCCGGGCTTTCCTCGTCGGAACAGGGGTTATACCACGCCTCTGTGCGACGCCCATATTTAGTTTCACAATGATTAGAGGCGTGGAATAGAGGAAAAGGTCCATCATGGGCGGGCGAAAGGGCGGCATTTTACGCATGGCCAGGGTATATAAGGAGAGCGACGTGACTATGTTGGTTACGCGGAGTCAGGACGAGCGGACGTGACGCCCGGCATGAAATGACGGTAAATCTGAATATGGGCCCAGCAGAGGCCTATAGACTTGAGTCATGGATGGGGGGGTTTATATGTTGATTGAACCCTTGAGCAATTTTGAATCTTGGGGCCCCTCATGCCTCTCCATCTGCTCTGAGACATCTCCAAGGCCCCGTACACACGACCAAACATGTATGCTGAAACTGGTCCGCGGGCCAGTTTCAGCAGACATGTTTGGTCGGTGTGTGGGCGCGAGCGGGCCGAATTCCAGCAAACATTTGCCCGCCGGGGCCCTTTTCCCAGCGGACAAATTATCTGGACTTGTTTTAAAACAGTCCGCTGGAATCCTGCCCGCTCGGACATGTACGGTCGTCAGTACAGACCTACCGTACATGTCCAGGCGCCCGCCGTTCCCTCCGCATGCGTCGAATGACTTTGACGCATGCGGTGGAAGCATTTTAAAGGCAGGCCGCCCTCGGTCACCGAGTCATTGTCGCTGGCGACACCGGCGTCATCGCGCGGCGACACCGCGGACACGCCCCGCGTATTGTTTACGGCGCGGACTTCTGTACGATGGTGTGTAAACCATCGTACAGAAGCCCTCTGGCAGAAATGTACGGTGAAAACGGTCCGACGGACCGATTTCACCGTACAGGTTTGTTCGTGAGTACCCGGCCCAAGATATATATGTGAGACTGCAAAACATTTTTATTTTACTGTGTATCAGATCAGGCAACAAATGTGATTGTGGACACAGGTAATTAAGCAGTGTATAATCTCATCAATGCTGAGGGGCATGATATCTCTACATGAATGGTGCCTGGATGAATGCTCTCATTACTTTTGCATGTTATTATGCCACTTATTTAATGAAATGTAAACACAGGTAGCCGTATTCAGGTAGACTTACGACGGCGTATCAGTAGATACGCCGTCGTAAGTCTGAATGAGCGCCGTTGTATATTTAAGCGTATTCTGGAAACCAGATACGCTTAAAATTTGGCCAAGATACGACCGACGTAAGTCTCCTACGCCGTCGTATCTTATGTGCATATTTACGCTGGCCGCTAGGGGCGTATACGCGTATTTACGCGTTGAATAATGTAAATGAGCAAGATACGCCAATTAACGAACGTACGTACGCCTGTCGCAGTAAGATACGCCATTTACGTAAGACATACGCCGGCGTAAAGATAAACCACCAAAAATATGGCGCAGCCCATGCAAGGTATAGACGACGGAACAGGTATAGCTCGCCGCTAGATAGCGTTTATCAACGATTTCTCATTTGTCTATGCAAATGAGCCTGATACGCCGATTCCCGAACGTTTTGCACCGCCTCGTCGTAGTATCGTATGTTTCCGTAAGCGTAAACTTACCCCTGCTATATGAGGGGTAATGTTACGAAGGTCCGTCGTATGCATGTTAAGTATGGCGTCGGGACAAGCGTCGTCTTTTTCCGTCATTTACGTCGTTTTACTAAGTCGTTCGCGGAATAGGGCTTTACGTTAATGACGCTCACATCGGCTTCAATGACGTTTTCCGTCATGACTGGAGCATGCGCACTGGGCTATTTTTAACGGCCGGGGGCGCACTTAATTTAAATACAAGCCGCCCCCTTTGAATTACGCGGCCTAACGCCGGGCCATTTACACTACGGCCGCCGCAAACTACGGAGCAACTGCTTTGAGAATACGGCACTTGCTCCAGTAAGTTGCGGCGGCGGCGTGGTGTAAATGGCTTACGATACGCCGCCGCAGATTCTACGAGAATCTGGCCCACTCTGTTTGAAGGTCAAAAGATTGTGTGAAATTATTCTGGCATGCACAAAAGCTGACCTAGTGATTATATGTTTGTGTTTTTCTATTCTAGAAAAAAAAAAAGAAAATGCAACAATTAAACCTAACTGACAACCTCATGAGGTTCATTGACCAATACAGGATCCCCCTGTTTATGGGACGCAAGAAAAAATATAAAAATCAAAATCTGAGAAAGGCAACACTTTCAAATTTGCCAAATATATGCAGACCTGGATACCCAAGGTCACTTCCACCGTGATCCAGAGCAAAATCAACAATCTCAGGAACACCTACAGGAAGAGATATCTCAAGGTGCAGCCCTCTCAAAGGTCAGGGAGCAGCAGCAGATGAAGTAAAGGAGCCCAAGCTGTGGTACTTCAATTACATGCGGTTTCTGATGATCAGTTTTGAGGCCTGGGAATCACTTTTCAAGTCTTCCTTCCATCCTTCCTTCCAGCGTGCCTTCCAGCGTGCCTTCCACGGTTCCCCCCAACCCTGCAGAGTGTGACGAGGAGCTGGCTGACATCGAGGAGGCAGATCTGCGCATCTTCAGTGAGGTATATTAGTTTAAAACATATTTCTTGGCTGCTAATTATTGTTGGTTTAACAAGATGATTTTGTAACCAAAAAGGAAAGCTTGGGAAACACAAACAAATCTCGTGGGCAGAAAGAATTGTGTCAGGGATGCCACTGCAGGGGTCAGAATGAGAGTCTGTTCTATTTTTCAACCCCAAAAAAAGTCAAGAGCCTGAAAATGTGTGTGATTGATTTTGCTAAAAATTAAACCATGTCCCTTTTTCTACACAGGAAGAGATGAGCCAGAGGCGGCAGCTCTGGAAGGTGTCAGCCAGGAGGAGGAAGTGGTGAGTGGCAGCCAGGAGGAGGCTTGGCCGAGTGGCAGTCAGCTGGTGCCCAGGCCCAGCACTGTATCACAGGTGCCTCCCTTCCAGATGCGCCCACCGAGAAGAAAGAGGCGCTGGAACCAACTGGAGGAGGAGTCCCTGCAGGTCATCAGGGAGGCATCTGCAATAATGCGGGCCCCCCTTAACCCAGTTGAGAGCTATGGCTCCTACCTCGCCCACGAGCTGCAGACTTTGGGGAGGAACAATGGGGCCTGGCCAAAGACATGATGGGAAATGTGATACAGTGGGCAAGAAGGGACCAGCTGACTAGGACCACAATATTGTGGGACCCGGCCGCGGCTCCTCCTCCTCCTGATGCCACATTGTCACCACCCGCAAGGGGCCGTAGACGGGCCGTGGAAGTAACGCTGCAAGGCAGCCTGGAAGGAAGGCTGTAAGGAAGACCAGAAAGTGATTCCCTGGCTTCAAACTGATTTGGCCCCAAACTGAAGTTGTTGTAGTACCACAGCTTGGGGTCATGTATTACATCTGCTGCTGCTTCTGATTTCTGGGAATTGGGGAGCACATTGTCCTGATGTTGTTGCTTTTGTTCTGGATCATGTGGAATGTGCCTTGGTATCCAAAGTCTGCATATATTTGGCAGATTGGGCAAGTGTTGCCCTTCATGTTCTTTTTTTTTTTCTATTGCAGAATAAATGGCTATTTAATTTTAGTAAAATACTTGTCTATTGTGTTTTTCTGGAGAATAGCCATCAAACATTTCAGAAATACAGTGGGGCTGATTTACCAAGCCTGTGCGCCATGACTCACGGCACACAGGCAAGAGTAAAAGTGTTTTTGACATTTACTAAAGAAATACTCTGTCAGTGCAGCGTATATCTTTATTTACTAAAGTGCTCAGTGCGCCCAGGAGAGGGCACATTGAGCACTACTATAGACCTGGCGCACGGCATATTGAAATGTAAATAGCGGGGATTTGGGCGGGAGTTTATTAGGGGGGGGGTGGGGTGATGCAGGGGAAGTGTAGTGACATGTGGAAAATATGGACAGGATCTGTCTGGTCTAGATTATGACAACTAAAAAAAAACGCACCTCATCCCAAAGTAGTATGTAGAAGAGAAAAGCAAAGGTGGGACTGTAGCGGTGCTGACAATAAATAGCAAAATAATGGCATAAGTTTTAAATATTTATTAAAAGAGAATAGTGGTGCATCAAGCTACATAGCACAGTGTAGGCCACACAGACAGGCCTAACAAGTACAAAAATAACCTGATTATTAGCACAATCTTATAAAATTTCCAGCAACATAGAACAGGTAATATGCAAAGAGATCACAACCAGGTTGATGAGACCCAATATATTTCGCCCGGATGGGCTTCTTCAGGTGTATGGTTGAGATCGAAGTTCCGGTTCTAATGATGAAATACAGAAAATATATATTTATAAATACAGTAAGTACATACAGAGAAAAATTTATTCTTCTGCAAAGCATACCACAAAGTGCCAACCTGCTGGTCCGGAAAGAAGAAAAAGAGAAGGGGGTGACTGAGCACCCTAGTCACTTCCAAGTCAGATGGACAAGACCGCGTGACAGACGTTGTCGCCAACATGGGAGGACGTTTAGCATAGATGGGTGATAATCCACTGCCAGACAATGCCACAGGTGGAGGTCACAAAATCCCCGACCATAGGAGGAGAGGGGTTCAGGGGGAGATTGATGACCAGCTACAGATAGGGAAATTAATTGCCATAGATATATTAGTTCATAAATACATCTAAGTTATCATAAATAATTATGGAGAACTTCACTTACAGTGCTCAGTGAGCATACATAGCATCTGTGGAATGACCACCTATGATTAAGGCTGCAGGGTTCGTTTAAGAGAAGCTTACAAGAACGCCAATTCAGACACAGGAATTCTATGGTCAGAAAGAGAAAAAAAATTATAAAAAAGGGAGCTAAAGAAAAAGAAGGCAAGAAAATGTGTATATAGATAATAGTAAGCTGACTTAAATCTGACATTATATGGGACTTTAAGCATACAGCTGTCCACATAGGTAAGAAACCCATTCATTTAGAAAAGTCCAGAACTCATATTTTAATAAAAGCAATGAACAAGAATCTAGAGATGAGTCAGAGTATAACAAGGAAATAGACTTCAGCCCAGAATGTATAGGCAGAATAGTATGAATTGAGTCCATCAAAAGTACCTGGTTAATCACAGCTCAGTAGCATAGGTCATTCCAGCAGAGTGTACAGCACACTGAGGCTGCACACATAAGCCGGCTCCCTAAGTATCCCCCGCCCCTCCCACACGTCCGAGCGTCACAGGGGGCGCGGTCCGACGTGGGCGGACAACTGATGTCAGTGCGCATGCTCCTTCCACGTCCGACCACGTCCGACCTATAGCTACTGAGCTGTGATTAACCAGGGTACTTTTGATGACTCAATTAATTTTCCTTGCCTTCTTTTCTTTAGCTCCCTTTTTATCATTTTTTCTCTTTCTGACCATAGAATTCCTGTGTCTGAATTGGCGTTCTTGTAAGCTTCTCTTGACGAACCCTGCAGCCTTAATCATAGGTGGTCATTCCACAGATGCTATGTATGCTCACCTGAGCACTGTAAGTGAAGTTTCTCCTTACATTATTTATGATAACTTAGATGTATTTATGAACTATATATCTATGGCAATTAATTTCCTTCTCTGTAGCTGGTCATCATCTCCCCCTGAACCCCCTCTCCTCCTATGGTCGGGGATTTTGTGACCTCCACCTGTGGCATTATCTGGCAGTGGATTATCACCATCTATGCTGAAACGTCCTCCCATGTTGGCCGACAACGTCTGTCACGCGGTCTTGTCCATCTGACTTGGAAAGTGACTAGGGGTGCTCAGTCACCCCTTCTCTTTTTCTTCTTTCCGGACCAGCAGGTTGGCCACTTTGTGGTATGCTTTGGCAGAATGAATAAATTTTTCTCTGTATGTACTTACTGTATTTATAAATATATATTTTCTGTATTTCATCATTAGAACCGAACTTCGATCTCAACCATAACCCCTGAAGAAGCCCATCCGGGCGAAATATATTGGGTCTCATCAACCTGGTTGTGATCTCTTTGCATATTACCTGTTTCTATGTTGCTGGAAATTTTATAAGATTGTGCTAATAATCAGGTTATTTTTGTACTTGTTAGGCCTGTCTGTGTGGCCCTACACTGTGCTATGTAGCTTGATGCACCACTATTCTCTTTTTAATAAATATTTAAAACTTATGCCATTATTTTGCTATTTATTGTCAGCACCGCTACAGTCCCACCTTTGCTTTTTCTCTTCTACATGTAGTGACATGTGTTTGAATGTGTGTTGCGGGCCGAATTGAAAGTGAAAGTGATTTTAGGGAACCGATCCCCGTACGATTGCACAGTACGCCGGAACCTCGGGAGGTTCATTTGCATACTGGGCATGCGTACAGAGAAATTTCAGGGATTCCCGTGCGCCTTGTCAGTATGCCGAGAAAATCTTGGTAAATACCAAGCGGGAATCTCCGACCTGTTTTCAGCCTGCGCTGACCATGAAGAGGAACTCCGTGCCAAATTTCAAGCAAAAAACCGGCGCGAGTTCCCCTCCAGGTGCATACCAGGCTCTTAGGCTTGGTCTGGAACGTAAGGGGTTAAACCCACGCCGAAAACCAGCGCAGGGTTTTACGCCCAGATCCAAACCAAGCCCTCATCCCAAGCACGCAGTCTGGCCGGACAGGAATGGGGGTGGGGACGAGCGAGCGCCCCCCCTCCTGAGCCATACCAGACCGCATGCCCTCGACATGGGGGGAGTGTGTGCTTTGGAGGGAGGGGGGCACTGCCCCCCCACCCCAAAGCACTCTTGTCCCCATGTTGATTAGGGACAAGAGCCTCTTCCCGACAACCCTAGCCGTTGGTTGTCGGGATATGCGGGCGGGGGGCTTATCAGAATCGGAGAGCCCCTTAATAAGGGGGCCCCCAGATGCCGGCTCCCCACCCTATGTGAATGAGTATGGGGTACATCGTACCCCCTACCCATTCACCTGGTGGGAAAAAGTGTAAAATAAAAAAAAACGCACCACACAGATTTTTAAAATAATTTATTAGTCAGCTCCGGGGCCCCCCCTTTCTTCTTTAAGATCTTTCACAAGGGGGGTGTCTTCTCTCCCGATCTTCCGCCGGGGCCCTGGGCTTCGCTGATTTCTGCCGGGGGAGGGCGCCATCCCACCCCGGTCTTATCCGGTGCCTTCCCCCGGGGGCCCCCCAACCCATTTAAGCTCTTTAACATTAGGGGGGGGCATCCAGACTTTGGCGGGGGATGGCGTCTATCCCCTGGTCTTTTCCGGTGCCCTCCGCCAGGGCTCCGGTCTTGTTCCTTCGTCTTCTCTGCGGGGGGTGCGCCAACTCCCCGGTCTTTTCTCTGCTGTCTTGGCGTTCCCTCTTCTGCCTGTCTCCCCCGCGGAGCCAGGGCTTTCTTTCCGCTTTCTTCTTTGTTCCCTCTTCTGCCTGTCTCCCCCACGGAGCCAGGCTTTTTTCTCTGTTCCCTCTTCTGCCTGTCTCCTCCCGCGGAGCCAGGGCTTTCTTTCCGCTTTCTTCTCTGTTCCCTCTTCTGCCTTCTCCCCCGCGGAGCCAGGGCTTTCTTTCCGCTTTCTTCTCTGTTCCCTCTTCTGCCTGTCTCCCCCGCGGAGCAAGGGCTTTCTTTCCGCTTTCTTCTCTGTTCCCTCTTCTGTCTGTCTCCTCCGGGGACAGGGCTTTCTTTCCGCTGTCTTCTCCCTTCTCTTCCATTCGATGTTGACACAACGAGGTCCGGCGCTGAAAGGCCATCTGAGCGGTGGGCATTGACTTATATAGGGCAATGCCACCATGTGACCTCAACCCATGTAACATCACATTCCCTGGCATGATGGGAATGTGATTGTCACATGGGTTGAGGTCACATGGTGGCATTGCACTATATAAGTCAATGCCCACCGCTCAGACGGCATTGCAGCGGCCGGACCTCGTCGTGTCAACATCGAATGGAAGAGAAGGGAGAAGACAGCGGAAAGAAAGCCAGTCCCCCGGAGGAGACAGGCAGAAGAGGGAACAGAGAAGAAAGCGGAAAGAAAGCCCTGGCTCTGCAGGGGAGACAGGCAGAAGAGGGAACAGAGAAGAAACCCTGGCTCCGCGGGGAGACAGGCAGAAGAGGGAACGCCAAGACAGCAGAGAAAAGACCGGGAGTGGCGCACCCCCGCAGAAGACGAGAACAAGACCGAGCCCTGGCGAAGGCACCGAAAGACCGGGGGATAGGCGCGCATCCCCCGGCAGAAGTCGCCGAAGTCCAGATGCCCCCCCTAATGTAAAAGAGCTTAAATGGGTTGGGGGGCCCCGGTGGAAGGCACCGGATAAGACCAGGGTGGGATGGCAACCCTCCCCCGGCAGAAATCGGAGAAGCCCAGGGCCCCGGCGGAAGATCAGGAGAGATGACACCCCCCCTGTGAAAGAGCTTAAAGTAGAAGGGGGGGGGCCCGGAGCTGACTAATAATTATTTTAAAAATCTGCCCCCCTCCCTCAAAGCACACACTCCCCCATGTCGAGGGCATGCGGTCTGGTACGGCTCAGGAGGGGGGGGCGCTCGCTTCGTCCCCACCCCCATTCCTGTCCGGACCAGACTGTGTGACTGGGATGGGGGCTTGTCTGGATCTGGGGGGACCCCACGCTGTTTTTTTCGGCGTGGGTTTAACCCGTCACGTTCCAGGGGGCGTTTTAATTATTATTATTCATTTTTGTTACGTAATAATTCACTAAGACCTCCCCTTCAGCCTGGAAAGCATGAGTTCAGGGGGAAAAAAAATCACAGCTCTAATGCTTTCAGCAGCCATTGCAGCTTTGGTTCCTGCATGTGAGCTGAACTGAGCATGCTCAGGCAGTTAGAAATTTTTTACTTTCTTTTTGAGGGTGAAAATCACTTGGATGCCTCTAAGCATGCTCATAGAGCGTGGGTGGGTTAGTAATTTAAGGCTCATTCTTAACAGGTGTAACCACTTACAAGCTCACCCAAACTAGAGACTGAAATTTGTTCATGTAATTTCAATTGCTTCATTACTAGCACACAAGCACACATGTTATAAAAAGCGTGGACAGAGCAGTCCTCATCTGCCCTAAGAGGGGCAGGCTGGCAGGAATGTTGTTGCTAAACAGAAATGTGTTTTGGAGCATGTTTATTTTTATTTTGCCAATGTTTTTTGTTTTTAAATGATGTTCAATTTGATGTATTTGTCTCTGCTGCCTTATTTTGAAAAATATTTCTGAAGATGTTGGGACGGTTAACCTATGTTTATTTTGATTTTTTAAATTTATTTATGTTTGTGTGTGTATTTTTGTTTGTTTGTCTTTTTGCTTTCCCTGTTTTGTTGACCAATAAAAATTACTTTTGTCGGAACATTTGGGGTTAAAAGAATACACATAAGATCACACATTTGATATGTTCCATAGTGTTCCATATTCATAATATGTTTAGCAGAAGAGATGCCATTTTGTGTCTTAAAACTGTGAATAAGGCCTTGTTCCCAGAATGACCTATCTCTTCACAAGAAACTGGATGCCTATCTGTGCCATCTCCAAGGTCATATATCTTGGGGGTTTAACACTTAGAAGATAAGAGAATGATGAGGAATTCTGGTTTCATGGGAGATGAAAAGCCTGCACAGCATGACACGAAACTCAGCATTGTCTTTGCACTATGAGACTAAGGGGGCTATTCACAATCCCAGTGAAATTGTATATCTTAAATAGTATTGTATCTTTATAATGCCACAACAACAACATGTATATCAGTAATTCACATAATACTACTCGTTAATACATAGACAATACTAGGGTCCCAAAAATACAAGATCCTAAAATAACTGAATAGTATTAGGCTGCTTTGATCACATTCCGGCATCAGTTCAAGGAACTTTCCAAGGCATGTGTGTTGATCATAAAACCTTATCTCGATCATAACTTTAGACGTTGCCAAGATGTCTGACAACTGTTTGACATACAGGACAATTTATGGGGGGGTTTTATAGGCCCAAGTTAGAGAGGTCATAAGTCATGATTAACTCTGCTTGACCTCATCATTAGGAATAATTCCTTACACGCTACTGCCCCCTACAGGTTAATATCGGCATTGGTTCAATATAGACTTATCAAAACATATTATTATGTGACATCGGCAGTCATGTGATAGTGATGTGACACACCCACTTCTTGGGAGAGATAAAAAGTGATTACACCAGACAGGAGGGGATCTCTGATGGGAAGAGGCTGATGGGAGAGAGATGGCTGATCTCTGGAAGCTGCTCTGATCTCTGAAGGAAACTGGAAGACAGAGATTGACCGCAGACATGTAGCAAAGGTTCAAAGAGAGTCTTTCATTAGGACTCGCCCTTCTCAAGCAGAACTCTTAATTACTGGTAATGTATAATCTTGATTATGTACCTTTTTGGTAATTTGGAGATTTTCACATACACCCACACAACTAAAACCATGTAAATATACTTGGCAAATATAATTTGGGAGTTGGTTATGTCTACCTGCAGCATGACGTAATTGTATTCCAAATATTAAAGACATACGCATTACGTTTGTCTTTGAAAAGCTAAGTGCCAATGATGGTAAATCGGTTTTAGAGTGAGGGCGTATGTGAAGATATATCCTCACCAAATTTAACAAAAGCTTGTGTACAACATAACATTTGTTATGTACACATATTTAAGAAGCAGTAGCGAGAGATCTGTTTGTTATTGAGAAGAAATAATTCAATGTCAAGGTTATGTCACTAAAAGCTAAAATGTTTTAAATACGCCAAGATGATTTAAATATGAGAGCTATGAATGCCTTGTGATAATATTGTAAATAGTCTCTAAACATTCAACCATCGCTTATTTCTGATTATAGAAGCATATCAAAATTGTTGTAATACGAATTGTACCTGATTTTAGATTTTGCACTGTACCTTTAGTTAATAAATATATATATTTTAATATTCATTTGTATTGCTTGTCCTCAAAATAGCACGGATAAAAGAATTTTAGATATCTTGTATTGTAGGAAAATTGTATTTCTCCCAAAGCACAGATATACATATTTTCATAATACAATAATATTTTATAGTTCAGAATAAATATTCTGACGGTATATGTAGGCTCTATGCCGAGATACGTCAATGGTTCTGACATATATGGGGGCTCGTCCGGGATCTGTCAACGTTTGAGACAAGTAATATAATTGTGCAAAATTATATATATTTTGTCATTATTAATTTTTTAATTTTTTTTTTTGAAAAAAAATATTGATTTTTAAAAATTAATATTTGTATTGCCATTGTTAGATGCAATATTGAAAAATGACAAAGACTAAAGTCATTTTTAGTGCAGCCGGTCCTGCTGATGCAGAGACTGAAATTGGTCTGTATCACAGACAGTTTGCAAAATATCAGGTATTGTCTTCCATCAGAGAAGTATGGGTAATGAAGACAGAGCTTGGTCCCTATAAGTCAGCTGATGCTGCAATAAGGACAATGGGTACTTTCAAATTTAAGCCCAATCAAAGTACCACAGAACTTTTAAAAGTTCTCAAGAAAGCCCAGGCTGTTGTAAGAAGCCCAGATTTTGAAGCCATGAATTTTCCCGATTATTTGGTAAGGCTTTGCCAAATAAAATAAAGTCAAAATTATTATGGCCAGGGATTATCACCCTAAAAATGGATTGGTTTGGTTAAACAGAACACCATCCTTTTTACGGTTCTACAGAACCAGAGCTTCAAAAATAAATTTAAAAAGCCCGCTCAAATAATGGCTTAATAAGAACAAGAACAAAATTGAAGCTCCTCTCAATTAAAAAGTTACACTCAGTTCTAAAAAAAACTAGAAAGTGGAATCTAGCTGAGATGTTCAAAAATGTAAATGTCTGTTTAAAAGTTTTTTTTTTCTTTTCTTTAAAACTGAGTCTTTCACACCCTCCTTTGTGAAAAGGTGGGGGGTGAAATGAGCAGCCAAGACATGGCTTTGTAGAAACTGACAGGTTTAAGGAATGTCTGTGTGATACCAGTGGGGGGGCATTGCTCCATGCTTATACAAACACACAATACTGACAAAGTGAAACAAAAAAAAAAAAACTCCATGTCATTCATTCCAAGTATATGTGTTTTGTTTTTATATTGTTTTCCTTACAGGTATTTTGTAATAACAGGATACCATATGAATATATGGAATATTTCAAATAAATCCAAGCAATTATGTTATTTCAGAAATATTTAAAATAAATCCAAGAATTTATTTTCTGAAAAATACATCAGCTAAAATTATTTATTTTAAGCTGACTTGGTAAATATTTCAGCACTGCCCTGAAATCAAATAAAAATAAAAAGCCCAGTTGTATTTCAACTTAAAAGGGAATGAAGTAATTCATATTCCCACAGGTATAATCAATATGCCCACGATCGATTACAAATGGGTATCGATCTCCTTAACAATATTTATATCCTATTGTGATTTTATAAAAATAATAATGAGGCCATACATGTGAACCTTCTCGGTTCTCTCACATTCAGTGAGTATAAGTGAGATCCATATTTAGATGGCACCCTCATACAGGCATCTCCGATTTTCCCCAATATGAGGGTCAGACAGGAGGATCATACTAAAGTGTATGTCCCCTGGAATATAATAAGAGGTATGCTTGGAAGGTGATATTCTCAAATGCTCACATCCATACAGTGTATGCTGACTCTATTGAGCTTCGCAATTATACGTAATCCTACTGGGATTGTATGGTATTTTCCCCCCAGGTCAATGACCTGTGGAATATTTATGAGGTTCATATTTATGCCAGGAATATAATCACATTAGTAGAAATTATTAAAATAGTTGATCAATCCTAAAATAAATATTTAGGTATTCACACCCTTCAGGAAATGAATAAATAATCAGTCAATCATTTATTCCTGATAATCAATGACCCAATATATCATGTGTACATTGACAACGATATATTACATTGCTTTGTTATGCACATAGATCTGGTAAATACCAAAGTGGTCCAGATTAAAATAAAACCCAAGTAGTTTCATAAATGAACATGAAGCCCTAATATAATCTGGGTTACTGCCAGATGCAGTAAACATATTAGTACCACAAAGGTCATTACTCAGACAGGTACTAATACAGTTTTATTATTATCCGGCCATGTATAAAAAGGCCGAAGATTTTAAAAGAACCCTGCTGCATTAAAACGTTTCGCAGAGAGGATGTACACAGAAAAAATTTCAGTAAATTACACTCATGAAAGAAAAGTGTTCATGAAGTTTAAGAAAATATGTGTATGAAAAGATTCCTGTGATGTGGTATAAGACATACACATAGCCAGGATCCAATCTGATCCAAGCGAAAATGTACCTTGTGTTTAAATCAAACATTGTTGTCTTTCCCTAGCTGGCTATGTTTCGCTAGTGGAGACCATTAAGAATTTAAAGGAAAGGAGCTTTGTAGGATCAGTGCACCGGATCTTATGATAATCCTATACTTGATGGTCATTGCGTTTGTATGCTGATCTAAGACAGCTACATAAACAAGTATATATGTACAGCTAAGCTGTGCCATACATTGACCAATGCTTGATATAAAAATACAAAGCGCTAAGTATTTCACCACACTAAATGATGCCCAATGATGGTGAAACATTCAGGTAAGTCCTGAAGACCCATACAAGCTGGCAGTTAACGGTGGTAAGAAATAGTGCAACTGAAACAGAATGTAACTTGGCCAGATAAATTCATGTTTTGAATGTGATTTTGTTTCTGTTTGTTATTTTACATAAGGCCAAGGCCTGATATACCTTCAAGAAAAAGTTTAACATAGGTGGATGATATTTTTGTTGAATAGCAAAATGTTTGAAAAGCATATCCCAGGGTCCAGATATGTTCTTAACCAGTTGAGGGAGGCGGGTGTTTGAAATTTCATTTCAGGAAGACCAATGGTGTCGCTCCAAGCTTCATCTCCTGAGGCCTACGGTTTGCAGCCTAAGTCTCGCGCCAGAAGAAAATGGAGACTGTGATGAGGTCCAGAGTATCTGCCAATATCAGTGAATTGAGGACATGTTTGGGTATGGTATGAAATATGAAATTGTATGCTTGTCATCCTAGTTTCCAACCAAGAATGCTGGAAGGTAAGGTATAAGAAGAGACTTAACAGGATCAAGAGAATGTAATGTAATAAAATGACATTGTGATATTTCTCCAAATCTTATACTTCAGCATTAGTGTTGATCCTGCCATTCATGGCAGAATAATATTATCATTACATCGTTGATGATTTTTAGTTAATTAAAATATAGTTAACCAATCGCTATATCATATATATATAGCATATTTAGAAAATGTAAATCTTAATTAATAAGAATATGTATTCATACTGTCTATTTACTCCAATAGAAAAAGATTGACAATCCAGACCAGATCGTTGATTGGTAAAGGTGAAGTGATCTACCAAAGACGCAACGATCGCATGGATGATGTTAATCCTTGGCATCCCACTCCGGAGGGAACCGTCACCAAACCACACTCCAGACCAGATCGTTGATTGGTAAAGGCGAAGTTAACCACCAAAAAATACCGCGATCGTCTGGATGATGTTAATCCGTGATGCCCAGTTAAGGATGGAACCTGCCGCCACATCGAATCCTTCATCAGGAGTCATGAAGCGAGATGCTCCAGGATTCGTATTGTCGGAAAGAAAGATTTGTTGCAGAAGTCCCTTGTTCATTTGAATCCAAGAATATCCGTCGAAAGAAGGGATATTGAGTCCCATTTACAGCTTGTAACACTACAAGAGCGGATTCACTGAAGAGTTCTTCAATTGCTGGTTTTCCAGTTTTGTTTTTATTACATTTGAAATGGGGGGGTGACACCACCACTGCAACAGTTCATTTTGTTTTTATAAAGACTTGAACTCGTCAAGGAAGATCCAAGTCATACAAGAACACTCTTTATCATATGGACGAAGAGAGGAACATTTTTTTTTTTAGTATAAAGAAAAATAATAATGTGGCCATATCTTTTTAACCACTGATATTTCTTCGGACACCGTTTCTTAACCTGTGTTTGGCTATTCGCCACACTATGAAAGAACGTGGGGGGGATTTGTCGGAACATTTGGGGTTAAAAGAATACACATAAGATCGCACATTTGATATGTTCCATAGTGTTCCATATTCATAATATGTTTAGCAGAAGAGATGCCATTTTGTGTCTTAAACC
This sequence comes from Rana temporaria, assembly GCF_905171775.1. Taxonomy (NCBI): domain Eukaryota; kingdom Metazoa; phylum Chordata; class Amphibia; order Anura; family Ranidae; genus Rana; species Rana temporaria. Next base: position 383,516,583 of record NC_053489.1, on the reverse strand, counting down.
TGTGAATAAGGCCTTGTTCCCAGAATGACCTATCTCTTCACAAGAAACTGGATGCCTATCTGTGCCATCTCCAAGGTCATATATCTTGGGGGTTTAACACTTAGAAGATAAGAGAATGATGAGGAATTCTGGTTTCATGGGAGATGAAAAGCCTGCACAGCATGACACGAAACTCAGCATTGTCTTTGCACTATGAGACTAAGGGGGCTATTCACAATCCCAGTGAAATTGTATATCTTAAATAGTATTGTATCTTTATAATGCCACAACAACAACATGTATATCAGTAATTCACATAATACTACTCGTTAATACATAGACAATACTAGGGTCCCAAAAATACAAGATCCTAAAATAACTGAATAGTATTAGGCTGCTTTGATCACATTCCGGCATCAGTTCAAGGAACTTTCCAAGGCATGTGTGTTGATCATAAAACCTTATCTCGATCATAACTTTAGACGTTGCCAAGATGTCTGACAACTGTTTGACATACAGGACAATTTATGGGGGGGTTTTATAGGCCCAAGTTAGAGAGGTCATAAGTCATGATTAACTCTGCTTGACCTCATCATTAGGAATAATTCCTTACAAGCTACTGCCCCCTACAGGTTAATATCGGCATTGGTTCAATATAGACTTATCAAAACATATTATTATGTGACATCGGCAGTCATGTGATAGTGATGTGACACACCCACTTCTTGGGAGAGATAAAAAGTGATTACACCAGACAGGAGGGGATCTCTGATGGGAAGAGGCTGATGGGAGAGAGATGGCTGATCTCTGGAAGCTGCTCTGATCTCTGAAGGAAACTGGAAGACAGAGATTGACCGCAGACATGTAGCAAAGGTTCAAAGAGAGTCTTTCATTAGGACTCGCCCTTCTCAAGCAGAACTCTTAATTACTGGTAATGTATAATCTTGATTATGTACCTTTTTGGTAATTTGGAGATTTTCACATACACCCACACAACTAAAACCATGTAAATATACTTGGCAAATATAATTTGGGAGTTGGTTATGTCTACCTGCAGCATGACGTAATTGTATTCCAAATATTAAAGACATACGCATTACGTTTGTCTTTGAAAAGCTAAGTGCCAATGATGGTAAATCGGTTTTAGAGTGAGGGCGTATGTGAAGATATATCCTCACCAAATTTAACAAAAGCTTGTGTACAACATAACATTTGTTATGTACACATATTTAAGAAGCAGTAGCGAGAGATCTGTTTGTTATTGAGAAGAAATAATTCAATGTCAAGGTTATGTCACTAAAAGCTAAAATGTTTTAAATACGCCAAGATGATTTAAATATGAGAGCTATGAATGCCTTGTGATAATATTGTAAATAGTCTCTAAACATTCAACCATCGCTTATTTCTGATTATAGAAGCATATCAAAATTGTTGTAATACGAATTGTACCTGATTTTAGATTTTGCACTGTACCTTTAGTTAATAAATATATATATTTTAAATATTCATTTGTATTGCTTGTCCTCAAAATAGCACGGATAAAAGAATTTTAGATATCTTGTATTGTAGGAAAAATGTATTTCTCCCAAAGCACAGATATACATATTTTCATAATACAATAATATTTTATAGTTCAGAATAAATATTCTGACGGTATATGTAGGCTCTATGCCGAGATACGTCAATGGTTCTGACACTTTCAAATTTTGAAGTTTGTTTTTTGTTACTTTTTCATGCTACAGATTTTGACAGCTGCAGCTGAAATAGGTTTGGCCTAACAAATTAGGTTTGATTTTTGTCTAAGCTTCTTTCCTGGTGTGTAGGCATGAAAAGTTTGCTGCCATGTTTAATCACCAGGAAATTAAAGACAAAGTGGTAAGTATTTTCTTTTTACTGCAGTGATCCTCAGCCCTCAAGTACCCCCGACAGGACATGTTTTGTGGATTTCTCTTATCAAGAATTGCTGTCCAGACTGTCTTTTAAAGCACATGTGCAAGATGAAGGAAAACCTGCAAACGTGGCCTGTTGGGGGGGGGGGGGGGTATTGCTGGACAGGCTTGAAGTGCTGATTTACAGCACTGTGCTTAAATCTAGCACAAGGCAATCCTATTCTAATTGTGGGTGTTTGAGGGAAGCCAAGTGAGTGTTAGAACCCCTGCTTGTGTTTTTTTTTGGTTGAGCTTTGTGTCCCTTTTCTTAACATTGGCTTCACTTCCTGTCACACAGCTGAACAGGAAGTGAGGTTAAAACCCTACCAATGTCTTTTGTTGGGGTCAATCTAACTAGTGTCCCCATTAAGCAAATTGCACTGCTGTGTACACCCCAAATGATTAGTTAGATTGGGGTCTAGTAAAGGCAAAGCCACACTGCAGTACAAGCGTAGTCGCTGAAAATCAGAGAGGAAGCACACACGGTTTTAACATTCAATCCTGTAGAAGCAAAGTTTTTTGTTTTCTTCCTTGCTTGTCTACTTGTAATGCAAAGTGGATTTGCCTTTAGTAAATGGACCCCCAAAGTCCAAGATCCCTAATAATTTGGGGTGTACACAGCAAAATGCAATTTCCATAATGGGAAACTATTTAGATTGATCTGTGTCCCCAACAAAAGACATTAGTAAGGTTTTACCCTCACGTCCTGTTTGGCTATGTGACAGGAAGTGAATGAATTTGAAGTAGAAAGTGACAACATTTGTGAGGTGTCTTCACCCTATTAGGGGTGCAGACATCCCCCAAAAATGAGCAGATAATACTTATTTGCAAATTAAAGCGGAAGTAAACCCATCGATGTAACACTTAAAAAAACTGTTAACATTCCCGGCATGCCGGGAATGCTAACTGCACATTGGTTGTGCTCTCAACCAAACTGTCAAACCATCCAATGGCTGGTGTCATAACTGATCACATGTGCAGCTTCATGGCAGTTGAAGATTGAACAAAGGCCAAGATGGCAGCTTCCTTGGCTGAAAAAGATAGGAGGGTTTACAACCACTTTAAGAAAATTGTTTATTTAACATTGGGTGGTGTTTGTGGGGGTCCTAACACACACATTCATACATACATATTAGCAACGCTGTATCCTGGCCTATTGGCATGGTTATATTTTCTTAGGCCTCTCAATAAAACTCTCTGAAATTTGTGCTTAAACTAGAACTATAATCAACACTTTTTAATTTCTTTAATTTTGGATAGAGTGAGGGAGGGTTATAGGCCCTGTCAGTTTATTTTGTATTATCTGTGTCCAATTGGGGAGATTTCCCTTCATTTCCTGCCCCATAGCCAAACAGGAAGTGAGAGAAAAACTATTCAAATTAAGGGAATCCAGTGCCTCCTCCCCCCAGAACTAGTGTGTGTGTCCCCTGAAAATTCCTGGACGGGTCATACAAAAACAGGGTGTGGCCTTGACAGGAAGGGTGGGTCATTTTTCTATTAGGAGGTGCAGAAATGTAGTGAGGCCTAGGGCAGCACAAAACCTAATATTTATTACTGCATATTAGGGCTTATTTAGACCGGATCCGATTTACAGCATGTTTTTATAGTGTGGGAGGAAACCCACGCAGGCACAGGGAGAGCAAACTCCAGGCAGATGGTGTTACGGGTGGGATTCGAACCAGAGACCCTTTTACTGCTAGGTCAAAGTGCTATACACTACACCACTGTGCTGAATGAACATGATTGCAGCTGAAAGCATGAGATCTTTTTTTTTTTTCCAATACCATGCTTTCCAGCCTTGACCCCGCCTCTCTCCATAAGAGGGGCTGTCACACACTAGTCCTATTACAAGGGATGTTTACATTCCTTGTAATAGGAATAAAAGTGATCCAAAATAAAAAAAAGGGACAAAAAAGTGCAAAAAGAAAAATATTAGGTAAAAAAAATAAAAAATAAATAAAACGCCCCTGTCCCTAGTAGCTCGCACTCAGAAGCGAACATGCATGTAAGTCCCGCCCACATATGTAAACACCATTCAAACCACACATGTGAGGTATAGACGCGTGCCTTAGAGCGAGAGAACTAATTCTAGCCCTAGACCTCCTCTGTAACTCTGAACTGGTAACCTGTAAAAAAAAAATCAAGCATCGCCTATGGATATTTTTATGTCCCGAAGTTTGGCGCCATTCCATGAGTGTGTGCAATATTAAAGCGTGACAAGTTAGGTATCTATTTGCTCGGTGTAACATCATCTTTCACATTATCCATAAAAATTGGGCTAACTTTACTGTTTTGTTATTTTTTTAATTCATGAAACCGTTTTTTTTTGGGCCAAAAAAAAAGGCGTTAGAAAAATTATTGCGCTGAAGGGGCTGGTAATTTAATTTGGGGGTACCTCCACACATTTTTTTTTTTATGAATGAATCCCTTTAGAATTGCCAGAGCCGACAATTCGTTATTGCCGCGTGTGAATTTTAAATGACTTTTTTCCTTCTGAATGTCATTTTGTGCAGGGACAGTTCTAAGTGCGTGAAAAATGCGCTATTTCACATGCTGACTTTACACCCCCCCCTAGGTACGAAATTTAAAGGAATATTTCACTTTTATTGTTTCACTTTAAGCAATAATTATATACAGTTGGAAATCAAATAAAAAATGACCGCCACTTTATTCCCTAGGGTGTCTGCTAAAAAAATATATATAATGTTTGGGGGTCCTGAGTAATTTCCCAGGAAATAAATATAATTTTTACATGGAGAGAAGTGCCAGAAAAGTGCGGTATGGAAGTGGTTAAAGTGAAACAATAAAAGTGAAATATTCCTTTAAATTTCATACAGGGGGGAGGGGGGGGTACACGCATGTTTCCCGTGCTTAGAACTGTCCCTGTACAAGATGTCATTTCTGAAGTGAAAAAAAAGTAATTTAAAAGTACTCATGGCTATAAAGAATAGTCATTGCTCATTAAAACTAAAAAAAAAAAAATGTGTGGGGGTTCCACCAAATTAAATTACCAGGCCCTTCAGGTCTGGAATGGATATTAAGGGGAACCCCGCCGTTAAAAAAAAAATTACGTGGGGTCCCCCCAAATATCCATACCTGGCCCTTCAGGTCTGGTGTGGATTTTAAGGGGAACTCCACCCCAAATAAAAAAAAAAATGTCGTGGAGTCCCACTAAAAATCCACACCCGACCCTTATCCGAGCATGTTAACCTGGCCGGCCGCAAAAAAGAGGGGGGGACAGAGTGCGGGCCCCCCCTCTCCTGAACCGTACCAGGCCACATGCCCTCAAAATGGGGAGGATGTCCCCATGTTGATGGGGCCAAGGGCCTCATTCCCACAACCCTTGCCCGGTGGTTGTGGGGGTCTGCGGGCTTATCAGAATCTGGAAGACCCCTTTAACAAAGGGGACCCCCAGATCCCAGCCCCCCCCCCTATGTGAAATGGTAATGGGGTAAAAACTTCTTTCAGCGGTTCTTCTTCTTCTTTCATTCGGGTTTCTTCCTCTGCTTCTTTCTTGGGTCTTCTTGTCCACATCTTGCCCGACGTCTTCTCCCATCTTCTTCTCCGTCCGTCGGCCTTCTCGTCCACATCTTCTTGTTCTTCTGGGCGCTGCGCTTGAAATTGAAGAACCCGCCCCCCTCTGACGCCACAGGTAAACTCATATGAAAGTCCGCGTGTGGTATATGTGCGTCAGAGGGGACGCAGCGCTTGAAATTGAATTTGCCACCGTGTGCCGCTCCTGGGACCTGCCCCCCTCTGACGCCACAAGTAAACTCATTAGAAAGTCATGTGCGTCAGAGGGGGGCGGGGTCACATGAGCGTCACACGCGAATTCAATTTCAAGCGCTGCGTCCGGGGAAGAAAAAGATGTGGACGAGAAGGCCGACGGACGGAGAAGAAGATGGGAGAAGACGCCGGGCAAGATGTGGACTAGAAGGCCGACGGAAGGAGAGGAACATGGGAGAAGACGTCGGGCAAGATGAGACGAGAAGACCCAAGAAAGAAGCAGAGGAAGAAAACCGAATGAAAGAAAAAAAGAAGAACCGCAGAAAGAAGATAATAAAAGATTTGTCAAAACCGGCTACTGTAATTTTTAACACTTTTGACACTTTTTTTGGTGAAATGGTAGGGGTACAATGTACCCCATTACCATTTAACACAGGGGGGGGGGGCAGGATCTGGGGGTCCCCTTTGTTAAAGGGGTCTTCCAGATTATGATAAGCCCCCCGCCCGCAGACCGCCACAACCACCGTGCAAGGGTTGTGGGGATGAGGCCCTTGTCCCCATCAACATGGGGACATCCTCCCCATGTTGAGGGCATGTGGCCTGGTACGGTTCAGGAGAGGGGGGGCCGCACTCTGTCCCCCCCTCTTTTCTGCGGCCGGCGAGGTTAACGTGCTCGGATAAGGGTCTGGTGTGGATTTTTAGGGGGACTCCACGCCATTTTTTTTTATTTGGGGTGGAGTTCCCCTTAAAATCCACAGCAGACCTGAAGGGTCTGGTATGGATATTTGCGGGGAACCCTACGTCATTTTTTTTTTACGGCAGGGTTCCCCTTAATATCCAATCCAGACCTGAAGGGGCTGGTAATTTAATTTGGGGGTACCCCCACACATTTTTTTTTTATGAATGAATCCATTTAGAATTGCCAGAGCCGACAATTCGTTATTGCCGCGTGTGAATTTTAAATGACTTTTTTCCTTCTGAATGTCATTTTGTGCAGGGACAGTTCTAAGTGCGTGAAAAATGCGCTATTTCACATGCTGACTTTACACCCCCACCTAGGTACGAAATTTAAAGGAATATTTCACTTTTATTGTTTCACTTTAAGCATTATTAAATTCACTGCTCCCGAAAAAACGTCCGTTTTTAAAAATAAAAAAAACATTGCCCTGTTTTGCGCATGTCCTCAATTTGGTGGTGCAGCGGTTCTTGGGCAGGTACCCGGGCTTACAGGATGTCCTGAAGCAGGCCAGGAAAGTCTGTGTGCATTTCCGGAGGTCATATAATGCCACTGCTCGGCTCACAGACCTCCAAAGGGAATACAACCTGCCCAAGAACCGACTAATCTGTGACATGCCCACCAGATGGAACTCTACGTTGGCCATGCTGCAGCGGCTGCACACGCAGCAGAGGGCCATCAATGAGTACCTGTGCCAATATGGCAGCAGAACTGAGTCAGGGGAGCTTGGTTTTTTTTCACCACGTCAGTGGGCCTTGATCAGGGATGCATGCACTGTCCTGTCACCATTTGAGGAGGCCACGAGGATGGTGAGCAGTGACAGTGCATGCATCAGTGAGACTGTCCCTCTTATTCACATGTTGGAGCACACGCTACGTGGAATAATGGACAAGGCCCTTGAGGCAGAACAGAGGGAGGAAGAGGAGGACTTCCTTACCTCTCAAGGCCCCCCTTTATCCAGACACTGTTCCTGCTTGCCCACCTGGCACACAGGAAGAAGAGGAGGAGGATGAGGAGGAGGAGGAGGATGATTGTATCATCAGCATGGAGGTGGAGCCTAGCACTCAGCATCAACAGCAGCAGTCTTCAAGGGATCATTTACAGTCCCAAGGAACACGTGGACTTTTACGTGGCTGGGATGAGGTGGCTGCGGATCCTGTCGTCCTCAGTGACCCAGAGGACTGTGCCCCGAATGCCTCTGCAAACCTACGCTGCATGGCCTCCCTGATCCTGCAAAGCCTGCCTAAGGATCCTCGTGTATGTGCTATCAAGGAGAGGGATCATTACTGGCTGGCAACTCTCCTTGATCCACATTACAAGAGTAAGGTAGCGGACCTTATGTTGCCATCGCAGAGGCAGCAGAAGATGAAACTTCTGCGGGAGGCCTTGCAGAAGGGTCTGTGCAATGTGTTCCCAGAACCGGGGGGATTACCAAAACCTGGCCCTGGACAACGTCTTGCTGAGGCTTCGGTGAGTCAGAGAAGGAGCGGTGGAGAAGGTGGCCGTCTGACCGATGCGTTCAGACAATTTTTTACTCCGCAGCCCCAAGGTCTGACCGGTTCCAGCAACCATCGCCAGCATCTGGTTTACATGGTCCGGGAATACCTAGGGGCAAGATCCGACTTGGACACCTTCCCCACTGAAAATCCTCTGGCTTACTGGATCTTGAGGATGGATCACTGGCCAGAGCTTGCACAGTACGCAATTGAGCTACTGGCTTGCCCTGCATCCAGTGTTCTTTCAGAACGCACATTCAGTGATGCTGGAGGCTTTGTGACCAATCACAGGGTGCGCCTCTCCACCGACTCTGTTGATCGACTGACCTTCATCAAAATGAATCAGGCTTGGATTAACACCAGCTACCAATCACCTGATGCTAATGTTACTGAATAAGAATTTTTTGTTGAAATGTCAGCTCCCTTTGAGACTGCGTATGCTGATGCTGAGTGACTGTCCTCGTATGCTGCTGATGGAATATCCTTCTCCTCCTCACTTTTCTTGCTGATAGCTAGTAAGAAATTTTGTTTTTCTGGGCTCCGCCACCAGTGCCTAAGGCCTAATTTTTCTGCCCCTGTTTAACAGGGGCGCCTAATAACAATTTTTGATGCAATACTTTGCACGTGGCTCCTTGTTGCGCTCCAATTACAGTTAATGGGAGGGGTTGCAGTGTTGTCTTGTGCCTAAGTCCCAATTTTTCTGCCCCTGTTTAACAGCGGCGTATAATAACAATTTTTGATGCAACACTTTGCACGTGGCTCCTTGTTGCGCTCCAATTACAGTTATTGGGAGGGGTTGCAGTGTTGTGTTGTGCCTACGGACACATTTTTCTGCCCCTGTTTAACAGGGGCATATAATAAAAAATTTTGATGCAATACTTTGCACGTGGCTCCTTGTTGCGCTCCAATTACAGTTATTGGGAGGGGTTGCAGTGTTGTGTTGTGCCTAAGGCCTAATTTGTGTGCCCCTGTGTAACAGGGGCGTCTAATAATAATTTTTCATGCAATACTTTGCACGTGGCTCCTTGTTGTGCTCCAATTACAGTTATTGGGAGGGGTTGCAGTGTTGTGTTGTGCCTAAGGACACATTTTTCTGCCCCTGTTTAACAGGGGGCGCCTAATAACAATTTTCAATGCAATACTTTGGACGTGGCTCTTTGTTGCGCTCCAATTACAGTATGTTTGAGGGGTGCCCTTTTTTCTACAATTTTGCTTTTTCAAAAAAATAATGGCCCCCCACCACCCCTAAAATAATTGAGATATTGTTGCCACACAGCACGTGCGCAAGCAGTATTAAATTACTTTGTTCTTATAATAATTTCATGTTGTGCATTGACATTTATAAACACGTGCCACTACTATAGACACACAGCAGGTGTGATATTTAAAGGAATTTTTCAATTTTTTTTCACTTTAAGCTTTATTAAAATCGCTGCTCCGGAAAAAACTGCAGTTTTTAAAAGTTTTTTTTCCATTGATACATGTTCCCTGGGGCAAGACCCGAGTTCTGAAAGACGTTTTCCAACATTAAATTGAATATTGGTCTTTAAAATGAGCGTTTTTGAATTCGAACGTTGGAGTCCCATAGACTTCAATGGGGTTCTAAATGTTCGCGCAAACCCGCGGTCTGTTCGAACGTTCTGGTGCGAACCGAACCCGGGTATGTTCGGCTCATCCCTAGTCCCAGTACAGAACAGTACATGCAAATAAAAAGAACACACAACAGGATGGTGTAATACTGGTAAACAGGGAGCCTAGCGCGCAACCAGCGCTAAATGCACTCACATAACATATAAAATATGAGGCTTATCTCCACGAGCAGCGAGCTCGTCAGTGTCCTGCTTCTCCTCTCTCTCCAAGTCTCCCGTATATCAAGCTGGGGGTACTAAATGGCTCGAGCGGCAGTGTCACAAAAAAGGAAGAGGGAAGGAGGGCACATCGCATAATCCAGTAAAACAGGCAAATTGGCATGGTATCCACGAGTAGCGAACTCGTATTGCTGTCCGTCAGATGCTAGAGGTTGTCCAGCGCTCCAATCCCGACGCGTATTGTCACACCACGTGACTTCATCATGAAGTCACGTGGTGTGACGATACGCGTTGGAATTGGAGCGCTGGACAACCTCTAGCATCTGACGGACGGCAATACGAGTTCGCTACTCGTGGATACCATGCCAATTTTACCTGCTCAAATGTGAGTTTTTATGCGTTTTTTTTAATAAAATCTGCCTGTTTTACTGGATTATGCGATGTGCCCTCCTTCCCTCTTCCTTTTTTGTGACACTGCCGCCCCCCCCCCCCCCCCCCCGATTGCCCTCTCCGAAGCGTCTACTTCCAGGACGTTGGGTAGTGCCGGGTCTGGATGGCTTAGTACAGGAGTAGATGTAAACAGTCCTTTAAGGCCTCGTACGCACGATAGGTTAACCAGAGGACAACGGTCTGAAGGACCGTTGTCCTAGGTTAACCTATGAAGCTGACTGATGGTCCGTCGTGCGTAGTACACACCATCAGTTTAAAAAACTATCGTGTTAGAACGCGGTCACGTAAAACACAACGACGTGCTGAAAAAAAACGAAGTTCAATGCTTCCAAGCATGCGTCGACTTGATTCTGAGCATGCGCGGGTTTTTAACCGATGGTTTTGCATACTAACGATCGGTTTTGACCTATCGGTTAGCAATCCATCGGTTAAATTTTAAAGCAAGTTGTAATTTTTTTAACCTAAGGTTAAATAACCTATGGGGCCTACACACGATCGGTTTGGACCGATGAAAACGGTCCTTCAGACCGTTGTCCTCTGGTTAACCTATTGTGTGTATGCAGGGCCGTCTTATCGAGCGGGCACACCCGGGCACAGCCCAGGGGCCCCACGTGGTCTTAGGGCCCTGCAGGATGCGGCAGTCAGCAGAGCTGAAAGAACAGCAGCAGACAGTGTCTGGTCTCTCTGCACAGTGGAGTGCTCAGCGCAGGGGCTGCCTGGTTAGGGAGACAGTGGGGAGTGGGGACTGAGTGTCGGACGCCTTCTTTTAATGTGATTGATTCTGCCTGCAGGGAAGGGGGGCTGGCAGCTGTGTGTCACTTATCTCTCTCCTCTGTCCTTCACCTTCCTTCACTTCTCGGCACTCGGCAGAAGCTCCGCCTCCACGGTCTCCACACGGCAGCAGGTTGGGACTCCACAGTAACAGTTAACTGTGAATGTGCTGCCTTGCTATCTGCCTGTGCCATTACTGCAGTCTGCAGGTCTCGGTCTCGCATATATATTATCACACAGCCGGATTCAGAGTGAACAGCACAGACAGGACCTTCAGTGTTCTGAAGACCCATGCAAACTGACCAATCCCTGATTTCCTGCTGTGCCCACTGCCCAGCCATGTTAGAAACCCCACCCCCTGATGTGCACACAGCATGGTGCTAGGTGTGTGTGCAGCTGCCACATGAAAATTGGAGGAGACTAGAGGCTGCAAAATTGGTAAGTCCACTGTCCAAAGTGACACCCCCTTTAACATCAACAAATGTCCTTCTCCGTTGCTCTGAGGTGGTTCACACTATGCAATGCGGGAACTGCATGCAAGTTTGAACGGGAATCGCACCGCATTCCTGTTCAAATCACATGCGATTCTTCAGCAGTGCGAATTAAACCATTAATTCTGCATGTCTCAAATCGCACCAAATCTGCACCAAAGTGTTGCAGGACCCTTTTTTTTTGGCCACCCCTGAATAAATTCTACAAATCACACTGCATTTTGCGAACTGATTTCAGTGTGTCGTTACCTTAACACACACCTGCACCGGTTCGCATAAAGGGGGTGTGATTTGGATGTGGTGCGGAATCTGCACAGAATTTGTTGCAAATTCACAGCGCAAAAGTGTGAACTGGCACTTAGTCTTTAGGGCCCCTTTCACACTGGGGCAGGAGGCGCAGTGGCGGTATAGCGCCGCTAAAAAAAGCGGCACTATACCGTCGGAATTGCCACGGTATTCAGCCGCTAGCGATGCGGTATTAACCCCCGCTGTCGGCCGATAACGGGTTTTTATCCCGCCCGCGATGCGCCTCTGCAGAGGCGCATTGCAGGCAGTATTACCATGGATTCCTATTGTTTTCAATGGGAATTAGCGGTGAAGGAGCGGTATACACGCCACTCCTCTCACCGCTCCAAAGATGCTGCTGACAGGAGATTTTTTTATCTCCTGCCAGCGCATCGCCTCAGTGTGAAACCCCTTGGGCTTTCACATTGAGGTTGCTTGGCAGGAGTTTTTCAGGCGGTATAGCAGCGCTATTTTTAGCGCTGTACCGCCTGAAAAATTCCTCAGTGTGAAAGGGGCCTTACTGTATAAAACTGCTGCACTGCAGTGGCAGCTGATGCTCTAAATTTTTTGGGGGAGCAAACAAACTGAAAAGAAAAAACAAACATAAAACGCAGCCACTGTGACATCAAACGCAGCCACTGTGACATCAAACGCAGACACTGTACCCATCAATTGCCACCACTGTACCTATCAAATGCATCCACTGTACCCATCAATTGACACCACTGTGCCCATTAAACGCAGCCACTGTGCCCATGAAACGCAGCCACTGTGCCCATGAAACGCAGCCACTGTGCCCATAAAACGCAGCCACTGTACCCATCAATTGCCACCACTGTGCCCATTAAACGCTGCCACTGTGCCCATCAAATGCAGCCACTGTGCCTATCAAATGCAGCCACTGTGCCCATCAAACGCAGCCACTGTGCCCATAAATTGACACCAGTGTGCCCATGTCAATTGGCACCAGTTTGCCCCATCAATTGCCACCAGTGTGCCCACCTGCCTGGCACTTACCTGTCTCGGGTCACGGCGCTGTCCTCCACGCTCCCTCTGAGTCCTCGATGTCTTCTCCTGTCCTCTTCTGCTATGATTGGACGCCAAATAGGCTTCCAATCACAGAGCCTATCGTTTCAGCCAATCAGGTGACAGGTAACCAGACCCGGTGCAGCTGACTGGCTGAGAGTCAGGTCAGTGTTAGGGAAGCGATTTATTCGCTTCCCTAACACAACACTGTGTAAACAGCAAACGCACAGCATTGCGCCCACTGTTTACCAATTTGTAAGCCTATTAGAGCCTACGGGCTTTAATCAGGATGCCTATTAGAGCCCATGGCTCTAATCAGGCACTTCCAAAACACCCCCGCCGCTGTAATTCAGATGCCCAGTGCCCGACAAGGGGCCGGACACCTGAATAGGGGGCGGCAGTGGCAACAACAGATAGGTTCATGCAATGCATGAATCTATTGGTGATTGACGGGAGAGAGGGGGCGGCGCTCCTGCGCCCTCTATGGACGCACTGCCACTGTGGACATGGCTTGCTTTTCAGAGGTATTAGATGGGCGGTGAAGAGGTGTTATCCTCACCACCTATTTTAACCCACTAAAAGCTGCATCAACCCCACCAAAACTATGTGCAATAGAAGGTTGCAGCACAGACTTATTTGATTTGGTTGCATTTGGTAAACAGTAGTGCCCACCAAATGCAACTGGTGATATAATTTTTGCTGCACAAGGTCACTAATCAAAGCATTGTGGCTCCAGCATGTATACATCCCCCCAGCTGCTGCCTTGTCAGCAATTCACCCAAGCTGCTGCATTACAACATGCTGTACTTTCTTTTTTAACCACTTGCCAACCGTATACTGTGTATCTGTGTGTGTATATATATAAGAAGGCCAGTATGGTGGCCTGAGTTTATGGGAGGAGCCCGGAGGGTATTAAAAGCAGCCCACTCACACATGCTCTTTGTCGGTTCAGTACTACACGTCACTGGGCCGACTCTTCCCAGCTCACCTCATGTCCATGAGTCTGCGCATTCGACATCGCAAGCACTTTGCGGCTTCTCCCTTCATGGTCTTCGCCGGCGGTTCCCGCTTACTGTCGCAGGTAGGATTCAAACCTTTTTCGTATCTTGTGCAATCTTGCAATTCGTTATGCTTCCTATCCTGCATCCCTTTTGGAAAAAACCTGCCTCTGAGTTATTGTTGCTCATGTTCTAACATCATTCGGCTCAGGCGTAGTACATTTGTAACTTCCTTCTGCCAAACATACGATTCATTTGTAAATCCATTTGGAGATTGACATGTGTTTGTATGGGTTCTTTGGCAGATTGAGGTGGTAATTGGACTCACATGGTGCCTTGTCTGCACTTGATTAGCCTGGGGGGATGGGTGGTTGGTAGGTGTTCAGTTTCAAAGCAAGGGGTAGCATACACTCTACAACCAATTCGTATCAGATTCGTTCAATACTCCTTACTATCAATTCGTATCGGATTCATTTCATGCATTTTACAACCGTTTTGTATCAGATACATTGCATACTTTCTACCGTTGTCATTCATTGTTTCCCCCATGTCGTGTGTTTTAGTTCCCGCAGCGGGAAACTTACGAATTGCTTGTACACGGTTCTTCTCTCTCATTTATTTACCAAAGTTATTGCCTGTGGGTCATGCATGGCGCCACACCACACTCTTGGGATGTGTTGCACATCCACTCCAGTCCAAAGCAAACCCAGTCGCACGTTCACTGTCCCAGGTAGGATTCGTTAGCTTGTTTGTCATGTCAAATTCGTGGCCACTCATGGTGTCACCTGTACCATATGTTTGGTTCCCGCAGTGGAGCTTACAAAGCATTGATACGCACTTCTCGTGTTCTATTTTCTACACCAAACCTCGTTGTTTTGCCCCATGTACGGCATCACACTACACATTCCCGACATGTTTCACTCCAGCCACAGTCCGCCGCAACATCACTCGCATGGCCCACTGTCGCAAGTAAGATTTGTTATTACATTCTTTATGTCCTATCAATTTGCTACCATTCGTTGTCTCCCATATCGTTCATTAGTGGCCCCTACGGAACCTACAATTCAAACAGGCGTTGTCCTTCTACCTTATACTGCTTGCTTAAGGTACAAACAAACCAGGTGTTTCTATCCTTTCTCAGTAACCCAATTCTTAATGATTGAGACCTTGCAACCATGCAAATCATCTCAGCAGTCTGATACCCTTGTTGAGACCCTTGCAACACATGACCCTTACAAAATGCAAAAAAAAAAAGCAAAAAGAAAAAATATATATAAAAACGCAAAACAAAAAAAAAAATTGCCACCACGTAATCTCAGCTCAGCAACCTGACACCTGTTGAGACCGTTGCAACCACGCAAAATTCGTCTCTGCAGCCTGACACCCTTGTTGAGACCCTTGCAAACGCAATAGCGTCTCAGCAGCCCCACACCCATCGAGACTCTTGCAACCACACAAAATCCTCTCAGCAGCCTGACACCCTTGTAAAGACCCTTGCAACACATGACCCTTACAAAACGAAGATATATATATATATATTTAAAAACGCAAAAAAAAAAAAAATATATATATATATATATATATATATATATATATATATAAAAGTGCAAAAAAATGTAAAATTGCCACCTCACAATCTCGGCCCAGCAACCTGACACCTGTTGAGACCATTGCAACGATGCAAAATTGTCTCAGCAGCCTGCCACCCTTGTTAAGACCCTTGTAACACATGACTCTTAGGCCCTTTTCACACTACAAAATAAATCCGTTTTAATAATCCGTTTTAAAATCCGTCAGATAATGTTAAAAAACGGAAGTTATACGTCCTTTATAAAATATCATTAAAGTCTATGGGATTTTTTTATGTTCCGTAAAGATCCGTAATAGTCCGTTATAACATACGGACGTTAGTTATAACGGAATATGTGACGGGTCTTGCACTATTTTTTGTCAATTTTTTGTCCGTTGCAAGTAACGGATATATTAACGTCCGTTATATTTTAACATTGAAGTCTATGGCACATGGACGTTAGTAAATGTCTCCGTAAATGTCCGTTATGTTAACGGACGTTAATTTTACTGAGCATGGATATTCAGGGGAACCCCGCTGTCAATTTAAAACAAAAATGACGTGCGGTTCCCGGTAAATATCCATAACCAGACCCTTCAGGTCTGGTATGGATATTCAGGGGAACCCCGCCGTCAATTTAAAACAAAAATGACGTGCGGTTCCCCCTAAATATCCATAACCAGACCCATTATCCGAGCACGTTGACCTGGCCGGCCGCAGAAAAGAGGGGGGGACAGAGTGCGGCCCCCCCTCTCTCCTGAACCGCACCAGGCCACATGCCCTCAACATGGGGAGGATGTCCCCATGTTGATGGGGACAAGGGTCTCATCCCCACAACCCTTGCCCGGTGGTTGTGGGGGTATGCGGGCGGGAGGTTTATCAGAATCTGGAAGACCCCTTTAACAAAGGGGACCCCCAGATCCTGACCCCCCCCCCTGTGTGAAATGGTAATGGGGTACACTGTACCTCTACCATTTCACGAAGGAAGTAAAAAGTATTGTAAAAAAAACACACTGACACAAAAGAATAAAGTCCTTTATTAAAAAAAAAAAAAAAAACTCCAGCGCTGAAAAATCCACTCGTTCCCGGCTTCCAGCGTTGTCCTGATCCTGCGACGGGTGCGGGTGATCTCCCGCGATGAGAAGATCCAGCGTCGGGTGATCTCCGCTCCGGCGATGTGAAGATCCATCCATCCGGCGCAGCAGCATCCCGGACCTCCTCTCACCGCTGGGCACAGCCCAGCGAATGAGCGGCTGAAGCTGTGACATTTCTTATATAGAGGAGGCAGAGCCACCCGTCACGTGACCCTGCCCCCTCTGACGTACCTCTGCTACATCACTGGGGAAGACCAAGAAGAGGAAAGACCTTTCCTCTTCATGGTCTTCCCCAGTGACACTCATTTGAGACCCTTGCTAAATGTAATATCATCTCAGCTACCTCACACCCGTTCAGACATTTGCAGCCATACAAAGTCGTCTCAGCAACCTGACACCCATTCAGACCCTTGCAGCCATACAAAGTTGTCTCAGCGGCCGACACTCATTTGAGACCATTGCAAAACGCAACATCGTCTCAGCAACCCCTCAGGCCCCATACTCACGACCAAACATGTCTGCTGAAACTGGTCCGCGGGCCAGTTTCAGCAGACATGTTTGGTCGTGTGTGGGCGCGAGCGGGCCGAATTCCAGCAAACATTTGTCCGCCGGGCCTTTTCCCAGCGGACAAATATTCCTGGACTTGTTTTAAAACAGTCCGCTGGAATCCTGCCCGCTCGGACATGTACGGTCGTCAGTACAGACCTACCGTACATGTCCAGGTGCCCGCCGTCCCTCGCATGCGTCGAATGACTTCGACGCATGCGTGGAAGCATTTTAAAGGCAGGCCGCCCACGTCGCCGCGTCATTGTCGCGGCGCGGCGACACCGCGGACACGCCCCGCGTATTGTTTACGCGCGGACTTCTGTACGATGGTGTGTACAACCATCGTACAGAAGCCCTCTGGCAGACATGTACGGTTAAAACGGTCCGACGTACATGTTTGCCCGTGTGTACCCGGCCTCACTTGTTGAGACCCGTGCAACCACACAATGCCATCTCAAAACAAACCTCATAATCATCGAGACCTTTGCAACCACGCAATATCGTCTCCGCAAACCAGACTGAGACCCTTGCAACCACGCAACGCAGTGTCAGCCGAGCCACCAAAGGCTTTTGCAGCCATTTTTAGGCCGCCACTGGTTCTCCAAACCTTGGCCCCCAGAAATTCTCTTAAAATTTTGCTTCACCCAGTCTTGATCACGCCTCGTGCTGCACCCCATCGTGGCAGCTGCCCAGGTCTGGGACCACACTTGAACAGGACAGACACTGTTCTTCACCACAGACAATCAGGCCACAGCCGACATCATCAATTAAGGTAGATCTAAGTCACTCCCCATCACTTCCTGCGCAGGCTCACGCAGCTGTCACTCCGTCACCAGTTAATATCTTATGTAGACCTTTTCCAGGCAAATGTAAAAAGCAGCTGTTGCGCTTTCCTATTCCAACCTTGGAATGGATGTTTTTTCCAGCAACAACCTGGAGCCGACCCAACAACTATCCCCACCATGGACATTGCTGACGATGGACTGAAGTCGCATCTCACCAACGCAATCCAACTTATTAACCACTCCTTGGCACGCAACACACTGAAGGCCTATTGCACTGCTTGGAACACTAATCGCAAATTTTTGGCCCCTTGCCCCGGAGCAGCAATAGGCAACGTTGGACACATCCTAGCCTTCATATCGTATTGCCACATGCAGCTGACCATTTCTCACAATACTATCACGCCATATCTAGATGGCATCCAGCATTTCCTGTCCCTGCAGGACCCCAGTAAACCGTCAGTATTCTCGAGCCCATGCAGTCAAGTCCCTCCTACAGGGCATACAGAAGCACCAACCTGTAGTCAGTGGCAAGCGCCTACCTTTCAAGAGTCCCCTCTTTAGGGACATGTCTGAAATCCTTACTCGTTCCCTGTTTAGGGCTTTGCCCAGACTAGTCACCCAAACAGCCATCTACCAGGCCCTCTACGGTTCCCTACAACCTAGTGAATGTAGTCAGCGGCTCCGGCAGTCAGACACTGCTCCGACGCCACCCGACTCGCTTTCGAACCACTACACTCTCACAGTCTGCAAACGCAACAAACCAGCCCCTGGGGTTGACATCAACCTGTTTCAGACTAACGACGCCTGACGCCCAGTGACGGTGCTCGACCCACTACTGCTCCATCTACCCAGCCAATCTGATGGTAGCTCGTTGCTACCCTTTCTAAACCAGCTCTCTGAGTGTCAGCCAGTGCGTCAAGCATGTCAGAATCCTCCTAAGTAACTTGTGCTTCAAACCCCAGTCAGTTCTCTGGACATTCTTTCCGAATTAGAGCAGCCTCAGTTGCCTCCCAAGATAATCAAGATACCAGGCTGATGGAAGTCTCCTTGTTTTGCCACATACATCCCAAATCCTCATGAAGGAATGGCACAAGCCTTTACCAAGCTGGCTCAATAAATACAAGAAATCAATATAAACTATTTCCCTATCTGAGTCTTTTGCCCCCTTTTCTTGGCATACTGACCAGACCACCAATGCACACTTCAGGTCTATTTATGTTGTAAGTCTTGTCGCGTGTTTATGTGATCCACATCTCTCTCGGTCAGAGGGTAACGACCATAAATAAGAAGGCCAGTATGGTGGCCTGAGTTTATGGGAGGAGCCCGGAGGGTATTTAAGCAGCCCACTCACACATGCTCTTTGTCGGTTCAGTGTGCGGTACTACACCTCACTGGGCCGACTCTTCCCAGCTCACCTCATGTCCGTGAGTCTGCGCATTCAATCGCATTCGACACCCTCCCGCCCTTCTTCAGGGCACTTCTCAGCATATCCTTCTTCAATTAACTACCCATTACTTACCTTGGGTATGCCCCCTTGTCTTGGCATACTGACCAGACCACCAAGGCACACTTCAGGTCTATTTATGTTGTAAGTCTTGTCGCGTGTTTATGTGATCCACATCTCTCTTGGTCAGAGGGTAACGACTATATATATATATATATATATATATATATATATATATCCTGTGGCGGAGAGGCTCTCCTGCACAGCATCACATACCTAGTACATGATCCTCCATTTCCAGGTCTGGGGCACACACGCACGCCACTCTTTCCACTCCCACTGTGATTGGACACAGCGTGAGCCAATCAGCAGGCACCTGCGATCGCTCAGGACACTAGCAGAACGGCAAGACAAACTGCCGTTCTGTCAGTAGGGAAGGTATTGATCCTGTGTTCCCACAAAACAGGAACATGGATCAATGCCTTCCCCTAGTAAAAGCACCTCCTCCACAGTAACCAAGCACTCTCTAGACACACAGTTGACCCCTGGGTATCATTAGTACAGTGACAGTGCATGTTTTTAGCACTAATCACTGTATTGGTGTCACTGGTCTCCAAAAGTCACAAATTCCATAAATATGTCCCATAGTTTGTAGACGCTGTAAGTTTTGTGTAAACCAATCAATATAAAAACTTATTGGGATTAATTTAACCAAAATATGTAGCAGAATACGCATTGGCCTAAACCAATGAAGAAATTATTATTTTTTTTAAATTGTATTGGGTATGTTTTATAGCAGAAAGTAAAACATTTTTTTTTCAAAATTGGCTGCTTTTTTTGTTTTTAGAGCAAAAAATAAAAACCGCAGAGATGATCAAATACCACCAAAAGAAAGCTCTATTTGTGGGGAAAAAAAGGATATCAATTTTGTCTGGGTACAAGGTTGCACGACTGCGCAATTGTCAGTTAAAGCGACACAGTGCCGTATCGCAAAAATCGGCCTGTCATGAAGGGGGTAAATTCTTTTGGGGCTGAAGTGGTTAAGGAATATATATCCTCAGTCCCTTTCTCTGTCTCAAAAGTGAGACATCAGGGGTCTGATTAGAATCCTAATATTTCACCATAACCCCCCTCCCCCAAAATTGTTGTGAAAAAAATTGAAAAAGAAAATGATTAGAAAAATGTAAAAAATAACAAAGAATGTAAAAAGAAAAAAAAAGGCTCATTCATGTCGGCTCCCTGGCCCATAAAGTGTTTATGAGCAGGTTGTTTGTGCGTTGGGAGCCGCCGGTTACTCTATGTGGATGCAGCGGCTGTATGAACACAGGCACAGGTCATAATTTGACAGGTGTGGGTGATGGGTCTGGAATGCACACTATGTTCAAAGCCGTACAGCTCCTTCCACATGCATGTCAAATCAGGACCTGCAGCAGTGTTCATAAAGCCACTGATTCCCCACAGTGCCACATAGCCGGCCTTCACACAGCTCCAACCACATAAATAGAAAAAAAAAACTGAATCACACTGTACATTCCATAGTACCCATGTGAATGAGCCCCAAGATCTCATGCACATGCAGATGCAATGTTATCTTTTAGATTTAGCAGGAACTGTGTAAGTCTTTTGTGTTTGTGTCTGTTAATAATGACTCTAGTCTATTTTTAACAAAAAATATTGTTTTTATATTTTTTGGGGGGGCGGGGGACCTTGTCAGAGGGGCCTGTGATTTCTAACAGGAGCCCTGGGCATATATGTTAATTTCCTAAGACGTTTTCCAACAATAACTTGAATATTGGTCTTTAAAATTATCGTTTTTGAATTCGAACGTTCGAGTCCCATAGACTTCAATGAGGTTCTAAATGTTTGCGCGAACGGTCGGTCTGTTCGACGGTTCTGGTGTGAACCGAACGCAGGGGTGTTCGGCTCATGCCTATTTTGGACCCATTTTCATTCCCTCAAATTACCTTTCCTAGTGAAGGACAATTGTGGTCATGGATTGTTGGTTTCAGGAGTGACTAGCGAAGTAGCCAGCTTATTTGTAGGTGTGGCCATTTAACGTTCTCTTGTCTAGGGTTAACTTATCTCGACGTGCCGCTAATTATTTGAAAAGTAATACCCCATCTTTTTAGTTCTAGAAAGAGTTTTTTCCAAAAATATTGGAAATATACCCCCTCAGTCTCTTTGTATGACATGTGCCTATCATTTTGAAGAAGAAGGATGTTGTGCTCTAGAAGTTTTTGTATGCACACTTAATAAGGCAGTTATCTTCTCTTATGTTTAGGGTATTACTATCTGTGTTACGAAAAATGTCTATAAGACTATATACTTTTGGATTTGAGATTAAGATTTTCGGGTGCAATGTTACTTGTATATTTTTTGAGGTGGATAACCCTTTGAGCGAAAATGAAACGTAACATCTTAAGTGGTGCAGAGGAGAAGGAGAAAATCCACAAACTTCCAAAGCTAACATCTTGGCTGAAATCAGATTCCACATCATCCACTAATACTATCTCTTCAAATGCAGCATCTACTTCCACATCTGCACCTGCATCCACTCCCCCAGTTCCAGCAGATAACCTGGGAGTATCCGTAACTCTTCCTGATGTTGAAGACATCCCAGAAGAGGAATCGCCTGAATCTATAATGGTAACGGAGATTTTGACCCAAGAGACAGATCTAGGATTATGGAATTAAAAGGATACTACCACAGTGAATTACTGGATTTATACTGGGCCATCATCATGTCAGAATAGTAATAGCGACTTTTCAAATTCATGTCGAATGTATAAAGAAGCTGGAAGTGATAGTAATGTAAATAAAAGATATGTAACAAAGAATGTGTTTGAGCGAAAACTGCGGAATGGTGAGTGCATAAAACGTGAATGGCTACTATATTCACCATCTCAAGGTCGTTTGTACTGCTTTGTATGTCGCTTACTGTCTGACAAAGAGTCTCCTTTTGCAACATTAGGATTCAATGACTGGAAACTGAATCTGTAGCAGAACATGAGAATGGAAATGAACATCAGAAATGCATGAGGGCATATATGATTCGCCATAAAGAAAGTGGGAGTATAGATTCTTTAATACTTGAACAATATCACTCAGAACAGGAGTATTGGCAGAAAGTACTAACAAGTGTAGTTTCTGTGATTCGCTTTCTTGCTGCTAGAGGTTTGCCATTTCGTGGAGAAAATCAAATTATGGGGTCACCAAAAAATGGAAACTATTTAGGTATACTAGAGCTACTGAGTGAACTTGACCCTTTTTTGAAAGAGCATTTGAAACTCTATGGAAACCGTGGAAAGGGAAATCCATCGTACCTATCAGCAAATATTTGTGAGGAATTTATTGACTTGATGGGACAACAGGTTCTTAGTGTTATTCTTAAAGAAATAAAAGAGTCAAAGTATTACTCAATAAGTGTGGATTCTACTCCAGAAATCTGACACATTGATCAACTAACATTTACTATTCGGTATATTCAAGGATCTGAGCCTGTGGAACATTTCATAAAATTTATACCAATATATTCTCATGGAGCAAAGACTCTAGCAGACACGGTCATAGATTTTCTTAATGAAAATGAAATTCCATTATCAAACTGCCGTGGTCAATCATATGACAACGCATCTAACATGGCTGGACGCTATAATGGACTGCAGGCACGGATTCGAGAACTGAATTAGTTTGCCATTTATGTCCCTTACACAGCCTGAACTTGGTGGGAGTGAAAGCAGTAGAAAGTGCTCTACAATCTGTGAAATTTTTTGACTTTATTCAGCGTCTATATTCCTTCTTCTCTGTTTTAACACATCGATGGAATATTCTAGTTTCATCCTTAGGAAAATATATGGTTGTCAAGCACCTGTCTGGAACAAGATGGTCATCACGTTTTGATGCTGTTCATGCTCTATGTGTAGGTTTTGAGAAAATTAAACATGCACTTGAATCTATATCAGCTGATACTGAACAGGAAGTGAATGCAGGGGGAGAGGCTAAAGGACTATGCAAGAAAATGGAGAGCCTATAAATGATCTTTTGGGCAATTCTTTGGAATGACATTCTTGAAAGAGTGAACAAAACAAGCTGTGTTTTACAGTCAGAGGATGTGAATATACTTACTGCCATGAATCTTTTACAGTCTCTGAAAAACTACCTTCAGGAAATTAGGGACAAATTTAATGAATACGAATCAAAAGCCAGGAGTAGGTGTCCTGACTATAGCTATATAAAAAAAAGGGAACAAAAGCGAAGTGTACGTCTTACTAGATATAATGGAGCAGAAGAGGAGGCATATTTCAGTGAAAGTGAAAAATTTAAGATAGAAACATTTCTTCCTGTTCTGGATTCTTTAATCTCTGAATTGATAAAACGTGCAAAAGAGTATTCATTGATTGGAAATCAATTCTACTTCTTTGGTGAATTGAAAAGAATTGATTCTGATGAGCTGAACAAAAAGTGTGAACATCTTGCCAATATTTATCACCAGGATCTTAATCATAATGATCTTTTCAATGAATGTGTCCAACTAAAGCACTACATACTTATGTTGATGAAAATTGTGAGACATTGTCTGCATTATATAAAAAAATTATTTTAGACGACTTGAAAGCTGTGTTTCCCAATATTGAAATTGCACTCAGAATATTCATGTGTATGATGGTTACCAACTGTACAGGAGAGCGTTCATTTTCAAGGCTTAAATTGATAAAAAATCAGCTTCGCAGCACAATGGGACAACAGCGTCTGAACTGGCTTTCATTGATGTGCATTGAAAGTGATGTATTAAAGACTATTGATTTTGCAGTAATAATGAAACAATTTTTGAAAAAGAAATTTCGCAAAGTTTATGCTAAGCGATGAAGATAAATATTTGTAGTCATTTTCTTTTATACCAATATGGTATTTTTTCTATCGAATCTGGTAAGCAGCGTTGTCTTTTACTTTCCGGAAAGAAGCATCTAATGATTACTTTAGTGTCCCGTAATATCGTTTACCGTTGGAGCACCTTGCTTTTGGGACTTTTCTATATTGTTGTAAAGTATATCGTTAGTGCATCATCTTATGGTTCCTGGCTCGTCACTGTGCTTTAGTTATCATAGGGAGAGGCTGCTGCTGCTTAGGGACAGTATCCTGCTTCAGAAATCTCAACAAGCACTCTTTATTCCTGTGACATCTGCTGTGCTTCATATAGTTTAGGAATTTTGTTCAGCTTTAGGGACAGCAATATATAGGTGACTCTGTATATTTCAACAGCACTGCACCTGCCACCACCTGTGCACCTGTGATATACTGTGTATGTGTGTCCAGTACATAGTTCAGGGACAGGTTCCAGATATTTCCTATAGGGACAGCAATCTATAGGTGACTCTGTATATTTCAACTGCACCTGCCACCACCTGTGCACCTGTGATATACTGTGTGTGTGTGTGTGTCCAGTACATAGTTCAGGGACAGGTTCCAGAAATTTTCCTATAGAGACAGCAATCTATAGGTGACTCTGTATATTTCAACAGCACTGCACCTGTCCCCTGTGATATACTGTCTGTGCAGTACATTGTTTAGGGCTGGGTTCCTGCTTCTTGCTATAGGTAGAGAAATATATAGGTGAATCTCTGCCTAGTTCACCAGCACTCTACCTGTCCCCTGTGATATACTGCCCGTGCAGTACATTGTTTAGGGCTGGGTTCCTGCTTCTTGCTATAGGTAGAGAAATATATAGGTGAATCTCTGCCTATTTCACCAGCACTCTACCTGTCCCCTGTGATATACTGTCTGTGCAGTACATTGTTTAGGGGTAGGTTCCTGCTTCTTGCTATAGGTAGAGAAATATATAGGTGAATCTTTGCCTATTTCACCAGCACTCCACCTGTCCTCTGTGATATACTGTCTGTGCAGTACATTGTTTAGGGCTGGGTTCCTGCTTCTTGCTATAGGTAGAGAAATATATAGGTGAATCTCTGCCTATTTCACCAGCACTCTACCTGTCCCCTGTGATATACTGTCTGTGCAGTACATTGTTTAGGGGTAGGTTCCTGCTTCTTGCTATAGGTAGAGAAATATATAGGTGAATCTTTGCCTATTTCACCAGCACTCCACCTGTCCTCTGTGATATACTGTCTGTGCAGTACATTGTTTAGGGCTGGGTTCCTGCTTCTTGCTATAGGTAGAGAAATATATAGGTGAATCTCTGCCTAGTTCACCAGCACTCTACCTGTCCCCTGTGATATACTGCCTGTGCAGTACATTGTTTTTTTTTGTTTTCAAAAAGGTTTTATTTGGAAGACAAGAAATAAAACATTACAATTCAGTACAGTGTGTTATGGGACAGGAGTTTAGGGTATCACAAGAGGGAGACAATGATCAATGGGATGAGGCATAGGGAACATATTAGGTGGAATGATGAATATTAGTATACAGAAATATAGTATAGATTCAATATACAAAGTTGAAAAACAAGGCAAATCAGTACAGTATACTCTAAACCGGTGTATCGAAGAGTGAGGGCGGATATACCTATTTTGGTTATGATATATGGGAATGAGACGTTTAAGGGTGATCATACGGGATGCCTAGACCAATAAAGCCATTTGTTAGAAAAAATATGCATACTGTCAAATAATGTGTGGTGGATTCGTTCAGAGAGTTTGATAGATTCCATTCTAGAAATGACTTGGGGCCATGGGAGAGTCTGTGATTTCCAGTTGCATGCAATCATCCATTGTACGACACTGATAAGGGAGTGGATCAATCTATTACAAGGGGGGGGGGGGTACATCAGGGACCGTGGCAAATAACAGACAGATCTGAGGGGTGAGGGTGATTCTTTTCTTAAGGGTGATCTCTAGCCTATCTAGAACTGCAAACCAAATAGGTTGCAATTTATCGCATTCCCAGAAAATGTGGAAGTAGTTGCCAGCATCCGGGCAGCCTCTAAAGCAGTTCGGGGAGACATTGGGGTAGAAGGAGTGTATTTTAGCAGGGGTCATGTACCACCTGGTGAATATCTTTAAGGGAGTCTCCCTGAAGGCCGCAGCCCTGTTACTTTTTCTCAGGTTGTCAATCATGACCGACCACTGGTCCGCCCGGAAGGAACAGTTAAGTTCAAGTTCCCAGCGTTCCATGGGGCCAGATTTATCTGGCTGGTGTACTAAGTTGAGGAAGTTGTAGAAACTAGATATTAGGCCTTTGTCTCTGGGGTTAGATAGGCAAACATGTTCAAATAAGGTGCTAGGGGGGGAAATGTGCGTGGAGAAGTGTGTCGCGTAGAAATCATGGATTTGGGTGTATTGAGATATGGCAGAAGGAGAGAAACCATGTTTGGCCTGTATTGCAGAGAAAGGGAGGAAAGAGGAGTTGGAGGAGAGTGATTTAAGGGTGTTGAGTCCTCTAGCAGACCATTCATTGTATAAAGAAATGTCTGTGATGGAGGATAGAAATCTGGGGTCACCTAGGTAAGATGCAAGGGGAGGGGTGGGGGAAGAGAGGGGTAGTTTCTTCCCAATTTTTTGCCATATCTGTAGCATCTGAGCGACAATTATGTTTTTTTTTTGGAGAGAGTATGGTATTGTATTACGCTAGACCATAGGATCCCTTTAAGATAAAGGGGTTGCACTGAGGATGATTCAAAACGGAGCCATGGGATATTTGCGTCAGGGGAAAACCATTGGGCCAGTTGTACCAGTTTAGCTGCTAGGTAATAGTACCATAGGTTTGGTAGACCGAGGCCGCCTCTAGTTTGAGAACGATGCATGAGAGAGTAGCTGCATCTCGGCTTTTTATTGCACCATATGAATTTATTGATTTCTCTTTGCAGCGCTTCCAAGCGAGTTTTGGGGACATTAATTGGCAATGCTCTAAAAAAGTATAAAAGCTTGGGAAGAATCGTCATCTTAAAAGCAAATATCCTACCTAGATAAGAAATGTGATAAGAGGACCAGACTTTAAGTAAAGTACTGATCTGGGAAAACAAGGAGAGATAGTTGGATTTGTAAAGTTGATTGTGTGTGGCTGTAATATTAACTCCGAGGTATTTAAATGATATGGGGGACCAAATAAAGTTAAAGTTTTGTTTCAGTAGGTTTGATAGATCTGGGGGGCAATTGATGGGGAGAATGGAACATTTGTTGGTACTAATAGATAAGCCAGAGAGATCGTGGAATTTGTGGAGAACGGAGAGGAGGTTAGGGATAGAGGTGTGTGGGTTTGTTAAGAATACTAGGGCATCGTCTGCATATAGACTAAGTTTGTATTGGTGAGAATTTTTCATGTAACCTTGGATATCTGGGTTGGACCTGATAGCGTGAGCGAGTGGCTCTATGGCGAGGGCAAAGAGGAGGGGGGATAGGGGGCATCCCTGTCTGGTACCTCTACTAAGGGAAAAGAAGTTGGAATTATTGCCAGGGATTTTTATTCTGGTTTTGGGAAGGTGATAAAGGGCGTTGAAACCATGGATACATTTTTGTGAAATACCAAATTTAGGGAGGAGGTGGTTAAGGTAAGACCAGTTGACGCTATCGAAGGCCTTGTGGATATCAAGACTAAGTAGGCATAAAGGGTGTGAGCGGAGATTAGCATCTTGTATAATGTTAGTGACTAATCTAATGTTGTCGACGATTTGTCTTCCTGGGATGAAACCCGTTTGATCTACATGTATGAGAGAAGTAATTACTGAGGAGAGTCTGTTAGCGAGTAGTCAACCGAATAATTTAATATCATTATTAAGAACTGAGATCGGGCGGTAGTTTTGGGGCAGAGAATGTTCTTTTTGGGGTTTGGGAATCAGGGATAAGTTTGCTAGTAGCATCTCTTCTGGGAAGTAACCTCCCTGAAGGACAGAGTTAAAAAGTCTAGTAAGTAATAGGAGGCAGAAAAGCCATCCGGGCCTGGGGCCTTTGAAGTTTTTATAGATTTTATTAGATCTGCGATTTCAGTTTCTGAACAAGGTTCATTTAGTGAGGAGGATTGTGCTTCATTTAATTTAGGGAGATGCATAGAGTTTAGCCAGTCCAGGGCCGAGGCCTTTGGATGGGATTGGGGGCCAGAGAGAAGGTTTTTGTAAAAGGTAGTGAAGATCTGTAGAACATCCTGAGTAACCATGTTCCCATTTGAGTTTCTAAATTTGTAAACATGTGGGGGTTTGGCATCATGGTTTAGTTTGCGAGCGAACATTGCAGATGCAGAGTTACCATGCAACAAAAATTTTGCTTTGGAAAATCTGATGGATTTTTCCGTGTCCTCGGAGAGAAGGGTGTTGAGGGTCTGGCGTTTAGAGTAAATAAGATCGGTCAAAGATTGGGATGGGGAAGAGTTAATTTAGATCTATGTTTCGCTGCTGCTATGCTGATTATGTGACCTCTCAGGACCGCTTTGTGAGCAGCCCAGATGGATGATGGGAGAGCGTTTCCCGGGGTATTTTCTTTAAAGTAGTTTTCTATGTGGGTTCTAATCTGTTGGTATGTATTTGGGTCAGATAATAAGGAGTCATTTAGGCGCCAGTTGAAAGTGGTTGGAGCAAGTCCAATATGAGAGGTCTCAAAGGATGCTATATTGTGATCAGACCATGGGCAGGGGTGGATAGAGGCTTTAGAGGAGTTAGCCAAAAGAATGGGGGTACAGAAGACATAATCTAGTCTGGCAAAGCAGTCATGGGGGAAGGAATAATGGGCCAGATCCTCAAAAGAGATACGCAGACTTAACTGCTGTTCAGTCTGTGTCTAACTTTGGAAACGATCCTCAAAAGGCTTTTTCCAAAGTTAGGCAGAAGATCAGGCATGTGTAATTGAATTACACTGCCGAATCTTAGGATGCAGTACCGCATCCGCCGCTGGGGGCATTTCGAGTCGAAATGCCGTTTCTAGTATGCAAATTAGCACTTAAGGCGATCCACAAAGCTTTCCAGCTACGTTTTTTCGCCGTAAGTGTTATTTTGCAAGTGTAAAACTAGGGCTGATGTTACAAAGTGTAAACTAGTCACACCATGTAAAAGCCCATTCCAGCGACGGCATTTGGTATGCATTCCCGAGGGAGAACTCCACGGCAATTTGTAAAAACAAAACCGGCATGGGTTCCCCCCCAGGAGCATACCAGGCCCTTAGGTCTGGTATGGGTTGTAAGGGGACCCCCCTACGCCGAAAAATCGACGTAGGGGGTCCCCCTACAATCCATACCAGACCCGTATCCAAAGCACGCTACCCGGCCGGCCAGGAAGGGAGTGGGGACGAGCGAGCGCCCCCCCCCTCCTGAGCAGAATAATAAATTATTTTAAAAACCCTTGTGTTGTGTGTTTACTAACTTTAACTTTTTGCCTACAGGTGAATGGATAGGGGTACGATGTACCCCATATCCATTCACTTAGGGTGGGGGGCCGTTATCTGGGGGCCCCCTTATTTGAGGGGACTCCCAGATTCCGATAAGCCCCCGCCCGCAGACCCCGACAACCAATGGCAAGGGTTGTCGGGAAGAGGTCCTGTCCTCATCAACATGGGGACAGGGTGCTCTGAGGTGGGGGGGCCCGCAGTGCGCCCTCCTGCCCCAGAGCACCCAACCCCCCCCATGTTGAGGGCATGCGGCCTGGCACGGCTCAGGAGGGGGGGGCGCTCGCTCGTCCCCACTCCCTTCCTGACCGGCCGGGTAGCGTGCTTTGGATACGGGTCTGGAATGGATTGTAGGGGGACCCCCTACGTCGATTTTTCGGCGTAGGGGGGTCTCCTTACAACCCATACCAGACCTAAGGGCCTGGTATGCTCCTGGGGGGTGAACCCATGCCGGTTTTTTCTTTGAAAATTGGCATGGAGTTCTCCCTCAGGAATGCATGCCGAGCGACGCTGTCATTTTTTTTTTTTTTTTTTTTTCCCGACGCAACTTTTTAAGCCGTCGCGATCCTCAAAACTCGGCGTAACGTAACTTCGCCCCATTTGAATAGGAACGCCTTGCGCCGGCGGAATTTTAGTTACACAGCCTGAAATTTCTAGATCAGTGCTTTGTGGATCGGGCACTTAGGTAGAAACTTTAAGGCAGTGTAACTTAAATGGGATTTTTTTAAGTTACGCCAGGTTTTTGTGGATCTGGCCCAATGTGTGTAACCTCTGATTCCAATGTTATGGGCTCTCCATGTGTCAATCAACTGGGATTTGTTTAGAATCCTGTTGATAGATTTCGTAAAGGCTTTTGAGGAGGGGGATGTTCTGTTTCTGTCAAGGGTAGGGTGGGCTGCAAGGTTAAAGTCCCCGCCCACAATCATGTGTGGGGAGGTATAGAGTTCAAGTGTATCAAAGAATTTTGTAAAGAAGGTGGTTTGGGCTTCATTGGGGGCGTATATAGAAGCAATGGTTATATTGCGACGGTTAATGCTACCCTTTAAGATAATAAACCTGCTCTCTACATCCTTAAAAACAGAGTGTATTTCAAAAATTACAGTATTCTTAATAAAAATTGCAACACCGCGTGATTTATTGGAGAATGTGGTGTAGTGTAGTTGATTATATGTTTTGTCGAAGTATTGTGGGTGGTTATTAGTTGCTGTGACGGTATCGGTATGATATCCCCGTCAAGCATTCCCTCCTCTCCATACAAGAACATCACAGGATCATCCACACATGAGTCAAGACTGAATGCTGGAACCAAGACTGATTTATTGGCAGCTTGCTGCTGGTTATAAATACAGTTTTACAAGCTAAATCCTTAATCAAGGAACAATGGGAGCTCCACCCCCTTTTCACACACTCTGGAGTTTCTCATACAGAATATAGCCAGACAATTCGGAGCCGACCTGAGACACATTTTCTTTAAATAATGACATCAGGGAAGTTAATTACAAGGTGTACAGAACACATTAGCTGGGCAGCCTGGCACCGCATAATGAAGCAATCAGAATACATAACATGAGTCACCTCTAATCACAGTAAACAGGATTAACATCCCTTTGAAATAAGGAGCTAGCTGCAGACGGGTCATTAACATGTCAATAGCTTGTAACACATGAATCCATTTTACCTCTAACCCACAATTTAACCAAGCAGGGAGAATTACACTGACATATCCTTCACAGTTGCGAAGTGGGTTTCTTGCATAAGGATAATATTCGCGCCCAACCGTTTGTAATGTCTAAAGGCCTTCTTGCGCTTATTAGGGGAATTAAAACCCTGGACGTTGTGGGAAAAAATCTTAAGACCCATTATGTTGGAGGGGGGGGGGGGGTTGTAGGCATAAAGTGGTGTTAGCTAGGACTTGGGGAGAGAAATCATGGACACATCTAAGCATATATGCAAAAACAATAATCCGATTGTAGATGATCAAAGTATTCAAATGAGTTTTAGTGTGAAGGCAGTATATTGAAGAATAAAACACCATAAGCATCAATTTACCCATTGGGGGGGACATTGCACTGTAACCGAAATAAAAGAAAAAAAAGTCTTCCTAAAAAAAAATTTATACGAATATGTGCCATTAAGGCATTAAAGCTGGCTACTAAAAAGTGCCAGAAAAAGGGACCAAGGGATGAGGGGACCCTTGGTACAATCAAAAAAAGAACAATGGACAAACATGTCCAAAATCCACCAGCGGGGTCGGCGGACAGGCCCATGGTTTAGGCCAGACCACAAACCACACAGGCGGATCGGGGGTCAAACCAACGACGGCGGAAGAGCCAGGCGTTTTAGGGTGAGTGTAATTAATCTGACATCTATGAGTAAGTATCTGTAACAGCCTAACTTATATAAAACTTAGCAAATAACACATTATTGAAATAAGGAACAAAAAGAATCATAATGTATGCGGAAGAGCACAATTGTGCATAACAGTGAAAAACCAAGGGAGGGAGAGCCCGGCTATATTTAAAGACCTGGGGGCAATGACTCCAGAGGGGACTCAGGGGAGGGGGCCAGGAAGGGAGGTTAGGTACGGGAAAGTACCTTGGTGGGACCACCATGTGGGAGGCGCCCCGGTGACTCAGAGGGGGAGCAGAGGGAAACCCCCGTTGGGATAGGTGAGGAGCCAGCGGGGGGGGGGGGCAACAGAGAAGGGGTGAGGAAGCCATTCGTGGCATAGGGGGCAAATTAGCGGTGTAGAGTGACTCACATGATGGTCCGGGGTGGGCCAGAGGGGTGTAGAGGAGATTCCCAGCCGACAAGTAGAACAAGTTCTCAGTCTGTAAGTAGTCTCTGGGTCTTTCATTTCTAGGATCCGGTCAGCAGGGGGAGTCCCCATAGAGAGTCAATCTGGGAGATTACCCACGAGGTAGAAGAACCTATATAATAAAAAAATAAAAAGTGATAAAGAAAAAACAGGGGGGGGGAGAAGAGGGGAGAAGTGCTTTTTCTGCAGCATCCTGGCCTACTTGTAGGCTTGGGAAGATCAAGGTCCAGTAGAAACTGTAAGAGCGAGCATAACAGGAGCATTTTGATCAGACTATGCAGCCTGGTCGTGGATAGGATGCTGCATCCATCTTCTCTGATCTCTGTGGTTGCGTCTTGAGGAAGGAGTCGACCAGATGGGGGAGGATCTTGGGGTCGCAGGGAAACGTTGTTGGGGTTCCTGGTCTAATAGACCTAGTTTGATCAGCAGATCTTTCCCTTCTATGACATTGTACACCGTGTATGTAGTGCCATTGTGTATAATGGAGAGTTTGAATGGGAAGCCCCACCTGTATTTAATTCTGGCAGATTGTAGGATACTTGTGACCTCTTTCATCCTGCGTCTGCGATCTAAAGTTGCAGGGGAGATGTCCGGATATACTTGTAGTCTGACTCCGTCTAAATGTATGTTTGGGGTGTTCCTGGAGGCTCTCATGATTTCTTCTTTAGTGAGGTAGTCTTTAAGGCACATTATCACATCCCTGGGAGGTTTATCAGGAGTTGGCTTAGGGCGTAATGCTCTATGCAATCTGTCACAGGCAAATGCAGACAATGGTTTCTCTGGTAGTAAACCATGGAAGAGTTTGGTGACAGCTTGGTTAAGATCAGTGATAGATTCAGGGATGACGCGAACTCTAATATTATTGCGTCTGTTCCTATTGTCCAAATCTTCGATGTGTGCCTGCATAAATGAGAAACTGTCAGCCAGAAGTTCATAGTCCTTCCTAAGATCATTGTGTGCAAGAGCTAGTTCGTCATGCTTGGTTTCAAGTATGTCTGTGCGGCCTCCTAGATTAGCAATCTCCTGTGAGAGAGCGCTGGTAGATTTGTGTATTTCCTGCTCAAATTTGCCTACCAGCTTCTCATAGACCGCAGTCAAACTAGCATCCAAATCAGCCTTTGATAGGGGCTGGGAGTACTCACTGTTAGGAGGGAGTGAGGCAGGAGCCTGAGAGGAGCTGGAGGAGGCCGCATGTCGGCCGGGGCCATCTTGGGACATCTTCCTCTCCTGTTCCAGCAAGAAGCTGGTGAAGTTGTGAGGAGAGCGGCGATTTCGCCTTTTGTTGCCAGAGGGCATCCACAGTGTTCCGCGGGGGTGATGGAGGGTTTTAAGGCGAATTTCGCCGTTCGATAGCCCCGGGATCTGTGCCTGGCTCAATCGGGAAGACTGAGCTCACACGCTCTGCATCCGTCCCGCTTCGCGCCGCGCATGGGCCCCCCCTTGCAGTACATTGTTTAGGGCTGGGTTCCTGCTTCTTGCTATAGGTAGAGAAATATATAGGTGAATCTCTGCCTAATTCACCATATTACACTATTTTTGTTTTTAAAATTTCTCGAAATTAGGGCAAAACCCTAAATTTGAGAAATATGAGGAAAACATCAAATAAGGGAAGTGGCCGCGGTCGTGGTGCTGCTGGTGGAGCTCCTGTTACAGGGAGAGGACGTGGTCGATCTGTGCCAGCTACACGCACAAGTGAAACACCTTTCTCAGGTGCGAGTAGCCGACAGAGCCTGCAGCGGTATTTGGTCGGGCCTAATCCAGCTCTACGAATGTTGAGGCCAGGAGCAGAACAGGCGGTAGTAGATTGGGTTGCTGACAGTGCCTCCAGTTCCTTCACATTGTTTTCCAACCAGTCTTGTGCTGAAAGTTCAGAGTTGGCGCCTGCAGCCGATGTCCACCATCAGTCTTTCACCTCACCCCCTTGCAAATCAGCCAAGCAGTCTGAGCCCCAAAGCATGCAGCAGTCTCTTCTTCTTTTTGATGAGTCTGTTAGCATGTGTTCCCAGGGCCATCCACCTAGCCCAGCCCCAGAAGGGGAAGAGATTGAGTGCACCGATGCCCAACCACTTATATTTCAAGATGAGTACATGGGGGGACCATCACAGCACGTCTTGGATGATGATGAAACACAGTTGCCAACTGCTGGTGCTTTTGCAATTGTGCAGACCAACAAGGAGGGCAGTGGTGAAGACTGGGTGGAAGATGATGTGCAGGACGATGAGGTCCTCGACCCGACATGGAATCAACCTCATGCAGGTGACCTGTGTAGTTTGGAGGAAGAGGCGGTGGCCGCACAGAGCCACCAGCACAGCAGAAGAGGGAGCAGGTTGCCAAAGCAGAGCGTCCGTCCCCTAGACAGCACGCCTGCTACTGCCCAACACAGCAAGGGACCGAGCACACCAAAGCCAGGTCCAAGGAGTTCCCTAGCGTGGCAGTTCGTCACACAATGTGCTGATATCAAGACATGCATGGTTTGCACGTTGTGCAATCAGAGCCTGAAGCGAGGCATAAACGTTCTCAACCTGAGCACAACCTGCATGACCAGGCATCTAAGTGCAAAGCACGAGCTGCAGTGGAGTAGACACCTCAAAAACCAAGAAACATCTCTGGCTCCTCCTGCTTCCTCTTCTGCATCAGTCTCGGGCCTCTCGGCCTCTTCATCCACCTCTGTAGTGACAGTGCCACCTGCCACCCCTCAATTAGAGGACCGGCAAGCAACACTAGCACCTGGGTCACCAAACATCTCCACAATGTCCCATGGAAGCATTCAGCTCTCCATCTCCCAAACACTGGAGCGTAAGAGGAAGTACCCCTCTACCCACCCGCGATCCCTGGCCCTGAATGCCAGCATTTCAAAATGACTGGCCTTTGAAATGCTGTCATTCCGTCTGGTGGAGACGCAGAGTTTTAAAAGCCTGATGGCATTGGCTGTCCCACAGTACGTCGTGCCCAGCCGCCACTACTTTTCCAGGCGAGCCATCCCTTTCCTGCACAACCAAGTGGGGGACAAAATCAGGTGTGCACTGCGCAACGCCATCTGTGCCAAGGTCCACCTAACTACGGATTCGTGGACCAGTAAGCACGGTCAGGGACGTTATATCTCCCTAACAGCGCACTGGGTAAATGTAGTGGCGGCTGGCAGTTTGGAGCATGTCCTTCCACCACCGAGGATTGCAGGGCGCTTCAGTTTGCCTCCTGTTCCTAACTCCTTCTACTCCGCTTCCTCATCCTCTACCACCTCCTCATCCAGTCAGCGTAACAAAATCACCACCAACTTCAGCACAGCCATGGGTAAACGCCAGCAGGCAGTTTTAAAACTTTCCTGTTTGGGGGAAAAACCACACACCGCGCAGGAGTTGTGGAGGGACATGGAACAACAGACCGATGAGTGGTTGGTGTCAGTGAGCCTCAAGCCGGGCCTGGTGGTGTGCGATAATGGGCGAAATCTCATAGCAGCTCTGGGCCTAGCCAGTTTGACGCACATCCCTTGCCTGGCGCATGTGCTGAATTTGGTGGTGCAGAGTTTCCTGAAAACTTACCCCGATACGCTACAGCTGTTGCAGAAAGTGCGGGCCCTCTGTGCGCACTTTTGGCGTTCTCACCCTGCTGCTGCTCGCCTGGCAGCGCTGCAGCGTAACTTTGGACTTCCCGCTCACCACCTCATATGTGATGTACCCACAAGGTGGAACTCCACCTTGCACATGCTGGCGAGCAGCGGCAGGCGATAGTGGAGTTCCAGCTGCAGCACGCACGCGTGAGTCGCTCTGCGGAACAGAACCACTTTACCACCAATAACTGGGCCTCCATGCGAGACCTGTGTGCCTTGTTGCGCTGTTTTGAGTACTCCACCAACATTGCCAGTGCCGGTGACTATCCCAGTTCTATGCCTCCTTGAAAAAACGCTACGGGCGATGATGGAAGAGGATGTGGCACAGGAGGAGGAGGAATCGGGATAATTTCCAAGGCTTTCAGGGCAGTCATTCACAAGTGGCTCCGAGGGTGGGTTCGTGCACCAACAAAGGCCAGGTACACAATTGTCCAGCAAGGGCACAGCTCTGGAGGATGACACGGTGGAGGATGAGGAGGAGGAAGACATGGAGGAGGAGGAGGAACCATGTTCACAGCAGGATGGCATCCAGACCAGCTCATGGCCATTACTGGTGCATGGCTGGGGGGATACAGAGGACACAGATGATACACCTCCCACAGAGGACAGCTGTTCGTTGCCTCTGGGCAGCCTGGCACACATGAGCAATTACATGCTGCAGTGTCTCCGCAACGACCGGCGTGTTTCGCACATTATAACAGGTGCTGATTACTGGGTGGCCATGCTGCTGGATCCCGTTACAAGGACAATGTACCGTCCTTAATCCCCTCACTGGAGCGTGAACGCAAGATGCGCGAGTACAAGCGCACGCTGGTAGACGCGCTGCTGGTGCAATTCCCACCTGGCAGCGGGGGCACAGTGGAAGCAGAAGGCGAAGGCAGAGGAGGAGGAAGAGGTCACCAACGCAGCAGGGGCACCGCCAGCACCTCAGAAGGCAGGGTTAGCATGGCCGAAATGTGGAAGAGCTTTGTCAGCACGTCACAACAAACAGCACCACCAGTTGATATGGAACGTTTTAGCAGGAGGCAGCATTTCAGCAACATGGTGGAGCAGTATGTGTGCACACGCCTACACGTACTGAATGACGGCTATGCCCCCTTAAACTTCTGGGTCTCCAAATTGGGCACATGGCCTGAGCTTGCCCTTTACGCCTTGAAGGTGCTGGCCTGCCCTGTGGCCAGTGTATTGTCTGAACGTGTATTTAGCACGGCAGGGGGCGTTATCACAGACAAGCGCAGCCGCCTGTCCAGAGCCAATGTGGAAAAGCTCACGTTCATTAAAATGAACCAGGCATGGATCCCACAGGACTTGTCCGTATCTTGTGCAGAATAGACACCGGGCCGGCCTTACCCAGCCATTGTTTTTTTCTGAGCTTTCTAGGGTTGCCATCTCATCCCTTTAAAAACAAAAACATATTAATTACACAGGTTCTCTGGCTGATTAAGTTGCTGCTAATTAAACTCACTTGGTGCCTTATGGACAGTAAATTAGCCCCAGAACCTGTGTAATTACTCTGTTCTGGTTTAAAGGGATGAGGTAGCAACCCTAGATCTTTCTCACTCTTTTGAGGTTTACCCTAATTTAAAAAATACATATATTAAAAACCAAAACCTGCTGTGTTGGCTACCTCCTCCTCCTCCTCCACCGCCGCTTCCACCTACACCGCCACATCCACCTCAACCTCCTAATACATATGGACCTCGTCCTACTAGGTCAAAATGATTTTATTTGATTTTTTTTTTTTTTTTTTTTATGTTATTTTGAGTTATTTCCCTATCCACATTTATTTTCAGAGTACTTGCCATGCTCTTCCCAACATTTTGCTGCCATTTGCAGCCCTCCAGCCCTTTCCCTTAGTTTTTTAGAGACATTTTTTAATTCAAAAGTCCGGGTCCCCATTTACTTCAATGGGGTTCGGGTCAAAGTCCGGGTTCGGTCCCGAACCCAAACTTTTTTTTCAAAGTCCGGGTTCGGGTCCAAACCCGAACATCCAGGTGTCCGCTCAACTCTACTCTGGGGCCTTGCTGGAGGGCATGGAGAGAGGACTTAGCAGTAGCAGTCCATTGGGGGTCCTCATACAATCGGAACATAGCCTGGAAAAAGGACATGGTATCCAGTTGTGTGTCCTTTGCTTCTAACAGACGATGAGCCCAGGTTTGGGGATCACCTTGATGCAAGGATATTGTAATGAAATGTCCCACACTCCACTTGATTGCTTTCGTCATCTACTACTTCCTTCCAGTCTGAATATAGATATAAGATATTCCAACCGC
The DNA here is from genome assembly GCF_905171775.1 of Rana temporaria. NCBI lineage: Eukaryota > Metazoa > Chordata > Amphibia > Anura > Ranidae > Rana > Rana temporaria. Next base: position 383,478,433 of record NC_053489.1, on the reverse strand, counting down.
TCACAAGCACCAAACCAGACGATACTTGTTTAGTTGCTGAACATGGACTGTTTATTAGAACCAGAATACAAGTCTTTTGATACACTTTTAACACAAGGGGTTAGATAACCAGGTAGCGCTGGCTCCTGGATACTCCCCCCTCCCCTCTAGCAACAACTTGGCAGACAACTATATAATTAGCATGTTAATTAACACAGCACTTAAGGCAGCCTAGGTGACCAGACAGTCTCCAGAGGTCAATGTGATCAGCCCTTTCAATGTTCATGTATTGTTCAGAATCAAACAAACTAAGAATAGTCTTTACATATATCCTGGAGGAGATATTGTGGATAAATAATACTGTCCCATTTTAAGTAATCCAATATATATTTTCTCAGTCACCCTGTGCCAGGATGGCGCATGGTGACTTGGACATATGAGGTGCATTGGGAGCTGAAACAAGAGTTTCCCAACCTTTCCAAGGGATTCTGGGCTCCATGGGCCCTTCCCGTCAGATATGATGAACCCTACTTTTGTAGTCTCGGCTGAAAAAGTCTGTGGCTGGAGTGAGAAATAGAGCTGACAGGCATTACGGAATGCTCTAAACTTAGTCCGGTCTCCAGAGAATTTTTCAGGGCTAGGCACTTGCAGCTCAGGATATGTCATCATAGTGGTAGGAACAGCACTGGACATCATTTGGGTAGTCACAATTGCGGGAGCCGCAACAACAGAAGTGGCAGAGGAGGCAGGACTGGCACACGTTCCTCAAGTTGAACAAATTTTTTTCTGCAGAGTCTTGACTGTTTGTGTAAGGCCTGCGAGGCTCTGGCAGATTTAATATATGGCAGAGGTTCCTCCTGCAGGCTCAGTTATGGTTGCTCGGTACTGTCACGTACCTGGTGGGAGAGCCTGACATGTAGAGGAAGGCCTCTCGTACAGCTCCAGCTCGAGGGCCACTGACAGTGAGACAGTAGGCTCAGGAGCACAGTGGGGTAAGAGTGCCTATGATCAGTCCAGAAGTCTGTGCAAGTAGTAGCCAGGAACTCATGGGCGGCAGCCAGGCTTAGCAGGTAGCAGGCAAGAGAGGTGGTAGACAAGCTGCTAGATTTTGCAGAAGACAGGCAGGGGTGCACCACTGGAAGCAGAAGCTGTAGCAGGCTGAAAGAGCTGTAAGCAGGATCAGACAAGCTTGAATTAGCAACAGGCAGATCAGGCATTGACAGCAGGTAGGTGTGTAGTCGGGTCACAGGCAGGTGTTGGCAACAGACAGGCAGATCAGGTAATAATAGCAGGCAAGAGCGTAGTCGGGTCACAAGCAGGTTTTGGCAGCAGATGCTGCGTAAACGGGAACAGAAGGCAGAGACCAGTCCGTAGGATGGGATTAGAAAAAATCCTGGACTGACGCACTCTGTTAAACAACGTCTTTATTGGATAAAATCAAATCAAAACATAATCCAAAGTAGTGCAGTCAAAATGAAAAAAAGGGGACAAAAAGTGGCTAACATGTTTCACATCGTAAGATGATTACTCATAGCTGGAAGCCAGGGGGTCAGGGCAGGAAGCAGACAGAGGTAGTCGGGAACAAGCCGCATCGTTATCAGAAGTCGCAAACACAAGAATAAGGATTCAGGTAAATGTTGTAGACCAAGCAGCAATGAGTCAGCGCTGATGCTCCGTTTAAATAGGCCGCCTGGCGCCAGTCCTGGTGACAGGTACGCGCATGTACATGTGCGTTCTTAGAAGCGCCCATGGCACATTCTTTGTTGGCATCTGCGCACAGGTATGTGTCTGAAGACAGCAGCTGTACATTGTAGATTTCTCTCCTGACAATGATACTGTTATTTCTTGGGTTATCATGTTTTAGTGGTACAGTAATTTAGACTGAGCTGCTATAACCTCTTAATTACCTCATTCAGTTTACTGCAAGTAAACATTTTTTCCCGCTTTCTCATGTATGAGGGGCGTTCTATTCAAACCCGGACTTTTGAGCTTATATATAATATATTAAAAGAACAAATTTCAAGGAGTGGAAACTACATGTATTTTTCGACATACTCCTCTGCTACATTTATACACCTATCCATGCATTTAAAGCGGAGGTTCACACAAAAAGTGAACCTCCGCTTTTTGGATCCCTCCCCCCTCAGGTGTCACATCTGGCACCTTTCAGGGGGGAGGGGTGCAGACACCTGTCTGAGACAGGTATTTGCACCACGTCCGGGTTCTGACTCCTGTGGGGAATCCAGTCTTGTCACGTCAACCCCCCGCTGTCTTCTGGGAAACACGGTGACGGCGCGCTGCGATCATCGCGCATGCGCAGTAGGGAATCACTTCCTGATTCCCTCACCGAGGATGGTGGCGGAAGCAGCCGAGGACCGAGCGATTGCTCAGCCTCGGCTGCTGACATTGTGGGCGCGCTGGACAGGTAAGTGTCCATTTTTTTTAAAGTCAGCAGCTGCCGTATTTGTAGCTGCTGGCTTTTAAAAAAAAATAATAAAATCGGCGGAACCTCCGCTTTAACTAAAGCCTGGAAAGCTTCAGCATAACAAGATTTATCAGTATGCCTGAACCATCCTAGGACAGCCTGCTTCACTTTATCAGTGCTGAAATGCTGACCTCTGCGGAACTATCTTGGGGGATCAAACAGGTGGAAATCACTCAGACGGAGTTCTAGGCTGTAAGGGGGCTGTGGTAATAACTCCCAGTCGAGTTGCTGTAATGTGCACATATTGCAGTGCGTCACATGTACTGATGTGCTTCCGAAAATGCTGAACTTCCAGGTCAAAAATGCTACTTCAACGCAGTGCAGACTTCAACTCTTTTGTGCCGGTCAAAAGTGGAACTCTGTCTTGGTACCCAGCATGTGCTAACTCAGGGGTTGACAAATTTGCTTGGAATCTAGGAGCCAGCTAAAAAAGTTAGGAGCCAGAGAACGCGCCCCATCCCGACGAGCTTGCGCGCAGAAGCGAACACATACGTGAGCAGCGACCGCATATGTAAACGGTGTTCAAACCACACATGTAGGGTATCGCCGCGATTGGTAGTGCGAGAGCAATAATTCTAGCACTAGACCTCCTCTGTAACTCAAAACATGCAACCTGTAGAGTTTTTTAAACGTCGCCTATGGAGATTTTAAAGGGTAAAAGTTTGACGCCATTCCGTGAGCGGACGTAATTTTGAAGCGTGACATGTTGGGTATGAATTTACTCGGCGTAACATTATCTTTCATAATATTAAAAAAAATGGGGATAACTTTACTGTTGTCTTATTTTTTTAATTAAAAAAAGTGTAATTTTTTTCCCCAAAAAAGTGCGCTTGCAAGACCGCTGCGCAAATACGGCGTGACAGAAAGTATTGCAACGGTCGCCAATTTATTCTCTAGGGTGTTGGGATAAAAAATATATATAATGTTTGGGGGTTCTAATTAGAGGGAAGAAGATGGCAGTGAAAATAGTGAAAAATTACATTAGAATTGCTGTTTAACTTGTAATGCTTAACTTGTAATACCAACTGCCACCACCAGATGGCGACAGCTTACACATCTGGTGGTTATAACTTGTAATACCAACGGCTCACCACCAGATGGTGCAAGCTCACAAAAAAATAAAAATATTTTTTTTTTTTTGCCCCCCCTTCCAAGCCAAGTCGCCAGGACCCTATTTCTAGTCGCCATGGCGACCTGGCGCCCGGGATTTTTCGAGCCCTGTGCTAACTTATCGAAAATGCAAATGTTCGTGAATGATTGTGTTCACTGTTCCCACAGAAAGTTTTGTCTCTTGTGCAATTTCATGTTCAGTTATGCGTTGATTATCCAGGATCAGGCATTCAACATGCTGAATGACTGCTGTGGGCTGGGAACCACCATGGCTGGCTTCACCACTGATGGATGTACAGCCATCTTTGAAACATTTACACCATTCAAATGTCGTACTGTAGCTGAGCGTCTCATCACTGTACTGTGCTTGGAGTCTTCTGTAGATATCCGTGGGTTTTACGATTCGTTCACAAGAAATGTCATCGCCACATACTGTTCCATGCACGCACTAACACTGTTGTCTGCCATCTTGATTATCGGTCTCTGAACTGGCTGACATGTTCGCTGCCTACTACTGCATGTAGTACCCCCACCAGTGGTGGTGCGTCCATAGAGGGCGCAGGAGTGCCGCCCCTCTCTCTCTCCTGCACCACCACTTCAACAATATGCTGCTGCCCACTGTTCAGATGGCCGGCCCCCTGGTGAGCGCCGGCCATCTGAATAACGGCAGCTGGTTGGCTTTGTAAGTGCCTATCAGAGCCCTCAGGCTGCAATCGGCTTCCAAATAGTTATCCAGGGGACACACAGGGGGTGCGTTCCCTGGCTAACACTGACAGGCGTCTCAGCCAATCAGGTTCACCGGTTCTGGTTACTGGCAACCTGATTGGCTGAAGCGTCATCGATGGCGGGAGAAGACATCGAAGGACGGTGGAATCAGGATGGCTGACCCCAGAAAGATAAGTGCCGGGCGGGGGGAGGGGGCATTTTACAGGGCACAGTGGCAGCATTTTACAGGGGACAGTGGCGAAAATTGATGGGCACAGTGGCGACAATTGATGGCACAGTGGCTGCATTTGGCATGGCACAGTGGTGAAAATTGATGGGTACAGTGGCTGCGTTTGATGGCACAGTGGCTACAATTGATGGGCACAGTGGCTACAATTGATGGCACAGTGGCTACAATTGATGGCACAGTGGTAACAATTGATGGCACAGTGGCTGTGTTTGATGGCATGGCACAGTGGCTGCGCTTAATGGCACAGTGACTGCGTTTGGCATGGCACAGTGGCGACAATTGATGGCACAGTGGCGACAATTGATGGCACAGTGGCGACAATTGATGGCACAGTGGCTGCGTTTGATGGCATGGCACAGTGATGACAATTGATGGCACAGTGGCGACAATTGATGGCATGGCACAGTGGCGACAGTTGATGGGCACAGTGGCTGCCTTTGATGGGCACAGTGGTTGTGTTTGGGCACAGTGAGGCTGCAATTGTTTTTTCGTTTGTTTGCGCCCCTTCTTTAATTTTGAGCACCAGCCACCACTGACCCCCACGCTAACATCCCTTTTTTTACCTATAAATCTAAAAGTCCCAGTTTGACTTGAACGCCCCTCGTATACTTGTCCATTGCTATTTACTTTTAACAATATACTCACTTTACTTAGTTAGGTAGTCTGGTGCTCTTATTTCCTGATACCCCAACATAGTTGTCTGTAGGATATTAATACTTGTGCTTCGATAGGTGTTTGCAACAACCCCTTTGCTTAAACAGGAAGTGAAGTTGTGGCAAAGAACAGAGAACCCGTTTCACCAACCAGCTCCTCCAGGGGTTAGCGCTACATGTTCAAAACGTATCTATGAACATTTACAATAAGCCATTATTTAACATAGCTGTGACTGCCAATCACACTATTCACATGATCAGAATGCCCGTCTCCACCTCCCAACATTTAGAACCTCTTTAAAGAGCCATGAGGCTGTGGCGGGAAGGGGTTAAATCTGAACTCTGATGTGTATTCCTAATTGGGATTAGAAAGCTCCTAATCGCAAGTATGCATCAGGAGCTTTCCAGTACCTGCTGGTTTCCGTGCTGGGTGTGTGCAGGGAGCACACGCTCAGCACAGTAATGTGTTTACATAGGGCTGTATATATGTCGTATATGGGGCGGTGAGTAAACCTAGTTTGATGACACTTGAATTTTAATATACTGTATATTCTTTGTTATATAAGCTGAGGGTACATTTGCATGACATTTAACACATTCAGTTTAATATGCTAAAATGTTAAATGTAAACGAGACAGAATTCAAAGGGTAACATTTTTACAGGGCTTACCTGCAAAGAGCGCAACATTTCCATGTTTTGGATCATAAGGACATCGAGCCATCCCACTGAATGATTCCCCTACTTGTTCGAGCGTATCCAACTGAGGAAGACATGATTTATGTGAAATGCTACATATCCATTCATTTACTTTGTATGTTTTGAATACATTTTTTAAAGAAACATTCCAAGTAAAAAAGAAACTATGAAAGCAATTGATGGATGTAGACTAAAGTGAGCTTTAATTTCCCATGTTTGTTTTACCGGTAAATGCGTGCCTGCTCATGAATTGGGTCATTTAGGCTGAATAGTTGAATGGTTTATTTAACATACAGTACTGGTATGCATTAATGACCAAGAACATTATATTTTAGTTGGACACAGTGGCATAATAATAGCAATAGCAGACCATGCGGCTGATATGGGGCCTAGGGGGGGGGGGGGGGGTCCGGGGTGTCCATGGCAGCACACAAAGCATAGAAAATCTGACTGCATATGAAAATATCCATCTCTGTATTTTTTGAGTTGGAAAGGTAATTGGTGACACCTCTGTGTAGAAAAAAAATAGTCCAACAGAGCTGACTTTAGAAACACATACAGAGTAGAAAAAAAATAGTCCAACAGAGCTGACTTTAGAAACGCATACATAGATCAGCGGATCTTTAGATCCGCGTGATCTATGTGATTTAAGATCAAGTGGCCAATTCACTAAACACTTACCTCCAAACTTGCGGCGGCGGATCGTAAATCCCCCGGCGGAATTGAAATTCCGCGGCTAGGGGGAGTGTACTATTTAAATCAGGCGCGTTCCCGCGCCGATTTAAATGAGCATGCGCCGTCCGCGAAATTTCCCGGCGTGCATTGCTCCCACTGACGTCGCTAGGACGTCAGTGGTTTCGGCGTGAGCGTAACTTGCGGCGCGCGGGTTTCTGAATCGGCGTACGCAAATTACGTAAAAAAAACAAATCGACGCGGGAACGACGGCTATACTTAACATTGGCTGTGCCTCATAGAAGCAGGGGTAAGTATACGCCGGGAAAACCGCTACGGAAACGTCGTAACAACACTGCGTCGGGTCCGCGTACGTTCGTGAATTGCCGTATCTCGCTGATTTACATATTTCTCAGTGTAAATCAGCGAGAACGCCCCAAAAATGCTGCAAAAAATATAGGGCCAGATCCACAAAGAACTGCCTATCTTTAGGCAGGCGTAGTGTATCTCAGATACACTACGCCGCCGTAACTTATAGCAGTAGGTTCCTTATCCAGAAAGAATTTGCACTGTAAGTTACGGCGGCGTAGTGTAAATGTGTCGGCGTAAGCGCGCCAAATTCAAATGTCTGAGATGTGGGTGTGTTTTATGTTAATGAATATATATGGTACTACAGCGCTACTACTTCTAATTAATCAAAGAAAAATATATAGAAATAAAAAACTAAATAATACCGCTGCAAGCACAAAAAAAGTGTACAAAACCAAGATCTTGTGATAAGATAGGTGTGTTGCGCTGATATTAACTTATTTCTAAGTACAAAATTACATAAAAAAGAAGAGAGAGATCCCCTTGCAACCTGAAACAGGGGGGATCACAAGTGCAAATAGACAACGAACCAAATTAATAAATCAACCAGTGAAGTTCCAGTGAAGTGCTAGGAATAAATCCCTATTAAAACCAGCATACAATCTTCATGGGCAGCTGCAGCAAGTCAGTACAACACCTGTCAGGTGGAAAGATAAACACACCACAGTCCGATATTCATGGGATATTTCAGAGTGTACAGGCTTCAATTCTATACAACTTTTTCCTTCAGGACAGTGCCGCTCATGTAAAGAAGAAAAACACAAATATGGTGCAAATAACGTATGGATAAAGGAAGAAAACCAATGCAATACAGCGATTGCACTCACGGAAGCCTCGATCTCATAGGCTCTGCTGTAAAGTAATACGAACGCCGCTCAGTGCTTTAGCGATCTCCTCAGGTGGACGGTCGCGTCACTCGGCTCCTCCCCCACGCGTATCGTCACTAGACACGCGACTTATTCATGGGTTGCCATGTGACCATGTCAGCTGCCTATTTATGCAGACTGACCATGGAGGCAAGAGCGGAGGGTGGATCCTTCACATCATTGTCGGCTTACTTGTACAGCTTTTGACAAAATTGATAATGTGAATATCACAAGCTTTTAATATAAACATACAGCATTAAAAATGTACTTGAAAGATTAAAATTAAATAATCGATCACTATTACAAATATCACAAGGATCACTGCTATCTCTAGTGTGCTGCCTCCAGTGGCAGAAATACCAAAAAGCAGGCAGATACCTATTTCCATTATGACAATAGAAAATAGGAACCATCACCCCCCTAGTGGGCAATAGTAAATTTACATAAAATTACATGATAACAATATATAGATACAATCATACAACTGAAACACATATAATTAAAATATATAAAAACTAATATTAAAAATGATTAAAAATAATTAAAAATAATATGTGTTAAATACATTGTATGGACAATGGTACATATTCCACTATATGCCACCAATAAAGGTCAGTCTACTCTTAATCCATCCCCATATACATATTGAACCAATAAATTACATTTCATAAACAGACAATAAATTAATCAACCCAAAAATTAAAAATCTGCAATAAAACAATTGAGGTCAAACTCAATGTTAAGGCCGTTTGGGGCCAAAGTGACCATCTCATGTATCCACCGAGATTCGCACTTACTAAGCTCCCTAACTTTGTGGCTTCCCCTCCAATGGGGTATGTACTTTTGATGGCCCAGAATTTTAGTCCTCTTGGGTCTTTATTATGGCACTGCTCAAAATGTCGCGAAACATTATGTTCCACACAGCCCTTTTCAATGTTCTGTACATGCTCCCTGATTCGCTTCCACATTGGTCTTTTTGTACGACCCACGTATTGCAATAAGCAGGGGCACTGGAGTACATAGACAACTCCCTCAGTCCTGCATGTTATAAGATCTTTAATTTTATGTTCTTTTTTTGGTCACGTTCGATGAAAAACTTGAACATTTCTGGCCATTTTGCCCAGTCTTCCTACACGCGAAGCAGCGTTTACAGGGAAAGAAACCCTTTCCTTGCCAGAAAGTCAGCTTATCGGCCTTATCTGGTGGATCTGGGACACTTTTAGCCACCAAGTCTCTTAATTTAGGGGCTCTTCGGTATATCACTTTAGGTACAACAGGTAGTACACTTTGGAGTTGCCTATCGGATTTTAAAATCGGCCAGTACTTTTTAAAAATAGATTCAAGTTGCCTGTGTTGCACATTAAAATTCAAAATAATTGGCACTTCTGGTTCTGCATTCACAGGCTTCTTTTTGTCCAAGATGAGGTTCTCCCTTGGAATATTTTGAACTTCCTTGATTTTTTCTTGAATGAATTCATCACTGTAACCCTTTTGTATAAACTTGGTCCCTATAAGGTTGGCCTGATCCAAGAATTTACTATTGTCTGAACAATTTCTCCTGATCCGAGTCATCTGTCCTTTTTGGTATGTTAATCAACCATGGATCGTAATGACAGCTATCTGTTGGGATGTAGCCATTACGATCCACTGGTTTGAAAAACGTTTTGGTACTGAATCTCTGATTTTTCCAAAGAGATTTCCAAATCTAAAAACTGGATAATCTTGTCACTGATCGTATAAGTGAGTTTTATATTTTTCTCATTCTCATTCAACTTGTCAAATTGTTTCAGTGAGGTTTCATCACCTTTCCATACCACTATGCAGTCGTCTATGAACCTCTTATATACTACCAAGGATTCCGGTACATTAGCATATATTGCTGTCTCCTCCCATTCCGATGTTGGCGAGACTCGGTGCATATTTTGCGCCCATAGCTATTCCGTTTAGCTATCTAAAATAATCTGATTTGTGCCAGAAATAATTGTGCTGCAAACCATACGCTAAGCTCCTTAAAATAAACCGCTTTTGCTTTGACACCAAATCACTAAAATTATTCAGGGCCCATTTGGACGCATCAATGGCCTCTTTATGATTGATCACTGTGTAAAGTGAGGCCACATCTGCTGTGGCCAGCAGATAAGTATCACGAGTATCCATATTAATAGTTTCGAAAATCTGTATGAGATGTTTTGTATCCCTTAAATATGCTCGGGTTTTGGGCATCAATGGTTGCATGAACCGATCCACGTATTCACCCAACCTGGAATTGATGGATTGAATTCCATTTATAATGGGTCGCCCAGGAGGTTTTTGGGCATCTTTGTGTATCTTAGGTATTGTATATATGATAGGTACCCTGCAGGTATCTGGTACCAAGTACTTGTATTCTCTCTTATTCAGGACGCCTTTTTGCCTTCCTCTATATACCAGATCACATAATTCTTCTTTGTACTCTCCTGTAGGGTTACCCCTAAGGCCGGGTACACACGGGCAAACATGTACGGTGAAAGCGGTCCGTCGGACCGTTTTCACCGTACATGTCTGCCAGAGGGCTTCTGTACGATGGTTGTACACACCATCGTACAGAAGTCCGCGCGTAAACAATACGCGGGGCGTGTCCGCGGTGTCGCCGCGCCGATGACGCGGTGTCGCCGCGACAATGACGCGGCGACGTGGGCGGCCTGCCTTTAAAATGCTTCCACGCATGCGTCGAAGTCATTCGACGCATGCGAGGGACGGCGGGCGCCTCGACATGTACGGTAGGTCTGTACTGACGACCGTACATGTCCGAGCGGGCAGGATTCCAGCGGACTGTTTTAAAACAAGTCCAGGAATATTTGTCCGCTGGGAAAAGGCCCGGCGGGCAAATGTTTGCTGGAATTCAGCCCGCTCGCGCCCACACACGACCAAACATGTCTGCTGAAACTGGCCCGCGGACCAGTTTCAGCAGACATGTTTGGTCGTGAGTATGGGGCCTTAGTTTAATGTACGTGTTGGTATCTTTTAGTTGGTTATATAGTTCTTCATAGTAGTACGTTCTTGATAGGACCACAATTGCACCCCCTTTATCTGCGGGTCTTATAATGATTTCCTTGTTCTTCTCCAACTCCTTTATCCCTTTGTGTATATTCATAGGATCAGGTATTCGCTTGACCTTTAAATTGTCCAGGTCTTTCAGAACCATTTTACTAAATACCTCTATATGGTGATTATCAGGCACCTGAGGGTTAAAAAGGGATTTGTTCCTAAGGGTACTTTATTGAACTCTGCCTTCATCTATATTTCTAGAAACTTGATTGGCTTGATTCCTTATAGGCTGATTAAGCATATATTTCTTGATGTTTAGTTTGCGGACAAATTTCCGAACATCAACAAATACATCAAATTTATTTAAATTTCTTTTTGGATTAAATTTTAAACCCTTATCCAGTGTCATCATTTCTGCAGGGGTAAGATCAATTCCACTTAAATTATATGTGCCATCTCCTACTGTACTTTTCGCCTTTTTGACCTTGTATCCCCCTCGGCACCCCCTTGTTCGTTGGGGCTTCGGGTATGCTCCGTCTGTTCGTACCGGGGTGGAGTCTTGTCGCTCCGGCGATAATCTAAAAAAGAGCGTGGATCTTCTTCATTTCTATAAGAACTGAGTGGTTCATACCTATTTTGCGTATGCACCGGGCTTCTCCTATTATCATAATAATTAGGAGGTGCACCATTCTGCTGATATTGCTGGGATGACCCTCCTTGTTGTTGATAATAAGGCATTGGTTGTTTATAGTAATCTCTTGGGTCTCTGTATTCCTGACTATACTGTCTAGAGTCCTGGTGGTAATTTTGTTCATTACCCAGTTGATTATGGGTTTGCCCTTGGTTTTTGTTCTTATTTCTCCAATGGGTTTTCCTTGGGGATTTTGATTTTGGCTTTTGATTTCCCTTATTTTTCCACCAGGGTTTGGGGGTCCTAGGTCCATTATGATCATTTCTAGGGGCTCTATCATCAGAATGATCTCTCGGAGGCCTACCATGGTAACCTTCTGATTGCTTAGTGGGCTCCATATGTTAAATCATCGTGACCCCACGTAAATTAAGTTTTTTTGAACGGCGCATGCGCCGTCCGTGAAGGAATCCCAGTGCGCATGCTCGAAATCACGTCTCAAATAGTCAATGCTTTTGACGTGAACGTAATTTACGCAAAGCCCTATTCGCGAACGTTTTACGCAAACGACGGAAAATTTGACGCTGTCCCGACGTCCATACTTAACATTGCGTACACCTCATAGAGCCAGGGGTAGCGTTACGCCGAAAAAAGCCTTACGTAAACAACGTAAAAAAATTCGCCGGGCGGACGTACGTTTGAGAATCGGCGTATCTAGCTAATTTGCATACTCTACGCCGCATCGTAGAACTTACGCGGCGTATCAATAGATACGCCGCTGTAAGTTCGTTGTGGATCTGGCCCATAATTTTTTTTTTTATACATGCCAGAAGTGCCCGTTGCTAGGCAGATCGTCCTAATCTGCCACTTCCTGATCCACGGTCCGTCTTCTTTCTTCTCCTCCTCGCGCTGCCTCCTGGGGAATGGGGAAGCGGTGTCTTCTGGGACCTTGTGTGTGTCCCAGGAGACATCGCCCATTCAAGTACTGCCGTGCGGCTCACGCATGCGCAGTAGGGAATCGGGCGGTGAAGCCGAAAATGCTTCACTTCCTGATTCCCTCACCGAGGATGGCGGCGGAGCTGCCGAGACCCGATCGATTGCTCAGCTTCGGCTGCCGTCATCGCGGGCACCCTGGACAGGTGAGTGTCCTTAGTAGCTGCTGACTTTGAATTTTTTTTTTTAACCGGACCTCCGCTTTAACATGGTTTCCTATGGAACATGTTCTGTAGTGCAAATCTGCAAAATGCACTAAAAATACATAGGTGTGAATCCAGTCTAATGCCGTGTACACACGACTGTTATTCATGTCCTGAAAAAAAAACGTTTTTTTTCCAACACGATTTGTCATGATTCCTCTCAAGCCTGCCTTGCATACACACGTTCGTGAAAAAAAATGCTTGAGCAAAGCGCGTGATGTACAACACATACGACGGCACTATAAAGGGGAAGTTCCATTCAAATGGTGCCACCCTTTGGACTGCTTATGCCAATTTCCCCCTCATTAAAGCGTACACACGACCGTTTTTCATGACGTGAAAAACGACAACAAATAATAGAGCAGGTTAAAAAAAAAAAAATTGCCCATTTTTCTCATAGAGAAAAATGCTCTGGATCATGCACACAACCCTTTTGCATTGCGTCTTGTGTACGCGGCATAAGTGATGTAGATGGTGTATTGCCTTTAGAAATTCTGCTGCAAATCCTAGTTGGATATTAAATTAACCCTGTATACCTCAGGCCTCGTACACACGGGCAAACATGTCCGATGAAAACGGTCCCGTTTCCGATGCCTGGATAAGTCCGGGGGGACCCTGTTGTATTCCCCAAACTTTGTGTGCCAGATCATCGGTGCATGTTGCATTCTGCACAACTTTGTTGAGAGAAAGGGCCTGGAGATTGACATACGTGATGACCTGACCCCCGAACCAGAATTCCCCCTCTGCCCGAGGCTACCCTGTCTGCTGAGGGAACAGCATTCAGAAGTTGTCTCGTGGAACATATCTTTACATGTTAAACACACACATTCATCATGGCACAAGGAGAATGCACGCATGCACACCACTGTGGTCCCTAGCACACACCCCACATCCACATCACATTGGATTAGCCCAAGTCCAACATGCAGGACTTGGGAGCAGCAACGCCATGGCAAGGCTCCAATTATGTTGCTGACCATTCATACCACATTCACACGGGTCGTGGGGATAAATTCTCCCCAACGACCGAGGGTGACACCCCTTTGCTGGCAGGAGTGTCACCCCCCCCCCCATTCACACACCAGTCACACTGTAATCTGCACGCCTCACCGTGTGCAGTATTAGAAACAAAATAATAATACTCTTAACCAGAGCAAAAAAAAGGCAAACACAAAATAATCAGTTGCCCTGGCTGCTGCCACGGCTCCATAACTGCCTGGTTGAAGGCTCAGGTGGGGGGGGGCATCAGGTTGGAGGAGCATCCACCGGTCTCTCCATGGCTGGAGGCCTGCCCTCTAACGCCACGGCAATGCGGGTCAGGATGGTGTTGGTCTCTGACTGCACCTGCCGCGACAGTCTCCCCTTCGCCTCAATGGCAGCTGTGTGGCCCTGGACAGCCTCAGACAGGGACCGCACCTCTGCCACGAGGGTAGCCGTTGTGGCCTGCAGCTCACCCAAGCAGGTGATCACAGCTGCAGTGTTGCCAGCCACATCCACATCGCCTCATCTCCTGGGCCATCTCACCCATATGGCGGGTCTGAGAGTCCTGGGCACTGGTCAGATTCTCAGGCAGGAAGTCAGGAACCCCCCTGGTCTTCCTGGTTGCCTTCCTGGGGCCAGGAGAGGCTTGAGGCCTGGCATAGGGGGAGGGACTTGAGGGAGTGGGTGGGTTGGGGATGGATCCAGAGGGGTTGGATGATGGGAGCATTGACGTTCGGGATGGACCAGCCGATAGGGAGGTCTCATCAAGATATAGGGACACCTCCTCACCCAGATGTTCTGCATCCTCCTCAATCACCTCTTCAGTGGAGATCTGGGCACTCCCCTCCACCAATGCCTCTTGGCTTCCCAGGGGGTCAGGGGCATGATCATCAGGGGATGATGGCGTGGGACGGGCAGAGGCACCAGATGGCCTAGCTCCCTCCTGGACATCTGCGGATGACACAAAACATTGTAAGGGCTTACCTTGAGTGGAGTCCATTTTGCAGATTTGTAAGCTCACCCTTGCAGGTACACACAGCCCACGGTAATAAGGTAAGACACTACCTGGGCTGTGAGTCTGTGCACGGGGGCTAGATAGGGATTAGCCAAGGATAGTCAAGTATAGCCGTGGTCCAGGATTCCAGAGAGAGTCAGGTAACTACTGACGGAAAGTTCAGGGTTTGCAGACAGGAACCAAAGACAAGTCCGGGGCACAAGCTGTGGGTCAAGGGCTGGAGAAGGCAGGGAAAATCCGAAAGTACAGGCCGGGGTCAAAGGGCAGGAGACAGCAGCATTCCAGGGTACATAAGCCAAAAGGGTCAGAAGCCGGGGTCAGTCTTGTAGGCTGAAGACAACCACAGGAACACAGGAACTGTTGGCACAGACAGGACCATCAGAGAACAATGAACTGACACCTCCCTCATAGTGAGGCAGGGCTTTATACCCTGGTTGATTAGGAAACCTGCCTCAGCTGGACCAGGATAGACAAGTGCAGATTGTAGGGAGATCCAGAGACAGGCAATCAGCACCTAGTTCAGAACCAGGCTCCGACGGACAGCAAGCAGAATATCAACTTGAGAAGTGGCTCAGAGGCAAAGACCTGGAGCAGCAATGGAGAGGTCCTGGGTTCAATCCCACCCGGAGCCACTTGGGGTGTGACCACGCCTCACTGTCTGTTTGGCACGGTAGCGACCGTGACAAACATTCACATGTTGGTGGACCCACACACTGGTCACATATTCCCTCACATGCTACACACCAGATAGGAGAAAAGACACACTTACCTGTCCTCAAGGGCGGCTCAACTGAGTCGTAGCCCTCAACTCCCTCCACTTGCTCCCTCTCAATGCAGCGGCCAACCACCTGCTCATCAGGAGTCAGCTGAATATGAGAGGCTGGTCCACCACCAGTGCCCCTGGCATGCCTTCTCATATTGGCCAGCTTCTCCTTGACCCTCCTGTGCATGTCATTCATCTTTTTGGTGATGTCCTGGGGCCTCCTCACCTCATTGCCTACGGCATTCATCTGGGTGGTGATCCTCATCAGGATCTCATCCCTTTTGCCCTTGCTCGTATCCTTCCTCCATGCCCCATGGAGGCGAGCGTCATACCTCTCCATGGCCGCTAGTATGATGGCCTTCTCCTCTGGGGATAAGTTCTTCTTCCTATTCCCACTACGCCGAGCAGACATGGTCAACAGGAAGAGCGCAAAAGTACCTACACCACTAACAATCAGACGGGTGTACTTTTGCACTCGATGGGCGCATGTCTGGGCGTATTTATGCCCTGGGCGTAAAGGGTGGGCCGGCGTATCTCATGATTTACGCCGGGCGTAGTAGTGAGCATGTGCAGAGGGGCACGGGTCATATGATCACGTCACGGCGCATGTGCCGTTCTTTCGGCCCTTCATTTGCATGGGGTCACGGTTCATTTAAATGTATCCTTCCTACTTTGAATTACGCCGGCTTACGCCGACTGTACGTTACACCGGCGCAAAATTGGACGCATTTTCTTTGAGAATACGGAGCTTGCCTCTCTAAGTTACGTTGGCGTAACGCATATGAGATACGCTACGCCGGCATAAAGATGCGCCGATCTACGTGAATCTGGGCCTGAGATTCTGCTCTTCTCTTTCCTGACAACTTGTCTGACCTGAATTGAGGCCAAATGGGGCCCAAGAGAAGATAACAACTTTGAAAATATTCTGCCACCCCCTTTCCATTATATACCCTCATGCCGCGTACACACGGTCGTTTTTTGTGATGAAATAAAACGACGTTTTTCAAACTTTTTTTTCAAAAACAACGTTGCCTACACACCATCGTTTTTTCAAAATGCTCTAGCAAAGTGCGGTTACGTTCAGCACGTACGCCGGCACTCTGCTCCATTCAAGCTCGCTTCATAACTTGCTTCTGAGCATGTGGGGGTTTAAAAAAAGGTAGTTTTAAACGTTGTTTTACCCACACACTATCATTTTAAATTACACAAAAAACGACGTTTTAAAAAACGACGTTTTAAAAAACGACATAAAAAATTGAAGCATGCTCGAATTTTTTTTTTGGTCGTTTTTCAGAAGACATAAAACAACGTTTTCCCCACACACGGTCATTTTAAATGATGTTTTTAAAAATGTCGTTTTTTTTATCAAAAATACGACCGTGTGTACGCGGCATCACACTCAGACCTCAGATACAGTAGCATACAGCGTGTTGCCTATTTGTGACCTGCTCTTAGTGACTGTGTAGAGGAGGTAGAAAGTCTAATTCACTGCAGGGTTGCTATGCATCTCCCCAGCCTTCAGAACTAAGCCAGCTACTGTTGCACACCTCCATCACTGGCTTTAGGCAGAGGCAGCCAACCTTATCTTATCATTTCTGTATGGTCTTGAGCCTGCAAAGAGGGTAGGGTGGTCACAGCTCTCAGACTGTAGCAAGCATTCAAGCCTTTGCGACTGTTCCGTCAGATATGGCGACCCATCAGAATTGGTAACGGAAGTAACGTTCTGTTGCCGCCATCTTGTTACACCCCGCACTCCTCCACAGTAATGATACTTCGATAAGGGGCAAGCGGACATCTTGTTACACCCCCCGGAGTTTTGAATTTCACAGTTATTTTTAACAGAAAATGGAGCTTATAAGGTGAAATACAGTATTTAGAAATTGGATGGATGGTTTAGATGTTGAATTATAAAAGCAGCGGCAAACCTGATGATCTCACAGGTTTGCTAACGTGACAGAACACTGCTGCTTTTATAATTCAACATGTAAACAGTCTGATGGATTTCCAAATCCTATATGTCACCATAAATGCTCTGTTTCCTGTTAAAAATAACTGTAAAATGCAAAACTCCAGTGGGTGTAACAAGATGTCCACTTGCCCCCTTCTCAGTGTATTGTTCCTATGGAGGAGTGCAGGGTGTAGCAAGATGGCGGCAACAGAATGTCACTTCTGTTACCAATTCTGATGGGTAGCCTAATCTGACGGAATACCACCTTGATGCAGTTGACTGAGTTTCCATAGTGATCTTCTACTTGTAGAAGCTACTGGCAGGACCCCTAGACAGCCACCAGGCAATGCCTAAGTCACTTTGCCGGTGATGTTACCAGCTCTCCTACTACTTTTTTTTAGCTATATTTAATGTAAAAACCAATGACAGTATTGTTGAGACACTACCGGGTGCCACAGAGAAAGAGGTAGCCGAGGGGGCCCATGATGTGTAGTTAATAGCACTAAATTGTTCATGGGGGTAAAAACATTTTATACAGTTTGTTGTGGAATGCAGTGGAGTATAGAATGCAGAGGCAACATTTATACCATGAGAGAATAAAGATTTAACAAAATGTCAGTGAACATGAATAAACAGATAGAGGGAGCAGAGCAACATATTTGTTGCTCTGCTCCCTCTATCTGTTTATTCATGTTCACTGACATTTTGTTAAATCTTTATTCTCTCAAGTGAGGCCCGGAGCAACTGCAAGTCAGTGTAGGGCCGGCCATGACAGGGTTAACAGAAAACCCTGGTAGCTGGGGGGGGGAGGAGTAACAGCGGTGGGAGGGGAGATATATATATCTCCTACCCTCCGTTTCCCGGGCAAGTGAGGCGTGGGGGAGCGAAGTTCCCACCCACCCTCCCTTCTTTTGTGGGTTATGAAGTATGGTAATGATGGATTTGATGACTTGGTATGTGTTTTGGTGCTGTTTTGTGTTTTGTTTCATTACAGGTGGAAGGATCACGTCGTCGTGGCAGTGGCGGGTGTTTTGGACTTTGCAGGAGAAGATATTACCCCAAAGATGGACGCCAGTACCCAGCGGTGGGAGGGGTCCTGAAGGGGTTGCTAGTTGCTAGTCTACTAATGTAGCTGGAAGGTTGGTGAATGGGGGCACTGCGGTCAATGGTCGTCTTTGAGCCAGCTTCGGCTTGAGGCCTATGACCAGAGGTTAGGACACCGCAGTGCCAAAAAGTGTTACATCGTTAAAAAGTTTAAAGGTTAACGAGTTTAATGGTTAATGGGTCCTGCAAAGTCCAGCACCATGTTAGGTTATTATCTCAGGAAATAAGTGTTTTTTCTATATGTGTTATTGGTTATTCATTATTGGTTATTTATGATTATTTAAAGAGTATTTAAAATAAAGGAGGCTGCTACGGCCAGTTTTTACTCCAACATTAAGTAGTGGTCTCATTCTTTATTAAAGGTTAATGTGGGGGTATTAACTGTAAACGGGGCTTAGCGGTCAGGGGTTATACTCTGGTATACCATAGTCATGGTAATGTTGACATAAAGGGCATAGAGAAGGCAGAGTGGAAGCTGTTCACTGAAGGAGGTGGCAGGAAGAGCGAAGGGCTCTGGATCAGTAGACTTGGTATCTTAAAGTACTGATGTTAATGTAAATTATCTGGTACCTATGCAGGCAGCTTCTACACCAAAGAGTATCGCTATGATCTCTATGAAACAATTTGGGAGGAGACCATTCAGATACCTTTTTTATGCTTTACACTTTATGCCCACAGCTACAATCATTGCTTTCCTCATTCAACCCCACCACTATCGACGAGGTTGCTAAACTACTTGCTAATGTCCAGCTAACCACCTGCCCTCTGGATCCCATTCCCTCCCAAATGCTACGTTCACCCTCTGACTCTATTCTACACTCTCTAACCCACACCTTCAATCTCTTCCTCTCTTCTGGCATCTTCCTCAACTCTCTAAAACATGCACTAGTCAGCCCCATACTTAAAAATCATTCACTGGACCCAACCAATCTTAACAACCCATGCCCCATCTCCTTGCTCCCCTTTTTATTCAAACTCCTTGGTTCTACAACCGTCAGAGCAACCACCTTGCGGAGAATAGCCTTTTTGATCCCGTTCAGTTGGGATTTTGTACTCAACACTCCACAGAAACTGCTCTCCTAAAACTAACAAATTATCTACTAATGGACAAAACCAATGAACACTATTCTGTCCTACTCTTGGACCTTTCTGCTGTCTTTGATACGGTTGACCACCCCTACCTCCTCCAAAAACTCACACCACTTCCTCAAACACAATCTATCCAAAACCGAATAATTTTTCCTCCACCACGTGCACCTTCCCCTGATCTCTCTGTCAAAATCGATGGCACAACTATCAGCCCATCCCTGCATGCCAAGGTCATAGATGTAGCCCTGGACTCTGAACTCTCCTTTAGGCCCCACGTCCTATCACTGTCCAAATCTTAATGCCTTAGCCTCCATAACATCTCCAAAATATGCCCCTTTCTAACCAATGACATAACAAAGCTCTTAATTCACTCCCTGGCCTCTACTACTGCAACTCCCTACTCATTGGTTTGCCTCTACATAGGCTATCCCCATGGGCATCCGCTGAATTTTTTTCAGAGGGGGGCGCTTCGGCAGCGGCGATACACAGTCACATTTTACCCTTTCTTCGACTGCTAGCGTTGGTTAAAAGCGCCACCCCACTTTAAAATCAGGGGTCAAGTCCTGGGGAAAAAGTGTGGGAACTCCCACCAAAGATCCACTTCCCCACCCAAAAAAAATTATACGCTCATATGCATAATTACTAAACCGCAAGTTCTTTCTAAATCCCGCGATAACTCACGGCAGACCTCCGCAATGTCTCCTGGGAACAATGACAAAAGCTCCCAGGAGACATTGCGGCATCGAGGAAGTGACGGAATACACTACCTGATGAATCCATATACAGGAAGCGGCCAGTAACAGAGGATTACTAAGGTTCGCCTGCCCCTGACAATGACTCGAGCTGGACATCTCTGCTTAGTGAAGGATTGGCTCGGGCGGCTCGGCTGCTCTAGTCCTGCAAAGGGAACTGCGTTCCTGCTGTGAAAAAAGTGCAGGAACTCCGTTCCCACGCGTTCCTGCAGGACTTGAGCCCTGGTTAAAATGTAAAAACACCCCACTGTGCCCCCTGCATCTTTCAATATCTCTTTGTCACTACTGTGTACCCACTCTCCACAACTGCACCTCTGGACCCCTTTACATTACACAGCACCCAACAGCTCTGGACCCCTTTACATTACACAGCACCCTGCATCACTGGCCCCCTTTAAATTACACAAGGTCCTGCCCCCCTATTTCGGCTTGTGTGATAGGCGGAACACTAAAAGACTATAAGACGAGCCGAACTAGGTGGGGCGGGACCTTGCACACAGACCCAGCGCCATGACATACGATACGAGCGCCGCAGTCACCACTTAAAGCGGCCCCAGGGCCAAATCGGCCCTGCTCCTGGCTCTCACTGGCGATTCCAGGGGGGGCAAATGACCCCCCTTGCCCTATGGAGCGGACGCCCATGGCTATCCCCCCTTCAATCCATCATGAATGCTGCTGCCAGACTTATCCACCTTACCAATCGCTCTGTGTCTGCTACTCCTCTCTGTCAATCCCTTCACTGGCTCCCGCTCACCCAACAAATTCAATTCAAAATACAACAACTTACAAAGCCATCCACAATTTAGCCCCCAGCTACATCACTAGCCTAGTCTCAAACTACCAACCTAATCATTCACTTTGTTCCTCTCAAGAACTCCTGCTCTCTAGCTCCCTTGTCACCTCCTCCTTTGCTCGCCTCCAGGACTTTTCCAGAGCCTCTCCAATCCTATAGCACTCCTTACCTGTCTTATAATCTCCTACTCTATTAGCTTTTAGACGATCCCTGAGAACCCTCCTTTTCAGAGAAGCATATCCTACCCACACCCAACAACTGCATTTTCATTTTCTCCATTACTTTATCCCCCACAGTTATTACCTTTTGTTTCACTTGACACTTCCTTCTAGATTGTAAGCTCTAATGAGCAGGACCCTCTGATTCCTCCTGTATTGAATTGTAACTGTACTGTCTGCCCTCATGTTGTAAAGAGCTGTGCAAATTGTTGGTGCTATATAAATCCTGTATAATAATTCTCTCTTTTTCTTTTTTTCTCTTTTTCTCTTTTTCTCTCTTTTTCTCTTTTTTTTCTCTTTTTTTTCTCTTTTTTCTCTCTTTTTTTTTTCTTTTTTTTTCTCTTTTTTTCTCTTCTTTTTTTTTTCCTGGACATGGTGGTCTGGCAGACTGGGGTATTAAGTTCACACTCCTCCACTGTCAGATGAATATCATGGTGGATCCATGCAAACGCCAAAAAATGAAGAAAGGAAAACAAAGAGATGCTCCCAATGATGCAGGCAGGGGCGGATCCAGAGTCTAGTCTCGGGAGGGGCACCTCCAGAAAATACGTTTTTTTTTTTTTTTGTAGGCAATTTTTCAGAGAAATGGCTGGTGTTGGAGCTTCAATTATCCCGGCACCATGGTTGTTATGGTGTCAGAATAATTGAAACGCATTATTTCTATTATTACATTGTTATATGAAATTAAATAGTTCAACTCACCATAATGCAGAATCAGTGGGAGCCTGTAGTGTGTTACTTGCCACCGTCGCCTGCCACGCCTTGCGGATTGTCACTTGCCACGTCAGCTGCCACAAGTTGTGGGTTGTCACTTGCCACGTCACCTGCCACAAGTTGCAGATTGTCACTTGCCACACATTGCGGATTGTCACTTGCCATGTCACCTGACGGAAGTTGTGGATTGTCACTTGCCACGTCACCTGCCACAAGTTGCGGATTGTCACTTGCCACGTCACCTGCCACAAGTTACAGGTTGTCACTTGCCATGTTGCCTGACGGAAGATGCGGATTGTCACTTGCCACACATTGCGGACTGTCACATCACCTGCCACATGTTTGTCACTTGCCTGTCTGTCACACATTGAAGATTGTCACTTGCCTGCTCCAATTGTCCCATGCTGTGTCCCAGAGTCAGGCAGAAGAAAGATGATACAATCTCTCTGATCCCCGCTGCTGCGCTGCCTACACAGTAAGGGCGGAAGTACAGGGATGCAGGGCGGGCGGTGAGAGATGATGTCATCTCTCTGCTCCCTGCTCACTCAGACACTCACCCAGCTGCCCAGCCACATGCTCTCTCTCCCGCCAGCGGAGCCGCCCGGACTTTTAGTTCACGGGTGCCGAGCTGCACGCTCTCTCACCTGCCTGCTCCCTTACCAGCCTGCCAAGCTCTCATTCTCACCCGCCCGCAGACCTATTGGATCTGTAGAGCCGCCCGCTGTCTCGCTCACCCACTCACCCGCAAATAGTTTCTCGGGGGGGTGTAATTGCCCCGTTGCGCTTCCTGGATCCGCCCCTGGGTGCAGGTCAAACCAGGTTTGGTTTATTTATAAAAAATGTCATACAAAAATGACAGATAAAATGTTGATTACAAATAAAACATGTAAAAAGCCCCAGTTGATGACCGATTGAGTCGAAACGCATCAGGTGAGCATTACTGCACCCCACATTGCTTTTTACATGTTTGTGATCACCATTTTATCTGTCATTTTTGTATGACATTTTTATAAATAAATCAAACCTGGTTTGACCTGCACCATTGGGAGCATCTCTTGTTGTTCCTTTCTTCATTTTTTGGAGTTTGCACGGATCCACCTTGATATCCATAGCAGCTTTTTTTTTCTTCTTTTGGGTTCTAGCGCAGTTTTTTCCCCATTTTTTCACCAGTATACCTACTGGTACATGGATACCCCAAGGGATTAAAGCACACTTCTCAAGTCGCAGAATCAGGACTCTCCCTAGCAACCTTCAGAGAAGAAGAGTTCATGCACCATAATAAGTGGCCTTGTGATGCAGGAGAGGCTCAGGGCTGGAAATGCATGCTGGTGTGATTAGAACTGGAGCCTGGTAAGATACCAAGCATGCTAAGGGCATCAATGTTACAGGAGAAATCAAGAACAAGCAAGACCCAAAACAAACATGCTATCACAAACCCAGAGTCACTGCCAAAGTTGAACTGACCTGCCTGGCACTGAGCATGCCCTCCAAGAGCAGTGCAACCATTGGCAAATGTAAGTGAACATTGCTGTCCGAGCCGGATCTGTTGTTCAGCAACCCTAGATGCTCAGGCTGAGAAAGGAAAGCAGCTGTATGGTGGCTATAGGAGGAGAGGCAACAGCAGCATCCACAGAGAGAGACACAGTAGGAGCGTGCTTCACACTCTTTAAAACTCCTAACACTGTATGACTTATGCCGCGTACACACCATCACTTTGTGATGGAAAAAAAAAAAACATTTTTAAAAACGTCATTTTAAAATGACCGTGTGTGGGGAAAACGTCGTTTTATGTCTTCTGAAAAACGACGGGAATTTTTTTTTGCGCATGCTTCAATTTTTTGTGTCGTTTTTCAAAACGTAGTTTTTTGTGTCATTTAAAATGATAGTGTGTGGGCAAAACGACGTTTTTAAACCCGCGCATGCTCAGAAGCAAGTTATGAAGCGAGCTTCAATGGAAAAGAGTGCTGAACGTAACCGCGCTTTGCTAGAGCATTTTGAAAAAACATTGGCGTGTAGGCAACGCCGTTTTTGAAAAGGAAGTTTCAAAAACGTTGTTTTTTTACTTCACAAAAAATTTCGTTTTTTTCCATCACATAAAGTGAAGGGGCCAGATTCACGTAGATTCCGGCGTAGCGTAGCGTAAGCTATTTACACTACGCCGCCGCAACTTAGTGTGGCAAGTGCCGTATTCTCAAAGCACTTGCTCCGTAATTTGCGGCGGCGTGGTGTAAATGACCCGGCGTATCCCCGCGTAATTCAAAGAGGGCGACTTGTATTTAAATTAAGCGCGCCCCGTCCCGAACGAACTGCGCATGCGCCGGCCTTAAACATAGCCCAGTGCGCATGCTCCGTAGTGTGCCGTAAATACATTGGTTTTGACATGAACGTAATTAACGCACAGCCTTATTCGCGGCGAGTTACGTAAACGACGAAAAACCCGACGCTGTCCCGACAGCCATACTTAACATGGCATACGGCGGACCGACATAAGGTTACCCCTCATATAGCAGGGGTAACCTTACGCTTACGGAAGCGACGTAAACTACGGCGAAGCGGCGCAAAAACGTTCGGGAATCGGCGTATTCGGCTCATTTGCATATGCGACGCGGAAATCGACGTAAAAGCCACCTAGCGCCCAGCGTAGTATTGCATTTAGGATCCAACGGTGTAAGTGACTTACACCAGTCGGATCACAGCCTTATTCTGGCGTATCTTGTTTTGAGAATACAAAACAATGATACGCCAGTGGGATTTTCGAATTACGCCCGTGTATCTGTAGATACACCGGCGTAATTCTTTTGAGAATCTGGCCCATGGTGTGTACGCGGCAATAGGCCCTGGGACAAGATGCTTTGACTGTGCCATGAAATTTTGAAATTATGTATGTTTTCCCACGGACATTACTCAGATTATTGAGACGTATGTTAGAAGTTCTGGCAATTTATACACATTTTCCCAAATTTTTGTGCAAATTTTCACAGGCTATAGTGTTGAGCTAGACCCTGCCCTCTGTCTTCTTAACTCCACACAACCTATACGTCAATACAAAAATTCTCTAGTCAGGCACCTGCTCAATGCAGCAAAAATCCTAGGGCCAGATTCACAAAGCACTTACGCCGACGTGTCTAAAGATGCGCGGCGTAATTGTAAAATGCGCCGCGCGTATCTTTGCGCCTGATCCTCAAAACGAAATACGCCTGAAAACCAGATTTTTCCGTCCAACGTAAAACGATTACAGCGGCGCATCTTGAAGCGCAAAATACGCTAGACACACCATCAATTTTCTATGCTAATATGCAAATGAAGGAGATAGGGCGATCCACAAAAGTATGCTTGTGCGGCGTAGACTACACCCTGTGCGCATCTGCTAGTTTCACGGTGTAAAATTACACCTTATAAAAGCTGCCCTAACTTTACACCAGCCGTGTAAATGTCAGCTAAAGCAACACCGTTAGGGAAGAGCTGAGCACACACACTTGCAGGACAACAATCTGTATGCCAATATGCCAGGGGCATCCATGCTCATAGCTATACTAGTGACTTTAGTAACCAAGGGTACCCCCTCTTCTGAGGGAACAGCAGCCAGGAGACGCCTCGCAGAATGCATCTTTGCACAGTAAACACACACATTAAACATGGCACAATGAGAATGCATGCATGCACACCCACTGTGGTCCCTAGCACAGACACATCACATCCTCATCGAATTGGATTAGACCCAAGTACCCCCCATGGGACTAGGGAGCAGCAACGCCATGCCACGGCTCCAATTATGTCACTGTGCATTCATACACCATTCACATGGACCTGGGATCACTTCTCCCTGGTCCTGGGGATCCCTACTCCACCAAAACTGAGGGTGACACCCTTTTTTCATCAGGAATGTCACCCCCACATTCATACATCATTCACACACATAAAACAAATCATAATCACAGTATAATAATAAAAAAAACAAACAAACAAAAGTACAACCAAAATTAATGGCGGCGGCGTGAGCTACGCCTGGGCTGGCCACGGGGACGGGCACGGCCAACCAGGGGAGACTCATGGGGGGGGGGGGGAGCAGGGGAAGGAGGAGCCTCCCCTGGTGATTGTCCTCCTGCTGGCCTGCCCTCCAGGGCCACGGCGATCCTGGTCAGACCCACAGTGAGGGCAGCCGGATTGGCCTGGACAGCCTGGGTGTTTGCGTGGACAGCCTGGGTCAGGGCACACACCTTCAGGGACACGCCTGCTGTGGCGGTCTGCAGGTCACAAATGCATGTTATGACCGCCAAGGAGTTTGTGCCCACTTCATTGACCGAGTCCTTAATTAAGCCAAGGCTATCCTCCATCTGGGCCAAAGACCGGGTGAGCTGACCCAGATGTTGGGCCTGCCGGGCCTGGTCCCTCCGCAGACTGGCCGGCAGAACCTCGGCCACCCCCTGGTCTTCTGGGTAGCCTTCCTGCCTGCAGCTGAGGCTTGTGGCCTGGGAGGAGGGGAGAGAGAGACCCTTGTGGGGGGAGCCCTGTTGGGGGAGGAGTGGGAGGGGCTACCCCTGATGGAGGCCTGACTGCTGCCAGCCACATGGGTAGCCTCAGTGGGAACCACATACGTAGTCAAAAGGATTTCCCTGGCAAGGTCCATCCGATCATCCCCATCCTCCTCCCCCTCATCCTCCTCCCCCTCAACCTCCTCATGATGTGAGGTGTGGCCACTCCCCTCCCCTGAGGACTCCTGCCCTTCTTGGGGCTCTTCAGCAGCCTGTTGTCCGGGGGTTGGTGCAGACTGGCCTGATGGCCCTGCAATCTCCTGGCCATCTGTGGATGACACAAAACATACACAGGTTGGAGGATCCACACACTTGGCACATATTCCCTTCCCCCACCCACACATGCTACTCACCAGATAGAAATAAAAAAAAAAAACTTACCTGTCCTCACGCCCTCCTCGGAGTCAAAGCCAGGCAGGCCCACCACTTGTTGTCTGTGGAAGCACCGGGCCACTGCCCACTCCTCCTCAGTCAGCCTGACGGAGCAGGGTGGTCCTCCGCCAGTGCCCCTGGCATGGGCATTTATCTTGGCCATCTTGTCACGGGCCAAGCTCCTCAGGTCATTTATCTTCTTGGCAATCCCACTGAGGGTCCTCGTCTCCCCCCCCTCCGCATTGATCTGATCAGTTATCTCCTGGATGATGGCCCTCTTCCTGGCCGGGAGGGGTGTCCCGGCTCTCAGGGCCATGTAAATAGCGCCCAAATCGGGTGATGGCCCTGGCAAGTATTTGCTTTTCTCTCACCGAAAAATTAAGCTTTCGTCTCTTTGGTGCCATCTCACCCAACACAAAAAATCTAAAACAACAAACAAACAAACACAAATACACACAGACCAAACACACCCAAAAAGACACAGAACAAACACACACAAAAATCCAACCGCAAACACAAGACACCAAAATCAAACCACACAAGCAGACAGCTAATACAAATTCAAAAACAAACACAGAAAAAAACAAACAGAAAAAACACTCAGAAAAAAAACCAGCTACTACAACCTCCTACTTCTATAAATCTTTTATCTCACAATACTACACTCACCAACAAACACCAACAGACAACAGAGCAAAAGCACATGGATGTACTTTTGCAATGGAAGTGCGTTTGTGTGGGGCTATTTATACACATGGTGGATCTCACTTAGTCTGCTTGGCCTTTTTCCTATCTCACTGATTGCGCCGGTCCGAGTTCTGAGCATGCCCAGTGAGGTGCAGATTCGTGCGCGCATGCGCAGTACGGCCGGCCCTTCATTTGCATGGGGTCACGGCTCATTTCAATGGAGCACGCCCACTTCCTTCCCACTTGCAATAACCCCGCCTTACGCCTCGGTATTTACGTTACGCTGGCGCACATTTGGGCGCAAATGCTCTGTGGATACGCACTTAAGTCACAAAATTCAGCCGCCTTAACTTAACTGACATACGTTAGGACAAACTAAATTTGCTCCGCTCTACGTGAATCTGGCCCCTAATACCTAGAGCTTGGAAATCCACTTATACCCCTTCAATAAGAGATTGGATATCTGAAATTGATAGCTTTGATGCTATGGAAGAAACTATGGCTCTGTCATATGACCGTCTAGAATATTATCATAAAGTTTGGAATACTTGGGTTGTATTCAGATATTCTGACAACTAGGGATGAGCCGAACACCCCCCGGTTCGGTTTGCATCCAGAACATCCGAACGGACCCAAAGTTTGCGCAAACATCCGAACACCATTAAAGTCTATGGTACTCGAACGTGAGAAATCAAAAGTGCAAATTTCAAAGGCGAATATGCAAGTTATTGTCCTAAAAAGGGTTTGGGGACCCAGGTTCTGCACCAGGGGACATGTATCAATGCAAAAAAAGTTAAAAAAACTTTGCTGTAATATTTTGCAGCAGGGGAGCAGTGATTTTAATGATGCTTAAAGTGAAAAAATAAAAGTGTAATATTCCTTTAAATATCGTACCTGGGGGTGTCTAAAGTGTGCCTGTGATGTGGCGCATGCTTCCCGTGTTTAGAACAGTCCCTGCACAAAATGACATTTCTAAAGGAATCTTCCATGGGGTAGATTTCCTCTCACTTCCTGTTGTCTCCCTGTATACTCTGCAGAAAATTGGGCCTTAGGTGTTGGTACCAGAACACTGTAAGCCCTCACAGTTAGGTGGGCACTGGAACAGGCCCTGCTGTGAAATATTATATCAATAATTGTAATTACATGCCCCTGTTGAACAGGGGCAGAAATTTGGGCCGGTGGTGGTGGTGGTGCCACAACACTGTTAGCCCTCACAATTACTCTTGGTGGGTGCAGGAACGGGCCCTGCTGTGAAATATTAGATCAAAAATTGTAGATACACACCCCTGTTAAACAGGAACAGAAAAAGTGGGTCTTAGGCCTAGTACACACGAGAGAATTTATCCGCGGATACAGTCCAACGGACCGTATCCGCGGATAAATCCTCTCGAGGATTTCCACGGATTTTGATCCGATGGAGTGTACTCACCATCGGATCGAAATCCGCGCCGAAATCCCATCGCGGTGACGTGTCGCGCCGTCGCCGCGATGATGACGCGGCGACGTGCGCGACGCTGTCATATAAGGATATCCACGCATGCGTCGAATCATTACGACGCATGCGAGGGATGGGTTCGGACGGATCGATCCGGTGAGTCTGTACAGACCACCGGATCGATCCGCTGGTTCCGATTCCAGCGGATAGATTTGTAGACATGTTTACAAATTTTTATCTGCTGGAATTCGGAAATATCCGCGGATAAATATCCGCTGGAACGTACACACCAGGGGATCTATCCGCTGAAACAGATCCGCTGAGATTTTTCAGCGGATGGATCCTCTCGTGTGTACGGGGCCTCAGGCAGTGGTGGTGGTGCCACAACAATGTAACCTCTCACAGATTCTGTTGTTGAGCTAAGGAACGAGCCCTGCTGTCAAAAATTGTAAAAACGCGCCACTGTTGGAAAAGGGCAGAAAAATTGGGCCTTAGGCGGCGGTGGTGGTGGTGACACAACACTGTAAAGCCTCACAGATACTCTTGTTGAGTGCAGAAACGTACCCTGCTGCAAAATATTACAGCAAAAAAATTAATTACAGGCCCCTGTTGAACAGGGGCAGAAAATTGGGCTTTAGCCACTGGTGGTGTTGCCCAAATCCAAAAAGTTCTTAGAAGTAGGGATGAGCTCCACGTTCGATTCGAACGTTTGTTCGACTCGAACATCGTCTGTTAGACCGTTCGTCGAAATACGAACAAAACGGATCGTTCGCACCAAATTCGAGTGACGCGCCACGGCCCATAATTCACTGCGGCATTGCTCGCTGATGATTGGCCAAGCATGTACTATGACCCGCATGCTTGGCCAATTACAGCGCATTCAGTACAGAGAGCTGTAATTGGCCAAACCCAGGGTGGCTTTGGCCAATTATGGCTCAGGGCTTTAGTACACGTCCCACACTATAAAAGGCCGCCTGCAGGGCGGCCTCGTGTAGTGTGTTGCAGCGCTGGTTAGATATCAGTCACAGAGAGAGAGTGTCTTTTTTTTCTAGCTAGATAGAGCAGGCAGGCTAGTCAGTTACATTTACAGTATATAGAGGATATATATACATCCCAGGTGTTGTACATTTATTTATACACTGTATAGTTTAGCTAGATCAGTTCTTCCTAATCTGTCAGGCAGGTGATTGTGCTAGCTGCAGTGTTCTCACGTGTTGTATTGCCTGTGTGCTCTTTAGTTTGCACCTAAAGCTACTTGGTGTGTACTGCACTTGTGCTCTATAGTTTTCACCTAAACCTACTTGGTGTGTACTGCACTTGTGCTCTATAGTTTGCACCTAAACCTACTTGGTGTGTACTGCACTTGTGCTCTATAGTTTGCACCTAAACCTACTTGGTGTGTACTGCACTTGTGCTTTATATTTTGCACCTAAACCTACTTGGTGTGTACTGCACTTGTGCTCTACAGTTTGCACCTAAACCCACTTGGTGTGTACTGCAAGTGTGCTCTGTAGTTTGCACCTAAACCTACTTGGTGTGTACTGCACTTGTGCTCTATCGTTTGCACCTAAACCTACTTGGTGTGTACTGCACTTGTGCTCTATAGTTTGCACCTAAACCTACTCGATGTGTACTGCAAGTGTGCTCTGTAGTTTGCACCTAAACCTACTTGGTGTGTACTGCACTTGTGCTCTATAGTTTGCACCTAAACCTACTTGGTGTGTACTGCACTTGTGCTCTATAGTTTGCACCTACACCTATTTGGTGTGTACTGCACTTGTGCTCTGTAGTTTACACCTAAACCTACTTGGTGTGTACTGCACTTGTGCTTTATATTTTGCACCTAAACCTACTTGGTGTGTACTGCACTTGTGCTCTACAGTTTGCACCTAAACCCACTTGGTGTGTACTGCAAGTGTGCTCTGTAGTTTGCACCTAAACCCACTTGGTGTGTACTGCAAGTGTGCTCTGTAGTTTGCACCTAAACCTACTTGGTGTGTACTGCACTTGTGCTCTATAGTTTGCACCTAAACCTACTTGGTGTTTACTGCAAGTGTGCTCTGTAGTTTGCACCTAAACCTACTTGGTGTGTACTGCACTTGTGCTCTATAGTTTGCACCTAAACCTACTTGGTGTTTACTGCAAGTGTGCTCTGTAGTTTGCACCTAAACCTACTTGGTGTGTACTGCACTTGTGCTCTATAGTTTGCACCTAAACCTACTTGGTGTGTACTGCACTTGTGCTCTATCGTTTGCACCTAAACCTAATTGGTGTGTACTGCAAGTGTGCTCTGTAGTTCTCACCTAAACCTACTTGGTGTGTACTGCACTTGTGGGGCCGGATTCACAAAGAGTTACGCCGGCGTATCAGTAGATACACCGACGTAACTCAGAATCTAAGCCCGTCGTATGTTTAAGTGTATGCTCAAACTGAGATACACTTAAACATGCCTAAGATAGGACGGCCGCTAGGTGGCGCTTCCATTGAGTTTGGCGTAGAATATGCAAATGAGTCGTTACGCCGATTCACGAATGTACGCTTGCCTGTCGCAGTAAAGATACGCCGTTTCCGTAAGATACGCCACGTAAAGATAAACATGCCCCCTAGGTGGTGTATCCAATGTTAAGTATGGCCGTCGTTCCCGCGTCGCAATTTGAAAATTTTACGTCGTTTGCGTAACTCGTCCGTGAATGGGGCTGGACGCCATTTACGTCCACGTCAAAACCAATGACGTCTTTGCAACGTCATTTAAAGCAATGTACGCCGGGATATTTTAGGGACGGCGCATGCGCAGTTCGTTTGGCGCGGGGACGCGCTTCATTTAAATGAAACACGCCCCCTACCCGCCGAATTTGAATTCCACCGGGTGATTTACGCTACACCGCTGCAACTTTACAGGCAAGTGCTTTGTGAATAAAGCACATGCCTGATAAACTTGCGGCAGCGTAACGTAAATCAAATACGTTACGCCCGCCCACAAATACGCCCATCTACGTGAATCTGGCCCGAGCTCTGTAGTTTTCACCTACTTGGTGTGTACTGCACTTGTGCTCTACATTTTGCACCTAATCCTACTTGATGTGTACTGCACTTGTGCTCTATAGTTTGCACCTAAACCTACTTGGTGTGTACTGCCTTTGTCCTCTGCAGGCCATTAATATGTTTGGAAGGACAACAAGGAGAGTCAGAGAGTCACGAGGGCAAGCAGGCTCTGTGTCTAGAGGCAACAGTGCTGGTCGTGGACACGGTGCATCCTCATCAGCACGTGGCCGTGGGACACGCTCGTCCTTGTTTTCGGCAGCTGGCCGTGTTGAGCCGCAACATGCCGAAGACTTGGTAGAGTGGATGACCAAGCCGTCCTCATCCTCTGTCACCCAGGCTCAGGGTACTTTGTCTGGCAAAGTAACTGCCAAGGCGTCCTCTTCCCTCTGCTCAATGGCATCACTAACTCCTTCCCTAGCCCCACCATGTCCTCCTGAGGAGTCCCCCGAACTGTTTGAACACAGTGTTGGGTACATGCTGCATGAGGATGCGCAGCGTTTTGAAGGCTCCGATGATGGTACACAGCTAGAGGAAGGCAGTAACGTGAGCCCAGAGAGAGGGGGGTGCCCAAGAAGGACAGCAATCTGGCAGTCATGTTCCCCCAGCTGCAGCATACTGCCAGGTTTCGACAGTGATGAGGAAGGAGGGGATGATGAGGTCACTGACTCTACGTGGGTGCCTGATAGGAGAGAGAAGGAGGAGGAGGCACAGGCACATCTCCAACGAGGCAGGATGCCCTCCAGGGGCCAGCTTAAGGGCAGCACACCGACTGTATTACAACGCAGAGCTATGCCTGTGCAGGGTGCTGCTGTGTCTCAGCGTTATTCCAAAAGTTCTTTGGTGTGGGCCTTTTTTGAGACGAGTGCATCAGATCGCACCGCTGCTATTTGCAACATATGTCTCAAGCGTATCTCGCGTGGCCAAAACATCACCCGCTTGGGCACTACATGCTTGACCAGACATATGTCGACCTGCCATGCAGTTCGTTGGCAAGCGTACCTCAAAGGCCCACACCAAAGAATACAGTGGACCTCCCCTTGCCCCTCATCAGCTGGGATCTCCAACCCCACTATACCCTCAGTCCTCTCTGAAGCCTGCACTGATAGGACTGAAGGTGTAGAGTTAGTTGTGTCACAGCCTAGTACATGCGGGCAATCTACTATCGGTACACCGATGGCAGATTGTACCAGGAAAATTTCTCTGCCCCAGCTGCTGCAGCGCCGAAAGAAGTACTCTCCCAGCCATCCACATGCCCAGCGGTTGAATGCTAGCTTAGCTAAATTGCTAGCACTTCAAATGCTGCCTTTTCAGTTGGTAGATTCTGCCCCCTTCCATGAGTTTGTGGAATGTGCGGTATCTCAGTGGCGAGTTCGAAAAACACCACTTTTTCTCATGGAAGGCGATTCCGGCTCTCTACCGCCATGTGGAAGGCAATGTCCATGCCTCGCTGGACAGGGCGGTCAGTGGTAAGGTGCATATTACCGCTGACTCATGGTCCAGCAGGCATGGACAGGGACGTTGCCTATCTTTCACGGCGCATTGGGTGACTCTGGCAGCTGGGAAGGACGCAGGGCAAGGTACAGTAGTGTTGGAGGTTGTTACGCCACCACGCCTCCAAAATGCTACTACTGGTTGTGACACACCTCTCTCCTCCACCCCCTCCTCTTTTTCTTCCTCTGTGGCCTCTTCCTGTGCTGATGTGTCCTCAGAACCAGCGGTGCTCCGTAGGCGTTCGAGGGGCTATGCAGGTATGCAGGCAAAGAGATGCCATGCGGTGCTTGAGCTGGTGTGCTTGGGAGACAGGAGCCACACTGGGGCAGAGGTTCTGTCAGCTCTGGGGCAGGCTCAGAGGTGGTTGATGCCACGCCATCTTAAGCCAGGAATGGTGGTTTGTGACAATGGCACCAACCTCCTCTCTGCCCTGCGACAGGGACAACTGACCCATGTGCCCTGTTTTGCTCATGTCCTTAATTTGGTGGTGCAGCGGTTCTTGGGCAGGTACCCGGGCTTACAGGATGTCCTGAAGCAGGCCAGGAAAGTCTGTGTGCATTTCCGAAGGTCATATAATGCCAGTGCTCGGCTGACAGACCGCCAAAGGGAATACAACCTGCCCAAGAACCGCCTAATCTGTGACATGCCCACCAGGTGGAACTCTATGTTGGCCATGCTACAGCAGCTGCACACACGGCACAGGGCCATCAATGAGTATCTGTGCCAATATGGCAGCAGAACTGGGTCAGGGGAGCTTGTTTTTTTTTCCCCACGCCAGTGGGCCTTGATCAGGGATGCATGCACTGTCCTGTCACCATTTGAGGAGGCCACGAGGATGGTGAGCAGTGACAGTGCATGCATCAGTGAGACTGTCCCTCTTATTCACATGTTGGAGCACACGATACATGGAATACTGGACAGGGCCCTTGAGGAAGGAACAGAGGGAGGAAGAGGAGGACTTCCTTACCTCTCAAGGCCCCCTTTATCCAGACAGAGGTCCTGCTTGCCTGCCTAACACAGAGGGAGAGGATGAGGAGGAGGGGGATTGTATCAGCATGGAGGTGGAGCCTAGCACTCAGCATCAGCAGCAGTCTTCAAGGGATCAATTACTGTCCCAAGGAACCCATGGACTTTTACGTGGCTGGGATGAGGTGGCTGCGGATCCTGTCGTCCTTAGTGACCCAGAGGACTCTGCCCTGAATGTCTCAGCAAACCTATGCTGCATGGCCTCCCTGATCCTGCAAAGTCTGCAAAACGATCCTCGTATTCGTGGTATCAAGGAGAGGAATCATTACTGGCTGGCAACTCTCCTGGGGGGTTACCAAATCCTGGTCCTGGACAACGTGTTGATGAGGCTTCGGTGAGTCACAGACTCTTGGTGGAGAAGGTGGCCGTCTGACTGATGCGTTCAGACAATTTTTTAGTACGCAGCCCCAAGGTATGACCGGTTCCAGCAACCATCGCCAGCGTCTGTTTTACATGGTGCGGGAATACTTAGGGGCAAGATCAGACTTGGACACCTTCCCCACCGCAAATCCTCTGGCTTACTGGGTCTTGAGGATGGATCACTGGCCAGAGCTTGCACAGTACGCAATTGAGCTACTGGCTTGTCCTGCATCCAGCGTTCTTTCAGAACGCACATTCAGTGCTGCTGGAGGCTTTGTGACCGATCACAGGGTGCGCCTCTCCACCGACTCAGTCAATCGACTGACCTTCATAAAAATGAATCAGGCTTGGATCACCACCAGCTACCAAGCACCTGATGCTGATGTAACTGAATTTTTTTTTTAAATGTCAGATCCCTTGAAGACTGCCTATGCTAATGCTGAGTGACTATCCTGTTATGCTGACTGAATATCCTTTTCCTCCTCAATGATCTTGCTGATAGCTTGTAAGAACATTGTTGGTTCTGGGCACCGCCACCGGTGCCTAAGGCCCAATTTTTCTGCCCCTGTTTAACAGGGGCATGTAATTACAATTTTTGATGCAATGCTTTGCAGCCAGCTCATTGCTGTGCTCCAACTAGAGTATATGTGAGGGGTTGCAGTGTTGTGGCACCAGCACCAGTGCCTAAGGCCCAGTTTTTCTGCCCCTGTTCAACAGGGGCATGTAATTACAATTCTTGATCTAATATTTCACAGCAGGGCATTCCAGCGCCCACCAAGACTAACTGTGAGGGCTTACAGTGTTGTGGCAACACCAACACCTAGGGCCCAAATTTATGCAGAGTATATACGGCAGGCCCCTACTTTCAAACATCCAACTAACAAACGACTCCTACTTGCAAACGGAAGGAGACAACAGGAAGTGAGAGGAAATCTACCCCATGGAAGGGAAATTCTCTTCTGTAAAAATTGGGACAGAAAGTGAGGTGCAATCTTCTGAACAGATGCACACAGACAGTAAAACAAATGTTACAGAGGTGATTACCCTTCTCTATGTTTTCAGAAAAGCTTAAAAAAAGATTTTATGGCTGAAGCTACACTTTAAAGAAGTACCAGTTGAAAATTACAAACAGGTTCTACTTAACAAACCTACAGTCACTGTCTTGTTTGCACCGCCTGTATACTGCTGTTCAAAGTATATAGGGCCAAAGGGGCTTGTAATGACCTGGGGGGAGGGGGGGCGGGGAAACCCATGCTATTTTTCTCACTGATTTTCATCCACGTCAGTGCGGCTCTATACGGCGCCTGCGCACCGACGTTTGGCTTCTTTCGGCAACTCGTGACGCGCAGTATGCGACGGTCGGAAGCCTGTCAATCAATTAGGAACGCCCAGTCCCACAGAAGACCTACCCGGAAGCGGCGCTGAAAATACGGTATGTACGGGGATAAAATTAAAAAAAACAGCCGCAAGCAGTCTTAAATGACTTTTTTTTCTTATAGTAATCTCATTTTGTGCAGGGACAGTTCTAAACACGTGCCACTACTATAGACACCCAGCAGGTACGATATTTAAAGGAATTTTTCATTTTTTTTTCACTTTAAGCATCATTAAAATCGCTGCTCCAGAAAAAACAACCGTTTTTAAAACTTGTTTTTCCATTGATACATGTTCCCTGGGGCAAGACCCGGGTTCTCAAAGACGTTTTCCGACAATAACTTCCATATTGGGCTTTAAAATGAGCACTTTGAATTTGAAAGTTTGAGTCCCATTGACGTCAATGGGGTTCTAAATGTTCGCGCGAACGTTCGGTCCATTCGAAGGTTTAGGTGCTAACCGAACGGGGGGGGTGTTCGGCTCATCCCTACTTAGAAGCTATCAACATGAACATTGAGGAGGAATAGGATAGTCACTCAGCATAACGGTATAGTCACTCAGCATCAGCATAGGCAGTCTTCAAGGGATCTTATTCATGAAAAAATTAATCGGTTACATCAGCATCAGGTGCTTGGTAGATGGTGATCCAAGACTGATTCATTTTTATGAAGGTGAGCCGATCAACCGAGTCTGTGGACAGGGCGCACTCTGTGATCGGTTACAAAGCCTCCAGCAGCACTGAATGTGCATTTCGGAAGAACGCTGGATGCAGGACAGGCCAGTAGCTCAATTGCATACTGTGCAAGCTCTGGCCAGTGATCCATCCTTAAGACCCAATAACCCAGTGGATTTTCAGTTGGAAAGGTCTCCAAGCCTGATCTTGCCCCTAGGTATTCCTGCACCATGTATATCAGATGCTGGCGATGGTTGCTGGAACTAATCAGACCTTGGGGCTGCAGACTAAAAAATTGTCTGAACGCATCAGTCAGACAGCCACCTTCTCCACCGCTCCTTCTGTGACTGACCGAAGCCTCAGCAACACGTTGTCCAGGAGGACCAGGAAATTTTAACCTCCCAGGCTCTGGAAACACATTGCACAAACCTTTCTGCAAGGCCTTCCGAAGATGTTTAATCCTCTGCTCCCTCTGCGAAGGCTGGATAAGTTCCTTGGAACGTGGATCAAGAAGGGTTGCCAGCCTTGAAGACTGCTGCTGATACTGAGTGCTAGGCTCCACCTCCGTGCTAACAGTGCATGTTTTCTTGATCAGTAGCCACTGGCATGGCAAAAAAAGCGAAGCTCCCCTGACCCTGTCCTGGTGCCATACTCGCACAGGTACTCATTGATGGCCCTCTGCAGCATTGCCAATGTTGAGTTCCACCTGGTGGGCATGTCAAAGATGAGACGGTTCTTGGGCAGGTTGCATTCCTTTTGAAGGTCAGCCAGCCGAGCACTGGCATTAAATGACCGGCAGAAATGGCCACAGACTTTCTTGGCCTGCCTCAGGAGATCCTGTAAGCCCAGGTACCTGCACAAGAACCGCTGCACCACCAAATTAAGGACGTGAGCCAAACAGGGAACATGGGTCAACTGTCCCTGTCAGAGGGCGGAGAGGAGGTTGGTGCCATTGTCGCAAACCACCATTCCTGGCTGAAGCTGGCATGGCATCAACCACCTCTGAGCCTGCCCCTGCAGAGCTGACAGAATCTCTGCCCCAGTGTGGCTCCTGTCCCCTAAGTTTACCAACTCAAGCACCGCATGGCATCTTTTTGCCTGAGTGCTTGCGTAGCCCCTAGAATGCCTACGGAGCACCGCTGGTTTCCGAGGACAAATCTGCACAGGAAGAGGCCATAGAGGAAGAAGGATGGGTGGAGGAGAGAGGCGTGGCAGAATCACCACTACCAGCATTTTGGAGGTGTGGTGGTGTAACAAGCTCCAACAATATTGTACCTTGTCCTGCATCCTTCCTAGCTGCCAGCAGGGTTACCCAGTTGCCTGTGAAAGAAAGGTAACGTCCCTGTCCATGCCTGCTGGACCATGAGTCAGCGGTAATATGCACCTTACTGCTGACCGCCCTGTCCAACAAGGCCAAGACATTGCCTGCCACATCTGAGAAAAAAATAGCGTTTGGGAACCTGCCACTGAGGTACCGCACAAATTCTCGAAAGGGGGCAGAGTCTACCAGCTGAAAAGGCAGCAGTTAGAGTGCTAGCAATTTAGCCAAACTGGCATTCAGCCGCTGAGCATGTGGATGGCTGGGACCGAATTTCTTTTGGTGGTTTAGCAACTGAAGTAGGGAAATTTGCCTGCTACAATCGGATGTTGGTGTACCGCTAGCAGATTGCCCAGAAGTGCTTGGGACACCTAATTCAACACCTCAGTGCAGGTCTCTAAAAGGACTGAAGGTATAGTGGGGTTGGAGATCCCAGCTGATGTTCTTTGGTGTGGGTCTTTTACGTACTGTTGCCAATGGACTGCATGGCA
This sequence comes from Rana temporaria, assembly GCF_905171775.1. NCBI lineage: Eukaryota > Metazoa > Chordata > Amphibia > Anura > Ranidae > Rana > Rana temporaria. The sequence continues at coordinate 383,439,618 of NC_053489.1, read as the reverse complement.
GGTTGACATATGTCTGGTCAAGCATGTGGTGCCCAAGCGGCTGGTGTTTTGGCCACGCTTCATACGTTTCAGACATATGTTGCAAACAGCAATGGTGCAATCTGCTGCACACGTCTCAAAAAAGGCCCACACCAAAGAACTTTTGAAAAAAACGTCAGCAGCGCCCGGCACATGCGGAATTCTGTGGTGTGATGCAGTCAGTTGGCTGCACTTAAGCTGGCCCCTGCCTCTTTGGAGATGTGCCTCCTCCTCTCTTCTATCAGGCACCCAAGTAGAGTCAGTGACTTCATCATCCCCTCCCTCCTAGCCACGGAAGCAAACCTGCCAGTATGTCCTTCTTGGGCAACCCCGTTCTCTGGGCTCACGTTACTGGGTACCATCATCAGAGCCTTCAAAACGCACATCTTCCTGCAGCATGTACCCTATACTGTGGTCGAACAGTTCCGGAGACTCCTCAGGGCATGATGGTGGGGGTAGGGAAGGAGTGACTGATTACATTGAGCCGATGGAAGAGGCCGTTTTGGCAGCTTCATTGGCAGACAAAGTACTTTGAGCCTGGGTGACAGAGGATGAGGACGGCTTGGTCATCCACTCTACCAATTCTTCTGCATGTTGTGGCTCAACACGCCCAGCTGCCAAAAAAAAGGCCAAGTGTGCCCCATGGCCACGTATTGAGGATGCACCGTGTCCGCGACCAGCACTGTTGGCTGTAGACACAGAGCCTGCTTGCCCTGTTTTAGTGGCCCGTGAGCGTCTGCCTCTCCTTGGTGGCCTTCCAGACAAATTGTACAATTAGATTAGCAAAACAACGCCTGAAGTTTACTAAATATACAAAACAAAGCCGCGCCAAAAACCCTTAATTTAATAAATCACATTCAAGATATGATGTTAAGTCAAGTCCATAAAGTGCAATAGTCAGCATATAGCTCCAAATACTAATAAATTTCATGCAGGTAGAGAATCCTCGAAGCATGCACCACCCAAAGTGACAGGTATTGCAACAATGAAGTGATCCCTTCACCAAGATATAAGGCTACTTACCAGAGGGCAAGCTTGATGTGCAGTCGGCTATAGCCCAGCCGCGGCCTTTATGAACTCACAGGAGTGCAGGGGGAGACAGGTTCCCAAGGAAAAGTTCAGGCACGATCTCAAGCTCATCCGTATAGGAGGATGTAAAGAAGATGCACCATAGCGTAATTCCGTATAAAAGTTTGCATTTATTAAAAAGCGTAAGCGTACTGTGACAGGAAGTCAGGTAAATCTGTGGGTGTTGTCACAGACGGGATATACATTTCTGCCTTGTTTAGACAATACACCAATTGTTATTAGGTGTCGGCTGCAAACGTAGCCAGAGAAGGCTAAAGGCCGTTGAAAAACTTCAGCTGTTCAGAATGAGGCAATTAAGGCCTCCTATAAGTAGTCCAGAGGATTACCACTGAATTGCTGCATGCTGAGGCTTTCTGAGTGAAAGAGAGCAGTACTGAAAGTCTTCTGAGGAGGTGAGGAGAGGATTGATTTTTCTGTGTGATAAAAATCAAGACTATTGTTTTTCTGCTGTATGACCAGCACTGTCTACCCAGCAGTAGGCTGTGCTAGACTCCATAGATAGGCTCCTGTGTGGAAGGTAGACGCCCAAAGTGGCCAGGGTTTATTTTATGTTTGACAGTGAAAAACGTGTTCCGTCATCCGGAGATGATTCCTAAAATCCTCAGGATTATTCTCCTGGATCTCCCGCAGCAAAGGCATATGATAGAATTGGTCACACTGGAGCAACCAATTCTTCGTCCATGAACTCCTCCCCACCCTGTTCATGGACTGGGCTTGGGTCAAAATAAGAACCCCAACACTAAGCCCCCGCACAGCACGAACTCTATGACAAGTACGTAGCCACAACATGGCTAGAAAACGGTCGGCTGGTCAGAACGAACTAACAGAATGCACTGAACAGAAAGGCCTATGAAGAACGAGCTGAAAATCAGGAACGAGCGGACAGGAACACACTAAAGACCAGATACGAACTGACTACACTTACTAAAAAACAGATACGAACCCACAAGCAAAATCTGAACAGCAGGAACGGTCTGAAAAGCACGAAGGCTGAAAAGCGTGAATTGTCTCTCACCAAACTTCTACTAACTCGAGATTAGCAGAAGGAGCCCAGGGGGGCCGGACTGGGTATTGAACTTCCCTTTTATAGTGCCGTTGTACGTGTTGTACGTCACCGCGTTCTTGACGGTCAGAATATCTGACAGCATTTGTGTGACCGTGTGTATGCAACACAAGTTTGAGCCAACATTTCATTGGAAAAAAAACACGGTTTTCTTGTCGTAATTTCTGATCGTGTGTGAGCGGCATAACTCAATTTGGTACTGGCAGCAGACGGGTCCCTGTACCGCTGCTGGAACACACCTACACACAATTTATACAGCACTCCCAGTGGGCGCATCTATTAAGAAAATAGTTTGTTTGAACCACCTTGGTCCAAATTAACTATTTAAAGGTTATTCAAACCTGGAGTTTACCTTTTTAATTGTGTAGCCTGGTTTTAAAAACAAATATATACCAAACTTCATGCCACTATGGACTACTTTAAAGCGGAGTTCCACCCAAAAATGGAACTTCCACTTTAAGCGAAGGTGACTCCCCTGACATGCCACATTTGGCATGTCATTTTTTTGGGGGGGAGCAGAAACCTTTTTTTTAGAGGGTTCCAGCTCCCACTTCCTCTAGGGGCACTGCAGCGCTAGAAGGAAGTTCACCTCTCCCCACTCCCTCTCAGCAATCATCTGGGACACGTTACAGGTCCCAGATGTTTGCTCAGCCAGTCACGGTGCACAGCACGGCTCGCAAATGCGCAGTGCGTGCCCAGCTATGAAGGCTCAGCGGGGTGCCCACCGTGACAATGCCGGCGTCGCAGAGAGGAGGGGGAGACGAGCAGGGCTTCGCATCACTGGACCCTGGGACAGGTATGTTTCCGATAATTAAAAGTCAGCAGCTGCAGTATTTGTAGCTGCTAACTTTAAATTTTTTATTGTAGGAACTCCGCTTTAAGAATTGGCCATAACTAAAATGATTGTTTTCATAGAAATTATGTTGTTGTCATGATTGTAACACCAGAAAAGTCCTTTGCTACTAGTTCTTTATTTGATTCACTTACTGTATTTTTGGGATGTAGTGCGCATAAAGATACAAGCTGGCCAAAAATCAATATATTTTTACAAATGCTGTTTAAACCATTTCATAGATTATAATCTAATCACTGACGTGAGGCCAAATTATAGGTATGGAGGGCCACATGCAGGGTCGTCTTTAATATTGACTGTACCCTGGGCAAACATTTTCTTGGGGCCCCTCTTCCATGCAATTTCGCAATCCACATGCTTTGAGACATACAATAGATAGCAGTAAAGCCCCATACACACGAGCAGAATTTCCGCCAGAAAAAGTCTTGTGAGCTTTTCATTGGAAATTCCGACCATGTGTGTGCTCCATCAGACTTTTGCTGTCGGAATTTCCGCCAGCAAAAGTTTGAGAGCAGGTTCTCAATTATTCAGACGGAACAAATCATATTGGAAAATCCAGACGGGAAAAAAAATACGCATACTCGGAAACAATTTGACGCATGCGCGAAAGCATTGAACTTTTTTTTCTCGCCTCGTCGTAGTGTTGTACGTCACCACGTTCTTAACGCTCGAAAGTTTAGAGAACTTTTGTGTGACCATGTGTTTGCAAGCCAAGCTTGAGCAGAATTCCGTTGGAAAAAAGTTAGATGGTGTACAGGGCATTAGACTCAAAATCAGTTTACTGAATCAGATCAGGCAGCGATTGCAATTGGTTGCCAGAGGTTACTAGAAACTACCTCAGGGGGACATGATATACATATAAATGTTGCCTCTATTTACATATTAATGCCGTGGTCCACAACTATTTACATATTAATGGCACCGCTATTTACATATCAATGCAGGTTATTTACATGTAAACAAAGGGTCTGCAGGTGAGTCATTTGTACATGGCAAAAGGGCAGAGCTGGGCAGCAAAAACAGAACTTTACACTGAAGATATCGGGACACAACACAGCACTAAAACTTCAAGGGATAAGGGAATTTAAACTGGGACAGTTGGCAAGTATGAGGCAGCTGCTTTGGGTCCCACAAAAATGAAGGGGCCCAGGGCAGCTTCCCCTTTTGCCCTGCCTTTTAAAACGGTCCTGGCCACTAGTGCAGTCGATTTTTGGCCTATTCCTAAAGTACAAAAAAGCCACATACAGTATATTTTACCATAGCAACAGTATCATAAACTGGAGATTACTATTGAGCCCTTCAGAGTAGCAGAGGATTACAGATAAGGCCCAAAAAAGCATGTCTAGCACTAAAAGGTAAGTTGATGCTAAAGAATAATTTTTGAAAATTGTCTCACATACACTGTAGTCTGCACACACAGGGTTGAATGCATTGGTTCCACAGGCAAATAAGGTCTTGCCATGCAAAAGGAGAACCTTCACAAAATTGTTGCACTCCTCCTATGGAAAGAAATAAAAATACTTCAGTTGTTTGAGTTAAAAATGACAACAAAGGCAATGACAACGAATGTTATATACATAGACATTTTTGGCAAAAATAAAGACAGGCATAAAAAACTGTTTTTCCACATCTAGGAAGCTGCAGGTGTAAAAAATGTCCTCGTGTAGCACCCTCTATTATGTGTGATAGATGTAGGTTTATGTTAGTGTAGGTACATTTATTTAGCTTAGGGCTAAGCATGAGTTGTGAATCTGGGTCAGGAATTAGTATCTCAGGGGCTAGATGACTTTTTGATAGAAACGTCCAGAAAGGGAGAGTGGGAGTGAGAAGGGATTGTCATGCATATGCAAGGGGGTAAGGGATCGCATTCTACTTGCAGCTCCTTAGGGGGTGCGCTACATTTAAGGATTTGTCCGGGATATTGCCCACAGTGACAGAAAGAGCTGTGAAAATCTCAAATAGACTCCCTTCAGAGATGGTTCTGGCCAGTTCAGTAGATTGCTTTAAAAAAGATCAGGAAGAAACTTTTTCCCCTGCTGTAGCAAATTATAATCATGCTTTGCTGGGGGTTTTCCGCCTTCCTCTGGATCAACTGTGGGTATAGAACTGTGTATATGGGATTGTATGATTTTTTTTTTTTTTTTATTGGTTGAACTAGATGGACTTGTGTCATTTTTCAACCTGACTAACTATTATGCCGCGTACACACCATCGTTTTCTGCGATGGAAAAAAACGTCATTTTCAAAAACGTCAATTTAATTGACCGTGTGTGGGCAAAAACGTCGTTTTCTGTCTTCTAAAAAACGACAGAAAAAAATTGAAGCATGCTTCAATTTTATGTGTCGTTTTTGGCCGACGTCGTTTTCTGTGTTCTAAACATTGACCGTGTGTACGTAAAAACGTCGATTTAAGCCCGCGCATGCTCAGAAGCAAGTTAGGAGACGGCAGCGCTCATTCATGTAAAACGACTGTTCAGAATGGAATCAGCACATTCGTTAAGGTGTTTTTCAGCTTATAGACAAGAAAAGAAAGCGCTTCTTTAACCCCTGCTTTTAACTGCTACCCAGAAATGGACGTTTGTTGCGGCTGATCTTGTTGCATAGTTATGACAAGCTTTTAATTAGTTTCTTTCTTGTTTGATAATGTTTATGTTTGTGTTCTGTTATTTAGTTGTATCTTCCATCTTAACATTTTAAATATATATATTGGTCCACCTTTTATTTATTTTTAAAATTTTGGTCACCAATTTGATTAGTAATCTCTATTTGGTTTTTATTTAGGAGTGTGTGAAGTGTCTGCAACAACCTAATTTTTTAGTTTACTCACCCACAAGCATGTTTTTTACCTTGTTAATGTTTGCATAATTTTTTTTTTAATGGGTCTGCCCACTCAATACTGATCTCTCAAATCTACAATAAAGAAACATGTTGAAATTTGGCTGAAAAATTAATTTTTATTTTAGTCTTCATAAAAATTTTGAAAAAAAAAAAAGTGGCAACCCAAAAACACAACATAATAAAAACAAAGATGCCAGGGTAGGCAGCACTTTAGAGCATGCTTGTTTTTTTCTGAAAACAAGGGTCCCCGAAGCCACAAATACAGCCTGTGAGTCCACATAAAAATTCCATCAGGGGCACCGTATTATTTCTTCGCCCTTTTCTTCCCAGCAGCCTTCCCTGCAGTCTTCCCTGCAGCCTTCCCGGTAGCCCGAGTCCTTGGGGGCTGGGTTCCTGGAGGAGATGAGGTGGCAGGAGCCATAGCAGCCTCATGAGGTGGAGAAGCAGGAGCAGGTGGAGGAGCAGGAGCAGGTGCAGGAGCAGGAGCAGGAGCAGGAGCAGGAGCAGGAGGAGCAGCAAGGACAGGAGGAGCAATCCGCACAATGTGGGTGTCGTCATCGAGCTGCCCCAGGGATGCCATGGTTATGGCTTCGAACATGAGGAGTTCGCAGCGCACACGCTGGCTCTGCTCCAGATTGTACAGCTTTGCTGCAATGAGCGCTGCGAACCCCTCAACTTCACTGGGTGGCTCTCGGATGGCTGCAGTAGCTTGGCGAAGCAGGCCCTGGGTCTCCTCCTCCATCTGTCGCATACTCCTGAGCCGTTTATTTGGATTGCGGAATGGAGGGATCCGGGAGATGGTATCCCGCCGGCGTGCCTCCTGGGTCCCACTGGGGCCTGCCACCTCCTGGCTCCCAGTGGGCTCTGCCACCTCCTGCCTTGCAGTTGGCCCTGGCTCCTCCTGGCTCCCTGTGGGCCCTGTCTCTTCCTGGCTCCCTGTTGGCCCTGGCTGTTCCTGGCTTGGGTCTGCCTGTGTATGAAAAAAAGGAACATATGTTATTTGTGTTTGTCATTAATCACACACATTTTTACAATCATGAGTGATGCAAATTGAATGTCAATATATATTACACACAGGGTCGCCATCCTTAATTATGTGGCCCCTTAAACACCTTCAGACATGGTCCCCCTGGAATTATGTGGGTTGTTGCATGCCTAATTTAGTAAATAAGTGGCCTTTTCCCCAAAAATTAATTTAATCAATTTAGTGTCAACTAGATAGTACTAAAAAAGGGTGTCTTCCATCTGGGACCCCTTGCAGGTGTATTGCGTTACTCCCCCCCTACTGGCCTATCTGAAAATGCCACCCACTCCTTCATCAACATTATTAATTTCCCCATTTTGACCCCATCATGTTTTCCCACTACTGACTATTGATCCTATCCCTAAACTTACGAGATTCACATAGAATTTAGAACAATAGTAACATACATTTACCATTATTACTATACTTGTCATATACTAACTAAATTCAAACAAAAAACACATACCATTCTCCACGGCTCACAATTGGGGTCCTCCAGGAACTCTTCCTCTTCCTCCGAGCTTGTCTGCTCTTGTCTGCAGGGAAGACTGGAGGATTGGCTGCTGGGAAGCTGGGAGCTACCTCTTGGGGGAAGGGTAGACATGGATGTCCTGGTCTCAATGTGGTCGTCCAGGAACTGCAGCTGACTATAGTACCACAGGGTTGGTTTGTATATGGAGTCAGCTGCAGCCCCAGACCTCATTGAGGCCAGGACTTGGACCCGTTGGGCCCTGTAGGTGCCCCTGATGGAATTGATTTTATTTTTCACAGTGGCTGTTGTGGCGTTGGGGACCCTTGTTTTCACAAAAACAAGCATGCTCTGTCTAGCTTTCTCCCTGGCATCTTTGTTTTTATTTAGTGTGCTTTTGGTTTGCCACAGAACTGGATGTTCCTTCCATTTTTGGATGAAGTCTGTGAGGAAGTCCGCATCCTTGAAGGCATCCATTCTTTCTGCACATGAAACAGAAGCCAAAACATAATGTAATTAAAGGCACTAGCTTACTTCCCCTAACTAGCCCACAAACTCATTCCCTATTCACTATAATAAAGTCGGAATTAAAAACTTACGTCTCGTCGTTATTAGGAAAGATCGGGAATTACGACTTCTTCCACAGACTATGCAGGCCGTTTCCAAACACGTCCCATCCCTTTTACACTACGCACGCATGACGCTCCGCACGACACCCCGCCCCTGACGTTCGGTATCGTCCTTTCCACGCCCCTTCTCTGTCGTTTGGTGAGGGAGAAAAGATGGACAACATGGAGGTGTATTCCAGCTCAAGCCAGGAGGCAGGCCAGGCCCAACCACGCCGCAGATTCCGCTGCAGAGCCTCCAACATGTCATTTAATGAAATGGTGGAGATGGTCACCATATTGAGGAGGGAGGACTATGATGCCAAGCATGGCCCCTACATGCATCCCAATAAAGTAAAAGCACAAATTATGGAGAAGGTCATCCGTAGGCTCCAGCGGAAGTTTGGGAAAACCAGGAGCAGAGAGCACCTGCGCAAAAGGTGGTCGGATTTGAAAAAAAGGGAACCCCACCAACTTTACCGAATTAATAAGGTGATTCGAAGAAGAAGTAAGTTTTTTCCATGTGTATTTAATTATTTTTGTGTGTTCTTTGTGCCATTTTTTTTTTTGTGCCAGGTTGACCATAAAATGAATATTATGAATGTGGACGCATGATGCAGTCGTCGTAGTCGTCGTTCATTCGGTGACTTTCAATAATCCAAGACCATATTAACGAGAAATGGCATCATGCCTAGTTGGCATGTGCAAAGGGGAGTTGAAGCACTGTATCTGAACAAAAATCGTAAATTGAGGAATTGTGGGCGAATGAACGACGACTCCTATGACCAATTAGTCGACACAAATATGAAAGTTGTGACATTTTTGGGGCTTAAAAAAAAGGTGTATTCAATTCTGGAATAGATGGAAATGTGTTTCAGCTTATTTTAGAAGAAACGTAAATACCTTGAGATTCACAAAAAGGAGCGTTTGCTACTCCTTTTTTTATTGAACATGTGTACTCAGTAGCACAATTGTTTGTCACAATCACAACCTATGTTGGGTCACACACAGGGGTGAGCAGATCCAGGGGAGACTTGTTTAGCTTACATATCTAAACGTAAAAATTGTGTTAACTGATTTGAGATTACTTTGTGAATGGATTAAATATTGGTCTATTTTATTGATAATTGTTTAAAAATCAACAATAGTGACCTTTTGTTTAGCATTTATTAATTTTTGGGTGTCATTTCAGGCCGCTCGTAATGGTTGAACCTCATGTTTCCCTTTCTTCAATCTTGTAGGGCACAATGAAGCACAAAGGCAGGAGGCACAAGCCAATCAAGCCACACCCCCGAGGGATGTAGAGGAAGAGGAACCTGCCTCAACATCCGGTAAGTAACATCTACCACATTTTCTGTGAATATAGATATAGGCATACAATCTTTTAACACATGTTTTGGTTCCACATTTCAGGAGGAAATCGGGCTGGTCAGGGACTGGACACGTATAGTGCCCAGCTCCTCATCGGCGAGGTTCTCACCTGCAGGGCCCAAGTTGAGGACATACGTCTGGCCTGCCGTGAAATACGTCACAAAGCAAAGACGCTGGAACGGCAGCTTAAAAATTTTATTAATGTTTTGGGGAGGGTTTAATTTTTGGTGTATTTTCTTTTTTCCTTGAATTAAAAAAAAAAAAAAAAAATTATATTTTGTAATAATCAAAAAAGACCAAAAAAATAAATAAAATATATTATATTTTGTAATAATCAAAAAAGACCAAAAAAAATAAAAAAAATATTATATTTTGTAATAATCAAAAAAGACCAAAAAAAATCAAAAAAATATTATATTTTGTAATAATCAAAAAAGACCAAAAAAAGAAAAAAAAATATTTATATTTTCTAATAATCAAAAAAGACCAAAAAAATAAAAATATTGATTTGTTGTACTAATCAAAAGTAAAAAAGTAACAAATAAATAACATTTTGGACTCCAAACAATTTGTGTGTAGTTATTGGTATCAATGCAGACTCATTCAATTACTCAGGCATATTTGTAGAGTTATTAAGATTTAACACTCATGGGAATTTATTACATCCCAAACACATGGCTGGATGAGAACCTACGAAAAATAAACATTACCCCCCAAAACTTACAAATAACTAAAATCAAACAAATAAACACTGTTTCATCAAACAAAAAGAAAATTTATTTTTTTAATCAAGATCAGGCATTGCAATGGCCCCCCTCCCCATAAAATAGTCCACATAGGATTGACGCACTGCACGTGCGGTTTGGGGGGCCAAGCCTCTATGGCTAGCCTGATGTCCCGGCTCCGGAGCCACAAGATCAGCCTCATCAGGCAATACCGTCAGGTACGTTTGAGAATTTCTTTTCAAAAAATTGTGCAAAATGCAACAAGATAGTATAATATAATTCCACTTGTATTCCGCCATGTTTATTGCTGTTAAAACAATCTGAATCGGCTGGCCATGATTCCAAAGGCATTCTCTACCACACGTCTTGCTCTGGCCAGCCGATAATTAAAAACCCTCCTCTCATGGGTGAGGGTGCGTACGGGAAATGGCCTCATGAGGTGGGGACCCAAACCAAAAGCCTCATCTGCTACAAACACGAAGGGCAGACCCTCTTCGTTCTCCTCCGCAGGTGGCAATCCTAGGTCCTCCAACCGAAGCCGTTGTGCGAACTCCGTCTCCGCAAAGACACCGCCGTCCGACATCCGGCCATTTTTCCCAACATCCACGTACAAAAACTCGTAATTTGCAGAGACCACCGCCATCAAAACAACGCTGTGGAACCCCTTGTAATTGAAGAAATGGGATCCACTATGGGGTGGGGGCACAATGCGGATGTGCTTGCCATCAATGGCTCCTCCACAGTTCGGAAAGTTCCAACGCTGGGAGAAGTCCGCTGCCACAGTCTGCCATTCCTGTGGCGTGGTGGGGAACTGGATAGAAAGAAAAAATAAAAAACATTAGAACAAAGATTTTAAACAGAATATAGCTAAAATTACAAGGGATCCCACCAACAATTCAACAAAAAAAGGTTAGTATTAAAAAAAAAATTGGGAACAATTAAGCATATTAATCACCCCCCCTCTGATGTTGAAAAAATATATTTAGGGGGAGTGGGGCTCAAGATGAGATGAGAAACAACCCCCCAAAAAATATCTAAATAAGAAAAATAATTATTAGTATGTATTTCAAAAATCTAGGGGGGGGGGTTTGGACAATGGAGGCCACAAATAAACGGGGATATAGGGACACACAAAATGCAGCACTACAATGGAGGCCACAAATAAACGGGGATATAGGGACACACAAAATGCAGCACTACAATGGAGGCCACAAATAAACGGGGATATAGGGACACACAAAATGCAGCACTACAATGGAGGCCACAAATAAACGGGAATATAGGGACTATGCTAGGTGGGTTTGCCCACAACATAGAATGATGGACAGGTTGGCTAAATTAAAGAAACATGTAGGGCTTTACTAATTGTGTAGAACAGCATACATAGAGACAAAGTGAGCATTCTGAGCATATTAGAAAATTTTTTTTTTTTTTTTTTTTTGGGAATTAGTTTGACCATTGAAAGAACACCACTTACCTTAACATAGTCCTCCTGAAGAACCTGAATGATGGCCGAACAGGTCTCAGGGATTATGAGGCCCAGAGCCTGGGGGGAGATGCCCGTCGAGAACTTCAAGTCCTGCAGACTTCTCCCTGTTGCAAGGTAGCGCAACGTAGCAACTAGCCTCTGCTCAGCAGTGATGGCTTCCCGCATAACGGTGTCCTGCCTGGTGATATATGGCGACACCAAAGCCAAAAGCTGCTGAAATACGGGGTCAGACATCCTAAGAAAATTCCTGAAATCATCAGGGTTATTTTCTCGGATCTCCCGCAGCAGAGGCATATGAGAGAACTGGTCCCTGCGTAGCAACCAGTTCTTGGTCCACAACCTCCTCCTCACCCTGTTCATGGACCGTCGCTGGGATGCAGCACACATCCTAACAACAAGCACAGCACGATCTCGGCGACGAGTTCGTACCCGCAACATGGCTAGAAAACGGTCGTCAAATCAGATCAGACTAAAAATTACGCCCTGAAGTAAAGAATGGCCTTTGAAGAACGACCTGCTAAACAGCACCGTGCACACCAAACGTAATGCCTAAACAAATACGTCCTTAGTACAAGCACTGTATCACAGATCCGACAACAAATAGACAAACTGTACGACAGAAAACGAAATTTAAAGCACAGTCACTGAAAATCACGAATCGTATCTCACCAAACTTTTACTAACACGCAGCAACACGATATCAGCAAAAGAGGCCGTCTTCCGCATGGAAACGACCCTTTATAGTGACGTCGTGCGTGATTGACGGAACTGCGCTGTGCTAGAGCGTTGTGAAAAAGCGATGGTGTGTATGCTACGTCGTTGTTCAAATTGAAGTTTGAAAAATGACGTTTTTTTAAAGCACATAAAGCGTCGCATTTTTCCATCGCAGAAAACGATGGTGTGTACGCGGCATTAGTGTTGAGCAGAATATGCCATATTCGATTTCGCGATATATCTCGAATATATATTCGAATATTCGAGATATATTCGCTAAATTCGAATATTCGTGATATTTTATCGAAATTAAATGATTGCGATTTTTCGCTATTGCGAATGCGAAAATAATTGCGAATTTTCGATAACTGCAGTAGGAGCACTCGGATTGGCTCAGAATATTCTTGATATTTTTTCGAAATTTCGCAAAATGCGAATGCGATATTGATGGCGACATTTCGACAACAGCGCTAGGAGCACTCTGATTGGCTCAGAATATTCGTGATATTTTACAATACAAAATAATTGCGAATATTCGGCAAATGCGGAAGGAGCACTCTGATTGGCTCAGAATATTCTTGATATTTTATCGAAATTTCGCAAAATGCGAATGCGATATTTATTGCGCAATTTCGACAAATGCTGTAGGAGCACTCTGGCTCAGAATATTCGTTATATTTTATCGAAATTTCGCAATATTGCGAATGCGATGATTATTGCGGAATTTCCCCAAATGCTGTAGGAGCGCTCTGATTGGCTCATTCTGAAATCTAATATTCGAGATATTTTAGCGCAATTTCACAAAATGCGAATGCAAAATTGTTTGCAGATATTTCGAAAACTGCTGTAGGAGCACTCTGAAATCGAATATTTGTGATATTTTAGCAAAAAAATATTGCGATTGCGATTTTTCGATCGCGCATGCGCAATCGCGCGAACAACACGCGCCCAACACGCGACCATTTCCTGGACCCTTGCCAGTTTCCAACTTTATGATCGCATCGCAATCGCAGAGCAGAATGGTTGGAAGTAATTTCACTGTATCTGAGGAAAAGATGCTGATTTGTGTAAGTATTTTGACCACTGTTATTTCATTATCTTCAACTGCATTTTAGTCTAGTTTAAAAGTTAGTATATATGATCAGATATTAGTATTTCACAAACAATGTGTCTCCTGCTTTTACAAAACTACAACTCCCAGCATGCCTGGACAGCTGCAGACACCCTGGTTGGTAAATGTGTATTTAGGCACTTTTCCTTGTTATTTAGCATAATGAATTTAACATTTTTTTGGACATAGGACGTATGCGAACGTCCTGACTTCAGGGTCCTCAAGGCCCAAGGACGTTCGAATACATATTGCCCTTTAGATGTTGCAGAACTACAACTTCCAGCATGCCTGGGAATGCTGGCACTTCTAGTATTGTAAGTTCTGCAGGCCCACATTTTTCAGGCATTTATGCACGGGTCTCTAAACTGTGGCACCCTAGATGCAGCAAAAGTAAAATTCTTAGCATGCACTGACAGACCGTGGCTGATGGGAGTAGTCGATTTGCAACAGCTGGAGGTGGACTGGTCTTGAAACCCTGAGTTAGGTAACAAACCTGTAGTGTTTTGCAACCATTCTGCCTCCAGCTGTTTTTTTTCTGTTGAAAAGCCTGTGGCGTGCAAAACACAACCCAAAAACTCCACCCGGTGCAGGGAAAAATGTGCACACACCTAAAGAGTGACATCACAAAAAACTGCGACGGGTGCATACGTCAGTGGTCCTCCGAAAAGGTCCCGTCTCTGATCCCCCGGGGCGTTAGGCTCCTGACAGGGAAAAGAGTTACTGTGGTCCATACAGCCGAAGCCATATGGACCCATCTCGGTCCAAGCAGCCAAAGCCACAAGGACCCAACATCCTCGGAGGGACTGCCGAAACAGAACCCTCCTTGGTGAGGCTCCCCCGAAGGGAGACCCCATGAGAGCCGGTGAACCTAACCAGAAGGCCGAGTCTACCAACTCCCAAGACTTTCAGAGACCGGCCCGAGGACCAGCACCCTACTCGCCACACATAAAGTGCAAGCACCAAAACAAAAAGAGTGACAAACAAAACAGAACACGGGGGAAAATAATAAAAGAAAGTGGGGGAAAAGGAAGATGGGAGAGTGAGGAAAGTGACCAATGTGAAATAATTCTGCCTCCAGCTGTTGCAAAACTAAAACTCCCTGCATGCAACTGGCTGCAATTACCCCCCCCCCCCTCTCCCCCAATGTGAATGTACAGGGTACATTCACATGGGCTGTGGCTTACAGTGTGCTTCTAGCTGAAGCAAATTTGGCGCTGCAGCTCAAACCCTCAGCGGGAAACTACTGTGAACCCCATGCCTCCCCGTTATTACCGGACAGCCATTAACTGTCCAGGCATGCTGGGAGTTAAAGTATAATTGTTGTACAGCTGGTGACGGATGAGCTACATGGTGTATCAGAGCATGCTGGTAGTTGTAGTTGTTAAATAACATCAACTCCATTATTTATTCAAAATTAATTAATCAAAAAGTCAAAAGAAACAAACATATTATTGTTCCTATATAAAGATAGGGATGAAAAAAAATAATCTATTGTACAGGCCCATTATCAGTGTCCAAAAAAAATTATAGCGGTCAGATGAATAGCAACGCATATCTCCCCTATATGTGTATCCTGTGTTGTTAATCATATATACATAATTATGCAAATCATAATGGCTGCTATATTTATGCAAAAAAGGTGGCGACCGAAATGGCAGGATATAAAATCTGTCATGTTACCCCTGTCATTGATTAATAAGGCGAGAATGCTTCCAATTGTTGAATACCATACATTTACGTCATATATCCATAAGGCTTTAAACAAAAGTATTACAATATACTTTGTTCTTCATCTTGCAGAAGTTCCTGGAAACAGGGTATGATGAGCTGCGGAGGCAGCAAGAAAAACAGGCTGTTGTCAGCTCCCTAATTGAGGAACTACGCGCCCAAAACGGCGAAGCACCAAGTCGCATGGCGATCCTCAAGAAGTGGTCCGACCTGAAGAGGCGCCAGATGAACCGGGTCAGGCGTATCCGGAATAAATATCATCCAGGTAAGTTATTGGTCACAGTTATGTTTTTTTTTCTAAAGTGTATTTTGTGCGTGTACTCGAGAGAGGAGCCGGACTGCAGGAGTTGGGAGTAGGCAGGCCTCCCCCAGAGGTAATCTGCCACCTTTCTCCATGCCCCGGGTGGCAATGGCGGGTGTGAGGGGGTCCTCCCACACAGACCGTCCTACCTGCTCCGCTTTGAAGCCCAACGGGGCAGAGGGACTCCCTATAAGGGAGTGAGAGGATTTTTCCCGCTCAACCAGCCCCGTTAGTCCTTCGCCTCTCTTTTTAGAGACCGCGTGGTCAGAGTGCGTGCATGTTAACCCAATTGCGAGTGCGTGTGTAAGTGTGGTGGTTTTTGTGGGAGGGAGGTGGGCGTACTAAGCGCAGGCTTACCTCGCATAGCACACCCACCGGGGGCCGGGCTGAGACCACCAAACTCAATTCACATGTAGCCGAGAGCGGGATCCGAACCCCTAGCTGCAGAGGTGAATGGCTTGTCAGCGCAGTGGCAATCGCGTCGAGCCACCGCAGCTCCTTTGGTGACAGTTATGTAAGGTCATATGTAATTAATTTAAGGTCAGATGTTGTTAACCAAGACGCCATGTTGTTGTAACATATATCACCACCAGCCAAGGTATTCATAGTACTGTTGGAAAAAGACATGGGACAGCAGACAGGAACACAGAAGTTATGTGGGAACATACTTTTCCCATTGCTTTGCATGGGACTTTAAACAAAAACCCAGACCCTCACCAATGGGGGTAGTTAAGGGATAAATTAACGATCCTATACTTTAAGTGGACGTATAGGTAACATGTGACCAAGTGTTATCGAAATATCTACAGCTGTTATGAAGTAACATGTATTTCCCATAGAGTTGAATGGGACTTTAAAGAAAAACCCCGACCATGGCAAATGGGGGTGGGTAAGGGTTAAACCACCTATCCTATGTTTGTGGCTGACATATAAGTAACCTGTGTGCCAAGTTTCATGTAAATATCTTTAGCCGTTTGGACGTGATGCTGGAACATACATACATACATGCACACACACGTTGAGTTTTATATATATAGATTCCCACTAAAATCCTGTGTTAGGCGTGGGGTTGTTATAGTAATCCCGTGTACTCCATCAGGCCCTTTTTTTAACATGAGATCGTCTGAACAAAACAAAGGAGACAAAAACAGCTCATTTTACCATGGTGGCAGCCCAGCTCACGCTCAGTCCCCTGTAGTGCCCACAAGACCCTTTAATATAACATTGTCCCATTGATTAACTGTCTATATAAATTAATTTGTATTCATATACAATACAGCAGAGTACACAGAATTTGCATACGTCATTAGAAAACATTTTTATAATATATGAACATTGTGTTATTATAGGAGCTCCGCTACCAACTGTGCGCCCCAAGCGCACAAGGCGACAGGCCGCAGAGGAGGAGCAGGAGGAGGATGTGGAAGAGGAGGAGAGGGATGAGAGGGATGAGGAGGAGCAGCCAGGGCCATCCACATCACCACCCCCAGCTCCTGTGGAGGAGCAAGAGGAGGAGCTGCACCCCCCCCCAAAACTTCTGGTGGAGTAGTGGGTGACGAGGAAGAGGAGCAGGATGAGACGGTTAATTTTACCATCAATCAGGAGGGTAAATATGTGCACAGAGATTAATAAAATTTCAACAATAAAATGTAGCTCTAAAAATGGACAGCATTTAAAGCAGGGCTGTGGAGTCGTTAGATAAATTTTCCGACTCCGTCTCCGACTCCTCAGTTTTATGTACTTCAGACTCCGACTCCCCGACTCCGACTCCTCTGTATTAATATGCAAATGTATTTTATAGATTCCTTGAGGGAAAGAAACGCAACCTACCACAGGACTACTGGCTGGGAAGCCAACAGTCTACTGTATTGCACAGTTTAAGCAAAAGACAAACACACTGGCCCAGATTCAAGAAGCACTTGCGCCCGCGCAACCATAGGTTGCGCGGCGCAAGTGCTTACTTGCTCCGGTGTAACGAGTGCTCCTGATTCAGGAACCTCGTTACACCGAATGCAGCCTAGGATGTGACAAACATAAGCCTCCTTATGCCTTCACATCCCAGGCTGCATTCTTGCGTTGGCCACTAGGGGGCGCGGCCTTTGATCGGCGTGTAGTATGCAAATTGCATACTACCACCGATTCACAAAAGTTGCGCGGGCCCTTCTCACGCAAGGTACGGAGTTTCCGTACGGCGCCTTTAGCATAAGGTTGCTCCTGCTATAGCAGGCGCAGCCAATGCTAAAGTATAGCTGCGCCTCCCGCTCGCGACGTTCAAATTTAACGTTGTTTACGTAAGTGAACCGTGAATGGCGCTGGACGCCATTCACGTTCACTTACAAGCAAATGACGTCCTTGCGACGTCATTTGCCGCAATGCACGTCGGGAAAGTTTCCCGACGGAGCATGCGCTGTTCGCTCGGCGGGATCATTTACATTAGGCAGCCTTGCGCCCGGCTGGTTAGCATATTGCCCGCGCAATTTACGGAGCAACTGCTCCGTGAATCGCGGGCAAAGCGCAATATTTGCGTGGGCGCAGAGAAAAAAATTTGCTCTTTGCCCACGCAAATATTGCGCGATTCTACTTGAATCTGGGCCAATGAAAACAATCAAGTGACTGGATAGTAGCAGCAGGCATAAACATCAGGAACAGGATCTTTACCAGTTCAAAAATACAGACCACATTATTTGGCTGTTTTAGAACAAAAACAAAGCTTATCTATAATGAACCAAAAACAAAAGAAATGGTTTATATTAATCTTGAAATGTAGTTCTAGGCTTAGCAAATGCAAATAAATGCAATGTAGAGTTCTAAGGAAGAGAATTGCCTCTGCCAGATCCTCTTTCATAGAGTCTCTTAAGTCCGACTTTATTATTTTTAGGGCTGAAAATAATCTTTCGTAACGGTCTTTGAAATCCAAATGTTTTTTTCTTATATCCTAACAGTTATAAAAAAGCTCAAGGGGAAACAAGCTGCCCTGAAAAATATGACGCAGAGAATACTGGCAAATGAGCAGCAGATTCTTTTTTTTACGCGCCAAAATCAGCAGCTGGCGCAACAAATGGCGAAAACCATAGATGAGGTGGCAGAGCTTCAGAAGTTCATGTCTTAATTTTTTTTTTTGTTTTAATAAAAAATGTTATATTTTGCAAAGGTTTCATTTCTTATTGAGATTGTTAGTTTTTTAAACACATCTAACTTCACATCTAACACATCAACATCAACATCAACATCAACACATCTAGCTTAATAATAACCGAAAACATTTTATACTATTACTAGCTGAATACCCGGCGTTGCCCGGTCTTCCTATCTTAACCTTTTGGGGAGGAAAATCATAGTAATATAAATATACCCATCTTTTATATAAGGGTGTTGGTAAGGGTTACAGAAGTTATGTGGGAACATACATTTCCCATTGATTTGCATGGGACTTTAAAGAAAAACCCTGACCCTCACAAATGGGGGTAGTTAAGGGATAAATTAACTATCAGTGGTATCAGTGAACAGCAGTGGTAATAGGAGTATATAGAGTGGGAAATAACTTTTTACATAGGTGTCTTGACTGAGCAGCAGCAGCAGTAGTAGTAGTAGTAGATACAGAGTCATATCACTTGGGCAGGAGGTGCCATGATGAACAGCAGTGGTAATAGGAGTATATAGAGTGGGAAATAACTTCTGACATAGTTGTCTTGACTGAGCCGCAGCAGCAGTAGTAGTAGTAGTAGTAGTAGATACAGAGTCATATCACTTGGGCAGGAGGTGCCATGATGAACAGCAGTGGTAATAGGAGTATATAGAGTGGGAAATAACTTTTGACATAGTTGTCTTGACTGAGCAGCAGCAGCAGTATTAGTAGTAGTAGTTGATACAGAGTCATATCACTTGGGCAGGAGGTGCCATGATGAACAGCAGTGGTAATAGGAGTATATAGAGTGGGAAATAACTTCTGACATAGTTGTCTTGACTGAGCAGCAGCAGCAGCAGCAGTAGTAGTATTAGTAGTAGTAGTTGATACAGAGTCATATCACTTGGGCAGGAGGTGCCATGATGAACAGCAGTGGTAATAGGAGTATATAGAGTGGGAAATAACTTTTGACATAGTTGTCTTGACTGAGCAGCAGCAGCAGCAGCAGTAGTAGTATTAGTAGTAGTAGTTGATACAGAGTCATATCACTTGGGCAGGAGGTGCCATGATGAACAGCAGTGGTAATAGGAGTATATAGAGTGGGAAATAACTTTTGACATAGTTGTCTTGACTGATCCAGAGGAGTCATGGGAGAAAGTCATGTGGTCAGATGAGACCATAATATAACTTTTTGGTCATAATTTCACTAACCGTGTTCGGAGGAAGAATAATGATGAGTACCATGCCAAGAACGCCATCCCTACTGTGAAGCATGGGGGTGGTAGCATCATGCTTTGGGGGTGTTTTTCTGCACATGGGACAGGGTGACTGCACTGTATTAAGGAGAGGATGACCGGGGCCATGTATTGCGAGATTTTGGGCAACAACCTCCTTCCCTGAGTTAGAGCTTTGAAGATGGGTCGAGGCTGGGTCTTCCAACATGACAATGACCCAAAGCACACAGCCAGGATAACCAAGGGGTGGCTCTGTAAGGAGCATATCAAGGTTCTGGCGTGGCCTAGCCAGTCTCCAGACCTAAACCCAATAGAGAATCTTTGGAGGGAGCTCAAACTCCGTGTTTCTCAGCGAGAGCCCAGAAACCTGACTGATGTAGAGAAGATCTGTGTGGAGGAGTGGGCCAAAATCCCTCCTCCAGTGTGTGCAAAGCTGGTGTAAAACTACAAGAAAGGTTTGACCGCTGTAATAGCAAAGAAAGCCTACTGTACCAAATATTAACATTGATTTTCTCAGGTGTTAAAATAGTTATATTCAGCACTGTAAATACATCAGGTCCGGGGCTCCATCAGGGAATGCATGACAAGGGACCCTTCAGCGCCCTGAACCGACGACGGGTGCCAGAAAGTCACCGCCGATCCAGGACTCATTCATCTTTATGAATGTGAGTCTGTCCACGGAGTCTGTGGACAGACGGGTCCTCTTGTCGGTGACCACCCCACCTGCCGCGCTGAATGTCCGCTCAGATAGTACGCTGGAGGGGGGGCAAGACAATAACTCCAGCGCATACTGAGCGAGCTCGCGGCAGGTGTCCAATCTGGCAACCCAGTACTCCATGGGGTCGTCGGTGCTCATACTGTCAGAAGCACCGACGGACGCCATGTAGTCTGCCACCATGTGGGCCAGCCGCTGGTGGTGACTGCTGCTGCTGGTGCTGGTACTGGGTCGCTCCGATTGGAAGAACATCCTCATCTCATCCATTAGGTCCCCTGCTCGGCTGCTGCTGGGTGCAGCCACCTGCTGGGTGAGATGAGGGGGGACAACTGGAGGCCGGGGAGTTGCCTGCTCCAACCGGCTGACAATGCCTGCCTGCAGTTCCTCCATCCGGCGCTGCCTCCGGCTGGCTGGGATGAACTGCTCCAGTTTCCCCTTGCACCTGGGATCCAAAAGGGTGGCCATCCAGAAATCATCCCTCGCCTTGATGGTCTTAACCCGGGGGTCCCTCCTGAGGCATCTCAGCATGTGGGCAGCCATGGGGAAGAGCACAGCCCGCTGTGACTCCTCACTGCTGCCCAGGTCAATGAGGTCCGACTCTTCATCCCTGAGGCGCTGCTGGTCACGCTCAGGACTATCGGTGCCCCCAACACCGGCTCTCCCTCCTGACCAGGCCCTGACTCCGGGACGACACCAGCAACCACCTCCTCCTCATCATCATCCTCCTCCTCCTCGTCCTGGCCCTGGTCTCGGTGGAGCATTTCTGCCTCCTCCTGCTCCACCAAGGCACTCTCCCCAGCTTCGAGCAGGCGATCTAGTGTCCTCTCCAGCATGAACACTATTGGCAGCACGTTATTGAGGCCGACATGCTCACTGCTGACCATCTTGGTCGCCTGCTCGAAGGAGGACAACACTTGGCAGACCTGCTGTATCTGCCCCCACTCCGCACAGGCGATGAAAGGGAGTTGTAGTGAAGCCCTCTCAGTGCCTAGGTCCATCAGGTACTCCTTCACCGCCCTTCGCTGCTCCCACAACCTCTTCAGCATGTGGAGGGTGGAGTTCCACCGCGTCACACTGTCCACAATCAGCCTGTGAAGGGGCAGCCTGTTGATCTGCTGCAACTCGGACAGGGACGCGGTAGCGGTTGGGGAGCGCCTGAAGTGGCTGGCAATCCTACGCGCCTTTGGCACAATGTCACTCAACCCGGGATAAGTGCGCAGGAACTTCTGCACCACCAGGTTGAGGACATGTGCCAGACAGGGCACGTGGGTCAGACTGCCAGCACTGAGGGCGGCGAGTAGGTTGCTGCCGTTATCGCAGACAACCATACCTGCCTGGAGCCTTCGGGGTGTCAGCCACTTCTGGACCTGAGCCTGAAGTGCTTTCAGCACTTCTTGTCCAGTGTGTCTCCGGTCCCCTAAACTAACAAGCTGGAGCACGGCCTGACAGCGCACGTGCCCCACACTTGAGTAGCTACGGGGGCGCTTGCTGGGAGGCTCAGCAGCTGCGGAGACAGTGGCTTGAGGGAGACCAGCAGTTCTCCCCTGGACACCCCGGGGCGGCACCACAAGATCGGTTGCCGCCGATCCCTCACCGACGCCTCGGAGGGAAACCCAATGGGCCGTGAAGCTGATGTAGCGCCCCTGCCCATGCCTGCTGGTCCAGCCATCCATTGTCAGATGAACCCTGTCGCTGACAGCGTGATCCAGCGACAGGGTTACATTCTGCACAATGTGCTGGTGTAGGGCAGGGACACCAGTCCTGGCAAAGAAATGGCGGCTGGGGACACGCCATTGGGGTTGGGCCTGCTCCAACATCTGCCTGAAGGGGTTGCTGTCAACTATGTTGAAGGGCAGCAGATGTTGGGCAATAACCCTTGCCAGGAGCCCATTGAGGGAACACACACGTCGGTCTCCAGGGGGGAAGGGAGTGCTGCGGTCAAAGGCGTCTGAAATCGACGCCTGGCGCCGGACGGCAGTGCGGGACACAGACGCGGAGGGTGCTGTCAAAGTAGAGGTCTGGCTGCCGGTACCAGTACCTCTACTAGAGGGAGCGGGGGGGGCATGACCTGCTGGAAAGAGATGAAGCTGTGGCAGGGGCGGCTGTACCCTGCTCACTTGTGGTGGTGGCGCTGCTACCACCACCACGCTTCATCTCGTCAAACACCCCCCAGTGGTTTATCCTCAGGTGCTGGTTCAGGGCTGTGGTACCCACCCGAGCCAAACACTTCCCTCTCTTCACCCTCACTTTACAGATCCGGCAGACGGCCACGGTAGGGTTGTCTGCCACCAGGGTGAAGTAGTTCCAGACAGGTGACTTCAGCGCCGCCCTCCTGTCAGATGGGGTGACGCTGACTTGCACCTGCTGGGACTCGGTGCGCACAGGTGGAGCTGCCTGCTGCTGCTGCTGCTGCTCCTGACACCTCCTGCTGCCATCACCAGTGGAGACCCTGACGATGGTCTCCCTGGTGGTGACCTGGCGCACCGTTTCACCAGGGTGCCTACCTTCCCCGTCGTCACTGACGCAGTGAGCCGACGCGTCAGATGGCAACCATGATGGGTCACCCTCTTCGCCCCCAGAGATGTCAGACCAAGGGCTGAGATGTGTTGGTCTGAGGGAACCAACTGACATGGAGCCTCTAGCCTGGCTCCGCTGTCCCCTCACCCACGCCTGGGTCTGACTAGGTGCTGCTGTTTCCTGCACCAAAACAGCAGCACCAGTTTGAAGGGATGTCTCTGGGATACTGCCAGCAGGTATCCCATCCTCCTCATCCATCCCTTCAAAAAGGTCCTGACCATCAGGACAGAGCTGGAGGTCTGCCTGATGCATGGCCTCCCCCAAGAGATCCCTCTCACTGTCGCTGTCGAACAGTAAGATGCTGGACTCTTGGGGGCTGGGGGGGGGTACTACAGGCACCGGTGTAATGGTGGTACTACTGGGAGTCGGGACCGACGACTCAGTGGCACTGCTGTGCCCCATGTAGTCCACCACTACTTCAGCCTGAGATGGCAATATCGGGCGGCTGCCCGATGGAAAGAACTCCCGGATCAGGCGGACTCCCCTTGCACCCGATCCTCTACCACTAGTAGGGGCACGAGAGGTACCCCGTGCTGGCAGCGACCCAGCACTGGGAGTAACTCCCCTACCCCTGCTGCCACGGCCACGGATGCCGCTCATGATTGCTGATGTGTGTGGGGGGGTAAACTTTATTGGGGGGGGAAATGTGAGGAAAATGTGTTTTTATGTGTTTTTTTACAAGACAGGCACGCAGACAAAGACGTACACAGACAGCTACTAAACTATAATAAAACTAGTACACCAAAGACAAGGACTACAACATTTTAAAAAAAAATGCACTAAACAAACACTAACTAAAGTTTTTTTTTTTTTTTAACACAAAACACAGACACTAAACACACACTAAGCTAAGCTAGATGAAATAAATGTACACTAACAGTATGTACACTTACTACACAGAAATCTAACTAACCTGAACAACACAAAACTTAGCTTTTAGAAAAGCTCTTTAAGAAAAACTAAGCAAAATGTGCACTGAAATCACTAGCAAATATCACTGAAAAGCGAAGCTGCAAGATCAAACAGTAACACAAGATGAACAACACAGCACAAAACTTAGCTTTTAGAAAAGCTCTTTTAGAAAGCTCAGCAAAATGTGCACTGAAATCACTAGCAAATATCACTGAAAAGCGAAGCTGCAAGATCAAACAGTAACACCCCTAACATGAACAACACAGCACAAAACTTAGCTTTGAAAAAAGCTCTTGGGTCTATTGCTTTGAAAAAAGCAGTTGATAAACTGGAAAATATGCACTGGAATCACGAAGTAGCAATGCAGCACAATGCTGATGATGCTAGATCAATCAATCAGGAACACAGACACAGGAACACAGAAACAGCCTCCACACTCTCTAGCCACCTTCTGAATCTGCAATGAAATGGTGCTGGGAGTGAACTTATATAATGTCCGTGCAGGCAGGTTCCTATTGGTTGCAAACCTATGACAACTGTGGTAGGAGAACTCTGATTGGCTCTGATGCAAAAGAAGGGCGGAGAAAATAATCGCGCAATATTCCTATTGCCGAATATTCGCATTGCGAATATTCGGCAATATAAAATGATCGCTTCAGCTACTCGGCCCAAGGTCTCTAATCATACCAGCAATGCTTTTAGACGTCTATGGAGATCACTAGGATGTAATCTGTTTTAAAAATGAAACTGTAAAAATCGGTCTGATGCGGAAGATAGGGGCGAAGAAAATAATCGCGCGATATTGCGATTGCCGAATAATCGCATTGCGATTTTTCGGCAAAATTCAATGAACGCTTCAGCTACTCGGCCCAGGGTCTCTAATCATACCAGCAATGCTTTTAGACGTCGATGGAGATATCTAGGATGTGATCTGTTCTAAAAATAAAATTGTAAAAAATCGAATATTCGGAATTGCGAATATTCACCGCGAAATTCGAAATATAGCGCGATTACTCGAATATGCTATATTCGAGTCGAATATTTGCAATGCGAATATTCGTGAGCAACACTACTAACTATGTAATCTGCACAGCTGTTGCTCCTAGCAACCAGAGATTCATTAAGTCTGGCAACTATGCTTGGCTTCTAGGACCGCTGAGGGTTAAAACCAGGGAGACGGACTTATGTGTTCTGCCTATTTGTGACCGTGTACTCAAGTGCCATTGTGCATAGCAACTAGCAGGAGCTGAAAACAAGAAGTGGTGTTTGGGCTTTGTGTGAGACAATGACTGAGATTTACCTCCATCCCTGATATATTGGAAAAGGAGAATATTTTGGGACTTTATATGAGGCACACTGCTACATAAATAGGATAAAAAAAATTGTTCAAAAGGACACCAACACAGGATGGACTGTGGCTGCTACATAAATAGATTGAGCCAATCAGTGTAAACATTTAGATAGATTCACGTAGTTTGCCGCAACTTTAAGGCGGCGTAGCGTATCGTATTTACGCTACGGCGCCTTAAGTCAGAGAGGCAAGTACTGTATTCTCAAAGTACTTGCCTCCTAACTTACGGCGGCGTAGCGTAAATGCGGCGGGCGTAAGCGTGCCTAATTCAAAATAGGCTTAGGGGGCGTGTTTTATGATAATATGCTTTGACCTGACGTGATTGACGTTTTTTTGGAACGGCACATGCGCCGTCTGCCTACATTTCACAGTGTGCATTGCGGCTAAGTACGCCGCACGGGCCTATTGATTTCGACGTGGACGTAAATGACGTAAATCCCTATTCACGGACGACTTACGCAAACAACGTAAAATTTTCGAATTTCGAAGCGGGAACGGCGGCCATACTTTAACATTACTATTCCAACTATTTGTTGGAATAACTTTAGGCCTGATAAAGCGTTACGTAAACGGCGTATCTGTACTGCGTCGGCCAGGCGTACGTTCGTGAATAGGCGTATCTAGTGATTTATATATTCTACGCCGACTGCAATGGAAGCGCCACCTAGCGGAAAGCCTAAATATTGCACCCTAAGATAGGACGGCGCAAGACATCGTATCTTAGATAGGTTTAAGTGTATCTCTGTTTGAGAATACACTTAAACTTAGGTCGGCGCAGATTCTGAGTTAGGTCGGCGTATCTACTGATACGCCGACCTAACTCTACCTGAATCTAGCTAA
Source organism: Rana temporaria (assembly GCF_905171775.1). Classification (NCBI taxonomy): domain Eukaryota; kingdom Metazoa; phylum Chordata; class Amphibia; order Anura; family Ranidae; genus Rana; species Rana temporaria. The sequence continues at coordinate 383,413,466 of NC_053489.1, read as the reverse complement.
TTGTTTAGTTAGAACAAAGAGCATACATTCATAGGTAACATGGTAAAAAATACTAATGAAATAGCATATTCAGTAGTTGATCACAATAGAACTCATATACAAAATACGTAAGTAATGCATAATTATCTCAACACAATAAACATAATAATGGACCTTAGGTATGTAGACCAAATTGTAATAGTAAAATATAATTATATAAACAATAATGGATTGGTTCATAATAATATACTGTATTCAGATAAGATGGTGAAACATGGATAACTGACGTCGCATCATAGGAAAGTTCTATGCGTTTTGTGGTTACTATACCACTCATCAAAAGCAGATGCAGGGTTTTGGGAATGTGTGGAAACAAGCAGATTACCAAAATGATATAGTAATGTAGTTTCCTGCTCCTGATGACCAGGTGCTATGTTTAAATTTAGTGTATGTCTGAGCTGGTAGTTAGCTTAGACTTTGGATAATTAAGGCTAAATCAGCCTCTGTATGGCTGTTTTTTAAGGAATTCCAACTGTTGCCTGTAGGTGGTGTTACCACCCCAGGCCAATGTTGGAATACAAGCAGGCCAGAGTGTATTGGGTGCTTTCCCCGGGAACAGCCCAGTGGGAGTGGTCTCTCCACTGGGCATGCTGGGGAAAGGTACTTAAGGGGTCAGACACAATTTTTTAGGGATTTTTGCCTCGTGGCCCTCCTAGCTCGAGGCATGTGATGGTTGCTTTTCAGTCACGGGGCCACGCTGGCCCGAGGCTGAATCCCTGCCACATAGGCCCAGTTGTGCTGACTGGGGCCTGCACTTTGGAGGTGATCCTTCGCTGTCTGTCCTAAGGGAGGAAGCCACTCAATAGAGGAAACCAGGGGAGGACCTGTCCCGGAGAGGACCAAGCGAAAGGCTGGTATCTCGGGGAAGGCCTGGTGACTTTGTTGGAGGATGCACCAAAGTTTGTTACTTTACAGTCTGCCGGGTCAGCTTAAAGGCTCTAAACTGTAAGGCTGGATATCCGAATACTAAATCATGTGGCAGAGGATTATTGAACCGGTCATCTTTATCACCCTAAAGTCTGTGGCAGAGACTGTTATTCTTTCTTTTTGTCCGTGCATCATCCCGGCTGCTAGACCGGTGAGAGGGGCCTATGCGTGTGAGCAATACCCACTCGGAGGAAAGTGGTGAGTGCGACTTTTGAAGCTTAAAAGCTCCCCAGTGATCTGCATGGAGTGCCTGATCCTTCCCCTGACCCTCCATCCCTCTACCTGTGCAAGTTTGTGTGAAATAAAGCTTAACAAAAAGGATTTGCAACTTGTGTGGACATTGAGGTTTCTATAGACTTTCATCCCCTAGACAACGAAAGGTGAGGTAACGTGCAGGCACAAATCTAAACCAGCAGCTCCTTTGGGGGTAATGCTACAGTAAGAAAAGGAATATAGGACAAATAAGGAAGAGAGAGAACAATAGAGGATCCCAACCACTCTTACCTAACTGTAGTATATGGGTAAAATAGTAGATGGTGACCATAATGGGAAAATACTATATATGACTTCATCCCCGGGAGCTGAGGCGGTTACCATCTACTATTTTACCCATATACTACAATTAGGTAAGAGTGGTTGGGATCCTCTATTGCTCTATATCTATCTGCTCCTGATGAGTGGTATAGTAACCACAAAACGCGTAGAGATTTCCTATGAAGTCACAGTTATTCATGTTTCACCTTATCTGAATACAGTGTATTATTATGAACCAATCCATCATTGTTTATATAATTATATTTTACTATTATAATTTGGTCTACATACCTAAGGTCCATTATTATGTTTATTGTGTTGAGATAATTATGTATTACTCACGTATTTTGTATATGAGTTTTATTGTGACCAACTACTGAATATGCTATTTTATTAGTATTTTTAACCATGTTACCTATGAATGTATGCCTTTTGTATTAATTAAACATTGCTACATACATAGATTAAGCCAATCAGTGTAAACAATAAACATAATAATGGACCTTAGGTATGTAGACCAAATTGTAATAGTAAAATATAATTATATTGTGACGAGATCCTTTCTCGCCCGGTTCTGCTCTCCCGACACTCCTCTGCTTCTATTGGATCAGCTTGCAGATTGCAACGTCTGATGGTCCAGTCATCCAAGGTTCCGGGATCCGAATTACAGCTATGTGCCATTCGGACCCATTAAGAACAAACACCAGGCAGGCTGTATGTAAGTTCCAACAGGACTCTTTATTTTCAAGTACACAGCACACTTTTATACAGAATTTTGGAACATCCCACTCCCAACAACCGCTTTCCTATTGGTCAATTGTAAAGTATATCCAGTCTTCACTCAAGTCCTCCTTGACCATGCAAATGAGGACTTGAAATTGTCAACAGGGATTGGTCCAATAGCTTGGATAGAAAGACTTGTGTATTGAGACAGAAGCCCCAGGGGGTAATCAATGTACACAATAACCCGGTCTACTTAATTACTACCTCTGAGAGGTTACATTGCTTTAGACAATAGAATGCTAATTCAATACAGCTGACAGGCTTATAATCTTTAGAACAATACAAAGTCCTTTAGCGTGAACACATACATCTTAAAACATACATAATAGATTCAATTAACCTTCAATCCCCAATTATAGCCAGACGGACCGGCTCCGACACCCGCTCTTAACCTGCAGAACACAATAAAAGGTATTTCCTAAGCTGGTTCCACTTAGCATTTCAAAAGCCTTGCATTGAATGTCCCTCTCCTGTGTAACAGATGTCAAGTAGAAACATTTTAATATCTCAAGGTCCATGACATATATAAACAACGATGGATTGGTTCATAAGTCCCAAAATATCTTTCTCCTTTTCCAACCAGTAGGAGCTTCTGTTGAGTTAGTGCTGCACCGCATACCCAGTTGCCCCGAACTGCGGCTGGGGCAGACATTTGTGCTAAAAAAACAACAACCTGCTATTCAGTGATAACTTATGTGCTTTTGCCCATGGCAACAACGGCAGGCAATCGTGCCCATCATTTACAAAATATCCAGCGGTCTGCTTAAGTGACTGTATGCTGCAATGTCCTGCTGAGAACAGTAAAGAGTGCACCAAAAAGTCTGCTGTTGCCCATGGTGATTGGGGTAAGCCAGCGTGTGTCTGCAGGAGGGGTCTATTAGTTGCCCAATCACAGCTGATGTTAAGGACTGTCCTAACCACAGTGTGACGTGTTACAGACTTTACTGTTGCTCATGGCAACCACAGTGAATGCTTGATGCCACCTGCTCTCAGTTGCTTGGGCACAGTTGGTGCCGAGCAGCATGTCCTGAATAGTCCTGCAAGTTTCAGTAGGTGTATTACAATCACTAGTGTACTGTCTGTGCCTGCAATTTTCAGTCCAGTCAACAAGGGGTTATTGCAGAGCGTGCGTGAACAAGCCTGCTCATCAGAGCTATGGGACCCAGCCAGTCTGATACATTGGAGGAGTAGCCATGCCCCAGAGGAGACCCAGCATGCTCTGTTTGCAGAGAGAGGCGCAAGATGGCGGAAGGTGCACGTGTGTAGTGATGGACGAACATCCGACGGGTCGGTTCGCGACCGATGACCGAGAACTATCGCAAATGTCCGCTAACCGCAAGTTTGCGACGGGCCCCATTGACTTTAATGGCAGGCGAATATTAAAAACCTTCAGGTCATATTTGCAGCAACAAAATACTTACTAGCTGTGCACAAATAGACATGGACACTGACCTACCAGAAGTATTAAGTGAAAAACCGGATACATAAGTAAGTACCGGCCATTACAAGCCCCAAAAATTAGCTGACAGGTGTTCACCTGACGGCAAACAACCTTGTATTCTGTGGCTGGGTTTACATTAGGCATTCACCGGATACAGAAGTAAGTGTCGGCCATTACAGGCCCCAAAAATTAGCCCACGGCCACAGGCGTTTACCGGACAGCAAACAACTGTGTATTCTGTGGCTGGTGGTACATTAAGCCATTCATGGCCATTTATGGCCGACACTTACTTCTGTATCCGGCGAATGCCTAATGTACCACCAGCCACAGAATACAAGGTTGTTTGCTGTCAGGTGAATGCCTGTGGGCTAATTTTTAGGGCCTGTAATGGCCGACACTTACTTCTGTATCCGGTGAATGGCTTAATGTACCACCAGCCACAGAATACAAAGTTGTTTGCTGTCCGGTGAACGCCTGTGGCCCTGGGCTAATTTTTGGGGCCTGTAATGGCCGACACTTACTTCTGTATCTGTTGAATGCCTAATGTACCACCAGCCACAGAATACAAAGTTGTTTGCTGTCCGGTGAACGCCTGTGGCCGTACGCTAATTTTTGTACCTCAGTTTTTTCACCAGTGTTAAGGTGGTTGGTCACGTTAAACATGTGCTAAGAAGAAAAATGCTCTTTTGATGGTCTGGCTGTGGAGACCTAGGACCTATAACCGGATCCATTCCTCGGGCCTATATTAAAAGCCTAAGATTGTTGGTATCCGGGCCTTGTGTAAAGAAGTAACAAGGTTTGCCTGTAATGTCTCTCTGTGGAGGTCTGGGCTCTGGGATCCAGACTTTGGTGTACTAATACATCTGTGGCACGAACAGTTTCTGGCAGAGTCTTCTACAGGTCCAGGTATGACGTTTTCTCTCATGGAACCCTTGCTAAAACCTGAAGGTTGGGACAACTTGCCCGCCGTGATGGGTGAAAGCTGGAACTACTTTTAGTAGCTTTCCTGTGGCGTTGATACGATAAGAGGATCATTTTATTTGAGATTATCTTCTGTGAGTAGGATGTCTTTCCTGGTTTTCACCACTGAAGGGAGTAAGTGCAAACCTGGTGTTTCTTACATAAAGCCAACCAGGATACAAGCTCAGTGAAGTCGGTCAAATTTAAACACCTCTCACCTCCTTCCGCTGCAGGCTCTACCACAATAACGCATACCGTTGGTCCACAATCATGCACCCAGAAATCTCTTCCTTGTCTCCTGGGCGCCGCCATGACAGTGGAGTGCGCTTTAGCTGTCTAAAGTGAAACATTACTGGGGGAGGGCCGTGGTTGCTAGTACCCAATGCGCAAATGCACGGGTACAAAAGCCCAGCACACCAAAGCCTTCTGTAAGCGGCATGGACACAGAGCTGTAGGCTGTAAGCATCCCTGTGGATTGAACCAGGCAAACCTAGACTCCTACATGGCATCAGGTTGTGCAGTGAGCTGATATTTTTTGTGTATTGTAAGACTATAGCACAACAGTGATTGCATTTGTATTTGTGGATAGTACCTTTGCTTTGCAGTAAGGACTATGTCCCCGAGAAAGAGGGTCAAGGGCTAGTTAAAGGGGCACCAGAAAATCCCTGCATACGGCTAAGGATTCTGAGCTTGCCTGCAGTTTACCATCCCCCTCTATCAGCCTGATAGCAGCCTCACAGGATGAGCTCCTGTCTGGTTTTGCAGCTTCTCCTATGGCAGCTCCTGTATACGTCACTGAGGACGCTTTAAAAGTTGCTTTGGATGGCTTAGAAGGAAGGATTGCTACAACTTCCTTAAAGGTAGCAGAAAACGGGGTAGCTCCCCTTCATCTGCTCTTGCTCTCTTATCAGATGAGCCTTCTGAGGGTGAAAAATCCCTCTCTGGGGATGAGGATCATGTGCAGTCTGAGGACTCAGAGGATGAGAGAACTCCTGCTGCTTCTCAGTTGCTAAAGATGCAGGTGCAATATTATGCAGAGATGGTGCGTGCACTTACAAATTGCCTCCAGGCCCTCCGTTTCCTCTTTGGGATCTCGGAAATCCCTGCAGGATGCATGTGCCTTTCCAGTTCATCCCCTGCTGGATAAACTGATGTATGATGACTGGATTTACCCAGATAAACTGTTTTCTCCTCCTAGGCAGTTTTCCCTCCTTTATCCTATGGAGGAAGGTTTCACTAAGAAATGTGGGGTACCTGCTATTGCTGCAGCTATTTCTTGTGCAAACAAAAACCTGACCCACCCTATAGACAATGTGCAGGGTTTTAAGGATCCAACTGATGAAAAGCTGGAGTCCCTATTAAAAGCCTCCTCTTCCATGGCTGGGGCTGTAGTACAACCTGCAGTTGCAGCCATTGGTGTATGTCAGCTCCTTAAAGCGGGGGTTCACCCAAAAAAAATATTTTTTAACATTACATTCAGCCAAGTTGTCCTAATGACAATCGGCTGTTTTCTTTTATTTTTTTTCGTACATACCGTATTTCACCGCCGCTTCCAGGTATGTCTTCTGTGGGACTGGGTGTTCCTATCTGATTGACAGGCTTCTGACTGTCGCATACAGCGCATCACGAGTTGCCGAAAGAAGCCGAACATCGGTGCGGCTCTATACGGCGCCTGCGCACCGACGTTCGGCTTCTTTTGGCAACTCGTGACGCGTAGTATGCGACGGTCGGAAGCCTGTCAATCAGATAGGAACGCCCAGTCCCGCAGAAGACATACCCGGAAGCGGCGGTGAAAATACGGTATGTACGAAAAAAAACCCCAAAAAAACAGCCGATTGTCATTAGGACAACTCGGCTGAATGTAATGTTAAAAATGTATTTTTTGGGTGAACCTCCACTTTAAGGAACAAGTGAAGCAGATGATTAACCTCCTACCTACAGAGGAGATTGAGATTTATGAGGACCTTCCTAAAGCCTTGTGTTTTGCAATTGATGCGATTATGGACTCTGTTCAGCAAGCATCACGCTTGAATCTCCTGCAGGTACACATGCGCAGGTCCCTTTGGTTAAAACATTGGGAGGCCGAGGTTTCTTGCAAGAAATACTTGGCAGCGTTCCCCTTTGGGGGAGAATGCCTGTTTGGGGATGACCTGGATAAATACACCCAGAAGATTACCGGAGGAAGAAGAAGAGTAAGTGTCCCTCATTTTAAACGTACTCTTTCTCCAACCCCTGGAACCTCATGCTCCAGGCAGTGGCGATGGCCTCCCCACTAGGGAAAAAGCCCAGAGCCAAGCCCAAGGGCAGAAAAGGACTTGGGGTTCAAAGTCTAAACAGACCCCCAAAACTTCCCTATAAAGGGATGCACCCGCTCGGTCGAGTGGGGGGGGGGAGGCTGCTGCAATTTGCAAGCGCCTGGCAGAACGAAGTTCAGGACAAGTGGGTCATTTCCACAGTGTCCTCAGGCTACAAGCTGTAATTCAGAGAACTTCTGCCACCCTGTTTTCTGAGATCAAGAGTTGCCAAAGATTCAGAAAAAAAGATGGCCTTTACTGTTGGCCTTGGAACACCTGTTGTCCCAAGGGGTAATCTTGGAGTTAGCCACAGAGTATCAGGGGTCAGGATTCTATTCAAAAAACTTTTTACGGTTCCGAAACCAAACGGGATGTCAGACCTATCCTAGATCTGAAAAACCTGAATCAGTTCCTGAACATTCTCTCCTTCCGAATGGAGTCTGTCCGTTCAGTTGTTTCCACCCTTCAGGGAGTAGAATTCCTGGCATCAATAGACATCAAAGATGCATATCTACATGTGCCAATATTTCCCGCTCACCAAAGGTTTCTAAGGTTTGCGGTGGATCAGTGCCACTTTCAGTTTGTGGCCCTTCCTTTCGGGCTGGCTACAGCACCTCGAGTGTTCACAAAAAAACTGGCCCCAACTCTAGCAAGGCTAAGAGTATGAGGCATAGCAATAACAGTCTACCTGGACGATCTGTTGATCATAGATCAGTCCGCCGCACGCTTGGGCCACAATGTGCACAGCACAGTGGAATATTTAGAGTACCTAGGCTGGGTCCTCAATCTGGAGAAGGCTGGAGTACTTGCGCATGATTATAGACACGTCCCTAAGCAAGGTATTACTTCCCAAGCCAAAGACAAAAGCCATAGGAGACTTGGTCCGAGTGGTAAAGGCAAAAAGAAGGCCTTCCATCCGGCTATGCATGAGATTATTGGGAAAGATGGTAGCATCATTCGAGGCTGTCCCTTATGCCCAGTTTCACTCAAGGCCGTTACAGGGCAGAATTCTGTCCACTTGGAACAAAGATTGTCAGGAAGCCAACCCAGTCAGCCACAGAATTGCACACATGCGTGGTAGAACAGCACTTCAGCGCATGCCCGTGTGTGAACGGATGAGTGGACCCCGCCGGGATCGAACCTGCAACCCTTGGGACACAGGCAGTCACAGACTTCTGCAAAGGAGCATTAGCCCCCTGCGCTATCTTACCAGCACATCTTACCTATCTTACCATGCACATATTAACCCTTATTTCACTTAATTCTCTCGTCGTCGTCTCTCGTCGTCGCTAGATTGACCCCACTCCTACAGCCGTACTCGACTGCTGCTCCATTTTCGGATGGGTTTGTGGGCTAGGGACATTTTTGTCCTTTCTCTTGCTACTTGTTTTTGTTGTATGATTGACAGGCTTCCTCCTGTCCCCAAGGTTTGTTCACTAGTATACTTGTTTTTGGGGATCACGTGGATGGCCAATAAGGCCACTTATTTGATAAGCATAATTTTTGACAGTCACAAGATTGATATATTCACACTGTTTTGTTACTCATTCATTGTGTTATCTTTTGTTTCATTGCTCCATTTCAGATATGTATGCCAAATCTATGTTCCTTCTTATAATGCATTCTGTACAATACCCTAAGGCCCCATACACACGAGAGGATTTATCCGCGGATACGGATTTCCATCCGATGGAGTGTACTCACCATCGAATCGAAATCCGCGCCGAAATCCTCTGTCGATGATGTGTCGCGCCGTCGCCGCGATTATGACGCGGCGACGTGCGCGACGCTGTCATATAAGGAATTCCACGCATGCGTCGAATCACTACTGTGCTCAATTGGCCTGCCAACTCTCCTGACCTGAACCCCATAGAGAATCTGTGGGATATTGGGAAGAGAAAGTTGAGAGACGCAAGACCCAACACTCTGGATGAGCTTAAGGCCGCTACCGAAGTATCCTGGGCCTCCATAACACCTCAGCAGTGCCACAGGCTGATTGCCTCCATGCCACGCCGCATTGAAGCAGTCATTTCTGCAAAAGGATTCCCGACCAAGTATTGAGTGCATAACTGAACATAATTATTTGAAGGTTGACTTTTTTTTTATTAAAAACACTGGGCCAGATCCACAAAAGGGATACGCAGGCGTATCTACTGATACGCCGTCGTATCCCTGTTTCTATCTATGCGGCTGATTCATAGAATCAGTTACGCATAGATATTCCTAAGATCCGGCAGGTGTAATAGTTTTACACTGTCGGATCTTAGGATGCAGTACCTCGGCCACCGCTGGGGGCATTTCTCGTCGAAATTCCGCGTCGGGTATGCAAATTAGCACTTTAGCACGGAGATCCACAAAGCTTTTTCCCTTCGTTTTTTTCCGTAAGTGTTAGTTTGCCGTTGCAAAATTAGGGCTGCTTTTACAAAGTGTAAACTTAGTACACCATGTAAAAGTAGACCATTCTTTCCCGCGTCGCTGTCAAATTTTTTTTAAAAATATTTTTTTCCCGCTGCAACTCTTTTTTTTTTTCTTTTACACCCGTCGCGATTCTCAAAACTCGGCGCAACGTAAATCCGCGCAAAGCACGTCGGGAAAATCGTGTCGGGAGCATGCGCAGTACATCCGGCGCGGGAGTGTGCCTAATTTAAATGGGATTTGCCCCATTAGATTGGGCACGCCTTGCGCCGGACAGATTTAAGTTACACAGCTGCAAATTTCTAGGTAAGTGCTTTGTGGATCGGGCACTAACTTGGACAATTTGCGGCAGTGTAACTTAAATGGGAAAAGTTAAGTTACGCCCGCTATTTGTGGATCTGGCCCACTTTTCTTTTATTAGTCGGATGAAATATGCTAATTTTTTTAGATAGGAATTTGGGGTTTTCATGAGCTGTATGCCAAAATCATCAATATTAAAACAATAAAAAGGCTTGAACTACTTCAGTTGTGTGTAATGAATCTAAAATATATGAAAGTCTAATGTTTATCAGTACATTACAGAAAATAATGAACTTTATCACAATATGCTAATTTTTTGAGAACCACCTGTATATTTACAATAAACTTTTGTAAACAAAAAAAAAAGAAAGGCATATCCCTTGCCTATCTGTGGTCTTCATTCCAGGGGTAGAAAATTAGCAGGAGAATGGTCTCTACACCCCGACATGTTTCAAATCATATGTCAGAAATGAGGAACCCCAGATGTGGACCTGTTGGCTTCCAGGTCCAACGCAAAGCTGGACAGCTTTGTATCAAGATCAAGAAATCGCTGTGCTCAAGGGTCAGATGCCCTGACAATCTCATGGGATCAGTATTCCCTGATTTATGCATTCCCTCCAGTTCCGCTTCTCCCACGATTCCTTCAGAGAGTCAAGAAGGAAGGAAAGTCAGTGATTTTGGTCGACCCAGCTTGGCCCAGGAGACCCTGGTATGCAGAAATCCTAAGGATTGCAGTAGGAAGACCCTGGGTTCTTCCACTACGCTCAGACCTACTGTCGCAGGGTCCAATATTCCATCCTGCCTTACAAAGTCTAAATTTAATGGTTTGGCTGTTGAGATCCACATTCTGAGGGCCAGTCCTATCCACTCTGGTTAATGCTAGGAAGCCGGCCTCCAGGCTCATCTATTACAGAATCTGGAAGGCATACGTTTCCTGATGTGAACTAGGGATGAGCCGAACACCCCCCGGTTCGGTTCGCATCACTACCTTCGAACGGACCAAAGGTTTGCGCGAACTTTAGAACCCTATTGAAATCTATGGGACTCGAACGTTCAAAATCAAAAGTGCTAATTTTAAAGGCTAATATGCAAGTTATTGTCCTAAAACGGGTCTGGGGACCCGGGTCTTGCCCCAGGGGACATGTATTAATGCAAAAAAAGTTCTAAAAATTGAAGTTTTTTCGGGATCAGTGATTTTAATGACGCTTAAAGTGGAAAAAAAAACTGAAACAGTTCTTTAACTACTTGCCGTCGCCGCACCGTCATTTTACGTCCACAAGGTGGCTCTCCTAGGCGAGACCACGTAAATGGACGTCCTACCCTTTAGCCGCCACTAGGGGCGCACGCGCGCCGCCGGAGGCGCGCGCGCGCGCCCCCCGCTCGCCCCCGACTCCCGTGCGTGTGCCCGGCGGGCGCGATCGCCGCCGGGCACACGCGATCGCTCGGTACAGAGCGGGGAACGGGAGCTGTGTGTGTAAACACACAGCTCTCGTTCCTGTCAGCAGGGGAAATGCTGATTTTCTGTTCATACAATGTATGAACAGAAAATCAGTGTTTCCCCTAGTGAGGCCACCCCCCCCCCCACAGTAAGAACACACCCAGGCATACTTAACCCCTTCCCCGCCCCCTAGTGTTAACCCCTTCACTGCCAGTGGCATTTTTATAGTAATCTAATGCATTTTTATAGCACTGATCGCTATAAAAATGCCAATGGTCCCAAAAATGTGTCAAAAATGTCCGAAGTGTCCGCCATAATGTCGCAATACCGAAAAAAAAATCGCCGATCGCCGCCATTACTAGTAAAAAAAATATTAATAAAAATGCCATAAAAATACCCCCTATTTTGTAAACGCTATAACTTTTGCGCAAACCAATCAATAAACGCTTATTGCGATTTTTTTTACGAAAAATATGTAGAAGAATACGTATCGGCCTAAACTGAGGAAAAAAAATGTTTTTTTATATATTTTTGGGGGATATTTATTACAGCAAAAAGTAAAAAATATTCATTTTTTTCAAAATTGTCGTTCTATTTTTGTTTATAGCGCAAAAAAAAAAAAAACGCAGAGGTGATCAAATACCACCAAAAGAAAGCTCTATTTGTGGGAAAAAAAGGACGCCAATTTTGTTTGGGAGCCACGTCGCACGACCGCGCAATTGTCTGTTAAAGCGACGCAGTCCCGAATCGCAAAAAGTACTCTGGTCTTTGGGCAGCAATATGGTCCGGGGGGTAAGTGGTTAAATATTGTACCTGCTGGGTGTCTAAAGTATGCCTGTGATGTGGCACATGTTTAGAACTGTCCCTGCACAAAATGACATTACTATAGGAAAAAAAGTCATTTAAAACTGCTTGCGGCTTTAATGTAATGTCTGGTCTCTGCAATATGGATGAAAATCATTGAGAAAAATAGCATGGGTTGCAGTGTCCCCCCAGGTCATTACCAGCCCCTTTGGCCCTATATACTTTGAATAGCAGTATACAGGCAGTGCAAACAAGACATGGACTGTAGGTTTGTTGTTAAGTAGAATCTGTTTTGTAATTTTGAACTGGTACGTTTTTAAAGTGTAGCTCCAGCCAAAAAATCTATTTTTAAACTTTTCGGAAAACATAGAGAAGGGTTATCACCCCTGTAACATTTGTTTTGCTGTCTGTGTGCATCCGTATGAAGATTGCACCTCACTTTCTGTCCCAATGACAATTTTTTTTGAAAATGTGGGTTTTTTAGTGAAACATGGATTGGTGATAAAGCATCAGTGGACAGCAGACACCTCTTACAGAAGAGAATTTCCCTTCCTAGGGGTAGATTTTCTCTCACTTCCTGTTGTCTCCTTCCGTTTGCAAGCAGGAGTCGTTTGTAAGTTGGATGTTTGAAAGTAGGGGCCTGCCGTATATACTCTGCATAAATTTGGGCCCTAGGTGTTGGTGTTGCCACAACACTGTAAGCTCTCACAGTTAGTCTTGGTGGGCGCTGCAATTCCCTGATGTGAACTTTTATATCAAGAATTGCAATTACATTCCATTGTTGAACAGTGGTAGAAAAATTGGGCCTTTGGTGCTGGCGCTGGTGCCACAACACAGTTCTCACAGTTTCTCTTGGTGGGCGCAGGAATGGGCCCTGCTGTGAAATATTACAAGAATTGTAATTACATGCCCCTGTTGAACAGGGGCAGAAAAATTGGGCCTTTGTTTGGTTGTGGTGCTGGTGCCACAACACTGTAAGCCCTCACAGTTACTCTTGATGGGCACAGGAATGGGCCCTGCTGTGAAATATTAGATCAAGAATTGTAATTACATGCCCCTTAGGCACCTTAGGCACTGGTGTTGGTGCCACAACACCGCAACCCCTCATAGATACTCTAGTTGGAGCGCAGGAATGATCCCTGCTGCAAAGTATTGCATCAAACATTTTAATTACCCGCCCCTGTTAAACAGGGGCTGAAAAATTGGACCTTAGCCACTGGTGGCGGTGCCCAGAACCAAAAATTTTCTTACAAGCTATTCGCATGATCATTGAGGAGGAAAAGGATAGTCACTCAGCATGACAGGATAGTCACTCAACATCAGCATAGGCAGTCTTGAAGGGATCTGACATTTCCCAAAAAATTATTCAGTTACATCATATTGAAAGAGGGGTTTTGCGCAAAGACTCCACGCTATCAGAAATAAATAACGGTGATGAGTAGTAAACTGTGCAAAAAATATATAAACAATATATATATATATATATATATATATATATATATATATATATATATATATATGACAGATGACTGCAGATGAGGACTCTGAGATGTTTCTGACCACGTTTGAGAGAGCAGCGGAAAGAGAGAGTTGGCCTAAAGACCAGTGGGCTGGACTAGTGGCCCCCCTATTATCTGGAGAAGCCCAAAAGGCATATTTCGATTTGGAGCTTGCAGACACAAAAAACTATGATCGATTAAAAGAGGAAATATTGGCACGTTTCGGTGTAACCCTGGATGTCCATGCTCAGCGGGTCCACAATTGGAGTTATCAGCAGAGGAAGCCACCTCGGTCGCAGATGTATGACCTCATCTATTTGGCTAGGAAATGGCTGCAGCCAGAAACTCTGTCCGGACCAAAAATTTTGGAGCGAGTAGTCATGGACAAATTTCTTAGGTCTCTTCCTAACACCCTGCAGAAATGGGTGAACCATGGTGGTCCGGAAACTGCAGACAAACTTGTAGACCTGGTCGAGAGGTACCTAACAACAGAGAATTTGTCCTCTTCCACCAGAGACGCACAGACTTTTCACCCCAAGACCAGACCCTCCCCATCTATAGGTAAGACTGCATCAAGGGATGGGGGTGGAGAGAGGTACCAAGGAGCAGCTAGAGGAATTATCGGGACTACTGCTAATATTTGGTGAGAGCGGCCTGGAAGACCCATCCCACAGGAGAGGACCAGAAGGTTGATTTGTTACCGTTGCCGGGAAGAGGGACATGTAGCAACGGTTTGCCCAGCGGGTGATGAACCCATGCAGTGTGACTTTCTGACAGAAAGACGACAGTCCTTTTTTGCAACCACATGCACTGTAGTAAAGGGAAATGAGAAATCTTTATATAGAATGTGCTTAGATGGTAAAAATGTTGTGGTATTGTTGGATTCAGGTAGCCTGGTCACCTTAGTGAAAAGTGATCTAGTGGTGGGAAAAATCTTACATCCTAGGAAAATGGCTGTAGTTTGTGTACATGGGGACACTCGAGAATATCCGGTGACTACGGTTTCCTTTGAAACCTCCCTCGGTAACTTGTGTCACCAGGTGGGTTTAGTTCCCAAACTGCCACATGACGCCATTGTGGGAAGGGATTTCCCAAAATTTTGGGAACTCTGGGATTGCCCAGATTCCCCAGTAGGTGGTCTGAACCATCTACTCTAGAAGCCTACAGTTTACGTTTAGAACAGAAGATAGATGATAAAGAGCAGGCATTATATTATGCCCGTTTAGAAGGCAGAAACCGAGCCAAGCACCTTCGCCACACGATTCAGGCACTGAGGAGGCTGTTTAACAGTGCACTGCCATTAGCCCAACAGGAGAAATTCTCCAAGACAATGATGGAGCTGCAGAGTGACAAGATGAAGATTGTTAATGAAATGCAGCTTGTGCAACAAGAACAGAGGGATATTGAGACCCGTGCCTTAGAGCTAGAGCTAAAGCTGAAGGGCTTGGAAGAAATGACATTTTTGAATACTGTCATGTCTGAACAGGAGCGAACAATTACCAATCTGGAGGAAGAGCTTGTTCAACAAGGCAAGTTTCATGAGGAACGTCAAATGGCCTTGGATCAAAGAGAGGTGGAACTTGAGCGTCAGCTAGATATGTATGAGCAGCAACAACATGAAGTGCTTATCACTGCACGGAAGTTTGAAGAAGCTACTGGAGAAATGCCAGATTCTAGTCTACCCCTACCGCAACAACTTGACCTAGCGCTGCACAAAATAAAAGAGCATGTGCGCACCATCCTGGAAACCAAAACCATATGCCAAACGTTACAAGAGAAACTTAAAGAAAAAGGAGCTCTCCTTTGGACAGCTGAGCAAAATGTTTTGAGTCGTGACAAAGTGATAAATGAACTGAGATTGCGAATACCTGCAGTCATAGACAGAGAGAAGCTGCTATCCGAGTTTAACCAAAAAGAAGAGGATTCAGAGATGCGCCAGGCCTTAAAAGTTGCTCATCAAACAATTGAGAATATGCAAGCTCGACTTAATCAAAAAGAAGAAGTTGTTAAGAAATATCAACATCTTTTAGCAAAAGCGCGAGAGGAACAGCAAGAGAGTGCAAAAAAGCATGCAGAGAATCTTAAAGCGCTACATCTGAAGCTGGATGTACATTCAGATGCCTCACTTAGCAAATTTAAGGAGGCTGCTCTGGAGCTTGTGAAGAGACCCACTCTGGAAGTGCCATCCACAGCTCACTTACTGCACTTAGCAGACATGGAGCAGACAGTGGCTGAACAAGCAAACTGAAGAATTCCACCGCAGACCTGGAGTACCAGAAGCAGATACATCTGGCTAAAATGAGTGAACTGGAAAACCATAAAGCCAGGCTTGAAGAGAATTACATTATGGAGATCAAAAAACTTAAGAGTGAAGCTGAGACACTAAGGCCTCGTACAGATGAGAGGATATCCGCTGGAAACGGTCCGCCGGACCGTTTCCAGCGGATAAATCCTCTGGCGGATTTGGATCTGATGGCTGTACACACCATCAGATCGAAATCCCCGCGGAATACATCCGCGGAGATGTGGCCGCGCCGTCGCCGCGACGACGTGCGCGACCCTGGAAGGTAAATACTTCCACGCATGCGTCGAATCATTACGACGCATGCGAGGGATGGGAGCGGACGGACTGATCCGGTGAGTCTGTACAGACGACCGGATCAGTCCGCTGGACTGGATTCCAGCGGATAGATTTCTTAGCATGCTAAGAAATTTTTTATCCGCTGGGAATCCGTCGGCTGGATTTTTATCCGCCTGAAAATGTCCTCTCGGACGTACACACGACCGGATCTATCTGCTGGAACTGATCCGCGGATCAATCCCAGCGGAAAGATCCGGTCGTGTGTACGGGGCCCGAGAGCATGGGTGTCTGAGATGGAAAAGGAAATTAATTACTTGAATACTGAACTTGAAGCCCAAAAGAGGCAAACACCAGAGCTCCAACTGCAACAATATAGAATCTTGTGGAACGCTTGAAGAACCAAGTATCCCACAAGGAAAAGCAGCAGAAGGCTTTAAGCAAAGCTCTGCTTGCTCTTCGGGCAGAAATGACTGCTCATGCTGAACAGCAGATTATTTCCGCTGCAGCACAAAAGGAGGACAATTTAAACATTCAGCAGATTGTTGACAGACAGACCAAAGATTTAAAGGCACAGATTGAAGATTTCAATGAGCTACAACTAAAGCTTAAAGAGGCCCTAAAAACTAGCAAGGCTAGAGAGAATAACCTCACAGAAGACCTTGAAAACCTAAACCAAGAGTTGCAAACAAAGCAGAAAACCCTTAATAAGCAACAGAAGAAAAAGATGAAGTAGACAAGGAAAATGAGGAACTGAAAAAAAGGGTGAAATGTTTGATGAGCAGCGTACAGAGCAAGTCCGATCTGGACAGTAAACAGAGCATGATATGAGCTTCAGAAGAAAATTAAAAAGCCTGAACTGGTAACGCATCGCCCCGGTGCTAAAATGGGGAATGCAGATATGTTGTACCGAGTGCATGCCTGCCTGGCAACCTGTGTCCCAACCCTAGGGTTGAAACAAGAGGGGGAGGGGGGTATGTAACAGGAAGTCAGGTAAATCTATGGGTGTTGTCACAGACGGGACATACATTTCTGCCTTGTTTAGACAATACACCAATTGTTATTAGGCGTTGGCTGCAGAAATAGCCAGAAAAAGGTTTAAGGGCGTTGGAAGACTTCAGCTGTTCAGAATGAGGCAATTAAGGCCTCTATAAGTAGTCCAGAGGATTACCACTGATTGGCTGCATCCTGAGTCTTTGTAAGTAAGGAGAGCAGTGCCAGAAAGTCTTCTGAGGAGGTGAGGAGAGGATTGATTTTTCTGTGTGATAAAAATCAAAAGACTAGAGTTTTTCTGCTGTATGACCAGCACTGTCTGCCCAGCACTAGGCTGAGCCAGACTCCATAGATAGGTTCCTGTGTGGAAGGTAGACGCCCAAAGTGGCCAGGGTTTATTTTATGTTTGATTTTGTTTATGCTGTTTGGATGATTGCACTTGTTTCCAGCAAAATGAAAGAATAAACCAAAAATCTGTATAAATTCAGTGTGTGGTGAACCCATCCAAGGGGTCACACACCCCGCTACCGAGCTAACACCTTACAATATATAATATATATATATATATATATATATATATCAGTGGCGTAACTAGAGACTTCAGGGCCCCGGTGCAAGAAATCACGAAGGGCCCCTCCACAGTGACATGACAGTCAGGTGGACCCCTCACACTGGAGGACGGCAGTCGGGCACCTCACACGAGCGGGTGAAGGCCACCCCGGACTTGGCTGAATTACAGGGCCCAGGCGAAATGACAACTGCTGCGACACTGATAATTCCGCCACTGGTTAAAGGTGTGTTATGTGCAGAGTCCGGGGTGTGCTACGTGCAGAGTCTGGGGTGTGCTACGTACCGAGTGCAGATGTCAGAAGTGCCAAATTTCTGCTGAAAAAAAGCCTGGAGTAAAAGTATACAATGCAAACACTGTCTACACCAATGAAAGATACAGCCACAGCACCTGTGATCATCATTATCATGCTGATAATTACACTGTACTTCATGTGACTGTACTGTATATAGGCTGTACAGTGTGATCATCAGCATGATAATGATAATCACAGGTGCTGTGGCTGTATCTTTCATGGCTGCAGACAAAGTTTGCACTGTATACTTTTACTACTCTTGTCAAAAGTAGTAACAGTATACTATAGCAACCACTGCAGTCTGAGTCTCAATTCAGTACTATACTAGCCTGCTGGCTGGAAGAAAAAAAAACATTTAAGTACTGTAAAGAATGTATCAGGCTGCAGAACAGTTGGACGTAAGCTGGGATGGAAAGGGTGTCAGGCAGACAGTCAGTGTGTGGACTACTAGTTTGTAATTCCCAAATCTGAGACTGGAGGCTGCAGGATGTGTTCAGTGCAGATTTATGTGAGGGGAGAGCAGAAAGTAACAGGAGATAGTGAACTGGAAAGGAGAGGGGGTGGGGATCGGTGTGTGAGTGTCTGATCACTGCATAGTCTTACGGGGAACATGTGTAGGCAGTGGAGCATGTAGTACACGGAGGGAAGGGAAGTAAAGCTGGGGTGAAAGATGCATCAGAAGAAAGTGAACGTAACTTTTCTCCTCTCTCACCTCGATCATTGCAGGAACTTCTCATGCGTCTCGGATTAATTTGAGTGCACTTTGTGTAGCCATTGGCTGAGGAGGCAGAAGCGCCACCCCCTGCTGCCTTCCCAGCCAACGGGGCCTGCTTTGCCACCAGGCTGGAGGAGCATGACGGCCGGGACTCCCTTCATCCAACTCGGCCAGCACCCGATCCCTGGAACGAACAGCACGCAACAGCGGCGGGCGGCGGTTGGGCACCTCACACGGGTGGGTGGCGGGCCCCCCGTACTTGGCGGAATTAGAGGGCCCAGTCGCAACTGCGACTGCTGCGACACTGATAATTCCGCCACTGATATATATATATATATATATATATATATATATATATATATATATATATATATATATATATATAAATAAAGAGAAAGCTCTAAATTGTATACAGTGAAGTAGAAGTGGAAAATAATAAGTGTCCCATATGTAAATAAAATGATGAGCTGCCAAATGGGAATAAGGATGCAGCTGAATGTCCACTAGGCCAGGTATAGGTAAATGACTGACAGATGAAAGGTCATATCCGTTAAAGGGCTCCCAGAACTCTCACCTCAATCACAAAAGTATAGGGCATAAAAGATATCCTTAGTATCAACAAACTCCTTACAGCCACAGCGTCTTCCCACCTGTCACACTTCAGTGGAGCTTCTCCTCGATATATCCCTAATAAACACTCCGGTCAGAGGAGGGGGGAGAGAGAGAGAGAACAAAAGAGCCTCCAATGGTGTAGTATGTGAACAAAGGGGGAAATTTTAATCAAGAATAACCTGCGCTTACATCAAACATAAAACAACCAGCGGCGTCCTCAGCGCCTGCTTACGTCACTCCAGGTGTACGTCTGTCCAATCTCTATGCGTTACGACACGGTCACGTGTCTTCATCTGGGGAACCTGATTGTTGGTGGCGCTAGTGTTTATATATCTAAAAACCGGAAGTTGAATCACAGGCATTTTGTTGAAGTCCGCCGCATCTACTCTATTGCGGCCATTGTATTGGTTGTCCAACACATCAGGTACTAGCGGTGATTGGCTAAAAAGGATAGCATCACGCAAATAGCTGTACGGACACAACATATGAAGTGAGAGTGGTAAAACTTGGCGGACATTGCAATATTGTAATCGCCATATAGCGGGATACGATCACATAATAACATTGCTAAAAATACGTAAAAAGCAATAAAATCGATAAAAATATGTAAAAATTAAGATATAGGGCCAGATTCTCGTACAGCGGCGTATCTATAGGCTGGCGTAACGTATCCGATTTACGTTACGCCTCCGCAACCTAGACAGGCAAGTGCAGTATTCTCAAAGCACTTGCTCCGTAAGTTGCGGCGGCGTAGCGTAAATCGGCCGGCTTAAGCCCGCCTAATTCAAATGTGGAACAGGGGGGCGTGTTTTATGTAAAATAACCATGACCCGACGTGATTGACGTTTTTCACGAACGGCGCATGCGCCGTCCGTGGACATATCCCAGTGTGCATTGCTCCAAATACGCTGCAAGGACGTATTTGGTTTTGACGTGAACGTAAATTACGTCCAGCCCCATTCACGGACGACTTACGCAAACAACGTAAAATATTAAAAATTTGACGCCGGAACGACGTCCATACTTAACATTGGTACGCCGTATGTACGCCACCATATAGCAGGGGTAACTTTACGCCGGGAAAAGCCTAACGTAAACGGCGTATCTGTACTGCGTCGGCCGGGCGTATTCGCGTATCTAGCTGATTTACATATTTCTAAGCGTAAATCAGCGTACGCGCCCCTAGCGGCCAGTGTAAATATGCAGTTATGATCCGACGGCGTAAGAGACTTACGCCGGTCGGATCTAATAGAAATCTATGCGTAACTGATTCTAAGAATCAGGCGCATAGATACGACGGCACAACTCAGAGATACGACGGCGTATCTGAAGATACGCCATCGTATCTCCTTTGTGAATCTGGGCCATAATCTAATCGAGAGAGTACCTTCTGCAAAATATGGGTAAAATTACATTAGCAGAGAAAACTCATGGATAAACAGGGGAGCAACACAGCTCTCACCTGTAAGTGGCTAATCTAGTATATAAAATATATAAAAGATATATAAAATGGGCCAAAAACATATATAGGCCCACAATAAGCAAAACGTGAAATTGGAATAAATGAAGGGTAAATTGAAATCAGATAGTGCCTCCTATGGACATACGGTGATCGCACACCTGGTTTGTCGCATATTCTAACAGAATCAAATAATAACTTATATCACATAAATTAGACATAATTCGCCACAGAACCTCTGGATTGCAACCAAAACATGTAGATGTGCATTAGTCCAGAATGACCAATATATATGTGTATATATATATATATATGTGTATCAACACTAGGGATGAGCTCCGCGTTCGATTCGAACGTATGTTCGAATCGAACATCGGGCGTTCGATCGTTTGTCGAAACTCGAACGAAACGGGTCGTTCGCGCCAAGTTCGAATGACGCAAAACGTCCCATAATTCACTGTGGCGTTGAGCGCTGATGATTGGCCAAGCATTCTGTATGTCCCGCATGCTTGGCCAATCACAGCGCTCAAAAAACGAAGAGCCATAATTGGCCAAAGCCAGGGTGGCTTTGGCCAATTATGGCTCAGGGGGATTAGTACACGCCCCACACTATAAAAGGCAGCCTGCACGGCTGCCTTCTGTAGTGTGTTCCAGCTTGTTACAGAGATCAGATCAGTCAGACAGAGAGAGATAGATAGAGAGATAGAGACATGTCTTTTCTAATAGATAGATAGATAGATAGATAGATAGATAGATAGATAGATAGATAGATTAGGAAGTGTAGTCAGTATAGTTAAAACTACAGTTTGTAGAGAATATATTCACATCCTTAGGCGTTGAGCTATACAGTTTATAAATATATTGACATCTAGTTGATCTATTAGTATCTGTCAGGCAGGAGATTGTTCTACATGCAGTGCTCTAACGTGTTGTATTGCCTGCATTAGGGATTAGCTTTAAAATATTATTCTGAGTTATTGAACGTGTGCTAGTTTAATTGCACACACAGACGCATTACCTGTTACTGCACGTGTGCAATTTATTTGCACAGAAGCGCAGTCGCGGTTAATGCAACTGGGCTATTGAATTGCACAGAAACGCAGACATTCTTACTGCGTTAATAGCAACTAAACGCATTTGGTGTCACTGCGTGTGTGCTGTTAAATCGCATTTGACCGCAGTCGCTATTACTGCGTGTGTGCTGTTTAATAGCAACTAAACGCAGTCGGTGTCACTGCGTGTGTGCTGTTAAATCGCATTTGACCGCAGTCGCTATTACTGCGTGTGTGCTGTTTAATAGCAACTAAACGCAGTCGGTGTCACTGCGTGTGTGCTGTTAAATCGCATTTGACCGCAGTCGCTATTACTGCGTGTGTGCTGTTTAATAGCAACTAAACGCAGTTGGTGTCACTGCGTGTGTGCTGTTAAATCGCATTTGACCGCAG
Organism: Rana temporaria; assembly: GCF_905171775.1. NCBI lineage: Eukaryota > Metazoa > Chordata > Amphibia > Anura > Ranidae > Rana > Rana temporaria. Next base: position 383,391,367 of record NC_053489.1, on the reverse strand, counting down.
TCGCTCTTACTGTGTGGTTGCTATTTAATACCATCTGAACGCAGTTGGTGTGACTGCGACTATTTTGTTACATAACACTTGAGCCAAGTCGCTCTTACTGTGTGGTTGCTGTTTAATACCATCTGAACGCAGTTGGTGTGACTGCGACTATTTTGTTACATAACACTTGAGCCAAGTCGCTCTTACTGTGTGTTTGCTATTTAATACCATCTGAACGCAGTTGGTGTGACTGCGACTATTTTGTTACATAACACTTGAGCCAAGTCGCTCTTACTGTGTGGTTGCTATTTAATACCATCTGAACGCAGTTGGTGTGACTGCGACTATTTTGTTACATAACACTTGAGCCAAGTCGCTCTTACTGTGTGTTTGCTATTTAATACCATCTGAACGCAGTTGGTGTGACTGCGACTATTTTGTTACATAACACTTGAGCCAAGTCGCTCTTACTGTGTGTTTGCTATTTAATACCATCTGAACGCAGTTGGTGTGACTGTGACTATTTTGTTACATAACACTTGAGCCAAGTCGCTCTCACTGTGTGGTTGCTATTTAATACCATCTGAACGCAGTTGGTGTGACTGCGACTATTTTGTTACATAACACTTGAGCCTAGTCGCTCTTACTGTGTGGTTGCTATTTAATACCATCTGAATGCAGTTGGTGTGACTGCGACTATTTTGTTACATAACACTTGCGCCAAGTCGCTCTTACTGTGTGGTTGCTATTTAATACCATCTGAACGCAGTTGGTGTGACTGCGACTATTTTGTTACATAACACTTGAGCCAAGTCGCTCTTACTGTGTGGTTGCTATTTAATACCATCTGAACGCAGTTGGTGTGACTGCGACTATTTTGTTACATAACACCTGAACGCATAACTATGGCTGGAAGGACAAAGAGAGGCAGAGAGTCACGAGGGCAAGCAGGCTCTGCATCTAGAGGTAACGCTGGTGATGGATGTGGTGCATCCTCTTCAGCACGTGGCCGTGGCCGCTCATCCTTCTTTTCGGGAGCTGGCCGTGTTGAGCCTCAACATGCTGAGAAATTAGTTGAGTGGATGACCGAGCCGTCCTCATCCTCCTCATCCTCTCTTACACAGACTGATCATAGTTTGTCTGGCAAAGCAGCTGCCAAGGCGTCCTCTACCCTCTGCACAATGGCATCACACAATCCTTCCCTAGTCCCACCGTGTCCTCCTGAGGAGTCCCCTGAACTGTTTCAACACAGTGTTGGGTACATGCTAGCTGAAGATGCGCAGCGTTTTGAAGACTCTGATGACGGAACACTGATAGAGGAAGGCATTGATGTGAGCCCAGGGAGAGGGGGTGGCCGCGAGGGACAACAATCTGGGAGTGATGTTCCCCCAGCTGGAGCATACTGCCAGGCTGTCGCCAGTGATGATGAGGAGGGAGGGGATGACGAGGTCATTGACTCTACCTGGGTGCCTGATAGGAGAGAGGTGGAGGAGGAAGAGGAGGACGAGGCACAGGCACATCTCCAAAGAGGCAGGATGCCCTCCAGGGGTCAGCTTAAGGGCAGCACACCAACTGCATTACGTGGCGCTGCTGTGTCTCAACGGTACAGCACAAGTTCTTTGGTGTGGGCCTTTTTTGAAACCTGTCCATCAGATCGTACCTTTGCTGTTTGCAACATATGTCTCAAGCGTATCTCGCGTGGCCAAAACATCACCCGCTTGGGCACCACATGCTTGTCCAGACATATGTCGACCTGCCATGCAGCTCGTTGGCAGGCATACCAAAAAGACCCACAACCCCACTAGACCCCCAGTCCTCTCTGCAGCCTGCACCGAAGGTGTAGAAATAGGTGTGTCACAATGTAGTTATGGTAGTACATGAGGGCAATCTACTGATATTACCAGACAAATTTCCATGCCCCAGCTGCTGCAGCGCCGAAAGAAGTACGCTCCCAGCCATCCACATGCCCAGCGGTTGAATGCTAGCTTAGCAAAATTGCTAGCACTTCAACTGCTACCTTTTCAGTTGGTAGATTCTGCCCCCTTCCGTGAGTTTGTGGAATGTGCAGTACCTCAGTGGCAAGTACCCAAACGCCACTTTTTCTCACGGAAGGCGATTCCAGCTCTATACCGGCATGTGGAAGGCAATGTCCATGCCTCGCTGGACAGGGTGGTCAGTGGTAAGGTGCATCTTACCGCTGACTCATGGTCCAGCAGGCATGGACAGGGACGTTACTTGTCTTTTACGGCCCATTGGGTGACTCTGCTGGCAGCTGGGAAAGACGCAGGGCAAGGTACAGTAGTTTTGGAGGTTGTTCCGCCACCACGCCTCCAAAACACTACTACTGCTTGTGACACACCTCTCTCCTCCACCCCCTCCTCTTCTTCCTCTGTGGCCTCTTCCTGTGGTGATGTTGGCTCAGAACCAGCCGTGCTCCGTAGGCGTAAGACGGGCTACGCAGGAATGCAGGCCAAGAGATGCCATGCGGTGCTAGAGCTGGTGTGCTTGGGAGACAGGAGCCACACTGGGGAAGAGGTTCTTTCAGCTCTGCAGGGGCAGGCTCAGAGGTGGTTGACGCCACGCCAGCTGAAGCCTGGAATGGTGGTCAGCGATAATGGCACCAACCTCCTCTCTGCCCTGCGACGTGGAAAACTCACCCATGTGCCCTGTTTTGCGCATGTTCTCAATTTGGTGGTGCAGCGGTTCTTGGGCAGGTACCCTGGCTTACAGGATGTCCTGAGGCAGGCCAGGAAAGTCTGTGTACATTTCCGGAGGTCATATAATGCCACTGCTCGGCTGACAGACCTCCAGAGGGAATACAACCTGCCCAAGAACCGCCTAATCTGTGACATGCCCACCAGATGGAACTCTACGTTGGCCATGCTGCAGCGGCTGCACACGCAGCAGAGGGCCATCAATGAGTACCTGTGCCAATATGGCAGCAGAACTGGCTCAGGGGAGCTTGGGTTTTTTTCACCACGCCAGTGGGCTTTGATCAGGGATGCATGCACTGTCCTGTCACCATTTGAGAAGGCCACGAGGATGGTGAGCAGTGACAGTGCATGCATCAGTGAGACTATCCCGCTTATTCACATGTTGGAGCACACCCTACGTGGAATAATGGACAGGGCCCTTGAGGCAGAACAGAGGGAGGAAGAGGAGGACTTCCTTACCTCTCAAGGCCCCCTTTATCCAGACACTGTTCCTGCTTGCCCACCTGGAACACAGGAAGAGGAGGAGGAGGATGAGGAGGAGGAGGAGGAGGAGGAGGAGGAGGAGGAGGAGGAGGATTGTATCATCAGCATGGAGGTGGAGCCTAGCACTCAGCATCAACAGCAGCAGTCTTCAAGGGATCATTTACAGTCCCAAGGAACACGTGGACTTTTACGTGGCTGGGATGAGGTGGCTGAGGATCCTGTCGCCCTCAGTGACCCAGAGGACTGTGCCCCGAATGCCTCTGCAAACCTACGCTGCATGGCCTCCCTGATCCTGCAAAGCCTGCGTAAGGATCCTCGTGTACGTGCTATCAAGGAGAGGGATCATTACTGGCTGGCAACTCTCCTTGATCCACGTTACAAGAGTAAGGTACGGATCTTATGTTGCCATCGCAGAGGGAGCAGAAGATGAAACTACTGCGGGAGGCCTTGCAGAAGGGTCTGTGCAATGCGTTCCCAGAACCGGGGGGATTACCAAAACCTGGCCCTGGACAACGTCTTGCTGAGGCTTCGGTGAGTCAGAGAAGGAGCGGTGGAGAAGGTGGCCGTCTGACCGATGCGTTCAGACAATTTTTTAGTCCGCAGCCCCAAGGTCTGACCGGTTCCAGCAACCATCGCCAGCGTCTGGTTTACATGGGCCGGGAATACCTAGCGGCAAGATCCGACTTGGACACCTTCCCTACGAAAATCCTCTGGCTTACTGGGTCTTGAGGATGGATCACTGGCCAGAGCTTGCACAGTACGCAATTGAGCTACTGGCTTGCCCTGCATCCAGTGTTCTTTCAGAACGCACATTCAGTGCTGCTGGAGGCTTTGTGACCGATCACAGGGTACGCCTCTCCACCGACTCTGTTGATCGACTGACCTTCATCAAAATGAATCAGGCTTGGATCAACACCGGCTACCAAGCACCTGATGCTGATGTTACTGAATAAGAATTTTGTGTTGAAATATCAGATCCCTTTGAGACTGCTGATGCTGAGTGACTGTCCTGTTGTGCTGCTGATGGAATATCCTTCTCCTCCTCACTTTTCATGCTGTTAGCTAGTAAGAAATGTTGTTAGGCCTAAGGCCTAATTTTTCTGCCCCTGTGTAACAGGGGCGTCTAATAACAATTTTTGATGCAATACTTAGCACGTGGCCTAAGGCACCATTTTTGTGCCCCTGTGTAACAGGGGAGCCTAATAACAATTTTTGATGCAATACTTGCACGTGGCTCCTTGTTGCGCTCCAATTACAGATATTGGGAGGGGTTGCAGTGTTATGTTGCGCCTACGGACACATTTTTATGCCCCTGTGTAACAGGGGCGCCTAATAACAATTTTTGATGCAATACTTTGCACGTGGCTCCTTGTTGCGCTCCAATTACAGATATTGGGAGGGGTTGCAGTGTTATGTTGCGCCTACGGACACATTTTTATGCCCCTGTGTAACAGGGGCGCCTAATAACAATTTTTGATGCAATACTTTGCACGTGGCTCATTGTTGCCCTCCAATTACAGATATTGGGAGGGGTTGCAGTGTTATGTTGCGCCTACGGACACATTTTTATGCCCCTGTGTAACAGGGGCGCCTAATAACAATTTTTGATGCAATACTTTGCACGTGGCTCCTTGTTGCGCTCCAATTACAGATATTGGGAGGGGTTGCAGTGTTATGTTGCGCCTACGGACACATTTTTATGCCCCTGTGTAACAGGGGCGCCTAATAACAATTTTTGATGCAATACTTTGCACGTGGCTCCTTGTTGCGCTCCAATTACAGATATTGGGAGGGGTTGCAGTGTTATGTTGCGCCTACGGACACATTTTTATGCCCCTGTGTAACAGGGGCGCCTAATAAGAAATTTTGATGCAATACTTTGCACGTGGCTCCTTGTTGCGCTCCAATTACAGATATTGGGAGGGGTTGCAGTGTTATGTTGCGCCTACGGACACATTTTTATGCCCCTGTGTAACAGGGGCGCCTAATAACAATTTTTGATGCAATACTTTGCACGTGGCTCATTGTTGCGCTCCAATTACAGATATTGGGAGGGGTTGCAGTGTTATGTTGCGCCTACGGACACATTTTTATGCCCCTGTGTAACAGGGGCGCCTAATACAAATTTTTGATGCAATACTTTGCACGTGGCTCCTTGTTGCGCTCCAATTACAGATATTGGGAGGGGTTGCAGTGTTATGTTGCGCCTACGGACACATTTTTATGCCCCTGTGTAACAGGGGCGCCTAATAACAATTTTTGATGCAATACTTTGCACGTGGCTCCTTGTTGCGCTCCAATTACAGATATTGGGAGGGGTTGCAGTGTTATGTTGCGCCTACGGACACATTTTTATGCCCCTGTGTAACAGGGGCGCCTAATAACAATTTTTGATGCAATACTTTGCAAGTGGCTCCTTGTTGCGCTCCAATTACAGATATTGGGAGGGGTTGCAGTGTTATGTTGCGCCTACGGACACATTTTTATGCCCCTGTGTAACAGGGGCGCCTAATACAAATTTTTGATGCAATACTTTGCACGTGGCTCCTTGTTGCGCTCCAATTACAGATATTGGGAGGGGTTGCAGTGTTATGTTGCGCCTACGGACACATTTTTATGCCCCTGTGTAACAGGGGCGCCTAATAACAATTTTTGATGCAATACTTTGCACGTGGCTCCTTGTTGCGCTCCAATTACAGATATTGGGAGGGGTTGCAGTGTTATGTTGCGCCTACGGACACATTTTTATGCCCCTGTGTAACAGGGGCGCCTAATAACAATTTTTGATGCAATACTTTGCACGTGGCTCTTTGTTGCGCTACAATTACAGTATGTTTGAGGGGTGCCCTTTTTTCTACAATTTTGCTTTCCCAAAAAGATAATGCCACCCCCCCACCACCCCTAAAATAATCGAGATATTGTTCCCACACAGCACGTGCGCAAGCAGTATTAAATTACTTTGTTCCTATAATAATTTAATGTTGTGCAGGGACATTTCTAAACATGTGCCACTACTAGAGACACACAGCAGGTGTGATATTTGAAGGAATTTTTCATTTTTTTTTTTCACTTTAAACATCATTAAAATCGCTGCTCCGCAAAAACGGCCGTTTTTAAAATATTTTTTTAGATTGATACATGTTCCCTGGGGCAAGACCCGGGTTCTGAAAGACGTTTACCAACATTAAATTGAATATTGGTCTTTAAAATGATAGTTTTTGAATTCGAACGTTCGAGTCCCATAGACTTCAATGGGGTTCTAAATGTTCGCACGAACCGGCGGTCTGTTCGAACGTTCTGATGCGAACCGAACCCGGGTATGTTCGGCTCATCCCTAATCAACACATATATAACAGTGTTGGATGTAAAGAGAGCCATAATAGATGGACATAAAATAAATACATAAAAGGAACAAAAGGTCAGAAACTGCTACGGAAACAGTTGAGATCAAACTCAACATTAATTCCTCCTGGTACAAGTGTACGCATGCTATGTATCCATTTAGACTCTTTTTGACTTATGGTGTGACCTTATGACTACCTCTCCAGGATGGATTATATTTTTCGATCCCCCAAAATTGGAGTTGGGTCGGGTCCCTATTATGTACACGGTCAAAGTGTCTAGAAACATTATGTTTCGGGAAACCCTTAATTATATTTTGGACATGCTCTTTAATTCTCACCTTCAATGCCCTCTTTGTCCTTCCCACATATTGGAGGTTGCAGCTACATTGTAGCACATATACAACACCCTCAGTGTGGCACCCAATAAAGTCTCTAATTGTGTGTGTTTCTCCTGTGTTTGTAGCCACAAACTCTGTTCTTTTCTTTTGGAATCTATGTGACTTTCGACCAGGGCCGGTACTAGGGGTGGGCAGAAGGAGCGGGTGCCCAGGGCGGAGTATAACATGAAGGGGGAGGGGCGCACTGGAGCCGCACTGATCTGAAGCTGCCTCACTTACAGAAGTGACTGTGGTGTGGTGACATCAGGCAGAGAATCTCGATAGCTGCTAATGGGAGGAGACTGCTCTCTCTTCCCTCCAATAGCAGCCTGTGGGCGGAAGAGAGGAGGACAGCCACAGAGAAGATCTCCTCTTCTGTGTATAGAGCGCTGGAGAGTGAGGGTAGGGTGTCTTTCAGTTTGTTTCCTTAGAGCAGAGAAATGCAGCATTTTGCTAATGACAAGAGGGGAAAAAAACGTATGTGTGCAATCACTGCCCCCATCCACTTCCTGCATGTTAGGCTCCTCCTGCTCACCTCTATAGTCAGCCTATGTGCATCCTATGGAGGGACAAAGCTGCAGAGAACCGAAGGGCAGAATTCCTAGAAGTGGACAGCAGCATGGAGGACCTGAGATAAGCCACTGCACTATATTGCTGTTACTGAAAGGTGGGAGAAAAAATCTTCAACGTCCCACAGCAAAATATTATGTGGGGGATGGTATTGTAGCAGAGGAGAGCTTGCTTCAAAAGCACTAATAGCATGTATTGTGGAAGGATGGGGGGGATGCATGGAGGGGGTCTGACAGTTATGTGTTACTTAGAAATAAGGAAATACACTTCATGGAGAGATTCTTCATCTCAACAAATATTGCTCCTTTTTTACTAATTCAAGTAACAGAAGTCATGTAAAGGAAATCTGACATGAAACAGGGAGTTTGGCATTGCTGTTTTTATATCTGAAAATGCTAGCTGCTTGGTTTTTATGCTGACTGCATTGTTCTGATTCAGTGGAGGTATACAGATTGGGGCCATGGAATTTTGGCAGACTTTCCTGACATACATGCTTTTGGTCAGAATGTATTAAAGATGGTGGGTCAGCATAACACCAACTTACTAGCATTCTCAGTCAGAGGTTGGCAGTAAAAGGGCTTATAGTTCACTAGTCAGACCTAGTTCCCCTTTCCCAAACACACACAATTACAGGACTCTTCTAAGGGGTGGGGAAAGTAAAGTGTAATATGCCTTATTGCAGGTGCTTAGGAGACTATATGTCACTTCTTCTCTACCTGTTTTAGGCTGGGTTCACACTATTGCGATGATAGACATTAGGGATGAGTTCTGGCGTGTTCACATAGTACACATGCAGAGCCCGCCAGGAAGTCTGCACGGCGCTGCGCTAATCACAGGCAGGGAGACATTTCCCGATCTCTGCAGCCAAGCATCAGGACAATGTCTCCCTGGCTGCGATTAGCGCAGCGCCGTGCAGACTTCCTGACGGACTCTGCACGTGGAGTGTGCGAACACGCTGGAGCTCATCCCTATTAGACATCACATGTGATTTGCACCGCATTTCTGTGAAGATCACATGCAATGTCTTTGTGATGCAAATTCAGCCATACAGTTTGTATGCAGTTTGTAGGGCTGAATTTGCATCACATTTGGACCAAAATGGTTCAGGACTAGGGTTGAGCGAACCCGAACTGTAAAGTTCGGGTTCGGTGCGGACTTTGGGTTTTTCCCGAACTTGAATAATTGGAAAAAGTCCGGGTTCGGGTTCGGAGTTCGGGTATGTTTTGGCACGCTGCACGGCAGCCAATCGCCATTCGTGTTACTACTGTGACTGGGAACTGATCACAGCCATGCCTACTTATGGCATGGCTGTGATTGGCCAGTTCAGCATGTGACCAGTCTCTATATTAGATAGAGGCACACTGCTTCACTCATGATAGGGAAAGGCTGCTGGAATCTGCTGCTTAGGGAAAATCTTAGGTGTATCTGGCTCGTTGTCACTGTATTTCACTTATGTGAGGGAAAGGCTGCTGAATCTGCTCAGGGACAGTGTTAGGTCTATGCTGGTATGCTGCTCCAGAAATATCAAGATGCACACTTTATTTCTTTGATATCTGCATCATCTTATGGCATCTGGCTCGTTGTCACTGCTTCGCTTATGTGAGGGAAAGGCTGCTGAATCTGCTTAGGGAGAGTTTTAGGTGTATGTTGCTCCAGAAATATCAACAAGCACTCTATTCCTGTGACATCTGCTGTGCTTCATATAGTTTAGGATTTTTGTTCAGCTATAGGGGCAGTTTGCAATCTATAGGTGACTCTGAATATTTCAACAGCAGTACACCTGCCACACCACCTGTGCACCTGTGTTTCTGTCAAGTACATAGTCAGGGAGAGTTTGCTGAAATATTTTTCCTATAGGGGCAGTCAGCACTCTATAGGTGACTGAGTATTTCAACAGCAGTACACCTGCCACACCACCTGTGATATACTGTGTTTCTGTCAAGTACATAGCCAGGGAGAGTTTTCTGAAATATTTTTATAGGTGCAGTCAGCAATCTATAGGTGACTCTGTATATTTCAACAGCACTGCACCTGTCCCTTGTGATATACTGTCTGTGCAGTACATTGTTTAGGGCTGGGTTCCTGCTTCTTGCTATAGGTGGAGAAATATATAGGTGAATCTCTGCCTATTTCACCAGCTTACACTTTTTTGTATTTAAAATTTTTCAAAATTAGGGAAAGACCCTAAATTTGAGAAATATATAGGTGAATCTCTGCCCATTTCACCAGCACTCCACCTTTCCCCTGTGATATACTGTCTGCGCAGTACATTGTTTAGTGCTGGCTTCCTGCTTATTGCTATAGCTAGAGAAATATATAGGTGAATCTCTGCCTATTTCACCAGCTTACACTATTTTTGTATTTAAAATTTCTCAAAATTAGGGCAAGACCGCGGTCGTGGTGCTGCTGGTGGAGCTCCTGTTACAGGGAGAGGATGTGGTCGATCTGTGCCAGCTACAAGCACAAGTGAAACACCTTTCTCAGGTGCGAGTAGCCGACAGAGCCTGCAGCGGTATTTGGTCGGGCCTAATCCAGCTCTACGAATGTTGAGGCCAGGAGCAGATCAGGCGGTAGTAGATTGGGTTGCTGACAGTGCCTCCAGTTCCTTCACATTGTTTTCCAACCAGTCTTGTGCTGAAAGCTCAGAGTTGGCGCCTGCAGCCGATGTCCACCATCAGTCTTCCACCTCACCCCCTTGCAAATCAGCCAAGCAGTCTGAGCCCCAAAGCATGCAGCAGTCTCTTCTTCTTTTTGATGAGTCTGTTAGCATGTGTTCCCAGGGCCATCCACCTAGCCCAGCCCCAGAAGGGGAAGAGATTGAGTGCACCGATGCCCAACCACTTATATTTCAGGATGAGTTCATGGGGGGACCATCACAGCACGTCTTGCATGATGATGATGAAACACAGTTGCCAACTGCTGGTGCTTTCTTTATCGTACATCACGGGACACAGAGCGGCATATTCATTACTATATGGGTTATATGGAATACCTTCAGGTGATGGACACTGGCAATCTCAAACAGGAAGTGCCCCTCCCTATATAACCCCCTCCCATAGGAGGAGTACCTCAGTTTTTACGCCAGTGTCTTAGGTGTTGGTCATGGTTTAGCTTGCCTCCACATCCTTGGGATTAAGGTGGGCTAACCGGTTCTGTCCAAGGGCCTCAGCGCTAAAGTGGTCAGTAACCGGACCCCAAACCAATGGGGTATAGCCCATAATGCTTTTCTTTTTAGAGAGCTGGACCCTGGGCCCAGAACTTAGAAACCTTTGGGGGCCTAATGTTTCTGTTGCCAGAGTGCTATATGGGCCCAGGACAGTGGATCCTTCATAGGAACCCAGGGCCTGAAGGTCAATGCCCCACGGAGATGGGGGAAGATTGGGCCTCTTGCTGTGCAAAGTCCTGCGGCATGGAGCAGGTAAGTGAGGGGAAACTTGCGGAACTTGGTTCGCAGCAGGTTTTCTGGGGGGGGGTCACAGTGGGACATGCCTATAGTTATGCGCTGCATCTGGCAAAGTGAGTCACATGTCTTAAAGATAGGATGACTCTATGTGTATTCCCCATAAAAGGTGACCTCCCTGGTAGTATTGTAAAGCATTGAGATGTGTGTGTAAGAGAGCTGTGCTTACCTGCAAAGCCTCCAGGCGATTGCTGCCACGGTTCTTCCTCCTGGAGACAGGAAACTGCCTCCTCGTGTGGTCTCCTTCCCCCCAGAACCCCCCCCCCCCGCCGGCGGGCGCGCGCGTCCCCGTGATATGGGCGCAATTTCGCGCCGTTTGATGAGGGGGGAAGGGCGGGCCAGCATGTTAAAGGAAGGGGCGGCCCTTCCATTCGTTCCCAGCTCAGTATAGCCTGGAACTCAGAAAGGAAGAGACCAGAGCGGCAGCACGGGGCGCCGAGGACACACAGTGGCCAAAAAAGATTATTACAGTCTTCATTAAGACTGTTCTGGAGCCTTTCTTTCTATCTCAGCAGTTTTTTGGCAATACTACTAAGGGGGACAGAGTGTTTTTTCTCCCTTTGGTTTAAAAAAAAAAAAAAAAAAAAAAAACATTTAAAGGAGAGAAGGCATTTTTTATCCCCCAAAGAGGTTTTTTTGGCAATAACTATTTATATTTCCAAAACACCGATAAGTTAGCGGGCGTACCTCGGTATTGTACCATGGCATCTGGTTCAGAGGGTACAAGAGGTGGGGATTCCCCCAGAGAGTCTGAGGTCTCGGACAAAGTTATGCCGCTGCTTTCCCCAGAGGGAGCCTTGGTGGGACCATCGGGATCTGGGGCTGGGACAGTCACGGGTCAGTCCAACCCTAGGGTGGTCACGGACGAGGTACTGTCAACCTCTTTAAAAGAGATGGAAAAAAGAATGGAAAAGATGATAGCCAAGGCTATGCGGGGCAGAAAACAGAATAGATCTCCGTCGCCCGAGCGTGGACCCTCAGAGGAGGAGGTCCTTTTCGCAGGGGAATTGGACGACCTCTTGGACAAGGACCAAGCAGGTTCGGGGATCGAGGATCCGGATACGGAGGAGTCTGGGGCAGCCTCCCAAGGGGAGACCTGGTGGGTTCAAGCCTTAACGGACTTGGTCCATAGAGCATTCAACTTGCCAGTACCAGATCTCCAAGTATCGGCGGTTTCAGCGTTGGGCTCACTAAAGACGCCTCAAAACAACGCAGTTTTTCCGATCCATCCTCTGCTAGAGGAAGTTATGTTCCAAGACTGGACCAAGCCAGATAGAATCTTTTTACCACCTAAAAGATTCTCTGCCTTATATCCTATGGAAGATAAATTTTCCAAGAGATGGGCAACCCCGGCGGTGGACGCAGCCATCTCATGTGTTAACAAATCTTTAACATGCCCTGTAGAAAACATACAGGTGTTCAAGGATCCGGTTGATAAACGCTTGGAAACGCTACTTAAAAACTCCTTCACTACTGCAGGCGCAGTAGTACAGCCAGCTGTGGCTGCGATTGGGGTTGCACAAGCATTATCGGATCAAACTAAGCAGATGCTTAAACTTATTCCTGCCCAGCAGGCAGAAGAATTTTCGGATGTCCCTAGGGCCATACGCTTTACGGTAGATGCGATTAAGGATTCTATCCAGCAGGCGTCACGTTTATCGTTATCCCTTATCCATATGAGAAGGCTCTTATGGTTAAAGAGCTGGGAGGCAGAGCCCCCATGCAAAAAGCTCCTGGTAGGGTTCCCCTTCCATGGAGGACGACTCTTCGGAGAAGACCTGGATAAATACATTCAGACCATTTTAAGCGGCAAAAGTACTCTTTTGCCAACCAAGAAAAAGTTTCAAGGGCCTGCGTTTAAACGACAGTACTCCCCTGGGCAGGGGCCCTCCGATACCAAACAGTATCGACGGCCTCCCGCAAGATCAAACTTTAACAACAAGTCGCAGGGACAGACCGCTAGAGGCAAAAAGCAGTGGTTTCGCAAACCAGCAAAACCAGCCCCCAAGCCGGCCTTATGAAGGGGCGCCCCCACCCACGAAGGTGGGGGGAAGACTGCGTCTCTTTGCAGAGGTTTGGGAGGCCAGCATTCCCGACAGATGGGTACGGTCTTCCGTGGCTACGGGCTACAAACTGGACTTCCTAAGGTTTCCTCCTCCTCATTTCCAGGAGTCAAGGGTACCAAACGATCCGGAGAAGGGAGCCGCATTAATGACGGCATTAAATCATCTACTCTCCCAGGAAGTAATAGTAGAGGTACCAGTCCTAGAACAGGGGCTGGGTTTCTACTCCAACCTATTCATCATCCCAAAGCCCAACGGGGATGTCAGGCCAATTTTGGACTTAAAGATGGTAAATGCATACCTAAAGGTCCGCTCATTTCGGATGGAATCCGTGCGGTCAGCAGCTGCCACACTCCAGAAGAACGACTTCATGGCATCCATAGACATAAAGGATGCCTACCTTCATGTTCCAATTTATCAGCCACATCAAAGATATCTACGCTTTATGGTGGCTTCGCGTCACTTCCAATTCGTGGCGCTTCCCTTTGGGTTGGCTACGGCCCCCCGGGTGTTCACGAAGGTCCTAGCTCCAATCCTAGCCAAGCTAAGGATCCAAGGGGTCACAATCCTAGCGTACCTGGACGACCTCCTAGTCATAGATCACTCGTTTCCTGGCTTGGAACGAGCAGTGGCCCTCACGGTCCAGTACCTCGAGAGGTTCGGCTGGGTCCTAAATCGAGAAAAGTCAGCATTCCAGCCCACAAGGCAGTTGGAATATCTCGGCATGAGGTGTTTCTGCCTCTGATAAAAGTCAAAGCCATCAAGGAATTAATCCTACTGGTTCTAAGCAAGAAAGAACCAACTGTTCGCCTATGTATGCGGTTACTAGGCAAGATGGTGGCCACATTCGAGGCGGTACCGTACGCCCAGAGCCACACTCGCATCCTGCAGGCAGCCATCCTGTCAGCATGGAGCAGGAGGCCACAGGCCTTGGATATCCCTTTGCCGCTCTCATCAAGAGTCCGACAAAGTCTGCGTTGGTGGTTAGACCCTCAGAATCTACTGAAGGGGAAGTCTTTCAGCCCAGTGGCTTGGAAGATAGTAACCACAGATGCCAGCCTGACGGGCTGGGGAGCAATTTTGGATGGTTGCACTCGCCAAGGTACTTGGGCAAAGCCAGAGAAGCAGTTGCCCATCAACATCTTGGAGCTCAGAGCTGCTCGACTAGCCCTCAGGGCTTGGACGTCCAAATTGCAGGGGTTCCCGGTGAGAATTCAATCGGACAATGCCACGGCCGTGGCATACATAAATCACCAAGGGGGAACCAAGAGTCAAGCCGCTCAGAGAGAGGTGAGCTTGATTCTCCTATGGGCAGAGGCTCATGTGCCCTGCATATCGGCAATATTCATTCCAGGAGTGGACAACCTTCAGGCGGACTTCTTAAGTCGCCAGACTCTGTTGCCGGGGGAATGGTCTCTACATCCACAAGTCTTTCAGACACTCTGCCAAAGATGGGGAGTGCCGGACGTGGATGTCATGGCATCGAGACTCAACAAAAAACTAGACAGGTTCATATCCCGCTCAAGGGATCCGATGGCCTGCGGAACCGATGCGCTGGTTTGCCCTTGGCATCAGTTCAAACTTCTTTATGCGTTTCCCCCGCTCCAGTTACTACCCCGCCTGCTGCGCAGGATCAGGGTGGAGCATATACCAGTCATCCTGGTAGCTCCAGCATGGCCCAGAAGGGCATGGTATTCACTAATCCTGAAGAAGGTAGTGGGAGACCCTTGGACTCTTCCTCTACGGCCAGACCTGCTATCGCAAGGTCCGATCCTCCACCCTGCCTTACGGCATCCAAATTTGACGGCCTGGAGGCTGAATCCCTGATTCTCAGGGGTAGAGGTCTGTCTCAGAAAGTAATCTCTACCCTAATCAGAGCCAGGAAACCGGTCTCTAGGGTGATTTATTACAGGGTCTGGAAGGCCTATGTAGGCTGGTGTGAGTCCAAGCGATGGCTTTCTCGCAAGTTTACCATCGATAGAGTATTACGTTTTCTCCAACTAGGAGTGGATAAAGGACTGGCATTAAGCACAATCAAGGGACAGATTTCAGCTTTGTCAGTGTGGTTTCAGCGGCCGCTGGCCACCCACTCGCTGGTTAAGACCTTCATTCAAGGGGTCTTACGTATTAATCCTCCAGTTAAATCCCCACTTTGTCCGTGGGATTTAAATCTTGTTCTGTCAAGTTTACAGAAACAACCTTTTGAGCCGTTGGCTGAAATTCCTTTGGTTTTACTGACAAGGAAGTTAGTGTTTTTGGTCGCCATAGTTTCCGCCAGAAGAGTATCGGAACTGGCAGCCTTATCCTGTAAGGAACCATATCTTATTTTTCATAAGGACAAGGTCGTTCTCCGCCCTCATCCTTCCTTTCTACCAAAGGTTATATCCAGTTTTCATCTAAACCAGGATTTGGTATTACCATCCTTCTTTCCTAAACCTACTTCCAGAAAGGAAGGGTTGCTGCATACCTTGGATATCGTCAGGGCCATGAAGGCCTATCTTAAAGCTACAGAGAAAATCCGGAAAACAGATGTGTTGTTCATTTTACCGGATGGGCCCAAGAAGGGGCAGGCAGCTGCAAAATCCACCATCTCGAGGTGGATTAAACAGTTAATCACTCAGGCCTACGGCTTGAAGGGGTTGCCTCCTCCGTTATCATTAAAGGCTCATTCTACTAGGGCCATGGGCGCATCCTGGGCAGCACACCACCAGATCTCTATGGCTCAAGTTTGCAAGGCGGCAACCTGGTCTTCTGTCCACACGTTTACAAAATTCTACCAGTTGGACGTAAGAAGGAATACTGATACAGCCTTTCGGCAGGCAGTGCTGCAGGCTGCAGTTTGAGACCCTCGGATCCCGGGGGCTCCCTTTTGAGTTAAATTTAAAAGTTATTTTTCTCAACTAAGTTGGATTTATTATGATTTGAGTATATCTCTAAATTAAATCCTTTTGTCTTGGGAAGATGTTCTCCCTCCCCTCATTGTAAGCATTGCTTTGGGACATCCCATATAGTAATGAATATGCCGCTCTGTGTCCCGTGATGTACGATAAAGAAAAAGAGATTTTTAATATAGGCTTACCTGTAAAATCTTTTTCTTGGAGTACATCACGGGACACAGAGCTCCCACCCCTCTTTTTGGGGACCATTTTGGGAGGCATACTGCTTGCTACAAAACTGAGGTACTCCTCCTATGGGAGGGTGTTATATAGGGAGGGGCACTTCCTGTTTGAGATTGCCAGTGTCCATCACCTGAAGGTATTCCATATAACCCATATAGTAATGAATATGCCGCTCTGTGTCCCGTGATGTACTCCAAGAAAAAGATTTTACAGGCAAGCTGTATTAAAAATCTATTTTTTGCAATTGTGCAGACCGACAAGGAGGGCAGTGGTGAAGACTGGGTGGAAGATGATGTGGAGGACGATGAGGTCCTCGACCCGACATGGAATCAACCTCATGCAGGTGACCCATGTAGTTCGGAGGAAGAGGCGGTGGTCGCACAGAGCCACCAGCACAGCAGAAGAGGGAGCAGGGTGCCAAAGCAGAGCGTCCGTCCCCTAGACAGTACGCCTGCTACTGCCCAACGCAGCAAGGGACCGAGCACACCAAAGCCAGGTCGAAGGAGTTCCCTAGCGTGGCAGTTCTTCACACAATGTGCTGATGACAAGACACGCGTGGTTTGCACGTTGTGCAATCAGAGCCTGAAGCGAGACATAAACGTTCTCAACCTGAGCACAACCTGCATGACCAGGCATCTAAGTGCAAAGCACGAGCTGCAGTGGAGTAGACACCTCAAAAACCAAGAAAGGTCTCTGGCTCCTCCTTCTTCCTCTTCTGCATCAGTCTCGAGCCTCTCTGCCTCTTCATCCACCTCAGTAGTGACAGTGCCACCTGCCACCCCTCAATTAGAGGACCGGCAAGCAACACTACCACCTGGGTCACCAAACATCTCCACAATGTCCCATGGAAGCATTCAGCTCTCCATCTCCCAAACACTGGAGCGTAAGAGGAAGTACCCCTCTACCCACCCGCGATCCCTGGCCCTGAATGCCAGCATTTCAAAATTACTGGCCTTTGAAATGCTGTCATTCCGTCTGGTGGAGACGCAGAGTTTTAAAAGCCTGATGGCCTTGGCTGTCCCACAGTACGTCGTGCCCAGCCGCCACTACTTTTCCAGGCGAGCCATCCCTTCCCTGCACAACCAAGTGGGGGACAAAATCAGGTGTGCACTGCGCAACGCCATCTGTGCCAAGGTCCACCTAACTACGGATACGTGGACCAGTAAGCACGGTCAGGGACGTTATATATCTCCCTAACAGCGCACTGGGTAAATGCAGTGGCGGCTTGGCCTGAGGCGGATAGCAGTTTGGTTGCATGTCCTTCCACCACCGAGGATTGCAGGGCGCTTCAGTTTGCCTCCTGTTCCTAACTCCTTCTACTCCGCCTCCTCATCCAGTCAGCGTAACAAATTCACCACCAACTTCAGCACAGCCATGGGTAAACGCCAGCAGGCAGTTTTAAAACTTTCCTGTTTGGGGGAAAAACCACACACCGCGCAGGAGTTGTGGAGGGACATGGAACAACAGACCGATGAGTGGTTGGCATCAGTGGTGTGCGATAACGGGCAAAATCTCGTAGCAGCTCTGGGCCTAGCCGGTTTGACGCACATTCCTTGCCTGGCGCATGTGCTGAATTTGGTGGTGCAGAGTTTCCTGAGAACTTACCCCAATATGCCACAGCTGCTGCAGAAAGTGCGGGCCGTCTGTGCGCACTTTCGGTGTTCTCACCCTGCTGCTGCTCGCCTGGCAGCGCTGCAGCGTAACTTCGGCCTTCCCACTCACCGCCTCATATGTGATGTGCCCACAAGGTGGAACTCCACCTTGCACATGCTGGCCAGACTGTGCGAGCAGCAGCAGGCGATAGTGGAGTTCCAGCTGCAGCACGCACGCGTGAGTCGCTCTGCGGAACAGAACCACTTTACCACCAATAACTGGGCCTCCATGCGAGACCTGTGTGCCTTGTTGCGCTGTTTTGAGTACTCCACCAACATGGCCAGTGCCAATGACGCCGCTCTCAGCGTGACTATCCCACTTCTATGCCTCCTTGAAAAAACGCTACGGGCGATGATGGAAGAGGATGTGGCACAGGAGGAAGAGGAGGAATCGGGATCATTTGCAAGGCTTTCAGGGCAGTCATTCACAAGTGGCTCCGAGGGTGGGTTCGTGCACCAACAAAGGCCAGGTACACAATTGTCTAGCAAGGGCACAGTTCTGAAGGATGACGCGGTGGAGGATGAGGAGGAGGAAGACATGGAGGAGGAGGAGGAACCATGTTCACAGCAGGATGGCATCCAGACCAGCTCATGGCCATTACTGGTGCGTGGCTGGGGGGATACAGAGGACACAGATGATACACCTCCCACAGAGGACAGCTGTTCGTTGCCTCTGGGCAGCCTGGCACACATGAGCAATTACATGCTGCAGTGTCTCCGCAACGACCGGCGTGTTTCGCACATTATGACAGGTGCTGATTACTGGGTGGCCACGCTGCTGGATCCCCGTTACAAGGACAATGTACCGTCCTTAATCCCCTCACTGGAGCATGAACGCAAGATGCGCGAGTACAAGCGCACGCTGTTAGACGTGCTGCTGGTGCAATTCCCACCTGGCAGCGGGGCCACAGTGGAAGCAGAAGGCGAAGGCAGGGGAGGAGGAAGAGGTCGCCAACGCAGCAGGGGCACCGCCAGCACCTCAGAAGGCAGGGTTAGCATGGCCGAAATGTGGAAAAGCTTTGTCAGCACGCCACAACAAACAGCACCACCAGCTGATATGGAACGTTTTAGCAGGAGGCAGCATTTCAGCAACATGGTGGAGCAGTATGTGAGCACACCCCTACACTTACTGAATGACGGCTATGCCCCCTTAAACTTCTGGGTCTCCAAATTGGGCACATGGCCTGAGCTTGCCCTTTACGCCTTGGAGGTGCAGGCCTGCCCTGCGGCCAGTGTATTGTCTGAACGTGTATTTAGCACGGCAGGGGGCGTTATCACAGACAAGCGCAGCCGCCTGTCCAGATCCAATGTGGACAAGCTCACGTTCATTAAAATGAACCAGGCATGGATCCCAGAGGCGTTGTCCGTACCTTGTGCAGAATAGACACCGGGCCGGCCTTACCCAGCCATTGTTTTTTTCTGAGCTTTCTAGGGTTGCCATCTCATACCTTTCAAAGCAAAAACATATTAATTACACAGGTTCTCTGGCTGATTAAGGTGCTGCTAATTAAACTCACTTGGTGCCTTATCGACATCAAATTAGCCCCAGAACCTGTGTAACTCTGTGTTCAGGTTTAAAGGGATGAGGTAGCATCCCTAGATCTTTCTCACTATTTTGGGGTTTACCCTAATTTAAAAAATAAATCAATTAAAAAACAAAACCTGCTGTGTTGGCTACCTCCTCCTCCTCCACCGCCGCTTCCACCTTCAGTCACATTCTTAGGCTTGCGCACTGCAACTGCTTTCTTTAAGTCCCACCAGAGGTTCTCAATCGGATTTAAGTCTGGTGACTGCGATGGCCACTCCAAAATGTTCCAGCCTTTAATCTGCAACCATGCTCTAGTGGAGTTGGAGGTATGCTTGGGATCATTGTCCTGTTGAAAGGTCCAACGTCTCCCAAGCCTCAGGTTTGTGACGGAGTGCATCACATTGTCATCCAATATCTCATGGTACTGAAGAGAATTCATGGTACCTTGCACATGCTGAAGCTTCCCTGTACCTGCAGAAGCAAAACAGCCCCAAAGCATGATTGACCCCCCGCCATGCTTCACAGTAGGCAAGGTGTTCTTTTCATCATAGGCCTTGTTCTTCCTCCTCCAAACATAGCGTTGATCCATGGGCCCAAACAGTTGTAATTTTGTTTCATCAGTCCACAGAACACAATCCCAAAACGTGTGTGGTTTGCCCACATGACTTTCGGCATACTGCAATCGACTCTTATTCTTTGGAGACAGCAAGGGGGTGAGCCTGGGAGTTCTGGCATGGAGGCCTTCATTACGCAGTGTGCGCCGTATTGTCTGAGCAGAAACTTCAGTACCCACATCTGACAAATATTTTCTCAGTTCCTCAGCAGTCACACAGGGACTTTTCTCCACTCTACGCTTCAGGTAGCGCACAGCAGTCAAAGTCAGCATCTTCTTTCTGCCACGACCAGGTAGCGTTTCAACAGTGCCCATTGCCTTGAATTTTGCATTTACTACTGTATTACAAAACCAATTGATGTCATATTAGTTGCATATGGTTCTTTATGAAGTCCTTGTAGGATTTCATTCTGAATACAATTACAAATGTACACTAAATTCCCTAAAACCCTTTACAGCATTGGGGGGTTCAATAATTTTGAACACAACTGTATGGACCTTGTCCTCAAAGGTCAAAAATCATTATATTTTTTTATTTTATTTTTGTTATGTTATTTTAAGTTATTTGCCTATCCACATTTATTTCCAGAGTACTTGCCATGCTCTTCCCGACATTTGCAGCCCTCCAGCCCTTTCCCTTAGTTTTTTAGAGACATTTTTGTAGTCAAAAGTCCGGGTCCTTATTGACTTCAATGGGGTTCGGGTCAAAGTCCGGGTTCGGGTTCGGTCCCGAACCCGAACTTTTTTTTCAAAGTCCGGGTTCGCGTCCGAACCCGAACATCCAAGTGTCCGCTCAACTCTATTCAGGACCCTTTTTTTTGGTCCGCACTGGAATCAGTTGGCATAGGTGATCACACCAATTCGATCCAATTTCTGCACCATTTCACAATACACACTGTGATGTGCAAACCAATCTGGGGGGGTCCTTAAAGCGGAGGTTCACCCAAAAACACAACTTTGTACCATCCAAACTAGCATACTAGCATCAGCTATAGTATGCCTTTTTTTTATGCGCTGTACTTACGGTTTAATCCGTAAGTTTCGTTTCAGACACCTGCGGGGAATGGGCGTTCCTATGAAGAGTGTAACATGATTGACTGCCGGCTATGGCGCGTCCCACGTTCCGAAAATAGCCGGAGTAGGACTCGGCTCTTCACGGCGCTATACGGCGCCTGCGCATCAGACTAGAAGCTGACTGCGCAGGCGCCGTATGTGTCGGCGTCCTATTTCGGCTTTTTTCGGAAGGCATGACGCACCATAGCTGGACGTCAATCAAGTACCCCTCTTCATAGGAACGCCCATTTCCCGGCCGGACTCTGAAACGAAAGTTACGGAATAAAAAATGAGTACGTCTTTGTATGTGTCTTTGTATGTGTTAACCACTTCAGCTCCAGAAGGTTTTACCCCTTTAATGATCCGGCCGCACTGCTTTAACTGACAATTGTGTGGTCGTGCGACGCTGTACCCAAATACAATTGACATCCTTTTTTTCCCACAAATAGAGCTTTCTTTTGGTGATATTTGATCACCTCTGTGGTTTTTATTTTTTACACTATAAACTGAATTTGTATTAAATTATATTCTAGTTTTGAAACTACATTGATTCTTTCTTAAAAACGGGGGGGGGGGGGGCGGAGTTTGCCATCTTTGCCCTCTGCACCAAATGGCCTTGTCCCAGCACTGCTTTCGACACGCATAGCACCCCTTACACGGAAAAAAACCTTTTCCCGAA
Organism: Rana temporaria; assembly: GCF_905171775.1. Taxonomy (NCBI): domain Eukaryota; kingdom Metazoa; phylum Chordata; class Amphibia; order Anura; family Ranidae; genus Rana; species Rana temporaria. The sequence goes on along the minus strand of NC_053489.1, from coordinate 383,369,733 downwards.
CAAAAAGGTATATCCAGGTTTCGGTGGAGGTTCAACTACTGCTTTGACAATAAGATCTCTAAGAGTGGGTGCTCTCTTATAGACAATCCTTGGTTTGTCTGGGAGGATTTTCTGTAGATCTTTGTCATTTCTCAAGATGTGCCAGTGTCTTCTGATCACCTTGGCAACGTCAACGTTTTTTCACCCATGATTCTTCATAGCCTTTCTCCTTAAATCTCGAACCAATAATCTCTGCTTGAAATAAATAATCACTTTCTTTTGTACAGTTCCTTCTCATTCTTACGAGCTGTCCCCTCGGGATATTGAAAAGCCATGGTTTAAAATGGCAACTATCCATAGAGAAATAACTATTAGTGTCCACATTTTTAAAATGTGTTTTGGTGACTATTTTATCCTCTTCTAGGCTGATGTTTAAATCTAGAAAATCTACAGTTTTTTCATCTATTTTCCACACCAAGACTATGTTCTTGTCATTCCTATTGAGTGTTTCCAGGAAGCTTTCTAGGGTATCTCGGCCGCCATTCCATAAGATAATTAAATCATCAATATATCTTTTGTAGAGGGCTAATTCTACAGGGGTGTTCTCATAGACAGCAGTTTCTTTCCATAGTGCCATGAAGGCATTAGCCACACTAGGTGCAAATTTAGCCTTCATGGCTAAATGATCTGTTTGAAGTAAGTCTGGTCATACCAAAAATAGTTACATTTCAAGCAGAAATCCAAACATTTTATAAGATACTTCCTCTGTTTGCAAATGAGATTACTGTGTTTTCGTAATGGCCACTTTGTTGCAAAGTAGGCATCATGATGTTGTACGATAGTATAAAGTGATGTTGCCAGCAATGTTCTCCCTTCAAGTACCGGCACTGTGTCAAGCAGTTGCAGGATGTGTTTCATGTCTTTAGGGTAGGCTTGTTTTTTTTGGACAGCAGGTTGTATAAAGTGGTCGATATACTTTCCCATCCTAGATGTCAGGGAGTCTATCCCATTGACTATGAGCCTCCCTGGTGGGTTCTCTTTAGATTTGTGGATCTTAGGAATGGTGTAAATCACTGGTATTCTACATGTCTCCGGTATGAGATATTTGGATTCCTTCTTATTTAGAATCTCTTTTTTAATTCCCAGATCAATTAGCAATCCCAACTCTTATTTATATTTCTTGGTGGGGTTGCCCAGTAATTTAACATATGTGTTATCATCCTGCAGTTGTCTACTAAGTTCACCCTGAAACTGCTCTTTAGATTGTATCACGACAGCTCCTCCCTTATCCGCCGGGCGGATCACGATATCTTTTCTTTGTGTTAGTAGTTTAATACCTTTCTTTATATGTATCGGGTCTCCTCTTTTCTTTAGTTTCAGAGACTCCAGGTCTTGTAAAACTAGCCTTTTGAATACATCAATATGTTGATTATTCGATAGCTGAGGGTTATACACCGAATTGTTTCTCAAAGTGCTGTGTAAGGGTGCATCTTTCTCACCTGTTTGGGCATAGCGAGGTATAAAGGAGTTGTTCAGAATAGACTTTCCCACTCAGGTTTACAACATTTTCTCCAACTATTCTCTTTTTCGCTTGGAGTCTCTTTCCCGCTCTATTGCCTCTCTTTGTTCGGGGCTTAGTCTGTCCTCCTGGGTTCTTCTTGGTGAGCGGTATGGTTCTTGCTGTCGTCGAGGAGAGTTTTCCCTCCTCTCTGTCTAAAAAAGCCCCTTGCGCATTGTAATCATATTGATTCTGATAGGGCCTCTGATCATAGTTGGACCCTTACACAGCACTTTGAGTAAAAATTCGGTGTATAACCCTCAGCTATCGAATAATCAACATATTGATGTATTCAAAAGGCTCGTTTTACAAGACCTGGAGTCTCTGAAACTAAAGAAAAGAGGAGACCCGATACATATAAAGAAAGGTATTAAACTACTAACACAAAGAAAAGATATCGTGATCCGCCCAGCGGATAAGGGAGGAGCTGTCGTGATACAATCTAAAGAGCAGTTTCAGGGTGAACTTAGTAGACAACTGCAGGATGATAACACATATGTTAAATTACTGGGCAACCCCACCAAGAAATATAAATAAGAGTTGGGATTGCTAATTGATCTGGGAATTAAAAAAGAGATTCTAAATAAGAAGGAATCCAAATATCTCATACCGGAGACATGTAGAATACCAGTGATTTACACCATTCCTAAGATCCACAAATCTAAAGAGAACCCACCAGGGAGGCCCATAGTCAATGGGATGGACTCCCTGACATCTAGGATGGGACAGTATATCGACCACTTTATACAACCTGCTGTCCAAAAAACACAAGCCTATCTTAAAGACACAAAACACATCCTGCAACTGCTTGACACAGTGCCGGTACTTGAAGGGAGAACATTGCTGGCAACAGCAGATGTAACATCACTTAATACTATCGTACAACATCATGATGCCTGCTTTGCAACAAAGTGGCTATTACGAAAACACAGTAATCTCATTTGCAAACAGAGGAAGTATCTTATAAAATGTTTGGATTTCTGCTTGAAATGTAACTATTTTTGGTATGACCAGACTTACTTCAAACAGGCCATCGGTATAGCCATGGGGGCTAAATTTGCACCTAGTGTGGCTAATGCCTTCATGGCACTATGGGAAGAAACTGCTGTCTATGAGAACACCCCTGTAGAATTAGCCCTCTACAAAAGATATATAGACGATTTAATTATCTTATGAAATGGCAGCCGAGATACCCTAGAAAGCTTCCTGGAAACACTCAATAGGAATGACAAGAACATAGCCTTGGTGTGGAAAATAGATGAGAAAGCTGTAGATTTTCTAGATTTAAACATCAGTCTAGAAGAGGATAAAATAGTCACCAAAACACATTTTAAAAATGTGGACACTAACAGTTATCTCTTTATGGATAGTTGCCATTTTAAACCATGGCTTTTCAATATCCCGAGGGGACAGCTCGTAAGAATGAGAAGGAACTGTACAAAAGAAAGTGATTATTTATTTCAAGCAGAGATTATTGGTTCGAGATTTAACCTCTTGACCACTGGGCACTTAAACCCCCTTCCTAACCAGACCAATTTTCAGCTTTCCGTGCTCTCACAATTTGAATGACAATTACTCAGTCATACAACATTGTACCCATATGAAATTTTTGTCCTCTTTTTCACACAAATAGAGCTTTCTTTTGGTGGTATTTGATCACCGTTGTTTTTTTTTTTTTAAAGTGTATTTTGTGCGTGTACTCGAGAGGAGCCGGACTGCAGGAGTTGGGAGTAGGCAGGCCTCCCCCAGAGGCAATCTGCCACCTTTTTCCATGCCCCGGGTGGCAATGGCGGGTGTGTGAGGGGGTCCTCCCACACAGCCCGCCCTACCTGCTCCGCTTTGAAGCCCAACGGGGCAGAGGGACTCCCTATAAGGTAGTGAGAGGATTTGCCCGCTCAACCAGCCCAGTTAGTCCTTCGCCTCTCTTTTTTAGAGACCGCGTGGTCAAAGTGCGTGCATGTTAACCCAATTTCGAGTGCGTGTAAGTGTGGTGTTTTCTTGTGGGAGGGGGGTGGGTGTACTAAGCGCAGGCTTACCTCGCATAACACACCCACCGAGAGCCGGGCTGAGACCACCAAACTCAATTCACATGGGATCCGAACCCCTAGCTGCAGAGGTGAATGGCTTGTCAGCGCAGTGCCAATCGCGTTGAGCCACTGCAGCTCCAGTCACCGTTGGGTTTTTTATTTTTTGCGCTATAAAAGAAAAAAAGACTGAAAATTCTGAAAAAATAAATACATTTTTCTTGTTTCTGTCATATTTCTCACACGCAGCATATGCATACCACAAAATTACACCCCAAAACACATTCTGCTATTCCTCCCGAGTATGGCGATACCACATGTGTGAGACTTTTACACAGCGTGGCCACATACAGAGGCCCAACATGCAGGGAGCACCTTCAGGCTTTCTGGAACATCCAGCCCAATTCTGACATTCCTCTCCTACATGTAAAAAACATCATTTATTTGCTAGAAAATTACATAGAACCCCAAAACATTATATATGCTTTTTAGCCAAGACCCTAGAGAATACAATGGCAGTCATTACAACTTTTTATCTCGCACGGTACTTGCGCAGCAATTTTTCGAACGCGTTTTAAAAAAAAAAGTTTTGTGCTTAAAAAAAACACAAAACAGTAAAGTTAGCCCAATGTTTTTGCATAATGTGAAAGATGAAGTTAGGCCGAGTAAATAGATACCCAACATGTCCCCCTTTAAAATTGCACACGCTCGTGGAATGGCGCCAAACTTTGCTACTTAAAAATCCCCATAGGCGACGCTTTAAATATTTTTACTGGTTATATGTTTTTAGTTACAGAGGCGGTCTAGGGCCAAGATGATTGCTCTCGTTCTAGCGTTCGCAGAGATATCTCACATGTGTAGCTTGAACGCCGTTTTCATATGTGGGCGGGACTTGCGTGTTTGTTCGCTTCTGCATGCGAGCACACGGGGACAGGGGCGCTTTAAAAAAAATAAAACATTTTATTGTTCATTTTACTTTATTTATTTTAGTTTGACACTTTTTTCCCCAAAAATACATTTTTGATCACATTTATTCATATTACAAGGAATGTAAACATCCCTTGTAATAGGAATATGGCATGACAGGTCCTCTTTACAGTGATATATGGGGTCAATAAGACCCCACATCTCACCTCTATGCTGGGAAGCCTGAAATAAAAAAAAATTATCCTGGCTTCGATCATAGCGGTATTGCGGAGTATTGGCAGGGTAGTGCAGAGTATTGCGGGGCAGAGTATTGCGGGGTATTGGCAGAGTATTGCAGGGTATTGGCAGAGTATTGCAGGGTATTGGCAGGGTATTGCCAGAGTATTGCAGGGTATTGCCAGAGTATTGCGGGGTATTGGCAGAGTATTGCGGGGTATTTCGGAGTATTGCGGAGTATTGGCTGGGTATTGCGGAGTATTGGCTGGGTATTGCGGAGTATTGGCTGGGTATTGCGGAGTATTGGTGGGGTATCTGCAACAATACCCCTGTGCAATACTCTGCAGCAATATCCCTGTGCAATATTCCTGCCAATACCCCGCAATACGCTGCCAATACCCTGCAATACGCTGCCAATAGCAGCGTATTGCAGGGTATTGGCAGCGTATTGCGGGGTATTGGCAGGAATATTGCACAGGGATATTGCTGCAGAGTATTGCACAGGGGTATTGCTGCAGAGTATTGCTGCAGAGTATTGCACAGGGGTATTGCTGCAGAGTATTGCACAGGGGTATTGCTGCAGAGTATTGCACAGGGAGGGATGGATGGCTGGATCTGTGACTGCATTTGTCACAGATCCAGCCACAGCAGCTGCTGCTGCCTCCGCTCTCCTCTCACACTGTACCGATCGGTACAGAGAGGGGAGGGAGGAACCGGCGTCATCACATGACACCCCAGGGGGCGCGCGAGAGGAGGATTCTGGGAGGACGTCCCAGGGACGTCCTCCCAGAACAACTCGACCACGCTGTAGCCGTCTTTCGGCTATGGCGCAGTCGTCAAGAGGTTAAGGAGAAAGGCTATGGAGAATCATGGGTGAAAAAACAAATAGAAAATGTTGGTAGGATGGACAGGAATGTGATGTTACACGATAAAGAAAAAATCATCTATCAACAAGCAGCACCGGGACTAATTCTGGACAACAATTCCCAACATAAAGACGTTGCCAAGGTGATCAGAAGACACTGGCACATCTTGAGAAACGACAGAGATCTACAGAAAATCCTCCCAGACAAACCGAGGATTGTCTATAAGAGAGCACCCACTCTTAGAGATCTTATTGTCAAAGCAGTAGTTGAACCTCCACCGAAACCTGGATATACCTTTTTTTCGGGAAAAGGTTTTTTTCCGTGTAAGGGGTGCTATGCGTGTCGAAAGTCACATAGATTCCAAAAGAAAAGAACAGAGTTTGTGGCTACAAACACAGGAGAAACACACGCAATTAGAGACTATTGGGTGCCACACTGAGGGTGTTGTATATGTGCTACAATGTAGCTGCAACCTCCAATATGTGGGAAGGACAAAGAGGGCATTGAAGGTGAGAATTAAAGAGCATGTCCAAAATATAATTAAGGGTTTCCCAAAGCATAATGTTTCTAGCAGTGCCGGCCCAAGACATTGTGCTGCCTGGGACCAAGAATGAAATGCTGCCCCCCCCCCCCCCCAGAAAAAAAATCATGCCAACCAAAAGGCCCCCACATTCATTATTTTATATCATGATAACCAAAGGGGACCTGTCATGGCTCTATACATGTATAAAGGAGTATAAAGAGGACCTGTCATTGCTCTATACATGTATAGGAGTATAAAGAGGACCTGTCATGGCTCTATACATGTATATAGAGGACCTGTCATTACTCTTTACATGTAAAGGAATATCAAGAGGACCTGTCATGGCTCTATAAATGTATATAGGGCTATAAAGAGTACTTGACATGGCTCTATACATGTATAAAGGAGTATAACAAGGGCCTAGCTGTCATGGCTCTATAGATGTATAAAGAGAACCTGTCATGGCTCTATACATGTATAAAGAAGTATAAAGAGGACCTGTCATGGCTCTATACATGTATATAGAGGACCTGTCGAGACTCTTTACATGTAAAGGAATATAAAGAGGACCTGCCATGGCTCTATACATGTATAAAGGAGTATAACAAGGGCCTGTCATGGCTCTATAGATGTATAAAGATGGCCTGTCATGGCTCTGTACATGCATATAGGCGTATAAAAGGACCTGCCATGGCTCTATACATGTATCCAGGAGTATAAAGGGATCTGAATTGCCGGCAGCCACAATGTCTTTTGCACAAACTAATCAATGTACGCTAATTGTGGGTTTTTTTGGTACCAAAAATATGTAGAAGAATACATATTGGCCTTAACTGAAGAAAATTGTTTATTTTTCTAAATTAAGGGGATATTTATTATAGCAAAAAGTTAAAAACTATATATATTTATAGCACAAAAAATAAAAACCGCAGAGGTGATCAAATATCACCAAAAGAAAGCTCTATTTGTGGGAAAAAAAAGGACATCAATTTTATTTGGGTAACGGAGCTGGCGGAACGGGCTGGTGGGCATCAGTATGCTGCCCCCCTAAAAGTGCTGCCTGGTACCCATGGTACCACCCGGTCCCATCATAGGGCCGGCCCTGGTCATAAATAAACCATTTTTGTCTTGTCTTCCTTTGTGCTGTACCACCTGCCACTCAGGGGCCAACCTAATGGTACTCCGCAGTACCAGACTGTCTGACTGTGGTGGAGAAACCCCAGTATAGACTGGCTGTACATCCCAAGGTTTAAGCATCTCCTTTAACACTTTTGTTAGAAACCATACCCTTGGCTTCGGATTGAAGTCTTCCTGGGGACTTTCCTGACACTGGGAATGCAGACAGACTCACTTCCTGAGACGCGAGAGGTTGCAAGGTTTAATGAAACCTTCTCCCAGCTGGAGACAACCACAGCCTGGTGCTCTACCAGAGCGCTGCCAGGTGCTTGATTCACACCCAACTTCTCAGGTTCAGAACCAATGAACTGCTTCACATTACCATTGACAACATCACTTTGACATGCCACGTCAGCATCATTTTTGTAGGTTCTGAACAAAGTGTCTGCTGTGTGCTCGCCCTTATGTGGTCCATATTTCTCACAAGGGTTAACCCCTGCAGCAGCCACCGCTCCCTCGGGTATAAGCTGTTCTGCCATCCCTCCTGCTGGCACAGCAGAAACTTTGTCCACCTTACTTTTATGCATGAAAGCCTCATCTATCAGGGACATTAGATTTTTACCCCAACTATCCCAATCTGTTGTAGCTGTGCTCCATTCATCGGCGCTCCTTAGCCCTGATCCATCCGCCCAAGGACACACATTAGATGGGTTTAGTTGCAGATTCACTACCCATATTACAAATCATAGCAGACTTCGGTAACACCTGTTCTAGCACCACAGGTTGCAATACACCACAACCACCACCTTGCTCGGGCGGCGCTTCATAAGCCTCACACACCTTTGCATTTTTCACATGTTGTTTTAACCCACCATTTACCTGCTCATTTTTAGTACTAGCAGCTTGCACTAACACATTACCATTACACGGTACAGTTCCACTCTGTTCCACCAGAGTGACATACCAGTTGTCCATGGCAACCTCTGACTTCAATACATGAAGTTCCCTGGAGATTTCTGGGGACAACTGTGCTGTCTTACCATCAGTTGCTACAGGCAACGGCCCATTTGTGACAACAGCTTTTGCTCTGAAAGAACCTGGGGTTTTCCCAACAGCAGCAAACTTTTCATTAACAATAACACTTATAGCATTTTTAGTTTTTGCAGGCTGTCCTAGCCCACTGCCTACTTGAGACTGGCAGACATTAGACACAACACTTTTAGTCATCAATACAGGTTCTGTTTGGACTTTAACCCCTGCATTCCCACTGGGTAGGGAGAAGTCATCTTCAAGCACACATTTAGTGGCCCCACTAACTGGGGTCACTCTCACATCATCATGGACAGTCTCGTAACCAGTTCTTTTATACCTGCAATCAGCAGTCCCAGCCATCATTTCATTAAATACAGTCTTACCCACCGCAGTAGTTGGGGTCACCATCTTCATTTGAGTATGTTGTCTTAGGAAACAGTCCTCAGCCGCACATTTACTGGCCAACTCCCCCTGGTGGCCACGGGATGAAATCGCAGCAGGCAAGAATGCACAGGGCTCTTTGTGGGGACATTGAGGCAAATCTCTCCTTCAGCTCCTCTCTCCAGGCACAACTTCCACTCTTGTTGTCATGGGATATCGCACTCTCCCTGCAGAGCTTTGCTGGTTCTCTCCAACATGCTGTATTGGCTCCTTCGGAAGCCACTTGTCACGACCCTTGCAGGCAAGCACACCCCATGGTCCACAGACAGCCCGACTGGCCTCCTCTGTGTTGCTATGGGCAACCACTCTCCGTCCTGGTTTTTGGTCAGCCTCTCTTCTGGCACATAAAACAGGCTTTGCAGTCATTTGTTTTGCTAGGTAGCTTTGCATTGGAGCCATGGACAAAGGGCACTTGGAGACTGCATGCCCCCACTCACTGCACCGCAAACAGCGCACTTGCTTTCCTGTCTTGTCAGGGTTTCCCACACTGCATCTGCTGGACCCTGTCTCAAGCTGTGTCACTTTCACAATTTTCACAACAGCTGCTGGTTTAACTGCAGCAGTGTTGCCAGGGGCAACAACACCCCTCTCCCAGGCATGGATATTTGGCAGATCTCTCTTTTTTTTTTTGTTTACAAACGATTTTATTGTAGAAAAAGTCAAGGTACAAATAAAATAACAATGATGGTACAGGAATGTATACAGGTATCATTGATAAATAACATTGTATAGGGAGAAAGGGTCATGGTTAGTAATGTTTAAACTTGAACTAGAAGCGTGGCGTCCCAGAGAGACCATTTTTTTTTATATTGGGGCATAGAATCATATAGCGTATGGTGAATTCTCTCTGAGAGTTTGATGTTTGTCATACGGCTGAGAATCTGTGGCCAGGGTACTGAGGTGGAGCGCCAATTAAAGGCTATGGCCCAATGAATGGAGGTGAGAAATGTGTGAATAAGTCTTATGCTTGATATTGGAATATCTTGAATAGGGCAGAATAAGAGGCAGATTAGGGGTGTAAGAGGGATACGGCGGCCGGCTATTTTGTCAATTACAATACTGGCCTTGTGCCAAGTGTCCTTTAAATGAGGACAGTCCCAAAATATGTGCAATAGCGTACCATGGGCGGGGCATCCCCTGAAGCAGAGTGGAGACTGTGAAGGGTAAAATGAATTAAGTTTTGCTGGTGTAAGATACCATCTGTAGAGCAATTTAATAGCTGATTCTCTGATAGATGTAGTCTTGGTACATCTATGTAGGTTAGTGAAAATGGTATCCCATTGCTCCAAAGTAAATGAAGTGTTTAAATCCGACTCCCATTGTAACATGGGATGTGACTTCTCAGGCATGTTTGTTTCATTCAAGCTTCTATATATTCTGGAGATCAAGCCCCTATCACGAGGGGAGGAGATACAGATTTGTTCAAATTGAGTATAAGGGGGATGAAGTGTAAGTGAGTAGTATTTCTGATAGAACTCTCTAATTTTGGTGTAATTATCAAATTCCCCAAGAGACAGGTCATATTTTGTTTGTAGGTTGGAGAACGTGGGAAATGAGTTAAGGTGAGAGAGCGATTTTAAGTGTGTTAGGTTATGCGACTTCCAAACCGTTAGTAAGTTTAGACTTTGAGTACTATCTAGGGGGGAAAAACGCGGGTCCCCTAGGAATGATGCCAGGGGGGGAGTGTCAGAAGATAGCTTAAACTTTGGGACCTGTCTGATCCATAGTTGGAGAGAGTGGGCGACAATACTGTTTAATGTTCTAATTTTTTTTGGTGGGACGTTTTTGGACCAGAGGAGTCCTTGTAGGTTGTACGGTAGGATAGACTCCTCCTCGAACAGGAGCCAAGGAATTTGGAGTGAAGGGGCATACCATTGGGCTAGTTGGGTAAATCTGGCAGATAAATAATAAAGCCACAGGTTAGGGATGCCAAGGCCACCCTTCAAGTGAGGTCTAAACATAAGAGAGTAACTAAATCTGGGTTTCCTGTTCTGCCAAATAAATCTGTTAGTCTCTCTTTGAAGTGAATCCAGTGTTTTTTTAGGCAAAATAAGAGGGAGGGCTCTAAAAAAGAACAAAAGTTTGGGTAAAATCATCATCTTTACAGCAACTATTCTGCCCGAGAATGAAATCTGGTATGATGACCAAAGTTTCAGTAAATTTTTAATATTGTTAAATAAGGGGGGATAGTTTGCTTGGTATAAGGAGTTATACAGGGGTGTAATCTGTATGCCCAAGTATCTAAACGAATCAACATGCCAATTAAATGGGAATTTATCTTTAAGTGAGGCTATTAAGGTTGTAGGGATATTAATCGGTAAAGCTGAGCACTTCGATAGATTAACGCCTAGACCTGTCAGGTCATGGAAGATGTCTAGCGTTTTAGTCAGATTAGGTAGGGAGATAAGAGGGTTAGTAATGAACAGGAGAACATCATCCGCATAAAGACTTAGTTTATATTCCTTGAGGCCTTTAGAGTATCCTTTGATGTCAACATTGTTTCTGATAGCACAGGCGAGGGGCTCAATTGCAAGGGCAAAGAGTAGGGGGGAGAGTGGGCAACCTTGTCTAGTGCCTTTCGTCAGGGGGAAAAAGTCAGAGTTGTTGCCTGGGAGTTTGATGCGAGTTTGGGGATTATGATAGAGGGCCTTAAATCCATGAAGGAATTCATTCATGATGCCATATTTGGGGAGTAAAGTGTCAAGATATGACCAGCTTACACTGTCAAATGCTTTATGTATATCCAGACTGAGTAAAAGCGTGGATTTGGAGTGTAAGTTGGAGTCCTGAATGATATTAGCGGTCAGTCGTATGTTGTCTGTTATTTGTCTGTTGGGGATGAAGCCCGTTTGGTCAGGGTCTACTAATGGGGAGATCACCGCAGATAGTCTGTCTGCTAAGATACGGCCAAATAATTTTAAGTCATTGTCGATAACCGATATAGGGCGGTAATTTTGGGGGGTGGAGTGATCTTTATTTGGTTTGGGAACCAAGGACATGTTAGCCAAAAGCATCTCGGGAGGGAACTGGCCACCCTGTAAAATATTATTAAATAATTTGGTAAGGTGTGGGGCAATGGTAGAGGCAAATTTTTTATAATAAGAAGAGGAAAAGCCGTCAGGGCCTGGGGCTGTGGATGTCTTTAATGTACTAATGATTCTGTTAACCTCCATATCTGTACATGGGGCATTAAGGGAGTCCATTTGATCTCCAGTAAGAGTGGGTAATGAAATGTCATTAAGCCAGTCTAGGGAGGATTGTTTGGGAGGTGATTGGGGTGATGAGAGAAGATTTTTATAGAAATCTGTGAACAGTTTCATGACCTCTTTGGGATGGGACACGATGTTACCAGCTGAGTTCCTTAGTTTGTATGTGTGTGTGGGTTTCATGGATTGATTTAATTTTCTGGCAAACATGGTGGAATAAGAATTGCTGTTGAGGAGGAATCTAGCTTTTGACCATCTGAGAGCTTTTTCAGTGTCATTTGTTAATATAGTGTCTAAGGAAGTGCGTTTCTCTTGGATCTGTTTAAGGAGATCATTAGAAGGATTTTGGTTGTGTCTGTGATATAAGTGGTCTAATTCTTTTGTGAGGGATCTAATATCTGCAAGCTTGGCCTTATTTTTGATGGAGGCAATGTTTATCAAATTACCTCTCATTACCGCTTTATGTGCCATCCATATAGTTGCAGGGGACAAGTCGGGTGTTACATTGTGCGTAAAGTATTGCTCGAGGTGAGATAGAATTTGTTGTTTGCTAGATGGGTCTGTGAGTAGGGAATCATTCATTCTCCAAGAGTGTGTTGTGTTGGCTAGACCTATGTGGGAAGTATTAAAGGAGACAATATTATGATCAGACCACGGACATGTATGGATATCCGCATTGGAAGAGTTGGCCAGCAGGATTGGGGTGCAAAAGATGTAGTCAAGACGGGCGAAGCTATTATGGGGATGAGAGTAGAATGTGTAAGACTTTATGCCAATGTTGTGGGCTCTCCAGGTGTCTACTAATTGGTGGTTATAGAGTGTTCTGTTCAAAGATTTAGGGAAAGCCTTAGAGGATGGGACAACTCTGCTCCTGTCTAGAGCTGAGTGAGCCGCTAAGTTGAAATCACCCCCTACTATAAGATGAGTGGAGTGATAATTGTCTAATGTGTTGAAAAATTTATTGAAAAAGCTAGACTGGGCATCATTGGGAGCGTATACAGAGGCAATAGTAATGGGACGTCCCTTAATTGAGCCTTTCAGAATCAGATAACGGCTGTCTGGGTCTTTAAAGACATTTTGAACATCAAAAACTACAGAATTCCTAACATATATAGCAACACCTCTAGATTTAGAGTTGTAAGTGGTGCAATAAAATTGATTGTAACTTTTGTCAAAAAATTGAGGGTGATTATCTGATGCAAAGTGAGTTTCCTGCATCAAAATTATATCTGCGCCTAGCCTTTTGTAGTGGCGAAAGGCCTTCTTTCTCTTTTGGGGTGAGTTAAAGCCTTGGACATTGTGGGAGATCACTCTGAGACCCATTGTATTTGTAATAAAGAACGATAGTAGTTATGACATAGTGGCGTATGGGCGCGAAGACCAAGGTCTAGCATATAGTGAAAAAGAAGTGGCAGTAATGTTACGATAAACAACATTAACACTATAAGTGAGAGAATACCTGCGTTGGGAAGTGATCTAGTGATGACCGTGTCATTCTTTGGATATTTACGTTTACAGTACAACAATACATACATCAATATATAATCCAAAAGATTTCCTGTAGCCCTTTCAATAATAGGTATTATGTTGAACTCATACAAGTGAATCCTGGAGGATGGGGTACCTGAACTATAGGTTAGAAGCGATGATGAACTACTAAAAAATAACCAATAAGTGTAGAACCACATCGTTCCGACTTGATACACTGGAAACATTTTGTTTGACCTTTTCAAAATTTTATAAAAATACAATATTTCACTGAAAATATGAAAAATATTGTAAAAAACAACATGGGGGTCAGGGTGAGGGGCACTACCTGACCAAAAAAAATATAGAGATGGACAATGGCGTCCATTACTCACAAGTGGAAGCTCCACTGTTATGACCATGTAAAACAGGATCAGTAGCAGAGAAGATTCCGCTAGATGAATCATGCCTTAGGAGTCCTTTGTGAGTGGGGGAACAAACAAGCAGAGGCGGAGCAGAACAGCCTCAGCGAGGATTCTATAAACAAAAATATAAGTGCATGCCGTAACATATCAGACATATTATTAAGGTATAGCTCAATTGGTAAATTTTCATGCAGTCAATCTAGCCAAACAGTTTTCCGGAACTGTAATTACTTTTCCCTGAAACGTGTGACAGGCAAAAAAAAAAAAAAAAAAAAAAAAGAGGGGGGGGGGGGTTCTTTGCATGTGTGTGTTAAGGCATACAGCGACTTGTTGAACCTGTTATCAAAATGTATACCGGTGAGTGATGTACTGCCAATCAAACTGTCAATCGAATTCAGAATTGTTATAACTTTAACTTAAGTCATGCGAAAGAAAAAAAAAAAAAAAAAGGGGGGAGAGAAAAAATTATTCAAACATAAAACAGGGAAAATTGTTAACTGTAGGAGAAAAGACCGCTTTATGTAGGAATGCTCATGCGTCTAGGTTTCTGAGTGGTTGTCGCCATCTTCTTTGTTCACGACGCGTAGCAGGGGTGGCCCAGATAGGTGAAATATGGGGAGTAGAGGGAGGTCTTGCGTCAGCACTCGGATCTAAAAGGCCCAATTTTATGAGAAGATCTTTGCCCTCTGAAGCGTTATAGACCGTGTAGGTGGTGCCATTGTGGGGAACCGTGAGTTTAAACGGGAATCCCCAGCGGTATCTAATACGAGCTGATTGAAGAACCGAAGTCACCTCCTTCATTTTGCGTCTCCTTTCTAGGGTAGCTTGAGAGATGTCTGGGAAAATTTGAATTTTGGTGCCATCCAATTCGATGTTGTGCATATTTCTTGATGCTCTTAATATGTTCTCCTTTGTGATGTAATCTTTCAAACATAGAATGATGTCTCGTGGAGGTTTATCTGGGGGTGGTTTAGGGCGTAGGGCCCTGTGAATTCTATCACACACAAAAGAGGACGGAGGTGAATCAGGAAGGAGATTGTGGAACAGTTTGGAGACTGCCGGCATCAGATCGGCGACTGACTCTGGGATTCCACGAATCCTTAGGTTATTCCTTCGGTTTCGGTTGTCCAAATCTTCCACTTGTGATTGTAAGTATGTGTAATTTTCGGCTAAGAGTTCAAAGTCCTTCCTGAGGTCGTTATGCGCAAGTGATAGCTCGTCGTGTTTGGTTTCCAGAACGTCGGTGCGACCTCCCAGGGTTGCTATTTCTTGTGTGAGCGTGTTTGTTGTCTTTTGAAGTTCACATTGTATTTTGTCTACAAGTTTTTCATAAATCTTGGTTAAACTGGAGTCCAAATCTGCTTTTGTGATCTGAGCGCAGGGCTCATTTTTATTTTGTGAGGAAGCAGAATTCTGCAAGATGGCGCTACAGTAGGTGTTTGTGATATTGTGCTTTTAGCACGACAGCGTCGCGCTGATTCTCGGCGACAGGGTGCCGAGATCTCGCCGGCATCTCACACTCACTGGAATAGTGACAGCACATCCCAGCAAGCGCGTCATAGAAGCGACGGGAGATCCGACTTGGATTCCCGCCAATTCTACACGTGTGCGGCGTGTTATGAATCCTGAGGGGGAAGTCCCCGCCGGATTTTAAATAAAAATCCGGCATGGGTCCCCCCCTCAGGAGCATACCGGACCCTTAGGTCTGTTATGGGTTGTAAGGAGAGCCCCCCTACGCCGAAAAAAACGGCGTAGGGGGTCCCCCTACAATCCATACCAGACCCGTATCCAAAGCACGCTACCCGGCCAGCCAGGAAGGGAGTGGGGACGAGCGAGCGCCCCCCCCCCTCCTGAGCCGTACCAGGCTGCATGCCCTCAACATGGGGGGGTTGGGTGCTCTGGGGCAGGGGGGCGCACTGCGGCCCCCCCACCTCAGAGCACCCTGTCCCCATGTTGATGAGGACAGGGCCCCTTCCCGACAACCCTGGCCGTTGGTTGTCGGGGTATGCGGGCGGGAGGCTTATCGGAATCTGGGAGCCCCCTTTAATAAGGGGGCCCCCAGATACCGGCCCCCCACCCTAAGTGAATGAGTATGGGGTACATCGTACCCCTACCCATTCACCTGCAAGAAAAGTGGTAAAAACACAAATAAACCACACAGTGTATTAAAATATTTTATTTTTCTGCTCCGGAGGCCGCCCCCTGTCTTCTTTATTAGCTCTTTTACCAGGGGGGGCTTCTTCTTTGACGTCTTCGGGTGGGTGGGGGCCGCCGTCTGGTTCTCTTCCACCGCCGGGGGGGGGTGGCTTTTAAAAAAGCCCCCACCCCCCCGGCGGGTTTCCTCCGGCGTCTTCGGCGGGGCTCTTCTTCTTCCGCTATCCCGACGGGTCTTCTCAACTCTCCGGGGTTCTCCTTCTGTCTTCGCCGCTCTCCGTTGTTGACTCGTCGCACCCCGGTTCTTCGTCTCGCTGTCCGGTCCCTTCTTCCGTGCTGTACGTCTTCTTCTGTGCTGTGAGTTCTTCTTCCGCGCTGTGACGTCATGTTCTTCACTTCTCTTCTTCTCCCCATGTTGACTCGCCGGTCCTCCTCGCTGAAATGACGGATGCGCGCCTTGCATCGGACCTATATAGGCCTCGCAGTCCCATCATGCTCTGTACCTACCCATGTGATACCTACCCACGTGGGTAGGTATCACATGGGTAGGTACCAGAGCATGATGGGATTGTGAGGCCTATATAGGTCCGATGCAAGGCGCGCATCCGTCATTTCAGCGAGGAGGACCGGCGAGTCAACATGGGGAGAAGAAGAGAAGTGAAGAACATGACGTCACAGCGCGGAAGAAGAACTCACAGCACAGAAGAAGACGTACAGCACGGAAGAAGGGACCGGACAGCGAGACGAAGAACCGGGGTGCGACGAGTCAACAACGGAGAGCGGCGAAGACAGAAGGAGAACCCCGGAGAGTTGAGAAGACCCGTCGGGATAGCGGAAGAAGAAGAGCCCCGCCGAAGACGCCGGAGGAAACCCGCCGGGGGGGTGGGGGCTTTTTTAAAAGCCACCCCCCCCCCGGCGGTGGAAGAGAACCAGACGGCGGCCCCCACCCACCCGAAGACGTCAAAGAAGAAGCCCCCCCTGGTAAAAGAGCTAATAAAGAAGACAGGGGGCGGCCTCCGGAGCAGAAAAATAAAATATTTTAATACACTGTGTGGTTTATTTGTGTTTTTACCACTTTTCTTGCAGGTGAATGGGTAGGGGTACGATGTACCCCATACTCATTCACTTAGGGTGGGGGGCCGGTATCTGGGGGCCCCCTTATTAAAGGGGGCTCCCAGATTCCGATAAGCCTCCCGCCCGCATACCCCGACAACCAACGGCCAGGGTTGTCGGGAAGGGGCCCTGTCCTCATCAACATGGGGACAGGGTGCTCTGAGGTGGGGGGGCCGCAGTGCGCCCCCCTGCCCCAGAGCACCCAACCCCCCCATGTTGAGGGCATGCAGCCTGGTACGGCTCAGGAGGGGGGGGGGGCGCTCGCTCGTCCCCACTCCCTTCCTGGCTGGCCGGGGTAGCGTGCTTTGGATACGGGTCTGGTATGGATTGTAGGGGGACCCCCTACGCCGTTTTTTTCGGCGTAGGGGGGCTCTCCTTACAACCCATAACAGACCTAAGGGCCCGGTATGCTCCTGAGGGGGGGGACCCATGCCGGATTTTTATTTAAAATCCGGCGGGGACTTCCCCCTCAGGATTCATAACAAACGCCGCACACGTGTAGAATTGGCGGGAATCCAAGTCGGATCTCCCGTCGCTTCTATGACGGCTCTGTCTCCATCGCGGCAAGCCAGCTCGGCGCTGGCTCCCGCGATGGGGCTCGTAGGTGCTCAATCTCGCTGAGAAAGAGAGCGAGATTGACACAAAATCGGCTTCACCTACTGTAGCAGATGGTGAAAATTGAACAGGCGGTGTGCCGTTGCCTTTCTGCGCCATTTTCTTCTGTTCCTTGTTGCGCAAAGAATATGTAACCAGAGAGTGCTGATGCGCACGGCGGTTATACGCCTTCTTGCCCGACGGCATGCACAGGTGTGAACTGCAAGGATGTATGTGAAAGAAAAAGTCAATTAGGGTGCTTTTGCCTTACAGTATAAGTAAAATCCTCGCTTGATCGAATAGGTGTTTAATAACTGATGGTGAACTGCATCGCACCTTGCATACGTCCCCACTTATTCATGAGTGTATCTTTCAGTACATTATGGATCCATTATCTCGGGTAAAAGATTTGCTTTCATGCATTTGAGGGACTATTTGTAGAACAAAGCGGGGGTCCCGGGACACTGACAGTGGGGTGTAGCAATAAGGCTGCTCTTGAATGTGTCACAAACTGCAATCCAATATATAGCAGTGAGGGGGATCCTGGGTGAGAGATAGGTTTAAATGTTGGGTGAGATAAGTGACACTGTTGCTAGTGACACTGCTGCTAGCTATTTTGGCCAGGGAACTAATCAGTTCCTGCTACAGACTGGGTGAGGGTAGCAAGATGGCCTCTATGCTTAGTCCTGGGGGCAGTGGGTGTAGTAATATGGCCACTCCAATCGATAGGGGTATAGCAAGGCAGTCACTTTATATAGCAGCCCTGGGCACCCCCCTGCAAAACGGGGTATGTTGCTCTTGCTGTGGGGTTTGATTTGGGCACAGGGGGGACGGGGAGGCTGCTGATGTAATTGTGGAGCAGCAAGATGGCCGCCGAACCACGCCACCTACCTCCACCTCAGAGCGCCGTCATCCGCAGGGTCCCCGGATAGCACCAGCAATGTCCCGGACGTCAGAGGAGCTCCTTGGATGATGATCCCAGAGGGGGGGGGGTCGCCTCTCTTACCGCAAGACACGGCACGCTAGCTCCTAGGATTCCCAGGCCGGGAAGGCCTCAAGATGGCGGCGGGGCCTAAGTGAATGCAGCGGGATGGAACACAGACCAGGCGGCCGTTCACATTCCTGGGCGAAGGTAAGGGGAGCTCCAATGGACCCGGAGGGGGTTCGTCTAGCTCGTCCCGCAGCCGCAGGAGGCCGGCACAGCAAGTTCCCAGGCCCCGCAGGCCCCAAGATGGCGGCGGGGCCTCCGTGAACGTAGCCAGCCGCGGGATGGAACACAGACCGGGCGGCCGGCTACAGTCCTGGGTGAAGGTAAGGGGGCTCCGATGGACCCGGAGGGGGTTCGTTTAGCTCGTCCCACAGCTGCGGGAGGCCGGCACAGCCAGTTACCAGGTCCCGCAGGCCCCAAGATGGCGACGGGGCCCGGGATGGACTCCGGACCGAGCCGGGGACCCCGGAGCAAAAGGAGTGCAGGGATGCCTTCAGGGGTGGCCCAAAGGCCTTGATGGAGGACCGGATGGCCAAAATTTGAAGCGCTGGCAAAGGATGGCTGTGGATATCCTCCTGGTCTGCAGAGCCCTGCCAGAACACGTCTTCCTCGGCCTGTATCCGGACACGCCCCCGCAGATCTCTCTTTTTATCAAAGGTTGGCTTGCCTTCCACTTTAGCTTGGTCCAATCCTGCCAGGTGTCGCTTGCACCAATCCACTGCAGATTCAAACGCTGGTGGACGCTCCACATTAGCCGTCTGTGCACTCATTGCACCAGGGTTGCTAGGGACAACAGCAGCTCTCTTTTCCCTTGGAAAACTCTGTTCAGGCATGTATGGGGTTCGATCAGGCGGTAACAACCCCTCCAGCCTTAGAGCTCCATCTATCATCTCAGCCATCCTTGCTTCTTTTAGGCGTCTTGATCGACCCATACTCACAATCACTCCAAAAAAAATGTGCACAGTTCAGCAACAAATTAGAGCACTGTCTCTTTAAGACTAGTCACCTTTCTCTTGCAGGTTCTCCTCACCTGCACACACACAGATTATGCAGTTTCTGGCAATAGCTCACTGGTATTTGCAAGGATCTTCAGTCCATGCCCGCATTCTCCACCAATTGTAATGTTGGGGTTATTTAGCATCTGGGTAAAGCATACCAGTGAGCAAAGTCCACACCAGTTGTGCTTTTTAAGGGTTTGTTGACCCACTTTTATTAAATGAAAGAAAAACGTCCATCCAGAATTTCTCACGCAGGGGGTTTCAATTTGCTACAGCAATAAAGAAATGGTCAACCGAAAATGCCGAGCCACCTGGCTCTCTTCAGAAATACAGCCCCTTAGGCCTACACTTCAGCCCTAATTGGCCATGTACCAAAGTACCTGTACAAATCACTGTACCTTTCTCTGTGCTCTCAGCTTCTGTGCTGCTCAGCCCACAGCTTTGGGTCCTCTGTCTATACCATGCAGACATGCATGCTTCTCCCTTGCTTGCCTGGACTCCTCTGGAGGGTGGAGTCCAGAACACTGGTCCTGACTCTACTATAAGCCCAGGAACCACCTGTTCAATAAACCAGCTAGACTCCTGGCTGTTTCCAAAACCCGGTCCCAGGATTGGAGATTCCATCCCACCCATGTCACTATAGAATCTCCAGGCTCCAGGTCCCCAAGTGGATTTTATAAACTTTGGAGGAAACTGACCAAACAGATTCCTCCACATTAAATAACCCTGGAGCCCCTCAACCTGCCTGTTTGAGAATCCTGGGCGACCATTACCAGGACAGGGAACTGTACTATCACAATATATATATCAACTATACATTTTCTAGACATAAAAACACTATTTTCTTACACAGAGCCATTTCCTTAGCATCTGGATACACTACAACAAACTCGTTTCACCATCACAGTTTGATTGTCGCATGGGCGATGCAACTCAATAACTGTGAAGGTTTAATACACTAGGTTTTACACATAGTTACTTATTCAAACAAGGGGAATGACTTGCACATACAGATTTTACACTTTTTACGTTTATTTATCTATGTGTGTTTTTTGAATGTGAGTTTAATTTTGCATTTAGGTATCTTTATGCACACATGTGAAGACACTTTCCGATCGGCTTTGGGAGTTCCCTTCACTAATTGGGTCTCACTTGCGGATGATCAATGTCAATCACATGTCTTGGGTTAGAATCATATATATTTGAAGTGTGTTCTTTTTTATGCTAACCATGATTAAGCACTGATTTGGAGTGTGAAACGCGTAGGCTGTTATTCCCGTTCTCTGCTTGTTTTCCTTTTTTATATTAAAGACAACCTTATGTTTTTTTTTGGAGTGCGGCTGTCCATACCCTTTTTTCTTCTATCAATTGCTTTGTGCATTGCCGGCACCCTTGATCCCCTGAACTGTTGCTGATTGTTCAACATACCCACCTGGAGCGGTTACTTCCTTCCCTTGGAATAAAAAGAGGGTGCTGCAGATTTTTTTTTTTTTTAGACCCCGTAGTATTTGCACAAATGTTTATCGAACCAATATATTTGCAAAAAAAAAAAAAAAAAACACTAAAACCATTATTAGCAGATAAAAACAGCCAATTTTGCTAAATCCCTACTAAATATAAAAGCTTAACCTGTATGGAGTTAATAAATAGCAAACATGTTTACCCACAAAGGGATGCACAGGTGTTCCCCGTACAGGCAGTCTCATTTATGTCAATTGGGACAATTGCTGCACAGGCATAGCTGCTGTTTCCAATCTGACATCCGTGTGGGTGTGGGTACATGACCCTAAACGCAGACAGTGTGAGCTCAGGGACATGCATGCGGACATACATGGAGGTAAAATTGGGGGCCCCTTTCACACAAGCACACCGATCGGGTCTGCCTGTCCGTTTTTTCAGGCGGGCCCAATCGGACCACCCATTGTTCTCTATGGAGAGACTTATGTAAATGAGCATGTGTCCGTTTACACACGCCTGCATCTGATTCAGTTCACTAAAAACTGATGGATGGGAATTCCATTCCCCATTCACCTAGCAGATGGGATGGCATCCGATGGAAATGGACAGGCGGTATGTTTCCATTCGACTGTCCCATAGAGAATAGAGAGCAGTGTCCGCTCTACATTAGCAGAGCGGACACGGACCTGTCATTTGCCTGCTCATCGGGGATCAGCAGATAGATCCCACACTGAAAAAGCAGATCCGCCTGCTCAGAGTCTGCTCCATGTAAAAGGGGTCTTACCAGGAGTAAGGTCCATTAGGAACGCAGATCTCCTACAGGGCGCCGGACTCGTACGTATGAGTGTTTTTGTTTTTCAAGCCACAAGATCAGAGCTTGGCTCTAATTGGCTTGAAAAAGGTTGGGCTTGGGTGCACAGCATTGCACCCCGAACCCACCCACTTGCGAGTTGTGGCAAAAGCAAATTAATATTCGCTATCGTCTTCCAGCTTCTCCTCCTGGCCGATCAGGATGGATTGGGTTTGCCGGGAGGAGAAGCTGAGGTATCCGTGGAGGGGTGAGTGCTGAGGGGGGCGGGGGACCATCACTGTGTAGGGGTGAGTGCCGGCTGATCCTGGGGGGGGGGGGGGCTTACTATGTTTGTGTTTTTTTTTTTATGACTTTTTACAATTATTAGTCATTTCATATTTTTGGGGGGGGGGCATGTGTGTGTAAAATAAAATATATAATTGAAGTGACCAAAAGAAGGTCTGTAAGCTGTACTGAACTGGCCACCTGCAGGCACTTCTGTACGGACCAAGCAGTGAAAGGGTTAAACAAGACCTAAATGGGCCATTGACATTCATTACAGCTGAACTCAGGAAGAGGTAAGTAAAACCTTGGACAGAGGGTATACTTGGATTTTGCAAAAGCGTTCGATACAGTTCCCCACACACGGCTAACATGTAAGGTAAAGTCTACATTCTTGAAAATATCAGTTTGTATATGGATAGAAAACTGGCTAAAAGACAGAATTCAGAGAGTAGTGGTTAATGATTCTTACTCTGAATGGTCTAAGGTCATCAGTGGTGTACACCAAGGGTCAGTCCTGGGACCCTTACGTTTTAATATCTTTATAAATGATATTGAGGTCTGGGATCAAAAGTAAAATTTCTGTCTTTGCAGATGACACTAAGCTATGCAGTGGAATAATGTCCTTAAGGATGTTTCCAATTTACAAGCCGACCTCAATGCTCTGTCTAATTGGGGAACTATGTGGCAGATTAGGTGTAATGTTAAATGTAAAGTTATGCACTTGGGGGCTAATGCCGCGTACACACGGTTGGAATTTCTGACAAGAAAAAGTTCGATGTGAGCTTTTGGTCGGAAATTCCAACCGTGTGTAGGCTTTATCTGACTTTTTCTATCGGAATTTCCCACAACAAAAATTTGAGAGCAGGTTCTCAGTTTTTCAGATGGGAAAAGTTCTTGTCGGAAATTCTGATCGTCTGTATGTGTAATAACATCCGAGTATGAAAAGGGTTAAAGTCGTTTAGGACATTCCATACCCGAACACAAAAGGCAGCTACCGAATACTCCAACCAGCTGAAGAAACCCATACGAATTACCCCCCCCCCCCCCGCCAAGTACGAGACAAGGCTCTGTGTTGAGGGTCAAACAGGAATGAGATTATTATTGAAAGGAATACAAGTCTTATATACAGTAAAAAAGAGGGGAGGTGCATACTTCCTGCTCATATTACTCTGGAAATACACCTGTGACCAGAAACCTAACTAATATGAGCTCATTAACCACTTCCAGACCGCCGCATGTATATGTACGTCGGTAGAATGGCACGTACAGGCACATTGCCTAGACGTGCTACATGCGGCGGTCGGATTCCCGCGGGGAGCGATCCGGGACAACGGCGCGGCTATTAGTTTATAGCCGCCCCGTCGCGATCGCTCCCTGGAGCTGAAGAACGGGGAGAGCCGTATGTAAACACGGCTTCCCCGTGCTTCACTGTGGCGGCTGCATCGATCGAGTCATCCCTTTTATAGGGAGACTCGATCGATGACGTCAGTCCTACAGCCACACCCCCCTACAATTGTAAACACACACTAGGTGAACCCTAACTCCTACAGCGCCCCCTGTGGTTAACTCCCAAACTGCAACTGTCATTTTCACAATAAACAATGCAATTTAAATGCATTTTTTGCTGTGAAAATGACAATGGTCCCAAAAATGTGTCAAAATTGTCCGAAGTGTCCGCCATAATGTCGCAGTCACGAAAAAAATCACTGATCGCCGCCATTAGTAGTAAAAAATTAAAATAAAACTATCCCCTATTTTGTAAACGCTATACATTTTGTGAAAACCAATCGATAAACGCTTATTGCGATTTTTTTTACCAAAAATAGGTAGAAGAATACTTATCGGCCTAAACTGAGGAAAAAAAAATTTTTACATATGTTTTTGGGGGATATTTATTATAGCAAAAAGTAAAAAATATTGCATTTTTTTCAAAATTGTCGCTCTATTTTTGTTTATAGCGCAAAAAATAAAAACCACAGAGGTGATGAAATACCACCAAAAGAAAGCTCTATTTGTGGGGAAAAAAGGACGCCGATTTTGTTTGGGAGCCACGTCGCACGACCGCGCAATTGTCTGTTAAAGCGACGCAGTGCCGAATTGTAAAAACCCCTTTTCTTTAAGCGGCCTGGTCATTGTTATGATAAATCAGGATTTCACTACAGGTCAGACTTGTTGTCACCGAGCTTCACACAGAACTCCTTCATACAATTGCAGGGTTAATTAGCCCCGACAACAATGGTTGAAAGAGAAGCCACACTAGACTAATTTACATTATAACAGACAACAGACAGACAGGTGGCTGGAGTTGACATCAGCACCTTCTAACAGTATGGATCAGTCAGTCTTTCTAATATGGCATATACAGGGTTCCCAGAGTCTGTGTATTTTGGGGGAACATGGACTTGAATCCAAAAGTAATATTACTTTAAGGTCCCCAGGCATACACTTCGCAAAGAGTATTGTTCCCTTAAAATCAATGGCCCATAATTGGAAGGCAAGAAGCTAGCATTCAGTCCTCTCCAAAAGCCTCTGTCCTGGCTAGGTCTGTCACACATCTTCAATTTCGGCAGGAGACTAAACACAGACGAAGACCCCAGACAGGTTGACTCTGAAGTTAGTCCAATGTTCCAGTCCCCCAATGCTATCCACACAGTACCCCAAATAAATTGTCCCAAACAGAGCATTACTCACCCAGCCAACCTCTGCCTCTCTCAGAGAACATATCCGCCGCTGGGGAGAGGCCTGGACTGGCCCTTCTCCCTGGAGTCCTTTCAGCCTCTGGAGAGAAGACAGGGTGACTGGGCTCACTCTGTCATGCTGTTGGGGATCTGGCTGACTGCCCAGATTCCCTGGGGTATACAGATGGGGACTGAAGCCCCATCCACCTTTACAGGAAATGTGTTCTCTGTTAGTTGAGGGTAGAGAACAGCAGCACTCTGCCCTGTTGCCAGCCCTTCTGCTGGAAACCCCACACCATCTGCTCCCGCTAACTGTTGGAGAGGGAGGCTGACTGCCCCGGCTCCCTGGAACTCTGTAGTTGTTGCCGGTGCTGGGCAGAGGTTGGTAGGACTCTGACCGGTTGTCAGCGCTTCAGCTGGGTTGGTGTCATCATTCTGGGTCACCGTCTGCTGTTGGAACTCCCTTTCACTGGTATTGTCTCCCAGGTGCATGCACCCTTGTTGGGGAGGGAAAATAGTTGCTTCTCTTCCCTGCATCTCTGAAATCCACTGGGAGAGAGGAACCATCACCTTCCCACCTCGGGCCTCAGAAACTGCCACGGGTGTAGAGCAGGGTCTGCAGTACTCTGTCCTGCTGCCAGTACTTGAGCAGGTGATGCATAATCTATAACATCCTCTGAACAGTCCATTAAGTCCATACATTTTGTAATCTGTTGCTGAAGAGGTGGGCCGACTGTCCCAGTTCCCTGGAACTCCACAGTTGTGGCCATTTCTGGGCAGAGTTTGGTAGCACTCTGCCCTGTTGCCAGCACTTCTGCTGGGGACTCCACATCATCTACTTCGGCTTTGGGGATGGCAATCTCCAGATTTTCCACTGTCAATTCTTCAGCCAGGATTTCAGAGTTGTCAACTGGTATTCTCGATAGTCCCAGACAAAGGGAGCCCCACCCTGCTGCTAAATAGAGTCTAGCAGCTGTCTGTAAGCGATCTCCAGCGATCTCCCTGGACAGCCTCCAATACAACAATCCCAGGCCATCATAGTCAAAGCCTTCCATGGGGCTTTCATCCGCTGCCCACGGGCACGCTTGGGCTACATACCACTGCCAATTCTTCAGCCAGGATTTCAGAGTTGTCAACTGGTATTCTCGATAAGTCCCAGACAAAGGGAGCCCCACCCTTCTGCTGAGTAGAGTCTAGCAGCTGTGTGTAAGCGATCTCCAGCACACATTCCTGAATGACCAGAAACTCCAAATCTTCCTGTGCCCAGCGCCCTTCTGAGACATTCAGTCTTCGCTCTCTGTGCTCCATTATTGCCTCCAAACGCCACTCCCAAAGTCAGGGTCCCTGGACAGCCTCCAATACAACAATCCCAGGCCATCATAGTTAAAGCCTTCCATGGGGCTTTCATCCACTGACCACGGGCACGCTTGGGCTACATACCACTGGAGGGCTCTGTAGCTCTCGTCCAACTGCATCTCTGCCCAGTCTGCTTAACTCAGCTGTCCACTCCTGCTTCGTTTGTGCCCCCAATAACAGCACTCGTACTTCATACTGCGACCAATACCTTACGTGGATGGAGGGGGAAGAACTTTTCCCTGGTGTTGCTGCTCAAGAGCTATCGCTTTCTTCCAGAGTTTGCAGTGGATAGAATCAGACCATCCCAGCCGGACCTCCTCTGAAACTAGTCCTCTATGCTGTATCTGCATCTCTTGCAACCTCCTTCTGAATTCCTCTTCCATGGTGGCTGGTATCTGTTCTCTCAGTTGGTGCTGCTGTGACTTCTGCTGCTGCAGCACCTCTTTGCTGTAGCCAATTTGCCTCCACAGCTACTATAATTCGGTCTATGATCTTCGCTGTAGGGCTAGGACCATAATGTGCCAGCCCAATCAAAACTTGTCTCTTCGGATGTCCTGTCTGTTACACTGGGCCTTTCAGTTATGTTGGGTCTTTCGGGCTCTATCCATTTCGGCCCCGGTTCTCCAGTAAGTCCTTGAGGGAAGAGAGCCGTTCATACTGTGCTTCCATTGACCTGTGTCCTCTTGTAGCTGTCCTTCTGGCCTGTGGGAATCATCCTGCTGCTGCTTGCCACCAATTGTAACGACACCCGAGTATGAAAAGGGTTACAGTCGTTTAGGACATTCCATACCCGAACACAAAGGCAACTACCAAACACTCCAACCAGCTAAGGGAAACCCATACGAATAACCCCCCCCCCCCCCAAGTACGAGACAAGGCTCTGTGTTAAGGGTCAAACAGGAATGAGATTTTATTGAAAGGAATACAAATCTTATATACAGTAAACAGAGGGAGGTGCATACCCCCTGCTCATATTACTCTTGAAATACACCTGTGACCAGAAACCTAATTAACATGAGCTCATTAACAAATCCCTTTAAGCAGCCTGGTCACTTATGATAAATCAGGATTTCAATACAGGTCAGACTTGTTGTCACCGAGTTTCACACAGAAGATGATACATTATCATACATAAGCACAGAACTCCTTCATACAATTGCAGGGTTAATTAGCCCCGACAACAATGGTTGAAAGAGAAGCCACGCTAGACTCATTTACATTATAACAGACAACAGACAGGTGGCTGGAGTTGACATCAGCACCTCCTAACAGTATGAATCAGTGAGGCCCCGTACACGGCCGAGGAACTCGACGTGCCAAGCACGTCGAGTTCCTCGTCGAGTTCTGGGATGAAGCCGCCGAGGAGCTCGGCGGGCCGCCTTCTCCCATAGAACAACGAGAAAATAGAGAACATGTTCTCTATTTTCTCGTCGAGCTCCTCGGCGGCTCCATCGAGCCTAAACTGTACAGACAACAGAGTTTCTCGGCAGAATCCGGGTTTTGACCGAGTTTCTCGGTGAATTCTGCCGAGAAACTCTGTCGTGTGTACGGGGCCTCAGTCTTTCCAAAATGGCATATACAGGGTTCCCAGAGTTTGTGTGTTTTGGGGGGACATGGACTTTGTAACAGGAGTGACTTTTGGGCACAGATTGAGCCAGGAGATGGGGTGGCAAGTGAATCATAATTCATGTATTACATGAGATGGGACATTAATAATAATTCATGTTTGCAGGATGTCTTGAGATATCACAAGTAGAGTTGAGCGGACACTTGGATGTTCGGGCCCGAACCCGAACTTTAAAAAAAAAGTTTGGGTTCGGGAACCCGAACCCCATTGTAGTCAATGGGACACGGACTTTTAAATAAAAAAATGCGCGGAGGTTCCTGCAAATTCAATAACCAGACCCTTTAGGTCTGGTATGGATATTAAGGGGAACCCCGCCGTCAATTTAAAAAAAAATGACGTGCGGTTCCCCCTAAATATCCATAACCAGACCCTTCAGGTCTGGTATGGATATCAAGGGGAACCCCGCCGCCAATTTAAAACAAAAATGACGTACGGTTCCCCCTAAATATCCATAACCAGACCCGTTATCCGAGCACGTTGACCTGGCCGGCCGCAGAAAAGAGGGGGGACAGAGTGCGGCCCCCCCTCTCTCCTGAACCGCACCAGGCCACATGCCCTCAACATGGGGAGATGTCCCCATGTTGATGGGGACAAGGGTCTCATCCCCACAACCCTTGCCCGGTGGTTGTGGGGGTATGCGGGCGGGAGGCTTATCAGAATCTGGAAGACCCCTTTAACAAAGGGGACCCCCAGATCCTGATCCCCCCCTGTGTGAAATGGTAATGGGGTACACTGTACCCCTACCATTTCACGAAGGAAGTGAAAATAGTTGTCTGAAAAAAAACCACACACACCGTTGAACAAAATACTTTATTAATTAAACCAAATAAAATGAAAATAGATGATCCATGCTGCTCCCTGATCCATCGTTGTCTTGTATCCCGCGGCGGATTAGTTCTCCAGCGACGGTGTACGGGTGTTCTCGCCCACGATTGGTCCAGCGATGAGAAAGTCCGTCCATTCAGAGCACAGCTCCGCGAATGACGCGCCGGAGCTTGACGTTTCTTTTATAGGGGAGGCGGGCCACGTGTCACGTGACCCCGTCCCCCTCTGACGCACACTGTGCTACGTCACTGGGACAGCCCTATTCCTTAGCAAGGAATAGGGCTTTCTCAGTGACGTAGCACAGTGTACGTCAGAGGGGGGCGGGGTCACGTGACGCACACTGTGCTACGTCACTGGGACAGCCCTATTCCTTAGCAAGGAATAGGGCTTTCCCAGTGACATAGCACAGTGTGCGTCAGAGGGGGACGGGGTCACGTGACGCACACTGTGCTACGTCACTGGGACAGCCCCAGTGGGGACACATTCTGTTGAAAGGTGTTAATTGCATCTACTCCTAGACATTTCATTGTCCATTGTGTAAAGGTGTGACTACCTGTCTGTCGGAGACAGAACGTCTGTCTAACGATGTGGATTTGAAGGGAACTCATTGTGTGATGATATTTTGTGTGAATTCTATTGATAAAAGTATGTGATTGAAGCCCCATGGTGTGAAGGGGGGTGGAGATTTCAGTGTCCCTTTGATTACGGTCACCTGCTTGTAACTGCATAAAAAGCTGAGAAGAAACCATTAAAGCATTCTTGCATTTGAAACCAGAAAGCACAGAGCTGTGTCTCGTCTGATTCTGGGAATGGGATGGATCGGGTCCTGTTGGTTGGAGTGTCGATAAGCTGTCATGGATGGGATGGAAGGTTGTAAACGGTGTTGACCGTTACAATTGGTGGCTAGCAGCGGGATAATTCCATCGCTTAAAGGACAGCTACAAGGACTACTGGAGAACCGTGGCAGACCAGCCAGCAACCATAAGAAGATGGACGTGATCACAGAACTTGTCCAAATGGATGGAGTGGAAAGACCCAACTTAACGGAAAGGCCCAGCGTAACAGACAGGACCCCGGAGGAGGCAAGCTTTGATCGGGCTCTCAAACTAAGATTGGCACACTATGGTCCTAACCCTCCACCGGAGATCATAGACCGAGTTATAGCTGCTGTGGACGCAAATTGTCTACGGCAAAGACGTTCTGTAGCAGCAGAAGTCACAGCAGCACCAACTAAAAGGAGAAAGATACATTTTGCTGCTTTTAAGAACTTCATTGAAACTAAAGGGGAGATTGATGGGTACCTTGCTGATTTTGAACGGCAATGTGCCCCACACCGGGTGCCCACAGAGGAATGGGTTACCATTTTGTCTGGGAAATTGTCCGGCCGGGCCAGTGAAGCGTTCAGGGCCATCCCAGACAAGGATATTATGAACTATGGACTGGTAAAAGAAGCACTTTTGGCCAGGTATGCCATCACACCGGAGGCATACCGGAGGCGGTTCCGAGAGACGAGCAAGCAGACTGGAGACTCATATACCAAGTGGGCATGCCGCCTACACCGCACAGCATCCCACTGGGTCGATGGATGCCAAGCAGAATCCGGGGAAGAGGTGCTGCCCGCAAACTGGACAACTCTGTGGTCAAGACCACAGCTCGGGTGGATTATCGATCAGTGGCACCCCCGCCGGCTATTGCCTACAAACCCCAGTTGGACCGTCCTACAGCACCACCTCCAGCGGCAACTTATCCTCAGAAGCCTAGGTTCAACTCCAAGGACTACTCACAGCCCATCAGGTGTTTTGGGTGTAAACAGCTAGGACACAGAAAGCTAGACTGTCCATTGAATCCACCCAGGCAGTCACAGTCATGGAGACAGCCAGAAAGGAGGAACCCCCACACATCCATGCCTGCGGACCACTACGTTGAGGAGGAAGAACATTGGGGCGTTCTGCACGAGGCAGATCCGATACAAGCAGCTAACCAGGACAACAGGCAGCAACACAGGCAGACTGTCTGGGTCAATGGAAAGGTAGTCAATGGGCTACGTGATACTGGGGCCACGATGACCCTGCTACAGAAGAAACTCATCCCAGAGAGCCAGCACACCGGAGACACCGTAGCCGTAAGAGTAGCGGGAGGCACCGTCTTCCGGCTACCCGTAGCCCGGGTTCACCTGGATTGGGGGGTTGGTTCGGGACATGTGAATGTGGGGGTGATGAAGGATTTGCCAGCAGATGTACTACTGGGGAATGATTTGGCCCCCCTTGTTTCTGCGTACGCCCCGATGTGTCCCGCTGAAGCCCACACAGTGACTACCTGTGCCCCAACCCGCGTTGCTGGAACCAACTCGCTTGCTGCTGAGACCCGGGTAAGACTACCTTCCCCGACATGTACTGTAGATCCGACACAATATCACAGTCTAAAATGGGAATGTGACAAGTTGGCCAGTGAGAAATCAGAGATGCAACGACACTACGTCATGTATTATGAGATGTCCCGTGGCTTGAACATTGAAATGTACAAACAGGCTGAAATTGTCAAAAGATTAAGGTGGTGCCTTATCTGTCCCAAGAGCATCAGCAACAGGTTTTGGGAGCCATTGAGAGAGCAAAGCAAGTGACTGTCCCAGAACTGAATTCCATTATTCACCTTCCCAATCAGCTACCGACCTGGTAAGCCAAATGGTTATCCCGGCAAACAGACGTCATCCCGGCCTCCTAGTTCTGGACATCCCCAAGTTGACCCGAAAAGGATCAAGCCGGGTCTGCCGGACTGTTCCACAAGGAGGGAGCCATGTAACAGGAGTGACTTTTGGGCACAGATTGAGCCAGGAGATGGGGTGGCAATTGAATCATAATTCATGTATTACATGAGATGGGACATTAATAATAATTCATGTTTGCAGGATGTCTTGAGATATCACAAGTTGTTGGCTTATTCAATGTGGGGACACATTCTGTTGAAAGGTGTTAATTGCATCTACTCCTAGACATTTCATTGTCCATTGTGTAAAGGTGTTACTACCTGTCTGTCGGAGACAGAACGTCTGTCTAACGATGTGGATTTGAAGGGAACTCATTGTGTGATGATATTTTGTGTGAATTCTATTGATAAAAGTATGTGATTGAAGCCCCATGGTGTGAAGGGGGGTGGAGATTTCAGTGTCCCTTTGATTACGGTCACCTGCTTGTAACTGCATAAAAAGCTGAGAAGAAACCATTAAAGCATTCTTGCATTTGAAACCAGAAAGCACAGAGCTGTGTCTCGTCTGATTCTGGGAATGGGATGGATCGGGTCCTGTTGGTTGGAGTGTCGATAAGCTGCCTTGGATGGGATGGAAGGTCGTAAACGATGTTGACCGTTACAGACTTGAATCCAAAAATAACATTACTTCAAGGTCCCCAGGCATACACCTCACAAAGAGTATTGTTCCCTTAAAATCCATGGCCCATAATCTGAAGGCAAGAAGCTAGCATTCAGTCCTCTCCAAAAGCCTCTGTCCTGGCTAGGTCTGTCACACTATGCAATTCCGATGCACAAAAAAAACGAATGCTCAGAATCAAGTCGACGCATGCTCGAAAGCATTGAACTTAATTTTTCTTGTCTCGTCATAGTGTTGTACGTCACCTCATTCTTGACGGTCGGAATTTTGTGTGACCATGTGTATGCAACACAAGTTTGAGCCAACATTCTGTCGTAAAAAATAGGATTTTTTGTACTCACTGTAAAATCCTTTTCTCTGAGTCCATGGATGGACACAGCTCCTTAAATCTTGACAAGTGGTTATGTTCCCTGTTTACAGGAGAGGACTAGGCAGAAACATGTAGTTAGATAATTAAATACATGTTACATTAACAGAGTTGAACAGCCCCGCCCAGGGGGTGGTCCCTCCAGACATAACCCTCCTCACTGCAGCATGCAGCCTCAGATCGTAACAAGCAGTACAAACCTAAAAAGGAGAGGTGGGTGCTGTGTCCGTCCATGGACTTAGAGAAAAGGATTTTACGGTGAGTACAAAAAATTCTATTTTCTCTTATCGTCCATGGACGGACACAGCTCCTTAAATCTTGACAAGTGGGACGTCCCCAAGCAGTGTCAAAAACGAGGGGTGGGAAATATATCAGTAAATCCAATTTTAACTTCACCCCAAAACAAGCAGAGCTCCTCAACGGAGGAGGTGCAACTTGAAACAGCCGCCTGCAAAAACTAGCGGCCGGAAAAAAGCATCAGAAGATGCACTCACAGCAACCATGTAAATTCTGAAAAAAGCGTGAACGGACGAGCAAGTAGCCACCTAGCACACCTGTGAGACCGACGCATGATGTCGGTCTCACACAACCTCTCTGAGGTTTCCAAAAGGAAGGTTCCTGAAGAACCGAGAGCACCAGAGTCAAAACTCATGGGGGAAGAGATGGGCCAAGAGGGGAAAGTATATGACAAACCCCCTGCACACAAAAAGGGACCTACCAGGGAACGGGCCGCAAAAAGGCCACTAAAGGAACACAGCCAAGGCTGAAATCTACCCCCAAATGGTGCTTGACTAATGTATAACAGATGGACTTATTCTATTAACCAAATACCACACCCCCATTAACCTTACTATAGTAAATGAGACCACACCAGTGTTGGAGTTAAAACAAGGCCGTAGCAGCCTAATTTATTAAACATATATATATATAACAATATATATAAATAACATAATACTATAAAATACCATAATAACATAAACTCTGTTAACACAAACCATAATTTAACTAGTGTTGGTCTCGGCAGGCACTCAGTACCCCTATTAGGTAAAAACCATAATGCACTGCGGTACCTAACAGTGTATAGATAGGCCTGCTGCCGACAAACTGGCCCAGAGACAGCCACTGACCACAGTGCCCCATTACCACTTCCCAGCTAACCTCCGTTAGCTGGAAACCATTATCGGGACCCATAGCAACGATGGGTCCCCAAGACTCCTCCTTCTACCATATATTCTCTCTCCTGCCAAGACCAACACCCGCCACTGCCACGACATCCAATGAATCCGATCTCCTGTTAAAACAAAGCAAAAAGAAAAACACAAAGCAAAACGCCATAGGAAAACAAAGACCCCTCAAACCATAAAATTAGGGAGGGTGGGTGGGAACTTTCCCCCGCACCGTGCTTGCCTCTGATGTGATGGGCCAACCTTTATGTGCCTCTCAACCCCTCCCCTAGGCAACTCCCACATGAAACTCCTAACAACTTTACTTCCCTTGTTAACCCTGTCATGTCCGCTCTGCGCATATGCCATTGCATTCTATTGCTCCGGGCTTCTCTTGACTAATGTATAACAGATGGACTTGTTCTATTATCCAAATACCACACCCCCATTAACCTTACTATAGTAACTGAGACCACACCAGTGTTGGAGTTAAAACAAGGCCGTAGCAGCCTAATTTATTAAATATATATATATATATATATATATATATATATATATATATATATATATATATATATATATATATATATATATATATATATATATACAGGTGGTTCTCAAAAAATTTGCATATTGTGATAAAGTTCATTATTTTCTGTAATGTACTGATAAACATTAGACTTTCATATATTTTAGATTCATTACACACAACTGAAGTAGTTCAAGCCTTTTTATTGTTTTAATATTGATGATTTTGGCATAAAGCTCATGAAAACCCCAAATTCCTATCTCAAAAAATTAGCATATCATGAAAAGGTTCTCTAAACGAGCTCTTAACCTAATCATCTGAATAAACTAATTAACTCTAAACACCTGCAAAAGATTCCTGAGGCTTTTAAAAACTCCCAGCCTGGTTCATTACTCCAAACCGCAATCATGGGTAAGACTGCCGACCTGACTGCTGTCCAGAAGGCCATCATTGACACCCTCAAGCAAGAGGGTAAGACACAGAAAGAAATTTCTGAACGAATAGGCTGTTTCCAGAGTGCTGTATCAAGGCAACTCAGTGGGAAGTCTGTGGGAAGGAAAAAGTGTGGCAGAAAACGCTGCACAACGAGAAGAGGTAACCGGACCCTGAGGAAGATTGTGGAGAAGGACCGATTCCAGACCTTGGGGGACCTGCGGAAGCAGTGGACTGAGTCTGGAGTAGAAACATCCAGAGCCACCGTGTACAGGCGTGTGCAGGAAATGGGCTACAGGTGCCGCATTCCCCATGTCAAGCCACTTTTGAACCAGAAACAGCGGCAGAAGCGCCTGAACTGGGCTACAGAGAAGCAACACTGGACTGTTGCTCAGTGGTCCAAAGTACTTTTTCGGATGAAAGCAAATTTTGCATGTCATTCGGTAATCAAGGTGTCAGAGTCTGGAGGAAGACTGGGGAGAGGGAAATGCCAAAATGCCTGAAGTCCAGTGTAAAGTACCCACAGTCAGTGATGGTCTGGGGTGCCATGTCAGCTGCTGGTGTTGGTCCACTGTGTTTTATCAAGAGCAGGGTGAATGCAGCTAGCTATCAGGAGATTTTGGAGCACTTCATGCTTCCATCTGCTGAAAAGCTTTATGGAGATGAAGATTTCATTTTTCAGCACGACCTGGCACCTGCTCACAGTGCCAAAACCACTGGTAAATGGTTTACTGACCATGGTATTACTGTGCTCAATTGGCCTGCCAACTCTCCTGACCTGAACCCCATAGAGAATCTGTGGGATATTGGGAAGAGAAAGCTGAGAGACGCAAGACCCAACACTCTGGATGAGCTTGAGGCCGCTACCGAAGCATCCTGGGCCTCCATAACACCTCAGCAGTGCCACAGGCTGATTGCCTCCATGCCACACCGCATTGAAGCAGTCATTTCTGCAAAAGGATTCCCGACCAAGTATTGAGTGCATAACTGAACATAATTATTTGAAGGTTGACTTTTTTTTTATTAAAAACACTTTTCTTTTTTTTGAAATATGCTAATTTTTTGAGATAGGAATTTTGGGTTTTCATGAGCTTTATGCCAAAATCATCAATATTAAAACAATAAAAAGGCTTGAACTACTTCAGTTGTGTGTAATGAATCTAAAATATATGAAAGTCTAATGTTTATCAGTACATTACATAAAATAATGAACTTTATCACAATATGCTAATTTTTTGAGAACCACCTGTATATATAAATAACATAATACTATAAAATACCATAATAACATAAACTCTGTTAACACAAACCATAAAAGGCAGGCTCCATAGTGCAGTAAATCAATGGTAATTTAATAAAAATTATAATAACACTCACAGTTAATACGGCTGTGAACAGCATGCAGATACTCCACAGTGATATTTACAAATGATCAGCAGATCTCCGCTCTCGGCCGAGGTATCTATGATTAAGTAGCGTTGTTCTGCTACGCAACGCGTCAGGTGAAGGAGGAGTGTCGTTGGTGACGTCATCTCCGCTCGCGGCCGAGAGCGGAGATCTGCTGATCATTTGTAAATATCACTGTGGAGTATCTGCATGCTGTTCACAGCCGTATTAACTGTGAGTGTTATTATAATTTTTATTAAATTACCATTGATTTACTGCACTATGGAGCCTGCCTTTTGCTTCTCTTG
Organism: Rana temporaria; assembly: GCF_905171775.1. Classification (NCBI taxonomy): domain Eukaryota; kingdom Metazoa; phylum Chordata; class Amphibia; order Anura; family Ranidae; genus Rana; species Rana temporaria. The sequence goes on along the minus strand of NC_053489.1, from coordinate 383,333,520 downwards.
AGAGTATCTGGAGGAATTTGGAGGTGGAGGATTGGAGTTATCTGAACCTTCCTGTATGCAGAGTGTGTACTGCTGGGTTTCATCCCCTATCCAACAGGCTTGTATTGATCGCAATTGAGGTGAGAGGCTAGCATTTTCTATCCTATTTGCACAGTCACCGTGGAGGATCGTGTGGTGGATTGGAGTATTGGTTTGAACAACTTTTTCACCGCTGGGAAATCTTTGAAATTTATGCACTTTGAATATTTCTATATTCTTTTTCACTTTATTTAAATTTTTTATTTATTTGCACGTTTGGAACACAACGTTTGAACATTTTTTTGTATGAAATTTTGGAAGTCAACTTGAACACTATATCAACTGGATTATTTTTAACATATTTATGATATTTTTCTATATATATATCTTTATTTATATATTTTTCATGAAATCTATTTATAACAATATTTATTCACTTTGCACTTTTTATCTTTGTGCACACTGACTTATTTGCTATATTAATTGATATACAAAGTACTTCCTATTTGGGATTGTATATTCACGTCAACACTTGAGCACTTTATTTTGGTGGTATCACTGGAAGTTTTTGTTTACATTTTATTTGTACATTCACTTCAATCAATGACTTCCATAGTATCATTGTAAATCTACTTTATCTATTATATCCACTACTCCTACCCTTCACACCTGAATTATTGATGTCATGAAGGGTCTTCAAGGAAACTAGGAGTGGAACACATATTGATTGAACATTATTGATCAATACTTATACGTTTTTATACGTTGGTATGTGTGTAATATATTTTATCCTATTATAGTATCCCTTTGGCAAGCGCCATTACACTCCCTGTTTTACACAACCTCTTGGATTCCCACTGCCCAATCCGTTTTACCGCCTCCCCATCCATGCCAGCCCTGGCTGCTTCCGTCGCAGCCCCTATCCGGAAAGAGTGAGAGGAAAATTCTTTATCGTTCAAACCCAGACCCCCAAACATTTTCTAAAAAATTGCCACAAACTGGAAACGTGACAGGGGGGACCCATCCAAATGGATCAAAAAGTACCCCGCCGTCTGAGGGCATAAAGCCCTTACTGCCCCTGCCGGGCACAAACTGGAACCGGCAAATGCAAACACCCGAACGGACCTACCCTTTCCCGCTTGATCCGTCTTGGACCTGTGCCAAAACAACTGCAAATCCCCATCACCGCACACAACCTCCTGACACCCAATGCTCCCTTGAATCTTCTTAGAAGGACTGACCAACTCCCCTACCCGAAAAGCCCCAAAAAATGCCAACAAAAAGGCCGCCTTAAACAAGGCAACCTCATAAGCCGACGAGCACACCCTCGGCAGCTGTTCCACAATGCCACCCAGAACCTCGAATGTAACAGGTCTCCTGGTATCCCTCCGTACCACAGCCTTTCTGTATCCCTTCATCGCCTGGCGCACCCAGAAGTCCTTCGTAAAGTCAGTCTGCCCCTGTAATTTAAACCAAAAGGCCAAACCAGCCAACGTCTTATTCACACCCGATGCAGACACCCCCTCCTCAAGCAACCTAGCCACATAACATAACACCAGCCACCGCACCTGATCCCCAACCGGGTCCTCACCAGTCTCCCTTACAAAGTCCAACCAAGTTCACCATACCTTTGTGTAAGACGACCAAGTGGCCGTGCTCACCGACTTCTGGATCCAGCCCGCTACGCAGTCAATGCTACCTCCCACAGCCATTCGGGACACGGGACCCCCTGCTGCTCTGCTGTTGGTGCCAGCTCCCGGAACCTGTCCCACTGGAAGCGAGACAAGGCTTCAGCAATGACATTCTCAACCCCCGGGATGTGTACCGCATACAGGAAAATATTAAGTTGCAAACTTCGCAAAACCAAATGCTGTAAAAGTTTTATGACCGGCGGAGAAGACGCCGAGAATTTGTCAATGACCTAGACCACGCCCATGTTGTCACCATGGTACCGAACTTTCAGATCCCTGAAAGACGTCCCCCACAACTCTACCGCCAGAACCACCGGGAAAAGCTCCAGCAGAACCAGATTCTTGGTAAAACCAGCCTCAACCCAGGACCTCGGCCATGGACCCGCACTCCATCGACCCTAAAAGAAAGCTCCAAAGCCGAAGGATGCCGCGGCATCCGTAAACAATTCTAGGTCAAAATTGCTCACCGGACCCGCCTTCCACAATGCCCGACCATTAAAGGATAACAAAAAGGTATGCCATACCCTCAGGTCCTCCCTGTGTTCTTTCGCCAGGCTCGCAAAATGCGTCGGTGACCTAACGCCAGCTGTACTGGCCGCAAGCCTGCGACTGAAAATCTGCTCCATGGGTAAAATGCGACATGCAAAATTCAGCTTTCCCAGTAATGACTGTAACACTCGCAGCTGAACCTTGCGCAATCCCATCAGCTCTGCCACCCCCTATTTTAGGTCCACCAGTTTGTCTTCCGGTAACCTGCACTCCGTAGCCTCGGAGTCCAGTACAATGCCCAAAAACTTGATGACCGTACAAGGTCCCTCAGTCTTTTCAGGAGCCAACGGAATGCCAAACCTCTCTGTGATGTGTTCCAACGTAGCTAAGAGCACCCCACAGATTCTGGAAGAAGCTGGACCGATGCACAGGAAATCATCCAGGTAGTGAATCACAGAATTCACCCCGGAATCATCCCGCACCACCCATTCCACGAATGAGCTAAAGAGCTCAAATAAGGCACAGGATACTGAGCAACCCATTGGCAGACATTTGTTAACGTAGAACTCCCCATTCCAACAACACCCCAGCAACCGGAAGCTGTCCAGGTGCACAGGTAGCAGCCGAAACGCAGATTCCACGTCCACCTTTGCCATCAACGCCCCGTGCCCATAGCGCCGAACCCATCCCACCGCTGCGTCAAGTCACCGAACACACCCCTTGATCAATCGCGTCATTGACCGACCCGCCCTTAGGAAAGGACAGGTGGTGAATGAGCCTAAACTTATTGGACTCCTTCTTGGGCACTACCCCCAACGGGGATACGACCAAGTCCGAAAGTGGCACTGCTGGGAAAGGACCCCCATGCGACCCAAAGCAACCTCCTTCTGCAGCTTCTCAGAAACTACCCCAGGATGCTGCAGGGCAGACCGCAGGTTACGGGCCAATGGGGGAACCACCTTCAAATTACATGGGATCCTGAAACCTACCGTGAAACCCTCCTCCAGCACTCGGGCAGCCGCCCTGTCCGGATACCTACCTAGGAACGGCAGCATCCTTTCCACCCTCACCGGCGTCTTCCCTCTTGTTACCAGAGTTGCCGGTCTTTCCCTTTCCTTGTTTGAAACACCTGGACCCCGGGTGGGAACTCCCACACCCTGAACTCATGATTGTATCGGCAGGAACTGCCAAATTTGCATGAACCCGAGTTGTATTGCCAGCACACCCCCTTTTTGTTTCCGGCCGACTGACCCTGGGCCGAAGGTCCACCGCCCCCCCCCCCCCCCCCCCTGAAAAAACTGATTCTGACCCCGCGGAGCCGTCATCAACCGCATCCACACCGTAATGTCCTTATGGTCCCAGCGCAGGTCAGGCCGTACGGCCCTATGCTGCCGGAACTGTTCGTCATAACGGAGCCACCCTGTGCCCCCATACACCCTATAAGCTTCAGCGATCGAGCTCTGATAGCAGAAAAGCGCAGAGCAACACTCCGGGTGCTTTTCCCCAATCACGCTGGCCATGATCCCAAAAGCCTGCAGCCAATTAGTAAATGTCCTAGGGATGAGCCTATACCTCTGTTTCTTCTCATCATCCTTTTTGGAATCATCGGGTTTAACCCTATCCAAATTAAACTGTTCCAGGGGCAGCAAAGAAAAGATGTCAACGTACTCACCTTTCCACAGCTTCTCTGGCACCTCAGGTTTAAAATGTGACCCTAAAGGTCCCTCATAGCAAAGATACACCTCGCACTTTGCCGCATCAGCCAGCCTGATGATGTCCTGCCTACCAGCTGACTCCCCCCGTACTCACCTTATCAGACCCCTGCTGCACTACCGGCGCAGGGGAATCCACTACCGGAACAACCACGTAAGCCGCCACAGACCCTGAGGGGGCCCCCCCGTTGCAGTAGCACCCAGCCCGGCTGGCGAGACCCAGGCAGCTGCCGGACCCGCCAGCGACCTCTCGGCCGTCTCAAAATTCTGCACCAACACCTTGATACCCTCCAAAAATGCCAACATACCTACGTTACCCCCAGTAGCCCCCCGACCACCGGAGCCATAACCCCCGCCTGGCTACCCTTCCCCGCACTGCCAGACACACCACCCACAGATAACGGTAAAATGGACTTACCAGACTGCGCAGGCGCTGACCCGCCAGCCGACCGTCTGCTCTCCACCGCAGCCACCCTCCTGGGTGGGGGCTCCTCATCCTCCGCCGACTCTGCCAGCTCGCCGACCGACAGTGGACCATCCGACTGCTCCTCATCTGAACCAGGCTTGCCGGCCATAACAGCCGCAGCTGCCGCAGGATCCGCTGAAATCCAGTCCCTCCTCCGCGTCGCATAGCCATCCACCGACTTCCGGACAGCCTTCCCAGGGCCAGTGTGTGGGGCCTCAGCCCTGCCGGCCTCCGCTCCTCCCGATCGATCGTCTCCTCTTCCGCGCCCTGCGGCGGTACCAGAAGGCCTGGGGACCCTTGCTTCCACTCTCCCCGGATTGGCCTGGATCCCCGTGACGCCGATGCGGGGGCGGGGCCAGCGCTCCCGCGCTCACTTGTCCTGCTAGGCCGCAACACCGCTCCCGAGCCCCCCCCTCGCTCCATCGCAGGCCTGCTGGTCTGGCCAGGGATCCGTACAGGACTCCCCACTGCTCTACCAGCCGATCGATTCGCCGGGGGACCCGCTTGAACCCCCGAACCACCCCTCCCCTGCCGCGTGGAGGCCCCAAAACGATCCGGCAAAAAACGCTCAGGAGGCCTAGACCTCCTGCCACCCGTGAGCGCCACCGCCGGGCTCTCCCCCATCGGTTGCTGCAGTACAGGCCCCAAGACCTCCTGCAGCCAGTCCTGTCCCCTCGTCTCTGCCTGATCCCTGAGCTGAGAAACTAGCTCCTCCATACCTGACATGCTCTCTCACTGGAACTTTCCCCCGCGCTGTGCTTGCCTCTGATGGGATGGGACAACCTTTATGTGCCTCTCAACCCCTCCCCTAGGCAACTCCCACATGAAACTCCTAACAACTTTACTTCCCCGGTTAACCCTGTCATGTCCGCCCTGCGCATATGCCATTGCATTCTATTGCTCCGGGCTTCTCTTTAAGCAATTTTTAGATCCACTCCAAGCTGTAAAAACAGCAGGACCCTGGACACCGAGTACGTCCGTGGACGTCACTCCATCCCTTCGCAACAAGAGATGTAGGCCTGCCAGGTGCGACAGTAGATCCTCCGGAAGAAGACTACCGTGCCCTCAGCATTGTTGAGATGACCGAGTCAAACAGACCCCGGTCACTTAAAGTCTGGCTTCCAATAGCCATGTTGAGCAAGTCAGTGACTGTACAACAGGAGGAAGTATGGGACCTCGAGACAGAGGGACCTTATGCCCTGGCAACTGCCAGGGTACCTCCGCTACCAGGCGCCCGATATCAGCGTACCAAGAATGCCAAGGTCATCCTGGAGCGATTAGAATCTTTGGGATCTCCTCAGCCTCCACTCTGGAGCAGCCGAGGAAGCACCTACAATGGGGGAACGTCAAAAAGTCGCCGATACAGACCCCACAGGGCCACCAGCGTGACTTACACGTCTGTACCAGATCGCTAGACCTGGCCACCAACTTCGACACCCTTGCGGTGGAGACGAGCGGCCAGGAGATCCATGCCCTGTGAGGCTCACCTCCTGCAAGGGAGCCGAAACACCCCAAGCACAAAGACCAGTCGCCCTGGTCCAGCATCTGGTGACTCCAGTAGTCCGCCTGAGAGGAAAAGTAGCCGCTCAGATGAACCAAAGAACTTTTACTCACTGGATCCAAACCGTGGTGCCGGCAATGCAATTAATGCAAAATTGAAGAGAAGAAGCTGGGACAGCCGCACTCCGAAAAAAACGTTCCTTTTTATTAAAACTGGTCACAGAACATCACACGCCACATCAAACAATCAGGAAAAGGCTAACGCGTTTTGCACTGTGCTTCAGTGCTTATTCAGAGCTATGAATAAGCACTGAAGCACAGTGCGAAATGCGTTAGCCTTTTCCTGATTGTTTGCCGTGGCGTGTGATGTTCTGTGACCAGTTTTAATAAAAAGGAACGTTTTTTGGAGTGCGGCTGTCCCAGCTTCTTCTCTTCAATTTTCCAGTAGTCCGCCTGCTGGTGTACCTGATGGTAGACCGAAGCCACGGCCGCGGTGAAAACCAGATCGGACGACCTTGCAACCTCCTCGACTACGAGGAGAAGCATAGCCTGATCGCCTAAAATAGTAGGACAATACACACACCCTCCCCTTGACTATGAGAGAAGCGACTATCGTCCTCATCCCATAGCCGGGGAAAGACCCTGGATACCCGGAATCCTATCGTCCTATCTCCCTCTTACAGGTAGACATTAAAATTCTCGCAAAGGTATTAGCAAATAGACTCAATAAGGTTATCCTCTCCTTAATCCACACAGACCAAGCCGGGTTCATGCCAGGCCACAATACCTCCTTTAATCTTAGGCGGCTCTATATCAATTTACAAGCTACGCATGACAATGTGGGGTCTAGAGTGCTGGTGACATTGGACACAGCCAAAGCTTTCGACTCTGTAGAGTGGAGGTATTTGTGGCGATGTCTTGAGATTTATGGATTTGGTCCCAAGTTTCGTAAATGGGTCAGCCTTCTCTACCAGGACCCCACAGCCAGAGTAGTGGCGAATGGTTGGCCATCCCCACTATTTGCCCTGAGTAGAGGTACGAGACAGGGTTGTCCTCTCTCTCCACTTCTCTATGCTCTCGCAGCGGAACCCCTGGCAATATCAATTCGCACTAACCCAGAGATAGAGGGATGTCAAGCGGGCTCACTGATAGAGAAAATTAGCATGTACGCAGACGATACTTTGTTGTACCTAGCGGATTCGGGCCCCTCCCTCCATGCGGCCCTCCAGACGATCGAACAGTTCGGAATCTTTTCCGGACTCAAGATCAACTGGGGGAAGTCGCAGATTCTCCCGATAGATTGCTTCCCACCTTCTGAACTACAATCCAACATGCCACTTCAGAGAGTAGACGTTATCAAGTATTTGGGGGTATGTATCTCCAGACAACCGGCTGACTATATCTCGCTCAACGTGGAACCCCTTTTTGAACTTGTTAGGACTAAGATTAGAGTTTGGGCTCACCTTCCATTAGGGGTCTGGGGTCGTATTAACCTCGTTAAGATGGTCCTCCTTCCCAAACTACTATATATCCTATGGCACACACCGGTCTACCTCCCTCTAAAATATTTCAAGTCACTTGAAACCCTTCTTAAACCATTCATATGGGGGACAGGCAGGCATAAACTTGCATGGCAGGCGTTAAAGAATCCGACTGATATGGGGGGTATGGCACTGCCAGATCTCAATTTATATTATATTGCCGCACAATTATCACAGTTGTTTCACATAGATAAAACTGATTGTCAACGCTTCTTGACCTTACTATGCCCACGGATGGCTCAGCTCACCGGAGATGCGCTGTGCGCGGTGTCGGTGGGATCTAGGGGCGCCATGTCGGGGAGGGAGCCACGGTCCCTGTTGAATCATTATAGGTGAATCTGGGATCTAGCATCCACCAAGCTAGGTATACCCGAGTATACCGACTACACACCGTTATGGCAAAATAGGGTGTGAAGGACTTTTTACCTATATGCTTCAGGTTAATCCTCCCTGCTTGTTTAAGGCTGTTAATGGTATTTACCCTTCTGCAGCCAGTCCTGTTTCAAATGTTAATTGTTCTAGCCCTGTGTTTACTGGTTACTGTGATTAGATAAGTGGCTCATGTTAACTATGCTGATTGCTTCATTGTGGTAATTATCTCTCTATATGCGGAGCCGAACCGGCTAGATACTGATTAGTTCAAAGAAATATCTTTATTTCAAAGGAGCTGTATTGAAGACCCCCCACTGTGTAAGAGGGGGGCGGAGATTTGTCATTGTAACAGTTTTGGAAATGACATATAAGCTGTGTGATATAACATTAAAGGCTGTCTTGTTCTAGCAGTAAGCCTGGACTAATGTGTGGCTTAATGGGCGATCTCAGGAATATTCCTCCTAGTGGAATATTGGGTGACGTTCTTATGGAAGAAGGGAATCTTTGACGGGGATATCATACCAATACCGTCACAAATTGGTTGGCAGCAGCGGGATTTTCCCTTCTACTCTCCTTTACACCCGGGATTCCAAGCAGACACTGGAAGAACTACTATAAGTTCGTGGAAGGATTGCTAGCAACAAAACCGAATGGGTCATTATAGCAGAATCAATGGAGATAGACCAGGAGAACGGGATTGCAGCAACGCCAGCGGTACAAGAGATGGAGACACCAGTGATTCAGGAGGAGGAATCGCCAGCCAACAAGCTAATGAGAGAGAAGCTAGCATGGTTCGGCCTGAACCCAACGGCAGATGTGGTGCTGAGAGTGATGGAGCTACAGGAGGCTAAAGAAATAAGGGACGCAGAACTACAGTTAAAACTGGCAGCAGTCCAACAAGCAGCCGCACCTTCTCCGAACAGTGAGTACAGCACAGCAGACGCAAGGAAGATTCCGTTTAGCGCTTTTAAAGCTTTTGATGAAAAGGACTGTGAGATTGATAACTACCTGGCAGACTTTGAGCGACAATGTAACCTGCACCGAATAGCTAGAGAGTGGGTTGCAATATTGTCAGGCAAACTGTCAGGCAAAGCTTCTGATGCTTTCCGGACCGTGCCAGATCAGGATATCCATAGCTACGCCCGGGTTAAAGAAGCGCTCTTGGCTCGTTATGCAGTAACCCCAGAGTCCCACCGACAGAAGGGACTCACGCAAAACCACGAAAGACTCTTACGCGGAATGGGCATGCCAGTTGTCCCTGTCGGCCTCTAACTGGGTTAACAGCAGCCAGGCCACCACCGCAGAGGACATTTTGCAACTAATGCTCCTGGAGCAATTTTACAATCACATCCAGACGGATGTCAAAGATTGGGTGAGAGATCGCAGGCCCATGACTCTACCAGAGGCCGCAAAGTTGGCGGATGAATATGCGGATACTCGCAAGACAAACCAGGTCACATCACGGGTACAACCTCCACGACCAACGGTGCCCTCACACCCACCAGCCGCTAGATACCAACCTCCTAACAGACCGGTGACATCTAGCCCTCGCTATCCACGCCAGGAGGACAACGAACAACGCTGCTTCCGGTGCAAACAGCTGGGTCACTTCAAGCAGAATTGCCCCATGAACGACAACACCAGGTCAAATTGGTCTCAACCGGGGTACCACCCACCAGCAGCAGCCCATTGTGTAGACTCGGCTTGGGATCTCCAGGAGCTGGGTCCGGAAGAACCATTGGACACCATTTACGAAGTCCTCACGGTACAATCTGGTATTACGGACAACAGGGAACACCATTGTCAGCTGGTCATGGGCGACAGCCATGAGCCGGAGGGGCCCTGGAGGGAGCTGGGCAGAAAGAGGCACCGCCGGCTACCCCCCAAGAAGAAGAGGTCCTGGAAGCCGTATAACAAGCTGACCTGGGAGGAGAAGAAGCGTCTGGAGGAGAGGGAGTCGCAGCGGGCGTCCCAGATGCGGGCCGAGATGTTCGCCAAGGGCCCACCGGTGGCCCCTTACACCACCACCCAGTTCCTGATGATGAAGGACCACGTGGAGAGCCTGCAGAACATGAGCAAGCAGGAGCTGATCCGTGAGTACATAGAGCTGGAGGAGTGCATAAGCCGCATGGAGGAGGAGAACAACCACCTGAGGTCACAGCAGGCTGACCCCCCCAGGCTCCATGAACTGAAGATGGAGCTGGAGAAGCTCAAAGAGGAGAACTGGCGGCTGCGGAGGGAGCAGAGGGTGGCTGACCCTATGGGGCCCTGATTCCTCCCCCCCCCCCCCCCCCCCCGAACTCTGAGCACCGGTGCTACAGCATTTCAACAAATATAACTTTTCCTTTTTATGAATCTCCTGTGACTGTCACTTCAGAGCCATAACCTGCCCCCTCCCATAGCGGGACACCTAGATGGCGGCGCACAGACCCATTCGCCGTCTTCACACTGACTTCTGGTGACTCTGCAGATCGCACAAAGACTTGGGGACTGAACGGCGTGTGATCTGATGACCCGGTGGCATACCTGAGTCTGAAGCAGTTGCCAAGGGAGGTCAGTCACGCCAAACGGAGTTAACCTCGGACTAAAAGCTCTGAACCCGTCAACCCTACTGGACCAGGAAAGGTCCAACCGGGTTTGCCGGAGCAGGGAGAAAGGGGGGCCATTGTGAAGGACTTTTTACCTATATGCTTCAGGTTAATCCTCCCTGCTTGTTTAAGGCTGTTAATGGTATTTACCCTTCTGCAGCCAGTCCTGTTTCAAATGTTAATTGTTCTAGCCCTGTGTTTACTGGTTACTGTGATTAGATAAGTGGCTCATGTTAATTATGCTGATTGCTTCATTGTGGTAATTATCTCTCTATATGCGGAGCCGAACCGGCTAGATACTGATTAGTTCAAAGAAATATCTTTATTTCAAAGGAGCTGTATTGAAGACCCCCCACTGTGTAAGAGGGGGGCGGAGATTTGTCATTGTAACAGTTTTGGAAATGACATATAAGCTGTGTGATATAACATTAAAGGTTGTCTTGTTCTAGCAGTAAGCCTGGACTAATGTGTGGCTTAATGGGCAATCTCAGGAATATTCCTCCTAGTGGAATATTGGGTGACGTTCTTATGGAAGAAGGGAATCTTTGACGGGGATATCATACCAATACCGTCACATAGGGGTTTACAGGAATTCTCTAATGCTCAGGGCTCTGAGCTATGGGCCGCACATGGAGTCTATTATCTGCACCACTTGCTATCCGACGGTACATTTAAAACCTACCAGACACTTGAAGAAGAATTCACACTCCCTGATAGTATGCGGTTTAGATTTTTTCAGATTAGACACGCAGCTCAAGTGCAGTTTTCACGTACATACCCACAACCGACCCCACACCCGATCATAGCCATAGTGAAGGGGAGAGACCCTAATAAAATAATATCCGCATTTTACAATATGCTCTCTACTCCTGTAGCCACCAAGATAGCGTTTGCTTTAAAACCCCGCTGGGAAAGGGAGGTGGGAATCCTGGAAGATGAGGAATGGGAGGAAGCTCTTAAGACCTGCAAAACAGTGTCCCCAAGGCTGTCAGATAGGCTGACCCAAATATACATTACTCATCGGACATACCTGACCCCAATTCGAGTAGCCAGATATAAACGCACCCAATCTACCATCTGTGCGATGTGTGCTCAAGAGACAGGAACATTTTTCCATCTTATTTGGGCCTGCCCCAAAATTCAGGACCTTTGGAGACAGATCATAACATTCCTGCACGACACAATGGGCACACCTGTCACTCTTGACCCCAGGCAGTGCTTACTTGGGATTTTCCCTACAGATATGGATAAATATACTAAAATTTTTCTCCATGAGACACTGTTTTCGGCCAGAAAGGTCATAGCCCGTAAATGGATGAGGCAGCTCCCTCCCACTTTTCCGGAGTGGAAGGCGGAAATAAATCTGACCCTGCCATATAAGAAATGTGTATATATTAATAGAGCCTGCCCAGACAAATACTACAAAATTTGGGATCGCTGGCTGAACGAGTCGGCAACATGCGATTAGCTTTGCCATGCCCACGGGGTATGGCATTGTTAATCTGACTTGTCATGTTACATGATATTATTTTTATTATGTACTGTCTCTTTAATGTCTATCTAGTTTGTCTCTTGTGGCATTCCGTAGTTTCCATGCTGCTCAGTCTCCTCCCCCTCTTTTTCTGTATCAGTCATTTTAATGCTGTAATTCATGTGACCTATGTGTATCTTCTACCTGCATGGAAGAATCGTTCTTTTACCTGTTGTAACTTGCATTCTACGGATCATACGACGAATAAACATCGCCAGATCTTCTTTCATGTGAGTTGTGACTGAGTAAGCTATCTGGAAAGGTGATTTGGTATGGATAATCTCTTCAGGGCAATGAGCTCCATGTGCTACTGAAAACCACATTCATAGCCTTTGCAGCCGATTCAGAATAGTAAAAGAACGTATCCAGCAGCCTGCACAGAGATAACTGCGTCACAGGACAGATCATAGTGAAGTGTAACTGTGTGTATTGCATGAGAATTCTGCATACAACCCCAGCACAGCTTGTTACAGCTCCTCACAGTATACAGACACTCTTCATTGCTACAGTCAAGCCTGTGTACTGCAGGCCATCATGAGTGGAAAGGGCTCAGTGTGTGATGAAACACCACAGCATGCACCACACAGAGAAAGCCAGGATGAGGACCCAGAGTCCACTGCATTGACCAAACGCTCTGTGAAACCCACTTGGAAGGTTAAAGAGAACTATGAATCCATGAGAACTGAACAAGCAACCAGTTTGAAGCAGATTTGGGATAAAATCCTCACCCACATTGATGTGATTTCATGTCCCAGCCATGAGGTACTGCAACTAGAGGGCGCCATAAAGCACCTCTCTGCTTCATATGAACTGTACCAGACTACAAGCAATAAATATAAAACTATTCTGCAAAGCATCAACACTGAGGAGTCCTTAGAGCAACTTAACAATGCCCAGCTTCTTAATGAGGAAAGAGAAAGCTTTATCCAGCGAACTAAAGCAAAGGCAGAAGCAAAATTAATGCTGCCACGGGACACTGTATCTCACAAATCTGTATCCACCAGAGGTTGTAAAGGTTCCTCTAGATCCCGAAGTTCAAGGCACTCAACGCTTACTGAACAGCTAATAAATGCCCGCGCCGAAGCAGAGGCTATCAAGGTACGGGCCGCATATGCAAAAAAGAGAGCAGAAATGGAAACCGAGGCAGCGCGTCAAAGGGCAGCAATTGAAGCTTTAAAGGAACAGAGCAACTACGAGGCAGCTGCAGCAAAACTAAAGGTTTTGGAACAAGCTATCGGTGCAGATGAAAATGCTAGCGAAAGGGTCAGCGTCAAGGCAGATGGAGAAGATCCTTTTGAACGCACTAAGAACTATGTTCTAAACCACAGCAGTGAACAATCAATTACCTCCACGTTTCACGGCAACGCAAGGACTTCACCACATCATCAGGTAAAAGCTGTTCCAGCCACTTCCTACATGCAAACCCACCCCAGTGCAGCTCCCGACTGTCATGCTGATCCCGCATATGTCACAAAACGGCACACTAATCCGCAAGCAAGTCGCCAGCCTCCTGCTAACAGTACTGTTCCAGACAGTGGCGGCTGGTGCTCCAAATTTTTGGGGGGGCGCAAACGAAAAAAAAAAAATTGCAGCCTCACTGTGCCCATCACATGCAGCCACTGTGCCATCAAACGCAGCCACTGTGCCATGCCACCAAATGCAGCCACTGTGCCATCAATTTTCACCACTGTGCCATGCCATCAAACACAGCAACTGTGCCATCAATTGTCACCACTGTGCCATGCCATCAAACGCAGCCACTATGCCATCAATTGTCACCACTGTGCCATGCCATCAAACAGCAACTGTGCCATCAATTGTCACCACTGTGCCATGCCATCAAACGCAGCCACTGTGCCATCAATTGTCACCACTGTGCCATGCCATCAAACACAGCAACTGTGCCATCAATTGTCACCACTGTGCCATGCCATCAAACACAGCAACTGTGCCATCAATTGTCACCACTGTGCCATGCCATCAAACGCAGCCACTGTGCCATCAATTGTCACCACTGTGCCATGCCATCAAACGCAGCCACTGTGCCATCAATTTTCACCACTGTGCCATGCCATCAAACGCAGCCACTGTGCCATCAATTGTCACCACTGTGCCATGCCATCAAACGCAACCACTGTGCCATCAATTGTCACCACTGTGCCATGCCATCAAATGCAGCCACTGTGCCATCAATTGTCACCACTGTGCCATACCATCAAACGCAGTCACTGTGCCATCAATTGTCACCACTGTGCCATGCCATCAAACGCAGCCACTGTGCCCCTCAACTGTTGCCACTGTGCCAATTGTCACCACTGTGCCCTTTAATTGTCACCACTGTGCCCCATGATGCCACTGTGCCCATTGTCACCACTGTGCCCCATGATGCCACTGTGCCCATTGTCACCACTGTGCCCCATGATGCCACTGTGCCCATTGTCACCACTGTGCCCCATGATGCCACTGTGCCCATTGTCACTCACCACTGTGCCCCATGATGCCACTGTGCCAATTGTCACCTCTGTGCCCTTTGTCACCACTGTGCCCCATGATGCCACTGTGCCAATTGTCACCTCTGTGCCCTTTGTCACCACTGTGCCCCATGATGTCACTGTGCCCCTTTCCCTGTAAAAAGCACTTACCTGAGGATTCCATATGCTCCCTCGATGTCTTCTGCCGCTGTGGTGAAGCTTCAGCCAATCAGGTTCCTGATAACCAGAATCCGGGAACCCGATTGGCTGAAACGGCCGTTTGTCTTATACAATGAGCGCAGATTGCCTGCCCTCAGAGTATAGACAGCTGAGAGCCGGAGAAAAGCCTATCAGAGCCGCTGGCTTTGATAGGCAGTTCCCCTCAGCCAACCAGCTGCCGCTATTCGGGTAACCGGCGTCCCGCATCCGGTTATCTGAATAGACCAGGCAGCGCTGGCAACCAACAATAACATACATTTGTGCATTTATGCACGAATGTGTGTTATTTGCGAGAGGGGGTGGCGCTGCAGCGCCCTCTATAGACGGCCGCCAGAACTGCGGCTAAAATGTCAAAATGACATTTTAGCCGAATAAAAGTTCTTAAAGGGCCCGTTTTTTTTTTTTTTTTTTGTGACTGTGGGAGGGGGGGCGGCGCCCGTGCGTCCCTATGGACGGGCCGCCACTGGTTCCAGACCTTCACCCAACAATTCAGCTGAATGCCCTTGCTGCACCATATCTTCCCACGTCTCTTTGCAACAATACCATAAACAATGCAATCCACAACAATCAACCAGCAACCTCCTATGTAAAGTCAGAGGCAACCGATACAACAGAGGTAGTAAAGTACTTACTTCGACATGAGCTCACCAAGTCAGGCCTAGTAAACTTCGACGACCATCCTGAAAATTATAGAAGCTGGAAAGCCGCTTTCAAAACTACATTAGGCGGTATCGGTATTACTGCCGATCGTGAGCTGGATCTGCTGATCGGGTTGCTTGGCCCACAGTCTACAGAACGTGTCAAGAGCCTCAGGTCAGTTTACATCGACAATCCAACTGCAGGTCTCACCGCAGCATGGGAGCGTCTAGAACAGACTTAGGCCTCGTACACACGACAGAGATTCTCGGCAGAATTCGCCGAGAAACTCGGTCAAAACCCGGATTCTGCCGAGAATCTCTGTCGTCTGTACAGTTTTGGCTCGATGGAGCCGCCGAGGAGCTCGACGAGAAAATAGAGAACATGTTCTCTATTTTCTCGTTGGCCGCGTTGTTCTATAGGAGAAGCCGGCCCGCCGAGCTCTTCGGCGGCTTCATCCCAAAACGAGACGAGGAACTCGACGTGCCAAGCACGTCGAGTTTCTCTGTCGTGTGTACGAGGCCTAACGGTAGTCCTGAAGCCATAGAGAATGCATTGCTCAAACGATTGGAAAATTTCCCAAGGATATCTGGTAAGGACAATAAAGAGTTCCAGAGACTCAGTGACCTTCTTCTCGAAGTCCAGCTTGCCAAAACTGACCCTAAGCTACCTGGCCTCAGTTACCTGGACACTGCTCGAGGAGTTAACCCTATCGTTTGCAAGCTTCCGCATGGCCTACAAGAAAAGTGGATCCAAGTTGGGTCATCATACAAACGGGAAAACAAGGTTTCCTTTCCCCCGTTCTCCTACTTCTGCAATTTCGTCAGGAACATTGCTGACACCAAGAACGATCCTAGTTTTGCATTCAGCGAGTTCAATACTCCCTCACCTAAAGGTGACAACCTACATACTAGCTACAGGAACCGCAGAGGTCCCGTGTCTGTTAGGAAGACAGACATTATTCCCACTCCCGCCCCAAACAAGAGCGGCAAGATCGAAAACCCAAACCGATTATGTCCCATCCACAAGAAGCCCCATCCCCTCAAAAAATGTATCGGTTTCAGAAAGAAGCCCCTACAAGAACGAAAGGAACTCCTAAAGACTTTTGGGGTATGTTATAGATGCTGTGCTTCCACCGATCACTTTGCCAAGGAATGTAAAACTCCTATCAAGTGCATAGAGTGCGGTTCCGAGGACCATGTGCAAGCACTCCATCCCCTTGAGTCCAATCCTTCACAACATGCAGACCTTCCTCCTGGGCAGAACCACAGCGGGAAGAGTACAGATCACGTACCTAATTCCACCATGGTATTTTCTTCGTGCACTGAAGTCTGTGGGAAAGACCACTGTGACAAATCTTGCGCTAATTGATTCAAAGAAGGAGGGGAATAGATGAGGAGCGAGAAAAGAAAAAGTGGGGGGAAAAAAAAGGGAAACGGAAGAAAGGGGGGGAAAAATAAAGGGAAGATAAAGGGAAGGAAAAGGGGGGGAGGGAGAAAAGGAAAATTGAGACAATGGAAGGAAACGTAAGGAGAGCACTCACATGGGCCACATCTGTAAGGTATAAGAGAAGGGAAACAATATCTAACGAGTGGACATTGATGGTCAGACTTTAAGGCCAAGGAAGTAGATTAAAAAAGTTTAATTTGATAGCATATAAATACAAAAACAAATACAGAAATAATACAAAAAATTGTTATTGTTAGTAGCCACTGTATATTCCTCAGAAGTCGCCAACGCACGTTTCGCCGTGGGGCTTCTTCAGGACGAAGACGAGGAATGCATGTTTAGCAGAAAAACAGATTTGTGTCTGTAATGATACAGTTTAAAGGGTTAATAACATGTATATCTATAAAAAAGGAAAAAATTAAAAGAATGAATATCTAAATGTATAATTACATGACATATGGTCCTCAGTGGAAGTATCCATAGGGCATATATGATGCACAGTAAATGACAGCATACGTCGGGGGTGCAGTTTTGGCAGGAATTTACAAACGCAATACCAGGAATCTAATTTAGCACATAAGAAGATTATTAAGTATATACGCTAAATAAATGGTAGTCATTATCCACAATGTGAACACACTCATAGAAAAGAAGAAAAGACATATAGTGGAGGTTGAGGTATAGCCAAAGTATATATAAATAGAAACAGATAGTATATAGTGAAACACAGAAAAAGATAGAAATGTCTATGATAATAAAAGTATGACGTTTGTAATATAGCAACGCAGCAAATCACCTTTGGTAAGCCAATAGAGGTCAAAGCAAAAGGTCCGTGGGTTGTAGGGCTAGAAAGTCCCCAGCAAACTGCACAGCTTAAAAAAGACTGTGATTACAAAAAGGGAGAGAAAGACAATGCATGAATGAGACTGAGAAAATAATAATAAAAGTCCTCATAATTAGCCCGAATCTAGTTAAATAGTAACCAAAATCAAAAACAAGAAGGGAAGCCTTGATTTACCTAATTAAAATGGTCTCAAGCTTGCTGGGACAACAGATAGTAGTCAGCATGTATAGCCTATGAATCCAAATGTTCAGGCCAGTAACGCCGCTGAAGGACATACACTGTATTTAAACAGGAGGTCTATGAATAAAGGAAGATATAAGTGAGGGTGTAGCAAAAAACAAAATCGAGGGATATCAGGAGGCGCAAGAGCATCAATACTTACCATAGAACAGCATAAATAACGGGTATCTGTGTCCCAGGGTGTACACGAGGCAACACAAAGCAAGTGCCTGTGTGTCTCCCTTAAGTAGGGCACATCCTTGCGTCGGCGTCCAGCGTGTGACGTCATTGACGCGCGCCCACTCATTACGGCGGCGCATAAACAGGTCGCGATTATCGATATGACAGCGGAACGTTTATTATAGCATAGCCGTGAATCACGGCCAGGCGTGAGCTTATGAGAAGACGCACGTAGGAGAATTGGGCCATTTAATGAAAGGGGACCATGGATATTAAGAAAGAGAGGATTATTTAGAAGAAGGACTCGCATAGGAAAAAGAAAAAACATACATTTGAATATCAAGGATAATAAAGTTGTCTCAAGCTTGCCATCATGTGGACAAATAAGAACAGCACATCCTATATTAATAGGCAGATATTAGGCTCTTTGAAAAGATTATAGAATAGACATTCAGTATAGATTAAAAGGAAAAAATTAATTAAAAGAGTGTGTATATACATAGAGGACAATGATTTTATCCTCAATATAAAAAATGAATACAGCCAATGATTAATCAATTCCCGGTAAGCCAATGTGGGGCCAAAACATAAAAAAGGATTATTAGAGTTTAATAAAAAATGGGAAATTGCCGCAATCGTATCCGAGAATGCTGACAGTGAATCATAGACTCGATACATGTGCCCCCGGTACAACCCTAGAGGACCAGGCAATCACGCAATCGACATAGAGATATCCAAACGTCTAAAAATACTCATCCACAGATTATGTAAAGATATATAATTGCACATTACTTCCTGAAAGTTTGGTATGGTAGTTCCATTACCATTATGTTGGAAAGTAGCACATAACATGTATTTTATCATTATTTATGAGATAATAACTAATGTTAGACAGAAATAACTAGTAAACATATATTCTTCTTACTTTGGTTTTATCCAAATATCATTTATATTGTGTTTATAGAAAACATCCACATGTGCTGGGATATTTTGAAAAACCGCACATGGTAC
This sequence comes from Rana temporaria, assembly GCF_905171775.1. Lineage (NCBI taxonomy): Eukaryota > Metazoa > Chordata > Amphibia > Anura > Ranidae > Rana > Rana temporaria. The sequence continues at coordinate 383,314,583 of NC_053489.1, read as the reverse complement.
CTACCAATTAATAAAGAGATTATCACAAAATTCAATCAACAATTTGATGACCTACTACAATCGGCACTTTTTGACGGATCAATTACCAAAGCCATCTTTGATGGTATTCAGGTCCCACACCCTAGAATCCCCACTTTTTATGCGCTACCCAAAACGCACAAAAATTTACAACATCCACCAGGCCGCCCAATTATATCAGGAGTCGGCTCTAAAACTGAAAGAGCAAGCGTATTCATTGACCAATATCTTAGGCCACACGTGACCGCTTTACCCTCTTACATTCAAGACACGCCCGACCTACTCAGAACAATTGATGGACTAACGGTACCTGATGGTTGCCTTTTGGTCTCAATAGATGTGGAGGCCTTGTATTCATCAATTCCACATGACAAAGGCCTTCAAATTATCTCTAACTTCCTTGCCGAAAAGGGACCTAAAATGGATAAATTGAATGGTTTTGTGCTTAAATCTCTCTCCCACATCCTTACGAAGAATGTGTTTTCTTTTGATGGGTCCCACCTCCTCCAGGTACAGGGAGTCGCTATGGGCACCTCATGTGCCCCTAGCTACGCGAACCTGTACCTGGGGGGGTGGGAACGAAAACTTTTTTCTGCTGACTCTAACACCTATTTTTTATCATTTATACTAAGCTGGTTTCGATATATCGATGATGTGCTGATGTTCTGGACGGGTACAGTAAAGGACCTGTTTGCTTTTATGAGTTTCTTGAATTGCAATGAATTTAATTTAAAGTTCACTATGAATCATAGTGACTCTGCCATTGCCTTCCTGGACATATTGATCTATGTCGATGAGGTCAATGGCATACAGACATCTTTATACCGCAAATCCACCGCGGGCAACACTCTGCTACATGCAGCTAGTGCCCATCCGGCACCACTACTAAAGAGCATACCGTACAGTCAGTACCTTCGACTACGTCGAAACTGCTCTGATAATGCGAAATTCAAAAGCGAAGCGGATGAGCTCTACACCAGACTCAGTACGAGAGGGTATAGCAGATCCTGCTTAAAGAGGGCATTCAATCGAGCAGCTGAGAGAAACAGAGCCAGTACTTTGCTTAAGAGTAATTCCACCAAAAAAAAGTCTGACAACGTCGTGATGCGGTTCATCACGACCTTTTCAGACCAACATGTCCAAATTCGTCAACTCATCCAAAGACATTGGCACCTTATCACGGCAGATGCCACTCTTTCTAAGTATGTGGCAAAGAACCCTAATATCACATTTAGACGATCCACTTCGATAAGAGATCGATTAGTTAAAAGTACTTACTGTAAGCCTCTAGCAGGTTTGTCAGAAATACCGGGCCTCTACAAATGTGGGCACTGTAAATTTTGCCACCTAATCAGAGAGGGTCAGACCGTCGATCTTCCCAATGGGGAAATACACAAACTACACAAACATGTCACGTGTCAAACACAAGGGGTTATATATATAATTTTCTGTACTTGTGGATGCTTCTATGTGGGCAAAACTATCCGACCATTATGGAAGCGGGTTAAAGATCATATGTATTATATTACCAATGGTCTATTAAATAAGACCATGGGATATCATGTCGCCTTTACACACGGCTATGTAACCCCCCGAATACAATTTTCGGTACTGGACTGCATAGCCGAGGACCCCAGAGGGGGCAATTTTGATCAGAAAGTCCTACAGCGGGAAACTCAATGGATCTATCGCCTTAAGGCAAATGTGTGGCCAGGGTTGAATGACTCAATGAGCTTCAAGTCATTTCTATATGTTTAATTATCCTCAAACATGTTTTTGTCACTTTATCCTTTACTATTCTGTGTTATTTTTTGCCTGTCATCACCATTCTTGTTTTACTCGCAGTATTTTAACCATCCCCACTTTTTCCAACTGGGATGGTTTTTGTATTAGACTATATATTGTATGTATGTGGATGTTTTCTATAAACACAATATAAATGATATTTGGATAAAACCAAAGTAAGAAGAATATATGTTTACTAGTTATTTCTGTCTAACATTAGTTATTATCTCATAAATAATGATAAAATACATGTTATGTGCTACTTTCCAACATAATGGTAATGGAACTACCATACCAAACTTTCAGGAAGTAATGTGCAATTATATATCTTTACATAATCTGTGGATGAGTATTTTTAGACGTTTGGATATCTCTATGTCGATTGCGTGATTGCCTGGTCCTCTAGGGTTGTACCGGGGGCACATGTATCGAGTCTATGATTCACTGTCAGCATTCTCGGATACGATTGCGGCAATTTCCCATTTTTTATTAAACTCTAATAATCCTTTTTTATGTTTTGGCCCCACATTGGCTTACCGGGAATTGATTAATCATTGGCTGTATTCATTTTTTATATTGAGGATAAAATCATTGTCCGCTATGTATATACACACTCTTTTAATTAATTTTTTCCTTTTAATCTATACTGAATGTCTATTCTATAATCTTTTCAAAGAGCCTAATATCTGCCTATTAATATAGGATGTGCTGTTCTTATTTGTCCACATGATGGCAAGCTTGAGACAACTTTATTATCCTTGATATTCAAATGTATGTTTTTTCTTTTTCCTATGCGAGTCCTTCTTCTAAATAATCCTCTCTTTCTTACTATCCATGGTCCCCTTTCATTAAATGGCCCAATTCTCCTACGTGCGTCTTCTCATAAGCTCACGCCTGGCCGTGATTCACGGCTATGCTATAATAAACGTTCCGCTGTCATATCGATAATCGCGACCTGTTTATGCGCCGCCGTAATGAGTGGGCGCGCGTCAATGACGTCACACGCTGGACGCCGACGCAAGGATGTGCCCTACTTAAGGGAGACACACAGGCACTTGCTTTGTGTTGCCTCGTGTACACCCTGGGACACAGATACCCGTTATTTATGCTGTTCTATGGTAAGTATTGATGCTCTTGCGCCTCCTGATATCCCTCGATTTTGTTTTTTGCTACACCCTCACTTATATCTTCCTTTATTCATAGACCTCCTGTTTAAATACAGTGTATGTCCTTCAGCGGCGTTACTGGCCTGAACATTTGGATTCATAGGCTATACATGCTGACTACTATCTGTTGTCCCAGCAAGCTTGAGACCATTTTAATTAGGTAAATCAAGGCTTCCCTTCTTGTTTTTGATTTTGGTTACTATTTAACTAGATTCGGGCTAATTATGAGGACTTTTATTATTATTTTCTCAGTCTCATTCATGCATTGTCTTTCTCTCCCTTTTTGTAATCACAGTCTTTTTTAAGCTGTGCAGTTTGCTGGGGACTTTCTAGCCCTACAACCCACGGACCTTTTGCTTTGACCTCTATTGGCTTACCAAAGGTGATTTGCTGCGTTGCTATATTACAAACGTCATACTTTTATTATCATAGACATTTCTATCTTTTTCTGTGTTTCACTATATACTATCTGTTTCTATTTATATATACTTTGGCTATACCTCAACCTCCACTATATGTCTTTTCTTCTTTTCTATGAGTGTGTTCACATTGTGGATAATGACTACCATTTATTTAGCGTATATACTTAATAATCTTCTTATGTGCTAAATTAGATTCCTGGTATTGCGTTTGTAAATTCCTGCCAAAACTGCACCCCCGACGTATGCTGTCATTTACTGTGCATCATATATGCCCTATGGATACTTCCACTGAGGACCATATGTCATGTAATTATACATTTAGATATTCATTCTTTTAATTTTTTCCTTTTTTATAGATATACATGTTATTAACCCTTTAAACTGTATCATTACAGACACAAATCTGTTTTTCTGCTAAACATGCATTCCTCGTCTTCGTCCTGAAGAAGCCCCACGGCGAAACGTGCGTTGGCGACTTCTGAGGAATATACAGTGGCTACTAACAATAACAATTTTTTGTATTATTTCTGTATTTGTTTTTGTATTTATATGCTATCAAATTAAACTTTTTTAATCTACTTCCTTGGCCTTAAAGTCTGACCATCAATGTCCACTCGTTAGATATTGTTTCCCTTCTCTTAAATCTTGCGCTAAAATATGCCTAGTGAATATTCATCACAAGGATCAGCCAGAAAAGACTTTAAGGGTGTATGCTATCTTAGACGATCAAAGCAATCGATCGCTTGCACGATCCAAACTGTTCGATCTATTTTGCACAAAAGGAGAGGTTCACCCTTACACCTTAGGCACTTGTAGTGGAACTACAGAGGTTTTTGGAAGAAGGGCTCATGGATTTATTGTGTCCTCCCTAGAAAATAACCTACAATTGCCCTTACCTACACTTGTAGAGTGTAACCAGATACCAGCCAACAAAGAAGAAATACCTACACCAGAACTTGCCTTCTACCACCCTCATCTAAGGTCAATAGCCAGTGAAATCCCACCACTTGACAAAGATGCTAAAATCCTTCTTCTGCTGGGAAGAGATATTCTAAGGATCCACAAGGTACACAGGCAGGTCAGCGGACCTCCAGAGGCCCCATTCGCCCAGTACCTGGACTTAGGCTGGGTCATCATAGGCAACGTCTGTATAGGCAAAATGAAAAGGCCTACTAACATTTCTTCATTCAAGACAAATGTATTGCCAAATGGTCGTAATACTCACTTTGAGCCATGCCCACATCACTACTGGGTAAAGGAGAAGGTAACTAGCTGCAAGTTGCAACATTGCAACACAAACCTTTCCCGCACCTACGATGACAGCTTTGGTTCTACAGTTTTCAATGTAAGCAGTGAAGACGACAAGTTGGCTCCTTCGGCAGAAGACAAGGAATTCCTTAAAGTAATGGACAATGAGTTCTTTCAGGAAGATTCCAATAGCTGGGTAGCACCCCTACCCTTTCGCCTCCCGAGAGAGAAGCTACCAAACAATCTACATCAAGCAGTCAAAAGATTCTCCTCCTTAAAGCGTACCTTAAGCAGGAAGCCAGAGATGGAAAGACATTTTGTGGACTTCATACAGAATATCTTTGACAGGGGTCATGCCGAACCCGCACCCCCATTGAAAGAAGGAGAAGAATGCTGGTACCTCCCTTCCTTCGGTGTGTATCACCCACGAAAGCCAGACCAAATCAGAGTTGTCTTTGACTCCAGTGCCCAACATGAAGGCTTCTCACTTAACGACATGCTCCTCACAGGGCCCAACTTGAACAACAACCTCATTGGAGTCCTAATTCGCTTTTGTCAAGAACCTGTAGCGGTGATGGCCGACATTCAACAAATGTTCCACTGCTTCATCGTCAAGGAAGATAACAGAAATTACCTCAGGTTTCTATGGCACAAGGACAACGACATCAACAAAGAGGTAATTGATTACCGAATGAGGGTGCATGTCTTTGGGAACAGCCCTTCCCCAGCTGTAGCAATCTATGGACTAAAAAAGACAGCTCAGCTTGGAGAAGCTGAGTATGGATCCGATGCTCGTCAATTTGTTGAAAGGAACTTTTACGTAGATGACGGGCTCAAATCCTTTCCTACTGCTAAAGAAGCAATTAATCTTTTTACCAGAACAAAGGAGATGCTAGCTGTAGCAAACTTGAGACTTCACAAAATTATATCTAACAGCCAAGAGCTAATGAATGCATTTCACCCTGAGGACTATGCTGCCAGTGTGAAAGACCTTGACCTTGGGTCAGACACACCCCCTATGCAGAGAAGTCTAGGTCTGCTGTGGAACATCAAAGTAGACACATTCACCTTCCAGGTGTCAACCTGTGACAAACCCTTCACCAAGAGAGGAGTCTTGTCCGTAGTGAACAGCATCTACGACCCACTGGGATTTATAGCCCCAGTCACCATCCAAGGTAAGATGTTATTAAGACAGCTTACTACTGATAACATAGATTGGGACACTCCGTTACCTATTGAGAAACAACAAAGATGGGAGAAATGGAGAGGTTCTCTGAAGACATTAGAACAGCTCCAAATTCCACGTTGCTATGCCCCAGTCTCCATCTCATCCGCTGTCCAGAGGGAAATCCATATTTTCTCAGATGCATCAGTTGAAGCTATAGCTGCAGTGGCCTATTTGAAGACCTCAGGAGTTAATGGAGACATACACAGCAACTTTGTTCTAGGCAAGACAAAGCTAACACCAAAACCCGCACATACCATACCCAGACTTGAACTTTGTGCAGCTGTGCTAGCAGTGGAAATAGCTGAAGTCATAAAGAGTGAAATGGACATTAACATTGATTCCTTCACATTTTACACAGACAGCAAGATAGTGCTTGGTTACATTTACAACCAAACTAAACAATTTTACGTGTACGTCAGCAATAGAGTAGAACGTATCAGAAGGTTCTCCTTGCCAAAGCAATGGCATCATATTCCCACTGACCTTAATCCTGCCGATTGTGGGACAAGAGCTATATCTCCAGTAGCTCTCCTTGACTACTTGTGGCTGTCGCCTCCAAGATTTCTTTCTGAAAACTCCTACTCAATTTCCACGGACACTACCTATGAACTGGTACATCCTGACGATGATAAAGAAATCAGGTCTATGTACACCACACTGCGTACCTCTGCGAGTTCAGAACAAAAACTAAAGTCGAATAGTTTTGAACGTTTCTCAACCTGGTCATCAGCTGTTAGGGCCGTTGCTTATTTGATACACATTGCCCATTGTTTTAAAAGGAGCTCAACTTCAGAATGTCATGGCTGGCATATCTGTACCAACCTCCCTACTGCAACGGAAATTGAGCAGGCGGAAAGGGTTATCATTCGCTGTGTACAACAAGAAGTGTACATGGAAGAGTTGCACAGATTCAAAGGTGGAATACCTCTATCAAAGGGTAGTTCACTATTTAATCTGAACCCTGTAGTCGATGACAATCAGTTGCTACGAGTTGGAGGTCGAATAGAGAAATCTGACCTGTGCAGCAAGGAACAAAACCCAGTCATCATACCAGGTCAGCACCACATTGCCACTCTTCTAATACGGCACCATCACGAACTAATACAACACCAAGGCCGACAATTTACAGAAGGCGCTATCAGGTCAGCTGGCTTGTGGATTGTTGGAATGAAGAGATGTGTTTCTTCCCTGCTTTTTAAATGTGTCAAGTGTCGCAAGTTAAGAGGTAGACACCAACTACAACAAATGGCAAGCCTGCCATTTGATCGCCTAAGTACAGATGCAACCTTCACCTACGTTGGAGTTGATGTATTTGGTCCGTGGACTGTGGTAACTCGTAGGACTCGCGGTGGAGCAGCCAATAGCAAGAGGTGGGCTGTGTTGTTTACCTGTCTCAGCATACGAGCTGTACATATCGAGGTGATCGAGTCAATGAATTCGTCTTGTTTCATCAACGCTTTACGAAGATTCTTCTCCATCCAAAGGACCTGTCAAACAGCTAAGATCCGACTGTGGTACCAACTTCGTTGGAGCCTGTAAAGAACTTCAACTAGACAATTTCTTAGCAAACAATGGATGTACTTGGCTGTTTAATTCACCACATTCTTCGCATATGGGAGGATCCTGAGGAGCGAATGATTGGAATCGCTCGAAGAATTCTCGATTCCATGTTGCAGGACCACAAGTCTTCACTATTGACTCATGAGACTTTGAGTACCTTTCTCTCAGAAGTATCCGCCATCATTAATGCAAGGCCTCTAGTACCAGTATCTTCCGATCCTGATGCTCCAATGATCCTTACCCCAGCCACACTCCTTACTCAGAAGGTTGGAACTACCGTGATATCTTCTGCCGAGATTGACCCGAAGGATATCTATAGGCGTCAATGGAAACGGGTGCAACACCTAGCCAATGTGTTTTGGCACCGCTGGAGAAAAGAGTACCTGCATACCCTTCAAAGCCGTTCCAAATGGCAAACACCCAAGCCTAACCTCAAAGTAGGAGACCTTGTTCTTCTGAAAGATAGAGAAGTCTGTCGCAATGAGTGGCCTATGGGTCTTGTAACAAGCGTAATGCCCAGCGATGACGGAAAGGTTCGAAAGGTTGAGATTAAGATAACTAAAAGAGGTTCTGCTCGGACTTTCTCAGGACCAATCACGGAATTGGTGCTTCTTCTCCCAAGTGAGTGACTTAGGCAGGAGTACCGGCTATACCTGCTATGGCGGGGAGAATATCACTATCACTATTGACTGTGCTACTGTTGAAGTCCCACGATTATAAACGATAGACTACAGGACTCAAGCCATCTCTTTTTGGACGTCATGTTTCATTGTTCATTTACTGCATACCTTCTTGTGTTTGCGGGTATCTCGTATCTATGGTTTACACACCAGTTTTACCTTTAACGTTTCTTCCCCTATAGGTTCAAGTTGGACTTATCTTTATATATGTAATAGACTTTGAAATCTAAAGATTTCAGGCGGGGAGTGTCATGTTACATGATATTATTTTTATTATGTACTGTCTCTTTAATGTCTATCTAGTTTGTCTCTTGTGGCATTCCGTAGTTTCCATGCTGCTCAGTCTCCTCCCCCTCTTTTTCTGTATCAGTCATTTTAATGCTGTAATTCATGTGACCTATGTGTAGCATTCTACCTGCATGGAAGAATCGTTCTTTTACCTGTTGTAACTTGCATTCTACGGATCATACGACGAATAAACATCGCCAGATCTTCTTTCATGTGAGTTGTGACTGAGTAAGCTATCTGGAAAGGTGATTTGGTATGGATAATCTCTTCAGGGCAATGAGCTCCATGTGCTACTGAAAACCACATTCATAGCCTTTGCAGCCGATTCAGAATATGACTAGCTGCCTCAATTTTCAATTCTTTTTGCTATTTCTTTATATTACTTTTGAAACTTAAATCGCACTCCTGATTGCCTGTTGTGTTGAAACGAGGTTAGACAGATCTAGAAGAGATAGACGACTCATTGTATTGCACATGTAAATCTGTTCTGATTGTATTGAGAATATGTAACTATGGAATTGGATTATTTCGTATACCCGCAAACTGTTGACTATTTTCTGTATGCAACTTTACTCAATAAAACATTTTGTTTGATTTAAAAAAAAAAAATAGTAGGACAATGAACGGTAGACAGCACCTGGTATTCCCAGGCGGTCTCCCACCCAGGCACTAGCCAGGCCCGACCCTGGGTAGCTACCGAGACCAGACGAGAGCGGGCACATTCAAGGAGGTGTGACCGTAGGTCCACACAAGTCCAGCGACTCAGGGCCGACTGGACCCCCCAGGTTCAAACGTGTCCAGGACCAACAATAAAACCTCTGTGGGAATCTCAGGTGCTAACACCTGCTGCCACCACCAACATGTTGGGGAAGGACCCAGATACCGACTCCAAATATTAATAATATTTACATAGTGTGTATGTATAATATGCACACCTGTCCTTACAAATAAACAAAAGCTCCTAGAGCCCTATTTAGGGCCTCTCACCCACTTGCTGCGCTGATCAGGGGTACCCAGGCAACTCCCCTCAGGAGGAGACTGCCCAGCGCTGCCATCCGCTCCCAGCACACAGAGTGTGAGAGGAAAAGAACCGTGAGGTAACTGTGCGGCATCTGCAGGGACTTGTGTGCCAGATGGCTGCAAAATGCAGGAAAAGCCTCCTAGGGCTTTTTAACCGTGAAAAACCCCTTACAGGAAAGCCCCATACAAAAAAGAAAAACCACAGGCCAGATAACACAGTCCCCTCAGGAAGGCCCCCTCCCCCCTGACAGCGGCAATGTTAGCAATGCAGCAAGGGAAAAGGAGCAGGGAAGGGAGGAGAAGAGGACCCCCGAACCCCAGGAATGCCCAGCCGTACCAACCCACCGAAGGGGGAGGGACTGTACTTACCCGTCCGAGCGAGGACTCGCTGACGCATTCCTGACAGAACTACAACCGCAATGGAGGTAGCTGTCAGCCCGGTCCACTGTGAGTGAGACAACACCACAGCCCAGTCATATGTGGACCTCGGAGCAAAGCTCACCGGCCACCCCAGGAGTCATGGGGTATGGCGTGGCAGACCCAGCCTCTTTGCAAAGGTGTGCCCACGCTTGCTGGTTGGACTGAGTAGACTACAAGGATCTATATTATCCAGCCTGTCTCTCAGCCGACAGTTGAAAGAAGATTCTTCAAGAAAAAGTCAAATAAAATTTCTCCTCAGGGCGCTGGGCCCAAAGGGAGCCATAGGTCCTTCTCCTTGCTAGGCGAAACGAAACTGAGGCTGCATGCTGCAGTGAGGAGGGTTATGTCTGGAGGGACCGCACCCTGGGCGGGGCTGTTCAACGCTGTTAATGTAACATGTATGACAGTTGAAAGATACATGTTTCTGCCTAGTCCTCTCCTGTTAACAGGGAACATAACCACTTGTCAAGAATTAAGGAGCTGTGTCCCTCCATGGACGATAAGAGAAAAAAGTTTTTCTTGTCGGAATTTCCGATCGTGTGTATGTGGCATAAGGATATATACATGCATCATAAATAGGGAGAGGGGGAGAGAGATCTGGAATATGCAGTTCAGTTTTGGGCACCAGTTTTCAAAAAGGATATTGGGGAACTGGAGAAAGTGCAGAGAAGGGCAACCAAACTGATAAGAGGCATGGAGGAGCTAAGCTATGAGGAAAGATTAGAGGAACTAAATGTATTCCCTTTTAAGAAGAGGAGATTAAGGGGGATATGATCAACATTTACAAATATATAAGGGGTCCATATAGTGAGCTTGGTGTTAAGTTATTCACTTTACGGTCAACACAGGGGGACAGAGGTGGTTCTGGCCAGCTCAGTAGATTGCTTTACGAAATGCCTGGATTCTTTTCTAAATGTACATAATATAACTGGGTATTAACATTTATAGGTAAAGTTGATCCGGGGAAAACCTGATTGCCTCTTGGGGAGATCAGGAAGGAATTGTTTCCCCTACTTACTATGTTGTCTTTACAAAGGCAAACTAAAGGAAATTTATAAATTTTTGTAGCGCCCCCCCCTACTTTCAGTACGGGCGTTACACTAAAATTAGTGGGGAATGGCAGGCTTAATCACTCCCATTCACAAATTCTGGGGGATCCACCTCCTTTCAGCAGCCAATCAGGGGGGTTTTTCCCTCGTTGGGCATGCTGGGAGGGGGGGTAATATCTGTGGCGGGCGCTTTTGGCGGGTTGTTCTTGCATCCTGCCATGCCGAGGTCATGCATCATGCACCTTAATTAGAGAGGGACCCCAGCGGCTTGCCGGGTCCCAAACTGTTGCTGAGAGGATCCCAAGCTGGGAGCTTTGCGGTGGGAATTGGCTCGAGACTAACCACTGGGGATCCAGTCGCCGCACTGTATGACAGGTATGCTTAAGCTGTCAGTGGGTGACATTGATTGAACTAACTGGGAGGATCTACTCAAACTGACTTTTCTAAATCTAAATTGTCCAGCCTGTGGCAGAGGCCCTGAGGCAGGCCTGTGGCAGAGGCCTGTATCCTCCCAGTGATTTTTTGCAAGTGGCGCTCCGGTTGCCAGGCCTGAGATAACTGCCTTTCCGGGGGCACTTTACCCACCCTGATTGGGTGGTGATGAATTGATCTGCATCATTGCTGAGAGCAGGCTTGCTCTCTCCTAACATCTAAAGGCCTGATACTAAAGTTCCTCTACGCTCATCAGCCTTTTTCCTGTTGTGTGCCCTGTTGATATTGGCCAGTTTGGGCCTTGGAATAAAGCTTTGAAACTGAATTTGTGTCTGGACATTTGTTCTTTATTCACACTCACAGAAGTCACCCCTAGACCAAGTCAAGAAGGTAACCTAGAAAGCCGATCCTGAATCAAACAGCGGCTCCTGCGGGGGTAGCGCTACATTTTGCTTAGGGATAGAGTGGAGAGGGGTTTGGAGGCTTGTCAGTTTTTGGAGCCGTCTGCGCCATGAGCTGCTGAAAGTAGTTTCTGACCTCATCTCCAAACTACACTTCTGTGAGTGACGGCAGAGGTTTGAGTCCAAGAAAGACAGCCCGGAGCTAGGACCAAGGGGACTCGGTGGAGGGCCCACATGACTCAGTGAACAGGGCACAAATTAACCATTGGCTGCTCAGGGGGCGGGGGGCGGAGAGAGGAGTTGATAAAATGGTAAGTCCCCGCCCCCAGGGCAAGCAGAGCGCGCAGGAAAGTTTAGGGAGAGACACACCATGTCAGACCTTGCCAGCATTTGGGCCCAGCTCCAAGCTGAAGCGGCGATCCACGGCCCGGATTGGCTCCAGGAGCAGCTGCGGCCTATACTTGGGGGAACAGCAGCGGCAGGTACGGAGGGGGGGGGCGGGATTCGGGACGAGCTCGGAGGTCGCGGCCTCCGGAGCGCTTCTCCCCGGATTCCTCTCCCAGAGCACAGCATCACACTGGGAGTCCCCATTCACGGGCCCCTTCGGGCCCCCCCGCTAAGCACGCAGCATTGCCAGGAAGGGGGGGACCGGGAGGAATCCCCCCCGTGGACGGGGCTCGGCGGGCGGCCGCTCCGTCAGCCCTGGGGCGGCCCCTACTCCCGCCCGGCGCATGGAGTCTGAGTCGGCGGGCTCCTCCCCCCGCGTTGCAGCGCGGGGTGCGGGGCATCAGTGTGGGAGGCCGAAGAGCGCGGCTGTTGGGCCTTCATCCTCCGCGGCCTGCAGCCTGGCTCAGGGGGGGACGGATGGAGAGGTCGCGAGTGTCAGCGGTGATCGAGGCATCGGGGCTGGGGGCGCCCCCCCCGGCCTGCGGAAGGCGACGGAGAAATCCGCGAACGGGTCTGGCGTGCGTGCTGCCGCCAGGCTCGCAGCAGCCAGGGATCCTTCCCCTGGCGGGCTGTCTGAGGAGGGCGAAGAGCCTGCTGCGGTCCGATCGGAAGGGGAGCTGAGCGAGTCAGAGGATGATCTCCCCCCCAGGAGGGGGGTGGCGGCGGTGGAGACGGGACGATCGGCTAGTGGTCCAATCCCTAGGCAGCATGGTAAGCCAGCTTCTCCTTCTATTTTGAATGCTGGGTTGTGGATGTTGGGGATGTTGGGGCAGGGGGTGACCGTCGTGTGTGGGGCGGCGGGGGGTGAACTTTTTGCCCCTGGCATGGGGTTAGGGGGGGGCGGACCCGGGGTTGGGGGGGTTTGCGGGGTTCTTAGCGGGCATAAAGGAACTAGTGGGCAAGTTTGAAGGCACAGGGGGGGCGGTACCGGGTCCGGCGTCGGCTTGGGTGGATCCCGCCGGGGCGGGGCCTATCGCGGTGGTGGCTTCGGCGGCGCCTGTGGCTCCGCCGGTGGTGGCATTGTCGCCCCCGCCGGTGGTAGCCCCCGCTGTGGCCCCGGCAAGTACGGCGTCACCTGGGGTGTCCGGGGAGGGAAAAGGGGCGGGGGATACGGCTGCCAGACAAGAGATAATTCGCCTAGCGGACGCAGCAAAGTGTGAGGTCTACGTCTGCTATGAAGCGTCGTTAGGGACTCATCTCAAGGCGGAGGTCAGGGACAAAATATGGAAGGGTGAGTATGTGGAAATTTTCTCTCTCCTTCCGTTAGAGAAATTTAATTTAGATAGGGGGAAGCCTGATGAGTCCAAAAAGGAGGAGGAGGAGAGGCGCAGGTATCGGTTGATCCCGCGCACATTCGCCAATTGGCTACAGGCATTCAGTATCTTGGCCTGTGTGGTGGGGGAGAAAAAGCCGGAGTGCTGTTCAGGATTGTTCATTTACCAAAACGCGATCGGGGAAGCTCACAGGGTCTATGGGGGATTGGCGTGGCTACGCTACGACGAGCAGTTTCGCCAGAGGATGGCTGTGAGACCTGACCTGCGTTGGAATCAGAAAGACATGAACCTCTGGTTGTGCTTAATGACAGCGGCCAGGGCCCCGGGGCAGTTTTTTCAGGGGGGGGCCGGGGGTCCCTCTACCCAGGGGCAACCGGGCAGTCGGGCAAAAGGGATGTGCTGGCAGTTTAACTCCGGCACCTGTAAGTTCGGGGGAAGCTGTCGGTACAAGCATGAGTGCTCAGGTTGCGGCGGCTCCCACCCACTGTCCAAGTGTTTCAAGCAAACCAAGGGGCGTGGAGGAGAGCCTGCTAACAAGAGGGAAGACTCCAGTGAGGGTGGAAAGGATGCGACCGTTTCTCGGTAGATATCCTGACAAGGGGGTAGCGGGCATTTTAGAGAGGGGATTTTCGGTGGGGTTCCTGATTCCGTGTAAGCTGGAGGTGGTCCCTCCGGTGCCGCGCAATTTGAGGTCGGCGCTGCTTCATCCGGAAGTGGTTTCAGACAAACTGCGGAAGGAGGTGGCCCTTGGACGCATGGCCGGTCCGTTTCCGGCAGCACCATGGGGGGACTTAGTAGTCTCTCCGTTGGGGGTGGTACCCAAAAAGGAGCCCAACAAGTTTAGGTTAATACACCACCTCTCGTTTCCAAAGGGTGGGTCGGTCAATGATGCTATTGATCCGGAGGCCTGTACAGTTAGTTACACGTCTTTTGATGCCGCAGTTCACTGGGTTCAGCGTTACGGGCGGGGTGCTTTGATGGCAAAGTCTGACATCGAAGCAGCGTTTCGTTTGTTGCCAGTACACTCGGACAGCTTCCGCTTGTTGGGGTGTCATTGGGAGGGGCAGTTTTATGTGGACCGGTGCCTTCCCATGGGGTGTTCCATCTCCTGTGCGTTTTTTGAAATGTTTAGCTCCTTTTTGGAGTGGGTGGTGAGGGACGTGTCGGGTCTCAATTCGGTTATCCATTATCTGGATGACTTTCTGTGTGTAGGGCCGGCTTCCTCCAGAGTGGCCGCAATTCTTCTGGCTACGCTGGAGCACATGGCTGCCCATTTTGGGGTTCCCTTAGCCCCAGAGAAGACGGAGGGTCCGCGCACGGTCATGACGTTTCTAGGTATCACTTTGGATTCAGAGGCGATGGAATGCAGACTGCCGGAGGACAAAGTAGTGGCGCTCAAGGCGGAAGTAAGGGGCATGTTGGGGGTATGCAAGGTTTGGCTTAAAGAGCTTCAGTCATTGCTGGGCAAGCAGAATTTTGCATGCCACATCTTGCCTATGGGACGGGTTTTTTGCCGATGGCTGTCGGCCAGCGCGGCAGGGGTGGAGTCTCCGAACCACTTCGTTAGCCTGCAAAAGGTACACAGGGAGGACTTGCGGGTGTGGCACTCCTTCTTGGAATCTTTTAATGGTAGGGCGTTGTGGATGTCCGGCCCGGTCAGCAATTTTGACTTGGAACTCTACACAGACGCAGCAGGGTCCACAGGCTTTGGGGCCTTCTTTCAGGGCAGGTGGAGCGCGGGCCCATGGCCAGCGAGCTGGGTGGAAGCGGGGTTTACAAGGAACCTGGTGTTGCTGGAATTGTTTCCGGTGGTGCTGGCGGTGGAACTGTGGGGGGCAGATTTCAAGGACAAGAAGGTGAGATTTCATTGCGACAATCTGGGGGTGGTACAGGCGATTAATCGGGTATCGGCCTCCTCGCCGCCGGTGGTGCGCTTGCTGCAACACTTGGTGCTTAGATGCTTGCAATTGAATGTCTTTATTCATGCAGTTCATATCCCAGGGGTGGAGAACGTCATTGCTGACGCCTTGTCTCGCTTTCAGTGGGACAGGTTCCGAGAGTTGGTGCCGGAGTCGGAACAACACGGAGTACCTTGTCCGGATGGGCTGTGGAGGATTGCTTTGGCGTGATCTCTGGTTGGCTCAGAAGGTCGGTGAGCGAGGCCACGTGGGTGGCTTACAGCAAGGTATGGCGGGAATGGGAGACTTTGGCAGGCTGGACAGCAGTGGAACCTTTTAGGACAGAGGCGCAGGGTTTGTTGTTCTATTTTGTATCTAGGTACATGGAGGATGGGGTGTCAGTGGCGGCGTTAAATAAAAAGATGGCAGGGCTGGCGTTTCTATTTAAGCTGCGGGGTTGCCAGGATTTTACCAAGGATTTCTGGGTGAGGCAAGCGCTTAAGGGGTATAGGAAGGCGAAAGTGTCCCGGGACTCCAGGCGCCCGGTGTCATTTTCGGTGCTGCAGGGTCTATTGGAGAAGTTGCCTTCAATTTGTTCGTCGGAGTACGAGGTGGGGTTGTTCAAGGTGGCGTTCACATTAGCGTTCTTTGGGGCCTTTAGGATAGGGGAGCTGGTTAGCCCTTCCAGGAAGAAGCACGGGGGCTTGGGAGCTCATGAGGTAAGTTGCGGAAGGGACAGGGTGTCAATATGGCTGCGCAGGTCTAAGACGGACCAGGCTGGAAAAGGACGGGAGGTGCTGGTCTTTGCGTTACCTGGTTCCCCGTTGTGCCCAGTGGGGGCAGTGCGGGCGTTCCTAAGTATGCGCACTGAGTCGGCAGGTTCTTTTCTGATACATGGGGATGGGTCTCCTCTGTCCAGGTACCAATTTGGGGCCATTTTTAAGAAAGGGCTACGTGCGTTGGGAGTTGACGAGAAAGGTTTTTCTTCTCACTCTTTCCGCATTGGCGCGGCAACTGAAGCATCGAGGAGTGGTTTGGGAGTAGAGGTGGTAAAGCAAATTGGCAGGTGGGAGTCAAGGAGATTTCAGAGCTATGTGCGCCCCCACCTCCTGGACGGGTAATTCCCGGTGGGGAGGGGGGGGGGAGTGTGCGCCTGGAGCTTAAGGTGGTGATGTGTGGGTGCCGGTGTGTGGATGCGCAGTGTATTACCCCGTTTGTACATATCTTTATTTCAGGTGGGATTCCGGCCCTGGTGTGGATTCTGGGCCACTCCTATGTGGCATGGGGAGCTAGGCGGGCGGATGTTAGGCCGGATGGTCGGCAGCTGGGCTTCCCGAGGGAGGAAGCCTGTGTGCGCTGGCTGGGGGTCCCGGGAATGCTGTGGGGAAGGATGGTGGGAGAGGTGCATCGATATGCGCGCCTGGACCGGCCACCCAACGTTCTATTGCTGCACGTGGGTGGCAACGATCTAGGGGTTAGATCAATGCTGGAGATCACCAGGGACATCAAGTTTGATGTCCTGAGGGTGAGGATGGCTTTCCCGGAAACGGTCATAATTTGGTCCGACATGATTGCTCGGACCGCCTGGAGATTAGCGAGGTCAGTGAGTAGGATCAACAGGGCCCGACGGAAGATCAATCGTGACGTGGGCAGGTTTATGGTTCGGAATGGGGGGCTGGTAGTCCGTCATATGGAGTTGGAGGAAGAGACCTGGAGGTACCTGCGGGGCGACGTGGTGCACCTGACGGATGTGGGTATAGATATGTGGGTTCTGGGCTTGCAGGACGGTATACAGAGGGCCATTATGGTGTGGAGGGGCACCCAAGGATAAGGTTTTACCCTTGGGTGCTGTGGCGAGGTTTGGTCTCTGCGGGTGAAGGAGGAGCCGTGTTAAAATAAATGATTGAAGACCTGTCGGTGACAGGGGATATGATGATGCCCAGAGAACGGAGGTTACCTGGGGAATGAGTATGGAGCACTGCGGTCGGGAGGGTCTTTGAGCAAGCATCGGCTTGAGGCCTGTCAGAAGGGCACGAGGGACCGCAGTGCAATAGAGAAGTTATATGGTTATATGTATATATGTTTATATATACAGTTAGTGTTTTACAGTTAGAGGCTTTTGCCTGCGGAGACCAACGTCAGTTCAGTTAGTATGACAGGTGTGTTTACGTTAAAAATGTTAAATTATTATTACCTTTAATAAAACAGGCTGCTACGGCCTATTATTTACCCAACAAAATGGTGTGGTCTCCATGTTAATGGGGAAGAAGGTTGGGGGTTGGTTATGGGTAAATTAAGTTGGGTTAGTAGTACATCTGTTATACTAGAGTCAAGACAGCCCGGAGCTAGGACCAAGGGGACTTGGTGGAGGGCCCACATGACTCAGTGAACAGGGCACAAATTAACCATTGGCTGCTCAGGGGGCGGGGGCGGAGAGAGGAGTTGATAAAATGTTAAGTCCCCGCCCCCAGGGCAAGCAGAGCGCGCAGGAAAGTTCCCACCCACCCTCCCCTGTTGTTGATGTTCCTTTTCGGTGGTGAGTTGTATGTCAGTGTTGTGTTGTTGCGTGTTGTTTGTGTTTGCTTGTTTTTCCGTAGATTTGCAAGGGATTGTCGTGGCAGCGGCGAGGTTTGGTCTCTGCGGGTGAAGGAGGAGCCGTGTTAAAATAAATGATTGAAGACCTGTCGGTGACAGGGGATATGATGATGCCCAGAGAACGGAGGTTACCTGGGGAATGAGTATGGAGCACTGCGGTCGGGAAGGTCTTTGAGCCAGCATCGGCTTGAGGCCTGTCAGAAGGGCACAAGGGACCGCAGTGCAATAGAGAAGTTATATGGTTATATTATTATTATTATTATTATTATACAGGATTTATATAGTGCCAACAGTTTGCGCAGCGCTTTACATCAGGGAAGACAGTACAGTCACAATACAATTCAATACAGGAGGGATCAGAGGGCCCTGCTCGTTAGAGCTTACAATCTAGAAGGGAGGGTCAAGTGGAACAAAGGGTAGTAGCTGTGGGGGATGATCAGATGGACTCAAATGCAAATACAGTTGTTAGGTGTGGGTAGGATAGGCTTCTCTGAAGAGGAGAGTTTTCAGGGATCCTCTAAAAGCTAGTAGAGAAGGAGATAGGCGGATAGATTGGGGTAAGGAGTTCCATAGGCTTGGAGAGGCTCTGGAGAAGTCCTGGAGACGAGCATGGGAGCAGGTGATGAGAGAGCTAGAGAGTAGGAGGTCTTGAGAAGAGCGAAGAGAACGATTAGGTTGGTATTTAGAGACTAGGTCATTGATGTAGCTGGGGGCAGAGTTGTGGATGGCTTTGTAGGTAGTAGTTAGTAGTTTGAGTAGTATGTTTATATATACAGTTAGTGTTTTACAGTTAGAGGCTTTTGCCTGCGGAGACCAACGTCAGTTCAGTTAGTATGACAGGTGTGTTTACGTTAAAAATGTTAATTTATTATTACCTTTAATAAAACAGGCTGCTACGGCCTATTATTTACCCAACAAAATGGTGTGGTCTCCATGTTAATGGGGAAGAAGGTTGGGGGTTGGTTATGGGTAAATTAAGTTGGGTTAGTAGTGCATCTGTTATACTAGAGTCATGTAGTTTACTGTATACATTCAACTAGTTGAGCCTTTATGTTATTGTGCTAGTGATATTGCATAAAATGCAAGGTGTGAATGATGGTTCCTAACTACCTGTTCATAAATTCTGTTCTTGGTAAAAATCAGTCCTACCTCATGCTTTCCTTTCATTCGGCACACATTAATATCTTGGTAGCTTGATTTCCAGATGAATTTCTGTGTAAGAAAATCAAAGTTTACTAAGTAAGTAAGTAGTAAAGTTCAGGAAAAACATACATTTAGAGCTCTTTCACACTGGAGCGGGGGGGGGACATGTACGGTAAGTCTGTACAGACGACCGAACATGTCTGACGGACAGGATTCCAGCGGGCATGTTTCTAAGCAAGTTTAGAAACATTTGTCCGCTCGAAAACAGTCTGGCGGGCAAATGTACGCTGGAATCCTGTCCGATCGGCCGTACACACGACCGAACATGTCTGCTGAAACTGGTCTGCGGACCAGTTTCAACAGACATGTTCGGTCGTGTGTACGGGGCCTGAGTGTGAGGCGTCGCAGCTCAGCGCCTGATTCATACAATCAGATATGCCTCACTGTTGCCTAGATACGAGCAGCGTAAGTCTCTTACCCCGTCGTATCTTGGGGTGCATATTTACGCTGGCCGCTAGGGGCGCTTCCGTATATTTCCGCGTTGAATATGCAAATGAACTAGATACGCCGATTCACGAACGTACGTGCGCCCGGCACATCAAGATACGTTGTTTACGTAAGGCGTCGGACCGGCGTAAAGTTACCCCTCATAAAGCAGGGGTAAGTCATGTTAGGTATGGACGTCGGAAACGTACGAACAGCATCGTATTTTACGTCGTTTGCGTAAGTCGTCCGTGAATGGGGCTGGGCGTAGGTTACGTTCACGTCGACTAAGCATTGAGCGGGCGTAATTTACTTTGAAAATTCGACGTGATACTGAGCATGCGCGCGCATGCGCCCTCCGTAAAGCACGTCATTTACGTGGGGTCACCAATCATTTACATACAAGACGCCCCCTACCAGCCTAATTTAAATTAAGCAGGCTTACGCCAGCCCATTTACACTACGCAACCATAACTTAGAGCGCAAAACCTTTCTGAATACGGGACCTGCCACTCTAAGTTACGGCGGCGTAGTGTATCTGAGATACGCTACACCCGCCTAAAGATAGGCGCTTCTTTGAGAATCTGGGCCTCTATTTTAAGCGCTACAGCGCCTGAAAAACGCCCCAGTGTGAAAGAGGTCTTAAAGAGAATGTAACATTTTGAATGATAATTGCGTGGTCATGCAACACTATACCCAAATTTATCATTTTATTTCACCACACGCTTACTTTTAGCGGTATTTAATCACCTCTGCGGTTTTTATTTTTTACGCTATAAACAAAAAAAGAGCAAACAATTTTGAAACAGAAACACAATGGGCTAGATTCAGCAAAGAATTACGCCGGCGTATCCATAGATACGCCGCGTAAATTCTAAGCTGCGCCGGCGTATCTACTTTCTGTATTCAGAAAGCTAGATACGCCGACATTAGCCTAAGATACGACTGGCATAAGTCTCTTACGCCGTCATATCTTAGGGTGCATTCTCACGCTGGCCGCTAGGTGGCGCTCCCGTCGTTTTCGCCGGAGAGTATGCAAATTACCTAGATACGCCGATTCACAAACGTACGTGCGCCCGGCGTTCGTTTTTTACGTCGTTTGCGTAAGGCTTTTTCGGCGTAACGTTGTGCCTGCTTCTATGAGGCGCACTCAATGTTAAGTATGGACGTCATTCCCGCTTCGATTTTTGATTTTTTTACGTCGTTTGCGTAAGTCGTTCGCGAATAGGGCTGGACGTAATTTACATTCAAGTCGAAACCAATGACGTCCTTGCGACATCATTTGGAGCAATGCACACTGGGATATGTACACACGCCGTTCGTACAAAACGTCAATCACGTCAACACACATTAACATAAAACACGCCCCCCCTTACACATTTGAATTACGTGCGCTTACGCCGGCCCAATTTACGCTACGCCGCCGCAACTTACGGAGCAAGTGCTTTGTGAATACTGCACTTGCTCCTGTAAGTTGCGGCGGCGTAGCGTAAATACGATATGCTGCGCCGCCGTTCGATTGCGCGCCCCTACCTGAATCTAGCCCAATATTTTTTTTAGATAGAAGAGAATAATTTGTGGGACTTTAAGTGAGGGAATGCCATGTCAAAGGGAATAACATAAAAATTAAAGGGTCACTAAAGGAATTTTTTTTTTTAGCTAAATAGCTTCCTTTACTTTACTGCAGTCCTGGTTTCATGTCATCATTGTTCGTTTTTGCTTTGATGTTGCTGTAATTCCTCTCTGTTCTGAACACTTCCTGGTTGTCTGTTTCCTGATCACCACAGTACTGGGAGATTTCTCACTGTGGTGACTAATCAAGGAGGTGTCATTACTGTGTGTCTCAAACTTCTCAGCACCAATCCAGTTTCGTTTTGCAAAACCTTTACTGCCCTCTATTGGCTCTCTGGCTCTTTATATCAGAGAACCAGGAAACAACAGCAAAAATGAAACAAAACTGTAGGTACATTATATGATTGGTTTTTATCTATTTTTAATCATTTTTAAAAGGAATCAGTTAACTATTATGTCTTTATAATCAAAATTTTTATTATTATTCCCAATATTCGTTACAACATTATACATGCTTATATTCCATCATTTACTTGCTTTACACAATTTAACATTGCAGTGAAGATCTAAAGTTGTCATATCAAACTATCAATTGTTCTGCCCCCCCCCCCCCCCCCCCGAAAAGAGAAAAGAAGGATTTTTTTTTTAAATAAAGATATATAACGCACCTCTCCTCCTCTACCTTACCCCTCTATACAGTGGGGTATGTCTTAGGTCTATTCTATCCCTACTATGTCCTTCTATCTCCCGCGAAAAATGGAGCAGGAGAGAGAGAGGAGAAGAAAAAAAAGAAAAAAAAAATTATACAGTAGTGTTAGTTAACCATGTGCCTAGTGTTTAACTATTAATCTCCTGTGATTGTGTGTATCGGCCTTCATGGCCTTCCCCCCACCTGCCTTAACATAGTGTAAATAGTTAGAAAATCCGACAGGAGAGATTTACCCCTGTAGAATAAGGGGAGGTGTGGTCCCCTTCCAAAACCTCATAAGAGGCCACTAGTAGCCATGGTGTTCGTGTGTATCTATATATAATTGTTCTTTATGATGAAGAAAAATATCTTCAACTTTGATTACTTCCTAGTGATCCGTTTAACCTACTTCCCATTTTAGGTGATTTGCCCGTCTCATTGACCCCCCCCCCCAAGGTGATACTATTGAGGTGAAAAAAAAAAAAACTCTACCCTCATTCGACTTTGTGTTCCTCCTCTCCTATATTTGTCCTACTCCATTTCCAGTTAACTATTATGGGCCAGATTCTGATAGATCCTGCGGCGGCGTCGCGTAAGCTATTTACACTACGCCGCCCCAAATTACAGGAGCAAGTGCTGTATTCCCCAAACACTTGCTCCGTAATTTGCGGCGGCGTAGTGTAATTGGCCCGGCATATCCCCGCGTATTTCCAAGGGGGCGGCTTGTATTTAAATTAAGAGCGCCCCCGTGCCGATCGAACTGCGCATGCGCCGGGCTTAAAATAGCCCAGTGCGCATGCTCCAGTTCTCGACAGAAAACGTCAATGACGCCGACGTGTGCGTCATTGACGTAAAGTCGTATTCAAGAACGACTTAGGAAAACGACGTATCCGACGGGAAAAGACGACGCGGACCCGACGCCATACTTAACATGGCATACGGCGGACTGGCGTAAGGTTACCCCTCATATAGCAGGGGTAACCTTACGCTTACGCAAACGATGTAAGCGACGGCTACGCAACGCGAATTCGTTCGGAAATTGGCGTATCAGGCTCATTTGCATAAACAAATGAGACCTGAACGTAAACGCCACCTAGCGGCCGGCGGCGAATTACATTTAAGATCCGACAGTGTAAGTCACTTACACCTGTCGGATCTTGGCCGTATCTATGCGAAAATTATTCTAGGAATCACTCGCATAGATACCCAGGTCAAAAAACAGAGATACGACGGTGTTTCCAGAGATACACCATCGTAACTCTTCTGAGAATCTGGCCCTCTGTCTCTATACCCTGTAAACATTCATTTCAGCAAAAAAAATGTTTTCCTTTAGTGACCCTTTAAGTTACAGTACATGATTTATTACAATCTTGAATACATATCAGATATTTTGTATCAAATAGATAGGCAGTCACAAGACTTAGGCCCCGTACACACGACCAAACATGTATGCTGAAACTGGTCTGCGGGCCAGTTTCAGCAGACATGTTTGGTCGTGTGTGGGCGCGAGCGGGCCGTATTCCAGCAAACATTTGCCCGCCGGGCCTTTTCCCAGCGGACAAATATTCCTGGACGTGTTTTAAAACCGTCCGCTGGAATCCTGCCCGCTCGGACATGTACGGTCGTCAGTACAGACCTACCGTACATGTCCAGGCGCCCGCCGTCCCTCGCATGCGTCGAATGACTTCGACGCATGCGTGGAAGCCTTTAAATGGCAGGCCCGCCCACGTCTCTGCGTCATCGCCGCGTCATCGTCGCGGCGACGACGCGGACACGCCCCGCGTAATGTTTACGCGCGGACTTCTGTACGATGGTGTGTACAACCATCGTACAGAAGCCCTCTGGCAGACATGTACGTTGAAAACGGTCCGACGGACCGCTTTCACCGTACATGTTTGTTCGTGTGTACCCGGCCTTACTCTAAATATGCTGCTCATAGAATGCAGTACAAATAAATCAGTTGAAAAACATATGAAATAGAGACAGGTAACTGTTGGCATCTAGGGGCACTAAAAGAGTTTCCTGCTATTTCAGCCATTCATCAGGAGTGTTATAAAGTAATATACTGGAAAGAAAAATAAACAAGGGTAAATGATATTGCCTTATGAATAGGGGAGGACAGGGACTATGTCCCAACAAGGTGGAGACAATTGGTAGCAGTGGCATCTCCAGATTTCATATTTAGGGGGGGCACATGGGGGGACAGGGACAAAAGTAGGGGGGCCAACTATAAAATGCAAATATATATATATATATATATATATATATATATATAATCTCCTGGGGCCCTTTACTACGACCCCACAACAGGCCCTTTCACATGTTTTGCAGTGAGCTCCCTTCCTACTATACTGGGGCCCCCCAGGGTGGCAGAAAACAAGAGATATATGTCACCAGCACACCAAGAAAATAAATGGGTCCAAAGCAGTGTGAGAACTCTCAGGGTTGCAAAGGTTGTCTTGCCACCCGGCCCTGGTGTTCTGCCACTGTGGGGTTCCCCAGCTGTCCTGCCCCTGCTATTGACAGCGCTGGTCTGGCATCTGTCTCCTTGGCAGTGGCGGCAGTCTATTATGACCTAGTGCTGGTGACATTATGGGTGCATGCAGGGGAAGGCTGGCACTATTGGTTATAGAGAGCTGAGCCCCCAGCTGGTCACATACCGTGTTTCCCCGAAAATAAGCCCGGGTCTTATATTAATTCTGGCCACCAAAAACACAGTAGGGCTTATTTTCGGGGTAGGGCTTGCCATGCAATGTGCCAAGTGTTAATAATAGCAAAAGTGCTTGTAAACTGACAAAATCCTTGCCACTACATCAATATACAATACAAAATGTGTATGTCTCACTTTCCTAAAGCATTGCTCGACGCTTCCATGACTTGCTTTAGCTGTCTTCCTTGCACTGAGCACTGCAGAAGGGGGGTGCCGAGATCCACCGCTGATAGGAGGAGAAGAGAAAGGGAGAGCAGTGAAGATAAACGGCACTTTCCATGACCTGCTCTGAGCAATGCAGAGGTAGGGGGGTCAAGTTCCCTCACTGACAGTCAGGAGAAAAATAGAGCAGCAGTGGTCAGATGAACAGTGCTTTCATTGCCCGCACCGAGCAATGCAGAGGAAGGGGGGTCAAGATCCCCCACTGACAGTCAGAAGAAGAGAGCAGCAGAGATCAGAAGGGCGCTTTCATTGCCGCACTGAGCAATGCAGAGGAAAGGGGGGTGGAGATCCCCCGCTGGCAGTCAGGAGAAGATAAGGGGAGAGCAGTGAAGATTAGCTGAGCAGCGCTTTTCCCGTGACCCGCTCTGGCAATTCGAATGGAGGAGGGGTCGAGATCCCCCACTGACAGCCAGAAGAAGAGAAGGGGAGAGCAGCTGGAGATAATAAAGCGGCACTAAAAGAAGGTACCCGATTAAAGCAGACCACAGCAAACACACACCTTCCACACTATAGAACACTGCATTAGTGAGGATTCTAGCAGTTTACAACTACTTTAAACTAGGGCTTATTTTCGGGGTAGCGCTTATATTGCAGCCCTCCCCGAAAATCCTGCTAGGTCTTATTATCGGGGTAGGTCTTATTTTGTCATGCTGATCGGGATGTGATCCAGGTGATGCTCCCAGTCAGATCTAATAAACACAGTATTTATTAGCATCAAGAGTACAACTATATATATATATTTATGGTCGTTACCCTCTGACCGAGAGAGATGTGGATCACATAAACCCGCGACAAGACTTACAACATAAATAGACCTGAAGTGTGCCTTGGTGGTCTGGTCAGTATGCCAAGAAAAGGGGGCATACCCAAAGTAAGTAATGGGTAGTTAATTGAAGAAGGATATGCTGAGAAGTGCCCTGAAAAAGGGGAGGGCGGGAGGGTGTCGAATGCGATTGAATGCGCAGACTCACGGACATGAGGTGAGCTGGGAAGAGTCGGCCCAGTAACGTGTAGTACCGCACACTGAACCGACAAAGAGCATGTGTGAGTGGGCTGCTTAAATACCCTCCGGGCTCCTCCCATAAACTCAGGCCACCATACTGGCCTTCTTATTTATGGTCGTTACCCTCTGACCGAGAGAGATGTGGATCACATAAACACGCGACAAGACTTACAACATAAATAGACCTGAAGTGTGCCTTGGTGGTCTGGTCAGTATGCCAAGAAAAGGGGGCAAAAGACTCAGATAGGGAAATAGTTTATATTGATTTCTTGTATTTATTGAGCCAGCTTGGTAAAGGCTTGTGCCATTCCTTCATGAGGATTTGGGATGTATGTGGAAAAACAAGGAGACTTCCATCAGCCTGGTATCTTGATTATCTTGGCAGGCAACTGAGGCTGCTCTAATTCGGAAAGAATGTCCAGAGAACTGACTGGGGTTTGAAGCACAAGTTACTTAGGAGGATTCTGACATGCTTGACACACTGGCTGACACTCAGAGAGCTGGTTTAGAAAGTGTAGCAACGAGCTACCATCAGATTGGCTGGGTAGATGGAGCAGTAGTGGGTCGAGCACCGTCAGGCGTTGTTAGTCTGAAACAGGTTGATGTCAACCCCAGGGGCTGGTTTGTTGCGTTTGCAGACTGTGAGAGTGTAGTGGTTCGAAAGCGAGTCGGGTGGCGTCGGAGCAGTGTCTGACTGCCGGAGCCGCTGACTAAATTCACTAGGTTGTAGGGAACCGTAGAAGGCATGGTAGATGGCTGTTTGGGTGACTAGTCTGGGCAAAGCCCTAAACAGGGAACGAGTAAGGATTTCAGACATGTCCCTAAAGAGGGGACTCTTGAAAGGTAGGCGCTTGCCACTGACTACAGGTTGGTGCTTCTGTATGCCCTGTAGGAGGGACTTGACTGCATGGGCTCGAGAATACGGTTTACTGGGGTCCTGCAGGGACAGGAAATGGTGGATGCCATCTAGATATGGAGTGATAGTATTGTGAGAAATGGTCAGCTGCATGTGGCAATACGATATGAAGGCTAGGATGTGTCCAACGTTGCCTATTGCTGCTCCGGGGCAAGGGGTCAAAAATTTGCCATTAGTGTTCCAAGCAGTGCGATAGGCCTTCAGTGTGTTGCGTGCCAAGGAGTGGTTAATAAGTTGGATTGCGTTGGTGAGATGCGACTTCAGTCCATCGTCAGCAATGTCCATGGTGGGACAGGGATAGTTGTTGGGTCGGCTCCAGGTTGTTGCTGGAAAAAACATCCATTCCAATGTTGGAATAGGAAAGCGCAACAGCTGCTTTTTGCATTTGCCTGGAAAAGGTCTACATACGATATTAACTGGTGACGGAAGTGACAGCTGCGCGAGCCTGCGCAGGAAGTGATGGGAGTGACTTAGATCTACCTTAATTGATGATGTCGGCTGTGGCCTGATTGTCTGTGGTGAAGAACAGTGTCTGTCCTGTTCAAGTGTGGTCCCAGACCTGGGCAGCTGCCACGATGGGGTGATGAAGACTGGGTGAAGCAAAATTTTAAGAGAATTTCTGGGGGCCAAGGTTTGGAGAACCAGTGGCGGCCTAAAAATGGCTGCAAAAGCCCTTGGTGGCTCGGCTGACACTGCCGGGATAAAGATTGAAATGCTGTTCTATCAGGTGGGGAAGTTGTCCCACATAGCCAAGTCTGCTACTGATGCTTGGTCTAGTTTAAGAACTTGGACTGGATCTTGCATTGGTGTGAGAAAATCAAGACAATACACAGGTGCTCAACAAGACGATATACATGCACTCGCAGGCCAACGTGCACTCGCAGGCCAACGTGCACTCGCTGGCACTGGATGAAAACCTGAACTAACCGCAGGGAAAAACAGAGAAAAGATGAGTGGCCCGCTTGCCACTGAAGATGAATGGCCAACTGGGTGCCACTGTGTGTTTGTGTGGCTGATTGTTTGTCACTGAGGTGTGTTTACAAGTTTAGTTTGTATTTGGGTTTGCACGTAGGTGCGTGCCGCAAAGTGTTTTATACTACTGCAGACAATATTGTGCGGTTGCAAGGGTGTCAGTGAGTGTCAGGTTGCTGGGACGATATTGTGTGGTTGCAGGGGCCTTGAGTATGAAGGTTTTTTTTGAGACGGCATTGCGTGGTTTCAAGGGTCTCAGTCTGGTTTGCCGAGATGGTATTGCGTGGTTTCAAGGGTCTCAGTCTGGTTTGCTGAGACGATATTGCGTGGTTGCAAAGGTCTCGATGATTATGAGGTTTGTTTTGAGATGGCATTGTGTGGTTGCACAGGTCTCAACAAGTGAGGGGTTGCTGAGACGATGTTGCGTTTTGCAATGGTCTCAAATGAGTGTCGGCCGCTGAGACAACTTTGTATGGCTGCAAGGGTCCGAATGGGTGTCAGGTTGCTGAGACGATATTGCATTTGCAATGGTCTCAAATGAGTGTCAGGTTGCTAAGACGACTTTGTATGGCTGCAAAGGTCTGAACGGGTGTGAGGTAGCTGAGATGATATTACATTTAGCAAGGGTCTCAAATGAGTGTCAAGTTGCTGAGACAATATTCCCCTTTATTTTTTATGAAAACGACTGTGAATGAAACGCTGGTAAACATGAGTTACCGCATCTGGCAGTGTTTACAAGCTGTTACAGGCATTGGCGTTTCGAATGCCTCTGAACATCCGTCTGAACCCATTTTTTTTTTCGGGAAGGTTCCTAAACTCAACTGCCTAGAAACGACTATGAATGATCCTGTCTACATGTACTAATAAGATAACAGAGGAGAAATCAGGGGCGTCTGAAAAACACCCAACTGTTCCTAAATGTCTGTTTACCAACAGCAGTGTACATGAGGCCAAAGATGATTTGTCTGGCTGCAAGGGTCTCAATGAATGCCAGGTTGCTGGGGCGAGACTGCATGGTCACAAAGGTCTTTGACGAGTGGGAGGTTGCTCAAGACGGTATTGCATGGTTGCAAGAGTCTCGATGAGTGTGGAGCTGCTGAGACAGTATTGTGTTTGCAAGGGACTCAACAATGGTGTGAGGCTGCTGAAACGGTATTGCGTGGTTGCAAGAGTCTTGATGAATGTGGGGCTGCTGAGACGGTATTGCATTTGAAAGGGTCTGAACTATGGTGTCAGGCTGCTGAGATGGTATTGCGTGGTTGCAAGGGTCTTGATGAGTGTAGGGCTGCTGAGACGGTATTGCGTTTGTATGGGTCTCAACAATGGTGTGAGGCTGCTCAGACGGTATTGTGTGGTTGCAAGGGTCTTGATGAGTGTGGGGCTGCTGAGACGGTATTGCATCTGCAAGGGTCTCAACAAGGGTGTCAGGCTGCTGAGACGATTTTGCATGGTTGCAATGGTCTCAACAGGTGTCAGGTTGCTGGGCCGAGATTGTGTGGTGGCAATTTTTTTTCTGCACTTTTATATTTCTTTTTGCGTTTTTTTTTGCGTTTTTTTATATATCTTTATTTATTTATTTTTGGCGTTTTGTAAGAGTCATGTGTTACAAGGGTCTTAACAAGGGTGGCAGGCTGCTGAGACAATTTTGCATGGTTGCAATGGTCTCAACAGGTGTCAGGTTGCTGGGCCGAGATTGTGAGGTGGCAATTTTTTTTTTTTTTTTGCATTTTTTTATATATTTTTTTTTGCGTTTTTTATTTTCTTTTGCGTTTTTATACATATATATTTTTTTCCTTTTGTAAGGGTCATGTGTTGCAAGGGTCTTGACAAGGGTGTCAGGCTGCTGAGAGGATTTTGTGTGGTTGCAAGAGTCTCGATGGGTGTGGGGCTGCTGAGACGGTATTGCGTTTGCAAGGGTCTCAACAAGGGTGTCAGGCTGCAGAGACGAATTTTGCGTGGTTGCAACGGTCTCAACAGGTGTCAGGTTGCTGAGCTGAGATTACGTGGTGGGAATTTTTTTTTTTTTTGCGTTTTTATATATATTTTTTCTTTTTGCGTTTTCTTTTTTTTTTTTTGCATTTTGTAAGGGTCATGTGTTGCAAGGGTCTCAACAAGGGTATCAGACTGCTGAGATGATTTGCATGGTTGCAAGGTCTCAATCAATAAGAATTGGGTTACTGAGAAAGGATAGAAACACCTGGTTTGTTTGTACCTTAAGCAAGCAGTATAAGGTAGAAGGACAACGCCTGTTTGAATTGTAGGTTCCGTAGGGGCCACTAATGAACGATATGGGAGACAACGAATGGTAGCAAATTGATAGGACATAAAGAATCTAATAACAAATCTTACTTGCGACAGTGGGCCATGCCAGTGGCGTTGCTAGGGGGGTGCGGGGGTTGCGGGCCGCACCGGGTGACACCCACTAGAGGGGTGACACCATGTTTTAGCTGACATGACCAGAGGTGCAGGTGGCTGTGTAATGTAAAAGGGGTGCAGTGATGCAGGGTGTTGTGTAATGTAAAAGGGTCCAGAGGTGCAGGGGGCTATGAGATGTAAAGGGGGCCAGTGATGCAGGGTGCTGTGTAATGTAAAAGGGGTGCAGTGATGCAGGGTGCTGTGTAATGTAAAGGGGTCCAGAGGTGCAGGTGGCTGTGTAATGTAAAAGGGTCCAGAGGTGCAGGGTGCTGTGTAATGTAAAGGGGTGCAGAGGGCTGTGTAGTGTAAAAGGGTCCAGAGGTGCAGGGGGCTATGTGATGTAAAGGGGTGCAGAGGTGCAGGCGGCTGTGTAATGTAAAAGGGGTGCAGTGATGCAGGGTGCTGTGTAATGTAAAGGGGTCCAGTGATGCAGGGTGCTGTGTAATGTAAAAGGGGTGCAGTGATGCAGGGTGCTGTGTAATGTAAAGGGGTCCAGAGGTGCAGGGGGCTATGAGATGTAAAGGGGGCCAGTGATGCAGGGTGCTGTGTAATGTAAAAGGGGTGCAGAGGGCTGTGTAGTGTAAAAGGGTCCAGAGGTGCAGGGGGCTATGTGATGTAAAGGGGTGCAGAGGTGCAGGCGGCTGTGTAATGTAAAAGGGGTGCAGAGGTGCAGGCGGCTGTGTAATGTAAAAGGGGTGCAGTGATGCAGGGTGTTGTGTAATGTAAAAGGTCCAGAGGTGCAGGGGCTATGAGATGTAAAGGGGGGCAGTGATGCAGGTGCTGTGTAATGTAAAAGGGGTGCAGTGATGCAGGGTGCTGTGTAATGTAAAGGGGTCCAGAGGTGCAGGTGGCTGTGTAATGTAAAAGGGTCCAGAGTGCCGGGTGCTGTGTAATGTAAAAGGGGTGCAGAGGGCTGTGTAGTGTAAAAGGGTTCCAGAGGTGCAGGGGGCTATGTGATGTAAAGGGTGCAGAGGTGCAGCGGCTGTGTAATGTAAAAGGGGGTGCAGTGATGCAGGGTGCTGTGTAATGTAAAGGGGTCCAGTGATGCAGGGTGCTGTGTAAATGTAAAAGGGGTGCAGAGATGCAGGGTGCTGTGTAATGTAAAGGGTGTCCAGAGGTGCAGGGGCTATGAGATGTAAAGGGGGCCAGCGATGCAGGGTGCTGTGTAATGTAAAAGGGGTGCAGAGGGCTATGTAGTGTAAAAGGGTCCAGAGGTGCAGGGGGCTATGTGATGTAAAGGGGTGCAGAGGTGCAGGCGGCTGTGTAATGTAAAAGGGGTGCAGTGATGCAGGGTGCTGTGTAATGTAAAGGGGTCCAGTGATGCAGGGTGCTGTGTAATGTAAAAGGGGTGCAGTGATGCAGGGTGCTGTGTAATGTAAAGGGGTCCAGAGGTGCAGGTGGCTTTGTAATGTAAAAGGGTCCAGAGGTGCAGGGTGCTGTGTAATGTAAAGGGGTTGCAGGGGGCTGTGTAATGTAAAAGGGTCCAGAGGTGCAGGGGGCTATGTGATGTAAAGGGGTGCAGAGGTGCAGGCGGCTGTGTAATGTAAAAGGGGTGCAGTGATGCAGGGTGCTGTGTAATGTAAAGGGGTCCAGTGATGCAGGGGCTGTGTAATGTAAAGGGGTCCAGAGGTGCAGGGTACTGTGCAATGTAAAGTGGTCCAGAGGTGCAGGGGGCTGTGTAATGTAAAGGGGTCCAGAGGGGCAGTTGTGGAGAGGGGTACACAGTAGTAACAAAAAGATATTGAAGGATGCAGAGGTATGCAGGGGGCACAGTGGGGTGTTTTTACATTTTAACGTGTGGGGGGGGGGGGTGCCAGATATTGGATCCGCCCCGGGTGCCAAATGCTCTAGGTACGCCCCTGGCCTATAGGCTCCTGAGATGTGAATTGCGGTTCTGGAGAAAGAGAGGTGGGGGGAGGGGACAAAAAATGGAGAGAAAGAAGAAGGCATAGAACGCACAAGAAAGATGGATAGGGAGAGAGACAAAAGGGGAAGAAAGGAGAACAGAGAGCAAACAGTAGGGTAAAAAATATTTGAAAATTTTTATTGGGGGGGGGGGGTGACACCATATTTTACCGCACCAGGTGACACCAACCCTAGTGACGCCACTGGGCCATGCGAGTGAGTTTGCGGCGGACTGTGGCTGGAGTGAAACATGTCGGGAATGTGTAGCGTGATGCCATGCATGGGGCAAAACAACGAGGTTTGGTGTAGAAAATAGAACACGAGAAGTGCGTATCAATGCTTTGTAAGCTCCACTGCGGGAACCAAACATATGGTGCAGGTGACACCACGAGTGGCCACGAATTTGACATGACAAATAAGCTAACTAATCCTACCTAGGACAGTGAACGTGCGACTGGGTTTGCTTTGGACTGGAGTGGATGTGCAACACATCCCAAGAGTGTGGTGTGGTGCCATGCATGACACACAGGCAATAACTTTGGTAAATAAATGAGAGAGAAGAGCCGTGTATACGCAATTCGTAAGTTCCGCTGCGGGAACTAAAACACACGACATGGGGGAAACAATGAATGACAACGGTAGAAAGTATGCAATGTATCTGATACAAAACGGTTGTAAAATGCATGAAATGAATCTGATACAAATTGATGGTAAGGAGTATTGAACGAATCTGATACGAATTGGTTGTAGAGTGAATGCTACCCCTTGCTTTGAAACTGAACACCTACCAACCACCCATCCCCCCAGGCTAATCAAGTGCAGACAAGGCACCATGTGAGTCCAATTACCACCTCAATCTGCCAAAGAACCCATACAAACACATGTCAATCTCCAAATGGATTTACAAATGAATCGTATGTTTGGCAGAAGGAAGTTACAAATGTACTACGCCTGAGCCGAATGATGTTGGAACATGAGCAACAATAACTCAGAGGCAGGTTTTTTTCCAAAAGGGATGCAGGATAGGAAGCATAATGAATTGCAAGATTGCACAAGATACGAAAAAGGTTTGAATCCTACCTGCGACAGTAAGCGGGAACCGCCGGCGAAGACCATGAAGGGAGAAGCCGCAAAGCGCTTGCGATGTCGAATGCGATTGAATGCGCAGACTCACGGACATGAGGTGAGCTGGGACGAGTCGGCCCAGTGACGTGTAGTACCGCACACTGAACCGACAAAGAGCATGTGTGAGTGGGCTGCTTAAATACCCTCCGGGCTCCTCCCATAAACTCAGGCCACCATACTGGCCTTCTTATTTATATATATATATATATATATATATATATATATATATATATATTGTAAGGGGTTAGCTCGGTAGCGGGGTGTGTGACCCCTTGGATGGGTTCACTACACACTGAATTTATACAGACAGGCAGTCGAAGACGGTTGAAAACAAAGATTTTGGTTTATTCTTCCATCTTGCTGGAAACAAGTGCAAGCATCCAAACAGCATAAACAAAATCAAACATAAAATAAACCCTGGCCACTTGGGGTGTCTATCTTTACCACACAGGAACCTATCTATGGAGTCTGGCACAGCCTAGTGCTGGGCAGACACTGCTGGTCATACAGCAGAAAAACAATAGTCTTTTGATTTTTATCACACAGAAAAATCAATCCTCTTCTCACCTCCTCAGAAGACACTGCTCTCCTTACTCACAAAGCCTCAGGATGCAGCAATTCAGTGGTAATACTCTGGATTACTTATAGAGGCATTAATTGCCTCATTCTGAACAGCTGAAGTCTTCCAACGCCCTTAGACCTTTTCTGGCTACTTTTGCAGCCGACGCCTAATAACAATTGGTGTATTGTCTAAACAAGGCAGAAATGTATGTCCCGTCTGTGACAACACCCACAGATTTACCTGACTTCCTGTCACAATATATATATAATCAAACGTATGTTCCGCAGCCATGTGGGCTCTATGCCTGTAAAGTGTGGGCTTTGAACAATAAAATCACTGATATTTAACACTAGGATTTGACTAGGAGGATCACCTGGATTGCATCCCGATCAGCTTGTCAGAGAAGGCTCTACTGCTGCTAAGCAACGTGCAGGGAGCTCAACTGTCTACAACCAATAGAGATGGGCTCAGGTGTGTTTGAAATCCCACATGTCCGATCCCACCAGGAAGCCGACACTCCACAGTGCTAATCACAGCCAGTGAGACATTTCCTGATCTGTGCAGCTGCAGACCAGGAAATGTCTCACTGCCTGTGATTAGCGCTGTACAGTGTGGGCTTCCTGGCACAGCTCTGGCATGTGGAATTTTGAACATGCCCAGCCC
Source organism: Rana temporaria (assembly GCF_905171775.1). NCBI lineage: Eukaryota > Metazoa > Chordata > Amphibia > Anura > Ranidae > Rana > Rana temporaria. Next base: position 383,280,273 of record NC_053489.1, on the reverse strand, counting down.
ATCTCTAACAACAAATTATGCTGGCCCTCCTGTACATCAGCCCCATAAAGTAACCAGCACTGGGTTCCAATGTGGTGCTGCCGCCGCTGCCAAGGAGTTAGAGACCAGCGCTGTGAATAGCTGGGACAGGACAGCAACTCTGGTTATTCCAGCACTGGTCCACACTGGGAGGATTCCCCATCCACCTATAATGTGTAGGTGGGGAAATTGGATAATTTTTTTTTTTTTCATTCAACCTAATAGTTGAATGAAAAAAAGTGATCAATGTATGGGCTGCCTACGAGCTAAGACCAGCCATAGACAGCTTAAATCTCAGCTGGTTCAGCAGGAACTGGCTGAGATTTGAACCATTAATGAGCAGATTCTCTTATGATTATCACTAGTGGTTGCTGTATAGCCACTAGTGATAATCACTGTTTGTCGGGAGAATACAATTCCTGGGCAGGAGGGATATTCCCCTGTCACTGTCTGTGTTGATGGGGGAATCATGCAAGTTTCTTTCCTGCAATCTGTGGATGTAGGAAAGAAATTTGCACTGTAAATTACCTGCCTAACTAAAAGTGAAAGTAAATTCTGAATGACTTGAAAGAACAGGAGAGGGGAGGGAGACAGATTGGGGAGAGAAGGGATGGAGATAATGCAGTTCAGTGATTACAGTGTACTTCAGTCTGCAGTGCACACACTTACCCACGGTCCAGGCTAGAATCTCAGGCATCATTCACACACAGCCAGGAATGCTGCTGATTTTCATATTTCCTGCCCACACATCCCCTCTCTTCAGACACAGCACACCGGGATAGTGTGGGCGGGACTGAAAGGAGGAGGAGCTGTATTCCTCCCTGCTCGTATGTGAGGGGGGGTGGCTGGACTCGCTGGGCTGTAAAAGAGTGTCATAGACTGACACTCGGCTCAGCTTGCAGTCACCACTCTCGGAATTTACAGGCTGGTTCTCCTGTCCTCCTATCCTAAGGACGGGAGAAATCAGTCTGTTTTTTCAGTAACTGAGATGAAGGCTTGGGCCCCCACAGTGCTCATGGAGTCCTTTCTGTAACTCGCTCTTCTCCGTGCCAATGAAGATGCAGGGGAAGGAGCAGATCGGGCGGCTGTGGTTGTGTGAGCGCTTGCATTATGCAGAGGGAGGGGGGGAAGGAATGCCCCGCAGAGCTGACTGGGGACGCTCTCCCTCTCAGGGAAGACAGTTACTAGAGCGGCGGCCTGAGCAAAATACAAAAAATGCAAAAAAAAAATGCAATTTTTTTTTCTTTTTGGGGGGGGGGGGGCACATGGTGGGGTACAGCATAATGTTGGGGGGGTTCAGGCATGATGTCTCCCCCCAGGGTTGAGACGGGGGAACCCTCCAAGGATGGGGAACCAAACCCAGAGCACATCACGGTGGTCACAGCTTGCTCCAAAATAATGTGTGCACGTTGAATGCATAGTATTCCTAAAACAAGTGTATCAAAAAAATTAATAGAAATAAATAAATAAGATAAATTAAAAAGTGAAAAAATAGTGTAGCAAGATATCTATGTGTTCCCATAAGGGGACTGCATGGGGAAGTGTGTGAGGAACAAAACCAAACAAGGGAGGAAAAAACATACCAAGAGGTGGTGACTAAGGCCCGGATTCACAAAGGAGATACAACGGAGTATCTCAGATACTCCGTTGTATCTCTCAGAGTATCTATGCGACTGATTCATAGAATCAGTTACGCATAGATAGCCCTAAGATCCGACAGGTGTAATTGTTTTACACTGTCGGATCTTAGGATGCAATACCGCGGCCGCCGCTGGGGGGAGTTTGCGTCGTAAACCAGCGTCGGGTATGCAAATTAGGAGTTACGGCGATCCACGACGGTTTTTCGCGTTCGCTACGTCGCCGCTAGTCCAGTTTCCCGTCGCAAAGTTAGTCGTCGTTTTTGGTGCCTTAACTTTACACAGCACACGTATGTGCTGTATAAAGTATGGCCGTTGTTCCCGCGTCGAAATTTAAAAATTCACGTCGTTTGCGTAAGACGTCCGGGAATACGGAAGTACGCTACGCACGTCGCCGATCGAAAAAATTACGTCACTTCACGCAAAGCACGGCGGGAAATTCAAAAGGGAGCATGCGCAGTAGGTCCGGCGCGGGAGCGCGCCTAATTTAAATGGCACACGCCCCTTTGAATTACGCGAGCTTACGCCGGAGGCCACTGGCGTAGGTTATCATTGCAAGTGCTTTGTGAATCAGGCACTTGCGATGAAAACTTGCGGCGGTGTAACGTATCTACGATACGTGTATCTACGATACGTTACGCCGCCGCAGTTCTACGTGAATCTGGCCCTAAGCTCCCAGTGATACGGGTGACCTGTGTGTAGGATAAGGTGTGTGTGGTTCCTTGTGATTGAGTCAATCAAATGAACCATTGGCTGCTCCAAGGCTACTATATACCCCCATTCCCAGGCGGGGCCCCATCAACGTCATGCCTGATTGGCCATTCTACACAAGGGAGGCGGGGAGGGGATTCCCAGCTGCGTGTGGTTTATTTGTATTGCATGCTATGAGCAGCGTATTTTTTTTTTTTTTAAACAATAGATTTTTATTGAGTTTTCACCATGTATACAGAGATAGTACAGTAGGATCAATGCAAGATTTACAAAGCAAAATACAGGGATACATCTTACATTGAAGAAGCATATAGTGCACAAGTATGAGCTACAAACATTCTCTATGGGTTGGCCTCCGTAGGAGGTTAGGCCTGTCACCCCTTTCGGGTACAAACTGTGAGCAGGCTAAATGCAAGGTCAACAGTATGTAGCCTGTCTAGGACCTTAACGAGGGTCCATGGTGCTTATCCGTCTAGTAAGCGTTCCCTAGTTGCAATGGAACTCAATAATAAAAAACTATGAAACAGTTCAACAGTGATAATCAGGAATACAAAGTAAGCAATCATGGACATACCTTTTTTCTGGGTCCTACCACTAGATGTTAGCATAGTTACACTTTTAATACTTTAATATCATAAAGTTCACAAGTGTGAGGGGCAGGGCCGGACTGGCCTACCGGGATACCGGGAAAATTCCCGGTAGGCCGCCTGCTGTCAGTCAAATTAACCAGCTGTGGCTGTGGGCCGGGGCCGCCATTGCGGCCGCACTTTACAATTATACGCCTGCCTGCCCAAGATTAGCTGCATTCACTCCAGTCCAGTGTCATGTCTATTACGTTATGTTAACAAAGAGCAGCGGCGGGCCGGCCGCCGGCGGGTTGCGGCCGCCATGCTCGCCGCTGCACTTTCCTTCCCGCGCTGTGTGAAGTGTGGACACTGGACTGGAGCGATCATGTGTCTGAGGGAGGGGAGGAGCCGAGCAGGAGAACCGAACGTCCCATCGTCCCGTGCGGCGCCAGCACCGCCCACTATGTTTCTCCTGCAGAGCCACGTGTGAAGGCAGAGCCGCAGAGGAGAAGAAGTGTACGGCGCCGGCCACCCGTGGAGCAGGGGCAGAAAAGGTAGGTGCGGGGGGGGGGGGGTTTACCATGCAATGGTGAGAGAGATTATACAGTCCAGATTACAATTTGCAGGGGCAGCAAAGGTGACAGAGAGAGAGGGGGTTGCATGGTGCACCCCCCTTTCTCTGTCACCTTTGCTGCCCCTGCAAATTGTAATCTGGACTGTATAATCTCTCTCTACCCAGTGTCCCTGTCACCCAGTCCCCTGTCACCCAGTCCTCTGTCACCCAGTCCTCTGTCACCCAGCTCTCTGTCACCCTGTCCTCTGTCACCCAGCTCTCTGTCACCCTGTCCTCTGTCACCCTGTCCTCTGTCACCCAGTCCCCTGTCACCCAGCCCTCTGTCACCCAGCTCTCTGTCACCCTGTCCTCTGTCACCCTGTCCTCTGTCACCCAGTCCCCTGTCACCCAGCTCTCTGTCACCCAGCCCTCTGTCACCCTGTCCTCTGTCCTCTGTCACCCAGTCCCCTGTCACCCAGCCCTCTGTCACCCAGCTCTCTGTCACCCAGCTCTCTGTCACCCAGTCCCCTGTCACCCAGCCCTCTGTCACCCAGCCCTCTGTCACCCAGTCCCCTGTCACCCAGCCCTCTGTCACCCAGTCCCCTGTCACCCAGTCCCTCTGTCACCCAGTCCCCTGTCACCCAGCCCTCTGTCACCCAGACCTCTGCCCTCTGTCACCCAGCCCTCTGTCACCCAGCCCTCTGTCACACAGCCCTCTGTCACCCAGCCCTCTGTCACCCAGCCCTCTGTCACCCAGTCCTTTGTCACCCAGTCCCCTGTCACCCAGCCCCCTGTCACCCAGCCCCCTGTCACCCAGTCCCCTGTCACCCAGCTCTCTGTCACCCTGTCACCCAGTACTCTGTCACCCAGCTCTCTGTCACCCAGCCCCCTGTCACCCAACCCCCTGTCACCCAGCCCCCTGTCACCCAGCCCCCTGTCACCCAGCCCCCTGTCACCCAGTCCTCTGTCACCCAGTCCCCTGTCACCCAGTCCCCTGTCACCCAGCCCCCTGTCACCCAGCCCTCTGTCACCCAGCCCCCTGTCACCCAGCCCCCTGTCACCCAGCCCCCTGTCACCCAGTCCTCTGTCACCCAGTCCCCTGTCACCCAGACCTCTGTCACCCAGTACCCTGTCACCCAACCCTCTGTCACCCAGCCCTCTGTTACCCAGTTCCCTGTCACCCAGTCCCCTGTCACCCAGTCCCCTGTCACCCAGACCTCTGTCACCCAGACCTCTGTCACCCAGACCTCTGTCACCCAGTCCTCTGTCACCCAGACCCCTGTCACCCAGACCTCTGTCACCCAGTCCCCTGTCACCCAGCCCCCTGTCACCCAGCCCCCTGCTGTCACCCAGTCCCCTGCTGTCACTCAGCCCTCTGTCACCCAGTCCCCTGTCACCCAGTCCCCTGTTACCCAGTACCCTGCTGTCACCCAGTCCTCTGTCACGCAGTCCCCTGCTGTCACCCAGTCCTCTGTCACCCAGTCCCCTGCTGTCACCCAGCCCTCTGTCACCCAGTCCCCTGTTACCCAGTCCCCTGCTGTCACCCAGTCCTCTGTCACCCAGTCCTCTGTCACCCAGTCCCCTGCTGTCACCCAGTCCTCTGCTGTCACCCAGCCTGCTGTCACCCAGTCCTCTGTCACCCAGTCCTCTGTCACCCAGTCGCCCATTCCTCTGTAACCCAGTCCCCTTGCTGTCCCCCAGTCCCCTTGCAGTCGCCCAGTCCCCTTGCTGTCAGCCAGTCCCCCTGCTGTCAGCCAGTCCCCCTGCTGTCACCCAGTCCAAGTGACAAGTGACACGCTGAATCTGGTGACGGGATGGGTGGCAAGTGACACACTATATCTGGTGGCAGGGGACGGATGGCAAGTGACATTTCCGAGTGTCTCCGATGCTCTCCGGCGCCCCCACCTCTGGCCACATACCGGTATTGCATGCAATTAAAGTCAATGCGGAACAAATTATTTTCGTTTCCATTAACTTCAATGGGGAAACTCACTTTGATATGTGAGCACTTTGGATTACGAGCATTCTCCTGGAAAGGATTATGCTCGTAATCTGAGGTTCCACTGTGTAATATATATTGTAAACATTGGGGGTTGTTTAGCTCTTCTGGCAGATGCGTTTTGGTGTAGTGAGTCCACAGCAAACAGGCAATTAGTGTTAAGGGCCTGGTAGCCCACGTTTATTAAATGGGGATAAACAAAACAAAATGTCCATTCATAGGAATCCCACGTAGGTGTTTAAACGTTATGCAGAAACCAATGAAAATAACAGCCCACCTGGCTAGTCTTTAACAGCACTGCTGCTACAGGTAATGGTTCCTCAAACCATCAGCTCCTCCAGACCCACAGTCCTGGATGCACAAGGCCCCAAAGTCCTTCAACGCATACAGCGTCTGTCCCAACACAGAGACACAGCGACAGTCACAGCCACTGCTCCACCTTCCTCCCTCTCCCCTGTTCTGACCAGTCCCTGATTATATGAGCTGTCTGCAGCTGGGCAGACAGCTCGCAGGCTGTCTCTAAAACCCGGACACAGGGTTGGAGAGATTGAAAAATCTGAGAAAACTGCCAGAGCAGTTTTCTCTGTTTTTAAATGCAAGCTCTGCAGCTCTGCATTCACCCAATATGCAGACTCTGTGTCCACTTTAACGTGACAGTAGCTCCTACTGTTACAATATATATATATATATATATATATATATATATATATATATATATATATATATATATATTCTCCCTAGCCCTATGTGCTTTCATATCTGTCTTATCTTTATATAATACGCTCTTTAAATGTTTCTTTAAAATGTATGGTTTTCTCTTTTATGAACAAAAAAATAATGACGTTATGATGTTGGGCTGGTATAATAATGCTATGGGGCTGGTATGAAATGTTTTCCAGGGCTGGTTTTTACTCCCAGTCCGGCCCTGGTGAGGGGACATACTTAGACGTCCTCCAAATTTCCCAGTGTTTATGAAAGTTGTGAGATCTCCTTTCCGTGTATGCTAGCATTTTTTCCATAGTGTACTGTGAATTCACCCTTGAAATCACTTCTGCGATACTTGGGGATAGTTGGGAGCGCCATTCCTTTGCTATTGAAATGCAAGCGGCAAATAAGATATGCACAACTACTTTTCTCATAAGCGGTGGGAAATTCTCAATACCCAGGCTCAAAAGAGTAAATGCAGGGGTAAGCGCGTAATTTACTGACGTGACATTCACAATAAGCGATTGTACCTTCTTCCAGAAACCCTGAATGACAGTACAATTCCAAAAAATATGGATCAGGCTCCCTGTTGACTGGCAATTCCGCCAGCACAGTGGTGTTATAGAGCTGTTCATTTTATGTAACCGGACAGGGGTTAAATACCATCTATGTAATAGTTTCTGTGCATTATCCCAGTGATCCACACAAGCCAAGGATTTCCCATTATATTTTATTGCCTCATGCCACTGGTGCAGTGGAAATTCTAATTGCAGTTCTCGTTCCCATTTCAGCATGTTAGGGCTCCTATTCTGGACATATAGGGGGGACGCAAATTTGTAGAATAGGGATATCCCTTTTTGTTTGTTTGATGGTTTGCTCCGTAAAAAGGATCTGCGGGAGTTCGATAGGCCTCCTTTTGTTGGCTTGTGTATAGTGCTGTATTTGGAATAGCCTATACCTGTCTACTGCATTTTGTTCATTCGGAGGGGGCGTGGAATAGTGCGCCCCCGCCTTCTTCCATGTTTTGACCGTAAAGTTAGGGATAAGATATTTGGATGCTGCTAGTGGGATTTGTAGTGTTTGAATAGGGACATCAGTAAAACGAGTGTTAGTAAGAGCAGACAATGCTTAATAGTTGCTTGTATGGTAGAATATGGTGGAGTATTTGGTTTGTGGTGCAGACTAGCAGCTATCGCCAGTGCAGGAAGGTCATGACCAGGCTTGACTGCATGCTCGATTACTGACTAACGATTGTCAGTTTGGCAGGAGAACCAGTAGCGCATTTGGTCTAAGACCGCCGCCCTGTAGTACAAGTGAGCGTTGGGTAGCCCAACCCCCCCCCCCAAATATTTGGGTTTGTAGAGCTGTGCTAACGCAACTCTGGGCTTCCCGTTACCCCAGATAAATTTCCTAAGGGAGGTTTCCAGTTGAGTGAAGAATTTCTGTGGTATTGGGATGGGCAGTGTTCTGAAGTGGTACAGTAGTTTAGGTAAAACTTGCATTTGGTATGCAGCTATCCTTCCCAGCCACGATAGGTGTAGAGCTCCAATTTGAGTAAGTTCCCCTTCCACTTTGGTCAATAGAGGGGGAAAATTGCTTGCATACATTTTATTTGAAGAGGCCGTTAGTTGTATACCCAGGTAGGTGATTGAGGGAGGGTCCCAATTGCAGGGGAAGCTATTTTGTAGGTTAGTTTTTTCTTCTTTAGATATATTGAGAGTTAAAGCGTGACATTTGTTTGCGTTGACTTTGTAAAAGGAGGCCTGTCCACATTTATGTAGTAATGATTGGATTGTAGGTAGAGAGTCAACTGGGTTAGAAATAGTAAGAATAATGTCATCGGCGAACAGTCCTATTTTATGATTCTCAGAGCCAGTTTCTATACCCGTTATTTTGTCGCTGGATCTGATATATTCCGCTAATGGTTCTATCACTAATGAGAAGATGATTGGGGATAAGGGGCAGCCTTGACGAGTGCCATTAGAGAGAGTAAAGGGGTCAGATAGTAGACTAGAAGAGTAAACTCTGGCTGTGGGATTAGTATACAGTGACATAATTGCTGAGTGCATTAGGCCCGAGATTCCAAATTTAGTTAAGGTCCTCGACAGGTATCCCCAATGGACCCTATCAAAAGCCTTTTCTGCATCTGGGGCCAGGAATGCGCTAGGGGTCTGCGTGGCCTCCGCTAGTCGCAGGAGATCCAGCATCCTCCTAGTCCCATCCGGTGCTTGCCTTCCTCTCACAAAGCCAACTTGATCCAAACCAATAATCGAGGGAGTAATAGCCATTAATCTATTTGCTAGGATTTTGGCATATATTTTAAAATCAGATTTTAGGAGGGATATGGGCCTGAAATTTTGCGGGGTCGATGGATCTTTGCCAGGTTTTGGTAGGGTGACTATTACTGCTTGGAGCATTTCCGTGGGAAAGGAGCCTGAGGAAGCTGCTATATTATAAATTTCCACTAGTTGGGGGGCGAGTAGCGCGGAGAATGCCTTATAGTACTCGGCGGAAAAGCCATCCGCTCCTGGGGATTTGTGCATGGGCAAGGACTCAATAACATCTACCACTTCCTGAATTGTTATAGGTGAGTTCAGTTTTTGAAAGGAAGGACCATCCACAGAGGGTAGGTGTACCCCCTGTAAACAATCTTCAATCTCCCTATCCGTTGGCTGATGTGTGGTTGGGTCTGTTTTCAAATTATATAATGCTTCATAATAGTCCTTAAAGGCGTTAGGGATATCTTTGGGATTATGAAACGTCGCGTTAGTGAGATGGTGTCTAATGTGCGTGAGGTTGGAACGAGCCTGTCTCTTTTTAAGTTGGGAAGCTAGTAGTTTCCCCGCCTTGTTATTCTGAGAGTAGTAGGAAACTTTTAGTCTCTTAAAGAAGGTGTCATAGTCTGCTCTAAGTACTTGCTGTAATTCCTCACGGCAGGCATTCAGACGCTGAAGGATGTCACCGGACCTAGTGATGGGATCTTTGTGTTGTGCTTCTAGTTCAGTTATGGACTCCTGCAGTTGCACCATACGTTGTTGTTTCTTTTTCTTTTCCCTAGAGGCAACCTGTATAAGGGCGCCTCTAGCGAAAGCCTTGTGTGCACACCATGTTGTCATAGGAGAGCATTCGCCATTGTTATTAATGAGGAAAAATTATTTTAGTTTTTCGCCCATCTCATCCCTAATTTTGGGGTGCGACAGGAGAAATGTATTATTACGCCACAACGGTCTGTGGGACTTTTTGCTGGCATCCACAACCTCTATAGTTACTGGCGCGTGGTCTGACCACGTGATGCTGTGGATGTCAGCAGCCTGAACATTTTGCAGCGTATGCATATCAGTCAAGAAGAAATCAATTCTGGAGTAGCTATCGTGTACATTAGAGTAGAAGGTGTAGTCCCTCTCGGTAGTCCTCAGGCATTGCCATGGATCAAAGAGTCTTTCTTCATGGCACAGTGATCCTAGGGAGGGCCTCCGCCTGAGGGCCACCGAAGATACATCTAACTCCTCGTTCATAATCATATTAAAGTCACCACATATTACTAAGCCACACTTTTGCATTTGTTTTGCCTTTTTGATAACCTTTCGAATAAACATTAAAGGCCTGACATTAGGCGCATACATATTTACCAGAGTATAGGTGACATGGTCTATTTCTGCAACTAGTATGAGGTAGCGTCCATAGGGGTCAGCATAGACCTGCAACAAAGAAAAGGTTAGTGTGTCCTTACAAGCTATCTTGACCCCATTCTTCTTGGTAACATTCATGGCAGTAAAAATGTGCGGAAATTTGGCGTGCGTACATTTCGGGGGATTTGTGCTAGAAAAATGAGTTTCTTGTACTCATAAAACATCACATTTGGTATCTAGAGCTGATTTCCAAAGGGCCCTGCGCTTATAAGGGCTATTGAGTCCCCTCACGTTGTATGACATGAATTTAAGTGTCATTCCTCTGGTAAGCTGAGCAGCAACGCCATCTAGTGATAGTTTTGAACGATAACAGGATTAGTCTAGGTATGTTCAGAATGCATAGAATTAAAATAAAAAAAGCAAATGTCCTTGTGAGTTTTGAACCAAAAAACGTTCCAGGATGATCAGGCCACTTGGCACGCGGCAAGCAAGTTACGGAAAACATCCCTTAACCAAGTACGGGGGAAAGAAATATAGTAACAGCCGAACATCGAGTGCCATATAGGTAGTGAAAGACAACTTTAAAGACACCAGGATCAGGCAAAACAAAAAATAAAACAGTTCTTTAAGGCCGGGTACACACGAACAAACATGTACGGTGAAAGCGGTCCGTCGGACCGTTTTCACCGTACATGTCTGCCAGAGGGATTCTGTACGATGGTTGTACACACCATCGTACAGAAGTCCGCGCGTAAACAATACGCGGGGCGTGTCCGCGTCGTCGCCGCGACGATGACGCGGCGATGACGCGGAGACGTGGGCGGGCCTGCCATTTAAAGGCTTCCACGCATGCGTCAAAGTCATTCGACGCATGCGAGGAACGGCGGGCGCCTGGACATGTACGGTAGGTCTGTACTGACGACCGTACATGTCCGAGCGGGCAGGATTCCAGCGGACGGTTTTAAAACACGTCCAGGAATATTTGTCCGCTGGGAAAAGGCCCGGCGGGCAAATGTTTGCTGGAATTCGGCCCGCTCACGCCCACACACGACCAAACATGTCTGCTGAAACTGGCCCGCGGACCAGTTTCAGCATACATGTTTGGTCGTGTGTACGGGGCCTAAGAGAAAAGGAAGGCAGTTCTCAGAAGAGAGCATCAGGCAGCATAGCAATTCTGCAAACAAAGTTACTTACTCCTCCTGTTCTGCCGTTGGGAATTGCGATTTTGGAGAGGAGGATCAGGTTCTACAGGGAGACCTTCAGCAGGGATCAGACGCCATTTGCGAAGGAGACCGAGACCTTTATCCAGCGATGCAATCAAATGCGATTCGTTGTTCATGTCCACTAGTAGTTTGGCTGGAAAGCCCCATTTTTAGAGGATCTTGTGATTCCGCAGTATCTTAGTGATGGGGACCAGGTTGTGTCTTGCAGCCAGTGTAGCTTGCGACAGGTCAGCATAGAGTGTGATTCTGGCAAAGGGATCAGGCAATGCAGGGTGTTGTCTGGCGTAGCGCATAAGCTGATCCTTCATGTGATAAAAGTGGATTCTTGCTATCACATCTCTAGGGATTTGGTCAGGCAGGAAGGATGGCTTAGGCAATCTGTGGGCCCTGTCGATAATAATGTCGGCTGGGCTCAGAGCTGGAATGGCTGTCATCATCAATTTCTGCAGGATTGCCGTAAGTTCTGCAGGTTTAACAGTCTCAGGGATCCCCCTGAATTTAATGTTGTTTCTCCTTGTCCTGTCCTCTAAATCTGCCATTTTGAGGCGCATAGTTCTAAGTTCCTCTTCCACTTCAAAGTGAGCATCCACCAGCTCATTATGTGCTAATGTAAACTCCTCCATTTTCTGCTCTACATACTCCACTCTGTTACTGACTGCAGAGACCTCCATCTTAGTGGTCTGCATGAACGCTGTCATATCACATTGTAGGGCCCCCCTTAAGGTTTGCAGCATCTCCTTCAATAATAGGCTGCCCTGAGGTGGTGAATGCATCCAGTTGCTGGGCATATGTGGGGGATTCCTCCATGTCCTCCCCTGCAGTGTCAGCGCTATCCCGGGTCCCTGAGTCCTCCCCAATCCTTCTCTTTTGCTTGACAGGGCTACTAAAGGGGGAAGCTGGCGCTGGATGGCCATGGGAACTTGACTCACCCGAGGATGGCAGGGGATTAGCTGCAGCAGCATGTGTGGGGTCCGGAGCGCGGCCCCCAGCGCCGGCGCCATCTTGGATTTCTCGGCTCCCGGCTGAAGGGAAGAAATCCGTAAGTTTTCGGGGTCCTTCTCTTTCCTTCCTTTTGTGCATCGTAGCCAAAGTGTTCCCCCACTTCTCCTGTACCCCGCAGTTGCTTTTTAGGTGTCCTTGTGTGCTTTGAGCCACGTTCTATCACCCGGTGTGTCAGAGCTCACCTAACACACATCCATCAGCTCTGGCTGCCGGCTCCGCCCCTATGAGCAGCATATTTAGAGTAAGGCCCCTTTCACAGTGGAGTGGGAGCCGCGGTGGTGGTATAGCGCCACTAAAAATAGCAGCGCTATACCGCCGGGATTGCCGCGGGATTTGGCCGCTAGCGGTGCGGTATTAACTCCCGCTAATGGCGGATAAAGGGTTAATACCGCCCGCAATGCGCCTCTGCAGAGGCACATTGCGGCCGGATTTGCCGCGGTTTGCCATTGTTTTAAATGGGAAGGAGCGGTGAAGGAGCGGTATACATGCCGCTCCTCTCACCGCTTCAAAGATGCTGCTGACAGGAGATTTTTTTCTCTCCCGCCAGCGCATCGCCTCAGTGTAAAAGCCTCGGGCTTTCACACTGAGTAGGCAGTGAAGGAGTTTTTCAGTATAGCAGCGCTATTTTTAGCGCTGTACCGCCTGAAAACTCCTCAGTGTGAAAGGGATCTTAGTCTTGTGACTACCTATCTATTTGATACAAAATATCTGATATGTATTCAAGATTGTAATAAATCATGCACTGTAACTTCATTTTTATGTTATTATTCCCTTTGACATGGCGTTCTTTCACTTAAAGTCCCACAAACCCTTCTCTTCTTTCTACCAAATCAGGGATGGAGGCCGCAATGTGTGTTTTTAGTGTGTGTCAGGTCACATCCATTTATTGTATACAATATTTTTTTTACTTTTTGCTATAATAAATATCCCAATTCTTTTTTTTTGTAACAATTGTTTTCCTCGGTTTAGGCAGATATGTATTCTTCTACATATTTTTGCCAAAAAAATTGCAATAAGCGTATATTGTTACTGCGCTGATCTAATTATCCAGAGGTATTTAATCTCTGGGAATATGGACATAAGTGAAATATCAGGGCCACAATGTACCCTATCTTAAGTGTGAATAACCTGAATACAAACAATAAAAAATATAAGAAATATATGAGTCATACAAATGTGACACAGTGATTTCAAACTTAAATCATATATCTAGATCAGTGTGTCAGCATACAATCCATATGCCACAGTGCTTCTATGAGAAAAGAGCTCTCCTGACGACGCAACTAGCGAAACGCGTAGAGGCTGTTTGGACACACACATTGAGGGTGCAGCACACCAGCGCGCACGGACCCCTTGTAGCAATACATGCGGAGCACAGCGGGGCAAGCACACCTCTTAGGACACCACTTAAATGCTGGTCAGCGGCTTTTAACGGTTGACACTGCCAAAGACACTCAGCGCCGGTCAGAGGCACTTTATATTGTAAGTGTTATATTTTTTTACCTTTTTTAAATAAATACATATTTTAATATACTACACCATGATGAGCCCCTTGTTTTTGAGGAATTGATGACACCTTGTAAAAGGGAAAAGGAGGCAACACCCACTGACCGACAAAGAAAAGACACCACTTTGGAGCCTAATAATATCTGGGGTCTGGTGAGTGTTGATTTTAACCATTGGTGATGGTGGCACATCTTTGTCGGGTGGAAGATATAGCGGCACTTTCCTGTACACAGCATTACCAACATTGAACCTTGTGTTTGCTGGAACCTATTGTATAAGAGCAAGATTGCCTGTCATTTGGACTATTTTTAAGTGCAGCCAGCACATTGCACATTTGTATGGTTGTTTGATAATTATTTCACTTTTATTGATATTTATTTTATTTTGTTCCAATATCGGTTATTGGACAACTCACGGTGCAGTTGGCATACTGCATATTGTGTTTTTACACACACATATATATAATATTTTTTTTGTAATATCTTTCGTATTGTTTTCACTATTTGGTTGGTCAGTAGCAGCAACAACAGCCATTTTTCTCATAGAAGCACTGTGGCATATGGATTGTATGCTGACACACTGATCTAGATATATGATTTAAGTTTGAAATCACTGTGTCACATTTGTATGACTCATATATTTCTTATATTTTTTATTGTTTGTATTCAGGTTATTCACACTTAAGATTGGGTACATTGTGGCCCTGATATTTCACTCATGTCCATATTCCCAGAGATTAAATACCTCTGGATAATTAGATCAGCGCAGTAACATTTTTCTTCTTAGAGCACTATTGACCCCCACTAAGGGCACACAGTACTGCAGCAGATCACGGTTCACATTTATTTATTTATTTCCTTTTGCGCCGGTGACACTCACAACCAATAAGCGTATATTGATTGCTTTGCGCAAAAATTATAGGGCCAAATCCTCCTGTTACTCCGTCTTATCCCTGGTCCTAACTATGGAACTGATCCAGAGAATCAGTTTCCCATAGTTAGGACGAAGATCCGACATGTGTAATTGAATTACACTGTCGGATCTTAGGATGCAGTACCGCATCCGCCGATGGGGGCATTTCGCGTCGAAATGCCGCCTCGGGTATGCAAATTAGGTTTTACGGAGATCCACGAAGCTTTTCAGCTTCGTTTTTTCTCCGTAAGTTTTATTTTGCAAACGCAAAATTAGGGCTGCTTTTACAAGGTGTAAACTGTTTACACCTTGTAAAAACAGACCTTTCTTGCTCGCGACGCGATTTTTTTAAATTTAATTTTTTTTTTTGGTGCCGTATCTTTTTTTTTAACCCGACGCAACTTTATTGTCCCGTCGCAATCCACAAAGCCCGACAAAACGTAATTTCGCGCTATGCACGTCGGGAAAATGACGTCACGAGCATGCGCAGTACGGCCGGCGTGGGAGCGCGCCTCATTTAAATGGGAATCGCCCCCCTGGAGAAGAGGAACGCCTTGCGCCGGCCGATTTAAGTTACACCGCTCAAAAATTTCTAGGTAAGTGCTTTGTGGATCGGGCACTTAGTTAGAGATTTTGCGGCGGTGTAACTTAAATGGAAAAAGTTACGTTGCGCCGGGTTTTTGAGGATTAGGCCCATAGTGCCTACAAAATAGATTATTGATTGATTTTGTGGCATTTGTATTTAATTTTTTTACTAGTAATGGTGGTGACTGGGAAATTTATCGTGACATTGCGGCGGACAGATCGGACACTTTTGACACTATTTTGGACCAGTGATATATATACAGCGATCCGTGCTATAAATATGCACTGATTACTGTATAAATGTCACTGGCAGGGAAGGAGTTAACACTAGGGGGTGACCAAGGTGTTAAATCTGTTACCTAGGGAGTGATTTTAACTGTGGGGGGATGGGACTGACTAGGGGAGGAGACCGATCTGTGTTCCTACATATTAGGAACACAATCTGTCTCCTCTTCCCTGACAGGACGTGGATCTGTGTGTTCACGAGCGATCGCGGATGCCCAGCGACATTGCGGCCGACGGGCACGCGCATTGGCTCCTCTGTGACCCAGCACGCGTGTTGCCCCTATACCACCGGGAAGCTGAGGACGCGCAAATGATGCCTGTCCAGGATGGGAGATCCCATCTGCGAACGTCATATTACATTCGTTGGGGAAGGAAGTGGTTAAAATATAATTTGTGACACTGAACCAGACCACAAACATTTTTTGGGGGGAAATATTACTAAGAAAAAGGAAACAAAGTGGTACTGCAGAAAAGGCAACAGTGTAGCTAGCCCTTGTTAAAAAATACAACACTGTGGGGCTGATTTACTAAACCTTTGCACCATGAAACATGGCGCATCGGCGTGCGCAACGGCCGTTATGGCATTTACTAAAGGAATGCGCCGGCAATGCAGCGCAATTCCGTATTTACTATAATGCCGAATGCGGCCAGGAGGGGGGGCACGGTGCTCCACTATGGACCTGGCGCACGGCATCTAGAAATGTAAATAAAATGAGTTTGGGGGTGAGTTTATTATGGGGGGGGGTGCGGCACGCCCAGTCCCGCCCCCCTCTATCAACTCCCTATTTAAAGATCACAGCCGTCCAGCCTGTTTGTCATGGCTGACGGCGGTGATAGCATCTACCTCAGGATAAAACCCTTATAGGTATATTTACCCTTTGCACTAGGATAAGAAACCATAAAATAAGGAGGGCTCGTTTCTGAGCTCCATGGATACTACTGACATGTCTTTTGTCCTTTTGGTCTCCTATAGATAGCCCTTGCCTATTCACTACTGACATCCCTGGTCAGAATTTAGAATTGCAGGCTGCATAGCTGTCTATTTATTACTGACACCTCTGGTCACATTTGGAATTGCACCTCTAGCAAACAAATAGGTACGTTTTTGTTAAACAAAACTTTTTTCCTGACGCATTCATGGCAGCACACACTGGGCTGTGTGCTGCCATGAAGATGCGCCAGGAAAGGAAAATTACGGAAAGGTGAGTATACAATTTTCCGTTTTCCTGACGCATTCATGGCAGCACACAGCCCAGTGTGTGCTGCCATGAAGATGCATCAGGAAAGGAAAATTACGGAAAGGTGAGTATACAATTTTCCGTTTTCTTTCCTTCTTTATAAATAGCGCCCTATTAATCACATAGTTAGTGAGATTACTGTTTTGAGGGATATCATCTAACCTTGGACAAAGCAAGGATTTGGATGATACATATAAAATAGATACTTATTAACTTATTTATACTTTGGTTATGTTTAGGACTGGGAGTCTCACTGATGCTCTGCTGGCTTTGATTTGGCATCTTTTGGGCTTGCTTGGAGTTTTAGAGGTGTTCAGCCCTGTTGTGCCCCCTGCTCATCTACTGTTGGGGGGATGCTTTTTGCCATCATCTGGTCATTTGCCAGCTCAGACACAAGTCTACATACATGGTGACGGATATGATGTGTATGTTGCACACTTACTGCACTCTCCTTTTTTGTACAGATATATAATTAATTTAACTGTGTATAAATTTTATAATATGGTTATTTTTTATTATATACAGTGTGACCCCACGTAGGACTTTAGCCCCTGTTGAAGGAGACCAAGTCCCGAAAGGCGTCGGGCTCCTTTGGATCACTGTGGATAAACTCACGCATTAATGTACCAATCATGTTTTTAACCATTTTTGTAAAAATTGTTTAATACATTTTTGTACTTCTTTTGAACTTGAGTCGTTACCTTTAAAGTCCCACCTTGGGGGTTCTTTCCTCTCTATTTCAATAGCAGGGATGTTGGTAATACACATAGGTCCCTTTTCTGATGTCATATCATGCATTAGTGTGTAGTGACCTGAATAGAAAGTGAAAGGTGACTTTTGCAAAAACCAGCCGCTGCACCTGCTAGTACATTTAAACCTGCAGGAGGTTTATTTGTGTACTGCGCATGCGTTAGCGTCATAATCTTGATAAATATCAAGTGGCGTAGCTGCCTTTGTGTGGCTTGAAGCGGCGCACCCTGAATGGCAGAATCTTTTTTAAGTTACGCTGACCATGAAGGGAAACTCTGCGCCAATTTTTTTTTTAAAAAAGGCGTGGGTTCTCCTTTAGGAGCATACCAGGCCCTTAGGTCTGGTATGGATTGTAAGGGGGAACACCTACGCCGAAAAAAAACGAAATCCATACCAGACCCTTACCCGAGCACGCCGCCTTGCCGGTCAGGAATGGGGGTGGGGACGAGCGGTTGCAGGGGGGTCGGTGCCTCAGCGGGGGAGACCCAGGGACGCGGTAGCCAGGCCGAATCGTGCTACCGCCGAGGGCCTCGTCAGGCCGGATTCTGCGTCAGTTGGACGGAGGGGAAGCGAGGAGAGCGACAACAGGGCTGGAGATGGCTCACCTGGGCCTGGAAAAGCGGCGAGGAAATCCGCGAGCGGATCTGGCAGGGGGGGCGGTCGGAAGCCAGATTCTCGGCAGCCAGGGATCCTTCCCCTGGCGGGCACTCATCGCTGGGAGAGGACCAGATGGAGGCTCGATCGGAAGGGGAGCTGTCGGAGGAGGAGCAGGTCCCTAAGAGGAGAGTGGCGGCGGTGGAGACGGGACGGACGGCTGTTTGGTTCCTTGCCTAGGCAGCCCGGTAAGTCATGTTTCAACCTACCTATTATTAATAACGGGGGTAGTTTGGTTGCGGATGTCAATGGTGGTGGCTGTGAATGTTTTCGGGGGCTCAGTCAGGGGCTGGTGAGGGGGGGTTTTGCGGGTTTTCTAGCAGGTATCAAGGAACTTGTAGGCAGGTTTGAACAGGCTGGCGGGGTCTATTCCCCCGGCCCGGCGGCCGCCTGGGCCCCCCCTCCCGGGGGGGGTGTGGGGGGGGATTGGCGGCTTTGGCCGTCACCCCCCCACAGGTGGTGGCTCAGCCGGGTTCCGGCCCTGCTTGGGGTGTCCCAGCGGTGTCGGCTCAGCCAGTGGTGGCCCAGACGGTGTGCGCCCCTGCCGGTGGCTCTGGTGTCCGCTACCACGGCACTGGCAGTCCAGGATAAAGCTACGGCAACTGGGGATGGGGCGGTTAAGCGGGATGTGGTTCGCTTAGGGGATGTGGCAAAATGTGAAGTATACGTTTGCTATGAGGGGCCGTTGGGGGCGCATTTGAAGACAGAAGTCAGGGAGAAGATCGTGAATGGTGAGATTGTGGAGATCTTTTCCTTCTTCCCCTGCAGAAGTTTAATTTGGACAGGTCAAGCCGACGAGTCCAAGAAGGATGAGGAGGAGAAGCGTAGGTATCGCCTTATCCCGCGTACCTTTTCTAATTGGCGCAAGCATTCAAGATTTTAGTGTGTGTAGTGGGGGAGAAGAAACCAGAATATTGTTCTGATCTCTTTGTGTATCAGAATGCTATAGGGGAGGCGCATAGGGTGTATGGGGGGTTCAGCTTGGCTGCGTTAAGATTAGGAGTTCAGGCAGCATATGGCAGTGCGTCCAAACCGTGCGCGTGGAACCACAAGGTTATGAATCATTGGCTGCGCTTGATGACGGCGGCGAGGGAGCTCCGGGTCAGTTTTTTCAGGGGGGGGCCGGTGGGACCATCTCCAGGGACAACCGGCCGGTAGGGGGCAAAAGGGGTTGCTGGCAGTCAATTCCGGGACCTATCGGTTGGAAATTCCTGTCGCTTCAAGCACGAATGTTCCGGGTTGTGGGGGATCCCACACCCTGTCCAGGTGTTTAAAGCGGGGCCAAGGGTTCCGGCGAGCTGCTAATAAAAGGGAAGACGCCGGTGAGGGTGGAAAGGATGCGGCCATTTCTAGGTAGGTATCCTTGACAGGGAGGCGGCGCAGTTTCTGGAAAGGGGGTTTTCGGTGGGTTTCCAGATCCCATGTAACCTGGCGGAAGTCCCCGGTGGCCTGAAATTGGAGATCAGCGTTGCTGCATGCCGACGTGGTTTCGGAGAAACTGCGGAAGGAGGTCTCGCTGGGACGCATGGCGGGGCGATTTTCAGTGGCGCCATGGGAAGACCTGGTGGTCTCGCCACTGGGGGTGGTTCCCAAGAAGGAGCCTAAAAAATTCAGGCTCATTCACCACCTCTCTTTTCCTAAGGGGGATCGGTGAATGACGCCATTGATCCTGGGGCATGCACGGTCAGCTATACCTCGTTTGACGCAGCGGTGAGCTGGGTGAGACAGTATGGGCGTGGGGCTCTAATGGCGAAGTCCGACATTGAGTCGGCCTTCCGGCTGTTGCCTGTGCACCCAGATAGTTTTTGTCTATTGGGGTGTCATTGGCAGGGCGAGTTTTACGTGGACCAGTGTCTGCCGATGGGGTGCTCCATCTCGTGCGCACTGTTTGAGCGGTTCAGCTCGTTCTTGGAGTGGGTGGTGCGGGACGTGTCGGGGTGAATTCGGTTATCCACTATCTGGATGATTTCCTTTGTGTGGGCCCGGCTTTGTCCAGGACCTGCGCGGTACTTCTGGCTACGCTGGAGCATATTGCGGACCACTTTGGGGTTCAGTTGGCTCCGGAGAAGACAGAAGGGCCACGCATGGTCATTACTTTCCTTGGCATTACCTTGGATTCGGAGGCGATGGAATGCAGGCTGCCGGAGGACAAGCTGGCGGCATTGAAGGCGGAAATCAGGGACATGATGGGCCTACGTAAAGTCCAACTGCGGACCCTGCAATCTTTGCTCGGCAAGTTGAACTTTGCGTGTCGCACTCTGCTGATGGGATGGGTTTTTTGTCGACAGCTGTCGGCTAGCACGGCGGGGGTGCAGTCGCCCAGGAATTTTGTCAGCCTGGGCAGGGTGCACAGGGAAGATCTTAGAGTATGGCATGCCTTCCTCGAATCTTTCAATGGTAGGGCACTGTGGATGGCAGGTCCGGTCAGCAATTTCGACATGGAATTGTACACGGACACGGCCGGCTCCACAGGTTTTGGTGCATATTTTCAAGGGCGGTGGAGTCATGGCCGTAGTGCTGGGTGGAGGCGGGTTTTACCAAGAACCTGGTTCTGTTGGAACTGTTTCCGGTGGTTCTGGCGGTGGAACTATGGGGCGAGGCCTTCCAGGATCGGAAGGTTCGCTTTCACGGGGGTTAACCTGGGGGTGGTTCAGGTCATCAACCGGGTGTCGGCCTCGTCTCCCCCAGTGGTTCGGTTGCTGCAGCATTTGGTGTTGAGATGTCTACAACTGAATGTTTTTATTTATGCGGTGCATCTGCCGGGCGTGGAGAACGTCATTGCTGACGCTTTATCTGGCTTTCAGTGGGACAGGTTCCGAGTGTTGGCTCTGGAAGCAGAGCAACAGGGGTGGCGTGTCCGGACTGGCTGTGCAGGATTGCGTTGGCGTGATCTCCGGTTGGATCAAGAGGTCGGTGAGTGGGCCAACGTGGGCAGCATACAGCAAGGTATGGCCGGAATGGGAGGCTTTATTGAGACTGGTAGGGGGGGACTCGGAGGGCAGCGAGGTAAGTTGGGTGGTGCTGTACTTCGTATCCAGGAACATGGAGGAGAGAGTGTCGGTGTCCGCACTAAACAAAAAGATGGCGGTGTTGGCGTTTTGGTTTAAACTGCGGGGGGTGAGGACCTTACTAAGGTTTTCTGGGTCCGACAAGCGCTCAGAGGCTATAGGCGGTCCAACACGGCCAAGGACGCAAGGCGCCCGGTGTCATTCGAAGTCCTGGGAGGCCTGCTGGCACAATTGCCGGCAGTGTGCTCCACGGAGTTCGAGGCGTTTCTGTTCAAGGCAGCTTTTACTTTGGCATTTTTCGGGGCATTTAGGATAAGTGAGCACGTTAGTCCGTCCAAGAAGGTACAGGGGGGCCTGGGGTGTCAGGAGGAGGTCTACAGGGCGGATAGGGTTTCGGTATGGCTCAGCCGGTCAAAAACAGACCAAGCTCCCAGGATCCCCATTGTGTCCGGTAAGGGGCCGTGGGGGAATATCTAGGGTGGCGTCCTGCGGTGGGGGGCCCCTTTTTGGTACATCGAGACGGGTCCCCACTTTCTAAATTTCAGTTCATAGCTGTGTGCCGTAGTGTTTGCAATGCATGGGGTTGGATGGTTGTTGTTTCTCTTCTCATTCATTTAGGATAGGGGCTGCCACGGAGGCCGCCCGATCTGGGCTGGCTGCGGAGGCAGTTAAGTGTATAGGACGGTGGGAATCTAGGAGGTTCCTTATTTACGTTCGTCCTCATTTGGTGGTGGGTCTGCAATGAGTGTGTATGAGTGGGAAGTCGTTAAGGGGCTGACTGTCTTCTGGTTCATGGTTTGCTGTGGTTACGGTGGTATGCCTGTTTTTTCATTTCTTTCAGATGCGGTGCAGGCCCTGGTGTGGATCTTGGGCCATTCTTATGTGCATTGGGGGGCAAAACGAGCGGAGGTTAGGCGGGAGGCCCGGCAATTAGGTTTTGACAGGGCAGAGGCGTGCATTCGGTGGCTGGGGGTGCCGGGATGCTGTGGGCAGGGTTGTACCCGAGGTGCATCGATTTTGCACTCTGGACCGCCGCCCGACGTACTGGTCCCTGCACGTTGGCGGCAATGACCTGGGGGTGAGGTCCATGTGGACGTACGAGGGACATTAAGTTGATGTCCTTCGTTTCGGATGGCTTTTCCGCAGACAGTCATAGTGTGGTCCGACATGGTTGCGCTGACCTCATGGCGACTGGCCAGGTCGTGGAGGGTATTAACAGGGCCCGAGGAAGGTGAACCGGGATGTGGGCATGTTCATTGGCAAGGAACGATTATTGGTGCGTGCACTTAGAATTGGAGGTCGACACATGGCGTTACCTGCGGGGGATGGAGTGCACCTCAATGCAGTGGGATTGATTTGTGGGTTTTGGGGGTTTTGGGGGATGGTCGATGCAGGTCCTGCGGCCCCAGCGTGATGTGTCCAGCCAGCGGGCCAGGGGCCAGAGCGCTTCCGTGGCGGCCAGGGGTCCGGCAGTGTCAGATGGGCGGTTCGGTGCGGAGTGTGGGGGCGACGAGGCGTGATGAGAGTCGAGTCCAGGGCCAGGGGATGAACCAGGAGTCCATCGGTGGAGGTGACGAGTGGGTCTGGTGTTCCGCACAGAGGGGTCGGAGTGCAGTGCAACACAGGGCCAGTGCAACCAGTGCACGTGTGTCTGGGTGTCATTCGAGGGGAGGTTTCACCGGCTACGAGTGCGGAGAGGATCGGAAGGAGAGCTGTCCGGATCTGGAGAGCGACATTGGTCCGGGACAACGGTCAGCGGTAAATCCATCCCGGCGGCGCGTGACCTAGTCCAAGGCAGCCCGGGTAAGTCCGATTCATCATCTGCTATTTGTGGTTTATTGCAGGATTTGTTGGGTCAGGGTCATGGGGGGGGGCTCAAGTTTGTAAGGGGTACTGACACACGGGGTGGGTGGCAGTAGGGAAGGAGTCACAGGATTTATGGGCTGATTATGGATTTGGTCAGCAGGTTTGATCCTGGGGCTGCAGTACACCGTCCCCGGCGGTGGCATGGTCACCGCTGGGGGGGGTCTGGTCAGATAATGGTGGGTCTGGCGGGTGCCGGTACTGGACAAGCAGGGGTAGCGTCCACTGGGGGTAGCGTCCACTGGGGGCAACCGGGCGCTGGCGCCTGAGAGTGCTCCTGAGGCGGCGGGCGAAAAGAAGGATGCGGTTAGTTGGCTGATGCTGCGCAGAGCGAAATGTATATTTGCTTTGAGGCCACTCTGGGGCTCATTTAAAGCCAGAGGTCAGGAAAAGATTTGGAAGGGGGAGTACGTAAAGATTTTCACTCTGCTCCCTCTTGAAAAATTCAATTTGAACAAGCTGAAGCCTGAGTTTGAGTAAAAAGGAGGACGAAGAAAAGCGGCGGGTATCGCGTGATTCCCAGCACGTTCACCAATTGGTTGCAGGCTTTTGCAATTTGGCCTGCGTGGTGGGGGAAATAAGCGCCCGAACACTGTTCGGGTTTGTTCATTTACTTGGAGGCCATTAGGTCGGCGCATCAGACTTACGGGGCACGGCGTGGCTACAGTATGACGAGCAGTTCCGGCAACGGTTTGGCTTTCAGACCGACTCTGCGCTGGAATCAGAAGGACATTAACCTGTGAATGACATTGATGACGCAGCGAGGGCGCCGCAGCAGTTTTTTCAGGGGGGTGGGGGGGGGTCGGAGGTTCAACTGCCTCAGGACAACCGACCGAAAAACGATGGGGCTACTGCTGGCTAACATGTGCAATTTTTTACTTACGAATACGTTTCCGTTATTTTTTCGTTTTTTCGTTGATTCGCTAACCAACGAATGAACGAACGGCTTAGCGAAAATTATAACGAATAATGATATTTCCCTAGTTAACGAATATGGAAAACAAACGAATATACGAAACTGTTAAATGTAAAAAAGCAGAAACAACGAAAGAAAAAATGAACGAAAACACAGAATTAACGAAAATACCGAACACCACCCAAAAAATCATAATTACGAAAAAATAAACGAAAATGCAAACTTACTATTACTAATAGTCGAATAACGAAATGAAAACAACTAAAATGCCGAACAAAGAATAAAATACGAAAATCGAATCTAACGAAAAATAACTTACGAATCTTCGTAAAAACGGAAATGAAAACAACAAATTTTAATAAATAAGGTAATTTCAGTTTCGTTTCTCCTAAATACTTCTGGACATTGACCAATAGCCACTCAGCCCTGTCCCTTCCCCTGAAGAGGTTTGTTCCTTCCCCAATGAGCTTCTTTCTCATTATCTAGTGGCTCCTTGACCTTGTGTCTTTTTCTAGGCTAGACTGCATTTCATTCCATCCAGAGTCCAGATAGGGTGTGTTTTGGGTAGGTTGCACCGGTTTTGTGGATCTTAGAGCTAATTTGTAGTTGTTATAGAGAACTTCTTAAGCATACTCTAGATTCTCAATCCTAGATTTGTAATTGTAATATCTCTGACATATTTTAGTTTTCTCCTACGTCAGACTGCATTCTAGACAGGGTGTGTGTGGTGTTGGATTTGTGACTCAGTGACTCACTCATTGGTGACACTTAGAAATTATACATTTATACTTATGCTGCAGTGCTCACTGCTTACTATTCATTTTTTCTCATATTTTCTGCAGTTATTTTTCCCCTTTTGTGAGACAGGTGTAGGACTGTGTTTTATTATCTTGCCTATATATTTTTTTTTACTTTAGCATAGCCACCACCACCAGTGCCATTATAGTCTAGTACTAGGCCAGCCCAGGCAGCAGCCAGTACTCTACTAAGATATAAATGGTGGTGGTAAGTTGATAGTAGAGCTTTGTTGCATTTTAATCCTGACCAATTGTGTAAGGCCTGATAAATCAACAATCATACTCCGTCCTCAATACCTTTATTTTTCAGAATACATTATCATTTGTATTTTTTTCTGAAAAAAAACACAATAATACTATTTCTAATATACAAATATTGTACTTTTCCCACTTATTCTCACATTCTCACCATGAGGAAAGCAACAGAGGAAAAAGTTGAGTGTGACACAGCAACAACAACTTCTGAATATAGGCCAACTGTAACCCCAGATGTTTTTTACACTGCCGGTCACGGGCAGTTCCTGCAA
Source organism: Rana temporaria (assembly GCF_905171775.1). Taxonomy (NCBI): domain Eukaryota; kingdom Metazoa; phylum Chordata; class Amphibia; order Anura; family Ranidae; genus Rana; species Rana temporaria. Next base: position 383,255,189 of record NC_053489.1, on the reverse strand, counting down.
AGGTTGTTGCTAGTGTCCATAATTTTAGGCAGCCAAAACTTGAAATTTTACAGCTTGAGGAGGAGCAAATTGCTCAGCCTCCAGATGTAAAAACAGCACACAATATATTGGAAACAGATAATAGCAGCATCTTTTTTCATTCTCATAGTTCAGTATCTAATCCTAATCCAGTAGGCACCTGCAGAACAGATGCTGCTAAAGTAGAATTACCTGAGAGTCTGACCCTTGAAGGCCTTGACCTCGAAGGAATTGATTTAGATTTTAATATAGAGGATAATGCACAACTTGTAACCAAATTCATGAGGATATTATATCTATGAGTCCTTACTCCTCTGCCCCTGAGTCCCTCTGTTATTTCCCGAGTCCTCACCTTCAAAAAAAAAATTGCCTGCACCATTACAAACCTCTTCAGGCTTAGTTGTTTTGCCTAAATGTCTTTCATATCCAAGTAGTGCAACTGCCACCATTGTTAGCCCACCAAATTCCTCCAAAGACCCGAAAGCTGCACATATCCATCAGCCAGAGGCAATTGTAAAACAATCCTCAGCGGCCACTGGGAACCGCAGATCAAAAATATGGGAACATTTTGTTACTGTTGGTGACGGGCGCATGGTGAAATGCAAATTATGTGGCAGGGAAGTGAGCCGTGGGAGAGACATAGCCCATTTAACCAATGCCGGGATGAATTACCATTTTCGTGCACACCATACACCGGTGCTGCTGAGAGAAGAAAGTGGAGTTGCAGCTCCACCTAGTAAAAAGAGAGGCAGCAGCAACACTACTGCTGCCATTAACCCCAAAAGGCTCAACAAGGGGCAGGAAGATGAAGGGACTTCTTGTGTAGTTGACACATGCCGCCCCATTCCTTTACAGCAGCCCACGCTGCAACAATTTCCCAGTTTCCAATCAAGGGGTATGTCTCGTCAACAGTCCCTTAAAATCACCCGTCTGATAGGGGAACTTATAGCAGTTGGGGGAGCACCCTTTAATAGAGTTGAAGGACATACATTTAAAAACCTCATGAAGGTGGTTGCACCTCACTATGTTTTCCCCTGCCGTACTACCTTTAGTAGGAAAATTGTACCCTCTTTATATAATTCCTGTGTTGGATTACTGAAAGAGGAGCTGGGCAGAGCAGCTGGCCAGTCTGTCCATTTACTACAGACTTGTGGAGTGCTCCCAGTGGGCAACATGCCTTTTTGTCATTGACGGCTCACTGGTGGCAGCCCAAGGAGTCACAACCAAACAAACCAAAAGCAGGAATGAGAAGCACAGGTGCTAAGGGCAGCAGAACCTCCTGAGCATGGGCAACGCACATTCTTGTTGCATGCTGAAGTCATGGACGACCAGCACACTGCTGTAAATATTTTACGTGCACTTCAGAAAATGGTGGCGCAGTGGCTTGGGGAGGAGTCAGGCACACGGGCAAAGATGGGCTTTATAGTCACTGATGCTGCAGCAAACATGCTCAAGGCAGTGCGAGATGGCAGATTTGTTGGCATTCGTTGCTCTGCACACGCCCTGCATCTCGTTGTGAAGTCTGCTTTGGACGATGAAAGTGAAACATCAAAATTGTCTGCTATCTTAGACAGTTGTAGAAAAATAGCAGCCCATTTTCATCGTAGTGTGAAAGACAGTCACATACTCAGACTTGAGCAGAGTAAGGCTTGCGTTCCACAGCACCGCTTGAAGGTAGATGTAGCCACCCGTTGGAACTCCACTTTGGAGATGCTCGAACGTATCATGGAACAGCAAAAGCCAATACACGCCATGTCAAATGAACATGTTATTGGTGTAGCAAGGCCAATAAGCAGGGAGGAGTGGAAAATAATTAGTCAGGTGGTGGCTGTGCTTAGCCACTTCCGAGATGTAACAGAAAAAATTGAGCCTAGAGAATGCAAGTCTGGCTCAAGTAATCCCTCTCTACATCTATCTTATCACTAAGATGGATGGCTTTCTAAACAAAAGCGAGCCCTTGCCTGGCGGCATAGTTCAAGATGTAGCTGCAATTATAAAGAGACTGAGGGGACAATTGAATAGAAGGATGAACGAGCTCATAGAGGCATGCCCTGAGCTAATGTTTGCCTCTATGTGCGATCCACGCATTAAAGGAAAAATGGCAATAATTCAGAGTTCCCTTACCACCTATAGGGATCTATTAATTCAGAGGGTGTTTGACAGTCACCGAAAATTGTTTAGGCCGGCAGAGGGTGAAGAGGAAGAAGATCAGGAGGAGCCTGATAGTGACATTGTGCCACCATCACCTACTGTTATTAGTACAACCACTGCTGAGCATTCCACTAGAAGACCTGACGTTTGGAGTTTTGGCATTACATACTTTAGTTGGACCCACAAAAATGCCCACCATGAAAAGAAGCATTGTGTCAGATCATGTTAAATTTACTTGTCTGAACCCATTTGGCCTCCACTACAGATCCATTAGAGTATTGGATGAGAAAAGGGGTATTTGGCCTGCTCTTTCCGTGGTGGGCACAAGAGCTACTTTCTTGCCCCCCGACCTCTGTGCAAAGTGAGCGTGTATTTTCTATCACAGGAAATATTCTGTGCCCACAGAGGTCCCAGCTGGCCCCACAGCTGATGGAGCAGATGACATTTCTGAAAGTCAATCTTCCAAAGCTGGGCTACCAGAACTAAGCTTTGCAACTGAATAATTCTAATTATACTACTTCTTAAGTTCTTATGTTTATCAAATCGATAAAGATATTGTTAATAATTTACCTGTTCCAAGTATAGATGGCGATGCCAAAAAATAAATACAACAAAACCAAATATAGTGCATGTCATGATATACTGTATGTACCAAAAGTAATGTTACATGAATAAAATATACGATAAAGTATCAATCACAATGTAGATACAGCAAGCATGAGAAGCTGTGATCAGCCACAGTCTATATAATTCAAAGATTTATTTTTTGTTGGGTGGGCAACATTGATTACCTCAACATTTTATAGCATACTAGCTCATTATGTAATACCGCTGATCGACGAAAACCTCGCTGCGGTGGCCGACACAACGGCTGGCGACATGTAATCCCGCTGTTAAACGTGCAGGTTTAGCGGCTCTGGGCAATCACAGCGCAAAACCCGGAAGTAACTCCGGGCCTACATGCTGCTGCCCGATGATGTGTCGGCCACTGCAGCGGGGGCTTTGATCGCAGGTGAGTATTACATAATCAGCTTCTATGCTATACACGCAGGTCTGCCAGTCCTGGCATGACCACCTTAAGAAAATGCACGATCGTTCTAAATTATCCCCTAAACCATGAATGGAGGTATTTCAAGCACCTACATACAGGTAAGCATTAATATAGTCTTCCAGGTAGCTAAAAGTACTATATATTTATTCATTTCTGTTGATATATCTATTTTGAATCCTGACATGCACTATGTTTGTTTTTGTTGATTTTATTATTTCCCATCACATCTTACAACTTGCAAAAGTTTGAATTGAAGTAGATCTATGCATATGGGTAATAATAATAATAATAATAATAATAATAATAATAATAATAATTAATAAATAATAATAGTTTTTGTTTACATTCACAAATCCAATATCTACTACCACCGTTTGCAAGAATGTTATCAACCCAAGCTGGGGTTAGTTTGTTTATTTTTTCATTTGTTTTTGGAGTAATGTTTTGACTCCTTGGCTCTGAAATTAAGCCACAAAAAAAAAAAAAAAAAGCTACCATTCCATAAAGAAACCTACTCCTCAATTCCACGGCTTGCAATACTCCCACAAACACTGGGGCTCTCCTCCTACTGTGCTCTTGCTGCAGTGCAGACTGCTGCCACCTGCCCTCAAAGAAGAAATATTACAGTTCACGTTTGGAAGACATCTCACCACACTATGGATTTAATCCTGGTTAAGTATGTTGCCTGTGGCACCCTTAAACACGTGAGTGGCTTATCAATTTTCCCCTACTCACCTTCCATCATTCCATTAATTATTTCTGCTAATTTATATCCCTCTCTCTTTTTTTGCAGTTGCAATTTACTGACGTCATGTCTCACATGCATGCCTAACATTGACCTGGATGTGGATGAGGAGGAAGCAAATAGAAAAAACACATGAGGTTTTTTCAGCACTTCATAGTAAGTATTAAGACTAAGAGTAAACCCCACTTAGGATGTTATAATGATATACTTGTATGACTTTTTTTTAAAAAATAAATCACATTTATTTGTCATTGTGTGTGAGTGAGTATGGGGTTAGTCTGTGTGTTTAAGGGTCAATGTGAGTATGTCTGTGTTTTTCTGTGATTAAGTGTCTGGGTCAGTCTGGCTTTGTTTACAAGGCACTTCATTTATTGGTCAGTGTGTCTGTCAGTTAAAGTGTGTGTCGTCTTTATGGGTCAGTGTGTGTCACTGTGTATATGTATATTTTAAGTGGGTGTGAGTAAGTATATTGGTGTGTGTCATGGAATGCATAATGTGCAAAAATGTTATTTTGATGTATATATGGAATACAGTTGTGTTACTTATTTTATGTTTTTTGACATCGAAATAATTTCTTCTATGCCATTGTCAGTGCATCACCTCCACACTTCCCAGAGCTACAAATCTAAACTCATGGTCTATCTTGGCCCTGGTATTTTGATTCCATTCTGACCACCAGGGATCTGAATGCTGCTCAGCTCCATGCAAGGTAAGAACAGGGAGACTGGGAACTGTATTATCTTTTGGAATAGTGATTAAAATTCCATTGCAGCGAAAGCAGATATCTTCTCATTAGTTTACCGATCGGCAGGGATGGACTGGCCATTGGGACTACAGGGAGTTTCCCGGTGGGCCGATGGCTCAGTGGGCCGGCTTCAGTGACAGCAGGACCGCCGCCCCCCTCCGCTCCTCTGTCTCTCCCTCCCCACAGCGCTCACCTGGGGGGGAACAAAGAAGCAGAGGGAGGACCAGAGGAGCAAGGGGGGACGACAGAGGAGCATGGGGGAGGGGACGGACAGCTGATTTAACAGCTATGGCCTGGGAGTTTCTCACTTCTGCCTAATCTTGTCCCATAAGGGGGGGGGGGGCACCAAACTGATTCTTTGCCCGGGTGAAATAATGTCTAGCTTCCCCAGTGGTACTGCCTATAAGAGTACCAGTACCAGCCGTTCTACTCTAATAAAGTAGAACGGCTAGGGGCTAGTGAAGGGGGAGAGGGGGCTTGGGTGGCCGGGGGGGGGGGTGCGGGAGTTGTCCTGTCAAAGTGGGCCAGTCTGGATGAAGTCCAGGGCCAAATTTTTGTCCCAGTCCATCCCTGCCGATCGGGTACATTCTCTGCCTAACTCAGCTCTGCTGCATACCATTCGAAGATACAAAATTGCAAAATGCCTCCACGTGTCTTTAAAAGATGTGATAGTGGGATCCATGTTTTTCCCTAATGTCTACTTATATTGTCCTCCGCTACCTCCCTAGCCCCTCGGTCTATAATTTTTCACCCTGGCTATCTTATTCCAGTATCCACACTCCCACTGCTTTAGTATCCCCCCCCCCCCCCGCTTCCTGTGTTGTTTTACTGTCCAGTGTCCACTAACAGTGGGGAAACATTAAAATATAAATGAATAGTTTAAGGTAGACTGTGTGGGCCAGATTCACATAGAAGAGCGGCGGCGTAACGTATCATAGATACGTTACACTGCCGCAATTTTTCATCGCAAGTGCCTGATTCACCAAGCACTTGCGATGCAAACCTACGCCGGCGGCCGCCGGCGCAAGGCGGGACAATTTAAATGGGCGTGTGCCATTTCAATTAGGCGCGCTCCCTGCGCCGGACCTACCGCGCATGCTCCGTTTCCGAACTCCCGTCGTGCATTGCGCGCCGTGACGTAATTTTTTCGAACGGCGACGCGCGTAGCGTAATTTCATTTTACTGGACGGCTTACGCAAACGACGTTATTTTTAAAATTTCAACGCGGGAACGACGGCAATACTTTTAGACAGCAATACGCTTGCTGACTAAAGTTAGGGCACCAAAAAAAAACGACTAACTTTGCGACGTGAAACTAGACTAGCGGCGACGTACCGAACGCGAAAAACCGTTGTCGATCGCCGTAACTCCTAATTTGCATACCCGATGCTGGTTTACGACGCAAACTCCCCCAGCGGCGGCCGCGGTATTGCATCTTAAGATCCGACAGTGTAAAACAATTACAGCTGTCGGATCTTATGGCTATCTATAGCATAGATAGAACAACAGATACAACGGCGAATCAGCAGATACGCCGTCGTATCTACTCTGTGAATCTGGCCCTTAGAGTTTGAAGTTCGGAATAAAATACTATTGTGTGTGGGAAATGAATACATAATAATTTAGCAGATATGTGATGATGTATATAAATAAATAATAATAATAATATTAGACCAAAAATAGTTTTATTTTCACAAAAAAAAAAAAAAAAATTCATAGAAATTACAAACACACATGCTGGGTAGGTGTAACTTGGCAGCATAAGAAAACGTTTCTAACAAAATCAAGGAACAGTAAAAAGATCTATTCTGCATAATAATTTGCGATGAGATGGGCAGAGGAAGGTCTAGCCTTCATTTTTCAAAACGTCTTTGTTGGTTATATGTTCATCGTAGCTCCCAGGCATTGGAGCAATGTGTCTGGAAATATCTTCAAGTAAACAAAATATACTCGGTCCAATGCCTAATTGTGTTGTTGGCTTGCCCGGGCCAAAATTATTTCAAAACTCTCAGTTTGCTGCCTGCTCAACTGATGGGTAAGCCGGGTAAGCCTTTTGACCTTTCGTTGTAGTTTTCGGTTGTCACACCTTAATTCTATAAGCTCCCTCAGAATGATCTCCTGCACAGTTGGGAAAGGCGGTACAGCAGTAGGTGGCATCAGGGCATGGGGTGGCTGAATGAATGAACCTTGGCCTCTGTGCTCCTCCTCTGGGCCTGGGGAGAAATCAGGAGTCTGGGGAATGATAGGGGTAGTAATCTCTGGCTGAATCTCCAGCCTCTCCAAAAGAAGAACAGGAGAGTGCGGGCTGCACTGTACTCTCCTCTCAGGGTGGTATTGCTGATCTGAAATAGATAAGATAGGCAAAGTTTGATGAATGATGAAAGCGTTCATAGTAATGAATTTATTCAGATTAGACTTTTATGTAGTAGTAATAATGAATAATGGAGCAAATGAAAGATTGAGTTGGGGAGGGAGGATAAGTTGTATTAATGATTGAGAGAAAACCAAAAATCTATTTAAACTTATTTAGGTAAATCTACACATTGCATTTATATCCTAAAGTTAAAAAAAATTAAAAGCTTATTTAATAAAATAACCTTTATAGAAGTAAATAAATACAATATAAAAATTGCAGAAACAGAAAATGCCTTAAACAGAAATTATTTTTTCTTTATTAGATAACATATTTATCAGCATATGACACGCACATTTAACTCCTGAAAAGCTTTCTGTTAAAGACGGAAGAAAGAGTGAAGATAATGTTGAAGATAAAGTTCTTAAAGGGTCCCAGTAAGTTGCAGGTAAAAAGGGCATATGTATTCTAAATTTATTATCGTAGTACTTTTGATATCCTACTGCAAAAACCTTTGTAGCGCTTTTATACCCACTAAAAGATAAAAAAAATACCTGTAAAGCAAAGGCATAATGAGCTAGTATGCACAGCATACTAGCTCATTATGAGCTAATAACCTTGTAAGTAATTTAGTGTGCCGTGCTAGGTTTGCAGGGCGAATATCTTCTAAACCATACAGGTTATAGAGATATTATGTATAGATATTATAGGCTTAACGGTAGTTTAAAAAAAAAGCGCAAAAGAGCTGTTGAACACCTTTCAATAAGGGCTACTAAATTCTAAATCATTAAAAGAACCAAACGCAGAAAAAAAAATTCAACACGGTGGAGTTCAGCAAAAAATCTTTGTGATAGGAATGAATCTCTGACATCACAGCCCCTCTCATTTATTTCCACAGTTTGCGCAGTCCTCCTTGATATATCAATCCCCCTTCAAATCACAGTGTCCCTTTCACAGTCACGTTCTAAAGGTATGAGGTGTCATTTTTGTACGAATTTTTAAATTGAACTTTTAGGTGTATTACATGAAAATGCCTATGTGTAAATAGGGTACATGATGATAATGGAGTTAGTGCTGTGTCCTGTTTCTTCCCAGATCATGCACTTACCCTGAGGAGGAGCAATGGTCCTGCCAGAAGCCGATGCTGGAGGGTCTTGAATGCAGCTTTCTGTTAAAGACGGAAGAAAGAGTGAAGAGTCAAGGTAATGTTCATGAAAAAGTCAACAGCTGTATTTACAATTTTTGCCTGAGATATGTCGTATAACTACAATATTTTCTACTATGAAATCAAATATTCAACAAAAAATGGACTGAGGAAATGTAAAATATAATCAGAAGTTGCTGATGTGTTAAAACAGATGTTACATTTCTGGCAATTTTTAAGATTAACAAAATATATGTAAAATATGCTATAAAGTATCTACATATCATTTACTACAACCCCCATATACATAGTACCAGGGCTAAATTAGCTACTAGCCAGGCCTCAAGGGTTACTAGCCAACAGTTAGTTGCCACATCCAACCCTTAGCTTGCCCCACCCCTAATTCAACCCCTAAACACGCCCTCATAAATTATCTCATTAAATGACACAAAATTGTTTTATGCAGAATAAAATATAAAAAAAAAATATTAACACCAACTTTCTCCAAAACCACCAATGAAGCCTGCCTGTGCCCACCTATGTAGCCTGTGCCCACCAATGCACCCTGTGCCCACCATGCAGCCTACATGTGCAGGGAAAGAGCGATAAACGCTTTCATTTAAATTGATGTTTTCCCGCTACTAAACAGCCCTGCCCCATGGCCAGGAAACTTTAATTTACAGATCGCCCGTCCTGGGATTGGACAGGATAAAAGTCCCGGAGGAGGGGATGCATGTGGCAGCGAGCGGCGGGGAACACGGCAATGTCAAATCAAAGCTGTTATCGATGTGTTCTCCTCTCTCTTCCCCCCCTGTGATCGATGAGAGAAGGACTCCCTTTCAAACTATGCTGTTGGCGGAGCTCTCCCCCCTTTCTCGGCATCCCTCAAAATCTAGTCACAAAATGAGAGCAGGCAAGTTTAAATTTGGAAGGGTGCATACATACTACTACTATACCCACCTTTTGATTTAAAAATCACATTTCTTACATCAGCTTCCTCAGTCCACCTTCACATGACAGTTTCCCCTTCACAATTGTGTTCTGATCTGAACCCCCTTCACAGTGGTAAATTTCACCCACCTTCACAGCACCTGTGAACAGCTGTGTTCTCTGTCCCACCCTGCAACTTGACCCACCTTCACCTAACAGCCCCCCCGCAGCTCTGCCCCTGTCACAATTCAGCATCCACAGCTCTGACCTTGCTACCTTGCTTGGGCACACAGAACCGTAGACACAATAAATACTATAGTGGGTGGAGCAGAAGTTGCTGAAGTTATCCAGCATAATGTTGTTTGTTAGGGCCGCATAGCAACCAATCACCTGCTGGTTAATTTTAAAAAGTTCTCTTCAGCTGCTCTATTGCTGCCCACTATTTTGCATTGCTGTTTCTTCGGCTCACTGTGCATAACGAGCCTTCTGCTCTCGACTGTGATAGTGAAAGCTGAGTAGCCAGGGAGACAGAAACGGCACCTAATTGTCTCAACTGTGACGGTCTGCATGGCACAGTGACTTGGTCCAAGTAGTAAATAGCAGTTCATTATATATCCTTTGTGTTGGGTACTCACCACCAGAATGTTGTTGATAGGATGTACTTGGAGTTGGAGCTGATCCTTCCAAGGATGATGTTTCTTGATCTGGAAAAAATGAATGTAAAAAAATAAAAATAAAAGTCATCATAAACAATAAGATAGCTTTACAAATATATTATAACTGCAATATATATAAATTATAATGATATATTTAATTTTCCTCACCACCAGCTCTATGATTTTGACCCCTGCTGCTGAATCCAGGGACATCCTCTGCCAGAAGGACATCTCTTAGCTCCGCCTCCCACTCTCGCAACTTGATAGGCTTTCCTCTGTTTTGTCCTAGTCGAAGCCTCTGCATCTTCTTTGTAACCGTTGCCCGACAATCATAGAACCTGCAAATGTACATAAACATTACAATTACATTAATAAAAAAACAAATACTTAGATTAATGTTTTTGAAAACCACATTTCTTTTCACATTGTGATGGTTATATGTATACTGTTCAGCATGTGGCTGTGACAAATATATTTTTTGGTTACGTTGAACTGTTACTTTTTTGTTATTGACTACAAAACTGTGTATTTTTTACACAAGAGTGAAAGAATATTTTAATATTAATTACCTGTGTCTGACGCCATTGGTGGGCCTGTGAAACTTGGAGACCGTATTCACGGAGTCCCGGACTCGTTCCCAGGCTGCTGACTTCTCAGATGCTGGCACGGATTGGCAGAAGAGTGTCACTTTTTCTTTTGATACTGCAGCAACCAATGCAGCATTCTCCTCTTTGGTATATATGGGTCCCCTTGATTTCTGTCTCTTGGTTCGCTTGTTCTGCTGCACATCTGAGTCCGCACTATCTGACATAGGAGGGGCCACATGTCTCCTTTCTTTGCCATGCTCCCGCACCACTACACCTCCACATTCCCTTCCATGCCTCGGCTTCACTCCACACCTCTCCTCCCCTCCCCGCCTCCTCTCCCCTCCATGCCTTTCCTCCACTACCCTCCTCTCCTCCCTTTCACGCCTCTTCTCTCCTCCACGCCTTTCCTCCACTACCCTCCTCTCCTCCCTTTCACGCCTCCTCTCTCCTCCACGCCTTTCCTCCACTACGCTCCTCTCCTCCACTCCACTACTCTCCTCCACGCCACTCCTCTCCTCCCCTCCATGCCTCCTCTTCATTACACACCTCTCCTCCACTCCACTCCTCTCTTCCCCTCCATGCCTCCTCTTCTCTCCATGCCTCCTCTTCCCTCCATGCCTACTCTCCCCTCCATGCCTCTCCTCTACTCCTCTCCTCTCCTCCACACCTGTCCTCCACTCCACTCCTCTCTTCCCCTCCACGCCTCCTCTTCCCTCCATGCCTCTTCTCCCCTCCATGCCTCTCCTCCACCACACTCATCTCCTCTGCTCCACACCTCTCCTCCACTTCACTCTCAGTCACACCAACAAGTCTCACATCAACACACTGACTAACACCAACATTCTCACTCTCAGTCTCAACACTCACATGTCCATTCTCACTCCTATACATGATTTTAATTGCCCAAAAGATAGCAAACCAGTGAAACCACCACACAAAAACAAGTCGAAATTCGACAAGCCCACCTCTGCCCTGCTCTCTGTTCCTCCCTCGCCAAACCACGCACTCATACACCGTCTCAAAATGGAGTCCAGGGGCGGAGGCTATAAGCCGCGCATCGAAAACGAAAGTATAGTATGAGATTTTCGAATGGTTAAGATTTGCTGCGATGTACTTACGAAAGTACGAATGATTTACAACACACATTAGTAGCGTTAGCGGAGCGCAATTCTGACACATTGCGTAAAATAACGAATTGAGGCCCGATTACAAATTTACTAAAACAATCTTACGAAAGTAATAATCAGTATCAGTAAGACCGTCAAGTAGTCTATCGCAGTCAAGTTAGATTTACAAAATTACGATGAGTAGTGTGTTGAATCAATGTAAAATGTATTTTAACTGAATTACGAATGCACTAAGATCTACTAAAGCACGTTTTTACAATCGAATGAAACAAGACACGAAAATACGAATGATGATAAAACAACGAAGATCTATTTCTTACGAAAATACGAATGCGGCACGATGGTAAATATAATGTAAATACGAATATAAAAAAAAACGAAAAATATACCAACGTAAAAACGAATAAACAAATAAATTCATTCAAAAAATACGAACGAGGCAGAATACAAAATATAACGAAAATACGAATCTCGATTCAACGAAAAATAAACTAACAGAAAAAAACGGAAACGGAAAAAAGAGTGTTACGAAAATACTAAAGAGTACGAATACGATAACTAACGTCTTACGAAATTACGACTCGCTACGAATCACGATAAACGAACAGAAACGAAACAGAAATAAACGAAAATTTTTGCTGTGCACATGTCTACTGCTGGCAGTTCAATGAGGGGACGTGTAAGTATGGCACAAGCTGTCGCTTCAAACACACGTGTTCAGGGTGTGGGGGTACCCACGCTTTGTCAAAGTGCTTCGAGCGAGGCAAGAACCTGTGACGATCCTGTCTTGATATGTGTGATTTGATTAATTGGATCTCAGCTGCGGAGGTTTCTCAGGTGTAAACCAATTAGTCACTCTAATATATGGTAAGAGTTAATGGTTTATATCATCACAACCTCAGATGGAGTACCAACACAATCAAAGAGCTTATTAATTCATAAGCTAGTATTTTGCAGTATAGGGATGTGCCGGAGCATGTAAATTATATATTGAGGGTTGTAGTAATTATAACTAAAGTCTCTGGTTTAAAGACAGCACTAGTGAATCAAATAGTAGGCAAATGACAGCTCATATAGATGTATCTTGGCAGGTCTCAAATAAGCAGGAAGGGTAGCATGCATATACAAAGTTCCTTAGGAGATGAAGATATTATAGCCTGCTAACAGATAAATCATAGATTCAGATACTTGCGGTACTGCTGGTCTTCCACGAGAAATAGCTGCAAGCTGGAGTGGTGTGAAGGAATGTCTGGAATGCTGAAAGCTGGAGAGGGTGAGCTGGAGCCTGGAAATGGTGAAGTGATGCCTGAAGGGGTTGCTGGTCGCAGACCAGGACGAGGAATCAGGGCCTCAGTTCAAGTAGTCCTTCAGGGGTCTTTAGAGCGGGTCCCGGGTGAAGGCAGGGGTCCAACGAAATAGCGGAACACCCTGCCGTAATTTCTGGCGATTTAAATAGCCGACGGGGTGCGGGAAACAGCAGAGCACGCTGGGGTGCGCTTCCGCGTTCCAGCGTGGAACGCAAACACTGGCGCGGCGGAAGTGACGCGGCCAGTGCAGAGAGAGGAGCGCAGCCGATGGAATGAGGTAAGGCTGCGCTCATCTTGTACTGAATAACGCCAGTGGCGTTACAGAACCGTCCCGGAGAGTCTGCGGGTAAGGGGAGCGACGCCGGTGCGGGTGGGAAGGATGTTACCCATCCTCAATAGGTATCCCGATAGGCGCGCGGCAAAGTTGCTGGAAGAGGGCTTTGCTAGCGGTTTCCGAATCCCCTGTACTATTGCTATCGTTCCCCCTGAAGCGCAGAATTTAAAGTCAGCATTGCTGCATCCTTCGTGGTTTCGGAGAAACTGGCCAAGGAAGTGCAATTGGGTCGGATGGTTGGGCCATTTTCAACGGCTCCGGTGGAGGACTTGGTGGTTCCCCGCTGGGGGTTGTCCCCAAGAAGGAACCGGGCAAGTTCCGATTGATACACCATTTGTCTTTCCCGAAGGGCGGCTCGGTAAACGACGCCATTGCGCCTGAGGATTGTACGGTGTCTTATACGTCATTCGACGCTGCTGTTTCGTGGGTGCGCAGGTGCGGGCGGGGCGCCCTTATGGCGAAGGCCGACGTGGAGTCAGCCTTCCGGTTGTTGCCGGTACACCCGGACAGTTTTCGGTTGCTGGGATGCACTTGGGATGGGGCATACTATGTGGATCGTTGTTTGCCCATGGGTTGCTCCATCTCTTGCGCGTTATTCGAAACATTCAGCTCCTTTCTGGAGTGGGCCGTCCGCGATGCATTGGGGCTCAACTCTATCATCCATTACCTGGATGATTTTCTGTGCGTGGGCCCTCCTGGGTCGAATACATGCTCAGTATTGTTGGGCACATTGCAGTATGTAGCGGATCGTTTCGGGATCCCCTTGGCTCCTGAGAAGACAGAGGGCCCCACGACCTCAACTGTTTTCTTGGGTATTGTTTTGGACTCCCAGAGGATAAGCTGGTTGCTTTGAAGGAGGAGGTGTGGGGGATTATTGGATTGCGGAAGATTCAGCTGCGCAAGATGCAGTCGCTGTTGGGCAAGTTGAACTTCGCCTGCAGGATAATTCCAATGGGCAGGGTGTTTTGCCGCAGGTTGTCGGGAGCGACTGCCAGCGTGTGAAAACCTACTAATTTCGTGACTCTCACTGGGGAACACAGGGCCGACTTGAGGGTATGGCATGAGTTCCTCGAATCCTTTAACGGTCGTGCGTTGTGAATGTCCGGGCCTGTCAGCAACTTCAACTTGGAGTTGTTCACAGATGCGGCGGGCTCCTCGGGGTATGGGGCGTTTTGCCAAGGAAAGTGGAGCGCTGAGGCCTGGCCGAGCAGGTGGAAGGAGGCGGGGTTCTTGAAGAACTTGGTACTCCTGGAGCTTTTCCCGATCGTGGTGGCGTTGGAGCTGTGGGGGGAGTCCTTGCAGAATTTGAAGGTGCGCTTCAATTGTGACAATCTGGGGTTAGTGCAGGTAGTGAATCGTGTCTCGGCGGCATCTCCGCCGGTGGTGAGCTTATTGCGTCATTTGGTGCTACGGTGTTTGCACTTGAATGTATTCATGTATGCTGTACACCTTCCGGGGGTCGAGAACACTCTGGCTGACGCTTTGTCTCGTTTTCAGTGAGACAGGTTCCAGGAGTTGGCACCAGCAGCGGAGCGACACAGGGTTCCCTGTCCCGACTGGATTTGGGACATTGTTTTGACAGCGCAGCACGGTGGATCCAGCGGTCGGTGAGCGGGGCTACTTCGAAGGCTTACTCAAATGTATGGAAGGAATAGGTGGAGTTGGCCCTGGGACTGGGGATCTCTCCGGTGGGGAATGAGGCTGGTATTGCCGTGCTGTATTTTCTGACTTTGAAGATGGAGCAAGGAGCATTGGTATCGGCGATTGATCGGGCGCTGGCAGGTTTGACATTCTTCTTTAAGTGGCACGGTATGAAAGACCACACTAAGGAATTTAGGGTGAAGCAGACGGTGAAGGGGTACAGGAAGGGTCGCAGGGCTGCGGATCAGCGTCGGCCAGTTTTTTTGGGTTGTTGCAGAACCTTTTTCTTCAGCTGCATACAGTGTGTTCATCGGCCTACGAGTGTGGGCTTTTCAAGGCCGCCTTTGCGCTCGCCTTTTTTGGGGCGCTCAGAGTGGGTGAACTGGTTAGTCCCTCTAGAGGGGTACAAGGTGGGTTGTTGGATCAGGATGTGGAGTATTGGGAAGGAGTGGTAGGAGTTTGGGTGCGTAGGTCTAAGACAGACCAGAAGGGTAAGGGCATGCGGCTACAGTTGTTTAGTGTTCCGGGAGCAGACATCTGTCCTGTACGGGCGGTGAAATCTTTTCGTTCCATGCGTCCGGGACTGGCGGGATCCTTTTTGATGCATCAGGATGGGTCGGCTTTGTCGTGGTTCCAGTTCGTAGCCGTGTTTGGTGGGGACAGGGTATGACCCGAAGGTTTACGCCGCCCATTCATTCCGGATTGGGGCGGCTACTGAAGCCGCCCGAGCTGGTTTGAATACAGACGTGGTGAAAAGGATAGGGCGGTGGGAATCGGATAGATTCAAGATTTACATTCGCCCACAGTTAATGCATGATTAGGTTGGGGTCCATGGAGGTTCATGGGGGTTACAAGTTGTTCTTTTTAAAAAAAAAAAAAGATGGGAGGTGTTTTTTTTTCTGTGGCTGGGAGTTTGATGTGTGTTTTGTTTGATGTTTTTCAGGTGGTGAGAATGGCCTGGTTTGGATCCTGGACCATTTATACGTGTTTTGGGGGGCCAGACGGGCTGATGTTCGGCCCAATGGGAGGCAGCTAGGTATCCCTGTTCGGGAAGCACAGGTCAGATGGATCGGGGTACCGGGGATGGTTTGGAGCAGGGTCATGCCAGAGGTGCAGAAGTTTGCGTGCCTAGACCAAACGCCCGATGTATTGTTAATTCATGCAGGTGGCAATGACATGGGGGCTAGGTCCATGCATCAGTTGATTAGGGATGTAAAATATGATTTTCTCAGGCTGCACTCTTTGTTCCCTGATATGATCATTATTTGGTCTGACATGGTGGGCAGAACTGCTTGGAGGTGGGCTTGGTCTGTGGAGAAGGTTAACAAGGCTCAGGTGAAGGTTAACAAGGAAGTGGGTAGGTTCTTCATTCGTAATGGGGGTTTGGTAGTACGCCACAGGGAGCTTGAGGTGGATACCTGGCGGTATCTGCGGAGAGATGGGGTTCACCTCAATGACGTTGGCATTGCATTGTGGACTCTGGGACTGCAGGAGGGAATCCAGAGGGCCCTGAGGGTGTGGAGGTGCTCGCAAGGATAAGGCTTTACCCTTGTGAGCGGTGGCGGTTTTGGGTCCCTGTAAGACAGGAGAAGTCTGGAAGGTGGGTGTGAAAAAGGCTGTACCTATACGTAGTATGGGGGTTATTTGAGTACCTTGCTGTTGACGTGGGTTAACAGGAAGGGGTTAAAAGTGTTATGTCACTGAGGACGGTTATGCTGCCTCTGAGTCGGCGTCTCGCGACTGAGGCCTAGTTAATAATTTGTTGTCCCAGTGTACAAGGGGAGAGGTGTGGTCTTCAGATCACTAGGAGTTAAAATGTGTATATAGTTATTTAAAGTTATTTAAAGTTATTTATGTTTACATTTTATATTTAAATAAAGAGGCCTGAAGGCCAATTTTACTCCACAGCGTGGTCCCTGGTATTATTGGGCTGGTGGGGTAGGTACAGAGGTGGTTATGGTATATGGTGTTAATGGTCACTAGGATCAGGCCTGCACCTGTCATGTGCCAGCGCCTCTAACACTGTACGGAGGGACTCTAGAGTGGAGTGGCTGCCTGTTGAGTTAGTTGCTGAGAGGGAGTAGGATCACCGATGGCCGGGCTCCCTAGGTGGCAGTGCCCCTGCCTCTCTCCAGTGCACCCTAGGCTGCCTAGTGGTAGCACCAGCCCTGTCTCCATGCCAAATTTTAACCACTTCTGTACCGTAGGATGTCATATGACGTCCTGGACTTCAGTGGGGGAAATGTTTATAATGGGTGCAGCTACAGGCATTATTCAGATATCCTTTTTTACAGGCGGCGATTGTGCGCACCATAAGAACGATCATAGCTTTGGTTCCGCTGCTTGATCGTTCTTACAGGCGGTGAGAGGGGACATCCCCCCTCCCACCGCCATCCGGTGGTTCTCCGGGCTCTCCCGTGCCATCGGAGGCCCGGAGAACGAATCGGCCGCGGCCGAAAGAAGAGCATAGAGATTTAAAAACATAAACAAAGCCGCAATCGCGGCTAAAAGCTTGAAATCAGTGAATTTTTTCCCGATCTAATGCTTTCTAGCCTGGTGGAGAGAGGTGGGGTCTTATTGACCCCACCTCTCTCCATAAAGAGGACCTGTCACACACTATTCCTATTACAAGGGATGTTTACATTCCTTGTAATAGGAATAAAAGTGATAAAAAAAATGTAATATATATATATATATATATATATTGTAATAGTCAGGGTCCCGGTCACCATAAAAACGCAGGAAAAACGGACACAGAGTCTGCATGTCAGTGGACAGCAGAACTTCACGGCATAACTTTAAAACGGAGAAAACTGTTTTGGCAGCTTTCTCCGGGTTTTGCTAAGTTTGAATGGGGCTGTGTGGTTTGGAGATCCTGCAGAGACTTGGGCGGGATGGGATCTCCGGCCCTGTGTCCAGGTCTTGGGAATAGCCAGCAGGTTGGGTGCTCAGGTGAAAACAGCCAATATAATCAGGGACTGGTGAGAACAGAGTGGAGAGGAAGGTGGAGTGTGTGCAGCTGTCTGTTGCTGCAAGGCAGACCTGTGTGTGGGGAGCTGTCTGTCTACCCTGCAAGACTACATCCCTTGTGTGGGGGGGACTTTGTGCCGATGGACTGAGAGGCTAGTAGACCTGGGGTGGCTAGTGAGTCCAAGAGGGGCTGAAGGAAGTCCTGAAGTCGGGGAGACAACAGACTGGAGAATCCTGTTGAGGCCAGGAGTGGGCCAAGGTTTAACAGGTACAGCCAGGCTGAAGTAAGCCTAGGAGCCAGCAAGCTTGGCATTTTGTGTTTGTGAACTGTATTGGAGAAGAACCCCTGCGTGGGAATCCTATGAATGGACTTTTTATTTTGTTTCCCTTTAATAAAAATGGGCTGCCATGCCCTTAAATCTTACAACTGGCTGCTGTGGACTCGCTAACAATCGCATTTACCACTTAAGCTAAACCCCCAATGTTTACAGTGGTGGATTCAGCGGGCATCTAGAACGGTTGAATCCGGGTCCCTGCTCCTGTGGTGAGTCGCATCGGGAACTGCTGCTAGCTTTGTGGGGCAGCCAGGCAAACAGCATTGCACAAAAATTGACGGACTGTGTTGCATGCAGGTTGTGTACCTGTGAAAAGAAAATTGCATTTTTTCTTTCCTCTCTCTGCGTGAACTGTGTTACTGGTTGCTGTGTGCAACACCGCAAGGATGGGGCGGTCAAAACAGAAAAAAAAGGCGATTCTTGCTGAAGCCAGAGATAGAGCTCTGTGGCTGGAGGGGTTGTTACCGCCTGATAGAACCCCATACATGCTTGAACAAATTTTTTCAAGGGAAAAGAGGGCTGCTGTTGTCCCTAACAACACTGCTGCAATGAGTGCATATGTGACTGCTAGTGTGGAGCATCCACCAGCGTTTGAATCTGCAGTGGATTGGTGCAAGCGGCACCTGGCAGGAATGGACCAAGCTAAAGTGGAAGGCAAGCCAACCTTCGCTACAAAGAGAGAGCTGCCGGATGTCCATACCTGGGAGAGAGGTGTTGTTGCCCCTGGCAACACTGCTGCAGTTAAACCAGCAGCTGTTGCAAAAAGTGTGAAAGCGACACAGCTTAAGACAGGATCCAGCGGAGGGAAGCCTGTGTTCTGTGCCAGAAGAGAGGCTGACCAAAGGCCAGGATGGAGAGTGGTTGCCCATAGCAACACAGATGAGGGGCCAGTGGTGTATAAGACTGTGAATGAGTGGTCCAAGTGGAACCAGACTAAAGAGTCGGATGTGGTGCAAAGGGCTGAGATAGTGGCCTCTGATTACATGCAACCCATGCTACCTACAGAGGAGGTTGGAGACTTCCTAGAAAGATTTGAAAAAGTCGCTGTAAGGAGGAAATGGCCTAGAGATCAGTGGCCAAAGTTGCTGCAAACTTTATTACGGGTAGAGTACCGATCGGTTTACCATTTGATGGACGGTGACCAGGATGACTACTGCCAGTTTAAAGAGGAAATCCTTCTTAGAGGAGAGTTCCATCGCATCATGGGCCGCCAGCAATGCCCCAGCAAAGGGAGGTCATCACCCATAGCAACGAGAGAGGCGTCCCTGCGACAGCAAAGCACCAATCAAGTAATGGCTCAGGAGAGCATGAGTGGGCATCGGTGTAGCCAACCATCTTTGGAGTGCTGGTCTGCTGTTACCTTTAGCAACAGGGATCCTGTGTTACATGCAGGGGGTGTTGGTGGGTCTGAAAAGGCTGCAGTGTTTTTCCATGACCACATGAAAGATGCAGCCTATGGAGACACCGCAGATAAGAGACAGCGCACTCAAGTGAAGACTATGATGCCAGCCACTGAAAATGGTAAGACTGTTTCAGTTTATTATTTTGATCCCAGTGAAGTGGGAGTATGTCCAGTGGGGAGATCCGCAGTACAAATGGACATAGACTTGCTGCAGTGTGCTACCCAGAGCAGTGGTATGGCATATGGTGAAGCCCAGCTGACGGCAAGGTTAAAGACTCAAATGGACATGGGGACTGTGCATGCGCCTGCTATAATCCAGCAGAGTGCTGGGAAAGTTGAGCTAGGGGTGACCAAAAGTGTCTTTGTGCCATGTTCCCTAGTGACAGGTGCTGCAGAGTTGCCCAGGGAAACCTCCAATGAGCTTGCAGTGATGAAGCAGAGCGTTTCCCAGGTCAGCTATGGAGCTGCGCAAAGAGCAAAATATTCCCCTTTAAATATAGAGGGTTCTGTGAGGAGAGGCTCACAGGCTGTGGTGGGTAATGGACAATCCACAAAAGTAGAAATTATGTCTAAACGTAATGAAAATGCTGATGGTTATACTGACAAAAGTGTTAATGTTGGAAATGTGTTTGCTACCAATGATGGAAGTAGGATATCTCCCATGACAACCAGAAGCGCAGGATTGTCCAGGAAAGTCTCATGGGGTCTCCCTGTGTTGGAACTGGAGGTTGTCCAGGAACGCTCTGGTACTACTCTGGGGGAACAAGGAGGGACTGCACCACACAATGAGAGTGTGTGGGGGCAGACCACCCGCCTGGTGTGTGACCAATTTGGTGAAAAATGTATTCATACTGTAAAAGCTAGTAGTGTAAAGCAGGATGTGCTGGTAGCGCCACCAGAACAATATGGTCAAAATGGGGTATTGCACCCTGTGGTTTGCGACGAAGCATCGTCCCAATGTGACATAAGTGAAACTGTGCTTGTACAATGTGATGCGTATAGCGATGACAAATGTACTGTATTGGGTAATGAGACCCAGGTTCCTTTGGTGCCTCTTGGAACAGGGGGTGCAGCGCTGCAGAATGCCTGTCAGGGAAGTACCACTAACTGGGACAGCTGGGCTAAACAATTGCTAGCCATGCTGGATAAGGCTAGGTTGGGTAACACAGATGTGGACATAACACCTGCTATGCCCAACGGAGGGACTACAGGCTGGCCTGTGACCAAGGGCATGTTGGCCCCTGCAGAGATTGATCCCCTCCAGTCTGAAGGACCGGTTAAGGGCGCATGCATGGCAGTTGTGTTATCCGCAGCTCAACCGCTGGAAAATAGTGAGTGCAAAAATGGCAATATAACTTATGACCTGCAGCGGCTCCCTGATGCTGTGACAGAAGGGCTAAATGTTATATGTACGTCTGACGGCGCTCCAGTTGAGCACCAGGCTGTGAAGAGCGATACCGTCAGTGAGGTGGAGGTCGCTATAAATGTCTCTACCTTTCCAGCTTCAGTGGATGAGCCCCTCCACGTCATTGATAATGGAAAAGTCCCTAGAAAGGTCTTGTATGTAGACGTGGGTCGCATTAAGTTGACTAATGTATTGTTGAAAATGCTTGAAGTCCAAAAAGGCAATTTGCTGTACACTTGGGTGTCTCCACCGTGGTCGGACAAGGTGGTGCTGCGTAGTACCACTAGGTGGAGCCAAGTAGTACAGGCTATGTTTGATGTTATTCACAAGAGAAACTTGTTGGTACCATATTTGTTAGCAGTGTGGCAGATGGTCTCAAGGTTCTCTGAGAGGGTGCTTCCGGTTACCGGTTTGGATGGAAGGCGCTCAGAACGCTTGAAAACATCAGAAGTCTCTCCGCCTGATGCGGTGACTATGGAAATTTCTGCTGATGCAGTCCAAAGTGCGGCTGAGCGGTGGTTAGTAGAGGGCACGGACACTGCCTCACCCGCTAGACTTCACATGAAGGAAGGGACAGAAATGGACGTGGCAATAGCAGAGATTTTTCCTGTCAGTCGCACCAAGGTACAAATTCAAGTACCCGGAGACGCTGTGAGAGAAAGTACTAATGTTGGTTTCTGCAACAATGTAATGTGTACATCAGAAAGAAGTAGTTGTGTGGATCAGTGTCATTTGTTTGATCAGTTACCCATGGAGTGTCAGACAACAGGTAAGATGGAGCTGTGCTATGGACCCGTGGGTTGTAGTCACTTACCTGTGAGTGGTCCCTCCTCTGGTCTAGTTCTGCCAAGCACTAAGATGGATGGCACTGATTGTGTTAGACTGGCTGACATTGAAATGTCTGATCTGCTAATGAGTGGTGCTTTTAAAAGTGATGTGGTTGCCGTGGGTAACCAAAGAGGGGTTCTTGAACCTGAAAGTCCTGTGGTGAAAGGTAAAACTTACTTCCGTAAGCTGAAAGGTAGGATCAGAGAAGGCAGAGTTCCCCCAGGAGAGGAGAGTATGCCCAGGAACCCCAGAAGAGGGAGAAAGCGTAGGATAGAAAAAAGTGGGATCCCATGGAGAGTCAGGGTAGGACTTACCTGGAAGCGCACCCGGAAAAAGGGTTGGGCCTACGCGGCTGACAGCCAGCACAGAGGTGTCCCAACCCTAATGACGTGTGCTGGTGTTCCGCCCCCTTCGGGTTCGAAACAAAGGGGGGGGATATGTAATAGTCAGGGTCCCGGTCACCATAAAAACGCAGGAAAAACGGACACAGAGTCTGCATGTCAGTGGACAGCAGAACTTCACGGCATAACTTTAAAACGGAGAAAACTGTTTTGGCAGCTTTCTCCGGGTTTTGCTAAGTTTGAATGGGGCTGTGTGGTTTGGAGATCCTGCAGAGACTTGGGCGGGATGGGATCTCCGGCCCTGTGTCCAGGTCTTGGGAATAGCCAGCAGGTTGGGTGCTCAGGTGAAAACAGCCAATATAATCAGGGACTGGTGAGAACAGAGTGGAGAGGAAGGTGGAGTGTGTGCAGCTGTCTGTTGCTGCAAGGCAGACCTGTGTGTGGGGAGCTGTCTGTCTACCCTGCAAGACTACATCCCTTGTGTGGGGGGGACTTTGTGCCGATGGACTGAGAGGCTAGTAGACCTGGGGTGGCTAGTGAGTCCAAGAGGGGCTGAAGGAAGTCCTGAAGTCGGGGAGACAACAGACTGGAGAATCCTGTTGAGGCCAGGAGTGGGCCAAGGTTTAACAGGTACAGCCAGGCTGAAGTAAGCCTAGGAGCCAGCAAGCTTGGCATTTTGTGTTTGTGAACTGTATTGGAGAAGAACCCCTGCGTGGGAATCCTATGAATGGACTTTTTATTTTGTTTCCCTTTAATAAAAATGGGCTGCCATGCCCTTAAATCTTACAACTGGCTGCTGTGGACTCGCTAACAATCGCATTTACCACTTAAGCTAAACCCCCAATGTTTACTATATATATATATATATATATATATATATATATATATATATATATATATAAAAAAATAATTAAAATGCCCCTGTCCCTAGTAGCTCGTGCTCAGAAGCGAAGCGCACGCAAGTCCCGCCCACATATGTAAACACCATTCAAACTACACATGTGAGGTATTGCCGCATGCGTTAGAGCGAGAGCAATAATTCTAGCCCTAGACCTCCTCTGTAACTCTAAACTGGTAACCTGTAAAAAAAATTAAAGTGTCGCCTATGGAGATTTTTAAGTACCGAAGTTTGGCGCCATTACATGAGTATGTGCAATATTAAAGCATGACAAGTTAGGTATCTATTTACTTTGTGTAACATCATCTTTCACATTATCCCCAGAAATTGGGCTAACTTTACTGTTTTGTTATTTTTTAATTCATGAAACTGTTTTTTTTCAAAATACAAAGGTGTTTGAAAAATTATTGCGCAAAAAGTTGCAATGACCGGCACTTTATTCCCTAGGGTGTCTGCTAAAAAAAATATGTTTGGGGGTTCTGAGTAATTTTCTAGTAAAAAAATAATGATTTTTAAATGAAGGAGAGAAGTGCCAGAATAGGCGTGGTATGAAAGTGGTTAAATAAAACACTGGCATGGGTTCCCCTCCATGAGCATACCAGGCCCTTAGGTCTGTTGAGGGCATGTGGCCTGGTACGCTTCAGGAGGGGGGCGCTCACTCGTCCCCACCCCCATTCTTGACCGGCCGGGCTGCGTGCTTGGATAAATGTTTGGTATGGATTTTGGAGGAACCCATACGCTGTTTTTTCGGCGTAGGTGTTTCCCTTAAAATCCATACCAGACCTAAGGACCTGGTATGCTCATGGAGGGGAACCCATGCCATTTTTTTTATTTAAAATTTGGCGCAGAGTTTCCCTTCATGATCAGCGTGAAAAAAAAAGGCAGGTTTACAGGTGCGCCTCTTCAACCCACGCAAATGCAGCTACGCTACTTGATATTCTGAAGAGGCGCACCTGAATGGCCACAAATACCTCTCGCGCATGCGCAGTACACAAATAAACCTCCTGCAGGTCTAAACGTACTTGCTGGCGCAGCAGCCTTTTTATAAAAATAGTTACTTTCACTTTCTATTTAGGCCATATTTGTTACACGGACAGGTGTTACTACACTTCCTCACATCACCCCACATCACCCCCAAAATTCTCACTTCCAGCTTCTTTTCATTTCGATTTGCAGATGCCGTGCACCATGTCCATAGTGGCGCACTGTGTGCCTCCTCCCACGTGCATTGAGCATAATAGTAAATAGGGAATAGCGCTGGCGCATTCATTTCGTAAATACCGAAACAAGGCGCAATCGTTTCGTAAATCAGCCCCATTGTGTCATATCGTTTGCGAATGAACGTTATGCTATTCGATGGTGTGAAGGTTGTCCGTAATACATCTCTTTAACATTATCACGCATGAGCAGAACTAGTAGATGACCCCACTTGTTCATGAGTACATATGAAATCTTTTGCTCTTGTAAAGATTTTTTTTTGGATTGGCTAATGTTGGTGACGATTTCGACCAATGAACGATTTCGAGCGATCAGTCTATTTTCTAACCGTGTATTCCTGCTATTATGCTCGATTCACATCTATGCATGTTGCTTTTGAGAATTTCTGCAGTGCTTTTTGCTGTACTTTCTGCGTTTTTAACCACAATTTTGCATTTGCGTGTGTTTTTTTTTTCTTTCATTCACTGTTTATATCTGGTTTCTAAGGAGCGGATCAGGAAGCCAGCTGCTGCACCCTTAACAACCGATGAGTCCTAAGCAGTCATCTGGCTTCCCCGCTGACAGCTAAATGTAAAAAACATATTGGCGGCGGAAAAAAAATCACGAAAGAAACCGGTATGGGGTCCTCTCCTTCGGTCTGGTTTAGAATTGGACTCGACACCCCCCACGCCAAAATCCATACCAGACCCTAATCTGAGCATGCTGCCCGGTAGGTTAGAAAAGGGCTCTGCTCCCCCCACCCCAAAGCAGCTTGTTTATGGGGACAAGGGCCTCTTCCCGAAACCCTGTCTGGTGGTTGTCGGGGTCTGTGGGCAAGGGGTTTATCGGAGACAGGAAGTCCCCTTTAACAAGGGGACCCCCAGATCCCCCCCCCCATTGTGAATGGGTTTTGAGCACATCATACCCCTACCCATTCACCAAAAAAGCAGTGAAATGTAAAAAAATAAAAAATAAGAGCTGGTTTTTGACAAGTCCTTTATTAAAAAAAATACCCCCGAACTGTCTTCTCCCGCGCCATCTCTTCTGGTGCTGTCTTCTCCCTGAGCCATCTTCTCCCATGCTGCTGTCTTCTTCCTCGCCGCCGGATACCTGCTAAAAACAAAAAAGTCCTGAGGCTGTCTTCCTCCGTTGGGACGTCCCGTGCTGTCTAACAACTTTTATATAGCCATGCGGTGTGGCTATCTGATGACATCACCCGGAGAGCCCGCCCTTGTGACATTACAAGGGGGTGGGCTCTCCGGGTGATGGCATTGGATGGTCAGGGAGAAGACGGCTCTGAGCTATTTTTTAATAAAGGACTTGCCCTTTTTTTTTTTTTTTTTTTACATTTCACTGCTTTTTTTGGTGATTGGGTAGGGGTACAATGTACCCAATACCCATTCACATAGGGGGGTGGGATCTGGGGGTCCCCTTGTTAAAGGAATTCCAGATTCCAATAAGCCCCACACCCACAGACCCCAACAACCCTGGCCAGTCAAAGAAGCCGTTGTCCAAACTATCAACATGGGGCGCAGAACCCACGCCCTCCATTTTGAGGGCATGCGGCCTGGTATGGTTCAGGAGGTGGGGGGGGGGGCGCTTGCAATTTAAAAGACTTAAATTGCTGTAAAAACGCAGTACTTGCGCTTTGGATGCGGATCCATTGAAGTCTATTACATACAAAACGCTGCATTTTGCAGAATAAAAGTCCCTGACCCTTTCCAAAAACACAGCTGCACAATAATGCATTGATGTGAACGTGTTCCATAGGAACACATGTTTAAAAAAAAAAAACGTGCATTTCTGCAAAATGCAAAAAGCATAAAAAAAAGCATTAGTGTGAATGGAGCCTAAGGCCCGGTTCACACTGGTGCAGCATGGGATCCGACTTGTGTCATTTGACATGCAATGCGTATTGTGCTCTTACAAGTCGCTGCGACTTTAGGCTCGATTCACATCTATGTATGTTGCTTTTGAGTGTTTCTGCAATGCTTTTTGCGGTGCTTGCCACGTGTTTTTTACGATTTAAAAAAAAATTGGTGTGGGGGGTTCCCCTCCGAATCCATACTAGACTCAAGGGCCTGGCCTTGACCTGGGGGGGACCCCACGCTTTTTTTTAGTCTGCATTTTTTTTTAACATTGAGCATGAAGCCAGCTGTAGCCGATGACTCTTCCGTTGTTAAGTTCCCCGGCAAAATCGCGGTAAAACACGGTACTTGCGTTTTGGCTGCGGGTCCATTGAATTCTATTACATGCAAAGGCACAAAAATGCATTAATGTGAACATGTTCCATAGGAACCCATGTTTAAAAAATGTCCCTGCATTTCTGCAAAATGCATCAAAAACGCATTAGTGTGAATAGAGCCTTAGAAAAGTTCCTGCAGTACTTTGGTCCGACTTTGATACGACTTTAATGCCATAGAGTGTAAAAAGTCACATTTAGGGTCAATTCACACTGGTCCGTCATGCGCTCCAACTTCCAGAGCATGACATGACAAAATCCCATGACATGTCAAAATCAACGGTTCCCTATGAGAGCGGTCTTAACTGGTCCGACTTGTGTCGGTCCAACTTTAACCTTTTTACTGCCAGGTCTGTACGCCGCATCTCTGTCCCCAGCCACTCCACCTCCCACCGCTCTCTGTCATCTAGGACTACTCCCCCCACTCTCCTTTACGATCCCCTTCACCCCCTTCTTCCCCCCCAAGCACTGATTTTCCCACCACCCCCACACCCAATCCGACCCCCACAAACCCGATCCCCTGCAGCTACCATCATAAGCCGGCGTCCCTCCTATTCCACTCCCACTATCTTCAGGTGCTGCATGGGGCTTAGGGGGATCCAGGTGTGTCCCCCCGTACCAGCCCCCCGCACCCCTGATCCATACCTGCTCCAAGCGGCATCCCTCCTGCCACCTGCAGCTTCTGGTTAAAGGGGACTTCCAGATTCCGATAAGCCCCCCACCCTTGTCCCAATTAACAATGTGCTTTGGGTGTCAGACCCCAAAGCACCCTCCCCATGTTGAGGGCATGTGGCCCGGTACGGTTCAAGGGGGCGCTCTCTCATCCCCCTCTCTTTTCCTGCGGCCTGCCAGGTTGCATGCTCGAATAAGGGTCTGTTATGGATTTTTTTTTTAATTGGCGCAGGGTTCCCCTTAATATCCATACCAGACCTGGGGGGCCTGGTGTGGATTTTAGGGGGTCCCCCACGCAATTTTTTTTTACATTTTGGTTGGGGGTTCCCCTTAATATTCATACCAGACCCAAAGGGCCTGGTAATAGTTTTTTAATGAATTTTATATATATTGCAGAGACCCGATAATTCATTATTGCCGCGATCAGCTTTAAATTACTTTTTTTCCTTTAGAAATTTCATTTTGCTGCGGGACTGTTCTAAACACGGGAAAAAATTGTCATTTTACAGGCAGACTATAGATACCACCCTAGGTGTCTATAGGGTGCATTATTAAAATCACTGCTCCCGAAAAAAAAATCGATTTTTTAAAACTTTTTTTGCATTGATACATGTGCCCTGGGGAAGGACCCGGGTCCCCAAAAACTTTTTATGGCAATAACTTTCATATTAACCTTTAAAATTAGCACTTTTGATTTTTCATGCCCGTGTCCCATAGACCTTAACGGTGTTTGCGTGTTCGAAACAAATTTTTTTGCCTGTTCGGAAGTTCTGGTGCAAACCGAACCAGGGACATGAACCCAAACCCACATGAATGCAGGGCTGCTGATGGAAATCAAGGGGCCACATACAGCCTACCTGACAGCCCCCCAAAACAGAAAATATAAAAGCGATATTTTGCTGAATATACACTAAAATCATTATTAGACGACACAAACATAACTTACAAAAATTCAGCTAAATCTAAAATAAAAAACTGTATTGAGGAAATAAACATGTGTATGAATGAGGCACTGGGGCTCATTTACATGGGCAATTTAGCCTGTACAGTGTGAATCAGTGGATTGTTTGTGGCTGGAGCCATCTGGCTGTATGAACACATCTACAGGTCCTAATTTGAAAGTTGTGTGGGTGCAGGTGAAGAGCCCCTAAAATAGATAGTGAGCATTTGGGGCCACTCACCTACACTCTTGTCAAATTCAAACTTAAAACTGTATCCCCACAGAGTAACAGGCGGCTTCAATCGCATGAACAAACCACTCATTCACACGGCCAGAGTACCTGTGTGAATGAATCTTTTTTTATTTCTACGATTTATTTTTATTATTTATTACTTTTAAACAATTTTTTGACAACCCTGTTGGGCAGATGAATGAACAGGGAGTGCTCTGTACACAGCCCCCCTGCTCATTCACAAACTGAAGAATAGTAAACACTGTGCTTGAGTTATGCATGAACACAGCAAGTGATTGGTACTGATTACTCACTATGCTCATTGAGTAAAGGAAGGGGTTGGTAAATATGACATATTTACCATCCCCCACCACCACCCACTCTCCATCCTAAAACGATCCCTCTGTATGCCCACAGCAGCTGACAAACAGGGAGAGGGAGAAGAGGAAAAGCCGGCCTCTGTGGGGGGGGGGGGTCACAGGGGTATTAGAGCTGCAGGAGGGGGGGGGGGTTGGTTTGGATTCTGGACAGGGAGGTTGATCAGTGCGGTGGGGGGCAATTACTAGAACTGCAGCAGCTGAAAGATGGAGGGAGAGAAAGGAGAAGCTGGTTGCGGTACATGGAAGGCATGGGGGATTGTTTATTGATCATAATTAATATCCATAGAAAATAACTATAAATTGAGAATCTTATAATGATGCTAGATCTAAGCTAGAGGCTAGTGTTAGAAAATGGGACATATTAACCAAATCAATTAGTAAAGGGTTAAATAGAAGTGGTTGAGCAGTGATACATTGATTGCAGAGGGAACTGAGTCTATAACAGGTGATGACAGCGTAGAGAGGGAGAAGCAATGTTGCATTGTATAGGGGAATTAGACATTTGTAGCAGTGAACAGAGGGGGAACCTGACTAGGAGAGAGGAGTGGAATGCCCAGCTACATGAAGAACACTGAAGCCTCGTACACACGATCAGTCCATCCGATGAGAACGGTCCGAAGGCCCGTTGTCATCGGTTAACCACTTCCTTACTGGGCACTTAAACCCCTTCCTGACCAGAGGACTTTTTGCGATTCGGCACTGCGTCGCTTTAACTGACAATTGGGCGGTCGTGCGACGTGGCTCCCAAACAAAATTAACGTCCTTTTTTCCCCACAAATAGAGCTTTCTTTTGGTGGTATTTGATCACCTCTGCGGTTTTTATTTTTTACGCTATAAACAAAAATAGAGCGACAATTTTGAAAAAAAAAACATTTTTTTACTTGTTGCTATAATAAATAGCTAAATTTTTTTTTTACGTTTTTTTTATCCTCAGTCTAGGCCGATACGTATTCTACATATTTTTAGTAAACAAAACAAAAAAAATCGCAATAAGCGACTGGTTTGCACAAAAGTTATAGCGCCTACAAAATAAGGGACAGAATTATTATTTTTTTTTTTTTTTTTTACTAGTAATGGCGGCGATCTGCGATTTTTATTGGGACTGCGACGTTATGGCGGACACATCGGACACTTTTGACACATTTTTGGCGCCATTCACATTTATACTGCAATCAGTGCTATAAATATGCACTAATTACTGTATAAATGTGACTGGCAGGGAAGGGGTTAACACTAGGGGGTGAGGAAGGGGTTAAATGTGTACCCTAATATTAGTGTTCTAACTGTGGGGGGGACTGGGGGGGGTGACCGATCTGTGTCTCTATGTACAAGAGACACAGATCCGTCTCCTCTCTCCCCTGACAGCACCGCTGTCTGCGAGAGCCGGGAATGAGAGATGATCTCATATGTAAACATATGAGATCATCTCTCATTGGCCGCACAGATCGCCTAGGAAACGGCCGCTCCGATTGGCCTTTCACGGCGATCTGTGACTGGCTGTGTCCAAGGGACACGGCCAGCACAGCAGTTCCCCGCTGCGCGCTCGGGAGCGCGCGCGGGAGACGTGCAAAGGGGCGGCCGTAAAAAGACGGCCTGTTAGAGATTGGGAGCCGCGCTGAGGCCGTACAAAGTCGTACGGCCGTCAGCAAGTGGTTAACCGATGAAGCTGACTGATGGTCCGTCGTGCGTACACACCATCAGTTAAAAAAACGATTGTGTCAGAACGCGGTGATGTAAAACACAACGACGTGCTGAAAAAAACGAAGTTCAATGCTTCCAAGCATGCGTCGACTTTTGCATACTAACGATCGGTTTTGACCTATCGGTTACCAGTCCATCGGTTAAATTTTAAAGCAAGTTCTCATTTTTTTGACCGAAGGTTAAATAACCTATGGGGCCTACACACGATCGGTTTGGACTGATGAAAACGGTCCTTCAGACTGTTGTCCTCTGGCTATCCTATCGTGTGTACGAGGCCTGAGCAGTGCTGGTAGAAAATAAGACATCTATAGGAACTAAGGGCCAAATCCTCAAAAGAGATACGACGGAGTAACTGCTGTTACTCCGTCGTATCCCTGGTCCTAACTATGGAACTGATCCACAGAATCAGTTTCCCATAGTTAGGACGAAGATCCGACATGTGTAATTGAATTACACTGTCGGATCTAAGGATGCAGTACCGCATCCGCCGCTGGGGGCATTTCGCGTCGAAATGCCGCCTCGGGTATGCAAATTAGGACTTACGGAGATCCACGAAGCTTTTCAGCTTCGTTTTTTCTCCGTAAGTTTTATTTTGCTAACGCAAAATTAGGGCTGCTTTTACAAGGTGTAAACTGTTTACACCTTGTAAAAACAGACCTTTCTTGCTCGCGACGCGATTTTTTTAAAATTTAAATATTTTTTTTTGGCGCCGTATCTTTTTTTTTACCCGACGCAACTTTATTGTCCCGTCGCAATCCACAAAGCCCGACGTAACGTAATTTCGCGCTATGCACGTCGGGAAAATGACGTCACGAGCATGCGCAGTACGGCCGGCGCGGGAGCGCGCCTCATTTAAATTGTAATCGCCCCCTGGAGAAGAGGAACGCCTTGCGCCGGCCCGATTTTAGTTACACCGCTCAAAATTTCTAGGTAAGTGCTTTGTGGATCGGGCACTTAGTTAGAGATTTTGCGGCGGTGTAACTTAAATGGAAAAAGTTACGTTGCGCCAGTTTTTTGAGGATTAGGCCCTAAGGGCCAGATTCACAGAGCAGATACGATAGAATCAGTTACGCATAGATAGCCATAAGATCTGACAGGTGTTACATTTTTATACACTGTCGGATCTTAAGATGCAATAGCGCGGCCGCGGGTGGGGGGAGTTTGCGTCGTAAACCAGCGTCGGGTATGCAAATTAGGAGTTACGGCGATCCTCGACGGTTTTTTCGCGTTCGCTACGTCGCCGCTAGTCTAGTTTCCCGTCGCAAAGTTAGTCGTTTTTTTTGGTGCCCTAACTTTACACAGCAATCGTATTGCTGTATAAAGTATGGCCGTCGTTCCCGCGTCGAAATTTAAAAAATAACGTCGTTTGCGTAAGCCGTCCGGGAATACGAAATTACGCTGCGCGTTCAAAAAAATGACGTCACTTCGCGCAAAGCACGGTGGGAGTTCGGAAACAGAGCATGCGCGGTAGGTCCGGCGCGGGAGCGCGCCTAATTTAAATGTCACACGCCCATTTGAATTGGCCCGCCTTGCGCCAGAGGCCGCCGGCGTAGGTTTTCATCGCAAGTGCTTGGTGAATCAGGCACTTGCGATGAAAAATTGCGGCAGTGTAACGTATCTACGTTACGCCGCCGCTCAGCTACGTGAATCTGCCCCAAATTAGTAAGTAAGTGAGAAGGCTGGCCGCAGCCTGAATTTGTGGGAGGAGTGTAAGAGTACTTATAGACTCCTTCCCTGTCAGGTGCGGCATCGGCGTCTCTTTCAGGGTGACGTCATTTCTGCGGGACGCGTCACTTTCGGTGTCAGGGCCGAACGGTTGGTCGGCTGGTGTCAGCGCTCCTCTCTGGAGCTTTTTGCGGCAGCATGCAGGGGGTGCTCGTATGCCTCCCGGTTCCCATGCCGGGCATCATTGGGGGGTGCATCCCTGGTTCACATGTCGGCGTCTAGGAGGGGCCCGCCTGCCTGCCTATCCAGCCATCCATCTCCCGCCACCCGCGGGCACATGTTTCTCCGGTGCTCATTCGGCTCCTCCTCTCGCACCGCCCGTTCTTCCAGGCGCACCCCGAGTATCATGGGGGGGCCCATCCACCCATCCCCTTCTCCTCCGGGTGCATGCCGGCAGCAGCTGCAGGGCCGCCCGCTCATCCATCCACCCACTCCTCCTCCAGGGCGCACGCTGTTCCATCCATGTCTCCCGGGGGGGGTGTTCACCTCCACAGCACCAGCATATCCGGGGTCATGCCACCTATTTCACTCGGGTCATACTGGCTGCATGAGGGGCTGTCCATCCATGGCTCTCGCTGGCAGCTGGGGGGGGTGTCCGCCATTTTTTCCAGGGGTCACACACTGGCTGGTTAGAGGGGCTGCCCTCCCGCATCTCTGGGGTCATGCTAGCGGCATGGGGGGGGCGATCTGTCCGCCTATTTCACTTGTGTCATATTGGCTGCATGAGGGGCTGTTCATCCATGGGTCTCGCTGGGGGGGTGTCCGCTATTTTTTCCGGGGGTCACACGCTGGTTGCTTGGGGGGGGGCTGCCCTCCCGTATCTCCGGGGTCATGCTAGCGGCATGGACTGTCCACCTTTTTTACTCAGGTCAGGTTAGGGGGGTTCTGCCCCTGCGTTTCTGTCATAGCGTTGCTGCCCCTGCGTTTCTGTCATAGCGTTCTGTCACTGCGCTTCTGTCATAGCGTTTCTGTCCCTGCGCTTTTGTCATAGCGTTTCTCCCCCTGGGTTTTCTGTCATATCGCTTCTGCCCCAGGTTTTCGGTCATAGCGTTTCTGCCCCTGGTTTCGGTCATAGCGTTTCTGCCCCTGGTTTTGGTCATAGCGTTTCTGCCCCTGGTTTCGGTCATAGCGTTTCTGCCCCTGGTTTCTGTCATAGCGTTTCTGCCCCTGGTTTCTGTCATAGCGTTTCTGCCCCTGGTTTCTGTCATAACGTTTCTACCCCTGGTTTCTGTCATAGCGTTTCTGCCCCTGATTTCTGTCATAGCGTTTCTGCCCCTGGTTTCTGTCATAGCGTTTCTGCCCCTGGTTTCTGTCATAGCGTTTCTGCCCCTGGGTTTCTGTCGTATCGTTTCTGCCCCTGCGTTTCTGTCACAACGTTTCTGCCCCTGGGTTTCTGTCGTAACGTTTCTGCCCCAGGTTTTCTGTCACAACGTTTCTGCCCCTGGGTTTCTGTCGTATAGTTTCTGCCCCTGGTTTTCTGTCATAGTGTTCTGCCCCTGGTTTTCTGTCATAGTGTTCTGCCCCTGGTTTTCTGTCATTATGTTTCTGCCCCTGGTTTTCTGTCATTACGTTTCTGCCCCTGGTTTTCTGTCATTACGTTTCTGCCCCTGGTTTTCTGTCATTACGTTTCTGCCCCTGGTTTTCTGTCATTACGTTTCTGCCCCTGGTTTTCTGACATTACGTTTCTGCCCCTGGTTTTCTTTCATTACGTTTCTGCCCCTGGTTTTCTTTCATTACGTTTCTGCCCCTGGTTTTCTGTCATAGCGTTTCTGCCCCTGGTTTTCTGTCATAGCGTTTCTGCCCCTGGGTTTCTGTCATAGCGTTTCTGCCCCTGGGTTTCTGTCATAATGTTTCTGTCGTAGCGTTTCTGCCCCCACGTTTTCTGTCGTAGCGTTTCTGTCCCCACGTTTTCTGTCGTAGCGTTTCTGCCCCTTACGTTTTCTGTCGTAGCGTTTCTGCCCCCACGTTTTCTGTCATAGCGTTGCTGCCTTAGCGTGTCAGGCTCAGCGGTTTTCTCATACAATTTATGCCCCAGGTTTTCTGTCATTGCTTTGGCCATAGCGTGGCAGTCTCAGCGTTTCTGCCCCAGTTTGCTGTCATAGCATTTTGGTCCGCATGATTTCTGTCATAGCGTTTCTGTCATTGCATTTCTGCCTCAGCATGTCAGGCTCAGCGTTGCTCTCATACCATTTCTGCCCCAGGTTTCTGTCATATTTTGCCTCAGCGTGTTAGGCTCAGCGTTGCTCGCATACCTTTTCTGCCCCAGGTTTCTGACATCATTTTTTGCCTCAACGTTCAGGCGCAGCGGGTCTCCCAAATCATTTCTGCCCCAGGTTTTGCCGTAGTCTTTCAGTCTCAGCAGTTCTGCTGCCCCCACGATTTCTGTCATAGCGTTGCTGCCCCCACGTTTTCTGTCGTATTTCTGCCTCAGCGTGTCAGGCTCAGCGATTTTTCTCGTACAATTTCTGCCCCAGGTTTGCTGTCATTGCATTTGGCCATAGCATTTCAGTCTCAGCGTCTCTGCCCCAGGTTTTCTGTCATAGAATTTCTGCCCCCTCGATTTCTGTCATAGCCCCCACGATTCCTGTCAGTGTTTGTTTGTCTTGGTGTTGTCGTCTTCATCGTTACCATGTCTCATTGTACTTGTCCACGTTGCACCTGGTTTGTTTAGCTAGTGCTCATTTCTCAGGATCTGTCACGTCTACAGATTGATACGGGCTGAGGTTTCGTTTTTAATGATTGTTGACCACAATCTTCTCGCCTGTTTACATACATCATACGTTGCACGTTCATTCGTTACACCTATACGATTACCCACCACAGTCCGTGGGTACAATAGCCCTGAGTGTTCAGTTAAATTACCTGTTTCTGCATGGCAGGTTACTCGGGCTCACGTACCAGTCACACTGGGGGGGGCTGTCATCAGGTTCATTCACACGCATCGGTCTTGATATTTCTGCTCATCTTCGCATACATAGGCAGGCACAGAGGGGCGTTGTTGTTTCATGACTGTTTTCTGTCTTGTCTAGGTTGGGGTTTCCTCAACTTGGGCTTGCTGCACGTCTCTGTTATGACCAGTTCACGGGCATCCCTTCTACCACGTGAGGATCTTCAGGGCAGGGTAGCACCCCGTCATCTAGGAGTCAGTCCATACTTCAGCACTCAGCTGAGTTTGGTTCAGGGACTGGCGGTTCGCTTCGCCTTGTTTCCAAGGTGTCTCAGATACTCTCGCTTACCAGCATGGTACAGGTACTAGGCATACTCTGGTATGCAGTGTCAGGTGGGCCAAGCATGCATAGTAACTATCACTGCGCGCAATCCCGGCAGGCCCGCCGTTGTCGAGGTGTGTCTATTTGTGCATCATCATTGGGTCGTGCTTCTGCCTGTAACCTGCCAACCAAGTCTATCAGGTAAGCACGGGTCTGGGTGTCTGGCATTGTTCCATGTATAATGATGATTGTCGCATTAGCGCATGGGCCTTGTCCATCTGCTCCATCAACATATCCATCAGGTATCCAGCACTTCAGGCTCCTGCCAGTTTGTCAATTTTTGCAACTCACCCTCTCGCTTTCCCATACCAAGTATGGTAGGCCAGGGGTTGGGGAGGTTTCCTCACAAAGCTACATCACTGGTGTCCGGTGGTGGTATTCGTTCTGTTAGGCCATTATTGCAGGTGCTCCCCGGGCCAGCCCTGGCTCCAATTGCCCCCACGTTTCCGTTCGTCACAAGCACTTCAGGCTCTCATCTGGGTTGTCTCAGGCAGCAGGCTCGGACCAATCTTTCTCGGCGCAGTAGTTGAGTTCTGGGCTGCTTCACACGTTCAGCAGGGACTTCCTTCTGTCACAGGACTAGAGTCAGTGGCTTCTCCTGTCATAACGGGTACTTATCGGTCATACTTACTGTTGCCATCCGGGCGCGCGCTGCTTTACTTGATGGTCGCTTATCTACCCCCCTTCACCTAAATATGTGTCTTTTGCCCTCTTCTCAGGCATACCGACCAGCAGGCCAAAGGCACACCTCAGGCCTTGGTTGTTAGGGTTATCGCATTCCTTACTCGAAGACTCTGATTACAAGTGAGA
Organism: Rana temporaria; assembly: GCF_905171775.1. Taxonomy (NCBI): domain Eukaryota; kingdom Metazoa; phylum Chordata; class Amphibia; order Anura; family Ranidae; genus Rana; species Rana temporaria. The sequence continues at coordinate 383,219,053 of NC_053489.1, read as the reverse complement.
AGGCTGGCCGCAGGCCAGCCTGTGTTTGTGGGAGGAGTCTAAGAGTACTTATAGACTCCTTCCCTGTCAGGTGCGGCGTCGGCGTCTCTTTCAGGGTTCGACCTACAGTTGTGTTCAAAATTATTCAACCTCCCAATGCTGTAAAGGGTTTTAGGGAATTTAGTGTACATTTGTAATTGTATTCAGAATGAAATCCTACAAGGACTTCTTAAAGAACCATATGCAACTAAAATGACATCAATTGGTTTTGTAATACAGTAGTCAATGTTTCTTTTGTGAATTCTTCATTTACACAATTATTCAACCACTTAAAGACTACCACTCTGAAGAACAGAGGTTCATTAAAATGTTTTCATTCAGGTATTGAAAACACCTGTGGATGTCAGGGAGCAGCAATAAAGCATAATAAGCACCAATTAGGCAGCTTTAAAATGACTGTGATACTCAGCTCCTTCTAGACATTTATTGGTGTGGTTACAAACATGGTGAAGTCAAGAGAATGGTCCAGGAAGACAGGAGAAAAGGTGATTACTCTTCACAGAAAGGGCAATGGCTATAAGAAGATTGAAAAGATGTTAAACATACCAAGAGACACCAAAGGAAGCATCATTCGCAAATTCAAAGCAAAGGGCACTGTTGAAACGCTACCTGGTCGTGGCAGAAAGAAGATGCTGACTTCGACTGCTGAGCGCTACCTGAAGCGTAGAGTGGAGAAAAGTCCCCTTGTGACTGCTGAGGAACTGAGAAAAGATTTGTCAGATGTGGGTACTGAAGTTTCTGCTCAGACAATACGGCGCACACTGCGTAATGAAGGCCTCCATGCCAGAACTCCCAGGCGCACCCCCTTGCTGTCTCCAAAGAATAAGAAGAGTCGACTGCAGTATGCCAAAAGTCATGTGGACAAACCACAGAAGTTTTGGGATTGTGTTCTGTGGACTGATGAAACAAAATTAGAACTGTTTAGGCCCATGGATCAATGCTATGTTTGGAGGAGGAAGAACAAGGCATATGATGAAAAGAACACCTTGCCTACTGTGAAGCATGGCAGGGGTCAATCATGCTTTGGGGCTGTTTTGCTTCTGCAGGTACAGGGAAGCTTCAGCGTGTGCAAGGTACCATGAATTCTCTTCAGTACCAGGAGATATTGGATGACAATGTGATGCAGTCCGTCACAAACCTGAGGCTTGGGAGACGTTGGACCTTTCAACAGGACAATGATCCCAAGCATACCTCCAAGTCCACTAGAGCATGGTTGCAGATTAAAGGCTGGAACATTTTGGAGAGGCCATCGCAGTCACTAGACTTAAATCCGATTGAGAACCTCTAATGGGACTTAAAGAAAGCAGTTGTAGTGCGCAAGCCTAAGAATGTGACTGAACTGGAGGCTTTTGCCCATGACGAATGAGCGAAGATACCTGTAGATCGCTGCAAGACACTTGTGTTAAGCTATGCTTCACGTTTAAAAGCTGTTATAACTGTAAAAGGATGTTGTACTAAGTACTAAGATTGAATGTCACTTGGGGGTTGAATAAAACTGATAATGATGTGAGCACAAAAAAGACATTTGTGGTTATTTCATTATAAATGTTATGTTATATTTGTCTGACCTACACGTGCCTCTTTGATTTAATTGTAAGCAGGATGACTGAAAGATCAAAATCAATGTCAAACTGGCCAAAACAATCAATTTCAGTGGGGGTTGAATAATTTTGAATACAACTGTAGCTAGTCACCATGAGGTCCGAGCGATCATGTCGGACCACACAATGACTGTGTCCGGGAAAGCCATCCTGAGCCGCAGTACATCAAACTTGATGTCCTTCATAATGTCCAACATGGATCTAACCCCTAGGTCATTGCCGCCTATGTGCAGAACCAGAACATCAGGCTGCCGGTCCAAATGTGCAAATCGATGCACCTCAGGTACAACCCTGCCCCATAGCATCCCCGGCACCCCCAGCCAACGAATGCAAGCTTCCGCCCTGGCAAAACCCAATTGCTGGCCCTCTGGCCTAACCTCCGCTCTCTTTGCCCCCCCAATACACATACGAGTGGCCCAAGATCCACACCAGGGCCTGCACCGCATCTGAAAAAAATAAAAACAAGCATACCACCTTAACCACAGTAACCACGAAACAAAACAGCCAATCAGCACACCTTTTGATTACAACACTCAGCCCCACTTATTCCAGACCCACCAACAGATGAGGACGAACATAACTAAGAAACCCCCTAGATTCCCACCGCCCGATGCGCTTCACTGCCTCCGCAGCCAGCCCAGATCGGGCGGCCTCCGTGGCCGCTCCTATTCTGAAGGAATGGGAAGAAAAACACATCTCCTCCAGTCCCAATGAACGCAAACACTTCCGAAAAACCACGATGAACTGAAACTTGGACAGTGGTGACCCATCCTGATGTACCAAAAAGGACCCCCCAACCGCGGGACGTCTCTCCAAAAAAAACCACAGCCCCCACTGTACACAACTAAGATCCCGGTAACGCAAAAATTTGAATTTCCTTGCCCTTGCTGGCTTGGTCCGTTTTTGACCTCCTGAGCCATACCGACACCCTGTCCCCCGGCAGACAACTTCCTGACACCCCGAGACCCCCATGCACCTTTTTGGAAGGACTGACGAGCTCACCGATCCGGAAAGCCCCAAAAAAAGCCAACGCAAAAGCTGCCGCAAATAGCTACACCTCGAACTCTGAGGAACACACTCCTGGCAATTTAGCTAGCAGGCCTCCCAGGACCGCGAACGACACCGGACGCCTGCCGTCCTTAGTCGGCTTGGACCGCCTATAGCCTCTAAGCGCTTGCCGAACCCAGAAGCCCTTAGTAAGATCCGCACCCCCACGCAATTTGAACCAAAACGCCAGCGCCGCCATTTTCCTGTTTAGAGCGGAAACCGACACCCACTCCTCCATGTTCCTGGACACAAAATATATCACCACCCAACTTACCTCTCCGCCCGCCGAGTCTTCCCCTACCAGTCGCAATAAAGCCTCCCACTCCAGCCATACCTTGTTGTATGTCGCCCAGGTCGACTCACTCACAGACCTCCTGATCCATCCGGATATCACGCCAACCCAATCCTCTACAGCCAGTCTGGACATGCCACCCCCTGTTGCTCCGCCTCCGGCGCCAACACTCGGAACCTGTCCCACTGAAAGCTAGATAAAGCAACAGCTATGACGTTCTCCACACCCGGCAGATGCACTGCATAAATAAATACATTCAGCTGTAAACATCTCAGCACCAAGTGTTGTAGCAACCGAACCACCGGGGTAGACGAGGCCGAAACCCGGTTAATGACCTGAACCACGCCCAGGTCATCCCCGTGAAAACTAACCTTCGGATCCCGGAAGGCCCCACCCCATAGTTCCACAGCCAGCACCACCGGGAACAGAGCTCCAAAAGAACCAGATTCTTCATAATGCCAGCCTCCACCCAACAATGCGGCCACGGCCCGGCACTCCATTGACCTTGAAAAAATGCACCAAAACCAGTGGAGCCGGCCGCATCCGTGTAAAGTTCCATGTCGAAGTTGCTGACCGGGCCCGCCATCCACAGCGCCCTGCCGTTCCATAGCCTCCGCGTCCAGGGTTAATACCAAGAAATGTGATGACCGTGCGCAGTCCCTCTGTCCTCTCCGGAGCCAACGGAACCCCAAAACGGTCCGCGACATGCTCCAGCGTAGACAGAAGCACCGTGCAGGTCCTGGACAATGGCGGGCCCACGCAAAGGAAATCATCCAAATAGTGGATGACCGACTTTACTCCCGACACATCCCTTACCACCCACTCCAAAAACGAGCTAAACTGCTCGAACAGTGCGCATGAGATGGAGCACCCCATCAGCAAACACTGGTCCACATAAAACGCGCCCTGCCAATGACATCCCAAAAAACGAAAACTATCCGGGTGTACTGGCAACAGCCGAAAGGCTGCCTCAATGTCGGACTTCGCCATCAAAGCCCCATGCCCATACCGTCTCACCCAGCACACCGCTGCGTCAAACGAGGTATAGCTAACCGTGCAGGCTCCCGGATCAATGGCATCATTAACCGATCCCCCTTTTGAAAAAGAGATGGTGAATAAGTGGGAATTTGTTAGGCTCCTTTTTGGGAACCACCCCCAGGGGAGAGACCGCTAGGTCCTCCCACAGTGCTACTGTAAATGGACCCCCCATCCGGCCCAGCGGACACCTCCTTTTGCAGTTTCTCCGAAACCACGTCAGAATGCAGCAACGAAGATCTCAAATTACGAGACACCGGAAGGACCTCCGTCAGATTGCATGGAATGCGAAAGCCCACAGAAAACCCCCTCTCCAAAACCTGTGCCGCCTCCCTGTCTGGATACCTACCGAGAAACGGCCGCATCCTTTCCATCTTCACCGGCGTCCTCCCTCTTAATAGCAGACTCGCCGGAACGACCCTTGGCTTGCTTAAAACACCTTGACAGGGCGTGGGATCCCCCACACCCGGAGCATTCGTGCTCGAAACTGCAGGAATTACCGAACCTACAGGTCCCAGAATTGAACTGCCAGCAGACCCCTTTTGCCCTACTGGCCGGTTGTCCCTGGGAAGATGGTCCACCGCCCCCCCCCCCCTAAAAAAACTGACCCAGAGCCCTCGCCGCCGTCATCAAGCACAGCCAAAAACTCATGTCTTTGTGATTTCAGCACAAGTCCGGTCTCACCGCCCTCCGCTGCCTGAACTGCTCATCATAGCGCAGCCATGCGGAACCCCCATAAACCCTATGCGCCTCCCCTATCGCTTTCTGATAACCAAATAGAGCCGAACAATATTCCGGCTTTTTCTCCCCCACCACAAATGCCAAAATCTCAAAAGCCTGTAGCCAATTCGCAAAGGTCCGCGGGATAAGGCGATACATACGTTTCTCCTCCTCATCCATCTTGGATTCATCCGGCTTGACCCTATCCAAGTTAAACTTCTCCAGTGGGAGCAGCGAGAAGATCTCCACATACTCACCCTTCCAATCTTTTCCCCTCAAATGTGCGCCTAGTGGCCCCTCAAAGCAAATGTACACTTCGCATTTGGCCGCGTCCGCTAAGCGAACCACATCCTGTTTGACCACCCCATCCGTAGTACCCGTTGCCTTATCCTGCACCGTCTGTACCGGGGGCCAACCACCGGTGGGGGGGTGACGGCCAAAGCCACCGACCCCGCCCCCCCTTCCACCCCAGCAGGGGGGACCCAAGCAGCCGCCGGGCCGGTAGTCACACCACCAGACTGCTCAAACCTACCCACCAATTTCTTGATATCTGCTAAAAAAACAGCAAAACCCCCATCACTAACCACTGACTGAACCTCCCCTGAACCTGCCCGAAGGAACGTCCCGCGCTCCCCCCGACCCCGCAGCCCCCAAAACATTCACGGCCACACAACCCCCACTGACATCTGCAACCAAACTCCCCCCCCCCTGGGCAATAGTAGGTAAAGTGTAAATGTACTTACCGGACTGCCTAGGCAAAGACCCACCAGCCGACCGTCCCGTCTCCACCGCCGCCTCTCTCCTCCTCGGGACCCGCTCCTCCTCCAACTCCGTCAGCTCACCCTCCGATCGAACCTCCACATGGTCCTCTTCCAAAGATGAGTGCCCACCAGGGGAGGGATCCCTGGCTGCCGAGAGTCTGGCATCCGATCGCCCCCTGCTCCTCCTGCCAGACCCGCCCACTGATTTCTGCATCGATTTTCCAGGCCCAGGCGAGCCGTCCCCAGCCATGCTGACGCTCTCCTCGCTTACCCTCCTCCTTCCTGCAGCAGCCTCCATCCTGGCAAGGTCCCCGGCCGTGGAACAATTAGGTCCAGGCCACCATGTCCCCGCATCTCCCCCGCTGAGGCACCGACCACCCTGCAGCTACCGAGGGGGCGGTGCCCGCCGCATCCGACTCTGATCGCCGCGCGGGTAGTCGGGCCGCCCCAGGGCTAACTGAGCGGCTTCCCGCCGAGCCCTGTCCATGCTGGGGATTCCTTTCCGGGACCCCCCTTCGCGGGCATAGCAGCACGCTTAGCGGGGGGCCCACGAGTGGGAACTCCCTGTACGATACTGGGCTCTGGAAGATGGCCCCGGTGAAAAGCGCTATGGTGGCCTAGACCGCCAAGCTCGCCCAGCATCCCTCCCCCCTGTGCTCTTGGACGCCGCCGGAGCTGGCAACAGAGGCCCCAGATGCTCAGCCAGCCAATCCGGGCCCCAAGTGTCAATTTCTGCCCTCAGCTGCGCCAGCAATAAATCTACCTGAAACATGCTGCCTGTCTGTAACTTCTCCTCACTCTGTGTGGTCACGAGGGCGGGCTTTGTTCCCCCTTTATGACCTCCCAGTCTCCCCCACCTCCTTCTGTCCAATCCAGCTGCTTGTAACAAAGCAGCCAGCCTACTAAGGGAAAACACTGTTCCCAGTTAACACCGTCATGCCAGCTCTTCACCTATTTCACTACATTACATTGCTCCGGGCTTTTCTTGAAAAATACATAAGAAATAAACAAACACAGAAATAGATCCAAATTCAGAAAGCATTGCCAAGGCTACCCTTACAATTTTCATCACCTTCACACCTTGGATCAGCCCAAATCCTGTACCTTCAGCTTTCATGTGAGTCCCAATTGTTGCACCATCACACATCAGATGAGCACCAATTTCTGCCCCTTTACACCTCAGTTCATCCCCAATATCTGCACCTTCACACCTCAGAGCAGTCCCAATTTCTGCACCTTCACACCTCAGAGCAGTCCCAATTTCTGCACCTTCACACCTCAGAGCAGTCCCAATTTCTGCACCTTCACACCTCAGACCAGGCCCAATTTCTGCAACTTCATACCTCAGACCAGGCCCAATTTCTGCACCTTCCCACCTCAGACCAGGCCCAATTTCTGTAACTTCATACCTCAGACCAGGCCCAATTTCTGCACCTTCACACCTCAGATAAGACCAGATGAGGCCAGATGCCTGCATCTTCACACTTCAAAGCAAGCCAGATTTCTGCACTTTCAGAACTTAAGATCTCAAATGAGCCCCAGTGCATGCAACTTCACACCTTTAGATAAGGCCCAATTTCTGCAACTTCACACCTCAGATCAACTCCAATTTCTACATTATCACACCTTAGATTAACCCCAATTTATGCAACTTCACACCTCAGAGCAGCCCCAATTTTTGCACCATGACATCTCAGATTAGCCCCAATTTTTGCACCTTCATATCTTGGAGCAGCCCCAATTTCTGCACCTTCACACCTCAGATCAGCCCCAATTTCTGTACCTTCACACTTCAGGCTAGGCCCAAATTCTGCACCTTCACATCTCAGACCAGACCCAACTTCTGCATCTTCAGATCTCAAATAAGACCCGATGCCTGCATCTTCACTCACTAGGGATGAGCCGAACACCCCCCGGTTCTCATCCAGAACATGTGAACGGATGAGAGTTTTAAAAACTGCAGTTTTTTTGGGGAGCAGTGATTTTAATAATGCTTAAAGTAAAAAAATAAAAGTGAAGTATTCCTTTAAATATCGTACCTGGGGGGTGTCTATAGTATGCCTGTAAAGTGGCGCGTGTTTAGAACAGTCCCTGCACAAAATGACATTTCTAAAGGAGTAAAAGCCATTTAAAACTGCTTGCGGCTTTAATGTAATGTCGGGTCCCGGAGAAAACAGCATGGGTTACAAGGCCCTTTGGCCCATTACAAGGCCCTTTGGGTTTTGTATGAATATAAAGGTGTGGGGCCCCCAGGCCCTGTATACTCTGAACAGAAGTATACAGGCAGTGCAAACAACACAGGGACTGTAGCTTTGTTCTTAAAAAGGGGGTTCACCCTATAATTTTTTTCTAGCATTAAATTAAGCATAGTAGCGCGAGCTACAGTATGCCTTTATTTTTATTTTTTGCCCCGTACTCACTGTTTAATCCTATAGTGAAGATTCAGACTCCCCGCGGGGAATGGGCGTTCCTATCCAGAGGGAAGATGATTGACGGCCGGCTCTGGCGCGTCACGCTTCTCCGGAAATAGCCGAAATAGGACTTGGCTCTTCACGGCGCCTGCGCCTAGTCTGTGCGCAGGCGCCGTATAGCGCCGTGAAGAGCCGAGACCTACTCCGGCTATCTTCGGGGAGCATGACGTGCCATAGCCGGCCGTCAATCATCTTCCCTCTGGATAGGAACGCCCATTCCCCGCGGGGAGTCTGAATCTTCACTATAGGATTAAACAGTGAGTACGGGGCAAAAAAATAAATAAAGGCATACTGTAGCTCGCGCTACTATGCTTAATTTAATGCTAGAATGTTGTTTTTGAGGGTGAACCACTGCTTTAAGTAGAATCTGTCTGTAATTTGGAACAGGTAAATTTTGGAAGTGTAGCTCCAGCCAAAAAAAATCTATTTTAAAGCTTTTTGGATAACATAGGGAAGGGTTATCACCCCTGTAACATTTGTTTTGTTGTCTGTGCCCCTGTTCATAAGATTTCACCTCACTTTCTGTCCCAATGACAATTGGATTTAGAAAATTTTGTTTTTTTAGGGAAACAAGGATTGGTGATAAAGCATCAGCCGAGAGGAGACACCTTTTTCCTATATTAACTCTTACAGGAGAGAATGATATAAGCGGGCAAAAGCATTGGGGCCCACTTTCTTGGGACTGGGGCCACCTGACCCCCCTTTTGGTTAGTGAGGGGTTAAGTGAGGTATAGGTGGACAAGGGGGCGGTACTGCCCCTTTAATTAGTAAAATGCAGGTGGGTAAGGTCCAATTGGAGTTCGGGGAAGGTTCTGGTTCCCCGGGAAGACTATTTAAAGGCTGCAGGGGGTCTAGGGTGTCCTCTGCAGTTGTCCAATGAAGCAAGAAAGAAGATCTGCACTTGCTTGTATTATGGAGGAGCTGATCCAAGGTTTTGTAAAGCAGGCGGAGGGCCGAGGGGGTGAGGTCTGGTTGCGGCACTACTTAGAGATGCCGGTGGAAGGGGAGGACCAGCGCGAAGTGGCGGCAGCAGAGGAAGGAGACCTGCAGCAGCATGTCGATGGTGGAGTGGCGAGGCCTTCTCCCAGGCGGCTCACACGCTGGATCTTCCCCCCAGAACGTCCAGCGAGGGAGGAGGAAGAATGCCCTATGCCTGGGGGCAGTGCGGAGGCGGTCGGAGGAGAGGCGGAGCCCTGCAGACGGCCGTGGTAGAAGAGGAGGCTTCGGTCACAATCCCCTGCAAGAAGAAGGGGCGGGACGTCGCAGTCTCATGGAGCGAGAATGGCGCCGCCTGCCTCTGCGGGCGCTGGACTTCAGGCAGCAGCTTTCCCTCAGCTGCTGGCTCTGCAGAGTGACCTGGTGCCGGGCGCTCTGTTTAACTTACCAGATGCTTTGATGTCAGGACAGTCCCCATCTACAGTTACAGTGCCTGCGGCTCCAGTTCCAGCAGCTCCAGTTCCAGCTCCAGTACTGGGTCCAGTTCCAAGACCAGTACCAGCTCTAGTCCCGGGTCCAGCACCAGCTCCAACACCAGCCCCAGCACCAGCTGCGCAGGGTGAGTTACTAATGCATAATGTAATGCCTGATGTCATGGTTTACCTGTCTGCTATTTCTGCTGCTCTTTTTTCTGCAGGTATTCCCCTCTCTGTGGGTTTACCTGTTCTACTGCTGCACCCTCCCTTGGCTCTGCCTCCTGTTCTTTTCCTGGTTCTAATGCAGCTCAGCGAAGCTGGCCCCCCTACAATCAGCACAAATAAAAACTCAAGTGTGTTTCTTTAGTGCTACGTTTGTGCTGTTTTGTGCCACAAAAATTTACGTTTGTGTTGCTTTTATTTTGAAGATATTAGCAATTGTTTTTTCCAGACTATGACATCACACAGCCCCCCTACAACCCCAAAATGACACGAAACTGGTCTCGTTGGTTAGTGCTACGTTTGTGCTGTTTGGTGCTGCTAATATTTCCGTTCTATCTTTTATCGTTTTTGCGTTATTAATGACTTATTAAAGGTCACCAACGTTTTTAATAGTGCTGATTGTAGGGGGGGACAAAGTGAGTGGGGTTTGAAAAAACAAAAAAACTGTTATAACTTAAAAACCATAACAGCACAAATAATTTTTTTAGCAGCACAAACCAGCACAAATGTAGCACTAACCAACAAGACCAGTTTTGTGTCATTTGGGCATTGTAGGGGGGCTGTGTGATCTTTGGTGACCTTTAATAAATCATTAATAACGCAAAAACGATAAAAGATAGAACATGAATATTAGCAGCACAAAACAGCACAAACGTAGCACTAACCAACGAGACCAGTTTTGTGTCATTTGGGCATTGTAGGGGGGCTGTGTGACCTTTAATAAATTATTAATAACGCAAAAACGATAAAAGATAGAAAGGAAATTTAAACAGCACAAAACAGCACAAACATAGCACTAAAGAAACACACTTGAGTTTTTATTTGTGCTGATTGTAAGGTGGGCAAAGTGAATGGGGTTTGAAAAAAATAAATAAACTGTTATAACTTTAAAACCATAACAGCACAAATAAAAAAATCTGCAGCACAAAACAGCACAAACGTAGCACTAACCAACGAGACCAGTTTCGTGTCATTTTGGGGTTGCAGGGGGGCTGTGTGACCTTTGGTGACCTTTAATAAATCATTAATAACACAAAAACGATAAAAGATAGAACGGAAATATTAGCAGCACAAAACAGCACAAACGTAGCACTAACCAACAGGACCAGTTTCATGTCATTTGGGCATTGTAGGGGGGCTGTGTGACCTTTAATAAATCATTAATAACGCAAAAACGATAAAAGATAGAACGGAAATATTAGCAGCACAAAACAGCACAAACGTAGCACTAACCAACGAGACCAGTTTTGTGTCCTTTCGGGTGGTAGGGGGGCTGAGTGACCTTTGGTGACCTTTAATAAATCATTAATAACGCAAAAACAATAAAAGATAGAACATACATTTTAGCAGCACAAAACAGCAGAAACGTAGCACTAACCAACGAGACCAGTTTTGTGTCATTTGGGTGTTGTGGGGGGCTGAGTGACCTTTGGTGACCTTAACGATAAAAGATAGAAAGAAAATTTAAACAGCACAAAACAGCACAAACGCAGCACTAAAGAAACACACTTGAGTTTTTATTTGTGCTGATTGTAGGGGGGGGGACAAAGTGAGTGGGGTTTGAAAAAACAAAAAAACTTTTATAACTTAAAAACCATAACAGCACAAATAAAATTTTTAGCAGCACAAACCAGCACACATCTAGCACTAACCAACAAGACCAGTTTTGTGTCATTTGGGCGTTGTAGGGGGGCTGTGTGACCTTTGGTGACCTTTAATAAATCATTAATAACGCAAAAACGATAAAAGATAGAACGGAAATAATAGCAGCACAAAACAGCACAAACGTAGCACTAACCAACGAGACCAGTTTCGTGTCATTTGGGCGTTGTAGGGGGGCTGTGTGACCTTTGGTGACACAGCACAGCACAAAACAGCACAAACATAGCACTAAAGAAACACACTTGAGTTTTTATTTGTGCTGATTGTAGGGGGGCCAGCTTCACTGAGCTTTCTAATGCCCCTGTTTGTAATGTCACCTCTCCTGTGTCACACAGTTTGTTAGGTAGCACTTTGCGCACGGCTGATTTGCGAGTGCCTAGGGAGACGGCGAGGCTGTCAGTCCCTGAGTATGAAGGAAGTGTTGCCGTGTGAGATGCCCCCTTTAAGTTATCATTTAACAGTGAAGGATAACATTTGGGACGGGGAGTTTGTGGAGTTTTTATTATTTTTTATTTAGAAATTTGCTCTTATGGTACATTGTGCTTTCAATCATATACAACAAATATACATTAAAAAACATTTAGTTATATTTCCATAAAACATTATTTTTATCGTCAACCGTGTAGCCTTTTGTGTATTATTTCTATTTTTCCTTTTCCTTCTTCCCTTCCGTTTCCCCCCACCCCCCTCCGCCACCACCTTTTTTGTACCCTATTGTGTCTAAGTATAATTTTTCCTCTACCCCCAGGCGTCTCTAGGGTCTAGTGCATGTGCTTTTTCTCCTTCGGATTATGCTTTTTTACTCCTTTCCACCTTCCCCCCCCCTGTACCCCACTAGGCTCCCTATCTCCAGAGTCTATCCATTACCAGTTGTGGTCGCGCGAGACTGGCATCCTCCAGCCATGGTTGCCATTTACTGTAAGATCAAATTTGCTAGTTTTACCCCTACAACTATATGACAATCTTTCTCTTAGAAGTAGGGAGTTTACGTATCGGATCCACTGCCTCCCTGTGGGTACCCCTGGTGCCATCCAATATTGTTTTCTCACCAGATATAACAATCTGGTTATTATGAGATACATTCCTTTTGAAAACAGCTTAAAGCGGAGTTTCGGCCACAATTTCACTTTTTAAATATAAATACCCCTGTAATACACAAGCTTAATGTATTCTAGTAAAGTTAGTCTGTAAACTAAGGTCCATTTTGTTAGGTTGTTACAGCATTTAGACACTTTATAAAATAGAAATTGACTGGGGCCATCTTAAGTGTGTGCATCATGAAGCCAGAATGTATGACTTCCTGGATTTCAGCCTTGCAAATCTTGCACATGCTCAGTGCTTCACAAGCAGTGTCAGATCAGGTTTCAGCACCTGTGCTGTCCAAGTCACATGATTCTTTGAGACTGGGGAATGCACAGACTCCTGGAAAGTTACACCCACTACATTCCCAGGAGTCTGTGCGGTGTAGGTTAGGAAGCATTAAGCACCTAGGTGCAGGAAGTGGGAAGATTAACTATTCTGCCTAGCAACAACACTTTGAAGGCATCTAAATAAAAATAAAAAATTTGTAAAGGACTAATGACATTTTTTTAAAACTACTGATGTAATGTTATATTTATGGGTGGAACTCCACTTTAACATCTATAGCACAAGTAATTACACAAAGGGATCTAAGGGGACTGGTACCTGAGCCAGTCTAATTATACACTGGGAGACTTCCTCCCAATACCGATGTAATTTTGGACCGTATCCGCGGATAAATCCTCTCGAGGATTTGCGCGGATTTCCATCCGAAGGAGTGTACTCACCATCGAATCGAAATCCGCGCCGAAATCCTCTGGCGATGACGTGTCGCGCCATCGCCGCGATGATGACGCGGCGACGTGCGCGACGCAGTCATATAAGGAATTCCACGCATGCGTCGAATCATTACGACGCATGCGGGGGATCCCCTCGGACGGATCGATCCGGTGAGTCTGTATAGACCAGCGCATCGATCCGTGGGATCCGATTCCAGCGGATAGATTTGTTGGCATGTCAACAAATTTTTATCTGCTGGAATTCGGAGATATCCGCGGATAAAGATCCGCTGGAGCATACACACCAGGGGATCCATCCGCTGAAAACGATCCGCTGAGATTTTTCAGCGGATGGATCCTCTCGTGTGTATGGGGCCTAAGGCTCTGTCCCACTGGTTCTGATCTATATCCCCTATATCTTCTACCCATTTACTATGGCATCTCAGAGAGGTATGATCCTGCACCGTAGATAGCAGTTTCGTATAGATTTTTGATATTGGTCCTCTCCGGTCATCCGTTCCAAGGACTTCCTCTATCAGGGATGATGACACTATTACTAACGATTGTGTTATTTGTTGTGCCTGCAAAGCATGTCGGATTTGGAGGTATTGATAAAACCCCCTTGGGTTTAACTGGAATTCCTGACACAGCTGTTTGTATGTTTTTTTTTTTTTTTGTTAAAACATTTTATTAAGATTTTGTAGTACAAAGTCGTACGAAACAGTGGCAGCAATGCCATACAATTAGCAATACAAGGCAAATAAGCAGGGATAATACAACAATATTGGACTAGAATGTGAAGAATTCACAAAGCTTAATAATTATAAACCATTATAAACCATGACAACATCCCATCGTAAGGTTAGTGCAATTATCTATAAGAAATTGATACCCGTTAAGGAGGGCCAAGGGCAAGAACCTTTATTCTTATACGAACCAAACGTCTGAATCGAATGTCACCTCCACCCGCCCACCCCTGCCGGGAACCATATCAGGGGCATGAAGGGATAACACCTCGGGGTCAACGTGGCACAGGGAAAGAGCAAGCTGAACTAATTTAAACCCCAACTCCCCTATTTTGAACAGATTATTCAACATCACCCTAGCTGAAAAGCTACAGTGCAGACTTTCGCTATTAGGGTAAGAGCTACCAATCAAAGGCTGTAGGGGGAGCACGCTGAACTGCGACCCACTCACAAGCTATCACAATGAACACCTCCTCAGGAAAGGTCACCATATGGAGGGGCTTGGGGGGTGTAGGGGTAGAAGTAAGGAAATAAGGATGGAGTAAAGGGAGGGGGACGGAGTCCTCGAGCAAGTCAGTCGCCAACCATGCTAGTAGCGCCCATTGCGTCCATGGCTACTGAGCCCATGGACAACCTATAATGTGTCCAACAGGCCCAAGTGGTTCTAAATTTTTCATGATCATCTCTGGCCTGGTGGATGATTCGTTCCATTTCCTCTATTTTGTGAACCCTAGAAAGCCAGTCCTCGACACTGGGGGGAGAGGAGGATTTCCACCGTAATGGGATGCATTGGTTGGCTGCGTTAATAAGGTGCATCATTAATGACTTTCGGTACGTCTGTCTTGGCAGGGACGTGTGGTGCAGTAGATACTGCGCTGGAGTAAAATCCGGTGTGAGGGTGGAGATTTGCACAATGAGATCATGCACCCTTTTCCAGAACGGTTGTATCAGAGAGCATATCAGAGACCATACATGTAGAAGCGAGCCCACCTCCGCGTTGCATTTCCAGCACGTGGAGGGGACGCCCGGGAAAATTTTATTAAGTTTGTCCAGCGTGCGATACGATCGCGAGTATAGCTTGTATCTGTTTTCCTGCGCCGACACATTAATAGATCCCTTATGCACGCAGTCCCAAATCCTTACCCAGTCAGCGGGAGAAAGAGAGGTAGACAGGTCTTTATCCCATAGGTGGTGAAGTTTGGCGTTGGGAGTAGCTTTGGACATGAGAAGGGAATACAGGATGGAAACCAAATGCGTTTGAGGACCCACATCATCACATAGGAGTTCAAACGGTTCCCCCTCAAGATCCAAACCAAGCCCTCATCCCAGGCACGCAGTCTGGCCGGACAGGAATGGGGGTGGGGACGAGCGAGCGCCCCCCCCCTCCTGAGCCGTACCAGACCGCATGCCCTCAACATGGGGGAGTGTGTGCTGTGGGGGAGGGGGGCACTACCCTCCCACCCCACAGCACTCTTGTCCCCATGTCGATAAGGACAAGAGCCTCTTCCCGACAACCCTTGCCATTGGTTGTCGGGGTATGCGGGCGGGGGCTAATCGGAATCTGCGAGCCCCCTTTAATAAGGGGGCCCCCAGATGCCGGCCCCCCCACCCTATGTGAATGAGTATGGGGTACCCATTCACCTGGGGAAAAGTGTAAAGTAAAATAAACACACCACACAGAATAAAATAATTTATTAATCAGCTCCGGGCCGCCCCCTTTCTTCTTAAGCTCTTTCACAAGGGGGGGTTTCTTCTTTCCCGATCTTCCGCCGGGACCCTGGGCTTCGGTGATTTCTGCCAGGGGAGGGCGCCATCCCTCGGTCCTCTCCGGAGCCTTCCGCCGGGGGCCCCCACCCCATTTAAGCTCTTTTACATTAGGGGGGGGCATCCGGACTTCGGTGAGTTCTGCCGGGGGGGTGGCGCCTATCCCCCGGTCTTTCCGGTGCCTTCCGCCAGGGTTTCGGTCTTCCTGGTCTTCTGCCGGGGGTGCGCCAACTCCCCGGGTCTTTTCTCTGCTCCCTCTTCTGCCTGGCTCCCCCGCGGAATTACCTGGTCTGGAAATTTTTATTAAAAGACTGCTACCATACATTCCAAAAGAAACAGATATACAAAAACATGCCACATTTGGCCATAAACACAAAAAGACATAATCCATCTTTACAATATTATAACACTGATCACTACTCAATATATTAACACCAACACAATACTACTAACTTTCAAAAGACAAACTTATAACACATTTAACATATGCAAGAAAAATATTATATATTTTTAAATTTTTCCTCTTTTTTTTTTTCAATTCTATTTATTAATTTCCAACACTCACCCCAGTATCCATCCCCTCACCGGGATCCCCCACGGGATCCAGGGCTGCAAACATATTTTGCACAGGTATTACAAGGGATGCATGGGCCTGAGTACCACTAGGCACCCCAGCCCCTGGACTTGGGGGAACAACGCCTGGGCCAGGACCAGAACCGGAGCTTGGTAACACAGTAGGCTTAGAGCCTTTCTTACCCACAGTCACCCACATATTGCCCTTGCTCATTTTATCTGGCTGGATAGGAGATTGGGCAAGTGGCTGGGTAGGTGGTTGGGTAGGTGGTTGGGCAGATGGTTTTACTTCAGACTGGGAAGCTTTTTTAACTGCTTTTTTCCTCCTTCTCCCTTTACGAATCGGGGCAGCATCTGGGGAGTCAGACTCCGAAAGTTGGCCAACGTCCACATCCACCCCAACTTGGGTCCAAGTAGGGATGGGTTGCGAATCCTGATTTTGTGGAGGACGCCACACCTCCCCAGGCTCCTGAACCAATCTTATTTTACCCTTCTGGGACACTTTTTTAATAGGATCCTGTTTAGGGAGAGAATCCCTGGAACAACCAGGCTTTGGAGTCACTCCCTTGTCTGATGAAGACTCCAAATCTCTGGAGCCTATCACAAACATCTGGGCTTGAACTGGCAAAGCACCGGCAAGCTGAAGTGGGGGAAGGGAAACAGTTGGTACAGTGGTTGGAGGCACAGGCCCACCAGACCCTCCAGACGCATCAGGCGTCCGAAAAGCCGCAGGGCAGCGACTGAAAGTGTGTCCCAACACCCCACACAGATTGCATTGTATCTTATTGCACCCATCCGCCAGGTGCCCCACCTCGTTACACTTTGAGCAGCGAGACATCTTACAGCTTGCACTTAAGTGCAAAGGACTACTACATTTGAAACAGAGTTTCGGCTGTCCCATGTAAAAAGCCAAGATCCTGTCCCTCCCAATATACCCTGACGATGGTATGTGGGTTACAGACAGGCCTGCACGTTTGAGTTTCACTGGGACAGACCAGCCTCCCGTCCAAATACCCTTAGAGTCCAAGTCCTTTTTTGGTGGGGACACTATTTGGCCATAACGCCCCAACCAGGTGACAATATCTTCAACAGGTATAGATTCATTTCTGACCAGAATCGTAACCTTCTTTATCTCCTCTTGCCTAGACAGAGAGATCAATTTGAATGGCTTCCATGCTACCTGAGTCCTCACCACCTCCCGCTTGGAAATAAAACTCTCCATTAACACAGGAGTGGTGAAGCTCACGTCATACTCCGGGGAGCCTGCAGGGTGGATAATGGCAAAAATATCCGGCGCCTCGAAACCGAGCGCCAGCACCATGTCCACCACTGCATCCCTCCCCGGAGCACGACCAGGATCTCCCTGCCACCGCAACTGAACCACATTGCGCCTCTTCCTCTCAATACCCGCCACCCTAGTGGCAGCTGGCACCGAGCCCCTGAAGGTCATGGTGCCATGGGCATCATAAAAGCGCCCAAGCTGTACCCGACCACCAGTGACATCAGCAAAGGATCTGCCAGCTTTTAAAGCGGCCATCACCCCTGCTTCCTGGGACCCACTGATGTGAGGGGGGGACAAGGAGGGGGCAAGGGGGGAACCAGGAGGAGGGGGGGAAACAGGGGGGGAGGGACCAGAGAGTGAACCCGGGGGGTTCCTTCTTCTAGGGAGGGGGACAGGAACAACTGGGGAAACAGGGGACACCACAGCATTCACCACATTATTACCAATAGCACATCCTATAGCATTCCTTATAACCGCATTTGATGACATAACAGTACTCTGGTCATTCCCGGGGATCACAGGTTCAGCAGGCTCAGCAGGAGCATCATTGCCAGGAGTACCCTCAGTAAAAGTGTTAACCACCAGAGGGGTCCCTGCACCACCAGATTGACCCATTTGGGGTTGACCAGCATTCAATATAACATTTTCCATAACTGACATATTCATAACTGTACTCTGGTCATCCCCCGGGATCATAGGTTCAGCAGGCTCAGCAGAAGCATCATTGCCAGGAGTACCCTCAGTAGAAATACTGACCACCAGAGGGGTCCCTGCACCACCTATTTGACCCATTTGGGGTTGACCTAGACCCTCTGAGGCCCCTAGGGGCAAAACAATGTCCTGGATAACAGCGCTCTGATCCATTCTGTCTGGCTCTCCCTCCAGCAGCCTAATGGAGTTTATAGTGAAATCCGAGCAAGATGTAACACCCGGTTCACAGCCACCCCACTCAGCCCGCTGGGGGGTCATTGCTACAGCCTGGGGTGTCAAGGCTGGGGACACAGAGGCCGGTGGATCAGGGGGGGGAACAGCAGTAGACACATCACCAGCCTGAGGCAGTCCAATCATGGGCAGCGGCACTCCAGCAGCCACCTCACCCGCAGCCACCGCACCTCCACCCTGAGAGTCCATAACAAAGGCAGCAACGGGTATCTCACCTCCTGCGGTATCCACAGCAATAGTCCCGCTCCCGCTCGCGGCTCCACCCGTCATAGCATTGTCCTCCGTAGCTCCGACTTCCATCGCACACTCCACTGCATCCTCGGCGGCCATCGGACCCGCTACTTCCGGTTCCGCGGCGATCGCGGGAGCTCCGGCCAGACCTCCGGACTGTGCGCCCCCTGCTGGTTGAAGAGAAGTTGACACTCCAGGTTGGGAACGACGAACAGCTTGGCTACCTTTGCGACTAGCAACCGCCAAACGGTGAAACCATTCCTCCAATGCAGGGAAACTTGTATCAGCCGCACTAGACACACTGTTCATCACTGCAACATGTTCACTGAGGGTCGCCTTGAGCGTCAAAATACTCTGCCGGTACCCCCTCCGTCTGCTTTGACCGACCAAATCCCTTGCAGTCCTCAGCCGGGCCAATTCGCTATGCACCATCTCCAGATAGGTCACGATCCTGTCCATGGCTTCATGGACAAACAGGATACGGTCCTCAGTCTGTTCAGGCCTCTCTGCTGGCCCGGGTCTCTGCCAACTAGTCCTCCCCTGGGCCTCCAGGAAGAGAATATCCACATCATTAGGTTTCAAACTCTCCACTGCTGCCGAAATTGCATCAGACCTCACCGCTGGTATGATCCTAGGCACAGGCTGGGGACTAGGGCCAACCCCTGGGCTTACAGCCTCCATAGCTCCTGGAAGTCAGAGAGCACTCCTGCAGCACGTCCACTCCCCAATCAATTACCGCGGGTGTGGCACCAGACTTTTTTTTTGGTCTGGAGTTCCCCTTCATGAACAGCGATCTGTCATTTACCCATGTCAGTCCCCCCCCTTCAGTTAGAACACACCCAGGGAACATATTTAACCCCTCCCTCGCACCTAGTGTTAACCCCTTCCCTGCCAGTGGCATTTTTTATAGTAAGCAATGCATTTTTATAGCACTGATCGCTCGAAAAATGCCAATGGTTCCAAAAAAGTGTCCGATGTGTCCGCCATATTGTCGCAGTACCGATACAAATCGATGATCGCCGCAATAACTAGTTTAAAAAAATAAATAACCAAAATGCCATATTTTGTAGACGCTATAACTTTTGCCAAAACCAATCAATAAACGCTATTTGCGATTTTTTGGAACCAAAAAGATGTAGAATATGTATCGGCCTAAACTGAGGGATTTTTTTATTTCTTAGAATATATATTTTTGGGGATATTTATTATAGCAAAAAGTCAAAATGATTCTTTTTTTTTTTTAAATTGTCGCTCTATTTTTGGTTATAGCTCAAAAAAAAAAAAACGCAGAGGTGATCAAATACCACCAAAATAAAGCTCTCTTTGTGGGAAAAAAAAAGGCTGCCAATTTTGTTTGGGAGCCACGTCGCATGACTGCGCAATTGTCAGTTAAAGCGACGCCGTGCAAATCACAAAAACTGGCCCGGTCATTGACCAACAATATGGTCCGGGGCTCAAGTGGTTACAAATTAACAAAACACTAAAGTTAGCCCAATTTTTGCTGATAATGTGAAAGATGATGTTACACCGAGTAAATAGATACCTTACATGTCACGCTTTACTATTGCAAACACTCCTGGAATGGGGCCAAAATTCAGTACTTGATATTTTTTTTTTCAGGTTACCAGTTTATAGCTACAGAGAAAGTCTAGTGCTAAAAGTATTACTCTCGCTCTAACGCACGCGTCAATACCTCACATGTGTGGTTTGAACGGTGTTTACATATGTGGGCGGGACTTACGCAAGTCCCGCCCACATATTTAAACATCGTTCAAACCACACATGTGAGGTATTGACGTGTGCGTTAGAGCGAGAGCAATACTTTTAGCACTAGACCTTCTTTGTAACTATAAACTGGTAACCTGAAAATAAAAAAAAAGGTCGCCTATGGGGATTTTCAATTACTGAATTTTGGCCCCATTCCAGGCGTGTTTGCAATAGTAAAGCGTGACATGTAAGGTATCTATTTACTTGGTGTAACATCATCTTTCACATTATCACCAAAAATTGGGCTAACTTTAGTGTTTTGTTAATTTTTAACCACTTGAGCCCCGGACCATATTGCTGGTCAATGACCGGGCCAGTTTTTGTGATTCGGCACGGCGTTGCTTTAACTGACAATTGCGCAGTCGTGCGACGTGGCTCCCAAACAAAATTGGCAACCTTTTTTTCCCCACAAATAGATTATTAAATGTGTGTGTTCACTTCTGTCTGTAAGGTGGGGGGAATTTTAATTATTATTCTTTAGTTTTGTTACGTAATAATTTACTAACACCTCCCCTTCAGGCTGGAAAGCATGAATTCAGGAAAAAAAAAAAAAAAAAGCTCTCATGCCATTGCAGCTTTGTTCCTACATGTGTGATGAACTGAGTCTGCTCAGACACTTGGAAAAAAATGATCCTTTCTTTTTAAAAGGTGAAAATCACTTGGATGGTCATAGAAGCTTGGTTGGGTTAATACCAGGTGGAAGCACTTAAAAAGCTCACCCAAACTAGAGACTGCAATTTGTTCATGTGATTTCAATTGCTTCATTACTAGCACTGTTATAAAAAGCGGAGATCGATCAGACCTCAGCTGTCCTCATAGGGGCAGGCAGGCAGGCAGGCAGGCAGGCAGGCAGGCAGGCAGGCAGGCAGGCAGGCAGGCAGGCAGGCAGGCAGGCAGGCAGGCAGGCAGGCAGGCAGGCAGGCAGGCAGGCAGGCAGGCAGGCAGGCAGGCAGGCAGTTGCTAAACACAAATGTGGTTTGTTGCATGTTTTTGTTTTATTTTGCCAATGGTTTTTGTTTATTTTTAAATGATGTTCACTTTGATGTATTTGTCTTTGCTGCCTTATTTTGATAAAAAATTCTAAAGATGTTGGGACGGTTAACCTATGTTTATTGTGATTATTGAAATGTATTTTTGTTTGTGTGTGCGTGTGTTTGTTTGTTTGTCTTTTTTTGCTTTCCTTGTTTTGTTGACCAATAAAAATTACTTTAAATTTTTGAAGTTTGTTTTTTGTTACTTTTTCATGCTACATATTTTGACAATAGGTTTGGGCCTAACAAATTATGTGTGATTTTTGTCTAAGCTTCTTTCTTGGTGTGTAATCATGAAATGTTTACCATGTTTATTCTCCATGACTTTAAAGACAAAGTGGTAAGTATTTTCTTTTTACTGCAGTGGTCCTCAGCCCTCAAGTACCCCCGACAGGACATGTTTTGTGGATTTCTCTTATCAAGAATTGCTGTCCAGACTGTCTTTTAAAGCACATGTGCAAGATGAAGGAAAACCTGCAAACATGGCCTGTTGGGGGGTTGGGGGGGGGGGGGGGGGGGGGGGTTGAAGTGCTGATTTAAAGCACTGTGCTTAAATCTAACGCAAGGCAATCCTATTCAAATTGTGGGTGTTTGAGGGAAGCCAAGTGAGTGTTAGAACCCCTGCTTGTGTTTTTTTTGGGGTTGAGTGTCCCTTTTCTTAAAATTTGCTTCACTTCCTGTCACACAGCTGAACAGGAAGTGAGGTTAAAACCCTACCAGGGTCTTTTCTTGGGGACACAGGTCAATCTAACTAGTGTCCCCATTAAGCAAATTGCACTCCAGCACTGCTGTGTACACCCCAAATCATGGGTCTTCAAACTACGGCCCTCCAGTTGTTCAGGAACTACAATTCCCATCATGCCTAGTCATGTCTGTGAATGTCAGTGCATTACAAGGCCTCATGGGATGTCTAGTTCTACAACAGCTGGAGGGCCGTAGTTTGAGGATCCCTGCCCCAAATAATTATTTAGTTTGGGGTTTAGTAAAGACAAAGCCACTCTGCAAGTACAAGCATAGTTGCTGAAAATGAGAGAGGAAGCACTGATGGTTTTAACATCCAATCCTGTAGAAGCAAAGTTGTTTTGTTTTCTTCCTTGCTTTGCACTTGTAGTGCAAAGTGGATTTGCCTTTAGTAAATGGACCCCAAAATCCAAGATCCCTAATAATTTGGGGTGTACACAGCAAAATGCTAGAGTGCAATTTACATAATGGGAAACTATTTAGATTGATCTCTGTGTCCCCAAGCAAAGAGATTAGTAAGGTTTTACCCTCACTTCCTGTTTGGCTATGTGACAGGAAGTGAATGAATTTGAATTAGAAAGGGTGAAGACACCTCACAAATGTTGTCACTATCAGGGGTGCACACATCCCCAAAAAATGAGCAGATAATACTTATTTGCAAATTAATAATTTTTTTGTTAACATTGGGTGGTGTTTGTGGGGTGCCCAACACACACATTCATACATATTAGCCACGCTGTATCCTGGCCTATTGGCATGGTTATATTTTCTTAGGCCTCAATAAAACTCTATGAAATTTGTGCTTAAACTAGAACCAGGGGCGGACTGACAACTCATGGGGCCCCCGGGCAATAGAAGATTATGGGGCCCCTCTGGCTTACAGATGGCCACCACGCCAGGAGGCAGTGCAGAGGCAGGGCAGCTAAAATCTTGGGATATTCACATTAAAAGCATGTCAGTTTCGGACATATCAGGGACAGATCTAAAAAAAACACAGATTTTTACATACTGTCCCTGGTTTTACTGAGCCTGGCAACCCTGATGGGGCCCCCTAGTGGCATGGGGCCCTCGGGCAGTGCCCGAGTGACTCAATGGTCAGTCCACCCCTGACTAGAACTATAATCAACACTTTTTATTTTCTTTAATTTTGGATAGAGTGAGGGAGGGTTATAGGCCCTGTCAGTTTATTTTGTATTATCTGTGTCCAATTGGGGAGATTTGCCTTCACTTCCTGCCCCATAGCCAAACAGGAAGTGAGAGAAAAACTATGCAAATTAAGGGAGTCCAGTAACCCCCCCCCCCCCCCCCCCAGAACTAGTGTGTGTGTGTGTGCCCTGAAAATTCCTGGGCGGGTGATACAAAAACAGGGTGTGGCTTTGACAGGAAGGGGTGGGTCATTTTTCTATTAGGAGGTGCAGAAATGTAGTCAGGCCTAGGGCAGCACAAAACCTAAATATACTACTGCATATTAGGGCTTATTTAGACCGGATCCGATTTACAGCATGTTTTTATAGTGTGGGAGGAAACCCACGCAGGCACAGGGAGAACATGCAAACTCCATGCAGATGGTGTCACGGGCGGGATTCGAACCAGCGACCCTTTTGCTGCTAGGTCAAAGTGCTATACACTACACCACTGTGCTGAATGAACATGATTGCAGCTGAAAGCATGAGATCTTTTTTTTATTTCCAATACCATGCTTTCCAGCCTTATTGACCCCGCCTCTCTCCATAAAGAGGACCTGTCACACACTAGTCCTATTACAAGGGATGTTTACATTCCTTGTAATAGGAAGAAAAGTGATCCAAAATCAAAAAAGTGACAAAAAAGTGCAAGCAGAAAAATATGAGCTAAAAAAATAAATAAAAAAAACGCCCCTGTCCCTAGAAGCTCGCACTCAGAAGCGAATATGCATGTAAGTCCCCACATATGTAAACACCATTCAAACCACACATGTGAGGTATTGACGCATGCGTTAGAGCGAGAGCAATAATTCTAGCCCTAGACCTCCTCTGTAACTCTGAACTGGTCACCTGTATAAAAAAAAACAAGCATCGCCTATGGATATTTTTATGTCCCCGAAGTTTGGCGCCATTCCCTGAGTGTGTACAATATTAAAGCGTGACAAGTTAGGTATCTATTTACTCGGTGTAACATCATCTTTCACATTATCCCTAAAAATTGGGCTAACTTTACTGTTTTGTTATTTTTTAATTCATGGAACGTGGTTTTTTTTTGGGCCAAAAAAAAAAGGCGTTAGAAAAATGATTGCGCAAATACCGTTGGAAATCAAATAAAAAATGACCGCCACTTTATTCCCTAGGGTGTCTGCTAAAAAATGATATATAATGTTTGGGGGTCCTGAGTAATTTCCCAGGAACAAAATATAATTTTTACATGAAGGAGAGAAGTGCCAGAATAGGCGCGGTATGGAAGTGGTTAAAGTGAAATAATAAAAGTGAAATATTCCTTTAAATTTCATACAGGGGGGAGGGGGTTTACACACATGTTTCCCGTGCTTAGAACTGTCCCTGTACAAGATGTCATTTCTGAAGTGAAAAACAAAAAGTAATTTTAAAGTACTCATGGCTATAAAGAATACAGGCGTTGCTCATTAAAGCTAAAAAAAAAATGTATGGGGGTCCCCCAAATTAAATTACCAGGCCCTTCAGGTCTGGAATGGATATTAAGGGGAACCCCGCCGTAAAAAACAAAAAAAAATGGCGTGGGGTCCCCCCAAATATCCATACCAGGCCCTTCAGGTCTGG
Source organism: Rana temporaria (assembly GCF_905171775.1). Lineage (NCBI taxonomy): Eukaryota > Metazoa > Chordata > Amphibia > Anura > Ranidae > Rana > Rana temporaria. The sequence continues at coordinate 383,194,147 of NC_053489.1, read as the reverse complement.
TGTGGATTTTAAGGGGAACTCCACCCCAAATTAAAAAAAAATGGCGTGGAGTCCCCCCAAATATCCATACCAGGCCCTTCAGGTCTGGTGTGGATTTTAAGGGGAACTCCACCCCAAATAAAAAAAAATGGCGTGGAGTCCCCCTAAAAATCCACACCAGACCCTTATCCGAGCACGTTAACCTGGCCGGCCGCAGAAAAGAGGGGGGGACAGAGTGCGCCCCCCCCCTCTCCTGAACCGCACCAGGCCACATGCCCTCAACATGGGGAGGATGTCCCCATGTTGATGGGGACAAGGGCCTCATCCCCACAACCCTTGCCCGGTGGTTGTGGGGGTCTGCGGGCGGGGGGCTTATCAGAATCTGGAAGACCCCTTTAACAAAGGGGACCCCCAGATCCCGGCCCCCCCTGTGTGAAATGGTAATGGGGTACATTGTACCTCTACCATTTCACCCCAAAAAAAAGTGACAAAAGTGTTAAAAATGACAGTAGCCGGTTTTTGACAATTCTTTTAATAAAATCTTCTTTCCGCTGGTCCTTCTTCTTCTTTCCTTCGGGTTTCTTCCTCTGCTTCTTTCCTGTCTTCTTGCCCACATCTTGCCGTCTTCTCCCATCTTCTTCTCTGTCCGTCGACCTTCTCGTCCTGCATCTTCTTGATCTTCTGGGTGCTGCGCTTGAAATTGAAGATCCCGCCGTGTTCCCGCTCCTGGGACCCGCCCCCCTCTGACGCCACAGGTTAACTCATATGAAAGTCCGCGTGTGGCATATGTGCGTCAGAGGGGGGCGGGGTCACATGAGTGTGACATGGCGGGAACTTCAATTGGAAGCTGCGGCGGCTTTTTCTTCTCCGGACGTCGCGCTTGAAATCGAATTCCCCCGCCGTGTGACGCTCTGTGACCCCGCCCCCCTCTGACGCACATGACCTTCTAAGGAGTTTACTTCTGGCGTCAGAGGGGGCGGGTCCCAGGAGCGGAACACGGCGGCCAATTCAAATTCAAGCGCTGAGTCCGGGGAAGAAAAAGAGGTGGAGGAGAAGGCTGGCGGACCGAGAAGAAGACAGGAGAAGACACAAGATGCGGACGAGGAGGCCGACAGAAGTAGAAGAAGATAGGAGAAGACACCGGGCAGACGACAAGGCTGAAGGACGGACGGAGAAGATAGAAGAAGACGTCGGGCAAGATGTGGACGAGAAGACCCAAGAAAGAAGCAGCGGAAGAAACCCGAATGGAAGAAGAAAAGAAGATTTTATTAAAAGATTTGTCAAAAACCGGCTACTGTCATTTTTAACACTTTGACATTTTTTTGGGGGTGAAATGGTAGAGGTACAATGTACCCCATTACCATTTCACATAGGGGGGGGGCAGGATCTGGGGGTCCCCTTTGTTAAAGGGGTCTTCCAGATTCTGATAAGCCCCCCACCCGCAGACCCCCACAACCACTGGGCAAGGGTTGTGGGGATGAGGCCCTTGTCCCCATCAACATGGGGACATCCTCCCCATGTTGAGGGCATGTGGCCTGGTGCGGTTCAGGAGAGGGGGGGCCGCACTCTGTCCCCCCCTCTTTTCTGCGGCCGGCCAGGTTAACGTGCTCGGATAAGGGTCTGGTGTGGATTTTTAGGGGGACTCCACGCCATTTTTTTTTTTATTTGGGGTGGAGTTCCCCTTAATATCCATATCAGACCTGAAGGGCCTGGTTATTTAATTTGGGGGACCCCCATACATTTTTTTTCCCTATGAATGAATCCCTTTAGAATTGCCGGGAGCCGACAATTCATTATAGCCGCGTGTGAATTTTAAATGGCTTTTTTCCTTCAGAATGTCATTTTTTGCAGAGACAGTTCTAAGTGCGGTAAAAATGCGCTATTTCACATGCTGACATTACACCCCCCCCCCCCTAGGTACGAAATTTAAAGGAATATTTCACTTTTTTTGTTTCACTTTAAGCACTATTAATTTCACTGCTCCCGAAAAAACGGCCGTTTTAAAAAATAAAAAAAGCATTGATACATGTTCCCTGGGGCAGGACTGAGGTCCCCAAACACTTTTTAGGACAAAACTTGCAGATTAGCCTTTAAAATGAACACTTTTAATTTCTCCCATAGACTTCTATAGGGAGTTCGGCGCAGCTTTACATATTACTTTCAATACGCCGGCTGCTACGCTGGTTCATGCGCCTAATTAAGGCTTCACCCGGCGCACTAATTAAGGCATGAACCAGCGCAGCGCACAGAGCATAGTAAATCAGCCCCAAGGACTGTTTTATTTAATTTTGCATATGGTTTTGAGTACCGCAATAAGACGCACTATTTGGATAGTGTTTTTTTGGACTTTCACTGAGGTCACCAGTGTGTGTGCTATATTAGCACAGTGATTGCATATGGTCAAATCGAGATATTTTTTGTTATAATTGTTTAGACATTAGAGTGTACCATATACACATTTCCCACATATACCATTTGGGATCACGTTTTCAACACCCCATTAGAGGTATTTTTTACTAGCGCCCTCTTCCCCCATTAGATTCCATTGCACAATATATTGTTTATGTTTTGACACAGAGGAGCAGCTGGATATTAAGTAGTAATTCCCAGCAGAGAGCAATTCACTTATCACTAAGTGGTTAATTGATTTCATTAGTGAATTATAATTATACTTAAATAATTTGGCGCGGAAACACATCTCACCTTAATAAGGAATCATCCATTCTCCATATTACCGACCTGGTGCTGTGGTCTGGAATGTCCAGTGACATGGTGATAGGGTGGTGGTCAGAGAGTGTCATGGGTTCTATGGTCGCTCCCGTGAGACGTGTGAGGTCCGCTTGAGAAATGTAAAAGTGGTCTATTCTGGAGTATTTGTTGTGCAAAGGTGAGAAGAAGGAATAGTCCTTCCCGTTCGGGTTGAGCGTGCGCCAGGTGTCATGTAAGGTTAGTAAACTAACCTGGGATTTAATGGTGCGCAAAGCGCGGTAGGATATACAAGTTGAACCGTTGGACGTGTCAAGGGATGGCGATAGGGGGGTGTTGAAATCACCTCTCACTATCAGCGTTCCATGTGTAAAGGCAGTCAGTTGATAAAACATGTCGCGAAAGAACGATACCTGCTTGGAATTCGGGGCGTAAATGTTCGCGATTGTGTACGGTTTGTCATAGAGTGTGCCTTTCAAAAAGAGGTATCTGCCATCCGTATCCTTTTGTACATCAGAGATCCGGAAAAGGCAATGTTTTGATATGAGGATGGAAACTCCCTTTGATTTCGCAACCTCATTAGAGGCATGGTGGGCAATAGGGAAGTAATGATTGTGCAGCTTGGGAATGGGTCTCCTGAATAAGTGCAATGTGGGGTTTGTCTTTTTGGAGCGTATAAAGCAGCTGCGAGCGTTTTTCAGGGGTATTCAGACCGCAAATGTTAATCGAAAGGAGCTTAAGCCTGGAAGGGCGAGGGGTCTGCCGTATCGGTGGCACTGACGAGGACGGTCTGTCCATCCTGGTTAAGTGGAGGTTTCTAGGGGGGGAGGATGGAGGTGTAGAATCGGGCCCTACAAGGGGAAGCAAACTGAGCTGGGTTCTGAGAGTAAACCAAGGAGAGAGGATGTCACCCACCAATGGGCACAAATACCGATTAGGCAGTAGGACTATGTCCCCTTACCTGGTGATGGAGGAGGCCAAATCGGAAAAGTACAGTGCGCCCAGGTCACCCGCGCCTCAGCCGAAGCACAGGGGACACTGAACGCCACCGTTTGGGGGGTTGGTCAGGACACAGTCCGAGGGAGCAAGTAAGAGGTAAAGAAAACTAAATTCCAATATGAATGAATGAGCCACCCCAGACCGAACAGCTATAGTCATGAACTATACAGACAAATCTGAGAACATAAACTTATCAAGGGCACAGGGTAAACATAAAGTTTGTGACCCCACCCCCAAGGGGGGGAGGCTGCATGCAAAGGGTGAGGACACAAACATATCAGGGCAATATCCCTGCACCGCTAGGAATAGGGCGTGACACGATGCCCTCCCCCAAGCACACAAGAGAAGGGTCCATACCAGCGGTCCTACATAGGCCCGGAGCATAGAGGAAACATGAAGATGGCATCGTATGGCTTCACCCGGCAACATGCCTAACATTCACCAAGTAGTATGAACCAAACATGGCAATCAATAAACATTAAATGACTGTTCTGACTGACTAAGAACTCTCTGGAATTCAGGCCCTATATATGAAGCATGCATTACTATTCTATATGATGTGAACCGTCCTTAACTAAGCTTCAAAGCAGCTAGATCCTGTTACCACACTCAGCCGGAGCTCTTGGAGGAACGCTTGTCCATCATCGAGTCAGGCGCTTACGATCCAGAGGTTCCCACCGCCAGGCTCCCAACAGTAGCCACGAGCCATGCAGCTATTCGATGCGTGCCACAACCCACGAGCGCCCGTCCAGTACCTCAGCAATGAGCTAGAGCAACAGATTCGATGCAGAGTCAATGCCAGCAAAACGCATAGTCAGCGTCCCAAATAGCGGGCATATGCCGCAAATAACCCGATCCCTGTTAGCGAGAGTCTTGTGGAGAGCAGCACAGGTAAGCAGGAACATCTTCTGTATCCAACACATGCCTGTATCTGGCGCGAGGTAGGCTGACTGCGGCTCAGGACGGAATTAAAGAAACAGGAACCAGAGTGCGAACAAATTCCGGAGCTGTTAGACATGAGAACCACGTCCTGTATGCCATCGGAGAGTTCCTGTCGTGGTGCATCCTGGGTGTTGTAGTATGCGGGGTGCAGCCTGCAATGTGACTCTGAAGGAGGTGGCATAGAGCATCGGACAGTTTGTGGGAGCTGAACGTGTGAACCAGCTCACTCTGGGCCACGACACCCCGCGGGAACGAAACAATAGTAAAAATAAAAATATAAACGAGAAACAGTTAAGAGAAATTAAGCCGGTCTAGCGTCCACCAATTCAGGAATGTGCCCAAAACATAACGGCAACATTGGGCTTTCAGGCAGATTGGGAAGGTACAAGGGGAGAGCCTTCAGTAATCCCTGCATGCTCTTCTGGCTCCGGGGGAAGCCAGGGGATCCCGATCTCGTCGAGCAGTGCCAACAGTGGTGGGGTTCCTGGATCCAGATGGTGACCGTCTCCTGCGAGTCGTGGAGGGTTGGGTTTCCATCCGCACCTCTGGCGATTTGCCCCATCTGCCCACAGAGCGCCGGTATATGGCATACCAGGGCCGATCCTAGGGTCACATGCGCCTGGGTGCAGAAATATTTCTGGCGCCCCTACAAGGGCGTGGTAACCTTACTAACTCCTCCCCCTTTACACGTGTTTCTATGGCAACAATTCAAACACAGAGATGCTCCCCTAAGGGGGTTGAGAGAGAGAGGTGGGGCTGAGAGAGAGAGAGAGGTGGGGCTGAGAGAGAGGTGAGGCAGAGAGAGAGAGAGGTGAGGCAGAGAGAGAGAGAGAGAGAGAGAGAGAGATGAGGCAGAGAGAGAGGGGTAAGGCTGAGAGAGTAGTGGACAGAGAGGGGGCTGAGACAGAGGGTAGTGGACCGAGAGGGGGGTGAGAAGGTGTAGTGGACAGACAGGGGGGCTGAGTGAGAGGGGCTCAGAGAGAGGATAGTGGACAGAGAGGGGGGCTGAGAGAAAGGGTAGTGGTCAGAAGGTGGATCTGAGAGAGAGGGGGGCTAAGAGAGATGTGGGGCTGAGAGAGGGGGTGGTGGACAGAGAGGGGGCTGAGAGAGAGAGGTGGGGCTGAGAGAGAGGGTAGTGGACAGAGAGTGGGGATGAGAGAGAGGGGGGCTCAGAGAGAGGGTAGTGGACAGAGAGTGGGGATGAGAGAGAGAGAGGGGGGCTCAGAGAGAGGGTAGTGGACAGGGAGGGAGGCTGAGTGAGAGAGGTTGGGCTGAGAGAGAGGGGGGCTGAGATAGATGTGGGGCTGGGAGAAAGGGTAGTGGTCAGAAAGTGGATCTGAGAGATATGTGGGACGGCTGAGAGAGAGAGGGCGGCTGAGAGAGAGAGAGAGGGCGGCTGAGAGAGAGAGAGGGCGGCTGAGAGAGAGAGAGGGCGGCTGAGAGAGAGAGAGAGGACGGCTGAGAGAGAGAGAGGGAGGACGGCTGAGAGAGAGAGAGGAAGGACGGCTGAGAGAGAGAGAGGGAGGAGGACTGAGAGAGAGAGAGGGGGAGGACGGCTGAGAGAGAGGGAGGACGGCTAAGAGAGAGAGAGGGAGGACGGCTGAGAGAGAGAGAGAGAGAGAGGATGGCTGAGAGAGAGAGAGAGGACGGCTGAGAGAGAGAGAGAGAGAGAGGACGGCTGAGAGAGAGAGAGGACGGCTGAGAGAGAGAGAGGACGGCTGAGAGAGAGAGAGAGGACGGCTGAGAGAGAGAGAGAGAGAGAGAGAGAGAGAGGACGGCTGAGAGAGAGAGGACGGCTGAGAGAGAGAGGATGGCTGAGATAGAGAGAGGACGGCTGAGAGAGAGAGAGGGAGAGAGGACGGCTGAGAGAGAGAGAGAGGGAGAGAGGACGGCTGAGAGAGAGAGAGAGGACGGCTGAGAGAGAGAGAGAGAGGACGGCTGAGAGAGAGAGAGGACGGCTGAGAGAGAGAGAGGGGACGGCTGAGAGAGAGAGAGGGGACGGCTGAGAGAGAGAGGACGGCTGAGAGAGAGAGAGGGGACGGCTGAGAGAGAGAGGGGACGGCTGAGAGAGAGAGGGGACGGCTGAGAGAGAGAGAGGACGGCTGAGAGAGAGAGAGAGGACGGCTGAGAGAGAGAGAGAGGACGGCTGAGAGAGAGAGAGAGAGGACGGCTGAGAGAGAGAGAGGACGGCTGAGAGAGAGAGAGGGGACGGCTGAGAGAGAGAGAGAGGGGACGGCAGAGAGAGAGGGGACGGCTGAGAGAGAGAGAGAGAGAGAGAGGACGGCTGAGAGAGAGAGAGAGGACGGCTGAGAGAGAGAGAGAGAGGACGGCTGAGAGAGAGAGAGAGGACGGCTGAGAGAGAGAGAGAGAGGACGGCTGAGAGAGAGAGGACGGCTGAGAGAGAGAGAGAGAGAGAGGACGGCTGAGAGAGAGAGAGAGAGAGGACGGCTGAGAGAGAGAGAGGACGGCAGAGAGAGAGAGGACGGCTGAGAGAGAGAGAGGGAGAGAAGACGGCTGAGAGAGAGAGAGGACGGCTGAGAGAGAGAGAGGACGGCTGAGAGAGAGAGAGGACGGCTGAGAGAGAGAGAGAAGACGGCTGAGAGAGAGAGAGGACGGCTGAGAGAGAGAGAGGACGGCTGAGAGAGAGGACGGCTGAGAGAGAGAGAGAGGACGGCTGAGAGAGAGAGAGAGGACGGCTGAGAGAGAGAGAGGACGGCTGAGAGAGAGAGGGGACGGCTGAGAGAGAGGACGGCTGAGAGAGAGAGGGGACGGCTGAGAGAGAGAGAGAGGACGGCTGAGAGAGAGAGAGAGGACGACTGAGAGAGAGAGAGGACGGCTGAGACCAAAATCTGAAATATCATAAAGTGAATAAGTGTCACTGTTGAAACAGTAAAAAATATCAAGCACAGATGTGCTGAATGAATTTACATCATGTGATAAGTAATTGGGTATTCACAGGAGAAATATATTTACTGAAAATATATATTAATAAGTGATGAACCAAGGTTTGTCTCACTTATAAACTAGTGTGTGTGTGTGTATGAGTTCTACCCAGCACACCTAGGATGACTAGTTTGCAATGAAAAACACACTTGCTGCAGATACAGTATATATATATATATATATATATATATATATATATATATATATATATATATATATATATGATCAAACCAACTCCACAAGTATGTGATCACTAAATTGTGATGCAAATAAAACACGGTCCAGAATATCACAGTGGTGAAAACCAGGTGCAAATAAAAATGAGTGGGGAAAAGGAATGGATACTCTTGCCAGAGATTATGGATCCAACACACCATAAGGCAGCGAATCAACAGGGCTTATATCTGTGGATATATATATATATATATATATATATATATATATATATATATATATATATATATATATATAATATAATATAATATTTGATATTCACTGCAAGTGTTTTTTCCATTTATGACCTTTTATTGCATACTAGTCATCCTAGGTGTGCCGGGTAGAACTGTTTTTGAATAGTGGTCATACACACACTCGTTTATGAGTGAGACAAACCTTGGTTTATTACTTAATATATTTATTTCAGTAAATATATTTCTCCTGTGAATACCCAATTACTTATCAAATGATGTGAATTCATTCAGCACCTCTGTGCTTGATATTTTAACTGTTTCAACAGTGACACTTATTCCAGTGCAGGACATTAACCCCCCTGCCATGCTGCATATTAAAAAAAATCATAGTTAATAATCTTCAGACTGCAGTCAGGTGGCTGCCTTCCGTATGGCGGCAGCCACCTGACTGCAGTCTGAAGATTATTAACTGTGACTGTGATTTTGTACTGTAAAGTGCTTTCTTACTTGCAAAGATATTCTGCACGGTGCACGGACAGTCTGACACTGTGCTGCTGTCTGAACTTGGCGGCGCTGGTTCGGCTCCTCTCGTTTGCAGCAGGCAGGCAGCTCTCTACGCTCCTCCCATGACCCCTCCCGCCTCCGGCCGTGAGGACGGTGCTGTAGTTGTAAACTTAGGGGGAGGGAAGTCGTGGGCGGCACGGTGGCAGCGATGATGTCTATTGGCTGGCGCCGGCCGGGTGCAGGTCAGAGCATGATTGATTCGTCCTGTCCATGTCCATGACTCCTCTAGGAAGACACATCGGGGCAGCTGCTGCGGCAAAGCACAACGAAGCTCCGGACACTCTGGCGCCCCCTCCCCTCAGGCGCCTGGGTGCAGTGCACCCCGTGCACCCCGTCTGGGATCGGCCCTGTGGCATACCATTCAGGTACCGACACTAAGGGTAGGCCTAGCGTTTCGCAAAAGCGTGGTAAATCCTCCGGCACTTTGAGGAATGCGTTGCGACCGATATGTGAAGCTGCGAGGCAGAATGGGAACCTCCATTTGTAACGAATCTCCTTCGATCGGAGGACCTCCAGAAGCGGCTTGAGGTCTCGGCGGTGCTGAAGTGTAATTCCTGAGAGATCCTGGAAAATTTGTACCGGGGTGTCCCCATGAGCTAGTCGCTTGCCCCTCGCCTGCTGTAAAATCTTCTCTTTCAGTACAAAGTCCACCAAGCAACAAATAATATCCCTCGGGGGGTCTGTATCTCTCCCGTGGGGACGCAGAGCACGGTGAATCCGTTCCATGGCAATGGCCGTTGAGGGGGGCCTACCTAGCTACGAGTTGAATAAGCCAACTACGGCTTGAGGCATCTGTTCTCCCTCAATCTCTTCAGGCATACCTTGCACGCGTATATTATGGCGTCGGCTCCGGTTCTCTAAGTCCTTCAGGTGACGATTCACCTCACGGAGCTGCAAGGTATATGCATCAATTTTCCGGGTGGACCTCTGAAGCACTAGATCATGGTCCTCCAGCACCCTCTCTGTGGTTGAAACGCGGTCATTCAAGGCGCGGATATCCAGGCGCAACTCTGCAATGGCGGTGGACAAAGTGTCCTTAATGTCCGCTGCAATGGCCCTCAGGTCTTGGATGTTGATCTGCTGCTGAGGGGAGGCTAGCATAACATCCTGTCGTCCTCCAGGCGATCGGGGGGAGACATTGTGTGTTGCCGTCAGTACGATTTCTGGCTGCAATGCGAGCTGAGCTTGCTGGTTCTCCTGAGAGGATCCTTGGCGGGAAGCCGCCATGTTCCCCCGGCCTGCTCGGAACATCTCCGGGATGCGTTGGCTGAGAGCGCCATTCTGTTCCCTAGGCGAACAGGAACGCGATGCCGAAGAGTTCCTCGAGGCAGTACCCATAGTTGGCGGGGAGGATATTTCAGATATCTCCACTAATTCTCAGGTTTTTTCGGTCCGAGGTGGCAGGAGCTAAGAGCTCAAGCGTCCATCTCTCAGCCAGGTCAGACCACACCCCCTGTATGTTTTTAATACCTCCCCCTCATACAGCTGTGCAAAAAAATAAATCCCTTTCTCTTTCCATAGGGTAAATCCCCTTAGTTCCTGTAGTTCCGGGTATCTCGGGTTGTGCCAAATCGGCTGTAAAGTTTGGGGGCTATAGCTCAGTGGGATTAAGTGCATAAACCGTTTCGGGGGGGGGGAAGGCTTTTATTTACAGACAAACCAAAATAAGGCTTTGCTCAGCACACAGGGAAAAACTATAACACAAAAATCTGCTTAGCTTTGGCATCAAATAAAAGTCTGCTTTTCTTCAGCACAAAAATAAGTCAAAGCAAAAACACATACAGTTTGGTTGTAGATGGGTCTTCGCCCCCCGTATTATAAAAGTCCTCACTGTATTCTTAACAGCTCCCACTGCTCCCAGCAGACTCCCAGCTCATCATCTTCACAGGTGCAAACCCCATACTCCTCCACACATCTCTAGCACCACTTCCTGTTTTATGAGCTGTTCTCTGAAAGTGTTAACTCCCTGTGTGCTGACTCCCAGTGGTCAGGGGTGGAGGCTCTTTCCCACCTGAATAGCACTTTAGAGCCTCCAAAATTCCAGGCCCCAAATGACTCTACCAAGACAGAGAGGACTGCGAGCCAGTCCTCTCTGGATTAACTCTTACGCCGGGAATCCCTCACACATTTTGAGTGACCCCCTGAACACTCTCACAGCTATTTAAAGGGACCATAGCCCAAATAGTGGTGCTGTATAGCACCCGTCCAGGACCCAACCCTGGCGTCCTGTACACGGCGTAAAGGGCAACAAACCGGTTATTCCCAGGGCTTTCCGGGTCTCCCCCATACCCTTTTGAGTAGAGTACATATCGGAACAGAATATGGTATACTAGGCAGGTCCATTTCCAGATGTGATGCTGCCTCTAATGTGGGAACAGATATAGTCACCAAATTACATATGGGGTCCTCACTCATTTCCCGCCCCCATCCCGCCAACTGCTGAAGCTGGAAAGCCAGAAAATACATCTTAGGCCTTGTACACACGACCGGACAGTCCGCTGAAAACGGTCCGCCGGACCGTTTTCAGCGGACATGTCCGGTCGGAGATTTCTGTCTGATGGTTGTACACACCATCAGACAGAAATTAGAGACAATCCGCACGGACATACAGCGCGGTGACGTGTCCGCGCCGTCGCCGCGACGATGATGCGGCGACGTGCGCGTCGCAGGAAGGTCAATGCTTCCACGCATGCGTCTAAGTCATTCGACGCATGGGAGGGATGGCGGCCACTCGGACATGTACGGTAGGTCTGTACAGACGACCGAACATGTCCGACGGACAGGATTTCAGCGGGCTGTTTCTAAACAAGTTTGGAAATATTTGCCCGCTGGAAAAAGGCCCGGCAGGCAAATGTACGCTGGAATCCTGTCCGCTCGGCTGTACAGACGACCGAACATGTCTGCTGAAACTGGTCCGCGGACCTGTTTCAGCAGACATGTTCGGTCGTCTGTACGGGGCCTTAGGGTGAGGGACTGCCAGACCTCCTCTGTCTTTTCTATACTGAAGAGTAGCTAAACTTATCCTGGCTACCTTATTCTTCCAGATTAGATCCCTCATTAGTGTGTCAATTTGTTTAAACCATTTGTTTGTGATCCATATGGGTGAGTTGTGAAAGACGAATAGAAGCTGTGGTGCCCATACCATTTTTATTAAATTTGCCCGTCCTACCACTGACAATGGAAGCTTACACCAACTATTACATTTCTCAGGTTCAACCGGAGATACTCGGCCGGGTCTGGGGATACCACCACTCCCAGGTATTTAAAACTATTGGTTATCATGATCTGTTCTGCTCCAGATGGCAGGGGTTCCCTTAACTTGTCTATGGGCATCAAGGTTAATTTAGACCAGTTGATGGCAAAACCCGAAAAGCTTCCAAAGTCCCCTATTATCCTCATCACTGCCCGCAACGAGGTGGCCGAGTCACCTAGATAGACAATCGCATAATCCGCATACAACGATATGGCCCCTACGAAACCCCACCACCTCTGTAGCGATACAAATCAGGATGGCCAGAGGCTCGACCGCTAGTGCAAACAGCAATGGGTACAACGAGCACCCCTGCCGGGTCCCTCTATATAAATCAAATGCAGGGGAGAGATTATTGTTGATGCGGAGTCTGGCTCTGGGTTTAGAATAAAGTACCTTTACCCATTCTATAAACTTACTCCACAGTCCAAATCTTGCCAGGATCTCTAGGAGGTAGGGCCACTCCACACTATCGAATACCTTTGCGGCGTCCAGTGACAGAATGGCCCTACCTACCGGATTGTCCACCGGCACCTGTAGATTCATATATACTTGATATTATCCGCCGTAGAGCGATTGGGTATCAAACCAGACTGGTCCGGATGGACCAGTTTGTTAATTACCCGAGATAACCTCATGGCCAGAATTTTAGCCAGGAGCTTAACATCTGCATTCAGTAAGGAAATCAGACAATAGGAATCCAACAGGAGCCTATCTTTTCCCGGCTTTAATAATACTATAATTATCGCCTCCTGCATACTATCTGGTAAAATACCCGTTTCAGCTACCTCCTGCAAGGCCTGTAACAAAGGTGGCAATCAATACACTCTATATCACACAGGATAGCAACAGGAGCTCAGAGGAGTAGGATGTGTGGCTCATAGCTCCAGGCAGGCAGGTTCACCTAGCTTCCCTGCATCCAGCATCCAGGATCCAGCCTCAAAATCTCTGCTTCGCATACACCGGTCTATAGTCCCTGACACGGTCTCTTCTCTCCTAGCCCTTTTCCAGCCCTCCCCTACCCAACAATAACCTACCCCAGTCACCTCAGCCGCATCTCTTACCTGTTTCGCACCGCCCAGTGGCTTACACTTAAGCCTGGCCGTACAGGACAGACCGCGGCTGCGGCCTAATCCATCCGCCTCTCACTGCCCCTTGTCCTCCCTCTTCCTTCTGCAGATCTGCCAGACATCGATCTCCCCGGAGCCCTCAGTGAGGTAAGTGCCGCCCCTCCGTGACAGTCCGCCCCCCGTGACAGTTTTCGGCCGTGGGTGTCAGGACAGGCCACGGCTGTGGCCTAGCGGTGTGCCATGTAGGCCATCCACCATCAAGAACTACCAGGCATCGCTCTACTGGACCCCCCGGAGCCCTCAATGAGGTAAGTGCCGCCCCTCGGTAATATCCGCCCCCCCTGACAGTGCGTGGCCATTGTTTTTTAGGACAGGCCGTGGCCTAGCGGAACACCCGTCTAGGCCGTCTACTACCTCACCCCTCCAGAGATCTCCCTTGCCCTGAGGGTGCTCGCCAGCCGCCCCAAGCCTCACCTACCGCCCCCCTGAGCCGACGGTCCTCCACCCCCAGCAGGAAAGACCACGGCTCGGGCCTACCTTCGTCCCGACTGCCATCTTGGTACACCCGGACTGTAAAGCAGGGTCAGCCCAGTCTCACCTCCCTTGCCATTACCATTGGGGATAGTACTCAAAACAACTATAACCAGTAAGACCCCACACCACTCAGACCACCTCGTCAATCCACAGTACTGCCCCTGTTCACCCCCGTCTTTTGACCCTGCTACTGGCCGTACAGACGACAAAGGAGCACCAAGAAGCCGCAACCTGCGCCTACAACAGGTAAGAACCCAGGCCACCGTCACCTTAGTCTTGTTGATCCAGGGTCCATCCGATTGCCTTTGAGGGATCAGGAAGGAATTTTTTCTCCCCCGCTATAGCATATTTGCCTTGCTCAGCAGGGTGTTTTTGGCCTTCCTCTGGATCAACCAGGAGGGTTAGATTGGGGGGCCCACCACACCGCCACCGATCATCAGCAGCAGCACGGTTCTTCAATCAGTAACCACCGTAACTAGCCACCAGTTGGTGATAAACGTCACTAACCACCAGACTTTTCACCGGGTATCATCTCGTCATCGTTGACGTTTTGTTGGGATCATGCCTAACCTTAAGTATTCAGCAAACACTATTCTGGGCCTAAGGAACACCGCCGCAACATTACCAGATACCATTCAAAAAATACTACAGAGAGAACAACTATCAAGAAACCATCAATGACCGACCATCAAAAACAGGAAGGCCCCATCGCATGTACAGCATCTATCATGCGCCCTGATCAACGCAAGATCTGCAGTCAAGCATAGACAGAAAATCCACGACCTCATCACCCAGGGCAACTTAGACTGCCTCTTCATTACGGAAAGTTGGCTAACATTGGATTGCAACACCATTCTTGGAGAACTTTTCCAGAGAATTATGGTATCATAACCGAAAATAGACAGGGCCAAAGAGGAGGAGGCCTGGCAGTGATATACAAGTCTCACCTAGCACTCATCAAACCTGACCTACAGAGTTCATTGCCGTTCATGGAAACGCTTACTCTGCAACTACAAACAACACCCCAGGACACCGTTAACATCTTGCTGTGCTACAGACCGCCAGGACCAAAGACGCATCTCCTCGCATCACTAACTATCTTCAAACAGGATATAGACATTAAAATAATGGAGAATAGACCGTTACCCTGGACAGATCACCATGCAATTAACTTCAAAATAATCAACAATAACATCCTTAAAAAAACGACAAACCCGTTAACATCACACTGGACAAGATCCCAGAAGAAACTCCACTCAGAACTCTTCAAACCACATTAGCAAATAAAATAACAACAATAAACCAAAATCAATCGACAGTGGAAATACTCAATTCCATTAACAAAGCTTTACTACAGACTGCAAACGAAATCGCTCCGAAACGCAGAACGTTCATCCGAAAAAACAACTCCGGCTGGTTCAATGACGCTCTCACACTATTGAAGCAAGAACGCAGAAGAGCGGAAGGCACCTGGAGAAGAAACCCAACTACTGAAATCCACAAAATCTACAAATCAATCACGAAGAAATATCATAAAGAAATCTTCAAAGCAAAAAAAGAACACTTCTCAATCATCCTCGCAAAAGCCCTGAATCCAGCCTGCCTAGAGGCTCCGAATCAGGATACTCAAGATTTTTGCAATGAATTATCAGATTTTTTCATTAACAAAATCAAAAATATCCGTGAAACATTTCAGTAAAATAAAACCACCAACCCCCTCTCTACAAATCAAAAAGGTGACGATATTATAAATATACCTCAATCTATAAAATTTAAACTCCAGCCCATTTCCATCGACACCACCAAAAATATCATCGGTAGCATCGGGGACAGTACAGCGCCGAATGACATCATTCCCACAAAACTGCTGAAAGAATGTGCCGGGACATTGGCACCCACGATCTCGCACCTCATAAATCAATCATTTAAGGAAGGCATGGTGCCGACCGCCCTAAAACAAGGAGTAATAAAACCCATTTAAAAAAAAAAAAAATCTTGACCCAAAGAACCCAAACCACCATCGACCTATAACAGGTCTCAGCGTCTTCTCCAAGGTCATGGAGAAAGTTGTAGTGCAACAGCTACAACAGCATTTAGACATCCATAAACTACTGGACCCACTACAATCAGGTTTCCGGCCAGGTCACGGCACGGAAACAGCACTTCTCAAAATATGGGATAATGCTCTCAAAGCAGCAGACGAAGGAGAACCTTGTCTTCTGATACTGCTGGACCTTAGTGCGGTGTTTGACATGGTAAATCACAAAATCTTGCTGACTCGGCTCACAGAAGTAGCCAGGGTAGCAGACTCAGATCTACCCTGGTTCTCATAATTTCTGGAAAATCGATCCCAGACAGTGAAACTAGGACCTTTCATTTCAGAAGCGCGTACTCTGACATGTGGAGTGCCTTAAGGGTCCCCCCTGTCGCCCGTGTTATTTAATATTTACCTTCGCCCACTACTCAAAATTATCAGTAACCAGGATCTACTCTACCATTCCTACGCTGATGATACTCAGCTCTACTTTCGTATAAACAACAAAAAGGACCAATACCTCGGACTAGAAAAATTCCTCACTTTGAAAGACAACTGGATGACGGAGAGTCACCTCAAACTCAAGGGATCGAAAACAGAACTCCTTCTGGTCCATGCAAACACAAAGAGATCGGGGACTACATGGTCACCCCCACCAATTTTTGGACAGACCATTACCCCCAGCACCAAAGTCAAAAGTCTAGGAGTCATTTTTGACTCTGGCATGACAATGAATGCTCAAATTGGGTCAGTAGTCATTGGGTCTCACCATCTCCTGCGTCTACTAAGAAGACTCGTGCCCTTCATTCTTAAAAAAGACACCGCAGTAGTAGTAGGAACACTAATAAACCCAAAGCTTGATTATGCTAACTCCCTGTACCTAGGTTTCCCAAAATACCAGATTGCCCGTCTGCAAGTCATCCAGAACACGGCAGCACGACTGGTAACAGGCAAAAAACCCTGGGAATCAATTTACCCAATTTACACAAGTGTGTACAAGGCATCGCCCCCCAATATCTACAGTAGTTGGGAAAATAAAATACTACAACCCCAATCGCGTTCTCCGATCAGCCAACCAAAATCTACTACAAAATCCGTTACAAGAGCAAAGGAGAACGAAGATTTGCAGTCCAATGACCTTGACTGTGGAACTCATTACCAACTTATTTACGAACGGAAGAGAATCACCAGGTCTTCAAAAAAAACCTCAAGACCCATCTTTTCTGAAGGCTAAATAGAAGGAAAATGAATGCCAAGCGCCTTGAGGCGATTTAGTTTGCATTTGTAGCGGTACATAAGTTATTCACTCACTCACTCACTCACTCTGGTGGGAGTACACCTCTACCGGTATACCATCCGGTCCTGGGGATTTATGGTGTGGGGCCCCATCCAGGGCTTCCTTCAGCTCCATCAGAGTTATGGGTGAGTTCAACATTTCCCTATCTACCTCCGATAGCTGTGGAAACAGGCAGGTTTGTAAAAACAAAACCATATCCGATGAACTATGACTGGCTTTAGAGGAGTATAAGTCCTTATAAAATTGTTGAAAGGCCTTTAGAATGTCAACCCCAAGAGTGTGCATCTCCCCAGTTTTAGCCTTTATTGCTGAAATATTAGTAGATTCCCGCTGCTCCCTAGCTATAAGGGCAAGAAGCCGTCCCGTATTTTCCCCCTCCTCAAAATAGCTTTGCTGTTGAAAGTATCTGCTCTTCTCTGCTGCAGACAGCAGGACAGAGTTATACAAGGATTGTGCCTCTATCCAAGAGTCATGTTTAGCTTGAGAGGGATCTGCTACCAGTGCCTGTTCTCTAGCCTTCAATTTGTCCCATACCTTGTCCTCCCATTCCCTGGAATGAGTTTTAATACCAGACATCTCTTTAATAAGGCATCCCCTCAGAAATGCCTTACAGTAGGTGTTTGTGATATTGTGCTTTTAGCACGACAGCGTCGCGCTGATACTCGGCGACATGGTGCCGAGATCTCGCCGACATCGCACTCACTGGAATAGTGACAGCACATCCCAGCAAGCGCGTCATAGAAGCGACGGGAGATCCGACTTGGATTCCCGCCAATTCTACACGTGTGCGGCGTTTGTTATGAATCCTGAGGGGGAAGTCCCCGCCGGATTTTAAATAAAAATCCGGCATGGGTCCCCCCTCAGGAGCATACCGGGCCCTTAGGTCTGTTATGGGTTGTAAGGAGAGCCCCCCTACGCCGAAAAAAACGGCGTAGGGGGTCCCCCTACAATCCATACCAGACCCGTATCCAAAGCACGCTACCCGGCCAGCCAGGAAGGGAGTGGGGACGAGCGAGCGCCCCCCCCCCCCCCCTCCTGAGCCGTACCAGGCTGCATGCCCTCAACATGGGGGGGTTGGGTGCTCTGGGGCAGGGGGGCGCACTGCGGCCCCCCCCCCCTCAGAGCACCCTGTCCCCATGTTGATGAGGACAGGGCCCCTTCCCGACAACCCTGGCCGTTGGTTGTCGGGGTATGCGGGCGGGAGGCTTATCGGAATCTGGGAGCCCCCTTTAATAAGGGGGCCCCCAGATACCGGCCCCCCACCCTAAGTGAATGAGTATGGGGTACATCGTACCCCTACCCATTCACCTGCAAGAAAAGTGGTAAAAACACAAATAAACCACACAGTGTATTAAAATATTTTATTTTTCTGCTCCGGAGGGGCCTCCCCTGTCTTCTTTATTAGCTCTTTTACCAGGGGAGGCTTCTTCTTTGACGTCTTCGGGTGGGTGGGGGCCGCCGTCTGGTTCTCTTCCACCCCCCCGGCGGGTTTCCTCCGGCGTCTTCGGCGGGGCTCTTCTTCTTCCGCTATCCCGACGGGTCTTCTCCGCTATCAGGGGGGTCTCGCCGCTCTCCGCTGTTGACTCGTCGCACCCCGGTTCTTCGTCTCGCAGTCCGGTCCCTTCTTCCGTGCTGTACGTCTTCTTCCGCGCTGTGACGTCATGTTCTTCACTTCTCTTCTCCCGATGTTGACTCGCCGGTCCTCCTCGCTGAAATGACGGATGCGCGCCTTGCATCGGACCTATATAGGCCTCACAGTCCCATCATGCTCTGTACCTACCCATGTGATACCTACCCACGTGGGTAGGTATCACATGGGTAGGTACAGAGCATGATGGGACTGTGAGGCCTATATAGGTCCGATGCAAGGCGCGCATCCGTCATTTCAGCGAGGAGGACCGGTGATGTGAAATTTCCTCGGACTTGTGAAAAAATCGGACCCGCGTCACTTCCGGTGCTCGTACGTCAGAGCACAGCTGATCGCGGGTCCACGGCGCATGCGCAGCGCATGCGCAGATGGTTTTTTTAGTCTGAAAATATCCTCGACTGGGGTAGGCGGGCAGAGGCGGATCAAGCTCGATTCAGAGACTCGGGTGGGCGGGGCGGAGGCGGTGCAAGAGTTTTAATGACATTATCGGCAGCACCGCCTCCAGCCCCGTCCCTAAGCAGAGCTTCTTGAGGTCCGTGAAAAATATAGATTTGGGTGGGCGGGCGGAGGCGGAGCAACATTCTCAATTACATTGCCGCCAGCACCGCCTCCAGCCCCGTCCCTTTACACACAGTAGCCTGCTTCTTCCCATACTATTTTGGTCCGTGAATTTCACAGACTCGGGTAGGCGGGACGGAGGCGGAGCAACAGTTTAATGCCCAATATTAAAGACTGTCAAGAAAATGTCTATTTAGGTGGAGAGCTTCTGAATACCCGACCAACAAACACATTTCCATTTTATAACTCATTTCAATGGGACAGTTTAAAGTGCCAAAAAGTAAAGTTCCGCTCTTCTGTATTTTTTTAGGCTCCATGTACACGGGACCATCCTCCCGGCTGCAGGGATCAACCCCCCCCCCCAACATCCTCCCAGCTGCAGGGATCAACCCCCCCCCCCCCCCCCACCATCCTCCCAGCTGCAGGGATCACCCCCCCCCAGCTGTAGGGATCACCCCCCCAGCTGTAGGGATCACCCCCCCACCATCCTCCAAGCTGTAGGGATCACCCCCCCCCCACCATCCTCCGAGCTGCAGGGATCACCCCCCCCAGCTGTAGGGATCACCCCCCCCACCATCCTCCAAGCTGTAGGGATCCCCCCCCCCACCATCCTCCAAGCTGCAGGGATCACCCCCCCCCCCCCCCAGCTGTAGGGATCACCCCCCCCACCATCCTCCCAGCTGCAGGGATCACCCCCCCAGCTGTAGGGATCACCCCCCCTACCATCCTCCAAGCTGTAGGGATCACCCCCCCCCCCCACCATCCTCCCAGCTGCAGGGATCACCCCCCCCAGCTGTAGGGATCACCCCCCCCACCATCCTCCAAGCTGTAGGGATCACCCCCCCCCCACCATCCTCCAAGCTGCAGGGATCACCCCCCCAGCTGTAGGGATCACCCCCCCCCCCATCCTCCCAGCTGCAGGGATCACCCCCCCCAGCTGTAGGGATCACCCCCCCCCTACCATCCTCCAAGCTGTAGGGATCACCCCCCCCCCCACCATCCTCCCAGCTGCAGGGATCACCCCCCCAGCTGTAGGGATCACCCCCCCCCCACCATCCTCCAAGCTGTAGGGATCACCCCCCCCCCACCATCCTCCAAGCTGCAGGGATCACCCCCCCAGCTGTAGGGATCACCCCCCCCCCACCATCCTCCCAGCTGCAGGGATCACCCCCCCAGCTGTAGGGATCACCCCCCCTACCATCATCCAAGCTGTAGGGATCACCCCCCCCACCATCCTCCCAGCTGCAGGGATCACCCCCCCCAGCTGTAGGGATCACCCCCCCCCCACCACCACCCCCCCAGCTGTAGGGATCACCCCCCACCACCACCACCACCACCATCCTCCCAGCTTCAGGGATCACCCCCCCCCCCAGCTGGTAGGCGGGGCGGAGGCGGAGCAACAGTAGCCTGCTTGTTCCCGAGGTCGAGAAAAAATAGAGAGACCCCCGCACCCTAGCCTGCTCTGCTGAAGTGCCCGTCATACGCAGCAGTTGTGCCCACCATATGCAGTCACTTGTGCCCATCGTACGCAGGCAGTGTGCCCACCATATGCAGCTACTTGTGCCCTTCATACCCAGCCAGTGTGCCCACCATATGCAGCTACTTGTGCCCTTCATACCCAGCCAGTGTGCCCACCATATGCAGCTACTTGTGCCCTTCATACCCAGCCAGTGTGCCCACCATATGCAGCTACTTGTGCCCTTCATACCCAGCCAGTGTGCCCACCATATGCAGCTACTTGTGCCCATCATACGCAGCAGTTGTGCCCTCCATATGCAGTCACTTGTACCCGTCATACGCGTCACTTCCTTCTTCTTCTGTAGCGGCGGCTGTGGCTCCTGTGTCCGCTTGGCTCCTCAGGCTTCCTCCGTCATGTCTCCTTTTCCGCCAAAGCGTTAGGCATCCAATAGGATCGCCTAAAGCTTTGGCCAATCGGGAGACAGGTTTTACTGACCTGCCTGCTGATTGGCAAGGAGGAACTTTAGGCCCCGTACACACGAGAGGATTTATCCGCGGATACGGTCCTCCGGACCGTTTCCGCGGATAAATCCTCTGAGGATTTCGATCCGATGGCTTGTACTAACCATCGGATCGAAATCCGTGCCGAATTCACACCGCGGTGAAGTGTCGCGCCGTCGCCGCGATGATGACGCGGCGACGTCGCCGCGATGATGACGCTGTCATATAAGGACTTCCACGCATGCGTCGCATCATTACGATGCATGCGAGGGAGGAATTCGGACGGATTGATCCGGTGAGTCTGTACAGACCACCGGATCGATCCGCTGGACTGGATTCCAGCGGATCGATTTGTTAGCATGCTAACAAATTTTTATCCGCTGGAATTCGATCGGTCCGAAAAATATCCGCGGATAAATATCCGTTGGATCGTACACACCAGCGGATCTATCCGCTGAAACCGATCCGAGGATAAATTCCAGCGGATAGATCCTCTCGTGTGTACGGGGCCTTAGTGTGAAAATAGCCTCTGGCTCTTATCACGTGCTTCAAAATACACACCCTGCCTATTCCCACCATAGTATTTCATGTGTCCGGCATCCTGAAAGGGGCCAGGCACATGAATAGGGAGGGCGGCAGAGGTGACGGGGGCGGTGCCCATGCAATGTGGGCCAAAGAAGCTGAGTGCGAGTTTTCCTATAGCCCTCACACTGGAGACTTGCACACCATCATCATGGCATCCCAGGACGGTGGGTATCAGGTCACAGAAAGGCAGAGCGCATGTGTGTCCCGCTTTGGGGTCACTGGTGGCTTAGGGAGAAGGAGAGGGCCCCTGGGTGGACGTGGGAGAAGGAGATGGCACCTGGGTGTTTGGAGGAGGAGAGGGCCCCTGAGTATCCGTGGGAGAAGGAGAAGGCACCTGGGTATTTGGTGGCCATTTAGTGAAGAAGAGGGCCCCTGGGTGGCCGGGGGAGAAGGAGAGAGAACCTGGGTGGTTGGCAGAGAAGGAGTGGGCCCCTGGCTGTTTGAAGGAGAAGGAGATGGGCCCCAGTGTGGGCCAAATTGGAAGAGCTGATCCTTGGGTGGTTGGAGGAGGAGAGGGTGCCACCCTTCTCCCCTTAGGACGGGGACAGACACCCTTCTCTCCCGAGAGATAGGGGACACCATTCTCTCCCCCGGAGGATGAGGACACCATTCTCTCCTTTGGAGGACGGGGACACCATTCTCTCCCCCAGAGGACACCCTTCTCTCCCCAGAGGTAGGGGACACCATTCTCTCCCCCGGAGGATGAGGACACCATTCTCTCCCTCGGAGGACGGGGACACCATTCTCTCCCCCAGAGGACGGGGACACCATTCTCTCCCCCAGAGGACGGGGACACCATTCTCTCCCCCGAGGACACCCTTCTCTCCCCAGAGGTAGGGGACACCATTCTCTCCCCTGGAGGATGAGGACACCATTCTCTCCCCCTGAGGACAAGGACACCAGGGCTGGACAGGGAGAGGAGGTGAGCGCTGGGGGGAACCAGAGCATCATGAGGGACAGGGGATAGAGGCGCATGGGGGACCAGAGCATCATGGGGGGGGGGGGTATAGAGGAGCAGGAGAGGAACAGAGAAGCATGTGTGGGAACAGAGAAGCAGGGGGGGGGGGTATCAGTGGAGCACAGGGGGGACCAGAGAAGCATGAGGGTAAGAGGAGCATAGGGAGGGGGGGATAGAGAAGCATGTGGGGGAACAGAGAAGCAGGGGGAGAACCAGAGGAGCAGAGAGGGGGACAGAGGCGCATGGGGGCCGGCCGCCATGGGAGAGACTTGTCAAAGTGTATGAAGTCCAGGGCAATATTTTTGTCCCAGTCCAGCCCTGGTGTCCCTGTCCTCCGGGGGAGAGAAGGGTGTCCCCGTCCTCCGGGGGAGAGAAGGGTGTCCCCGTCCTCCGGGGGAGAGAAGGGTGTCCCCGTCCTCCGGGGGAGAGAAGGTGTCCCCGTCCTCCGGGGGAGAGAAGGGTGTCCTCGTCCTCGGAGGAGAGAAGGGTGTCCCCTACCTCTGAGGTGAGAAGGGTGTCCTCGTCCTCGGGGGAGAGAAGGGTGTCCCCGTCCTCCGGGGGAGAGAATGGTGTCCCCGCCCTCGGGGGAGAGAAGGGTGTCCCCGTCCTCCGGGGGAGAGAATGGTGTCCTCGTCCTCCGGGGGGAGAGAATGGTGTCCTCGTCCTCCGGGGGAGAGAAGGGTGTCCCCGTCCTCCGGGGGAGAGAAGGTGTCCCCATCCTCCGGGGGAGAGAAGGGTGTCCTCGTCCTCGGGGGAGAGAAGGGTGTCCCCTACCTCTGAGGTGAGAAGGGTGTCCTCGTCCTCGGAGGAGAGAAGGGTGTCCCCTACCTCTGAGGTGAGAAGGGTGTCCTCGTCCTCGGGGGAGAGAATGGTGTCCTCCGGGGGGAGAGAATGGTGTCCTCGTCCTCCGGGGGAGAGAAGGGTGTCCCCGTCCTCCGGGGGAGAGAAGGTGTCCTCGTCCTCAGGGGGAGAGAATGGTGTCCTCGTCCTCCGGGGGAGAGAATGGTGTCCCCGTCCTCTGGGGGAGAGAATGGTGTCCCTGTCCTCCAGGGGAGAGAATGGTGTCCTCGTCCTCCGGGGGAGAGAATGGTGTCCCCGCATGGGCACCACCCCCGTCACGTCTGCCGCCCTCCCTATTCATGTGCCTGGCCCCTTTCAGGATGCCGGACGCATGAAATACTATGGCGGGAATAGGCGGGGTGTGTATTTTGAAGCACGTGATAAGAGCCAGAAGCTATTTTCACACCAAAGTTCCTCCTTGCCAATCAGCAGGCAGGTCAGTAAAACCTGTCTCCCGATTGGCCAAAGCTTTAGGCGATCCTATTGGATGCCTAACGCTTTGGCGGAAAAGGAGACATGACGGAGGAAGCCTGAGGAGCCAAGCGGACACAGGAGCCACAGCCACCACTACAGAAGAAGAAGAAGGAAGTGCCGCGTATGACGGGTACAAGTGACTGCATATGGAGGGCACAAATGCTGCGTATGACGGGCACAAGTGGCTGCAAATAGTGGGCAAACTGGCTGCGTATGACGGGCACAAGTGACCTACCCCAGTCTAGGATATTCACGGACCAAAAAAAAAAGCATCTGCGCATGCGCCTTGGACCCGCGATCAGCTGTGCTCCTGACGTACGAGCACCGGAAGTGACACGGTCCGATTATTTCACAGGTCCGAGGATTTTTTACTACAGGTCTGATCCCTACAGCTGGAAGGATGGGGGGTCTAATTCCTACAGCTGGGAGGATGGGGGGTCTGATTCCTACAGCTGGGAGGATGTGGTGGTGGGGGGGGGGGGGGGGTGATTCCTTCAGCTAGGAGGATGGCGGTGGGGGGGGGTGATTCGTACAGCTGGGAGGATGGCGGTGGGGGGGGGGGGGTGATTCATACAGCTGGGAGGATGGCGGTGGGGGGGGTGATTCGTACAGCTGGGAGGATGGCGGTGGGGGGGGTGATTCGTACAGCTGGGAGGATGGCGGTGGGGGGGGGGGGTGATTCGTACAGCTGGGAGGATGTTGGGGGGGGGGTTGATCCCTGCAGCCGGGAAGAAGTTGGGGGTGGGGGGTTGATCCCTGCAGGCGGGAGGATGTTGGGGGGGGGGGGGTTTGATCCCTGCAGCCGGGAGGATGTTGGGGGGGGGGTTGATCCCTGCAGCCGGGAGGATGTTGGGGGGGGGGGGGGTTGATCCCTGCAGCCGGGAGGATGTTGGGGGGGGGGGTTGATCCCTGCAGCCGGGAGGATGTTGGGGGGGGGGGTTGATCCCTGCAGCCGGGAGGATGGTGGGGGGGGGAGGTTGATCCCTGCAGCTGGGAGGATGGCGGTGGGGGGGGGGGGTTGATCCCTGCAGCCGGGAGGATGGCGGTGGGGGGGGGGGTTGATCCCTGCAGCTGGGAGGATGTTGGGGGGGGGGGGGTTGATCCCTGCAGCCGGGAGGATGTTGGGGGGGGGGAGGTTGATCCCTGCAGCTGGGAGGATGGCGGCGGGGGGGGGGGGGGTTGATCCCTGCAGCTTGGAGCATGGCGGGGGGGGTTGATCCCTGCAGCCGGGAGGATGGCGGTGGGGGGGGGGGGTTGATCCCTGCAGCTGGGAGGATGGCAGTGGGGGGGGGGGGGTTGATCCCTGCAGCCGGGAGGATGTTGGGGGGGGGGGGGTTGATCCCTGCAGCCGGGAGGATGGTCCCGTGTACATGGAGCCTAAAAAAATACAGAAGAGCGGAACTTTACTTTTTGGCACTTTAAACTGTCCCATTGAAATGAGGAATACAATGGAAATGTGTTTGTTGGTCGGGTATTCAGAAGCTCTCCACCTAAATAGACATTTTCTTGACAGACTTTAATATTGCGCATTAAACTGTTGCTCCGCCTCCGTCCCGCCTACCCGAGTCTGTGAAATTCACGGACCAAAATAGTATGGGAAGAAGCAGGCTACTGTGTGTAAAGGGGCGGGGCTGGAGGCGGTGCTGGCTGCAATGTAATTGAGAATGTTGCTCCGCCTCCGCCCGCCCACCCAAATCTATATTTTTCACGGACCTCAAGAAGCTCTGCTTAGGGACGGGGCTGGAGGCGGTGCTGCCGATACTGTCATTAAAACTCTTGCACCGCCTCCGCCCCGCCCACCCGAGTCTCTGAATCGAGCTTGATCCGCCTCTGCCCGCCTACCCCAGTCGAGGATATTTTCAGACAAAAAAAACATCTGCGCATGCGCTGCGCATGCGCCGTGGACCCGCGATCAGCTGTGCTCTGACGTACGAGCACCGGAAGTGACGCGGGTCCGATTTTTTCACAAGTCCGAGGAAATTTCACATCACACGGGTCCACGGCGCATGCGCAGCGCATGCGCAGATGGTTTTTTTAGTCTGAAAATATTCTCGACTGGGGTAGGCGGGCAGAGGCGGATCAAGCTCGATTCAGAGACTCGGGTGGGCGGGGCGGAGGCGGTGCAAGAGTTTTAATGACATTATCGGCAGCACCGCCTCCAGCCCCGTCCCTAAGCAGAGCTTCTTGAGGTCCGTGAAAAATATAGATTTGGGTGGGCGGGCGGAGGCGGAGCAACATTCTCAATTACATTGCCGCCAGCACCGCCTCCAGCCCCGTCCCTTTACACACAGTAGCCTGCTTCTTCCCATACTATTTTGGTCCGTGAATTTCACAGACTCGGGTAGGCGGGACGGAGGCGGAGCAACAGTTTAATGCCCAATATTAAAGACTGTCAAGAAAATGTCTATTTAGGTGGAGAGCTTCTGAATACCCGACCAACAAACACATTTCCATTGTATTCCTCATTTCAATGGGACAGTTTAAAGTGCCAAAAAGTAAAGTTCCGCTCTTCTGTATTTTTTTAGGCTCCATGTACACGGGACCATCCTCCCGGCTGCAGGGATCAACCCCCCCCCCCAACATCCTCCCGGCTGCAGGGATCAACCCCCCCCCCCCCTGCCATCCTCCCAGCTGCAGGGATCAACCCCCCCCCCCCCACCGCCATCCTCCCGGCTGCAGGGATCAACCCCCCCCCCACCGCCATCCTCCAAGCTGCAGGGATCAAACCCCCCCCCACCGCCATCCTCCCGGCTGCAGGGATCAACCCCCCCCCCCCACCGCCATCCTCCCAGCTGCAGGGATCAACCTCCCCCCCCCAACATCCTCCCGGCTGCAGGGATCAACCCCCCCCCCAACATCCTCCCGGCTGCAGGGATCAACCTCCCCCCCCCAACATCCTCCCAGCTGCAGGGATCAACCCCCCCCACCCCCCCACCATCCTCCCAGCTGCAGGGATCACCCCCCCCCAGCTGTAGGGATCACCCCCCCAGCTGTAGGGATCACCCCCCCACCATCCTCCAAGCTGTAGGGATCACCCCCCCCCCACCATCCTCCGAGCTGCAGGGATCACCCCCCCAGCTGTAGGGATCACCCCCCCCCCACCATCCTCCAAGCTGTAGGGATCACCCCCCCCACCATCCTCCAAGCTGCAGGGATCACCCCCCCCCCAGCTGTAGGGATCACCCCCCCCACCATCCTCCCAGCTGCAGGGATCACCCCCCCAGCTGTAGGGATCACCCCCCCCTACCATCCTCCAAGCTGTAGGGATCACCACCCCCCCCACCATCCTCCCAGCTGCAGGGATCACCCCCCCCCAGCTGTAGGGATCACCCCCCCCCACCATCCTCCAAGCTGTAGGGATCACCCCCCCCCCACCATCCTCCAAGCTGCAGGGATCACCCCCCCAGCTGTAGGGATCACCCCCCCACCATCCTCCCAGCTGCAGGGATCACCCCCCCCAGCTGTAGGGATCACCCCCCCCCTACCATCCTCCAAGCTGTAGGGATCACCCCCCCCCCCCATCCTCCCAGCTGCAGGGATCACCCCCCCAGCTGTAGGGATCACCCCCCCCCACCATCCTCCAAGCTGTAGGGATCACCCCCCCCACCATCCTCCAAGCTGCAGGGATCACCCCCCCAGCTGTAGGGATCACCCCCCCCCACCATCCTCCCAGCTGCAGGGATCACCCCCCCAGCTGTAGGGATCACCCCCCCTACCATCATCCAAGCTGTAGGGATCACCCCCCCCACCATCCTCCCAGCTGCAGGGATCACCCCCCCAGCTGTAGGGATCACCCCCCCCCCACCACCACCCCCCCAGCTGTAGGGATCACCCCCCACCACCACCACCACCACCATCCTCCCAGCTTCAGGGATCACCCCCCCCCAGCTGGTAGGCGGGGCGGAGGCGGAGCAACAGTAGCCTGCTTGTTCCCGAGGTCGAGAAAAAATAGAGAGACCCCCGCACCCTAGCCTGCTCTGCTGAAGTGCCCGTCATACGCAGCAGTTGTGCCCACCATATGCAGTCACTTGTGCCCATCGTACGCAGGCAGTGTGCCCACCATATGCAGCTACTTGTGCCCTTCATACCCAGCCAGTGTGCCCACCATATGCAGCTACTTGTGCCCTTCATACCCAGCCAGTGTGCCCACCATATGCAGCTACTTGTGCCCTTCATACCCAGCCAGTGTGCCCACCATATGCAGCTACTTGTGCCCTTCATACCCAGCCAGTGTGCCCACCATATGCAGCCACTTGTGCCCATCATACGCAGCAGTTGTGCCCTCCATATGCAGTCACTTGTACCCGTCATACGCGTCACTTCCTTCTTCTTCTGTAGCGGCGGCTGTGGCTCCTGTGTCCGCTTGGCTCCTCAGGCTTCCTCCGTCATGTCTCCTTTTCCGCCAAAGCGTTAGGCATCCAATAGGATCGCCTAAAGCTTTGGCCAATCGGGAGACAGGTTTTACTGACCTGCCTGCTGATTGGCAAGGAGGAACTTTAGGCCCCGTACACACGAGAGGATTTATCCGCGGATACGGTCCTCCGGACCGTTTCCGCGGATAAATCCTCTGAGGATTTCGATCCGATGGCTTGTACTAACCATCGGATCGAAATCCGTGCCGAATTCACACCGCGGTGAAGTGTCGCGCCGTCGCCGCGATGATGACGCGGCGACGTGCGCGACGCTGTCATATAAGGACTTCCACGCATGCGTCGCATCATTACGATGCATGCGAGGGAGGAATTCGGACGGATTGATCCGGTGAGTCTGTACAGACCACCGGATCGATCCGCTGGACTGGATTCCAGCGGATCGATTTGTTAGCATGCTAACAAATTTGTATCCGCTGGAATTCGATCGGTCCGAAAAATATCCGCGGATAAATATCCGTTGGATCGTACACACCAGCGGATCTATCCGCTGAAACCGATCCGAGGATAAATTCCAGCGGATAGATCCTCTCGTGTGTACGGGGCCTTAGTGTGAAAATAGCCTCTGGCTCTTATCACGTGCTTCAAAATACACACCCTGCCTATTCCCACCATAGTATTTCATGTGTCCGGCATCCTGAAAGGGGCCAGGCACATGAATAGGGAGGGCGGCAGAGGTGACGGGGGCGGTGCCCATGCAATGTGGGCCAAAGAAGCTGAGTGCGAGTTTTCCTATAGCCCTCACACTGGAGACTTGCACACCATCATCATGGCATCCCAGGACGGTGGGTATCAGGTCACAGAAAGGCAGAGCGCATGTGTGTCCCGCTTTGGGGTCACTGGTGGCTTAGGGAGAAGGAGAGGGCCCCTGGGTGGACGTGGGAGAAGGAGATGGCACCTGGGTGTTTGGAGGAGGAGAGGGCCCCTGAGTATCCGTGGGAGAAGGAGAGGGCACCTGGGTATTTGGTGGCCATTTAGTGAAGAAGAGGGCCCCTGGGTGGCCGGGGGAGAAGGAGAGAGAACCTGGGTGGTTGGCAGAGAAGGAGTGGGCCCCTGGCTGTTTGAAGGAGAAGGAGATGGGCCCCAGTGTGGGCCAAATTGGAAGAGCTGATCCTTGGGTGGTTGGAGGAGGAGAGGGTGCCACCCTTCTCCCCTTAGGACGGGGACAGACACCCTTCTCTCCCGAGAGATAGGGGACACCATTCTCTCCCCCGGAGGATGAGGACACCATTCTCTCCTTTGGAGGACGGGGACACCATTCTCTCCCCCAGAGGACACCCTTCTCTCCCCAGAGGTAGGGGACGCCATTCTCTCCCCCGGAGGATGAGGACACCATTCTCTCCCTCGGAGGACGGGGACACCATTCTCTCCACCAGAGGACGGGGACACCATTCTCTCCCCCAGAGGACGGGGACACCATTCTCTCCCCCGAGGACACCCTTCTCTCCCCAGAGGTAGGGGACACCATTCTCTCCCCTGGAGGATGAGGACACCATTCTCTCCCCCTGAGGACAAGGACACCAGGGCTGGACAGGGAGAGGAGGTGAGCGCTGGGGGGAACCAGAGCATCATGAGGGACAGGGGATAGAGGCGCATGGGGGACCAGAGCATCATGGGGGGGGGGGGGTATAGAGGAGCAGGAGAGGAACAGAGAAGCATGTGTGGGAACAGAGAAGCAGGGGGGGGGTATCAGTGGAGCACAGGGGGGACCAGAGAAGCATGAGGGTAAGAGGAGCATAGGGAGGGGGGGATAGAGAAGCATGTGGGGGAACAGAGAAGCAGGGGGAGAACCAGAGGAGCAGAGAGGGGGACAGAGGCGCATGGGGGCCGGCCGCCATGGGAGAGACTTGTCAAAGTGTATGAAGTCCAGGGAAATATTTTTGTCCCAGTCCAGCCCTGGTGTCCCTGTCCTCCGGGGGAGAGAAGGGTGTCCCCGTCCTCCGGGGGAGAGAAGGGTGTCCCCGTCCTCCGGGGGAGAGAAGGGTGTCCCCGTCCTCCGGGGGAGAGAAGGTGTCCCCGTCCTCCGGGGGAGAGAAGGGTGTCCTCGTCCTCGGAGGAGAGAAGGGTGTCCCCTACCTCTGAGGTGAGAAGGGTGTCCTCGTCCTCGGGGGAGAGAAGGGTGTCCCCGTCCTCCGGGGGAGAGAATGGTGTCCCCGCCCTCGGGGGAGAGAAGGGTGTCCCCGTCCTCCGGGGGAGAGAATGGTGTCCCCGTCCTCCGGGGGAGAGAAGGTGTCCCCATCCTCCGGGGGAGAGAAGGGTGTCCTCGTCCTCGGGGGAGAGAAGGGTGTCCCCTACCTCTGAGGTGAGAAGGGTGTCCTCGTCCTCGGAGGAGAGAAGGGTGTCCCCTACCTCTGAGGTGAGAAGGGTGTCCTCGTCCTCGGGGGAGAGAATGGTGTCCTCCGGGGGGAGAGAATGGTGTCCTCGTCCTCCGGGGGAGAGAAGGGTGTCCCCGTCCTCCGGGGGAGAGAAGGTGTCCTCGTCCTCAGGGGGAGAGAATGGTGTCCTCGTCCTCCGGGGGAGAGAATGGTGTCCCCGTCCTCTGGGGGAGAGAATGGTGTCCCTGTCCTCCAGGGGAGAGAATGGTGTCCTCGTCCTCCGGGGGAGAGAATGGTGTCCCCGCATGGGCACCACCCCCGTCACGTCTGCCGCCCTCCCTATTCATGTGCCTGGCCCCTTTCAGGATGCCGGACGCATGAAATACTATGGCGGGAATAGGCGGGGTGTGTATTTTGAAGCACGTGATAAGAGCCAGAAGCTATTTTCACACCAAAGTTCCTCCTTGCCAATCAGCAGGCAGGTCAGTAAAACCTGTCTCCCGATTGGCCAAAGCTTTAGGCGATCCTATTGGATGCCTAACGCTTTGGCGGAAAAGGAGACATGACGGAGGAAGCCTGAGGAGCCAAGCGGACACAGGAGCCACAGCCACCACTACAGAAGAAGAAGAAGGAAGTGCCGCGTATGACGGGTACAAGTGACTGCATATGGAGGGCACAAATGCTGCGTATGACGGGCACAAGTGGCTGCAAATAGTGGGCAAACTGGCTGCGTATGACGGGCACAAGTGACCTACCCCAGTCTAGGATATTCACGGACCAAAAAAAAAAGCATCTGCGCATGCGCCTTGGACCCGCGATCAGCTGTGCTCCTGACGTACGAGCACCGGAAGTGACACGGTCCGATTATTTCACAGGTCCGAGGATTTTTTACTACAGGTCTGATCCCTACAGCTGGAAGGATGGGGGGTCTAATTCCTACAGCTGGGAGGATGGGGGGTCTGATTCCTACAGCTGGGAGGATGTGGTGGTGGGGTGATTCCTTCAGCTAGGAGGATGGCGGTGGGGGGGGGTGATTCGTACAGCTGGGAGGATGGCGGTGGGGGGGGGGGGGGGTTCATACAGCTGGGAGGATGGCGGTGGGGGGGGTGATTCGTACAGCTGGGAGGATGGCGGTGGGGGGGGTGATTCGTACAGCTGGGAGGATGGCGGTGGGGGGGGGGTGATTCGTACAGCTGGGAGGATGTTGGGGGGGGGGGTTGATCCCTGCAGCCGGGAGGATGTTGGGGGGGGGGTTGATCCCTCCAGGCGGGAGGATGTTGGGGGGGGGGGTTTGATCCCTGCAGCCGGGAGGATGTTGGGGGGGGGGTTGATCCCTGCAGCCGGGAGGATGTTGGGGGGGGGAGGTTGATCCCTGCAGCCGGGAGGATGTTGGGGGGGGGGTTGATCCCTGCAGCCGGGAGGATGTTGGGGGGGGAGGTTGATCCCTGCAGCCAGGAGGATGTTGGGGGGGGGGTTGATCCCTGCAGCCGGGAGGATGTTGGGGGGGGAGGTTGATCCCTGCAGCTGGGAGGATGGCGGTGGGGGGGGGGGGGGTTGATCCCTGCAGCGGGGGGGATGGCGGGGGGGGGGGGGTTGATCCCTGCAGCTGGGGGGGTGTTGGGGGGGGGGGGGTTGATCCCTGCAGCCGGGAGGATGTTGGGGGGGGGGGAGGTTGATCCCTGCAGCTGGGAGGATGGCGGCGGGGGGGGGGGTTGATCCCTGCAGCTTGGAGGATGGCGGTGGGGGTTGATCCCTGCAGCCGGGAGGATGGCGGTGGGGGGGGGGGTTGATCCCTGCAGCTGGGAGGATGGCAGTGGGGGGGGGGGGTTGATCCCTGCAGCCGGGAGGATGTTGGGGGGGGGGTTGATCCCTGCAGCCGGGAGGATGGTCCCGTGTACATGGAGCCTAAAAAAATACAGAAGAGCGGAACTTTACTTTTTGGCACTTTAAACTGTCCCATTGAAATGAGGAATACAATGGAAATGTGTTTGTTGGTCGGGTATTCAGAAGCTCTCCACCTAAATAGACATTTTCTTGACAGACTTTAATATTGCGCATTAAACTGTTGCTCCGCCTCCGTCCCGCCTACCCGAGTCTGTGAAATTCACGGACCAAAATAGTATGGGAAGAAGCAGGCTACTGTGTGTAAAGGGGCGGGGCTGGAGGCGGTGCTGGCTGCAATGTAATTGAGAATGTTGCTCCGCCTCCGCCCGCCCACCCAAATCTATATTTTTCACGGACCTCAAGAAGCTCTGCTTAGGGACGGGGCTGGAGGCGGTGCTGCCGATACTGTCATTAAAACTCTTGCACCGCCTCCGCCCCGCCCACCCGAGTCTCTGAATCGAGCTTGATCCGCCTCTGCCCGCCTACCCCAGTCGAGGATATTTTCAGACAAAAAAAACATCTGCGCATGCGCCGCGCATGCGCCGTGGACCCGCGATCAGCTGTGCTCTGACGTACGAGCACCGGAAGTGACGCGGGTCCGATTTTTTCACAAGTCCGAGGAAATTTCACATCACCGGCGAGTCAACATCGGGAGAAGAGAAGTGAAGAACATGACGTCACAGCGCGGAAGAAGACGTACAGCACGGAAGAAGGGACCGGACTGCGAGACGAAGAACCGGGGTGCGACGAGTCAACAGCGGAGAGCGGCGAGACCCCCCTGATAGCGGAGAAGACCCGTCGGGATAGCGGAAGAAGAAGAGCCCCGCCGAAGACGCCGGAGGAAACCCGCCGGGGGGGTGGGGGCTTTTTTAAAAGCCACCCCCCCCCGGCGGTGGAAGAGAACCAGACGGCGGCCCCCACCCACCCGAAGACGTCAAAGAAGAAGCCTCCCCTGGTAAAAGAGCTAATAAAGAAGACAGGGGAGGCCCCTCCGGAGCAGAAAAATAAAATATTTTAATACACTGTATGGTTTATTTGTGTTTTTACCACTTTTCTTGCAGGTGAATGGGTAGGGGTACGATGTACCCCATACTCATTCACTTAGGGTGGGGGGCCGGTATCTGGGGGCCCCCTTATTAAAGGGGGCTCCCAGATTCCGATAAGCCTCCCGCCCGCATACCCCGACAACCAACGGCCAGGGTTGTCGGGAAGGGGCCCTGTCCTCATCAACATGGGGACAGGGTGCTCTGAGGTGGGGGGGCCGCAGTGCGCCCCCCTGCCCCAGAGCACCCAACCCCCCCATGTTGAGGGCATGCAGCCTGGTACGGCTCAGGAGGGGGGGGGGGGGCGCTCGCTCGTCCCCACTCCCTTCCTGGCTGGCCGGGTAGCGTGCTTTGGATACGGGTCTGGTATGGATTGTAGGGGGACCCCCTACGCCGTTTTTTCGGCGTAGGGGGGCTCTCCTTACAACCCATAACAGACCTAAGGGCCCGGTATGCTCCTGAGGGGGGACCCATGCCGGATTTTTATTTAAAATCCGGCGGGGACTTCCCCCTCAGGATTCATAACAAACGCCGCACACGTGTAGAATTGGCGGGAATCCAAGTCGGATCTCCCGTCGCTTCTATGACGGCTCTGTCTCCATCGCGGCAAGCCAGCTCGGCGCTGGCTCCCGCGATGGGGCTCGTAGGTGCTCAATCTCGCCGAGAAAGAGAGCGAGATTGACACAAAATCGGGTTCACCTACTGTAAGTGTGTCCCACACCATCCCTGCACTGGCGGATCCCCTGTTAAAATTTAAAAACACCCGTACTGCCTCTCCTATTCCATCCGATGGAGGGAACAAGGTCAGCCAGTATGGTTTCACTTTCCATAACGGGCGCTCCGATGTAGCAGAGACATCGAGCCGTACCCAAAATGGTGAGTGGTCTGAGCGTGGCTCGTAAGCCGAGTCTTCTACCCGCTACATTAACACCTCATTTCCCAGACCTATATCTATACGGGAGAGACTATCATGCGTGGTGGAATGGCATGAGTAGCATCTATCATCAACATGCCTCTCACGCCAGACATCATGGAGTCCTATTTGCGAGAGCAGGGAGGCAAAGGCAGTTTTACCAGTTGTCCGCCTCGCCACTCTGGGTGAAAAATATATTCTGTCCAAGCCCCTATCCAAGGTATTGTTGAAATCGCCCAAGGCTAGTACCTGTACATCTGGGGATGAAGCCATAAATTGCGTTAGGTTTCTAAGTGGCGCTGCTGTAAACGGTGGGGGGACATATATTGAAGAAATGATACACATTAGACCATTCATTTTACAGAGCAAAAAAATATATCTACCCCCTCTGTCCACCTGCTGTTGGATACACTCAAACGTAACATTGACAGAAACCATCACACTTACTCCCCTAGAATAAGAGGTGTGTGTAGAGTAATATTGCATTGGATATTTACGCAAGTTCAACAGGTGGACAGAGTCGGGCCGCATGTGTGTTTCCTGCAAACATATTGCCTGGGGTTTTATTTTATCAAAGTATTTAAACATCGCATTTCTTTTAACCTTATCCCCCAGGCCCCTGACATTCCATGTCATTAATAATATACCCTTATTATTCCTATTAACCATTGCCACGGACGAGGAGACAATTATATATATACCAATAAACAATGAGCCATAAAACATTTGCCCACCTAGGTAACCTACCCCTGCAGAGCTTTTTTTTTTAAAATACGTTTTCCTACAAAATCCACTACCATTCTCACTGCTCTAGTGTAATAATCCTACCTCCTCTGGTGAACCTGTGTAACCAAATTTATATTTATACCTTTTTCCAATAATTATTTATGATGTGGCTCCCCCTTCCCTCCCATCCTCCCTCTGCCCCTCCCCCCCACGCCCCCCCTTCACTTGCCTGGCAGGGTTTAAATTGGACTTGGTGGGCTCGTTCAATACAGAAAAATGATGTAAAAGATGTAGCCCCGAATATCTCCCTAAACCTTCCCTCCAGGAATGCTACCGGATCAGCTCCCTCACTCCGTTCGGGCATGCCTATTATTCTAACGTTACTTCTACGATTTTTGTTCTCTAATTCATCGGTTTTAGCGGCCTGTTTATCCATTTGTTTCTTCAGTTCCAAGACTTTTTGTCTGAGCGGAAGTAGGGTGTCCTCCGCTGCACTTACTCTCTCTTCCAAAGCAGCGGTTCTTTCTACTGTCTCCCTCAACTTCCCCCCATTGAGACTAGTTCTTCTTTAATGCCTTTCAGCTATATGTCCATACCAGTTACCAATTCCTTACAGGCGTTTATAGCATGCAAAAGGTCCCTCAATATGGGCTCTCCTTCACTTCCTATCGAGCCACCTTCCATGCTCATTTCAACTAGATTGGGAGGGCTTATAGTAGTGATTACCGCACTGGATTTTCCTGCCCCCCCCGACACTTTAGTACTTGCTTTTTTGGCACTTGATGCCATTACCGGACTCGCTAGTACTTAAGCGCTAACTTGGCTTTTTCTTGCCATCGAGGGTCCCGCTTGGGCCAACTGTTAGAGCTTTTCAGGCGACAGGGTGGTTCGGTCAAAGCTTTCTAGTTTTGCTGCTGCTGCCTTTGCTTGATTTGCTTGATTCTTTGCTGCACGTGTTATCTGGGCTCCTTACTGGGGTAACTGATGCTGGGGCTGTATTATCTGTTCCTCTACTCCCTTCTTCACGGGCATATTAGAAAGGCCCCTTTATGTTGTTTATCCCTTCTCGCCTCTTAAACACCAGAGAGAGAGAGAAGGAAAGAGGAGGGAGAGAAAAAAAAATCTCTTCTTTCTCCCTTTCTCCTCCCCTCCCAGGTAGCGAACAGATCTCAGATCCCCAGGCTATTTATTTCTTTATTTCTTTATTTATTCCTCCCCCAGCAAAAATCCACTCACTCTCCGAGGGACAACCCCGGTCAGCGTCTCAAATCTCAGATCACAGATGCTTTTGCTGCTGCTAACGTGATCCCAAGGACCAGCTCCCTATCAGTCTATTACCCTGAATTTTGGAGCTGAGTGTGTGTCATACAGTTGATTAAAACTTGCAGCAAGTTTTATTTTTAAAACAGAAATTAAAGTAAAGTAAAGGAAAGGAAAGAAAAGGGGAGGATAGGCAGGAGGAGGATAGGTGCAGGCCTATTGCTCGCTCGTTTAATAATTGGTTCCAGGCATTTTTTATTTTTCCTTTATTTAGAGTCCTTTCGCCAGAAGCTGGCGGTGCATCCGTCACTGAGGTGGGGGAATGAAAGATGTGGGCCTATGGCAGGGTTTTACAAATTTGCTTGGAATCTAGCCAGCTAAAAAAGTTAGGAGCCAGAAAACACGCCACGTCCCGCCGAGCTCGCTCGCAGAAGCAAACACATATGTGAGTAGTGTCCGC
Source organism: Rana temporaria (assembly GCF_905171775.1). NCBI lineage: Eukaryota > Metazoa > Chordata > Amphibia > Anura > Ranidae > Rana > Rana temporaria. The sequence continues at coordinate 383,157,365 of NC_053489.1, read as the reverse complement.
ATATGTAAACTGTATTCAAACCACACATGTGAGGTATCGCCGCGATTGGTAGAGCGAGAGCAATAATTCTAGCCCTAGACCTCCTCTGTAACTCAAAACATGCAACCTTTAGAATTTTTTTAATGTTTTCCTTCCAGTTTTTTCAGGATCAGGATGTACGGTAGTGGAGGATTTAAAATCAGTGCAACGTTTTCCAGAGGTAGTGCGGGAGATGGTTTTTAAGGAAATGGCAGAGGGGCAGATGGCAGGGCCTTTTTCTTTGCCTCCTTTCCGCGATTTCCGGATTTCACCGATTGGTGTGGTGCCGAAGAAGGAGTCGAACACCGTTTGATTCAGCACCTCTCTTTCCCTAAGGGGGGTTCATGGAATGACGGCATTGACGGTACTTCTTGTTCAGTGGTTTATGCTACGTTTGAAGAAGCTATCATCAAGGTTAAGGTACTGGTACTTGGCCGTAGGGCTCTTTTGGCCAAACATCAACATCAAGTCGGCCTTCCAGGTTTTAACCATTGGCTCGGCTGCTTTCAGTTCCTTGGGTTTTTGTTTTGAAGGTGCTTATTTTTTCGACAAATGCCTCCCAATGGGGTGCTCTTTGTCTTGTACGTATTCCGCAACATTTTCAACTTTCCTGCATTGGGTCATGTGTTTCAAGTCCGGTCAGGATGCAGTGGTGCACTATTTGGACAATTTTCTGTTTGTTGGCCCAGCCGAGTCGGATCTCTGTTCCCGTTTGTTGTTGTCCCGTTTTGGTGTTCCCCTGGCAGGAGAAAAGACCTGTCTGCCTGCAACGCAGATGGAGTTTTTGGGAATTCACATGGACACGGAGGCCATGGAGTTTTAGCCTGCCTGTGGCCAAGGTGGAGAGGATGCAGAACCTTATCGCATTCTTTTTAAGGCGGCGGAAGGTTCTGTTGAAGGAGATGCAATCCTTGCTAGGCCTTCTGGCTTTCGCTTGTAAAATCATGCCGGTAGGTAGAATTGTTTCGCTGTGTTTGAATCTCGCCGCGTCTGGTTTGAAATCCCCGTTTGCGCACATCTGGTTGACGACGGCTCTAAAGGAGGATTTGGGGGTATCGGCCGATTTTTTTTTTGTGGCAGATTTCAATGGTAGGTCCTTTTTTTGGGGGGATTTTATTTTTGCACCGGATTTACATTTATTATTATTATTATTATTATACAGGATTTATATAGCGCCAACATTTATTCACTGATGCAGCTGGTTCCAAAGGGTTTGGGGCTATCTGGGGGTCACACTGGAGTTGTGGGGCCTGACCAGAGACTTGGGTCCACAAAAAAGCTACGAGGAACATTGTGCTCCTTGAGCTCTTTCAAATACTGGTGGATGTCTCGCTGTGGGGACAGTTTTTTGCTAATAAACAGATTTTCAAACTTTATTTTTTTATGCCTGATTAATTTGGATTAAAGCACAGTATACACCAGGAGTGCTAAATGTGGTAGCTGACTCTCTATCCCATTTTCAGATGCAGCAATGTTATCTATTAATAAACATTTTTATATAATTTTCTCTATATTGTTTTATCAGTACCGAGATAGTCCCTTCATTCTATTGTGTGGGTAGCTTTAGGTTTAGCCTCAGCAACTATTTCCTTGCCCCCACCTCCCCTATTTTCCTACAATTAGAAACATAATGCAGGGAACACTTAACCTCTACAGCGCCACCTAGTGATTAACCCCTTCACTGCCAGTGTTATTTTCACAGTAATGGAAAATAGTGTAGCGCTATGGTCAATGATATCTGTGAAATTCAAAACCACTAATTGTAAAAGAGTGTATAATAGCAATAAATTCACATGTAAATTCCTGCATGGAATCTACTATAACAACGAAAAATAAATAAAAGTCCAATATGTGTAATAAAGTCCATATAGACGAATCACCACGTGAATAAAAATGAGGAAAATTCTTGATGATGTTCCAAATATGTATATTCAAATATAAGTGATCACCACCACCGATGAGGATAAATGGAGGCTTACCAGAGCTGGTGGACTTGAGCTGACATACGTCACTGCAAGTCAAATTAGGCTTATAGTACTAGTGTTAGTACACAGGATCAGGTGATACGAACATCCAGGGCCCTGGTTTGGCCGTTAGTTCAGATATACCGGTATGATAAGAAAGCCTTTGATCCATATAGCTCCACATGAGCCGGGTAATTTAAAAGAAACAAGAGAAGAAAGATAGCCACATAGCGTAATCCAGTAAAAAACTGTGTGTTTTAATTGAAATAAAAATCAAGTACACTCACATGTATCCTGACATAAAATCGCGTGGCATATAGATTTGAGGCGGTGTTAAAAACACATCATCTGGGGTGCCTCTCCACTGAAGCCCCCTAGAATTTATAACAGACAAAATGACCATACCTCCAATCAAAATGTGACGTGTTGTCTCCCCCCCACACAGCGCTGCTACTGCTGAGTACTTCCTGGTCTCAAACATGGCCGAACGGCGTGCGTTCCACGCCTCGTTTTGGGACCAATTCTGCTTAATAATTGAAGTCTGGCCCATTACGTGCGGCATATAGCCTTGCCAAAAAGTGTTAAGTGTGACAGGACTCCGTGTAGCGTACAACGCTGAGGGAGCACAACGTGCGTTCCAAATATGCGTTCCACGCCTCGTCTGGAACGTCGACATCCAATAGGACCGGATGATTCAACGTCACTTCCGGGCGACATGCGCTCCGGGTGTGAAAACCAGACGGGCAGGAAGTGTGTCAGATGACACCGCTCATCTAGGAGCGTTCTAATAGGCTAAACGGACATGTCACTGGCCAACAGGAATTACAATGGTTAGCAAAGAAAAACAGAAATACCGCTGGAATTACTAAATATTAAGGGGAGAGAATAAACGGAGGATATAATGGGCATTGATATTATATGTCATTGAAAAATGAAATTAAATTCAAAATAAAATAAAATTGGGGCCAGCGATCCAAGCACTGTTCACGTGGTAGAGTGAAAATTACCACATATATCCCACACACATATAATATGCACATCTTACTAAATGGGCATATGTATGTATATTAAAACTTGATAGTTGCTTTAATGAACCTATCATACATAAAATTGTAGATGAATACAAACTCATTTGGTTGCTGAACAGTAAATAATAATGTATGGACACAAATCCAAAAAATTAAAACTGTCACAGTGAGTGCTGCGGGTAGGTGAAACAAAACGTCACTCAAAAATATACATGTCGTTTGTTCAATTTTGGTACATTAATGCATATTCCAGAAAAAGAAAGGGAAAGGGAAGGAAAAAAGAGGAAGAATTACTACGATTGATTAATAAAGGAATTAATGTCCCACTCGACGTTCATGCCGAGAGGGACATAAGTTTGGAGTTCAAAGATCCAATACGTTTCTAGACGTGATACCCCTCGAGTCATAGCTCCGCCTCTCCAAGGGGGCGTGTATTTGTCTATAATAGTAAATTGTGTCCCAGTTGGGTCTCTATGATGGAACTGTTTATAGTGCCTGGGAACAGGGTGTTTGGTATCACCCCTTTGATAAGGGCAATATGTTCTCCCACCCTAATTGCGATTGTGCGTATGGTCCGCCCCACGTATTGCTTGCCACAAGGGCAAGTAATTAGATAGACAATATAATTAGTTTCGCAAGTGCAAAATGATTTGATACTATATTGTCTAGATGTAACCGTGGATGTGAATTGGGCGATTTTACGCTTTCCTAGCGCATTATGCTGGCAAACTTGGCATTTTTTACAAGGATAGAAACCAACCATGTTATGGAAAAAAGAACTCTTAATAGGCGGGTTAATGATGTTGGGGGCAACAAGACTTTGCAAAGAAGGGACACCTTTAAATATTACCTTTGCCTGGTCAGGTAGTAGTGGACCCAAAACGTTATCTCCTCTCAAAACATTCCAATGCTTATTAATTATACTTTTGATCTGTCTATACTGCATTGAGTAGGATGTGAGCATGGCGAATTTAAACCCAGCGTCTGGTTCACATTTAGGTTTGACAGATATTAGTGACTTTCTGCTGAGTGATAGTACACGTTGTATTTCACTATCGACCTCACTAGCTGCATAACCCTTATCCAAAAAACGTAACTTCAAAATGTCAGCTTGAGCCAGATATGCGTCATTGTCGCTACAGTTCCTACGGAGCCGAAGAAACTGGCTCCGGGGAACAGAGCGAAGCCAGGATGGGTGGTGGCAACTTCCCATGGGAATATACCCATTACGATCGGTGGATTTAAAGTGGGTCTTAAATTTAAATTGGCAATCAACTAGCGATATTTCCAGATCTAGGAAATGAACACTGCTAGTACTGGACTCATAAGTTAGCGTAATGCCCCGATCATTGGAATTGAGTAGCTCAAAAAACGTATTCAATGATTCTGGGGTGCCCTTCCACAGGAGGAGGATGTCGTCTATGTATCTAGCCCAGACGACCAAAGATGGATCGCCTAGTGCATAGACGACATCCTCCTCCCACTTGGCCATAAATAAATTGGCCAAGCTGGGGGCAAATTTAGCCCCCATTGCAACTCCGCGTTTTTGAAGATAATATTTCTGATTGAACCAAAAATAGTTCTTTTTAGTAGCGAACTCAAGTAATTCCATCAAATAATCGCATTAAAACTGAGCCAATGAATGTTCTTTGTCCAGATAGTATTGGACTGCTTTAATTCCCAATTCGTGCGGTATATTGGTATATAATGAGGCTACGTCCGCTGTAGCCAAAATATATCCCTCCTGTATCGCCAAATTCTCAAGAAGGCGGATAGTATCGCCTGTATCCTTCAAATATGAAGGCATCTTTTTTACAATAGGTTGGAGATAGTAGTCAATATACCGACCTATACGTGAGGTAATCGAATTGATACCGCTCACGATAGATCGGCCGGGCGGATGAGTAGAGTTTTTATGTATTTCGGCAGAAAATAAATCGTAGGTATTCGAGGGACTTTGGGGATCAAATATGCACTTTCTTTATTATTAAGGATTTTTAAATCAATACCTTTGGTGACCAAAATTTGAAGTTGCTTTTTGTATACATATGTGGGGTTATTCGCTATCTCCACATATGAATCAGGTTCATTTAGAATACGAAACATTTCTGTTTCATATTGTACCTTGTCAAGGATCACAATCCCCCCACCCTTGTCGGCCGGGCGTATGACAAGGTCCTTATTGTCACATAATGATTTAAGTCCAACGGACGACAAGGGCTGGGGGTAGGATCTCTTCACATTCAGCTGTAATAGGTCCTTCAAGACCAAATCCTTAAAAACTTTTACAGCCGGAGCAACGGGGACAGGCGGATTAAACAATGATGGATTCGCCAGCCCCGAATGTACTGTACCTGAAGTCGCAGCACGGTCTTCGAATTGATGTGTATTGGATATCATATACCTTTGTATGTTGATCTTCCTAACATACTTTTGAAGATCAATAAATGTATTAAACATATTTAATTTTTTTGGAGGGGCGAACTTAAGGCCCTTATACAAAACTGACTGTTCGGCAGGGGTGAGTATAACTGTACTCAAATTAAAAATACCCTGTCCACTTATACCCTTCTTCTCTTTTCTTTTCTGTACCCTGTATCCTCCTCTACATCCTCTCTTGGGTTTGGATTTTTTCTGCGAGGTGGATGGTCCTCGTGAAAACCCCGCCCACCATGAGAGTCCCGTTGATTGTGTTGATATGGGGACTGTACATAATCGTCTCTCGTATGATATTGATCGTATGAACGAGAATCTCTAAGAGGAGAGAACCTATTATGTACAGGAAGTGTGGAGGTATTATGAGTATGATAATAATTCTCATAACGATCTTCATAAGGAACTGAAGAAGTGCCAGGTGGGTGTCTCCCTTGATCAGGATAATGATAATAAGATCCTGTATTTTGGGAAGTACCCCTAGAGTGTCCTCTACCTCCCTTTTTACCTCTATTATTGCCTCGGCCCCGAGGTTGACCGCTTGGGGTCGAAGGCGCTGGCTGTGACCTTTGGGGTAAAGGAAATACATTGGGTCTCATAGATGGAGTAGACCCAGCTACAATAGTAGGTAAAATATTGGGAGGAGTGGCTATATGTCCTGTCATAACGGCTGGAACAGTGTCCATAGGAGTGCCGGATGTAAAGGATTTCTGCCACTTAAAGACTATTCTAGATTTGTAATCACCCAAATCACGGGAATATTTTTTGTGTTTTTTGGCACGTTGTTCCTTGTCTTCTCTTTCGAGATGGTTTTGAAGACTGGAAGAAAGTGAATTGTACTCTATAGAGTTTTTATATAAAGGTAGCTTATCTCTGAGTTCCTTAATCTCCTTATCAAGGGATAGAAGTCTAGCTTTCTTCCTCGATATAAGGAAACTGAGAAAATTGGTACAGCATCATTAAAATATTTATACCAAGACTCTATGTCCGTATCGCCCTGTTGGGGGTTGATCTCCCACCGAAGGCTCCTGGGGACCATGCCCTCAGAGATGTATTGGTCAAGAAAGATGATGTCCCACTGGGTGTGTAGCTCCGACGTCATGATATTTTTCAGACGTAAGAACATACCACTCAGTTCGGTATCACTACCTGAAGCCGTGAAGACTCCATCTATATTGACAGTCCGAGATGCTCGATATTCGAAGACATCCATTATCAAAATATACAAATATATAATAAAAATATATTCTAAGCTGCTGCAATATATAGTCAAAGAAAAACAATGGAAACAGGTTGTGGGTATACTGCGCTGCTTAAAAGAAAGTGAAACCAGCTGCCAACACAGCTAATGTAGACAAATCAGCAAAACAAAAATAATGGAAAATAGTGTAGCGCTATGGTCAATGATATCTGTGAAATTCAAAACCACTAATTGCTCCTGTAAAAGAGTGTATAATAGCAATAAATTCACATGTAAATTCCTGCATGGAATCTACTATAACAACGAAAAATAAATAAAAGTCCAATATGTGTAATAAAGTCCATATAGACGAATCACCACGTGAATAAAAATGAGGAAAATTCTTGATGATGTTCCAAAATGTATATTCAAATATAAGTGATCACCACCACCGATGAGGATAAATGGAGGCTTACCAGAGCTGGTGGACTTGAGCTGACATACGTCACTGCAAGTCAAATTAGGCTTATAGTACTAGTGTTAGTACACAGGATCAGGTGATACGAACATCCAGGGCCCTGGTTTGGCCGTTAGTTCAGATATACCGGTATGATAAGAAAGCCTTTGATCCATATAGCCCCACATGAGCCGGGTAATTTAAAAGAAACAAGAGAAGAAAGATAGCCACATAGCGTAATCCAGTAAAAAACTGTGTGTTTTAATTGAAATAAAAATCAAGTACACTCACATGTATCCTGACATAAAATCGCGTGGCATATAGATTTGAGGCGCAGTGGAGACGACCCAATGTTTCGTGTTAAAAACACATCATCTGGGGTGCCTCTCCACTGAAGCCCCCTAGAATTTATAACAGACAAAATGACCATACCTCCAATCAAAATGTGACGTGTTGTCTCCCCCCACACAGCGCTGCTACTGCTGAGTACTTCCTGGTCTCAAACATGGCCGAACGGCGTGCGTTCCACGCCTCGTTTTGGGACCAATTCTGCTTAATAATTGAAGTCTGGCCCATTACGTGCGGCATATAGCCTTGCCAAAAAGTGTTAAGTGTGACAGGACTCCGTGTAGGTACAACGGCTGAGGGGAGCACAACGTGCGTTCCAAATATGCGTTCCCACGCCTCGTCTGGAACGTCGACATCCAATAGGACCGGATGATTCAACGTCACTTCCGGGCGACATGCGCTCCGGGTGTGAAAAACCAGACGGACAGGAAGTGTGTCAGATGACACCGCTCATCTAGGAGCGTTCTAATAGGCTAAACGGACATGTCACTGGCCAACAGGAATTACAATGGTTAGCAAAGAAAAACAGAAATACCGCTGGAATTACTAAATATTAAGGGGAGAGAATAAACGGAGGATATATATGGGCATTGATATTTTATGTCATTGAAAAATGAAAATTAAATTCAAAATAAAATAAATATTGGGGCCAGAGATCCAAGCACTGTTACACGGGTAGAGTGAAAATTACCACATATATCCCACACACATATAATATGCACATCTTACAAAATGGGCATATGTATGTATATTAAAACTTGATAGTTGCTTTAATGAACCTATCATACATAAAATTGTAGATGAATACAAACTCATTTGGTTGCTGAACCGTAAATAATAATGTATGAACACAAATCCAAAAAATTAAAACTGTCACAGTGAGAGTACTGACGGGTAGGTGAAACAAACGTCACTCAAAAATATACATGTCGTTTGTTCAATTTTGGTACAGTAATGCATATTCCAGAAAAAGAAAGGGAAAGGGAAGGAAAAAAGAGGAAGAATTACTACGATTGATTAATAAAGGAATTAATGTCCACTCGACGTTAATGCCGAGAGGGACATAAGTTTGGAGTTCAAAGATCCAATACGTTTCTAGACGTGATACCCCTCGAGTCCATAGCTTCCGCCTCTCCAAGGGGGCGTGTATTTGTCTATAATAGTAAATTGTGTCCCAGTTGGGTCTCTATGATGGAACTGTTTATAGTGCCTGGGAACAGGGTGTTTGGTATCACCCCCTTTGATAAGGGCAATATGTTCTTCCACCCTAATTGCGAATGTGCGTATGGTCCGCCCCACGTATTGCTTGCCACAAGGGCAAGTAATTAGATAGACAATATAATTAGTTTCGCAAGTGCAAAATGATTTGATACTATATTGTCTAGATGTAATCGTGGATGTGAATTGGGCGATTTTACGCTTTCCTAGCGCATTATGCTGGCAAACTTGGCATTTTTTACAAGGATAGAAACCAACCATGTTATGGAAAAAAGAACTCTTAATAGGCGGGTTAATGATGTTGGGGGCAACAAGACTTGCAAAGAAGGGACACTTTAAATATTACCTTTGCCTGGTCAGGTAGTAGTGGACCCAAAACGTTATCTCCTCTCAAACATTCCAATGCTTTATTAATTATACTTTTGATCTGTCTATATGCATTGAGTAGGATGTGAGCATGGCGAATTTAAACCCAGCGTCTGGTTCACATTTAGGGTTTGACAGATATTAGTGACTTTCTGCTGAGTGATAGTACACGTTGTATTTCACTATCGACCTCACTAGCTGCATAACCCTTATCCAAAAAAACGTCACTTCAAAATGTCTTGCTTGAGCCAGATATGCGTTCATTGTCGCTACAGTTCCTACGGAGCCGAAGAAACTGGCTCCGGGGAACAGAGCGATGCCAGGATGGGTGGGTGGCAACTTCCCATGGGAATATACCATTACGATCGGTGGATTTAAAGTGGGTCTTAAATTTAAATTGGCAATCAACTAGCGATATTTCCAGATCTAGGAAATGAACACTGCTAGTACTGGACTCATAAGTTAGCGTAATGCCCCGATCATTGGAATTGAGTAGCTCAAAAAACGTATTCAATGATTCTGGGGTGCCCTTCCACAGGAGGAGGATGTCGTCTATGTATCTAGCCCAGACGACCAAAGATGGATCGCCTAGTGCATAGACGACATCCTCCTCCCACTTGGCCATAAATAAATTGGCCAAGCTGGGGGCAAATTTAGCCCCCATTGCAACTCCGCGTTTTTGAAGATAATATTTCTGATTGAACCAAAAATAGTTCTTTTTAGTAGCGAACTCAAGTAATTCCATCAAATAATCGCATTGAAACTGAGCCAATGAATGTTCTTTGTCAGATAGTATTGGACTGCTTTAATTCCCAATTCGTGCGGTATATTGGTATATAATGAGGCTACGTCCGCTGTAGCCAAAATATATCCCTCCTGTATCGCCAAATTCTCAAGAAGGCGGATAGTATCGCCTGTATCCTTCAAATATGAAGGCATCTTTTTACAATAGGTTGGAGATAGTAGTCAATATACCGACCTATACGTGAGGTAATCGAATTGATACCGCTCACGATAGATCGGCCGGGCGGATGAGTAGAGTTTTTATGTATTTTCGGCAGAAAATAAATCGTAGGTTCGAGGGACTTTGGGGATCAAATATGCACTTTCTTTATTATTAAGGATTTTTAAATCAATACCTTTGGTGACCAAAATTTGAAGTTGCTTTTGTATACATATGTGGGGTTATTCGCTATCTCCACATATGTATCAGGTTCATTTAGAATACGAAACATTTCTGTTTCATATTGTACCTTGTCAAGGATCACAATCCCCCCACCCTTGTCGGCGGGGTATGACAAGGTCCTTATTGTCACATAATGATTTAAGTCCAAGGACGACAAGGGCTGGGGGTAGGATCTCTTCACATTCAGCTGTAATAGGTCCTTCAAGACCAAATCCTTAAAAACTTTTACAGGGAGCAACGGGGACAGGCGGATTAAACAATGATGGATTCGCCAGCCCCGAATGTACCTGAAGTCGCAGCACGGTCTTCGAATTGATGTGTATTGGATATCATATACCTTTGTATGTTGATCTTCCTAACATACTTTGAAGATCAATAAATGTATTAAACATATTTAATTTTTTTGGAGGGGCGAACTTAAGGCCCTTATACAAAACTGACTGTTCGGCAGGGGTGAGTATAACTGTACTCAAATTAAAAATACCCTGTCCACTTATACCCTTCTTTCTTCTTTTTCTGTACCCTGTATCCTCCTCTATCCTTCTTGGGTTTGGATTTTTTCTGCGAGGTGGATGGTCTGTGAAAAACCGCCCACCATGAGAGTCCCGTTGATTGTGTTGATATGGGGATGTACATAATCGTCCTCGTATGATATTGATCGTATGACGAGAATCTTAAGAGGAGAGAACCTATTATGTACGGAAGTGTGGAGGTATTATGAGTATGATAATAATTTCATAACGATCTTATAAGGAACTGAAGAAGTGCCAGGTGGGTGTCCCTTGATCAGGATAATGATAATAAGATCCTGTATTTTGGGAAGTACCCCTAGAGTGTCCTCTACCTCCCTTTTTACCTCTATTATTGCCTCGGCCCCGAGGTTGACCGCTTGGGGTCGAAGGCGCTGGCTGTGACCTTTGGGTAAAGGAAATACATTGGGTCTCATAGATGGAGTAGACCCAGCTACAATAGTAGGTAAAATATTGGGAGGAGTGGCTATATGTCCTGTCATAACGGCTGGAACAGTGTCCATAGGAGTGCCGGATGTAAAGGATTTCTGCCACTTAAAGACATTCTAGATTTGTAATCACCCAAATCACGGGAATATTTTTTGTGTTTTTTGGCACGTTGTTCCTTGTCTTCTCTTTCGAGATGGTTTTGAAGACTGGAAGAAAGTGAATTGTACTCTATAGAGTTTTTATATAAAGGTAGCTTATCTCTGAGTTCCTTAATCTCCTTATCAAGGGATAGAAGTCTAGCTTTCTTCCTCGATATAAGGAAACTGAGAAAATTGGTACCAGCATCATTAAAATATTTATACCAAGACTCTATGTCCGTATCGCCCTGTTGGGGTTGATCTCCCACCGAAGGCTCCTGGGGACCATGCCTCAGAGTGTATTGGTCAAAAAGATGATGTCCCACTGGGTGTGTAGCTCCGACGTCATGATATTTTTCAGACGTAAGAACATACCACTCAGTTCGGTATCACTACCTGAAGCCGTGAAGACTCCATCTATATTGACAGTCCGAGATGCTCGATATTCGAAGACATCCATTATCAAAATAACAAATATATATAAAAATATATTCTAAGCTGCTGCAATATATAGTCAAAGAAAAACAATGGAAACAGTTGTGGGTATACTGCGTGCTTAAAAGAAAGTGAAACCAGCTGCCAACACAGCTAATGTAGACAAATCAGCAAAACAAAAATAATGGAAAATAGTGTGCGCTATGGTCAATGATATCTGTGAAATTCAAAACCACTAATTGCTCCTGTAAAAGAGTGTATAATAGCAATAAATTCACATGTAAATTCCTGCATGGAATCTACTATAACAACGAAAAATAAATAAAAGTCCAATATGTAATAAAGTCCATATAGACGAATCACCACGTGAATAAAAATGAGGAAAATTCTTGATGATGTTCCAAATATGTATATTCAAATATAAGTGATCACCACCACCGATGAGGATAAATGGAGGCTTACCAGAGCTGGTGGACTTGAGCTGACATACGTCACTGCAAGTCAAATTAGGCTTATAGTACTAGTGTTAGTACACAGGATCAGTGATACGAACATTCAGGCCCTGGTTTGGCCGTTAGTTCAGATATACCGTATGATAAGAAAGCCTTTGATCCATATAGCCCCACATGAGCCGGGTAATTTAAAAGAAACAAGAAGAAAGATACATAGCGTAATCCAGTAAAAAACTGTGTGTTTTAATTGAAATAAAAATCAAGTACACTCACATGTATCCTGACATAAAATCGCGTGGCATATAGATTTGAGGCGGCAGTGGAGACGACCCAATGTTTCGTGTTAAAAACCATCATCTGGGGTGCCTCTCCACTGAAGCCCCTAGAATTTATAACAGACAAAATGACCATACCTCCAATCAAAATGTGACGTGTTGTCTCCCCCACACAGCGCTGCTACTGCTGAGTACTTCCTGGTCTCAAACATGGCCGAACGGCGTGCGTTCCACGCCTCGTTTTGGGACCAATTCTGCTTAATAATTGAAGTCTGGCCCATTACGTGCGGCATATAGCCTTGCCAAAAAGTGTTAAGTGTGACAGGACTCCGTGTAGCGTACAACGCTGAGGGAGCACAACGTCGTTCCAAATATGCGTTCCACGCCTCGTCTGGAACGTCGACATCCAATAGGACCGGATGATTCAACGTCACTTCCGGGCGACATGCGCTCCGGGTGTGAAAACCAGACGGACAGGAAGTGTGTCAGATGACACCGTCATCTAGGAGCGTTCTAATAGGCTAAACGGACATGTCACTGGCCAACAGGAATTACAATGGTTAGCAAAGAAAAACAGAAATACCGCTGGAATTACTAAATATTAAGGGGAGAGAATAAACGGAGGATATAATGGGCATTGATATTATATGTCATTGAAAAATGAAATTAATTCAAAATAAAATAAAATTGGGGCCAGAGATCCAAGCACTGTTCACGTGGTAGAGTGAAAATTACCACATATACCCACACACATATAATATGCACATCTTACTAAATGGGCATATGTATGTATATTAAAACTTGATAGTTGCTTTAATGAACCTATCATACATAAAATTGTAGATGAATACAAACTCATTTGGTTGCTGAACAGTAAATAATAATGTATGGACACAAATCCAAAAAATTAAAACTGTCACAGTGAGTGCTGCGGGTAGGTGAAACAAAACGTCACTCAAAAATATACATGTCGTTTGTTCAATTTTGGTACATTAATGCATATTCCAGAAAAAGAAAGGGAAAGGGAAGGAAAAAAGAGAAGAATTACTACGATTGATTAATAAAGGAATTAATGTCCCACTCGACGTTCATGCCGAGAGGGACATAAGTTTGGAGTTCAAAGATCCAATACGTTTCTAGACGTGATACCCCTCGAGTCATAGCTCCGCCTCTCCAAGGGGGCGTGTATTTGTCTATAATAGTAAATTGTGTCCCAGTTGGGTCTCTATGATGGAACTGTTTATAGTGCCTGGGAACAGGGTGTTTGGTATCACCCCTTTGATAAGGGCAATATGTTCTCCCACCCTAATTGCGAATGTGCGTATGGTCCGCCCACGTATTGCTTGCCACAAGGGCAAGTAATTAGATAGACAATATAATTAGTTTCGCAAGTGCAAAATGATTTGATTATATTGTCTAGATGTAACCGTGGATGTGAATTGGGCGATTTTACGCTTTCCTAGCGCATTATGCTGGCAAACTTGGCATTTTTTACAAGGATAGAAACCAACCATGTTATGGAAAAAAGAACTCTTAATAGGGGGTTAATGATGTTGGGGGCAACAAGACTTTGCAAAGAAGGGACACCTTTAAATATTACCTTTGCCTGGTCAGGTAGTAGTGGACCCAAAACGTTATCTCCTCTCAAAACATTCCAATGCTTATTAATTATACTTTTGATCTGTCTATACTGCATTGAGTAGGATGTGAGCATGGCGAATTTAAACCCAGCGTCTGGTTCACATTTAGGTTTGACAGATATTAGTGACTTTCTGCTGAGTGATAGTACACGTTGTATTTCACTATCGACCTCACTAGCTGCATAACCTTATCCAAAAACGTAACTTCAAAATGTCAGCTTGAGCAAGATATGCGTCATTGTCGCTACAGTTCCTACGGAGCCGAAGAAACTGGCTCCGGGGAACAGAGCGAAGCCAGGATGGGTGGTGGCAACTTCCCATGGGAATATACCCATTACGATCGGTGGATTTAAAGTGGGTCTTAAATTTAAATTGGCAATCAACTAGCGATATTTCCAGATCTAGGAAATGAACACTGCTAGTACTGGACTCATAAGTTAGCGTAATGCCCCGATCATTGGAATTGAGTAGCTCAAAAAACGTATTCAATGATTCTGGGGTGCCCTTCCATAGGAGGAGGATGTCGTCTATGTTTCTAGCCCAGACGACCAAAGATGGATCGCCTAGTGCATAGACGACATCCTCCTCCCACTTGGCCATAAATAAATTGGCCAAGCTGGGGGCAAATTTAGCCCCATTGCAACTCCGCGTTTTTGAAGATAATATTTCTGATTGAACCAAAAATAGTTCTTTTTAGTAGCGAACTCAAGTAATTCCATCAAATAATCGCATTGAAACTGAGCCAATGAATGTTCTTTGATAAGGAGATTAAGGAACTCAGAGATAAGCTACTTTTATATAAAAACTCTATAGAGTATAATTCACTTTCTTCCAGTCTTCAAAACCATCTCGAAAGAGAAGACAAGGAACAACGTGCCAAAAAACACAAAAAATATTCCCGTGATTTGGGTGATTACAAATCTAGAATAGTCTTTAAGTGGCAGAAATCCTTTACATCCGGCACTCCTATGGACACTGTTCCAGCCCTTATGACAGGACATATAGCCACTCCTCCCAATATTTTACCTACTATTGTAGCTGGGTCTACTCCATCTATGAGACCCAATGTATTTCCTTTACCCCAAAGGTCACAGCCAGCGCCTTCGACCCCAAGCGGTCAACCTCGGGGCCGAGGCAATAATAGAGGTAAAAAGGGAGGTAAAGGACACTCTAGGGGTACTTCCCAAAATACAGGATCTTATTATCATTATCCTGATCAAGGGAGACACCCACCTGGCACTTCTTCAGTTCCTTATGAAGATCGTTATGAGAATTATTATCATACTCATAATACCTCCACACTTCCTGTACATAATAGGTTCTCTCCTCTTAGAGATTCTCGTTCATATGATCAATATCATACGAGAGACGATTATGTACAGTCCCCATATCAACACAATCAACGGGACTCTCATGGTGGGCGGGGTTTTCACGAGGACCATCCACCTCGCAGAAAAAATCCAAACCCAAGAGAGGATGTAGAGGAGGATACAGGGTACAGAAAAGAAAAGAGAAGAAGGGTATAAGTGGACAGGGTATTTTTAATTTGAGTACAGTTATACTCACCCCTGCCGAACAGTCAGTTTTGGATAAGGGCCTTAAGTTCGCCCCTCCAAAAAAATTAAATAAGTTTAATACATTTATTGATCTTCAAAAGTATGTTAGGAAGATCAACATACAAAGGTATATGATATCCAATACACATCAATTCGAAGACCGTGCTGCGACTTCAGGTACATTCGGGGCTGGCGAATCCATCATTGTTTAATCCGCCTGTCCCCGTTGCTCCGGCTGTAAAAGTTTTTAAGGATTTGGTCTTGAAGGACCTATTACAGCTGAATGTGAAGAGATCCTACCCCCAGCCCTTGTCGTCCGTTGGACTTAAATCATTATGTGACAATAAGGACCTTGTCATACGCCCGGCCGACAAGGGTGGGGGGATTGTGATCCTTGACAAGGTACAATATGAAACAGAAATGTTTCGTATTCTAAATGAACCTGATACATATGTGGAGATAGCGAATAACCCCACATATGTATACAAAAAGCAACTTCAAATTTTGGTCACCAAAGGTATTGATTTAAAAATCCTTAATAATAAAGAAAGTGCATATTTGATCCCCAAAGTCCCTCGAATACCTACGATTTATTTTCTACCGAAAATACATAAAAACTCTACTCATCCGCCCGGCCGACCTATCGTGAGCGGTATCAATTCGATTACCTCACGTATAGGTCGGTATATTGACTACTATCTCCAACCTATTGTAAAAAAGATGCCTTCATATTTGAAGGATACAGGCGATACTATCCGCCTTCTTGAGAATTTGGCGATACAGGAGGGATATATTTTGGCTACAGCGGACGTAGCCTCATTATATACCAATATACCGCACGAATTGGGAATTAAAGCAGTCCAATACTATCTGGACAAAGAACATTCATTGGCTCAGTTTCAATGCGATTATTTGATGGAATTACTTGAGTTCGCTACTAAAAAGAACTATTTTTGGTTCAATCAGAAATATTATCTTCAAAAACGCGGAGTTGCAATGGGGGCTAAATTTGCCCCCAGCTTGGCCAATTTATTTATGGCCAAGTGGGAGGAGGATGTCGTCTATGCACTAGGCGATCCATCTTTGGTCGTCTGGGCTAGATACATAGACGAAATCCTCCTCCTATGGAAGGGCACCCCAGAATCATTGAATACGTTTTTTGAGCTACTCAATTCCAATGATCGGGGCATTACGCTAACTTATGAGTCCAGTACTAGCAGTGTTCATTTCCTAGATCTGGAAATATCGCTAGTTGATTGCCAATTTAAATTTAAGACCCACTTTAAATCTACCGATCGTAATGGGTATATTCCCATGGGAAGTTGCCACCACCCATCCTGGCTTCGCTCTGTTCCCCGGAGCCAGTTTCTTCGGCTCCGTAGGAACTGTAGCGACAATGACGCATATCTGGCTCAAGCTGACATTTTGAAGTTACGTTTTTTGGATAAGGGTTATGCAGCTAGTGAGGTCGATAGTGAAATACAACGTGTACTATCACTCAGCAGAAAGTCACTAATATCTGTCAAACCTAAATGTGAACCAGACGCTGGGTTTAAATTCGTCATGCTCACATCCTACTCAATGCAGTATAGACAGATCAAAAGTATAATTAATTAGCATTGGAATGTTTTGAGAGGAGATAACGTTTTGGGTCCACTACTACCTGACCAGGCAAAGGTAATATTTAAAGGTGTCCCTTCTTTGCAAAGTCTTGTTGCCCCCAACATCATTAACCCGCCTATTAAGAGTTCTTTTTTCCATAACATGGTTGGTTTCTATCCTTGTAAAAAATGCCAAGTTTGCCAGCATAATGCGCTAGGAAAGCGTAAAATCGCCCAATTCACATCCACGGTTAGGCCCCGTACACACGAGAGGATTTATCCGCAGATACGGTCCAGCGGACCGTTTCCACGGATAAATCCTCTCAAAGATATCCGCTGATTTCGATGGGATGGAGTGTACACACCATCGCATTGAAATCCGCGCGGAAATCCTCTGCCGATGACGTGTCGCGCCGTCGCCGCGATTATGACGCGGCGACGGGCGCGACGCTGTCATATAAGGAATTCCACGCATGCGTCAAATCATTACGACGCGTGCGGGGAATCCCTTTGGACGGATGGATCCGGTGAGTCTGTACAGACGAGCGGATCCATCCGTTGGAATGGATTCCAGCAGATGGATATGTTGTGCAGCACAACAAATATTCGATCTGCTGGAATCCATCCCAGAGGAGATTTCTCCGCGGAAACAGATCCGCTGGCGTGTACACACCATAGGATCTATCCGCAGAAACCCATTTGCTGGGATTTATCTGCGGATGGATTCTATCGTGTGTACGGGGCCTTACATCTAGACAATATAGTATCAAATCATTTTGCACTTGCGAAACTAATTATATTGTCTATCTAATTACTTGCCCTTGTGGCAAGCAATACGTGGGGCGGACCATACGCACATTCGCAATTAGGGTGGGAGAACATATTGCCCTTATCAAAGGGGGTGATACCAAACACCCTGTTCCCAGGCACTATAAACAGTTCCATCATAGAGACCCAACTGGGACACAATTTACTATTATAGACAAATACACGCCCCCTTGGAGAGGCGGAGCTATGACTCGAGGGGTATCACGTCTAGAAACGTATTGGATCTTTGAACTCCAAACTTATGTCCCTCTCGGCATGAACGTCGAGTGGGACATTAATTCCTTTATTAATCAATCGTAGTAATTCTTCCTCTTTTTTCCTTCCCTTTCCCTTTCTTTTTCTGGAATATGCATTAATGTACCAAAATTGAACAAACGACATGTATATTTTTGAGTGACGTTTTGTTTCACCTACCCGCAGCACTCACTGTGACAGTTTTAATTTTTTGGATTTGTGTCCATACATTATTATTTACTGTTCAGCAACCAAATGAGTTTGTATTCATCTACAATTTTATGTATGATAGGTTCATTAAAGCAACTATCAAGTTTTAATATACATACATATGCCCATTTAGTAAGATGTGCATATTATATGTGTGTGGGATATATGTGGTAATTTTCACTCTACCACGTGAACAGTGCTTGGATCGCTGGCCCCAATTTTATTTTATTTTGAATTTAATTTAATTTTTCAATGACATATAATATCAATGCCCATTATATCCTCCGTTTATTCTCTCCCCTTAATATTTAGTAATTCCAGCGGTATTTCTGTTTTTCTTTGCTAACCATTGTAATTCCTGTTGGCCAGTGACATGTCCGTTTAGCCTATTAGAACGCTCCTAGATGAGCGGTGTCATCTGACACACTTCCTGCCCGTCTGGTTTTCACACCCGGAGCGCATGTCGCCCGGAAGTGACGTTGAATCATCCGGTCCTATTGGATGTCGACGTTCCAGACGAGGCGTGGAACGCATATTTGGAACGCACGTTGTGCTCCCTCAGCGTTGTACGCTACACGGAGTCCTGTCACACTTAACACTTTTTGGCAAGGCTATATGCCGCACGTAATGGGCCAGACTTCAATTATTAAGCAGAATTGGTCCCAAAACGAGGCGTGGAACGCACGCCGTTCGGCCATGTTTGAGACCAGGAAGTACTCAGCAGTAGCAGCGCTGTGTGGGGGGAGACAACACGTCACATTTTGATTGGAGGTATGGTCATTTTGTCTGTTATAAATTCTAGGGGGCTTCAGTGGAGAGGCACCCCAGATGATGTGTTTTTAACACGAAACGTTGGGTCGTCTCCACTGCCGCCTCAAATCTATATGCCACGCGATTTTATGTCAGGATACATGTGAGTGTACTTGATTTTTATTTCAATTAAAACACACAGTTTTTTACTGGATTACGCTATGTGGCTATCTTTCTTCTCTTGTTTCTTTTAAATTACCCGGCTCATGTGGAGCTATATGGATCAAAGGCTTTCTTATCATACCGGTATATCTGAACTAACGGCCAAACCAGGGCCCTGGATGTTCGTATCACCTGATCCTGTGTACTAACACTAGTACTATAAGCCTAATTTGACTTGCAGTGACGTATGTCAGCTCAAGTCCACCAGCTCTGGTAAGCCTCCATTTATCCTCATCGGTGGTGGTGATCACTTATATTTGAATATACATATTTGGAACATCATCAAGAATTGTCCTCATTTTTATTCACGTGGTGATTCGTCTATATGGACTTTATTACACTATTGGACTTTTATTTATTTTTCGTTGTTATAGTAGATTCCATGCAGGAATTTACATGTGAATTTATTGCTATTATACACTCTTTTACAGGAGCAATTAGTGGTTTTGAATTTCACAGATATCATTGACCATAGCGCTACACTATTTTCCATTATTTTTGTTTTGCTGATTTGTCTACATTAGCTGTGTTGGCAGCTGGTTTCACTTTCTTTTAAGCAGCGCAGTATACCCACAACCTGTTTCCATTATTTTCACAGTAATCAGTGCATTTTTATAGTACTGATCGCTGTGAAAATTACAATGGTCCCAAAAATGTGTCAAAAGTGTCCGATGTGTCTGCCATAATGTCGCAGTCACAAAAAAAATCACTGATCACCGCCATTACTTGTAAAAAAATAAAATAATAGAAATGGCATCAAACTATCCCCTATTTTGGAAACGCTATAACTTTTGCGCAAACCAATCAATAAACGCTTATTGCAATTTTTTTTTACCAAAAATATGTAGAAGAATATGTATTGGCCTAAACTGAGGAAAAAAATGTTTTTTATATATATTTTTGGGGATATTTATTATAGCATAAAAGTAAAAAATATTGAATTTTTTTCAAAATTGGCGCTCTATTTTTGTTTATAGCGCAAAAAATAAAAACCGCAGAGGTGATCAAATACCACCAAAAGAAAGCTCTATTTGTGGGGAAAAAAGGACGTCAATTTTGTTTGGTAGCCATCTCGTATAACCCCCACAATTGTTAGTTAAAGCGACGCAGTGCCAAATCGCAAAAAGTGGCCTGGTCTTTGACCACCCAAATGGTCCGAGGCTGAAGTGGTTAAATATGATTTAAAACCAATAAAGTGTGTTGGCCATTTTCTGCCAAATAAACCATGTTGTGGTGTTTGTCTTTGTGTGATTGTATCTGGGGAATAGGTGGGGGCAGGTGTGGCCCATTTTCCATTTCCCTTTCCGGGGTAGATTTCCTCTGACTTCTTGTTGTCTCCCTCCGTTTGTAAGTAGGAGTCGTTTGTAAGTCGGATGTTTGAAAGTAGGGGCCTGCCCTTTATACTCTGCAGAAATTTGGGCCTTAGGTGTTGGTGGTACCAGAACACTGTAAGCCAGGTGTGCCCAACCAGTGGCCCGCGGAGCCCTCTGATGTGCCCCACAAGCTCCTGCTCTGGGATGGAATTGAAAAGAATACTGTTTATTAAAGGTACATTTTTATTACTAAAATCACAGTGTATATATGGACATATCTGTTCTGCAGTGGTTACTGGGCTGCACGCAAACTGATCCACAGGTACAGAGAAGTGCACCTGTGGGTTACCTGCACTGAGCCACAGACTTCTATTACTGCGAGTTTGGTGTGCTGAGATTAGCGTGGGCTCTATAGAGCCGAGTGGGCTGCCATCCACCCACTCTACTCATTGTGGCCCGTGACCGGTTACCAAGTCGCTTAAGTGGCCCTTGCTCTTCAAAAGATTGGGCACCCCTGCTGTAAGCCCTCACAGTTACTCTTGGTGGGCACTGGAACGGTCCCTGTTGTGAAATATTAGATCAAGAATTGTAATTACATGCCCCTGTTGAACAGGGTCAGAAAAATTGGGCCTTTGGTGGTGGTGTGGAGGTGTTGCCACAACACTGTAAGCCCTCACAGTTACTCTTGGTGGACACAGGAATGGGCCCTGCTGTGAAATATTAGGTCAAAAATTGTAATTACACGCCCCTGTTAAACTGGGGCAGACAAATTGGGCCTTAGCCACTGGTGGTGGTGCCCAGAACCAAAAATGTTCTTGCAAGCTATCAACATGAATATTGAGGAGAAATAGGATAGTTATTCAGCAAAACAGGATAGTCACTCAGCATAGGCAGTCTTGAAGGGATCTCACATTCAAAAAAAAAATATTTGGTTACATCAGCATCAGGTGCTTGGTAGCTGGTGATCCAAGACTGATTCATTTTTATGAAGGTGACCGAGTCGGTGGACAGGCGCACCCTGTGATCGGTTACAAAGACTCCAGCAGCACTGAATGTGCATTCCGATATAACGCTGAATGCAGGACAGGCCAGTAGCTCAATTGCATACTGTGCAAGCTCTGGCCAGTGATCCTTCCTCAAGACCCAGTAACCCAGAGGATTTTAGGTTGGAAATGTCTCCAAGCCTGATCTTGCCCCTAGGTATTCCTGCACCATGTAAATCAGACGCTGGCAATGGTTGCTGGAATCGATCAGACCTTGGGGCTGCGGACTAAAAAATTGTCTGAATGCATCATCAGACAGCCACCTTCTCCACCGCTCCTTCTGTGACTGACCGAAGCCTCAGCAACGGAAGCACGCACATGCACGGAGAAGCGCACATGTCCACAGGAGCACGTCAACGTGTTCCCTTGGTGCCAGACGGCCTATTTAAGGGGCGCACTGATCCCAGTCTAGTGCTGACGGATCTCAGTTGTTCTGGTACCTGTATGCTGTGTTTACCTGCCTGTCACATGTTACTGAACCTTGGACTTTCCTGACCCTGCTACTGGATTTCGCTACACTTCTGTCAGGGATGTCTAACACAGGCATCCAGCACAGGTTTAAACAGATCAGTGGGCTGCACTTAAGGAAACAGGCACAAACATAGGTGAGAAATATATATTTATTTAAGATAAAGGCACACGAGCAAACCCAACAACAGCAACCAAAAACAAGCAAAGCATACAAGAAAACACAGCAACCCTCAAAACACCTAATCTAACTAACTAATATATACAAAAACAAGAGCATATATACATAATCAAGCAGGGATGAGAGACAAGGGGGAACAAGCAGCCATATGGAGAGAGCAGTGGCAAGGGGAAGCTGGAATCAGGGGACAAGACTCAGGGACTGGGTACAAGGTACAGGGAAGAGTCCAGGACAGGGCAGGAAGCAGATCAGGAACATATTCAGGCAACCGATTAGGTCAGGCAGGAACAAGGCTAGCAGAGAGGATACTGAAGCCCTGAACCTCAGTGAAGGGCGGGCTTATATATCTCCAGCAAATCACATCAAGTGCAGCTTGATTAATGGAGAGTCCATACACTGGGAGACACCCGCTGGTGGCCACCAGAATTGCACCCTTTGTTGCTGGAAGTAATAGTGCAACCAGCAGGTGACCGAAGCCACAACACGGATCATGACAACTTCTGATTATCGGTTCCTAAACTCGGCTCCCTACTCTGACCTTGCTTCTGCCTGATGATTTTGCACCTTGCTGCCCATCTGTTACTGAACCCGGCTATCCTTGTGACTACTAGTGATGTATAGAACGGTTCGTCGGCGAATAGTTCGCAGGGATTTTCGTTTGTTCGCGTTCGCCGCCACCGGCGAACATATGCGATGTTCGACCCGCCTCCAATTAATTAACATTGAGCAAACTTTGACCCTCTACCTCACAGTCCGCAGACACATTCCAGCCAATCAGCAGCATACCCTCCCTCCCTGACCCTCCCACCTAGGGCAGCATCCATTTTAGATTCATTCTGAATCTGCATTCTTAGTGAGAGGAGGGACAGTATTGCTGCTGCTGATTTTATAGGGAAAGCAATAGCTAGGCCAGTGTACTCCAGTCCTGAAAGACTCATCTGATCTCTGCTGTTAGAACAGCACCCCAACAGCCCTTGTTAGGGCTAATCAATCAGTCTGCTTTTTTTTCTCTGTAATCTGTGCTGCGTGGTTTACAGAGAGAGACAGAGAGAGAGAGAGAGTGTAATTTTTTGGAGTTAGATAGAGCAGGCAGGCTAGTCAGTTAATGTTACAGTGTGTAGAGGATATATATACATCCCAGGAGTTGTACATATATTTATACACTGTATAGTTTAGTTAGATTAGAGGTGCAGGGTGCTGTGTAATATAAAGGGGTCCAGTGGTGCAGGGTGCTATGTAAAGGGGCCCAGAGCTGTGGGGTGCTGTGTAATGTAAGGGGCCCAGTAGTGCAAGCTGCTGGGTAATATAAAGGGGCCCAGTGGTGCAAGCTGCTGTGTAATATAAAGGGGTCCAGTGTGTAGGGTTAAGGCTCTATAGTTAGGATCCTTCCTTAACTATACATATGGTTGCGAAGGGTTAAGAGATTTTTAGAGTGAATATTATTTCACTCATTTTAGTAGAATTCTAAATGGCCTTGTACAAATAGTTTCTGTAAGGTTTTGTCCCTGTGAGAAGATTATACATGCAACATTCTGAGATATTACTAAAAAGATGTATCTTTCTTCTTCTTATTCTCACAGATGTTATGTACTGTGGGAATTTTATTGGTAACTGTTGAAACTAACAATGTGTATACTTTCTTATCTCATGGTGAGAACATTCTCTCCCTTCTGTAACCTTCTTTTGCAGGTGTTATTTCACTAACTATCTCTACAGGACACGCTGTCTGTATTAACCAATCACATATTGCTAACATAATATTTCTTTGTTCACTACCCACATTAATGTATTATGTTCCCTCCCCTTTTTGTAATGCATATACTCTCATAGTCTTATCAGTAAAAGTTAGAGAGATGATTTCAGCTACAACGCGTCTGTGACTTGTTGTTTTCCTGTACTGAGATCTCTCTCTCATGGATGATCATCCGAACCAAACACACTGAGACTGCCAAAGGACAACCAGCGCCAGTCTGCCACCCCCACAATTTGGAAGTCCCACCGAGATCGGAAAATCATCTCCGGAATTCCCGGTAAGATATACACATTTTTTTGCTGTCTGTCTGCCGGGTCACCCCGGAGCTCTGATCAGACTTCCGATCTAGAGCTAAAATAAATTGACACACATGGGGATCCACTCCGGGAGTGGATAGTGTGTGTTGATTTGGGGGAGAGGGCGCAAAGGCTTAGCCGGCTAACATTTGTGTTTCTGGGAAACACCATAGGTTTCAGGGAAATCTATTTTCTTGCAAATTGTATTTCAGGGAAATACGTTTAAGTTTCAGGGAAACGTAATCTTTTGCAATCGTGTCTCGAGAGAGGCACCTTCATAGCCGGCTAACATTTGTGTTTCTGGGAAACACCATAGGTTTCAGGGAAATCTATTTTCTTGCAAATTGTATTTCTGGGAAATACGTTATGTTTCAGGGAAACTTAATCTTTTGCAACTGTGTCTCGAGGAGGCACCAAAAAGTTTCAGGGAAACTTGATCTCTTTCTGGGAAAGAGATATGACTGGCAGTCTCATTGTGTTTAAAACCTGTGCTTTTATTTCTATCGCATAAAGTATAAGATAATTTGTTTGTGTGATACAAATGTCTGGTTGGTGAGTGTACAGACAAGGATCACTGAAATTGTTGTTCTTTTGTTGTTCTTCTTCTTCTATCCCTTTGTTAAGAGTGAAAGGGTGGTCACATTTCACTCGACCCGATCCATGTTGTCAGCTTGGCTGAAACTCTGTGACTAGCTCACGTTTTGGGAAGATGCATTATTCGGGGTAAAACCTGAATTTTGGCAGTCGAGCACTGTGAGCGTTCCATGACATAGAAATTTATGTTTTGTAAATACTGTATTTGTGGAATATTGTGTTTGTGGAATTGTAACTTAAGCATACTGAATCTGACAGTAACTTACACATTGTTAGACATATTAGTGAGAGACCATATAATCTACACCATGGGCCAGATCCACAGATAATTAGATGGGCGCAGCGTATCAGAGATACGCTACGCCGCCGTACCTTACCTGGCGGATCTTCGAATCCTCAAAGAATTTGCACCTTAAGTTACGGTGGCATAGTGTATTTCTGGCGGCGGAATTCAAAACGGCGGTTAGGGGGCGTGATTCATTTAAATGAAGTGCGTCCCCGCGCCGAATGAACTACGCATTGCGTTGTTCCTAAATATACCGCCGTGCATTGCGCTAAATGACGTCGCTAGGACGTCATTTTTCTAACTTAGACGTGGGTTACGTCCATCCCTATTCACGGACGACTTACGCAAAAAAAATTAAAATTTCAAATTTCGACGGGGAACAACGGCCATACTTAACATGGCAAGTCTATCTATACGCCACAAAATACCAGCTTTAACTATACGCCGGAAAAAGCCGACTACAGACGACGTTAGAAAATGCGACGGCCGCGCGTACGTTCGTGGATCGTCATAAATCGCTAATTTGCATACCCGCCGCAGAAAATGAAGCGAACTCCACCCAGCGGGCGCTGAAGTATTGCATCTAAGATCCGAAGGCGTACAAAGCCGTACGCCTGTCGGATCTTACCCAGATGCCGTCGTATCTTGGTTTGAGGATTCAAACTAAAGATACGACGCGGGAAATTTGAAAGGACGCCAGCATATCAGTAGATACGCCGGCGTACTTGCTCTGTGGATCTGCCCCCATGTTTTTGCTGCAGTAGACCGCCCAAAACGCTGTTGCAAAAACTAAGTATTATATAAACTTAATTGTTGTTTTTCTGTACCAATTAAAGATTACATTGGGCAGACTCTGGGTCGATTACAACTGTTCATTGATTGTTTCAGTGGTTTTATGTCCCAATAATGGACAGTTGTAACCCGTTCCCAAGAGAGGAAAAAGGAGGATAAATTGTTGAATCCTCGGTGTTATCACTGAATCATACATTGTGACCATGTATAACATGCAGGCATATCTGGATCCTCCGGACCTGTCTGAAGATGTTTTGGCCACAGGAGAATATGACACTGGCCTGATCTCCTGTGCCCCTTACAGGGTCACTCTGAAACCTGACCTCCATGCTGTGCTTGCCAACATACCACATGATGCCACACATTTTACTGTTAATATAGATTCAAATAATGTTTTTTTTTAGTGTCCCTGTTGACAAGGAGACCAGACCTTTTATTTTATTTTTTTATTTTTCCTTTGATGGCAAACGCCAGTTAAACTGGATGAAAGTGCCTCAAGGATTTGTGGACTTCCCCGTGGTATACAGTATTGTTTTTCAGTCCACACTCAGGCCATGGCACTCCCCCCAGGGTTCGGTAGTACTACAGTATATAAATGATTTGATGGTCTGTAGTAAGTCAAGGGAGGCCTGTCAGCAAGACAGTGAATCACTGATGTTATGGTTATGCAAATGTGGTCATAAAGTCTCTAAACAAAAGTTGCAATGGTGCAGTAAAAAGGTTTTAATACTTAGGCCCTGTACACACCAGAGGATATCCGCTGGAAAAGGTCCGCCGGACCGTTTCCAGCGGATAAATCCTCTGGCGGATTTGGATCTGATGGCTGTACTCACCATCAGATCGAAATCCGCGCGAAATCCATCCGCGGTGACGTGTCACGCCGACGATGACGCGGCGACGTGCGCGACGCTGGAAGGTAAAACCTTCCACGCATGCGTCGAATCATTACGACGCATGCGAGGGAGGGGAGCGGACGGATTGATCCGGTGAGTCTGTACAGACCACCGGATCAATCCGCTGGACAGGATTCAAGCGGATAGATTTCTTAGCATGCTAAGAAATTTTTATCCGCTTGAAATCCGTCCGCTAGGCCGTACACACGACCGGATCTATCAGCTGGAACTGATCTGCGGATAAATCCCAGCGGATAGATCCGGTCGTGTGTACAAGGCCTTAGGCTTTGTCTTCTCAAAGGGTCAAAGGAACCTCAGTCCTTTTCAAATCCATGCCGTAGTGGGCCTGGTCACCCCACATGCCAAGAAGGAAATGCTGTCTTTTCTTGGCATGATAAACTGTTGTAGGCAGTGGATTCCTGATTGCTCCTTTTATGATAATATTCTGAGACAAGTCACTCTGAAAAATGCTCCTAAAAATGTTGAATGGTCTAATGAAATGTTTCATGCCTTTGAGGCATTAAAGAATGCTCTGCTAATGAGTCCTGAACTGAGCCTCCCTGACTTTTCATTGATGTTTCATTTGTATGTTAGAGACAATTGTACAACCATGGCGGGTGTGCTGGCCCAAGAACACGGGGGCAAGCTACAACCTGTAGCTTATTTTTCAAAGGTCATGCCTCTACAAGTCCAGGGTTTATCGTCCTGTTTTAGGGCTCTGGCAACATGCGCTATGGTGGTAGAAATGGCATCTGTGTTCACATTAGGACATCCTACAACCTTACATACCTCACATGATGTAGTAACCCTACTTAAAGGCACACACACCCAACACATGTCAGCTAAGGGATTAGGTGAGTATGAGGTTATTCTCCTCAGTAATCCACAGCTGTACATTGAGTATAGTGCCAGTAAATCGGGCCCGGCCATGATCCTAGATGCACTTCTAGGCATGAAGTCATTTGAGGATAAAGGACCCGATTGTCATGACTGTCTGGAGGAAATTGAAATGGTTGTCTCCCCCGGACTGGACATGATAAACACACATAATCCCGGGTGCAGATGTTGATCTTTGTGCATGAGTTTATGTACCGAGCCCAGTGACAGCACCTGCCTGGCCAGGGTATGCAGTAGTTACATTTTCCTGTTGTGCGGTTCTAAATGCCAAGTCCATCCTGTAACGACCTATGCATGCTGCCGGGACACTCGATAATCTTCATGCAAGGGAGGACTACAAGGAACTGCATGCTTGTGTCACAATTGGATGTACCACATTGATTTCTGAGCTTAATGGTTTAATTGGGCAAGGATCTCTTTCACCTGCTGAATAGCTAAATTCCCTTCGGGATAGCTAATGAGAACTCTCTTGAGGAGGGGTAACCAGCCTCCTGGTGAGGTGTTGCTGTGGGGATTATGTGTGAGTGATAATTGTTTTAAAGGTTAATGAATTCTATTGTCTGATCAAGTTAAGGAGCCAAAACGGCTAGCGACTGATTGCTCAAGGGAGTGTCATTGTTTCAAAGTGTGTGTATTGAAGTCCCCCTGGGTGGGGGGGGGAGTGTCATTTGTTTCTGTACAGTTTGTAACCAGATATAAGGAGGAAAAATGTGGCATTAAAAGTCAGTCCTGCTTGACTCTGCAAACGTAGCCCGTCTCGTTTCTTGGAAGGGCGTTCGATGGGATAACGGCGGTACCTGCATATCGCAGCTTGCCAGGGAAAAGGACGTCTCCAACGGCTGAGACCCTCACACTACTTGGGTAGCCGTTACATTGGTTGGCAGCACTGGGATGGTCCTTTTATCCAAAGAGCAAGTGCTGAATGGAGTCGCAGTACGCCAGGCTGAAAAGATCTACACTAAAAGATTTATTAGAGAGTCGTGGTAGGAGCGGCCAGCAACAGACCACGAGGGAGCTGATAGCTGAACTGCTGGGGCTGGACGAAATGGATGGATCCATGGAAGGAACTGAGCCCTTTGCACCTGTCAGCAAAGAAGATGTAATTACTGGGATTGTACAGCGGAGATTATCCTTGTATCCAGAAACGTCCGTGGAACTAATAAACCAACTGTTCCGGGAAGAAAGGGAGGAGATACAAACGAAGAGGGGACAAGAACTGGAACTGGTAAGAGCGAGACAGCCCATTACACCTGCAGTTCCTACCCCCCCCAATGCTGCTACAGGAAAGAAAATACCGTTCACTGCATTTAAAGCGTTTGTAGAAAGTGAGGAGGAAATCGATGGATATTTGGCGGATTTTGAGAGGCAGTGCTCACTACACCAGGTACCACCAGACCAATGGGTCACTATTTTGTCGGGGAAATTGTCGGGCAAAGCCAATGAAGCCTTTCGGGCTCTTGCTCCAGAGGATATTTTACAATACCAGCAAGTTAAAAAGGCGCTGCTAACCCGATACGCCGTAACCTCCAGAAGGCCTACCGCCGGCGCTTCCGGGAGTCCAAGAAGATGGCTGTGGACTCCCACATGGAATGGGCCAACCAGTTACAAAGGGTGGCATCCCTTTGGGTCCAAGGGATGCAAGGCAACACCGGGGAGGAAGTATTGCAGCTGTTCCTAATGGAACATTTCTTCCAAGACCTGGCCGCAGACATACAAGACTGGGTACGAGATCGCCGTCCCTGCTAACTTAAACGAGGCGGCTCGGCTAGCAGATGAGTTCGCGGAAACAAGGAGAGTAAGCCAGGGTACTATGCGGCTGGCTCAGAAGGTAGAACCCGCGTACTCCAACCATCACCCCACGCCCAGGTTTCGGGCTCCAGTCCCACCAGTCCTCAGGGCCTAGCAACTACCCCCCGGGATTCGCCTAGGGTGACCGTGCCATCACTGCAGCGACACGGGACATATTGCTTGTTATTGCCCTTTGAAGCTACAAATAACAATTGGAGACGCACAACACCAACACAGTGGTCACTCCATCACGTCCCTCTGCGGCCCACTGCCTGGAGACCGAGGGGGGCCCTGAGGAATGTCTGGGAATTTGGTATAGAGGCAGACCAATACAAGCGGCCTCTCCGGATCACCGTCAGCATCACCGTCAGGAGATACGAGTGAATGGACAAGTAGCACAAGGCCCTAAGAGATTCCGGGACTACTATCACTCTGATCAAAAACATCTGGTAAAGCCAGAGAACGTGTCCACTCGCACAGTTGCCGTCCGGGTCGCAGGGGGTGCTGTATTTTGCTACCCACCGCACGGGTGCACTTAGACTGGGAGCCGGGTCAGGAAAGACCACAGTTGGTATCATGGACAACCTACCTGCCGAGGTGGTGCTGGGCAACGACATTGGCCCTCTGACTTCGGCTTATTTACCTACACCCTGCTGCTGCTTGTGCCGTGACCACCCGCGTTGCTGGAATCAACCCGCTTGCTGCTGAGAACCGGGTAAGACTACCTTCCCCGACATGTACTGTAGATCCGGCCACAATATCACAGTCTAAAATGGGAATGTGACAAGTTGGCCAGTGAGAAATCAGAGATGCAACGACACTATGTCATGTATTATGAGATGTCCCGTGGCTTGAACATTGAAATGCACAAACAGGCGGAATTTGTCAAAAGATTAAATGGGATTTGCATCCAGGTGATGCCGTAACTGTCCCAAGAGCATCAGCAACAGGTTTGGGAGCCATTGAGAGAGCAAAGCAAGTGACTGTTCCAGAATTGAATTCTATTATTCACCTTCACCATCAGCTACCGACCTGGGTTAAGCCAATGGGAAGGCCGACGGACTGTCCAGGCAAAACGGATCTTTTACCCTAACAGCAGACCGGACATCCCCAAGTTGATCCGAAAAGGATCAATCCGGGTCTGCCGGAGTGTTCCACAAAAGGGGAGTAGTGTAACGGACCTATGCATGCTGCCGGGACATCGATAATCTTCTGCAGGGAGGACTACAAGGAAACTGCATGCTTGTCACAATTGGATGTACCACATTGTATTCTGAGCTTAAAGGGTTAATTGGGCAAGGATCTCTTTTCACTGCTGAATGCTAATGTTCCCTTCGCCATAGCTAATGAGAACTCTCTTGTGGAGGTAACAGCCTCCTGTGAGGTGTATGCTGATGGGGATTATGTGTGAGTGATAATTGGTTTTAAAGGTTAATTGAATTCTATTGTCTGATCAAGTTAAGGAGTCAAACGGCTAGCGACTGATTGGCTCAAGGGAGTGTCATTGTTTCAAAGTGTGTGTATTGAAGTCCCCCTGGGTGGGGGGGGGGAGTGTCATTTGTTTCTGTACAGTTTGTAACAGATAAAAGGAGGAAAAATGTGGCATTAAAAAGTCAGTCCTGCTTGACTCTGCAAACGTAGCCCGTCTCGTTTCTTGGAAGGGCGTTCGATGGGATATACCGGCGGTACCTGCATATCGCAGCCTTTGCCAGGGAAAAGGACGTCTCCAACGGCTGAGACCCTCACACTACTTGGGTAGCCGTTACACATCCCTTACCAGTCGGCTCAAGCAGCTGAACTCATTGCTCTCATTAGAGCATGTGAAATTTACCCAGACCAACCAGTGGACTATTCACACCTTTGGTCATGGGGGCGGTTGTCCCTAGAGGTATACGTAAGAGCTGATGGGAAGGAATTTCCCACAGTTCATTAACGAACTTATCAGAGCTGTCAACCTTCCAGTGAACTTACCATTATACAATGCAGAGCACACACTGGGGGTACTGATGAGATCAGCAAAGGAAATGCCTTGGCTGACCAGGAGGCGAAGCGAGCGGCCCAAAGAGGGGGAGACCTTGTTGCAAATGCCCGCCCTGGTCCCTATTCTCCCAGAAGAAGCCCCACTGGTCGCTGATCTCCAGCGCTCAGCGTCCCAAGGACTGGTGTTATCCTGTTTTGCAGAAAAATCCTAAAACTGGATTGATCTGCAAAGAGGGGAGACATGCATCCACAGTGAAGTGCCCCAATATACATTGCACATGCATCCCACAGTGTAGTGCCCCAATACATTTCACAGCCATCCCACAGTGTAGTGCCCCAAAATACATTACACATTATCATGGGATAGGACACCAAAGTTGGAAACGTACTCTAAAACAAACTATAAAATAAAAATGTTACAAAATGCCAGGCAATTGGTAGAAAGTTGTGTCAAAAGGTGCATTACATGCATCAGGAGCAGGCCCGGACTGGGATAAAAAATAGGCCCGGGCATTTTGGATTGAGCAGCCCGTGACATGTTAACCAGGCCCTTTCCCCACTCTCCACCCTGACGGAATCCCGGAAGAGGTGTGTGGTTAGGCAAGGGGGGACCAGGAAAGAGCATAGGAGGGTGGAGAGCACAGGGAATAACCTTGAGAACATGGGTTGGGGAGAGAGCACAAGTGAGGCAGAGAACACAGGGGGGCAGCGGAGAGCATGGGGGAGGTGGAGAGCACAGGGAGGTGGCGGAGAGTACGGGAGGGGGTTTGTGGAGATCACAGGGGGTGGGCAGAGCATGGGGGGGACATGGAGAGCACAAGGGGGGATGTGAAGAGCACGGTGGGGGATGTGGAGAGTGTAGAGCACAGGTGGGATGTGGAGAGCATAGGGGGGGGAAATGTGGAGAGCACAGGGGAGGAATGTGGAGAGCACAGGGGGGGAGGATATGGAGAGCACAGGGGGGATGTGGAGAGCACAGGGGAGGAAATGTGGAGAGCACAGGGGGGGAGGATATGGAGAGCACAGGGGGGGATGTGGAGAGCACCGGGGGGGATGTGGAGAGCACAGGGGGGGGATGTGGAGAGCACAGGGGGGGATGTGGAGAGCACAGGGGGGGATGTGGAGAGCACAAGGGGGGGGAAGGGGAGAGCACAGGGGGGAATGTGGAGAGCACCAGGGGGGGGATGTGGAGTGTGGAGAGCACAGGGGGGGGTGTGGAAAGCACAGGGGGGGGATGTGGAGAGCACAGGGGGGGATGTGGAGAGCACAGGGGGGATGTGGAGAGCACAAGGGGGGGGATGTGGAGAGCACAGGGGGGGGATGTGGAGAGCACATGGGGGGATGTGGAGAGCACAGGGGGATGCGGAGGGGGGATGTGGAGAGCACAGGGGGGATGTGGAGAGCACTGGGGGGGGGGGAGCTTGGGGGGGATGTGGAAAGCACAGGGGGTGGCGGAGAGCACAGGGGAGAGAAAGAGAGCACGGGGGGATGTGGGAGAGCACATGGGCGGATGTAGAGTGTGGAGAGCACAGGGGGGATGTGAGTGTGGAGAGCCCAGGGTGGATGTGGAGAGCACAGGGGGGTGTGGAGAGCACAGGGGGGGGGGTGTGGAGAGCACAGGGGGATGTGGAGTGTGGAGAGCCAGGGGGGATGTGGAGTGTGGAGAGCACAGGGGGGGGATGTGGAGAGCACAGGGGGGATGTGGAGAGCACAGGGGGATGTGGAGAGCACAGGGGGGGGAAGGGGAGAGCACAGGGGGGGATGTGGAGAGCACAGGGGGGGGATGTGGAGTGTGGAGAGCACAGGGGGGGTGTGGAAAGCACAGGGGGGGATGTGGAGAGCACAGGGGGGATGTGGAGAGCACAGGGGGGATGTGGAGAGCACAAGGGGGATGTGGAGAGCACAAGGGGGGGATGTGGAGAGCACGGGGGGATGTGGAGAGCACAGGGGGGGATGTGGAGTGTGGAGAGCACTGGGGGGGGGGGGTGTGGAGAGCACAGGGGGGGGAGAGCTTGGGGGGGATGTGGAAAGCACAGGGGGGGGCGGAGAGCACAGGGGGGAGGAGGAGAGCACAGGGGGATGTGGAGAGCACATGGGGGATGTGGAGTGTGGAGAGCACAGGGGGGTGTGGAAAGCACAGGGGGGGTGTGGAGAGCACAGGGGGGATGTGGAGAGCACAGGGGGGGATGTGGAGTGTGGAGAGCACAGGGGGGGATGTGGAGAGCACAGGGGGATGTGGAGAGCACGGGGGGGGATGTGGAGAGCACAGGGGGGGATGTGGAGTGTGGAGAGCACTGGGGGGGGATGTGGAGAGCACAGGGGGGAGAGCTTGGGGGGATGTGGAAAGCACAGGGGGGTGGCGGAGAGCACAGGGGGGAGGAGGAGAGCACAGGGGGGAGGAGGAGAGCACAGGGGGATGTGGAGAGCACATGGGGGGATGTGGAGTGTGGAGAGCACAGGGGGTGTGGAAAGCACAGGGGGGGGTGTGGAGAGCACAGGGGGGATGTGGAGAGCACAGGGGGGATGTGGAGTGTGGAGAGCACTGGGGGGGATGTGGAGAGCACAGGGGGTGGCGGAGAGCACAGGGGGGGGGAGGAGAGCACAGGGGGATGTGGAGAGCACAAGGGGGGATGTGGAGTGTGGAGAGCACAGGTGGGGGGGTATGTGGACAGCACAGGTGGGGGGGTATGAGGACAGCACAGGTGGGGGGGTATGTGGACAGCACAGGGGGGGGTATGTGGAGAGCACAGGGGGGATGTGGAGAGCACAGGGGATGTGGACAGCACGGGGGGAATGTGGACAGCACGGGGCGGATGTGGACAGCACAGGGGGGGATGTGGACAGCACGGGGGGGGGGATGTGGACCGCACAGGAGGGGGGATGTGGACAGCACAGGGAGGGGATGTGGACAGCACAGGGGGGGATGTGGACAGCACAGGGGGGGATGTGGACAGCACAGGGGGGGGATGTGGACAGCACAGGGGGGGTTGTGGACAGCACAGGGGGGGGGGTATGTGGACAGCACAGGGGGGGATGTGGACAGCACAGGGATGTGGACAGCACAGGTGGGGATGTGGACAGCACAGGGGGGATGTGGACAACACAGGGGGGGATGTGGACAGCACAGGTGGGGGGTGTGGACAGCACAGGGGGGGGGATGTGGACAGCACAGGTGGGGGATGTGGACAGCACAGGTGGGGGATGTGGACAGCACAGGGGGGGATGTGGACAGCACAGGGGGGGGGGTGTGGACAGCACAGGGGGGGGATGTGGACAGCACAGGGGGGGGGGTGTGGACAGCACAGGGGGGGATGTGGACAGCACAGGGGGGGATGTGGACAGCACAGGGGGGATGTGGACAGCACAGGTGGGGGTGTGGACAGCACAGGTGGGGGGTGTGGACAGCACAGGTGGGGGGTGTGGACAGCACAGGGGGGTATGTGGACAGCACAGGGGGGAATGTGGACAGCACAGGGGGGACCTTTCCGAGACCTGCAGGAGGAAGATGGAGAGAATGATTGTTCTATATGCAGCAGCCTCCACTGCTCCTTTTATCCAGGTTACAGGAGGGGGGCTGTACTCACGGTTTCTGTCATCCTGTGTGTGCAGTACAAGGCGGGCATCGTGGGACCTTTCTCGGCAGGACACAGCAGCTCTAGCTCCTCCCCATTCTTAGTCACGCCCCCGGCACCGACGGCTGACCAATACGGGCGGCCGTATCGTAGGTGTCATCTAGCTCTTCACTCTTTGGTTCCGTCCTCCCGGCGCCAATGGCTGAGTTGAGCTGACAGCCGGGCGGCCGCGGAGAGGCTAGCTGAGTGGTGCGGGCTTAAAGCGCAGCCCAGCTCTCTTGGGCCCTGCGAGAACTTGCGGCCTGGTGGCCCTAGCGGCCGCGGCCGACCGGGCATTTGCCCGGTTTGCCCTATGGCCAATCCGGGCCTGATCAGGAGTAATCCCAATAACCCACATCGGATTGTTCCACCCCACAACCCCGTACACACACCTTCAAATTGATTTCACCCACATTTCACAGCGAAAAGGAGGACAACAACCAGGGGCGTAACTAGAAATCACAGGGCCCCATAGCAAAATGTTGTATGGGGCCCCCCCCCCCAGAAAAAAAAATCACGCCCACCAAAATGCCCCACATCCTTTATTTGATATCATTATAACTAAAGAGGACCTGTCATGGCTCTATACATGTATAGGAGTATAAAGAGGACCTGTCATGGCATTATACGTGTATATAGAAGTATAATGAGGACCTGTCATGGCTCTATACATGTATGTAGGAGTATAAAGAGGACCTGTCATGGCTCTATCCTAGTGATTAGGAACAGAGATCTCTCTCCTCCTCCAGTCAGTCCCACCCCCCCAGTTAGAAACACCTCCCAGGGAACACATTTAACCCCTTCCCTGACAGTGACATTTACACATTAATCAGTGCATTTTAATAGCACAGATCGCTGTATAAATGTGAATGGTCCCAAAAATGTGTCAAAAGTTTCTGACCTGTCCACCACAATGTCGCAGTCTCACAAAAAAAAAAAACAGATCACTGCCATTACTAGTAAAAAAAAATAATAATAATAAAAATGCTTGAAGAGCATAATTTCTATTATTACATTGTTACATAAAATAGTTCAACTCACCATATTGCAGAATCAGTAGGAGCCCCGAGCGTGTCACTTGCCAACGTCACCTGCCTTCAGATGTGGATTGTCACTTGCCGCGTCACCAGATGCGGGTTGTCACCTGCCACACATTGCAGATTGTTACTTGCCACAATGTCACACATTGAGGATTGTCACTTGCCACCTGCCACACAATGCAGATTGTCACTTGCCACAACGCCACCTGCCACACATTGTCACTTGCCACAACGTCACCTGCCACACGTAGCAGATTGTCACTTGCCACATCACCTGCCACACATTGCGGATTGCCACTTGCTGTGTCCCAGAGTAAAGGCAGGCAGCAGAGATATAATGTAATCTCTATGCTGCCCGCACAGTGGGGACGGAACTGCAATGATGCAGATGATGTCATCTCTCTGCTCCCCTGCCCGCTGATTGGCAAGCAAGCCCGCTCACCTGCTGACTGTCCCGCCCACTGACTGTTCTCCTGTTCTGCCCGCAACACCCAGGTGAATGGAGCGTGCTGGCAGAACAGGTGGAGCAGGCTGGCTGGCGGGTGAGCGTCAATTTGCCTCACAGTGCAGCGCGGAGCGGGCAGAACGGGTTGGCAACAATTTGTCTCACAGTGCAGCGGGGAGTGGAGCGGGCTGGCAGAAATTTGCCCCTCAGTGCAGGCAGGGCCGGTGCTAGGCAATTTGGCGCCCTAGGCAAGACTAGCTACGTGCGCCCCCCCCCAAAGAAAATGGGTGGGTGGTAGGAAGCTGACTAAGGTGGGTGGCAGGAAGAAGACAGGGAGGATGGAGATGACAGGGGTGGGTGGTAGGAAGCTGACAGTGGTGGGTGGTAGGAAGCTGACAGGGGCGGGTGGTAGGAAGCTGACAGGGAGGATGGAGATGACAGGGGTGGGTGGTAGCAAGATGACAGGGAGGATGGAGATGACAGGGGTGGATGGTAGGAATATGACAGGGAGGATGGAGATGACAGGGGTGGATGGTAGGAATATGACAGGGAGGATGGAGATGACAGGGGTGGGTGGTAGGAGCTGACAGGGAGGATGAAGATGACAGGGGTGGGTGGTAGGAAGATGACAGGGAGGATGAAGATGACAGGGGTGGGTGGTAGGGAGGATGGAGATGACAGGGGTGGGTGCAGGAAGCTGACAGGGAGGATGGAGATGGCAGGGGTGGGTGGTAGGGAGGTGACAGGGAGGATGGAGATGACAGGGGTGGGTGGTAGGAAGCTGACAGGGAGGATGGAGATGACAGTGGTGGGTGGTAGGGAGGTGACAGGGAGGATGAAGATGACAGGGGTGGGTGCAGGAAGCTGACAGGGAGGATGGAGATGACAGGGGTGGGTGCAGGCAGCTGACAGGGAGGATGGAGATGACAGGGGTGGGTGCAGGAAGCTGACAGGGAGGATGGAGATGACAGGGGTGGGTGGTAGGAAGCTGACAGGGAGGATGGAGATGACAGGGGTGGGTGGTAGGGATGTGACAGGGAGGATGGAGATGACAGGGGTGGGTGGTAGGGAGGTGACAGGGAGGATGGAGGTGACAGGGGTGGGTGGTAGGAAGCTGACAGGGAGGACGGAGATGACAGGGGTGGGTGGTAGGAAGCTGACAGGGAGGACGGAGATGACAGTGGTGGGTGGTAGGGAGGTGACAGGGAGGATGAAAATGACAGGGGTGGGTGCAGGAAGCTGACAGGGAGGATGGAGATGACAGGGGTGGGTGCAGGAAGCTGACAGGGAGGATGGAGATGACAGGGGTGGGTGCAGGAAGCTGACAGGGAGGATGGAGATGACAGGGGTGGGTGCAGGAAGCTGACAGGGAGGATGGAGATGACAGGGGAGGGTGCAGGAAGCTGACAGGGAGGATGGAGATGACAGGGGAGGGTGCAGGAAGCTGACAGGGAGGATGGAGATGACAGGGGAGGTGCAGGAAGCTGACAGGAGGATGGAGATGACAGGGGTGGGTGCAGGAAGCTGACAGGGAGGATGGGGATGACAGGGGAGGGTGCAGGAAGCTGACAGGGAGGATGGAGATGACAGGGGTGGATGGTAGGAATATGACAGGGAGGATGGAGATGACAGGGGTGGATGGTAGGAATATGACAGGGAGGATGGAGATGACAGGGGTGGGTGGTAGGAAGCTGACAGGGAGGATGAAGATGACAGGGGTGGGTGGTAGGAAGATGACAGGGAGGATGAAGATGACAGGGGTGGGTGGTAGGGAGGATGGAGATGACAGGGGTGGGTGCAGGAAGCTGACAGGGAGGATGGAGATGACAGGGGTGGGTGGTAGGGAGGTGACAGGGAGGATGGAGATGACAGGGGTGGGTGGTAGGAAGCTGACAGGGAGGATGAAGATGACAGTGGTGGGTGGTAGGGAGGTGACAGGCAGGATGAAGATGACAGGGGTGGGTGCAGGAAGCTGACAGGGAGGATGGAGATGACAGGGGTGGGTGCAGGCAGCTGACAGGGAGGATGGAGATGACAGGGGTGGGTGCAGGAAGCTGACAGGGAGGATGGAGATGACAGGGGTGGGTGGTAGGAAGCTGACAGGGAGGATGGAGATGACAGGGGTGGGTGGTAGGGATGTGACAGGGAGGATGGAGATGACAGGGGTGGGTGCAGGAAGCTGACAGGGAGGATGGAGATGACAGGGGTGGGTGCAGGCAGCTGACAGGGAGGATGGAGATGACAGGGGTGGGTGGTAGGAAGCTGACAGGGAGGATGGAGATGACAGTGGTGGGTGGTAGGGAGGTGACAGGCAGGATGAAGATGACAGGGGTGGGTGCAGGAAGCTGACAGGGAGGATGGAGATGACAGGGTGGGTGCAGGAAGCTGACAGGGAGGATGGAGATGACAGGGGTGGGTGCAGGAAGCTGACAGGGAGGATGGAGATGACAGGGGTGGGTGGTAGGAAGCTGACAGGAGGATGGAGATGACAGGGGTGGGTGGTAGGGATGTGACAGGGAGGATGGAGATGACAGGGGTGGGTGGTAGGGAGGTGACAGGGAGGATGGAGGTGACAGGGGTGGGTGGTAGGAAGCGGACAGGGAGGACGGAGATTACAGGGGTGGGTGGTAGGAAGCTGACAGGAGGACGGAGATGACAGTGGTGGGTGGTAGGGAGGTGACAGGGAGGATGAAGATGACAGGGGTGGGTGCAGGAAGCTGACAGGGAGGATGGAGATGACAGGGGTGGGTGCAGGAAGCTGACAGGGAGGATGGAGATGACAGGGGTGGGTGCAGGAAGCTGACAGGGAGGATGGAGATGACAGGGGTGGGTGCAGGAAGCTGACAGGAAGGATGGAGATGACAGGGGAGGGTGCAGGAAGCTGACAGGGAGGATGGAGATGACAGGGGAGGGTGCAGGAAGCTGACAGGGAGGATGGAGATGACAGGGGAGGGTGCAGGAAGCTGACAGGGAGGAGGGAGATGACAGGGGTGGGTGCAGGAAGCTGACAGGGAGGATGGGGATGACAGGGGAGGGTGCAGGAAGCTGACAGGGAGGATGGAGATGACAGGGGTGGGTGCAGAAAGCTGACATGGAGGATGGAGATGACAGGGGAGGGTGCAGGAAGCTGACAGGGAGGATGGAGATGACAGGGGTGGGTGCAGGAAGCTGACAGGGAGGATGGAGATGACAGGGGAGGGTGCAGGAAGCTAACAGGGAGGATGGAGATGACAGGGGAGGGTGCAGGAAGCTGACAGGGAGGATGGAGATGACAGGGAAGGGTGCAGGAAGCTAACAGGGAGGATGGAGATGACAGGGGAGGGTGCAGGAAGCTGACAGGGAGGATGGAGATGACAGGGGAGGGTGCAGGAAGCTGACAGGGAGGATGGAGATGACAGGGGGTGATAATATGTATGACAGGCCTCAGAAGTAGGGTGGTGGTATCATCGTGCTCCTCGTCATCCCCCTGTTCCTGGCATCCCACTGGGATGCCAGGAACAGGGGGATGACGAGAAGCATGATGATGACAAGAGACAGTAGGTGGCATTACAGCATTAGGGCTGTGTGTGAGGTCATCACAGGCAGCTGGTAGCAGGGATGTTCGGGCGCCCTTGTTCAGGGAGTGACGTCACGGGAATCGGATGCTGTCAGTGTCGGGCAGCGGACCGATGATGCACACTACCTCAAGACTGGCTCGCCGATCATCGCGTTGCTCTGGCAGGTCTTCCACACTACGGGCGTCCATCCTGGAGTCAAGGAGCTGCTCAGCAAGCATTATCCGCGCTCTGCACATGATACTTGGTAGGAGATTCGCAGAGCGCGGGGGAAGGGGAGGAGCCAGGGGAGGGGAGTGTGATGCAATTGCCTATATGTCTCAGTTTAATTCTCCCTGCTTGCCCTGTGTGATTCTGTCCTCGGCTAACAGGTTATTGACGTGCTAATGTCCCCTCACTATTTCTAAAGGTTAATTGATCTATTGTGTTGTGTGAAGGAGATCTGTGTTTAAGTGGCTTGTGTTAATTATTCTGATTGCTCCAGTGTGGTAATTATCTCTCTATATGCGGGGTCGAGCTGTCTAGTTAATGTATTCAATACAACTCCGTCGTGTCTGCCTAATCATCTGTATGGAAGCCCCAGTGTGAGGGGGGGTGGAGATTTGTCATTGTAACAGTTTTGGAAATTACATATAAGCTCTGTGTTATAACATTAAAGTCTGTCTTGTTCTAGCAGTAAGCCTGGACTCATGTGTGACTTAATGGGCGATCTCAGGAATATTCCTCCTCGTGGAATATTGGGTGACGTTCTTATGGAAGAAGGGAATCTTTGACGGGGATATCATACCAATACCGTCACAATTGGTTGGCAGCAGAGGGATTTTCCCTTCTACTCTCCTTTACACCCGGATTCCAAGCAGACACTGGAAGAACTACTGGAAGTTCGTGGAAGGATTGCTAGCAACAAAACCAAGCGGGTCATCATAGCAGAATCAATGGAGATAGACCAGGAGGACGGGATTGCAGCAACGCCAGCAGTACAAGAGATGGAGACACCAGTGATTCAGGAGGAGGAATCGCCAGCCAACAAGCTAATGAGAGAGAAGCTAGCATGGTTCGGCCCGAACCCAACGACGGATGTGGTGCTGAAAGTGATGGACCTGTTAGCGAAGGCAGAACTACAGAAGGATAAACAAATAAGAGACGCAGAACTACAGGAGGCTAAACAAATAAGAGACGCAGAACTACAGGAGGCTAAACAAATAAGAGACGCAGAACTACAGAAGGATAAACAAATAAGAGACGCAGAACTACAGTTAAAACTGGCAGCAGTCCGACAAGCAGCCGCACATTCTCCAAACAGTGAGTACAGCACAGCAGACGCAAGGAAGATTCCGTTTAGCGCTTTTAAAGCTTTTGATGAAAAGGACTGTGAGATTGATAACTACCTGGCAGATTTTGAGAGACAATGTAACCTGCACCGAATAGCTAGAGGAGACTGGGTTGCAATATTGTCAGGCAAACTGTCAGGCAAAGCTTCT
Source organism: Rana temporaria (assembly GCF_905171775.1). NCBI lineage: Eukaryota > Metazoa > Chordata > Amphibia > Anura > Ranidae > Rana > Rana temporaria. The sequence goes on along the minus strand of NC_053489.1, from coordinate 383,115,453 downwards.
GATGCTTTCCGGACCATGCCAGATCAGGATATCCATAGCTACGCCCGGGTTAAAGAAGCGCTCCTGGCTCGTTATGCAGTAACCCCAGAGTCCCACCGACAGAAGTTCAGGGACTCACGCAAAACCACGGAAGAATCTTACGCGGAATGGGCATTCCAGTTATCCCTGTCGGCCTCTAACTGGGTTAACAGCAGCCAGCTCACCACCGCAGAGGACATTTTGCAACTAATGCTCCTGGAGCAATTTTACAATCACATCCAGACAGATGTCAAAGATTGGGTGAGAGATCGCAGGCCCATGACTCTACCAGAGGCCGCGAAGTTGGCGGATGAATATGCGGATACTCGCAAGACAAACCAGGTCACACCACGGGTACAACCTCCACGACCAACGGCGCCCTCACACCCACCAGCCGCTAGATACCAACCTCCTAACAGACCGATGACATCTAGCCCTCGCTATCCACGCCAGGAGGACAATGAACAACGCTGCTTCCGGTGCAAACAGTTGGGTCACTTCAAGCAGAATTGCCCCATGAATGACAACACCAGGTCAAATTGGTCTCAACCTGGGTACCGCCCACCAGCAGCAGCCCATTGTGTAGACTCGGCTTGGGATCTCCAGGAGCTGGGTCAGGAAGAACCATTGGACACCCTTTACGAAGTCCTCACGGTACAATCTGTTATTACGGACAACAGTGAACACCATTGTCAGCTAGTCATGGGCGACAGCCCTGAGCCGGAGGGGCCCTGGAGGGAGCTGGGCAGAAAGAGGCACCGCCAGCTACCCCCCAAGAAGAAGAGGTCCTGGAAGCCGTGTAACAAGCTGACCTGGGAGGATAAGAAGCGACTGGAGGAGAGGGAGTCGCAGCGGGCGTCCCAGATGCGGGCCGAGATGTTCGCCAAGGGCCCACCGGTGGCCCCTTACACCACCACCCAGTTCCTGATGATGAAGGACCACGTGGAGAGCCTGCAGGACATGAGCAAGCAGGATCTGATCTGTGAGTACATAGAGCTAGAGGAGTGCATAAGCCGCATGGAGGAGGAGAACAACCACCTGAGGTCACAGCAGGCTGACCCCCCCAGGCTCCATGAACTGGAGATGGAGCTGGAGAAGCTCAAAGAGGAGAACTGGCGGCTGCGGAGGGAGCAGAGGGTGGCTGACCCTATGGGGCCCTGATTCCCCCCCCCCGAACTCTGAGCACAGGTGCTACAGCATGTCAACGAATATAACTTTTTCTTTTTTTTTATGAATCTCCTGTGATTGTCACTTCAGAGCCATAACCTGCCCCTCCCATAGTGGGACACATAGACGGCGGCGCACAGACCCATTCGCCGTCTTCACACTGACTTCTGGTGACTCTGCAGATCGCACAAAGACTTGGGGACTGACCGGCGTGTGATCTGACGACCCGGTGGCATACCTGAGTCTGAAGCAGTTGCCAAGGGAGGTCAGTCACGCCAAACGGAGTTAACCTCGGACTAAAAGCTCTGAACCCGTCAACCCTACTGGGCCAGGGAAGGTCCAACCGGGTTTGCCGTAGCAGGGAGAAAAAGGGGGGCCATTGTGATGCAATTGCCTATATGTCTCAGTTTAATTCTCCCTGCTTGCCCTGTGTGATTCTGTCCTCGGCTAACAGGTTATTGACGTGCTAATGTCCCCTCACTATTTCTAAAGGTTAATTGATCTATTGTGTTGTGTGAAGGAGATCTGTGTTTAAGTGGCTTGTGTTAATTATTCTGATTGCTCCAGTGTGGTAATTATCTCTCTATATGCGGGGTCGAGCTGTCTAGTTAATGTATTCAGTACAACTCCGTCGTGTCTGCCTAATCATCTGTATGGAAGCCCCAGTGTGAGGGGGGGGTGGAGATTTGTCATTGTAACAGTTTTGGAAATTACATATAAGCTCTGTGTTATAACATTAAAGTCTGTCTTGTTCTAGCAGTAAGCCTGGACTCATGTGTGACTTAATGGGCGATCTCAGGAATATTCCTCCTCATGGAATATTGGGTGACGTTCTTATGGAAGAAGGGAATCTTTGACGGGGATATCATACCAATACCGTCACAGGGAGCACACCACCTACTGACCAAACAATTGGATGATCGAGGTTGTGACAACCTCCCAGCGCCGCCTCCTCTTCCTCCTCTTCCTCCACAGGACTGCGCGGCGGCAAGGCTTACAATTATTTATGTCACAAACACATTAAATGCAGGGGGAGTGGAGCGGGCGGAACGGCATGGCGGGGCTCTTCATCCTCACCGGGCCCCACTCGGCTGCGGGCCCCATAGCGCCCGCGTGGGTCGCTATGGCGGTAGTTCCGCCACTGACAACAACCAGTCTGTATGATTACAGACATGTTCTCCCGCTGGCCTGAAATGTTTCCCACTAAGAGGGAAGATGCTGAAACAGTAGTGGGAATCTTCACAGGGGAAATCATCCCCAGGTGGGGAATACCACTACAAATAAATTCAGGCCAAGGCCCAGCATTTACTTCCCAAATCAAAGACAAGCTGAGGAAAGCTACGGGAGATACGTATGAAAACTGGAAAAGATAACTCCCAGCTGTCCTTGCTGAGATAAGAATGACACCAAATGCAACCCTAGGATATTCTCCTTTTGAAATCCTGATGGGTAGGCTTTTCCCAACACCTTGGGCCAGACACACATTCATGACACAAGACAATCTTGACAACATTAGGGATAAATATATGAGAAAGTCGATTGAAACTTTAATAGAAGTCAAAGACAATGTTACTCGCAAGTTTCCGTTTCTTCCACAGGGCAATACTCACCCTTTCAAGGAAGGAGATGTAGTGGTGATAAAACAGCTGAAGAAGGGAAAGAAACAACAGGATTTCGCTGCAGTCCTAACTGAACACAGTCCTACCTGGATCCATGCTGCTGGTACGCAGGGACCCTGAGTCAGAGGAACCAGAGTCAAGAAAGGAGGTGCTAACGGGGGCGAACAGCCCTGACTTCGAACAGGACAGAGTCAAGAAAGGTGGTGCTAACGGGGGCGGACAGCCCTGACCTCGAACAGGACAGTCAAGAAAAGGGGGTATTAACGGGGGCAGACAGCCCTGACCCTGTAAAAAAGGACAATCCTGTTATCACCGGATTCTGGCAAACTGTGGCTACTAATAGGACTGATTTCATTTCCAGTATTTCCCCTTGTCTGGATTACAGCTAACTACATATATCACCTAGAAGAGTTGGGTGTGATACAGGGAATATGTGGGAAGCAACATAATAAGTCTAACTGCTATGTGTGGTAGGGCCAGGCCTCACCTGGGAACTGTGCCCATACACATACCAGTGGACCAGGAAAATACTTTTTGAGCCTGTTCACACACACAAAGTACCCCATCATATCAAAGAATTCCAATCCAGGGAATGGAATCACCATATGTCCAGGAAATTACACCTGCTACGTGAGTAACACAACGAGGGGCAGAGACCTTAAGTCTTTTCTCTCAGGGTTCTGCTTTGAATATAGAAAAACAATCATATCCAATCAGACCCGATCATTGGGAGACATTTACTGGATATGTGGTGATATGAAAATCCGAACTAAGCTAGATACTCCTTGGAAGGGAGAGTATGTATTGGCTAAAATTATTATGCCCCTACACATCCTTTCTGAGGGACAGGCTGAGTCTCATCTAGACTCCCCTTCAGGAAGGAAAAGAGGAGTCCCTATAGGTAGCTTTGACCCACATGTATACATGGATGCAATAGGGGTGCCAAGAGGGGTCCCAGATGAATTCAAAGCCACACCAGCTGGAAACAAGCTCTTATCCAGCTAGGGATCATTATAGTTATCATACTTACAGTTATAAGTATCGTAGTGTGCTACATTTTCCCTTGTCTAAGGAAGATGCTCAGCAAAGGAATTGATAATCTTTCTATGTACCCCTCCTTGCTCCCTGATCAAACATCCCCTTTTGATCCCACTCCATCAAGCTATGCTGAATATATTAAGAGATACAGACAACGAAGGGAGAAGAATCCCATTATCTAAGGTGGGAGGGAAAAGAGCCCTCAGTACCCTTGATCCCACTTCTTTAGTAGTGTTGAGCAGAATATGCCATATTCGATTTCGCGATATATCTCGAATATATATTCGAATATTCAAAATATATTCGCTAAATTCGAATATTCGTGATATTTTATCGAAATTAAATGATTGCGATTTTTCGCTATTGCGAATGCGAAAATAATTGCGAATTTTTGATAACTGCGGTAGGAGCACTCTGATTGGCTCAGAATATTCTTGATATTTTTTCGAAATTTCGCAAAATGCGAATGCGATATTGATGGCGAAATTTCGACAACAGCACTAGGAGCACTCTGATTGGCTCAGAATATTCGTGATATTTTACAATACAAAATAATTGTGAATATTCGGCAAATGCGGAAGGAGCACTCTGATTGGCTCAGAATATTCTTGATATTTTATCGAAATTTCGCAAAATGCGAATGCGATATTTATTGCGCAATTTAGACAAATGCTGGAGGAGCGCTCAGATTGGCTCAGAATATTCGTGATATTTTATCGAAATTTCGCAAAATGCGAATGCGATATTTATTGCGCAATTTCGACAAATGCTGTAGGAGCACTCTGATTGGCTCAGAATATTCGTTATATTTTATCGAAATTTCGCAATATTGCGAATGCAATGATTATTGCGGAATTTCCCCAAATGCTGTAGGAGCGCTCTGATTGGCTCATTCTGAAATCGAATATTCAAGATATTTTAGCGCAATTTCACAAAATGCGAATGCGAAATTGTTTGCAGATATTTCGAAAACTGCTGTAGGAGCACTCTGAAATCGAATATTTGTGATATTTTAGCAAAAAAATATTGCGATTGCGATTTTTCGATCGCGCATGCGCAATCGCGCGAACAACACGCGCCCAACACGCGACCATTTCCTGGACCCTTGCCAGTTTCCAACTTTATGATCGCATCGCAATCGCAGAGCAGAATGGTTGGAAGTAATTTCACTGTATCTGAGGAAAAGATGCTGATTTGTGTAAGTATTTTGACCACTGTTATTTCATTATCTTCAACTGCATTTTAGTCTAGTTTAAAAGTTAGTATATATGATCAGATATTAGTATTTCACAAACAATGTGTCTCCTGCTTTTACAAAACTACAACTCCCAGCATGCCTGGACAGCTGCAGACACCCTGGTTGGTAAATGTGTATTTAGGCACTTTTCCTTGTTATTTAGCATAATGAATTTAAGTTTTTTTTGGACATAGGACGTATGCGAACGTCCTGACTTCAGGGTCCTCAAGGCCCAAGGACGTTCGAATACATATTGCCCTTTAGATGTTGCAGAACTACAACTTCCAGCATGCCTGGGAATGCTGGCACTTCTAGTATTGTAAGTTCTGCAGGCCCACATTTTTCAGGCCTTTATGCACGGGTCTCTAAACTGTGGCACCCTAGATGCAGCAAAAGTAAAATTCTTAGCATGCACTGACAGACCGTGGCTGATGGGAGTAGTAGTTTTGCAACAGCTGGAGGTGGACTGGTCTTGAAACCCTGAGTTAGGTAACAAACCCGTAGTGTTTTGCAACCATTCTGCCTCCAGCTGTTTTTTTTCTGTTGAAAAGCCTGTGGCGTGCAAACCACAACCCAAAAACTCCACCCGGTGCAGGGAAAAATGTGCACACACCTAAAGAGTGACATCACAAAAAACTGCGACGGGTGCATACGTCAGTGGTCCTCCGAAAAGGTCCCGTCTCTGACCCCCCGGGGCGTTAGGCTCCTGACAGGGAAACGAGTTACTGTGGTCCATACAGCCGAAGCCATATGGACCCATCTCGGTCCAAGCAGCCGAAGCCACAAGGACCCAACATCCTCGGAGGGACTGCCGAAACAGAACCCTCCTCGGTGAGGCTCCCCCGAAGGGAGACCCCATGAGAGCCGGTGAACCTAAACAGAAGGCCGAGTCTACCAACTCCCAAGACTTTCAGAGACCGGCCCGAGGACCAGCACCCTACTCGCCACACATAAAGTGCAAGCACCAAAACAAAAAGAGTGACAAACAAAACAGAACACGGGGAAAAATAATAAAAGAAAGTGGGGAAAAGGAAGATGGGAAAGTGAGGAAAGTGACCAATGTGAAATAATTCTGCCTCCAGCTGTTGCAAAACTACAACTCCCTGCATGCAACTGGCTGCAATTACCCCCCCCCCCCCCCTCTCCCCCAATGTGAATGTACAGGGTACATTCACATGGGCTGTGGCTTACAGTGTGCTTCTAGCTGAAGCAAATTCGGCGCTGCAGCTCAAACCCTCAGCGGTAAACTACTGTGAACCCCATGCCTAAGCGTTATTACCGGACAGCCATTAACTGTCCAGGCATGCTGGGAGTTAAAGTATAATTGTTGTACAGCTGGTGACGGATGAGCTACATGGTGTATCAGAGCATGCTGGTAGTTGTAGTTGTTAAATAACATCAACTCCATTATTTATTCAAAATTAATTCATCAAAAAGTCAAAAGAAACAAACATATTATTGTTCCTATATAAAGATAGGGATGAAAAAAAATAATCTATTGTACAGGCCCATTATCAGTGTCCAAAAAAAATTATAGCGGTCAGATGAATAGCAACGCATATCTCCCCTATACGTGTATCCTGTGTTGTTAATCATATATACATAATTATGCAAATGATAATGGCTGCTATATTTATGCAAAAAAGGTGGCGACCGAAATGGCAGGATATAAAATCTGTCATGTTACCCCTGTCATTGATTAATAAGGCGAGAATGCTTCCAATTGTTGAATACCATACATTTACGTCATATATCCATAATGCTTTAAACAAAAGTATTACAATATACTTTTTTCTTCATCTTGCAGAAGTTCCTGGAAACAGGGTATGATGAGCTGCGGAGGCAGCAAGAAAAACAGGCTGTTGTCAGCTCCCTAATTGAGGAACTACGCGCCCAAAACGGCGAAGCACCAAGTCGCATGGCGATCCTCAAAAAATGGTCCGACCTGAAGAGGCGCCAGATGACCCGGGTCAGGCGTATCCGTGAGAAATATCATCCAGGTAAGTTATTGGTGACAGTTATGTTTTTTTTTTCCAAAGTGTATTTTGTGCGTGAACTCGAGAGAGAGGAGCCGGACTGCAGGAGTTGCGAGTAGGCAGGCCTCCCCCAGAGGCAATCTGCCACCTTTCTCCATGCCCCGGGTGGCAATGGCGGGTGTGAGGGGGTCCTCCCACAAAGACCATCCTACCTGCTCCGCTTCGAAGCCCAACGGGGCAGAGGGACTCCCTATAAGGGAGTGAGAGGATTTGCCCGCTCAACCAGCCCCGTTAGTCCTTCGCCTCTCTTTTTAGAGACCACGTGGTCAGAGTGCCTGCATGTTAACCCAATATCGAGTATGTGTGTAAGTGTGGTGGTTTTTGTGGGAGGGGGGTGGGCGTACTAAGCGCAGGCTTACCTCGCATAGCACACCCACCGGGGGCCGGGCTGAGACCACCAAACTCAATTCACATGTAGCCGAGAGCGGGATCCGAACCCCTAGCTGCAGAGGTGCATGGCTTGTCAGCGCAGTGGCAATCGTGTTGAGCCACCACAGCTCCTTTGGTGACAGTTATGTAAGGTCATATGTAATTAATGTAAGGTCAGATGTTGTTAACCAAGACGCCATGTTGTTGTAACATATATCACCACCAGCCAAGGTATTCATAGTACTGTTGAAAAAAGAAATGGGACAGCAGACAGGAACACAGAAGTTATGTGGGAACATACTTTTCCCATTGCTTTGCATGGGACTTTAAACAAAAACCCCGACCCTCACCAATGGGGGTAGTTAAGGGATAAATTAACGATCCTATACTTTAAGTGGACGTATAGGTAACATGTGACCAAGTGTTATCGAAATATCTACAGCTGTTATGAAGTAACATGTATTTCCCATAGAGTTGAATAGGACTTTAAAGAAAAACCCTGACCAAGGCAAATGGGGGTGGGTAAGGGTTAAACCACCTATCCTATGTTTGTGGCTGACATATAAGTAACCTGTGTGCCAAGTTTCATGTAAATATCTTTAGCCGTTTGGACGTGATGGTGGAACATACATACATACATGCACACACACGTTGAGTTTTATATATATAGATTCCCACTAAATTCCTGTGTTAGGCGTGGGGTTGTTATAGTAATCCCGTGTACTCCATCAAGCCCTTTTTTTAACATGAGATCGTCTGAACAAAACAAAGGAGACAAAAACAGCTCATTTTACCATGGTGGCAGCCCAGCTCACGCTCCCCTGTAGTGCCCACAATACCCTTTAATATAACATTGTCCCATTGGTTAACTGTCTATATAAATTAATTTGTATTCATATACAATACAGCAGAGTACACAGAATTTGCATACGTCATTAGAAAACATTTTTATAATATATGAACATTGTGTTATTATAGGAGCTCCGCTACCAACTGTGCGCCCCAAGCGCACAAGGCGACAGGCCGCAGAGGAGGAGGATGAAGAGGAGGATGCGGCAGAGGAGGATGCGGCAGAGGAGGAGAGGGATGAGGAGGAGCAGCCAGGGCCCTCCCACTCGCCAACCCCAGCTCCTGCTCAAGTTGAGGTGCCTGATGAGGAGCTTACCCCCTCCCCCCAAATTTCTGGTCAAATCGCGGCTGCAGGGGAGGTCGAGGAGGTGGAAGAGACCGTTGCTGTGAGCCTCGGTCAGGAGGGTAATTATGTGCACAAAGCTTAATAACATTTTAACAATAACATGTAGATATAAAAATTGACAACATTTAAAGCGCACCCGTCAGATTTCAGAACCATAATATGGTATTTATGATAGAAGTATACAGGTAGTGCAGAATTATTAGGCAAGTTGTATTTTTGAGGATTCATTTTATTATTGAACAACAACCATGTTCTCAATGAACCCAAAAAACTCATTAATATCAAAGCTGAATATTTTTTGAAGTAGTTGTTTTTTTTTTTTTTTAGTTTTACCTATTTTAGGGTGATATCTGTGTGTGCAGGTGACTACTATTACTGTGCATAATTATTAGGCAACTTAACAAAAAAAAAATATATACCCATTTCAATTAATTATTTTTACCAGTGAAACCAATATAACATCTGAACATTCTAAAATATACATTTCTGACATTCAAAAACAAAACAAAAACAAATAAGTGACCAATATAGCCACCTTTCTTTGCATGGACACTCAAAAGCCTGCCATCCATGGATTCTGTCAGTGTTTTGATCTGTTCACCATCAACATTTCGTGCAGCAGCAACCGCAGCCTCCCAGACACTGTTCAGAGAGGTGTACTGTTTTCCCTCCTTGTAAATCTCACATTTGATGATGGACCACAGGTTCTCAATGGGGTTCAGATCAGGTGAACAAGGAGGCCATGTCATTAGTTTTTCTTCTTTTATACCCTTTCTTGCCAGCCACGCTGTGGAGTACTTGGACGCGTGTGATGGAGCATTGTCCTGCATGAAAATCATGTTTTTCTTGAAGGATGCAGACTTCTTCCTGTAACACAGCTTGAAGAAGGTGTCTTCCAGAAACTGCCAGTAGGACTGGGAGTTGAGCTTGACTCCATCCTCAACCCGAAAAGGCCCCACAAGCTCATCTTTGATGATACCAGCCCAAACCAGTACTCCACCTCCACCTTGCTGGCGTCTGAGTCGGACTGGAGCTCTCTGCCCTTTACCATTCCAGCCACGGGCCCATCCATCTGGCCGATCAAGACTCACTCTCATTTCAGCAGTCCATAAAACCTTTGAAAAATCATTCTTGAGATATTTCTAGGCCCAGTCTTGACGTTTCAGCTTGTGTGTCTTGTTCAGTGGTCGTCGTTTTTCAGCCTTTCTTACCTTGGCCATGTCTCTGAGTATTGCACACCTTGTGCTTTTGGGCACTCCAGTGATGTTGCAGCTCTGAAATATAGCCAAACTGGTGGCAAGTGGCATCTTGGCAGCTGCACGCTTGACTTTTCTCAGTTCATGGGCAGTTATTTTGCACCTTGGTTTTTCCACACGCTTCTTGCGACCCTGTTGACTATTTTGAATGAAACGCTTGATTGTTCGATGATCACGCTTCAGAAGCTTTGCAATTTTAAGAGTGCTGCATCCCTCTGCAAGATATGTCACTATTTTTGACTTTTCAGAGCCTGTCAAGTCCTTCTCTTGACCCATTTTTCAAAAGGAAAGGAAGTTGACTAATAATTATGCACACCTGATATAGAGTGTTGATGTCATTAGACCACACACCTTCTCATTACAGAGATGTACATTACCTAATATGCCTAATTGGTAGTAGGCTTTCGAGCCTATACAGCTTGTAAGACAACATGCATAAAGAGGATGATGTGGTCAAAATACTAATTTGCCTAATAATTCTGCACTCCCTGTATGTGCTAGACACATAACAAGTGTATAGACATGATAATGATTGTTTAATAAGCAACATAAATATTTTATTTATTTGGTAACGGTCTTTGAAATCACAATGTTTTTTTCTTATATCCTAATGCCGCGTACACACCATCGCTTTCTGCGATGGAAAAAAGCGACGCTTTATGTGCTTTAAAAAAACGTCATTTTTCAAACTTCAATTTGAAACAACGACGTAGCACAGCGCAGTTCCGTCAATCACGCACGACGTCACTATAAAGGGACGTTTCCATGCGAAAGACGGCCTCTTTTGCTGATATCGTGTTGCTGCGTGTTAGTAAAAGTTTGGTGAGATACGATTCGTGATTTTCAGTGACTGTGCTTTAAATTTCGTTTTCTGTCGTACAGTTTGTCTATTTGTTGTCGGATCTGTGATACAGTGCTTGTACTAAGGACGTATTTGTTTTGGCATTACGTTTTGTGTGCACGGTGCTGTTTAGCAGCTCGTTCTTCAAAGGCCATTCTGTACTTCAGGGCGTAATTTTTAGTCTGATCTGATTTGACGACCGTTTTCGAGCCATGTTGCGGGTACGAACTCGTCGCCGAGATCGTGCTGTGCTTGTTGTTAGGATGTGTGCTGCATCCCAGCGACGGTCCATGAACAGGGTGAGGAGGAGGTTGTGGACCAAGAACTGGTTGCTACGCAGGGACCAGTTCTCTCATATGCCTCTGCTGCGGGAGATCCGAGAAAATAACCCTGATGATTTCAGGAATTTTCTTAGGATGTCTGACCCCGTATTTCAGCAGCTTTTGGCTTTGGTGTCGCCATATATCACCAGGCAGGACACCGTTATGTGGGAAGCCATCACTGCTCAGCAGAGGCTAGTTGCTACGTTGCGCTACCTTGCAACAGGGAGAAGTCTGCAGGACTTGAAGTTCTCGACGGGCATCTCCCCCCAGGCTCTGGGCCTCATAATCCCGGAGACCTGTTCGGCCATCATTCAGGTTCTTCAGGAGGACTATGTTAAGGTAAGTGGTGTTCTTTCAATGGTCAAACTATGGCCCAAAAAAAGTTAAAAAAAAATGTTTCTAATATGCTCAGAATGCTCACTTTGTCTCTATGTATGCAATTTGTAAAGCCCTACATGTTTATTTAATTTAGCCAACCTGTCCATCATTCTATGTTGTGGCCAAACCCACCTAGCATAGTCCCTATATCCCCGTTTATTTGTGGCCTCCATTGTAGTGCTGCATTTTGTGTGTCCCTATATCCCCGTTTATTTGTGGCCTCCATTGTCCAAACCCCCCCCCCCCCCCCCTAGATTTTTGAACTACATAATAATAATTATTTTTCTTATTATTTTTTCTTTTTTGTGGGGTTGTTTCTCAGGTGAGAAACTCATCTTGGGCCCCCACTCCCCCTAAATATATTTTTTTAACATCAGAGGGGGTGATTAATATGCTTAGTGTTCACATGTTATTTTTTAATACTAACCTTTTTTGTGGAATTGTTGGTGGGATCCCTTGAAATTTTAGCTATATTCTGTTCAAAATGTTTGTTTGAATGTATTTTTTATTTTCTTTCTATCCAGTTCCCCACCACGCCACAGGAATGGCAGACTGTGGCAGCGGACTTCTCCCAGCGTTGGAACTTTCCGAACTGTGGAGGAGCCATTGATGGCAAGCACATCCGCATTGTGCCCCCACCCCATAGTGGATCCCATTTCTTCAATTACAAGGGGTTCCACAGCGTTGTTTTGATGGCGGTGGTCTCTGCCAATTACGAGTTCATGTACGTGGATGTTGGGAAAAATGGCCGGATGTCGGACGGCGGTGTCTTTGCGGAGACGGAGTTCGCCCAACGGCTTCGGTCGGAGGACCTAGGATTGCCACCTGCGGAGGAGAACGAAGAGGGTCTGCCCTTCGTGTTTGTTGCAGATGAGGCTTTTGGTTTGGGTCCCCACCTCATGAGGCCATTTCCCGTACGCACCCTCACCCATGAGAGGAGGGTTTTTAATTATCGGCTGGCCAGAGCAAGACGTGTGGTAGAGAATCAAAAAGAAGGGGATGCAGCGCTAATAAGTGACGAATCAGCAATATAAGTGAGTAATTGGTGATGTTAGTAAAAAAATCAATAATAAAAATGATCATTCCAAAGAATAAACAATTTAAGGAATAAATAAGAGAAAATCACCACGCTGCAAATAGTCCAGAAATTAATGAATGATTGCACTTAATTTTCTCTTAATTGTCCCACAAGTGAAAATGTGAAAAAAAAAAAAAAAACTAAAAAAAGAAAAGATGACACGGAAAGTCCATATAAAAAAGATCCATAAAGATTTCCAAGACGGTGAAGATAGGGTGATGAAAGATGAAATTCCACACTGCACCCGTGCTTATAAAATGCCTCCTTACCGCAATTAAAGACTGTATCTCACCAGTCTCATAAAGCCTATGGGAATTGAGGTATCCCACAACCCATCCACCTGGATGATCAGAGGGCTCAGCATAGGATCCGAACGGAACCGTGAATAATGAAAGAGAAAGGGATTCTCATAGTGTATACCGTTTAAGATTACAATCGATATTTATTAAAAGTTGCACTTACAGTTAAGTAGTGTATAATAGGCAGTAACAAGCAGTCACAGAAAAGAGTCCTTCTCCGATGCTCCAATGCTACGATGCTTCCTCGCTACCAGGACTCACACACCGCTAGCGTACAGGGCGAAAACGCGATGACGTCACAGCAACCCGACGATCGTTTCGTCTCGAATTTCATCTTTCATCACCCTATCTTCACCGTCTTGGAAATCTTTATGGATCTTTTTTATATGGACTTTCCGTGTCATCTTTTCTTTTTTTAGTTTTTTTTTTTTTTTTTCACATTTTCACTTGTGGGACAATTAAGAGAAAATTAAGTGCAATCATTCATTAATTTCTGGACTATTTGCAGCGTGGTGATTTTCTCTTATTTATTCCTTAAATTGTTTATTCTTTGGAATGATCATTTTTATTATTGATTTTTTTACTAACATCACCAATTACTCACTTATATTGCTGATTCGTCACTTATTAGCGCTGCATCCCCTTCTTTTTGTTTTTATGTTTGTAAAATTGTGGTACACAATTTAATGCTAGCTGCTCTTCATTAATTTAACTATTAATTTTTATTGTTACACCTTTTAAATCACTCAATTAATTCAGCGCAGCGCCAACCTTAGGGTTTTTTGTTTTGTGTGGTAGAGAATGCCTTTGGAATCATGGCCAGCCGATTCCGATTGTTTTTAACAGCAATAAACCTTGCGGAATACAAATGGAATTACATCATCCTATGTTGTTGCATTCTACACAATTTTTTAAAGAAAAATTCACAAACTTATCTGACGGTATTGCCTGATGAGGCTGATGTTGTGGCTCCGGAGCCGGGACATCAGGCTAGCCATAGAGGCTTGTCCCCCCAAACCGCACGTGCAGTGCGTCAATCATATGTGGACTATTTTATGGGGAGGGGGGCCATTGAAATGCCCGATCTTGACTAAAGAATAAAATTTACTTTTTGTTTGATTAAACAGTGTTTATTTTTTGGATTTTCTTTATTTGTTTAAGTTTTGGGGGGTAATGTTTCTTTTTCCTAGGTTCTCATTCAGCCATGTGTTTGGGATGTCATAAATTCCCATAAGTGTTAAATCTTAATAACTCTACAAATATGCCTGAGTAATTGAATGAGTCTGCATTGATACCAATAACTACACACAAATTGTTTGGATTCCAAAATTTTTATTATTTTTTACTTTTTTTTTTTTTGATTAGTACAAAATATTCTTTTTTTTTTTTTTTTGTCTTTTTTTTGATTAGTACAAAATATTTTTTTTTTTTTTTTTTTTGGTGTTTTTAAAATTCAAGGGAAATTAAAATAACACAAACAATTAAACCCTCCCCAAAACATTAATAAAAATTTTAAGCTGCCGTTCCAGCGTCTTCGCTTTGTGGCGTATTTCCCTGCAGGCCAGACGTATGTCCTCGACTTGGGCCCTGCAGGTGAGAACCTCGCCGATGAGGAGCTGGGCACTATACGTGTCCAGTCCCTGACCAGCCCGATTTCCTCCTGAAATGTGGAACCAAAACATGTGTTAAAAGATTGTATGCCTATATCTATATTCACTGAAAATGTGGTATATGTTACTTTACCGGATGTTGAGGCAGGTTCCTCTTCATCTACATCCCTCGGGGGTGTGGCTTGATTGGCTTGTGCCTCCTGCCTTTCTGCTTCATTGTGCCCTACAAGATTGAAGAAAGGGAAAACATGAGGTTAAAACATTACGAGCGGCCTGAAATGACCCAAAAATATTCCGAAATTATAAACAAAAGGGCAATATTGTTGATTTTTAAACAATTATCCTGAAAATAGACCAGTATTTAATCCATTCACAAAGTAATGTCAAATCTGTTGACCAAATTTATTTTTTTATATATGTAAGCTAACCAAGTCTCCCCTGGATCTGCTCACCCCTGTGTGTGACCCAACATAGGTTGTGATTGTGACAAACAATTGTGCTACTGAGTACACATGTTCAATAAAAAAAGGAGTAGCAAACGCTCCTTTTTGGGAATCTCAAGGTATTTACGTTTCTTCTAAAATAAGCTGAAACACATTTACATCAATACCAGAATTGAATACACCTTTTTTTTAAGCCCCAAAAATGTCACAACTTTCATATTTGTGTCGACTAATTGGTCATAGGAGTCGTCGTTCATTCGCCCACAATTCCTAAATTTACGATTTTAGTTCAGATACAGTGCTTCAACCCCTTTGCACATGCAAACTAGGCATGATGCCATTTCTCATTAATATGGTATTGGATTATTGAAAGTCAGCGAATGAACGACGACTACGACGACTGCATCATGCGTCCACATTCATAATATTCATTATGGTCAACCTGCAAAAATAAAAAACATGGCACAAAGAACACACCAAAATAATTAATACACATGGAAAAAACTTACTTCTTCTTCGAATCACCCTATTAATTTTGGCAAGTTGGTGGGGTTCCCTTTTTTTTAAATCCGACCACCTTTTGCGCAGGTGCTCTCTGCTCCTGGTTTTCCCAAACTTCCGCTGGAGCCTACGGATGACCTTCTCCATAATTTGTGCTTTTACTTTATTGGGATACATGTAGGGGCCATGCTTGGCATCATAGTCCTCCCTCCTCAATATGGTGACCATCTCCACCATTTCATTAAAACTCATGTTTGAGGCTCTGCAGCGGAATCTGCGGCGTGGTTGGGCCTGGCCTGCCTCCTGGCTTGAGCTGGAATACACCTCCATGTTGTCCATCTTTTCTCACTCACCAAACGACAGAGAAGGGGCGTGGAAAGGACGATACCGAACGTCAGGGGCGGGGTGTCGTGCGGAGCGTCACGCGTGCGTAGTGTAAAAGGGATGGGACGTGTTTGTAAACGGCGTGCATAGTCTGTGGAAGAAGGCGTAAATCACGATCTTTCATAACGACGATACGTAAGTTTTTTTTTCCGACTTTATTATAGTGAAGAGGGAATGAGTTTGTGGGCTAGTTAGGGGAAGTAAGCTAGTAGCTTTAATTACATTATGTTTTGGCTTCTGTTTCATGTGCAGAAAGAATGGATCCCTTCAAGGATGCTGATTTCCTCACAGAATTCATTCAAAAATGGAAGGAACATCCTGTTCTGTGGCAAACCAAAAACACAATAAATAAAAACAAAGATGCCAGGGAAAAAGCTAAAGAGAGCATGCTTGTTTTTCTGAAAACAAGGGTCCCCAACGCCACAAAAGACACAGTGAAAAGCAAAATCAATTCCATCAGGGGCACCTACAGGGCACAACGGGTCCAAGTCCTGGCCTCAATGAGGTCTGGGGCTGCAGCTGACTCCATATACAAACCAACCCTGTGGTACTACAGTCAGCTGCAGTTCCTGGACGACCACATTGAGACCAGGGCATCCATGTCTACCCTTCCCCCAAGAGGTAGCTCCCAGCTTCCCAGCAGCCAATCCTCCAGTGTTCCCTGCAGACAAGAGCAGGCAAGCTCGGAGGAAGAGCAAGAGTTCCTGGAGGACCCCAATTGTGAGCCATGGAGAATGGTATGTGTTTTTTGTATGAATTTAGTTAGTATATGACAAGTATAGTAATAATGTTAAATGTATGTTACTATTGTTCTAAATTCTATGTGAATCTCCTAAGTTTAGGGATAAGATCAATAGTCAGTAGTGGCAAAACATGATGGGTACAAAATTGGCCAATTAATAATGTTTATGAAGGAGTGGGTGGCATTTACAGATAGGCCAGTAGGGGGGAGTAACGCAATACACCTGCAAGGGGTCCCAGATGGAAGACACCCTTTTTGAGTACTATCTAGTTGACACTAAATTTAATATTTAATTTTTGGGGGAAAAGGCCACTTATTTGCTAAATTAGGCATGCAACAACCCACATAATTCCAGGGGGACCATGTCTGAAGGTGTTTAAGGGGCCACATAATTAGGGATGGCGACCCTGTGTGTAATATATATTGACATTCAATTTGCATCACTCATGATTTTAAAAATGTGTGTGATTAATGACAAACACAAATAAAATATGTTCCTTTTTTTGATACACAGGCAGACCCAAGCCAGGAAGAGCCAGGGCCCACAGGGAGCCAGGAAGAGACAGGGCCCACAGGGAGCCAGGAAGAGACAGGGCCCACAGGGAGCCAGGAGGAGCCAGGGCCAACTGCAAGGCAGGAGGTGGCAGAGCCCACTGGGAGCCAGGAGGTGGCAGGCCCCAGTGGGACCCAGGAGGCACGCCGGCGGGATACCATCTCCCGGATCCCTCCATTCCGCAATCCCAATAAACGGCTCAGGAGTATGCGACAAATGGAGGAGGAGACCCAGGGCCTGCTTCGCCAAGCTACTGCAGCCATCCGAGAGCCACCCAGTGAAGTTGAGGGGTTCGCAGCGCTCATTGCAGCCAGGCTCTACAATCTGGAGCAGAGCCAGCGTGTGCGCTGCGAACTCCTCATCTTCCAAGCCATAAGCATGGCATCCCTGGGGCAGCTCGATGACGACACCCACATTGTGCGGATTGCTCCTCCTGTCCTTGCTGCTCCTCCTGCTCCTGCTCCTGCTCCTGCTCCTGTTCCTGCACCTGCTCCTGCTCCTGCTCCTCCACTTCATGAGGCTGCTCTGGCTCCTGCCACCTCATCTCCTCCAGGAACCCAGCCCCCAAGGACTCGGGCTACAGGGAAGGCTGCAGGGAAGACTGCAGGGAAGGCTGCTGGGAAGAAAAAGCCCAAGAAATAATACGGTGCCCCTGATGGAATTTTAATGTGGACTCACAGGCTGTATTTGTGGCTTCGGGGACCCTTGTTTTCAGAAAAAATCAAGCATGCTCTAAAGTGCTGCCTTCCTTGGCATCTTTGTTTTTATTATGTTGTGTTTTTGGGTTGCCACCTTTTTTTTTTGAAATTTTTATGAAGACTAAAATAAATGTTAATTTTTCAGCCAAATTTCACCATGTTTCTTTATTGTAGATTTGAGAGATCATTATTGAGTGGGCAGACCCATTACAAAATAAATATTGCAAACATTAACAAGGTAAAAAAACATGCTTGTGGGTGAGTTAAATAAAAAATTAGGTTGTTGCAGACACTTCACACACTCCTAAATAAACACAAAATAGAGATTACAAATAAAATTGGTGACAAAAATATAAAAAAAAAAAAAAAGGTGGACCAATATATATATTTAAAATGTTTAAGATAGAAGATACAACTAAATAACAGAACACAAACATAAACATTATCAAACAAGAAAGAAACTAATTAAAAGCTTGTCATAACTATGTAACAAGATCAGCCGCAACAAACGTCCATTTCTGGGTAGCAGTTAAAAGCAGGGGTTAAAGAAGCGCTTTCTTTTCTTGTCTATAAGCTGAAAAACACCTTAACGAATGTGCTGATTCCATTCTGAACAGTCGTTTTACATGAATGAGCGCTGCCGTCTCCTAACTTGCTTCTGAGCATGCGCGGGCTTAAATCGACGTTTTTACGTACACACGGTCAATGTTTAGAACACAGAAAACGACGTCGGCCAAAAACGACACATAAAATTGAAGCATGCTTCAATTTTTTTCTGTCGTTTTTTAGAAGACATAAAACGACGTTTTTGCCCACACACGGTCAATTAAATTGACGTTTTTCAAAATGTCGTTTTTTTCCATCGCAGAAAGCGATGGTGTGTACGCGGCATTACAGTTGCAAAAAAAATGCTGCGGAGGCAGGCTTTGATCCAGAGAACGAATGACAAGATCCTCTCGAATCAGAAAAAAATTCGTTACCTGGACCAGCAGAATCGACAGCTGGAGCAGCAGCAATTAATAAATTATTCAAAGATGGCAGAGCTTCAGCAGCGCATGCTTAATTACGTTAAATTTTTTTTTATGTTAATACAATTTTTTATTTTTTTTAAATGTTTCCTTTCTTTTTGAGATAAATTTTTAGGTTTTTCAACACATCTAACTTCACATCTAACACA
Source organism: Rana temporaria (assembly GCF_905171775.1). Classification (NCBI taxonomy): domain Eukaryota; kingdom Metazoa; phylum Chordata; class Amphibia; order Anura; family Ranidae; genus Rana; species Rana temporaria. The sequence continues at coordinate 383,096,491 of NC_053489.1, read as the reverse complement.
TCAACATCAACACATCTAACTTCCTAATAAGCAAAAAAAATGTTATACTATTATTTTATGTAACACAAACCTAGGACAAACTAAAGTTCGCGGACACAGACACGACGAACACAAACTAAACTGTTGAAAAATTAACATAACAAAAGCAACAATATATATATATATACAGAGAGAGAGCAAGAAAGAGAGAGAGAGTGCAGATTTGCTCTTGCAGACAGGCTAATGGTTGCAGTATAAAGGCCGCAAACCAGGGTTTAACATAAAGTTCATTGTTTTAGTTACACTTGCTGTTACGATCCGGTCTGGTAGCTTGTAGCGGAGGCTGTTGGTGGATCCGCTGTGCCAGAGAGGTCATGAAGCATTACTCAGCATGGAGGCAGCAGCAGTAGTATTAAAATGTAATGTAACTAGAAAAGATACAATTTCAGGGTAAATTGTGCTGCGTGGTCTTGCCTCCACCAATACTACTGACTGGAGACGGTGCCCCTGGAGATGTAAATGTGATCCAACCGTGTGTGGATCCAGTTCGGTCCATTGCCCCATCAAAAACTGCTCCATCCAAAACTAGCCCATCAAAACTGCACCATCAAAACTAGTGCTGCGCATCTTCACCCGTCTCACGATTCGATGCGATTACGATTATCAAGTCCACGATTCGATTCGATTCCGCAATGCATCACGATGCATCACGATTGCAGCGCAAGTGCGCATGTCTCTCCCCCCAAAATACTAAAGGAGATTATCAGAGACTGCAGACATAGTACAGGAGATGGTCAGAGACTGCAGACATAGTACAGTAGATGGTCAGAGACTGCAGACATAGTACAAGAGATGGTCAGAGACTGCAGACATAGTACAGGGGATGGTCAGAGACTGCAGACATAGTACAGGAGATGGTCAGAGACTGCGGACATAGTACAGGAGATGGTCAGAGACTGGGGACATGCTACACGAGATAAGAGACTGCGTGCATGCTACAGGAGATGGTCAGAGACTGGGGACATGCTACACGAGATAAGAGACTGCGTGCATGCTACACAAGATGATCAGAGAATGCGGACATGCTACAGGAAATGGTCAGAGACTGCGGAAATTATACAGAAGATCAGTAGGTAAGTATGATTTTTATTTTTATTTTAATTTTAAAGAAGAAAATAATACCCTTTAGTATCACTTTAACAAAGCCATTGAGTCTTTTGGCAGCAACTTGCATAGTAAACAGGTCAACATCACTGCACAAATAAAAAAAGGGAGACATTCCAATCAGCAAGAAATATACTGCTTGCAGATCAGTAGATGGTTCCAGAGGGGAGAGATGATAGGGAAATCACAGCAAGAAATTAGACAGTAAAAGAGTTTGCCTTACACATTGGGGGCTGCACAAACAGTACACACACACAGAGGATCGCTGCAGCAGGAAGGGGGGGATGCTGCCACCTCTCTACACTCACCCATATATCAAGCATGACAGGCTTATCTCTCACCTCCGGAGCACTTTCATCCCCCCCTCCTCTCAGCTCGTTTGTAGTTTGCAGAAGCCAAATTTATGGCTCATCGCACGGATGTTACAACAGCTCCGTGCAGTCATGATCTGTATGCCTCTGTCTCTCAGCTCCTCGTGCGGCTCGGCACCGCCCATCGGGGAGATGTTGCAAAACTACAAGTCCAATGAGGCATTGCAAGAATGACAGTTACCAGCATGACTCCCACAGGCAGAGGCATGATGGTAACTGTAGTTTTACAACAGCTGGAGGGCCACCAGTTTGAGACCCTTGCTTAACAGAGGAAAGTTCCCTCAGCCTTGTGTGGGAGGAACCAACTCACCTCACAACTGTTTGTGAGGTGTTATTAAACTCCTCAGCTTTTCCTAGGAAACCAATTTTTGGGTTTGCAGGCTCTCTGTAAACACAGCAGAAATTGAGGAATGTTTTTTGAATACTTGTCCTTCAAATTGTTCGATCTTAAAAACTATAAATCTCACAGTGAACATCTTTATAGTTTACGAATCACAAGACCCAGACCTACATTTTGATGTATAGTATGTCTCTGAAATAATAAAATTGAAGGCACAGTCGAAGTTTACAAATTCAACAGCAGATTTTAGTTTTATAAACTTTGACCTCCATTGACTTCCATTGAAATAATGGATGTCGTTGGTTGCAAACAAATTATCATATTGTGAAAACAGTTTGATCATTCGCTTAGCCGTAAACACGTGTGATGGCTGCAGGGAGAACTGAACTTTTTGATATAAGATTTGTGTAGGTCGGCTTGAAAATGAGGGAGTGGTCGCAGTTTACAAATCATGTGCTGATTTTTCCGGTTTTTATATTCCACACTCGAGCTCTCCCCATTCACTCCTATGGGAAAATTTCGCTGCAAAAATGACGATATTTCATGAACGATTAAGTGAAACGTTCCACAAAGTAATAGCACACCATTCTGGAACAATCCACACGTTTCGATATATTACTTGTCTATGTAGTGTAAAAACTGTGGGAGGAGATACCGTTTAAAAGTTGTCTATAATAAGAATAATATATATGTGAGATAACAATAAGTGCTCTTGCTATGCAAGACCACTTAACTCTCACACAGGCATCATTTACAAGGAGTATTGGTAATATTACTAGATAGCATCTAAACACGTGGGCAGGACTTTACAGCATCAGTAGTGACCATAGTAGTCAATAGTGTCAAATAACTTGTGACATAGGTGTCTTGACTGAGCAGCAGTAGTAGTAGTAGTAGTAGACAGTGACAATACAGAGTCAAATCACTTGGGCAGGAGGTGCCATGATGAACAGCAGTGAAAATAGTAGTATATAGAGTGGTAAATAACTTCTGACATAGGTGTCTTGACTCAGCAGAAGCAGCAGTAGTAGCAGTAGTAGTAGTAGTAGTAGTAGATACAGAATCATATCACTTGGGCAGGAGGTGCCATGATGAACAGCAGTGGTAATAGGAGTATATAGAGTGGGAAATAACTTCTGACATAGGTGTCTTGACTGAGCAGCAGCAGCAGTAGTAGCAGTAGTAGTAGTAGTAGTAGTAGTAGATACAGAGTCATATCAATTGGGCAGGAGGTGCCATGATGAACAGCAGTGGTAATAGGAGTATATAGAGTGGGAAATAACTTTTGACATAGGTGTCTTGACTGAGCAGCAGCAGCAGTAGTAGTAGTAGTAGTAGTAGTAGATACAGAGTCAAATCACTTGGGCAGGAGGTGCCATGATGAACAGCAGTGGTAATAGGAGTATATAGAGTGGGAAATAACTTTTGACATAGGTGTCTTGACTGAGCAGCAGCAGCAGTAGTAGTAGTAGTAGTAGTAGTAGTAGATACAGAGTCATATCACTTGGGCAGGAGGTGCCATGATGAACAGCAGTGGTAATAGGAGTATATAGAGTGGGAAATAACTTTTGACATAGGTGTCTTGACTGAGCAGCAGCAGCAGTAGTAGTAGTAGTAGTAGATACAGGGTCATATCACTTGGGCAGGAGGTGCCATGATGAACAGCAGTGGTAATAGTAGTATATAGAGTGTGAAATTACTTCTGACATAGTTGTCTTGACTGATCCAGAGGAGTCATGGGAGAAAGTCATGTGGTCAGATGAGACCATAATATAATTTTTTGGTCATAATTCCACTAACCATGTTCGGAGGAAGAAGAATGATGAGTACCATGCCAAGAACGCCATCCCTACTGTGAAGCATGGGGGTGGTAGCATCATGCTTTGGGGGTGTTTTTCTGCACATGGGACAGGGTGACTGCACTGTATTAAGGAGAGGATGACCGGGGCCATGTATTGCGAGATTTTGGGCAACAACCTCCTTCCCTGAGTTAGAGCTTTGAAGGTGGGTCGAGGCTGGGTCTTCCAACATGACAATGACCCAAAGCACACAGCCAGGATAACCAAGGGGTGGCTCTGTAAGGAGCATATCAAGGTTCTGGCGTGGCCTAGCCAGTCTCCAGACCTAAACCCAATAGAGAATCTTTGGAGGGAGCTCAAACTCCGTGTTTCTCAGCGAGAGCCCAGAAACCTGACTGATGTAGAGAAGATCTGTGTGGAGGAGTGGGCCAAAATCCCTCCTCCAGTGTGTGCAAAGCTGGTGTAAAACTACAAGAAAGGTTTGACCGCTGTAATTGCAAAGAAAGCCTACTGTACCAAATATTAACATTGATTTTCTCAGGTGTTAAAATAGTTATATTCAGCACTGTAAATACATCAGGTCCGGGGCTCCATCAGGGAATGCATGACAAGGGACCCTTCAGCGCCCTGAACCGACGACGGGTGCCAGAAAGTCACCGCCGATCCAGGACTCATTCATCTTTATGAATGTGAGTCTGTCCACGGAGTCTGTGGACAGACGGGTCCTCTTGTCCGTGATCACCCCACCTGCCGCGCTGAATGTCCGCTCAGATAGTACGCTGGAGGGGGGGCAAGACAATAACTCCAGCGCATACTGAGCGAGCTCACGGCAGGTGTCCAATCTGGCAACCCAGTACTCCATGGGGTCGTCGGTGCTCATACTGTCAGAAGCACCGACGGACGCCATGTAGTCTGCCACCATGTGGGCCAGCCGCTGGTGGTGACTGCTGCTGCTGGTGCTGGTACTGGGTCGCTCGGTTTGGAAGAACATCCTCATCTCATCCATTAGGTCCCCTGCTCAGCTGCTGCTGGGTGCAGCCACCTGCTGGGTGAGATGAGGGGGGACAACTGGAGGCCGGGGAGTTGCCTGCTCCAACCGGCTGACAATGCCTGCCTGCAGTTCCTCCATCCGGCGCTGCCTCCGGCTGGCTGGGATGAACTGCTCCAGTTTCCCCTTGCACCTGGGATCCAAAAGGGTGGCCATCCAGAAATCATCCCTCGCCTTGATGGTCTTAACCCGGGGGTCCCTCCTGAGGCATCACAGCATGTGGGCAGCCATGGGGAAGAGCACAGCCCGCTGTGACTCCTCACTGCTGCCCAGGTCAATGAGGTCCGACTCTTCATCCCTGAGGCGCTGCTGGTCACGCTCAGAGATGCCCAACCCCCGGACTATCGGTGCCCCCAACACCGGCTCTCCCTCTTGACCAGGCCCTGACTTCGGGATGACGCCAGCAACCACCTCCTCCTCATCATCATCATCCTCCTCCTCCTCCTCGTCCTGGCCCTGGTCTCGGTGGAGCATTGCTGACTCCTCCTGCTCCACCAAGGCACTCTCCCCAGCTTCGAGCAGGCGATCTAGTGTCCTCTCCAGCATGAACACTATTGGCAGCACGTTATTGAGGCCGAAATGCTCACTGCTGACCATCTTGGTCGCCTGCTCGAAGGAGGACAACACTTGGCAGACCTGGTGTATCTGCCCCCACTCCGCACAGGCGATGAAAGGGAGTTGTGGTGAAGCCCTCTCAGTGCGTAGGTCCATCAGGTACTCCCTCACCGCCCTTCGCTGCTCCCACAACCTCTTCAGCATGTGGAGGGTGGAGTTCCACCGCGTCACACTGTCCACAATCAGCCTGTGAAGGGGCAGCCTGTAGTTCCGCTGCAACTCGGACAGGGACGCGGTAGCGGTTGGGGAGCGCCTGAAGTGGCTGGCAATCCTACGCGCCTTTGGCACAATGTCACTCAACCCGGGATAAGTGCGCAGGAACTTCTGCACCACCAGGTTGAGGACATGTGCCAGACAGGGCACGTGGGTCAGACTGCCAGCACTGAGGGCGGCGAGTAGGTTGCTGCCGTTATCGCAGACAACCATACCTGCCTGGAGCCTTCGGGGTGTCAGCCACTTCTGGACCTGAGCCTGAAGTGCTTTCAGCACTTCTTCTCCAGTGTGTCTCCGGTCCCCTAAACTAACAAGCTGGAGCACGGCCTGACAGCGCACGTGCCCCACACTTGAGTAGCTACGGGGGCGCTTGCTGGGAGGCTCAGCAGCTGCGGAGACAGTGGCTTGAGGGAGACCAGCAGTTCTCCCCTGGACACCCCGGGGCGGCACCACAAGATCGGTTGCCGCCGATCCCTCACCGACGCCTCGGAGGGAAACCCAATGGGCCGTGAAGCTGATGTAGCGCCCCTGCCCATGCCTGCTGGTCCAGCCATCCATTGTCAGATGAACCCTGTCGCTGACAGCGTGATCCAGCGACAGGGTTACATTCTGCACAATGTGCTGGTGTAGGGCAGGGACACCAGTCCTGGCAAAGAAATGGCGGCTGGGGACACGCCATTGGGGTTGGGCCTGCTCCAACATCTGCCTGAAGGGGTTGCTGTCAACTATGTTGAAGGGCAGCAGATGTTGGGCAATAACCCTTGCCAGGAGCCCATTGAGGGAACGCACACGTCGGTCTCCAGGGGGGAAGGGAGTGGTGCGGTCAAAGGCGTCTGAAATCGACACCTGGTGCCGTACGGCAGTGCGGGACACAGACGCGGAGGGTGCTGTGGAAGTAGAGGTCTGGCTGCCGGTACCAGTACCTCTACTAGAGGGAGCGGGGGGGCATGACCTGCTGGAAAGAGATGAAGCTGTGGCAGGGGCTGCTGTACCCTGCTCACTTGTGGTGGTGGCGCTGCTACCACCACCACGCTTCATCTCGTCAAACACCCCCCAGTGGTTTATCCTCAGGTGCTGGTTCAGGGCTGTGGTACCCACCCGAGCCAAACACTTCCCTCTCTTCACCCTCACTTTACAGATCCGGCAGACGGCCACGGTAGGGTTGTCTGCCACCAGGGTGAAGTAGTTCCAGACAGGTGACTTCAGCACCGCCCTCCTGTCAGATGGGGTGACGCTGACTTGCACCTGCTGGGACTCGGTGCGGACAGGTGGAGCTGCCTGCTGCTGCTGCTGCTGCTGCTCCTCCTGACACCTCCTGCTGCCATCACCAGTGGAGACCCTGACGATGGTCTCCCTGGTGGTGACCTGGCGCACCGTTTCACCAGGGTGCCTACCTTCCCCGTCGTCACTGACGCAGTGAGCCGACGCGTCAGATGGCAACCATGATGGGTCACCCTCTTCGCCCCCAGAGATGTCAGACCAAGGGCTGAGATGTGTTGGTCTGAGGGAACCAACTGACATGGAGCCTCTAGCCTGGCTCCGCTGTCCCCTCACCCACGCCTGGGTCTGACTAGGTGCTGCTGTTTCCTGCACCAAAACAGCAGCACCAGTTTGAAGGGATGTCTCTGGGATACTGCCAGCAGGTATCCCATCCTCCTCATCCATCCCTTCAAAAAGGTCCTGACCATCAGGACAGAGCTGGAGGTCTGCCTGATGCATGGCCTCCCCCAAGAGATCCCTCTCACTGTCGCTGTCGAACAGTAAGATGCTGGACTCTTGGGGGCTGGGGGGGGTACTACAGGCACCGGTGTAATGGTGGTACTACTGGGAGTCGGGACTGACGACTCAGTGGCACTGCTGTGCCCCATGTAGTCCACCACTACTTCAGCCTGAGATGGCAATATCGGGCGGCTGCCCGATGGAAAGAACTCCCGGATCAGGCGGACTCCCCTTGCACCCGATCCTCTACCACTAGTAGGGGCACGAGAGGTACCCCGTGCTGGCAGCGACCCAGCACTGGGAGTAACTCCCCTACCCCTGCTGCCACGGCCACGGATGCCGCTCATGATTGCTGATGTGTGTGGGGGGGGTAAACTTTATTGGGGGGGGAAAATGTGAGGAAAATGTGTTTTCATGTGTTTTTTTACAAGACAGGCACGCAGACAAAGACGTACACAGACAGCTACTAAACTATAATAAAACTAGTACACCAAAGACAAGGACTACAAAATTTAAAAAAAAAAATGCACTAAACAAACACTAACTAAAGTTTTTTTTTTTTTTTAACACAAAACACAGACACTAAACACACACTAAGCTAAGCTAGATGAAATAAATGTACACTAACAGTGTGTACACTTACTACACACAAATCTAACTAACCTGAACAACACAAAACTTAGCTTTTAGAAAAGCTCTTTAAGAAAAACTAAGCAAAATGTGCACTGAAATCACTAGCAAATATCACTGAACAGCGAAGCTGCAAGATCAAACAGTAACACAAGATGAACAAAACAGCACAAAACTTAGCTTTGAAAAAAGCTCTTTTAGAAAGCTCAGCAAAATGTGCACTGAAATCACTAGCAAATATCACTGAACAGCGAAGCTGCAAGATCAAACAGTAACACAAGATGAACAAAACAGCACAAAACTTAGCTTTGAAAAAAGCTCTTGGGTCTATTGCTTTGAAAAAAGCAGTTGATAAACTGGAATATATGCACTGGAATCACTAAATAGCAATGCAGCACTATGCTGATGATGATAGATCAATCAATCAGGGACACAGACACAGGAACACAGAAACAGCCTCCACACTCTCTAGCCAGCTTCTGAATCTGCAATGAAATGGTGCTGGGAGTGACCTTATATAATGTCCGTGCAGGCAGGTTCCTATTGGTTGAAAAACCTATGACAACTGTGGTAGGAGAACTCTGATTGGCTCTGATGCAAAAGAAGGGCGGAGAAAATAATCGCGCAATATTCCTATTGCCGAATATTCGCATTGCGAATATTCGGCAATATAAAATGATCGCTTCAGCTACTCGGCCCAAGGTCTCTAATCATACCAGCAATGCTTTTAGACGTCTATGGAGATCATTAGGATGTAATCTGTTTTAAAAATGAAACTGTAAAAATCGCTCTGATGCGGAAGATAGGGGCGAAGAAAATAATCGCGCGATATTGCGATTGCCGAATAATCGCATTGCGATTTTTCGGCAAAATTCAATGAACGCTTCAGCTACTCGGCCCAGGGTCTCTAATCATACCAGCAATGCTTTTAGACGTCGATGGAGATATCTAGGATGTGATCTGTTCTAAAAAAAAAATTGTAAAAAATCGAATATTCGGAATTGCGAATATTCACCGCGAAATTCGAAATATAGCGCGATTACTCGAATATGCTATATTCGAGTCGAATATTCGCAATGCGAATATTCGTGAGCAACACTATTCTTTAGGAGAAATCAAATTCTTGATTTAAGAGGGGACTGTAAGGGGTTAAGGCTCTATAGTTAGGATTCTTCCTTAACTATAAATATGGTTGCGAAGGGTTAAGATATTTTTAGAGTGAATATTATTTCACTCATTTTAGTAGAATTCTAAATGGCCTTGTACAAATAGTTTCTGTAAGGTTTTGTCCCTGTGAGAAGATTATACATGCAACATTCTGAGATGTATCTTTCTTCTTCTTATTCTCAGAGATGTTATGTACTGTGGGAATTTTATTGGTAACTGTTGAAACTAACATTGGCCCAGATTCAGGTACGACTTGCGCTTTATTTGCGGAGGCACAGGGCAACGATTTTGCCCTGCGCCCACGCAAATATTTTGCGCTGCCCTCGATTCACGGAGCAGTAGCTCCGTAAATTGCGAGGGCGCGCTGGCAAAATTGCCCGGCGTAAGCGCGCGCAATGTAAATGATCCCGCCGGGGGCGGGAATCATTTATATTAGGCACGTTCCCGCGCCAATCGTAAAGCGCATGCTCCGTCGGGAAACTTTCCCGACGTGCATTGCGGCAAATGACGTCGCAAGGACGTCATTTGCTTCAAAGTGAACGTGAATGGCGTCCAGCGCCATTCACGATTCACTTACGCAAACGACGTAGATTTTAAATATCGCAACGCGGGAACGTGGGTATCCTATAGCATTGGCTGCGCCTGCTATTAGGATGTGTAACCTTACGCGAAACCCGACGTACGCAAACTACGTAATTTGCGTACGCAGGGCTCGCGCAATGTTGTGAATCGGTGTTAGTATGCAATTTGCATACTATACACAGATCACAATGGGAGCGCCCCCTAGCGGTCATCGCTAGAATGCAGCCTAAAATCTGCCTGGCATAAGAGCCTTATGCCACGCAGATTTTAGGCTGCAGTCGGCGTAACGAGTTCTCTGAATCAGGAGAACTCGTTACGCCGGCGCAAGTCAGCAATTGCGCTGCTTAACTATGGTTACGCAGGCGCAATTGCTACCTGAATCTGGGCCAATGTGTATACTTTCTTATCTCATGGTGAGAACATTCTCTCCCTTCTGTAACCTTCTTTTTCAGGTGTTATTTCACTAACTATCTCTACAGGACACGCTGTCTGTATTAACCAATCACATATTGCTAACATAATATTTCTTTGTTCACTACCCAAATTAATGTATTATGTTCCCTCCCCTTTTTGTAATGCATATACTCTCATAGTCTTATCAGTAAAAGTTAGAGAGATGATTTCAGCTACAACGCGTCTGTGTCTTGTTGTTTTCCTGTACTGAGATCTCTCTCTCATGGATGATCATCCGAACCAAACACACTGAGACTGCCAAAGGACAACCAGCGCCAGTCTGAAACCCCCACACAGTGGTGCAGGGTGCTATGTAGAGGGGCCCAGAGCTGTGGGGTGCTGTGTAATGTAAGGGGCCCAGTGGTGCAAGCTGCTGTGTAACATAAAGGGGTCCAGTGGTGCAGGGTGCTATGTAAAGGGGTCCAGAGCTGTGGGGTGCTGAGTAATGTAAGGGGCCCAGTGGTGCAAGCTGCTGTGTAATATAAAGGGGCCCAGTGGTGCAAGCTGCTGTGTAATATAAAGGGGTCCAGTGGTGCTGGGTGCTATGTAGAGGGGCCCAGAGCTGTGGGGTGCTGTGTAATGTAAGGGGCCCAGTGGTGCAAGCTGCTGTGTAATATAAAGGGGTCCAGTGGTGCAGGGTGCTATGTAAAGGGGTCCAGAGCTGTGGGGTGCTGTGTAATGTAAGGGGCCCAGTGGTGCAAGCTGCTGTGTAATATAAAGGGGCCCAGTGGTGCAAGCTGCTGTGTAATATAAAGGGGTCCAGTGGTGCAGTGCTGTGTAATGTAAAGGGGTCCAGAGGTGCAGTGCTGTGTAATGTAAAGGGGTCCAGAGGTGCAGGGTACTGTTCAATGTAAAGGGGTCCAGAGGTGCAAGGGGCTGTGTAATGTAAGGGGCCCAGTGGTGCAGGGGGCTGTGTAGTGTAAAGGGGTCCAGAGATGCAGGGTGCTGTGTAATGTAAAGGGGCCCAGAGGTACAGGGTGCTGTGTAATATAAAGGGGTCCAGAGGTGCAAGGTGCTGTGTAATATAAAGGGGTCCAGTGGTGCAGGGTGCTGTGTAATGTAAAGGGGTCCAGAGGTGCAAGGTGATGTGAAATATAAAGGGGTCCAGTGGTGCAGTGCTGTGTAATGTAAAGGGGTCCAGAGGTGCAGGGTGCTGAGTAATGTAAGGGGCCCAGTGGTGCAGGGGGCTGTGTAGTGTAAAGAGGTCCAGAGATGCAGGGTGCTGTGTAATGTAAAGGGGCCCAGAGGTACAGGGTGCTGTGTAATATAAAGGGGTCCAGAGGTGCAAGGTGCTGTGTAATATAAAGGGGTCCAGTGGTGCAGGGTGCTGTGTAATGTAAAGGGGTCCAGAGGTGCAAGGTGATGTGAAATATAAAGGGGTCCAGTGGTGCAGGGTGCTGTGTAATGTAAAGGGGTCCAGAGGTGCAAGGTGCTGTGTAATATAAAGGGGTTCAGAGGTGCAAGGGGCTGTGTAATGTAAAGGGGTAACGCAGAGAGAGGAGTCTGAAGAAGAGGAGTCAGAGGAGGAAGGTGGCTTTGAGGAGGTGGAAGACCAACCACAGCAGGCGTCCCAGGGGGCTTGTTGTCACCTTTCAGGGACCCTTGGTGTTGTACGTGACTGGGTGGAGGAAGAGACATTCAATGACGTCAGTGAGGACAAGGAACGGGACATGGCTAGCTTGGTATCCAACCTTGTGTAAATGGGGAGTTTGCGGTTGTGCAAATGGACTGTTTGCGGTTGTTTGAAGTGCGTTAAACGGGGAGTTTGGTCTGTCAGAGTTTGGTCTGTCACTGTGAACCCTAACCCTGTCTGTAACCCTATCTGTAACCCTAACCCTAACCCTTACACTACCTGATCGATACAACATCATACCTGATGTTTTAAAGCACGTTATTCCAAACAATTTAGGAATGTTAGGTGATTTATGCCCTTTAAGGATTAAAAACGGACTCTGCGACAACTACGTAATTTTCCATGGGAGTTTTGCCATGGATCCCCTTCCGGCATGCCACAGTCCAGGTGTTAGTCCCTTTGAAAAAACTTTTCCATCACTATTGTGGCCAGAAAGAGTCCCTGTGGGTTTTAAAATTTCGACTGCCCATTGAAGTCTATGGCGGTTCGCCCGGTCGCGCAAAATTTTAGGTTCGCGACATCACTAGTGACTACACTCCTGTCTCCTGTTTGGCTCTACTCTGCTTCCCGGGTATCTGCAACTCCGTGCCTGCGACCTGCTGCCTTCCAAGAATCGTATCACCTGCTTCAGGCTTCCAGAGCTTCATCTGCAGGCACTCGTGTCCCTCCGGGCCCTTGGTTTCTCCTGTCTCCACTCTCAGCGGGACCAGTGCAGGAGATACAAGAGAGGCTGGCCTTGTCACTTTAGACTCCGTCCAGGTATGTGACAGGTAAAGAAGTCCTCCTCTTCCTCCCCCTGTTCTGCCTCAAGTGCCCTGTCCATTATTCCATGCAGCGTGTGCTCCAACAGGTAGACAAGAGGGACAGTATCACTGATGCATGCACTGTCACTGCTCACCATCCTCATGGCCTCCTCAAACGGTGACAGGACAGTGCATGCTTCCCTGATTATGAGCCATTGGCGTGGCGAAAAAAAGCCAAGCTCCCCTGACCCTGTCCTGGTGCCATAGTCGCACAGGTACTCATTGATGGCCCTCTGCTGCATGTGCAGCCACTGCAGCATGGCCAACGTTGAGTTCCATCTGGTGGGCATGTCACAGATTAGGTAGTTCTTGGGCAGGTTGCATTCCTTTTGGAGATCAGCCAGCCGAGCACTGGAATTATATGACTGGCGGAAATGCACACAGACTTTCCTGGCCTGCCTCAGGAGATCCTGTAAGCCTGGGTACCTGCACAAGAACCGCTGCACCACCAAATTAAGGATGTGAGCCAAACAGGGCACATGGGTCAGGTGTTGTGGCCATTGTCGCAAACCACCATTCCTGGCTGAAGCTGGCAGGGCGTCAACCACCTCTGAGCCTGCCCCTGCAGAGCTGACAGAATCTCTGCCCTAGTGTGGCTCCTGTCCCCTAAGTACACCAACTCCCGTAATTTTCCATGGGAGTTTTGCCATGGATCCCCTTCCAGCATGCCACAGAAGAGGAGTCAGAGGAGGAAGGTGGCTTTGAGGAGGTGGAAGACCAACCACAGTTGGCGTCCCAGGGGGCTTGTTGTCACCTTTCAGGGACCCTTGGTGTTGTACGTGACTGGGTGGAGGAAGAGACATTCAATGACGTCAGTGAGGACAAGGAACGGGACATGGCTAGCTTGGTATCCAACCTTGTGTAAATGGGGAGTTTGCGGTTGTGCAAATGGACTGTTTGCGGTTGTTTGCCTCTGTGCGCTGCGCCTGCGTAGCGTAAAAGAGATACGCTACGGCGGCATAAATATGCGTCGATGTATGTGAATCCGGGCCATATTGTTTTGCCTATGCAGGGGCTTTATATACATTTTTGCGCTCCTGCGTGATTACCGTGGGCTTGCTTGGAAGAGAGGGAGGTCTCCTGTCCGACTGTGCGCCCCCATTTTCTGTTTTAAGGGGCCTTTGGTGCCACTGTTTTGATGTCTGCCGGCTCTGTCATGAGCTCATACATATGGTGACGGGTATGATATATGTACTATGTAATTTCAATGTTCTCTTGCTATGTATAAAGACAATTCTTGCAATATTTTGAAACATGTCAATTTATGTCATGTACAGTGTGATCCCACATGGACACTGGCCCCTGATGAAGGGACAAGGTCTTGAAACGCGTAGGGCCTGAATGAACCCCTGTGGACTAGTCAGACACCTACCTATGAACTTTGTTTTTAACATTTATATTTTTGTATTTATTGTATAAATAAACTTTTATTGTTAAATTTACGCTTTTTGAATTAATGAGCTGTTACCGCTAAAGCCCCTCCCTGGGGGATTCCTCTCTTTCCTATTATATATAGGGGTGTTGTTAACACACAAGTTTTCCTTGTTGATGTTTTTTGCATTCCTGTAGCATATTAGGAAGAGAATAACAGGAACACTCTGCAGTGAGATCTAAACTGTATACAGTATAATATATATATTGTAAGGGATTAGCTCGGTAGCGGGTGTGTGACCCCCTGGATGGGTTCACTACACACTGATTTATACAGAGAAACAGCCGAAGACGGTTGAAAGCAAAGAATTTGGTTTATTCTTCCATCTTGCTGGAAACAAGGGCAAGCATCCAAACAGCATAAACAGAATCTAACATAAAATAAACCCTGGCCACTTGGGGCGTCTACGTTCACCACACAGGAACCTATCTATGGAGTCTGGCACAGCCTAGTGCTGGGCAGACACTGCTGGTCCTACAGCAGAAAACAATAGTCTCTTTTTGATTTTTATCACACAGAAAAATCAACAGCACCTCACCTCTTCAGAAGTATTTCTGCTTACTGCTCTCCTTCACTCAGAAAGCCTCAGGATGCAGCAATCAGTAGTAATCCTCTTATAGAGGTCTTAATTGCCTCATTCTGAACAGCTGAAGTTTTCCAACGCCCTTAAATCTTTCTGGCTGCTTCTGCAGCCGACACCTGATAATAATTGGTATATTGTCTAAACCAGTGTTTCTCAACTCCAGTCCTCGAGGCGCCCCAACAGGTCATGTTTTCAGGATTTCCCTCAGATGAAACGGCTGTGGTAACTGCTAAGGCAGTGAAACTGATCAAATCACCTGTGCAAAATAATGGAAAGCCTGAAAACATGACCTGTTGGGGCGCCCTGAGGACTGGAGTTGAGAAACACTGGTCTAAACAAGGCAGAAATGTATCTCCCGTCTGTGACAACACCCACAGATTTACCTGACTTCCTGTCACAATATATATATATATATATATATATATATATATACACACACACACACACACAGCCTAGAATGTATGTATAAACTAAATATACTGGATCTACCTGAATCAACTGCCTGCTCAATCTAGCTAACTGAAATTAAATGACACTCTGGGGCTGATTTACGAACCGATTGCACCACGAAACATGGCGCATCGGCGTGCGCAACGGCCGTTTATGTATTTACTAAAGGAATGCGCCGGCAATGCAGCACTATTCCGTATTTACTATAATTCCAAATGCGCCCAGAAAGGGGCGCACGGTGCGCCACTCTGAACCTGGCACACAGCATCTACAAATGTAAAATAAAAGAGTTTGGGGGTGAGTTTATTATGGGGGGGATGTGTGATGATGTGGGGAAGTGTAGTGACATGTGTTGTGTAATGTATACGGCCTGAATAGAAAGTGAAAGTGACTTTTGTATAAAGCAGCCGCTGCGCCTGCTAGTACATTTAAACCTGCATACTGCACATGCGTGAGCGTCATTTTCAGCCATTCAGGTGCGCCTCTTCACTACGCCGGCAAAATATTGGCAAATGTCAAGTGGCGTAGCTGCCTTTGCACGGGTTGAAGAGGCGCTCCTGAATGGCCGAATCTTTTGTAAGTTACGCTGACCATGAAGGAAAACTCTGCGCCAAATTTTAAATAAAAAAACGGCGTAGGGTTCCCCTTCAGGAGCATACCAGGCCCTTAGGTCTGGTATAGATTTTAAGGGGGAACTCCTACGCCGAAAAATCGTACCCCTACCCATTCACCTGGGGGAAAAATTTTAATAAAAAAAAAACACACAGGTTTTTAAAGTAATTTATTAGTCAGCTCGGGGGGGTCTTCTGCCGGGGCCCCCCCTTTCCTTTTTAAGCTCTTTTACAAGCGGGGGGTCCCGGATTTTTTTACCGTTTTCTGCCGAGGGGGGTCCTGGACTTCACCGCCGTCTTCTGCCGGGGGGGTTCCCGAACTTCTTCACCATTTTCTGCCAGGGGCCCGGACTTCACCGCTTGTTGTGTTCTGCCGGGGCCCCCCTTTCTTCTTTAAGCTCTTTTTTCCAAGGGGGGGCCCGGACTTCTTCGCCGTCTTCTGCCGGGGGGGCCCAGACTCCACCGCCGTCTTCTGCCGGGGGGGTCCCGGACTTCACCGCCGTTTTTTTCTGCCGGGGGGGTCTCGGACTTCACCGCTGTTTTTTTCTGCCGGGGGGGGGTCCCGGACTTCACCGCCGTCTTCTGCTGGGGGGGGGGCCCGGATCTTCACCGCCGTCTTCTGCCATTGGGGTCCCGGACTTCACTGCCGTTTTCTGCCGGGGGGGTCCCGGACTTCTTCACCATTTTCTGCCGGGGGCCCGAACTTCACTGCCGTCTTGTTGTGTTCTGCCGGGCCCCCCTTTCTTCTTTAAGCTCTTTTACAAGGGGGGCCCAGACTTGTTTGCCGTTTTCTGCCGGGGGGTCTCGGACTTCACCGCCATCTTCTGACAGGGGTCCCGGACTTCTTCACCGTCTTCTATGTTCTCTCTTCTGCCGGGCTCCACCGTGGGGGCCCGGCAGGGCTGTCTTAATGAGAGGGCACACCTGGGCACTGCCCAGGGGCCCAAGCTGCATGGGGCCCCTGCACTTTCCCCAAAGCAGCTGGTCCTTGAGCCTGGGCTGCCCCTCTACATCCAAGATATCCCCCCAGCACTCTGACCCCTCTACACCCTAGATATCCCCCCAGCACTCTGACCCCTCTACACCCTTGATATGCCCCAGCACTCTGACCCCTCTACACCCCAGATATCCCCCCCAGCACTCTGATCCTTCTACACCCCAGATATCCCCCCAGCACTCTGACCCCTCTACACCACAGATATCCCCCCAGCACTCTGACCCCTCTACACCCTAGATATCCCCTACCTACTTGATTTCTGTTTACCTGCACTGTCTCCATTGTAGGGGCCCCAGAGCATTACTTTGCCCAGGGGCCCATGATGCTATTAAGACGGCCCTGGGGCCCGGTCTTCTCCGCCGTCTTGTTCCCTCTTCTCTTCTAGCGATGTTGACACGACGAGCTGTAATGCTGTGTCCGCGTTGCGCAACGACTTATATAGGCATGGGGCATAGTCACCAGGTGATGCCACCCGGCGACCCCACCCCTTGTTACATTACATTCCCGGGGCATACATACAGCAGGAGAGCTTGTCGTGTCAACATCGCTAGAAGAGAAGAGGGAACAAGATGGCGGAGAAGACCCGGCCCCCGCGGTGGAGCCCGGCAGAAGAGAGAACAGAGAAGATGGCAAAGAAGTCCGGGACCCCCCCCGGCAGAAAACGGCGAACAAGTGCGGGCCCCCCCTTGTAAAATAACTTAAAGAAGAAAAAGGGGCCCTGGAAGAACACAAGACGGCGGTGAAGTCTGGGACCCCCCTGGCAGAAAACAGCCCCATCTGGGGGCCCCCTTATTAAAGAGGTGTCCCGGATTCCGATAAGCTCCCCGCCCACAGACCCCGACAACCAACAGCCAGGGTCGTCGTGAAGAGGCCCTTGTCCTCATCAACATGGGGACATGTTGAGGGCATGCGGCCTGGTACGGCTCAGGGGGGGGGGGGCGCTCGCTCATACCCATTCCAGACTGGCCAGGCAGCGTGCTCAGATAAGGGTCTGGTATGGATTTTGGGGGAACCCCCATGCCGATTTTTTGGCGTAGGAGTGCCCCCTTAAAATCCATACCAGACCTAAGGGCCTGGCATGCTCCTGAAGGGGAACCCACACTGTTTTTTTATTTAAAATTTGGCGAGGAGTTTCCCTTCATGATCAGCGTAACAAAAACCCATGCCGGTGTTTTATTTAACCACTTCCATACCACGCCTATTCTGGAACTTCTCTCTTTCATCATTTTTTTACTAGAAAATTACTCAGAACCCCAAACATTATATATATTGTTTTAGAAGACACCCTAGGGAATAAAGTGGCGGTCATTGCAACGTTTTATCTCCAATGGTATTTGCGCAATAATTTTTCAAACGCCTTTTTTTTTTTTCATGAATTAAAAAATAACAAAACAGTAAAGTTAGCCTAATTTTTGGGGATAATGTGAAAGATGATGTTACACCGAGTAAATAGATACCTAACTTGTCACGCTTTAATATTGCACACACTCATAGAATGGCGCCAAACTTCGGGACTTAAAAATCTCCATAGGCGACGCTTGAATTTTTTTTACAAGTTATCAGTTTAGAGTTACAGAAGAGGTCTAGTTCTAGAATTATTGCTCTCGCTCTAATGCACGTGGCAATGCCTCACATGTGTGGTTTAATCGGCGTTTACATATGTGGGCGGGACTTACATGCGCGTTCGCTTCTGAGCGCGAGCTACTAGGGACAGGGGCGTTTTATTTTTTTATTTTTTTCACAGATTTTTTTTTTAGTTTTGCACTTTTTTTTACCTTTTTTTGTGATCACTTTTATTAATATTACAAGGAACGTAAACACCCTTGTAATAGAAATAGTGTGTGACAGCTCCTCTTTATGGAGAGAGCTGGAAAGCATGAGATCGAGGAAAAAAATGTCACTGATCTCATGCTTTTAGCCATGATTGCAGCTTTTTTTATGTTTTTAAATCTCTATGCTCCTCATTCAGCGGCGGACGATTCGTTCTCTAGGCCTCCGGTGGCACGGGAGAGCCCGGAGAAGCACCGGATGGCGGTGGGTAAGAACGATCAAGCGGCGGAACTGCGCGATATGATCGTTCTTATGGTGCGCACAATCGCCGCCTGTAAAAAAGGAAATCTGAATGATGCCTGTAGCTGCACCCATCATTCAGATATCCCCCACTGAAATCCAGGACGTCATATGACATCCTACGGTACGGAAGTGGTTAAAATTTGCCTTGGAGTCAGGGCCGGTGCTACCACTAGGCAGTCGCCTAGGGCACACTGGAGAGAGGCAGGGGCACTACCACCCAGGGCGCCCGGCCACCGGTGATCCTACTCCCTCTCAGCACATAGTGTTGAGCAGAATACGCCATATTCGATTTCGCGATATATCTCGAATATATAGTCGAATATTCGAGATATATTCGCTAAATTCGAATATTCGTGATATTTTATCGAAATGAAATGATTGCGAATTTTCGCTATTGCGAATGCGAAAATAATTGCGAAATTTCGATAACTGCGGTAGGAGCACTCTGATTGGCTCAGAATATTCGTGATATTTTATCGAAATTTCGCAAAATGCGAATGCGATATTGATGGCGAAATTTCGACAACAGTGCTAGGAGCACTCTGATTGGCTCAGAATATTCGTGATATTTTACAATACAAAATAATTGCGAATATTCGGCAAATGCGGAAGGAGCACTCTGATTGGCTCAGAATATTCTTGATATTTTACAATACAAAATAATTGCGAATATTCGGCAAATGCGGAAGGAGCACTCTGATTGGCTCAGAATATTCGTGATATTTTACAATAGAAAATAATTGCGAATATTCGGCAAATGCGGAAGGAGCACTCTGATTGGCTCAGAATATTCGTGATATTTTACAATAGAAAATAAAAAGTGTTTTGCATTGGTGGTGATTCTTTACTCTATCCATCTGTCACAGCCGTTTGTCAATCAAACACCTTGAAGATTGAACACGTTCATGCTGCATGCTTTGGACTTTTTTTCACTTCACATATCAAAGACATTTTTATGAAAGATTATTTTTCTATTATTGGGACTATATTTCTTTATATATTTGTTTCACTGTGTATTTCACAAGTTATTTGCGCTTGCTTATTTTATAATTTGCCCACATGTCTTGTCACTAGACATATTTTTTATTCTTGTAGAGCGACTCCATTTTCTGTCTTGTATTAATTTATGTTGTATAACATTTTTGAGTTGCTGCTGTATTCTCCCCTTTTTTTAAGGTATGCGCAATTTTTTCCTTCTTACAAAAAAAAATAATATCAAACATACAAATATTCATAACAGAAACATACACAAAGCCCCCCCCCCCCCTTTTGCATCAGAGACAATCAGAGTTCTCCTACCACAGTTATCGAAAATTCGCAATCATTTTCGCATTCGCATTAGCGAAAATTCGCAATTTTTTTTTTTTTTATATTCGGCAACATAAAAGGATCACCTCAGCTTAGCTACTCGGCCCAGGGTCTCTAATCATACCAGCAATGCTTTTAGACGTCGATAGGATGTGATCTGTTTTAAAAATAAAATTGAAAAAATGCGAATATTCGGAATAGCGAATATTCACCGCGAAATTCGAAATATATCGCGAATACTCGAATATGCCATATTCGAGCCGAATATTCGCAATACGAATATTCGTGAGCAACACTACTCAGCAACTAACGCAACAGGCAGCCGCTCCACTCTACAGTCCCTCCTTACAGTGTTAGAGGCACTGGCACAGCAGCGGTGGAGTAATGGAGGAAGGAAAGAAAACATCCCCTGTGCGCCCCTGATCATCACAGTGCCACTGGCAGTGAGTGTGACCTGTCTGTGTACCTGCGGTCACATCGTTACCGTCCACACCAGTCTGCCTCTGATGTACCGCTCCACCTCCGCTACAGCCAGCCAGCTCTGCCTCTGAGCCTCTGCCTTTATGCCCAGTGCTGCCTGTGTCCATACGCTGCATGTCCCCCCCCCCCCCTCCATCATGGAGGTTTCTCTCTCTCTTTTTCCTATTGCGGCAGCCAGCGCAAGATGTACAGTACCCTGTCGCCAAGAACCAGAGCGATGAGATCACGCTGAAAGTACAATAACGGCGGCAGGTACTGTATGTCCCTTAGGGTGGGACCTGGGCCCCCATACCCATTTTAAGGCCAATAGCTAGAAGATAAGCCAGCCAAGTGGGGACTAGCAAAATGAACAACCGTCATCTATGACACGCTCCGGCATCATCTGCGAGTATCACGCATGTGCGGGCGGTGCTCTCCAGGATAGGGGATCCCTGGCTCCCAGGTTACGTGTTCACGCCCACTGATGCAGATGACGCCGCCCCCATCGGGCCGCGTCACTGCATAGAGAGGAGTAAAAAACAGCCCTACCAACACACATCAGCAGCGCAAGCTCTGCTGGCTTTACCCCTAACAACTTGCGGCTTTACCCCTAACAACTTGCGGCTTAGGTAAAACTTTGCTCTGATCTCTTTGCACAGCTGTGTTATTTTCGTTTCTACCTTTTTATCGACAATCCTGCTTATTGGGTGCACTGTACCTCTTTGCAGGTCAAGTCTGGCAATCTGCTAACGTGGAGGCTGAACAAGCTCTCCAGGACAGCTGAATTTTCACCTTAAGGTAATTATGATCAATCAGTGGGACTCTGAGTATGTGTCAGTCGACACTTATCTTACTTTATGGGCTCCACATATTTATATCAAGTATAAAGGGAAATAGGGGAAAGGGAAGGCGCAAGGCAACCACTAATATATAGGTAATTAGTGAAAGTACCTATAGCTGGTCATAACTAAAAAAAGGGGGAACAGGGGGAAGGGAATGGCCTGAAAGGGGTTACTATAGCAACAAATAATGATCTAAATAGTATTCTGATACAAAAGGATTTATTGTGGTATCAAATAAGTATAAAAAGTACAGTCATTGACGAATTATATGGAAAAAATTTAACCATTTAAAAGAAATTAATTGCCATAAACGAGTATAACAAACAGGACTCACAATTAACAACACAAAAACACGACACTAGTCTGAACGTTTGTTGATTCAGCCACGAGTACCATGCACTTCATATAATCAGTTGGTTAATTTGGCTGACAAGAAAATAGTGGGGGCTATTAGTAATTCAGGAAAATAATACCTGATAGCCCCTTCTTGAGTCAATAAGTGCTTTTGCAGGAGGCTGAACCCTGTGTGTAGGAAGGGGGGGAGGGGCGGAGAGCAATGGGAATGTAACTATGGGACCTGTTAAATTACTTCACCTTCATATATAGAGAATGGAGGCCATGAGAATACTCTAATTAGGCAAAGTATTGGTTGTAGTGGTCCTAAAGTACACAAAGTTGAAGAGCTGTTCAATCAGTTTGAATATATCAGCAGAGAATAAGTTAGTGATGTTAGTCAAAGCAGTCTTAGCAAGCAGGTTCCTGTTAGATCTATTAGTATCCACTGAGCAGGAGTGGATTGGGTTAATCAGCTTTATTTTTGTTTACAAACGGTTTATTGAAAAATAAGTCTCAGTACAGTTTAAACGAAGATTGGCAAGGAGTACAAAAATGCATATATCAGCTGTGAACATCTGTGAAAAATAAGCATACCAGTTATTCAAGGATTAGAAAAATTGGTCATGGCCTGTATAAAAGGCTACTTGGTAACACAATACATTGATGTAAGAACCTAATAAATTAGTGTAATGGCAGAGGAAAAAAAAGGAGATAACAGACTCATCTTGTTTCAATGAATCAACAAGGACAGGTCCCAAGGTTTCCATTTCTGATCGTATATATTCATAGTGTCATATAAGGTGTGATGAATACGTTCAGCTAGTTTGATGGACAACATACGATCCATAATTTGGGACCATGGCACAGTGGAGGAACGCCAGTTGAAAGCTATAGCCCAGTGTATTGATGTGAGCAAGGTGTGTATTAGCCTACTGTGGGCTATAGGAATGTCAGGGATAGGATAAAAAAGGAGGCACATTTTAGGTGTCAGTTCTATTCTTCTACCTGTTATCTGTTCTATTTTGATGCTGACTTGTTGCCATGTATTTTTGAGGTGTGGACAATCCCAGAAGGTGTGTATGAGGGAACCCTGTACTGGGCAACCTCTAAAACATAGGGGAGAAATTGCAGGATAGAATGAATTAATTCTGTCAGGAGTAAGGTACCATCTATATTGAAGTTTAATAGCGGATTCCCTAATGGAGGCTGTTTTGGTGCATTTCCGTAGGTTATTTGTCATGCTGTCCCATTGTTCCATAGAGAAGGATTCATCATGATCTGATTCCCACTGCAACATTTGGCGTGTTTTGTCTGGTAAATTGTGTTCATTTAGGTTTCTATACATCTAAGAAATCAAGCCCCTGTCTCGGGGTGAAGTAAGACAAATTCGTTCAAATATTGTGATGGGGGTTTGGAGGGAGAGTGAAAAGTTTATTTGATAAAATAGTTTGATATTATTGTAGTCTGAGAGTTCAGTATCTTTAAGTTTATACTCTGTCTGCAAATCTGAGAATGTGCGAAAAGTATTATTTTTAGTAAATGCCTTTAGGTTAGATAGATTGAGGAGTCGCCAAACAGAATATTGGTCAGAGGCTAGGGGAGGGATCTCTGAGGAGATGTTAAATTTATGTTTGTGTCTAGGGTTGCCACCTCATCCCTTTAAAAAGGAACACATCTGAATTACACAGATTCTGAGGCTAATTTAATGCAGATAAGGCACCAAGTGAGTTTAATTACCTCCTTAATCAGCCACAGAACCTGTGTAATTCAAATGTGTTCCTTTTTAAAGGGATGAGGTGGCAACCCTGTTTGTGTCTGTGCCATAGTAGTAGATCTTGATGTACTACTTTGTTAATGTGGCCCATGCTTTGTGTTTTAAAAGATTTGGACCATAGAAGGCCTTGGAGGTGGAATGGTAGGACAGATTGTTCTTCAAATTCCAGCCACGGGATATGGCTAGAAGGAGCATACCATTGTGTGAGTTGTGTATATCTGGCTGAAAGATAGTATAGCCATAAATTGGGTACACTCAACCCACCCCTTGATTGAGGTCTAAACATCAGAGCATATCCAAATCTAGATTTTTTATTGTGCCATATGAACTTGTTTATATCTCTCTGTATAGAATCTAGGGTGCTTTTAGGTACCAGGATAGGGAGTGCTCTAAAGAAGAAAAGTAGTTTTGGTAGTATAACCATCTTGGTAGCCACTATCCTACCCATAAAAGACATATGGAATGCTGACCATGACTTGAGTAAATCTCTAATGTTTTGGAGTAATCTAGGGTAGTTTTTGTAGTATAGGGTCTTGTGGGATGGGGTGATATTGATGCCTAAGTATCGGAAGGAATCTAAACTCCATTGAATGGAAAATTTCTCTTTTAATATGGCAGTCAAATCAGGGGAGCAGTTGACTGGCAGAGCAGAACATTTAGATAAATTTATGCTTAACCCTGAGAGGTCATGAAACGTATCTAAGGTCTTGATTAGGTTCGGTAGTGAAGTTAAAGGTTCAGTGAGAAACAGGAGAACGTCATCCGCACAGAGACTTAATTAAAATTCTTTCGAACCTTTTGTGTACCCTTTGATGTTGGTATCATTGAGGATGGCACAAGCAAGGGGCTCAATAGCAAGAGCAAACAGTAGAGGGGATAAGGGGCAGCCCTGTCTTGTGCCTTTACTCAATGGGAAGAAATCTGAATTATGGCCGGGGAGCCTGATACGGGTATGTGGATCGTGGTATAAGGCTTTAAATCCATGTAGAAATTCGTCACCTATACCATATCTAGGGGGAAGCGAGTCTAAGTAGGACCAACTGATGCTATCAAAAGCTTTATGAATATCTAAACTAAGTAGTAGTGTGGATCTTGTATGAAGGTTAGCGTATTGGATGATGTTTGTTGCTAATCTTATATTCAATAAGTGGGGAAGACTAGCCTCCTCTTATATCTCTTAATCTTATATTGTCTGTAATTTGCCTGTCCGGAATAAAACCTGATTGATCCGGGTGGATAAGGGGTGAGAAGACCGAGGCCAATCTGTCTGCTAATATTTTACCAACATTTTTTAGGTCATTGTCTATAACTGAGATCGGGCGGAAGTTCTGTGGGGATGAGTGGTCCTTGTTTGGTTTGGGTAGAAGAGACATATTAGCTAGGAGCATTTCGGAGGGGAATTGATTGCCTTGTAGAATATGGTTGAATAGTTTCACGAGATGGGGAATTAAAACTGATGCAAACTTTTTGTAGTATGATGAAGAAAAGCCGTCGGGGCCTGGGGCTGTGGAGGTCTTTAGTGAGCCTATAATCTTGATTATTTCCGTTTCTGTGCAGGGTGCATTCAATACCTCGCTTTGTTGGGTTGATAGAGTGGGAAGCGGGATTTCATCTAGCCATTGCGTCGAGGATTGCTTCGGCGTGTTTTGTGGAGATGATAGAAGTTTCTTATAAAATTTAAAAAAAACCTCCATGACTCCTTTAGGATGGGAGACTAAGTTGCCTGCAGAGTTTCTCAGTTTATAGGTGCGGGGAGGTTTCGTAGATTGGTTCAGTTTTCTGGCAAACATAGTGGACGTAGAGTTACTATGTAATAAGAATCTTGCTTTTGACCATCTAAGGGCTTTTTCTGTATCTGAGGTTAGTAGAGTATCTAGGGCTGTACGTTTCTCTTGGATTTGTTTTAGTATATCACTGGAGGGGGATTGATTGTGTTTATGATATAACTTGTCCAGATCTCTAGTTAATGTTTTTATATCAGACAGCTTAATCCTGTTTTTAGTAGAAGCCATCTTGATTAGATGGCCTCTCATGACTGCCTTATGGGCCATCCATAGAGACGTGGGAAGAGTGTCTGGGGAAGAGTTAAGTGTAAAGTATTCTTCTAAGTTGGATGTTAGCTGTTGGATATTCAAATGGTCTGTTAGTAGTGCATCATCAATGCGTCATTTGTGAGGAGTGTCAGCAAGACCTATTTTGGAAGTGGTGAAAGATACGATCTGGTAATCTGACCAGGGGCAAGAGTGGATGTCTGCTTTTGATGAATTAGCAACTAAAATCGGAGTGCAGAAAATGTAATCTAATCTAGCGGAGCAGTCATGAGGGTGTGAGTAAAAGGTGTAATTTTTGATGCCAACGTTGTGGGCCCTCCACGTGTCAATGAGTTGGTAGTTTAGTAGTGTGCGATTTAATGTTTTAGGGAAGGCTTTAGATGTGGGTGCTACTTTGCTTCTATTTAAGGATGAGTGAGCGGCTAAATTGAAGTCTCCGCCTACGGGTTAATCAGCTTTAAATTATGTCAACCATGCATGGACAATTCTATGGTTAATGGTGAGAGGAGTAAAATATCGTTGGATAATCAGGATTAAATAAACATCTTGTTCATAGCGTTTAAGATGGTATATAAACGCGGGTAGCCACTAGTGTTGAGCGGAATACGCCATATTCGATTTCGCGATATATCACGAATATATAGACGAATATTCGAGAAATATTCGCCAAAATCGAATATTCGTAATATTTTATCGAATAAACAATATTGCGAAATTTCGCTAATGCGAATGCGAAAATGATTGCGAAATTCTCGTCCGCGCAGGCGCGCGAACAACACACGAAAACGGAGATCATTTCCTGGATCTTTGCCAGTCGAATTTCGGATCGCGATTTTGTGCTGCACTGCGAAGCGAAGATGGTGGGGAGTAACTTTTCATCTAGTGAGGAAAAACTGCCGATTAGTGTAAGTAATTTCACCACTGTTTTTTCATTATCTTTAACTGCATTTTAGACTAGTTTAAAAGTTAGGATATAAGATCATATATTAGTATTTCCCAAACAGTGTGTCTCCAGCTCTTGCAAAACTACAACTCCCAGCATGCCTGGACAGCTGCAGACACCCTGGTTGGTAAATGTGTATTTAGGCACTTTCCTTGCTATTTAGCATAATTAACATGTTGTGGACATAGGACGTATGCGAACGTCCTGACTTCAGGGTCCTTAAGGCCCAAGGACGTTCGAATACATATCGCCCTTTAGATATTGCAGAACTACAACTTCCAGCATGCCTGGGCATGCTGGGACTTCTAGTTTTGCAAGTTCTGCAGGCCCACATATTTCAGACCACTATTGGATTGGATTGGATTGGAATAAATACTTATAGAGCGCCGAATGCGAGTTGTAAAAAACTCGCGTCTAAGCGCTTACCAACAAGCTGGGGGTATCCAGTTCCCATGAGCAAAAAGAAGAAACTAGGACATCTAAGTAAAAGAGGGGAACAGACAAGAAATAAACAGAAATATAAAAAGAAGGGGGGGGGGGGTGTCAGGGCACAAAAAGCCTATCCCTACTCCCTGACTATGGACCGCAGCCTGGGATTAAGGCAGCGTCCTGCTAAGGGCTTGGAAGGCCAAGTCTCTATCTGTAGGCTTGTGAAAAAAGAAGTGTTTTCAAGCCCTTACGGAAGGCCATCAAGGAGGAGGATGCTCGGAGCTGATCAGGGAGCTGGTTCCAAAGAGAGTTCCCCATTGTTTGGAGCCGGCGGCCACCTTTTGAAGCTGATCGACTAGATTGAATAATTGCTAACAGGGCGTCAGTAGAGCGAAGCTCTCTGGGTGGACAGTAGTGTTGTGTCATATTCGATAAGTACATCGGACCTAGTTGCCAATAGGCCCGAAACACCAGACAGAGTGTCTTGAAACTCAACCCGTTTTGCTATCGGGAGCCAGTGTAGATTCTTAAGCACCGGGGAGATGTGATTCCGCCTTGGGCAGTTTGTGACTAGGCTTGCAGCATGATTCTGTGTAATCTGCAATCGTTTTATCCACTTCTGTGGGAGCCCTAGAAAGAAAACATTAGAACAATCTAACCTAGAGTGGATAAGTCCATGAACTAAGATCATACGGTTGTGCTGAGTGAAAAGATTCTTAATTTTCCGTAATAATTGCAGATGATAGTTGGCTGATTTTATGCAATATTTTGCGTGAGGTACGAAGCTTAGTTCAGCATCAAAAATTATACCCAGATTTTTTACCTGCTTAGCTGGAGTTGGGGCAGGGCCAAACGAGGATGGCCAGGCAGGTAAAAAGGTAGAGTTGGCCTGTGGGCCGATCAGCAAAAGCTCAGTTTTTCATTATACACGGGTCTCTAAACTGTGGCACTCTAGATGCAGCAAAAGTAAAATTCTTAGCATGCACTGACAGACCATGCCTGATGGGAGTAGTAGTTTTGCAACAGCTGGAGGTGCACTGGTCTTGAAACCCTGAGTTAGGTAACAAACTCGCAGTGTTTTGCAACCATTGTGCCTCCAGCTGTTGCAAAACTACAACTCCCTGCATGCAACTGGCTGCAATAACCCCCCCCCCCTCCCCCCATGTGAATGTACAGGGTACATTCACATGGGCTGGGGCTTACAGTCTGCTTCTAGCTGAAGCAAATTTGGCGCTGCAGCTCAAACCCTCAGCGGGAAACTACTGTGAACCCCACTCCCCTCTGACTGTACCATAAAAACACTACACCACACTAAATAAAAATAAAAAAACACAACATATACACATACCCCTACATAGCCACCCTCCCCTCCACAATAAAAAAAAAAACGTCTGGTACGGCACCGTTTCCTAAACGGAGCCTACAGCTGTTGCAAAACAACTCCCCAGTATTACCGGACAGCCATTAACTGTCCAGGCATGCTGGGAGTTAAAGTATAATTGTTGTACAGCTGGTGACGGTGAGCTACATGGTGTATCAGAGCATGCTGGTAGTTGCAGTTTTTAAATAACATCAACTCCATTATTTATTCAAAATTAATTAATCAAAAAGTCAAACGAAACAAACATATTATTGTTCCTATATAAAGATAGGGATGAAAAAAAATAATCTATTGTACAGGCCCAGTATAAGGGTCAAAAAATAATTATAGCGGTCAGATGAATAGCAACTCATTTCTCCCCTATACGTGTATCCTGTGTTGTTGTTACTCATATATACATAATTATGCAAATGATAATGGCTGCTATATTTATGCAAAAAAGGTGGCGACCAAAATGGCAAGATATAAAATCTGTCATGTTACCCCTGTCA
This sequence comes from Rana temporaria, assembly GCF_905171775.1. Lineage (NCBI taxonomy): Eukaryota > Metazoa > Chordata > Amphibia > Anura > Ranidae > Rana > Rana temporaria. The sequence continues at coordinate 383,067,815 of NC_053489.1, read as the reverse complement.
TTGATTAATAAGGCGAGAATGCTTCCAATTGTTGAATACCATACATTTACGTCATATATCCAAAAGGGTTTAAACAAAAGTATTATAATATACTTTGTTCTTCATCTTGCAGAGGTTCCTGCAACAGGAATACGATCAGATCCGCAGGCAGCAGGAAAAAAAAATTGTCAGCTCCCTATTGCGGGAGTTACGCAATGTGCATGGCGGCACACATGACCGCATGGCCATCTTAAAAAAGTGGTCGGATCTAAAGAGGCACCACATGGGCCAGGTCACACAGATCCGGGATGAATTCTATCCAGGTAAGTTATTGGTGACAGTTATGTAAGGTCATATGTAATTAACCTTAGGGCAGATGTTGTTAACCCAGACGCCATGTTGTGGTAACATATATCACCACCCAAGGTATTCATAGTACTGTTGAAAAAAGACATGGGACAGCAGACAGGAACACTTATTAACTATAATTAAACTAAATAAACAAGACACCCCATTAATGTACTAATACTGGCCGAGGCTGCTTTATTATTGGATTTCAGACATATATTTTAAATAAATACTTTAATAACTTAAAAAACAGACTAGTCACTACGGCTCAGGCTGTACCTAAATATATTCCAACTTTAAAATGTATCCAACAACAACTAAACTAAACAGATTTGTCACCCTTTGTATAATTAAATTTTTTTTATTATTTTTTTTTTTAAAAACAAAGGTGACCATCCCACATAATTAGCAGCCGCGACAAAAAGAAAAGAAAAAATGGGGGGGAGGGAAACACCACAGTCCCGTCTACTGAGGCGACTGAGAGCAAGGCTGACGGAAACCCTACTTATATACCCCTAACTAACACTGGATTTTTCCTGAACCAACTGGTAGCAGGCCCACAGGCCTAAAAAGTGCGGGAAAAGCACGTGTAGGCCGCGTGATCACCTCGTGTTCACCAAAAAAAATGGAAAAACACGTTTTCCAGCTAACTAGGCCACGTGAGGACCAGCTTACACCTAAAGAGCCCTATTAGGTTCCCAAAAGGGGAACTTGAAACCGTCACTACTAATTTTATTAAGTCCTGCCGCTTTCCCATGAGAAAAGGGGGAATTGAAACCTTCTCCCCCTTTTCTATCATTATTCCATCAAGTTAAACCATGGAATTAAAGTGGTGGTGTGGTGGGTTAAAGGGGAAGGGGTGGTATTTTATTACTCAACTAGCTGAATACCCGGTGTTGCCCGGTCTTCCTATCTTAACCTTTTGGGGAGGAAAATGAAGAGACCACAGTCCCATATACTCGCATGGGACTTGAAACAAAAACCCATCTTTTATATAAGGGTGTAGGTAAGGGTTAATTTAACTGTCATATATTTTTATTTGGCATATAAGTAATATGTGTACCAGGTATTATTGAAATATCTCCAGGCGTACAGAAGTTATGTGGGAACATACATTTCCCATTGATTTGCATGGGACTTTAAACAAAAACCCCGACCCTCACAAATGGGGGTAGTTAAGGGATAAATTAACTATCCTATAGTTTAAGTGGACATATAAGTAACATGTGACCAAGTGTTATCAAAATATCTACAGCCGTTATGAAGTAACATGTATTTCCCATAGAGTTGAATGGGACTTTAAAGAAAAACCCCGACCATGGCAAATGGGGGTGGGTAAGGGTTAAACCACCTATCCTATGTTTGTTGCTGACATATAAGTAACATGTGTGCCAAGTTTCATATTAATATCTTTAGCCGTTTGGACGTGATGCTGGAACATACATACATACATACACACACACGTTGAGTTTTATATATATAGATTACCACTAAATTCCTGTGGTAGGCGTGGGGTTATAATAGTAATCCTGTGTACCCCATCAGGCCCTTTTTTTAACATGAGATTGTCTGAACAAAACAAAGGAAACAAAAACAGCTCATTTTACCATGGTGGCAGCCCAGCTCACACTCAGTCCCCTGTAGTGCCCGCAAGACCCTTTAATATAACATTATCCCATTGGTTAACTGTCTATATAAATAAATTTGTATTCATATACAATACAGCAGAGTACACAGAATTTGCATACGTTATTAGAAAACATTTTTACATATCTGAACATTGTGTTATTATAGGAGCTCCTCTACCATCTGTGCGCCCCAAGCGCACAAGGCGACAGGCTGCAGAGGAGGAGGATGAAGAGGAGGAGCAGGAGGAGCAGGAGGAGGATGCAGAGGAGGAGAGGGATGAGGAGCAGCCAGGGCCCTCCCAGTCGCCACCCCCAGCTCCTGTTGAGGAGCAAGAGGAGGAGCTGCAACCCCCCCCCAAACTTCCGGTGGTGGATCGGCTGATGGAGAAGAGGAGCAGGAGGATGAGACGGTTCCTGTGAGCCTCAGTCAGGAGGGTAAATATGTGCACAAAGATTAATAACATTTCAACAATAAGATGTAGATATAAAAATGGACAGCATTTAAAGCGCACCCATCAGATTTCAGAACAATAATATGGTATTTATGATAGAAGTATATGTGCTAGACACATAACAATTGTATAGACATGATAATGATTGTTTAATAAGCAACATAAATATTTTATTTATTTGGTAACGGTCTTTGAAATCCACATTTTTTTTCTTATATCCTAACAGTTTTAAAAAAGATGGAGAAAAAACAAACTGTCATGCAGAGGATCAATGACAAAATCCTCTCAAATCAGCGGAAAATTTGGTTTCTAGACCTCCAAAATCAACAGCTGGCGAAACAGCAGATAACGAATTTTGCTGAGATGGCAGAGCTTCAGAAGCTCATGCATAATTACATTTGATTTTTTTTTTCTTTTAATAAAAAATGTTATTTTTTTTAAATGTTTCCTTTCTTATTGAGATTGTTAGTTTTTTCAACACATCTAACTTCACATCTAACACATCAACATCAACATCAACATCAACACATCTAACTTCATAATAACCAAAAACATTTTATAATATTATTTTATTTAACACAAACCTAAGACAAACTAAGACAAACTAAAAAACACGGACACAGACACGACTAACACAAACTAAACTGTTGAAAAATTAATATACAAAAGCAACAATATATATATAGATATAGAGAGAGAGCGAGAGAGAAAGAGAGAGAGAGTGCAGATTTTGCAGACAGGCTAATGGTTGCAGTATAAAGGGCGCAAACCAGGGTTTAACATAAAGTTCAGTGTTCACACTTGCTGTTACGATCCGGTCTGGTAGCTTGTAGCGGAGGCTGTTGGTGGATCCGCTGTGCCAGAGAGGTCATGAAGCATTACTCAGCATGAAGGCAGCAGCAGTAGTATTAAAATATAATGTAATTATCACACAGGCAACATTTGCAAGCAGTAGTGGTAATAGTACTAGATAGCATCTAAACACTTGGGCAAGACTTTACAGCAGCAGTAGTGGTAATAGTAGTATATAGTGGCAAATAACTTGTGACATAGGTGTCGTGAGCAGCAGCAGTAGTAGTAATAGTAGACAATATAGTGTCAAATCACTCGGGCAAGAGGTGCCATGATGAACAGCAGCAGCAGCAGCAGTGGTAATAGTAGTATAGAGTGGCAAATAACTTGTGACATAGGTGTCGTGAGCAGCAGCAGTAGTAGTAATATTAGACAATATAGTGTCAAATCACTCGGGCAAGAGGTACCATGATGAACAGTAGCAGCAGCAGTGGTAATAGTAGTATAGAGTGGCAAATAACTTGTGACATAGGTGTCGTGAGCAGCAGCAGTAGTAGTAATATTAGACAATATAGTGTCAAATCACTCGGGCAAGAGGTGCCATGATGAACAGCAGCAGCAGCAGTGGTAATAGTAGTATAGAGTGGCAAATAACTTGTGACATAGGTGTCGTGAGCAGCAGCAGTAGTAGTAATATTAGACAATATAGTGTCAAATCACTCGGGCAAGAGGTACCATGATGAACAGTAGCAGCAGCAGTGGTAATAGTAGTATAGAGTGGCAAATAACTTGTGACATAGGTGTCGTGACTGAGCAGCAGCAGTAGTAGTAGTAGACAATATAGTGTCAAATCACTCGGGCAAGAGGTACCATGATGAACAGTAGCAGCAGCAGTGGTAATAGTAGTATAGAGTGGCAAATAACTCGTGACATAGGTGTCGTGTGCAGCAGCAGTAGTAGTAATATTAGACAATATAGTGTCAAATCACTCGTGCAAGAGGTGCCATGATGAACAGCAGCAGCAGCAGTGGTAATAGTAGTATAGAGTGGCAAATAACTCGTGACATAGGTGTCATGAGCAGCAGCAGTAGTATTAATATTAGACAATATAGTGTCAAATCACTCGGGCAAGAGGTACCATGATGAACAGTAGCAGCAGCAGCAGTGGTAATAGTAGTATCGAGTGGCAAATAACTCGTGACATAGGTGTCGTGACTGAGCAGCAGCAGTAGTAGTAATAGTAGACAATATAGTGTCAAATCACTCGGGCAAGAGGTGCCATGAACAGCAGCAGTGGTAAGAGTAATAAAAATGGCAAATCACTCGGGCAAGAGGTGCCATCATCAGCAGCAGCAGCAGCGGTAAGAGTAATAAAAATGGCAAATAGCTCGGGCAAGAGGTGCCATCACATCAGCAGCAGCAGTAGTAATAGAAAGTGGCAAATCTCTCGGACAAAAGGTGACAGCAGCAGTATGAGTAATATATCGGTACATAATCACTCAGCCTTTTGGCATTAGCAGTAGGAGCCCATATGGTGGCAAAATTACAAAAGCTTGAAGTTGCAGTAGCATGGTGATGAAATTTGAAAAGCAGAATGACACAGGCCTTAAGTAGCTGTAGCCTGACTATACCATAGTGCCTCATAATTTAAAAGTTTGATTAACGTTATTTCTATGCTATACGTGACTGTTTAAATTCATGATGAGCAATTACTTTTCAAAATAATGTGGCAGCAGCGTCAGGACTCCTTATAGTGGCTTAATGACACAGCATGGAAATATTTATGCCCTTAACACTACCTGCCCACTATGAGTTTCAAAGGTATACTGTAAATACATCAGGGAATAAATGACAAGGGACCCTTCAGCACCCTGAACCGACGGCGGGTGCCAGAAAGTCACCGCCGATCCAGGACTCATTCATCTTGATGAATGTGAGTATGTCCACGGGTCCTCTTGTCCGTGACCACCCCACCTGCCGCGTTGAATGTCCGCTCAGATAGTACGCTGGAGGGGGGGCAAGACAATAAGTCCAGCGCATACTGAGCGAGCTCGCGGCAGGTGTCCAATCTGGCAACCCAGTACTCCATGGGGTCGTCGGTGCTCATACTGTCAGAAGCACCGACGGACGCCATGTAGTCTGCCACCATGTGGGCCAGCCGCTGGTGGTGACTGCTGCTGCTGCTGCTGCTGGTACTGGGTCGCTCAGATTGGAAGAACATCCTCATCTCACCCATTAGGTCCCCTGCTCGGCTGCTGCTGCTGCTGCTGGGTGCAGCCACCTGCTTGGTGAGATGAGGGGGGACAACTGGAGGCCGGGGAGTTGCCTGCTCCAACCGGCTGACTATGCGTGCCTGCAGTTCCTCCATCCGGCGCTGCCTCCGGCTGGCTGGGAGGAACTGCTCCAGATTCCCCTTGCACCTTGGATCTAAAAGGGTGGCCATCCAAAATTCATCCCTCTCCTTGATAGTCTGAACCCGGGGGTCCCTCCTGAGGCATCTCAGCATGTGGGCAGCCATGGGGAAGAGCACAGCCCGCTGTGACTCCTCATGGCTGCCCGGGTCCATGACGTCCGACTCTTCATACTGGAGGCGCTGCTGCTCGCGCTCAGAGATGCCCAACCCCCGGACTATCGGTGCCCCCAACACCGGCTCTCCCGCCTGACCAGGCCCTGACTCCAGGACGACACCAGTAACCTCCTCATCATCATCATCATCCTCCTCCTCCTTGTCTTGGGCCTGGTCTTGGTGGAGCAGTCTTGCCTCCTGCTCCACCAAGGCACTCTCCCCAGCTTCGAGCAGGCGATCTAGTGCCCTGTCCAGCAGGAACACTATAGGGAGCACGTCATTGAGGCCGACATGCTCCCTGCTCACCATCTTGGTCGCCTGCTCGAAAGGGGCCAACACATGGCAGACCTGGTGTATCTGCCCCCACTCCGCACTGGTGATGTACGGGAGTGTTTGTGATGGCCCGGCAGTGCCTTGCTCCAGCAGGTATTCCTTCACCGCCCTTCGCTGCTCCCACAACCTCTCCAGCATGTGGAGGGTGGAGTTCCACCGCATCACACTGTCCACAATCAGCCTGTGAAGGGGCAGGCTCTTGTCCCGCTGCAACTTGGACAGGGACGCGGTAGCGGTTGGGGAGCGCCTGAAGTGGCTGGCAATCCTACGCACCCTTAGCACAATGTCACTCAACCCGGGATAGGTGCGCAGGAACTTCTGCACCACAAGGTTGAGGACATGTGCCAGACAGGGCACGTGGGTCAGACTGCCAGCCTGGAGGGCGGAGAGTAGGTTGCTGCCGTTGTCACAGACAACCATACCTGCCTGGAGCCTTCGGGGTGTCAGCCACTTCTGGACCTGAGCCTGAAGTGCGGTCAGCACTTCTTTTCCAGTGTGTCTCCGGTCCCCTAAACTAACAAGCTGGAGCACGGCCTGGCACACTTGAGTAGCTACGGGGCGCTTGCTGGGAGGCTCAGCAGCTGCGGAGACAGTGGCTTGACGGAGACCAGCAGTTCTCCCCTGGCCCCCCCGGGGCGGCACCACAAAATCTGATGCCGCCGATCCCTCCCCGGCGCCTCGGAGGGAAACCCAATGGGCCGTGAAACTGATGTACCGGCCCTGCCCATGCCTGCTGGTCCAGCCATCCATTGTGAGATGCGCCCTGTCTCTGACAGCGTGATCCAGCGACAGGGTTACATTCTGCACAATGTGCTGGTGTAGGGCAGGGACACCAGTCCTGGCAAAGAAATGGCGGCTGGGGACACGCCATTGGGGTTGGGCCTGCTCCAACATCTGCCTGAAGGGATTGCAGTCAACTATGTTGAAGGGAAGCAGATGTTGGGCAATAACCCTTGCCAGGAGCCCATTGAGGGAACGCACACGTCGGTCTCCAGGGGGGAAGGGAGTGGTGCGTTCGAAGGCGTCGAAAAGCGACGCCTGGCGCCGGACGGCAGTGCAGGACACAGACGAGGAGGGTGCTGTGGAAGTAGAGGTCTGGCTGCCGGTACCAGTACCTCTACTAGAGGGAGCGGGGGGCATGACCTGCTGGGAACAGATGAAGCTGTGGCAGGGGCTGCTGTACCCTGCTCACTTGTGGTGGTGGCGCTGCTACCACCACCACGCTTCATCTGGTCATACTCCCGCCAGTGATTAATTCTCAGGTGCTGGTTCAGGGCTGTGGTACCCACCCGAGCCAAGCACTTCCCTCTCTTCACCCTGGCACGACAGATATGGCAGATGGCTATGGTCTGGTTATCTGCTACCAGGGTGAAGTAGGCCCAGACAGGTGACTTCAGCGCCGCCCTCCTGTCAGATGGGGTGACGCTGACTTGCACCTGCTGGGACTCGGTGCGCACAGGTGGAGCTGCCTGCTGCTGCTGCTGCTGACACCTCCTGCTGCCATCACCAGTGGAGACCCTGACGCTGGTCTCCCTGGTGACCTGGCGCACCGTTTCTCCAGGGTGCCTACCTTCCTCATCGTCACTGCTGCTGTGAACCGACAAGGCACTGGCAGGTGGCACCCATGTTGTGTCACCATCGTCTTCGCCCCCAGATATGTCAGACCCAGGGCTGAAATGTGGTGGTCTGAGGGAACCAGCTGACATGGAGCCGCTAGCCTGGCTCCGCTGTCCCCTCACCGACGCCTGGGTCTGACTAGGTGCGGTTGTTTCCTGCACAAAAACAGCAGCACCACTTGGAAGGGATGTCTCTGGGATACTGACAGCAGGTACCCCATCCTCCTCCTCCATCATCCCTTCAAAAAGGTCCTGACCATCAGGACAGAACTGGATGTCTGCCTGATGCATGGCCTCCCCCAAGATATCCCTCTCACTGTCGCTGTCAAACAGTAAGAGGCTGGACTCTTGGGGGCTGGGGGTGGGTACTAAAGGCACCGGTGTACTGGTGGTGCTACTGGGAGTCGGGACTGACGACTCAGTGGCACTGCTGTGCCCCATATACTCCACCACTACTGGAGCCTGAGAAGGCAATATCGGGCGGATGCCCGATGGAAAAAACTCACGGATGAGGCGGACTCCCCTTCCACCTGATCCTCTACCACTAGTAGGGGCGCGAGAGGTACCCCGTGCTGGCAGCGACCCAGCACTGGGAGTAACTCCCCTACCCCTGCTGCCACGGCCACGTATGCTGCTCATACTTGCTGATGTGGGGGGGGGTAAACTTTATTGGGGGGGGGAAATGTGAGGAAGGAGTGTTTTTTTTTTTAACAAGGCAGACACGCAGACAAAGACGCAGACAAAGACGTAGACAGCTAATAAACTATAATAAAACTAGTACACCTAAAAGTTTTTTTTTTTTTTTTTTTACACTGACTGACAAGGACAAAGACGAGGACTACAAAAAAAAAATGCACTAAACAAACACTAACTACTTACACAAAGTTATATGACTATAAACTAAAGCTAATTTTTTTTTTTTTTTTTTTTTTTACACTGACTGACAAGGACTACAAAAAATAAAAAATAAATATGCACTAAACTAAACAAACACTAACTACTTACACAAAGTTATATGACTATAAACTAAAGCTACATTTTTTTTGTTTTTTTGTTTTTTTTTACACAAAACACAGACACTAAACACACACTAAACTAAGCTACCTTAAAGAAATGTACACTTACACTATGTACACTTACACTAACTACACAGAAATCTATCTAACACTAAGCTACACTAACCTGGACAAAACAACACAAATCTGAGCTTTTAAAAAAGCTGTTGGGTCTTTTGCTTTGAAAAAAGCAGTTTAGAATCAGGAAAATCTGAACTGAAATCACTATAGCAAGGAAGCACAATGCTGATGCTGTAAGCTGTAAGATCACACAAACACTCCACTCTCTCTAGCCACCTTGTGAATCTGCACTGAAATACTGCTGGGAGTGATCTTATATAATGGTCGTGCAGGCAGTTTCCTATTGGTTGCTATGGAGGTTGCTAACCTCTGACAACTGTGGTAGGAGAACTCTGATTGGCTCTGATGCAAAAGAAGGGCGGAGAAAATAATCGCGCAATATTCCTTTTGCCGAATATTCGCATTGCGAATATTCTGCAATATAAAATGATCGCTTCAGCTACTCGTCCAAGGGTCTCTAATCATACCAGCAATGCTTTTAGACGTCGATGGAGATCACTAGGATGTGATCTGTTTTAAAAATAAAATTGAAAAAAATACGAATATTCTGAATAGCGAATATTGACCGCGAAATTCGAGTTATGCGCGAATACTCGAATATGCAATATTCGAGCCGAATATTCGCAATACGAATATTCTTGAGCAACACTAGTAGCCACGAGAACACCAATATCAATTATATATATATATATATATATATATATATATATATATATATATATATGTATTGCCAACTGTACATTACCGGCTTGTCCGTTTAATCCAAAAGAGACGTCAAAGCGGGTTGGTTACGAGTGAATAACTCCCTAGTACAGACCTTTAGATGAAGTGGCAGCAGTAAATGTCCATGGAAATCACATGTTGGCAACGAGTGGCAGCAAATCCAGGTTGTAAATTTCATGCATCCGACGGTTTCTGTGTGTGCTTGCAGTTCCGCTCGTACTGCTAAGCTCTTCACGGCTCCCTCACCGCAATTTACCCCCGTCCCTCACACACGGAGGAAACGTCACGTGACAGCGCCGGGTGATGACGTCAACGCGTTTCGCCGTACTCAATGGCGTAGCTTCATCTCGGACGTTACTCGTCACCAGCTGCTATGCCTGTTTATGTGAATTGTTGAAAAACAGATCAGGTCCCATTATAGGGAGTACTGGAATACTTAATTATGGCAATTGTTCTTAATTCTGTATCATCATAGAACCGTTTTAGGAAGAGGAAGTAAAAAAAATTGTAAGTATTCACCATATATTTAGGCAGTCTCTGCTACTTTATCGGCACTACTACGTCTGTGACCTGTGACTACGTCGCTGTCTATTATATTATTCCATTCATGGGAACGGGGGATGGGAAATACAATATATACAGATGGCATATGGAGGGTATGGGGACAGGTAACAAAAGGGAATTAACACAGGGGAAGTAAGACAACAAGGGTGACATGCTTATCACCAATGTTAAACGCTCGAATTTATTAGATAAGCGGAAAAAACATGGTAGGGAGAGGATAGCAAGAAGCAGAATTTTAGATTTAAGAGTGATGCAAAGTATGGCCCAAATTCACAGAGAGCAGGCGCACATTACGCCGCCGTAGCGCAAACAATGTACGCTACGCCAAAGCAGCGCAGAGAGGCAAGCATGGAATTCACCAAGCCAGTGCTCCCAACGCTGCACTGGGTTTTGAATGCATACGCTGGCGTAGGTGGAAGTGGGCGTGAGCCATGCAAATGAGGCGTGACCCCCATGCAAATGATGTGCCGAGCGCCAGACAGATACGTATCACGAACTGCGCATGCGCCGAGACGTGGACGCATCCCCATGCGCATGCTCACAACCACGTCGGAACAACTGCCTAAACTACGCCGGATCACTGCATACGGCGTGAACGTAACCTACGCCTAGCCAGACACGTCCAACGTAAAATACGCCGGCTTGTGTTCCCTGGTGCAGACCTTTGCATGTCTGCTGCTGGGTTACACCTCCTTTATGGGGAATAACTTTACACCGGACGTACAACTTACGCGTATGTGTATAATTATATTGCGCAAAACTAAAGAAATATATATATAAGTAGGCAGCCAACACAACAAAAAAAATTGTAATGGGAGCTGCGGTGGCTCAACGCGATTGGCACTGTGCTGACAAGCCATTCACCTCTGCAGCTAGAGGTTCGGATCCCGGTCTCGGCTTCATGTGAATTGAGTTTGGTGGTCTCAGCCCGGCTCCCGGTGGGTGTGCTATGCAAGGTAAGCCTGTGCTTAGTACGCCCACCCCCCTCCCACAAAAACCACCACACCTACACACGCACTCTAAATTGGGTTAACACACGCACTTTGACCACGCGGTCTCTAAAAGAGAGGCGAAGGACTAATGGGGCTGGTTGAGAGGGCTAATCCTCTCACTCCCTTATAGGGAGTCCCTCTGCCCCGTTGGGCTTCAAAGCGGAGCAGGTAGGGCGGGCTGTGTGGGAGGACCCCCTCACACACCCGCCATTGCCACCCGGGGCATGGAGAAAGATGGCAGATTGCCTCTGGGGGAGGCCTGCCTACTCCCAACTCCTGCAGTCCGGCTCCTCTCTCGAGTTCACGCACAAAATACACTTTAAAAAAAAAAAAAAAAATTGTAATAGTAAATGTGATTATAAGTGTGGCGCCAAGTCCACAAGTCCACTACTGAAGTGAATCTGTTAAGGACAGGGAAAGCCCTAAGACACTGTGCTTGGATACACAGGTCCAATTGGAATGGCCTGTGTGAAGTGAAGGGAAAAACTATATTGGTTCTTCCCCACGACTATGATGGTGAAATACCATAAACAAGTGAAATAAGTGACTGTAGTGCACTGATTCCTGTACACGTAATCAAACAAAAAATATATGGGTAAGTGATCGCTCCAAATACATACAGTTGTATGATAATCACACTAGTGAGGTGTGATACCCATGTGAATACAGCAAAATATGAGTGTATTTAGAGTGTCCCCAAAATAGGCAATCATAAAACACAATGCTGTATAATTGCGTGAAAAAAAATGTCAATCAGTGATAAAACCTCTTGTGATCTTGTATGAAACAAAACATACATATCCCAAGATACAAATCTTGGTATGTTGGTAGATACTTTTCAAAAACAGTTCACATAATACTGGAAAGCAAGTTGGATCAATCATATACTGATAACAAGTATAAATTGGAAATGATTGGAAATGATTAGAATAAATCTCCCCTCAAAACACTCTCGTCAAAGTGAATGAGAGCCAGATCATCAGTCCATCCACCTTGATGGTGGTATGAATACAATCCTTTCACTTGATGAACTTGATTGAGTGTATATTCTTAGAAACACAATCCCATATGCTTTGGAAAATAGTAAAGTAGGGTACTCTTACCAGATTCCGTGGACCCACAACTCACCGTACGGTGGGCGGGTCTCAAGATCTTGTACGGGACGATTGCCCTCTCTGGTTACTGTGCAGATGGTTTCATCCGGGAGCCTTTTCCAAGCTTACAGGATGTCCAGGCGGTGCAGATTGAACTCTCAAGCAAATATCCGGGATATTCCAGTAAATCAAATGTGAACCAAATTGATGCCGATGAATGATCACAGCAATGAGGTAAAAACGAATAAACAAAAGAAAAAAAGAGAAAAACTCCTCATAGTGTAAAAAAGTACGCCAAATTTAATAAAATCAATATAAAAATTACAGAATTTTTTTTCACATCTATGAAAAAAACACTCCAAAAAATAAAAGTCTCCAAGAAATTTCAATAAAAAATTCCACACTTATACAGCAAGCACAAACAGACTTCGCCCCCTGGATGGATGGACAGAAGTGTTTCCAATATAATGCAAGGATGAAGGTAGGACCTGTGTACCTGACCGGTTTCGTCTCAAACAGACTTCAACTGGGGTGTATACACAGGCCCCCACCTCTCCCTGCACTTAAATGATCTAACACCCACCTGATTGGAATCAGTTCCCCCTCCACGAGTGGCGGTGGCGTGCGTTCCAATTGAGAATGTCAATCCCCTACTGCGTTCCAAATCCCGGAAGTGAAACGTAGGGATGGCGGTATCCAATCACAGGGCATGTAATATAGACATACCATCCAGCTAGGTGGTTGTCTCCTCCTGCTCACAGACCCTCCAATAGGAGGGAGAGCACAAACGCTGTCCCATCCAACAGCGCTGGGCGTCATGACGTCACACGCACGAGCGTGCCGTGCCATCGTACGTCGCGTCTGCGTTCCACGATGCGTTCCACGCCTCGTATGGACGCTCTATGTGTGTGTTGCCAGGGAGACAAACACTCACAGTGTAGATGACGGTGACACCATGCGTGCCAATGATAGAGACACTGCGTTCCACAGGAATCATTGAACAAAGCAAAAGGATTAAAAAACCACCAACCTAAATCCAAAGTAATTTAATATATGGATATAATGGGGTCATGATTGCATATATCACTGTTTATCTCTCTTGTGGAAGCCATAAATGTAACCATCCAGGTTTTCCAAAAATCATTGAGAATATATAGATACGGATATAGGGAACAATAGTCCAACCAGATGGGTACTTAGATAGCAAGAAACACCATACATAAAAATAAAGTAAAAATAAACATCTCTCATGAATGGAAATGTCTATATAAATCCCAAGGGTGAACTGAATATGTATTATACCTGGCTAGGACGGCTAATTTGAAAGAGCTGCACATTTAAGCCTGATTAATAAAGGCATTCACGTCCCATTCCACGTTTAAGCCGTACGGAACATAACTCTTTAGTTGGTATATCCAATACACCTCTAGTTTGGATATCCCCCTAACTTTGGGTTCCCCCCTCCAGTGGGGGATAAAACCATCTATGATTTGGAAGCTACTGCCCTCCAATTTTTTATTGTGTCTTTCCAAATAGTGTCTAGGCACCGTGTGGTTAGTACGACCTTTTAAAATCTTAGTGACATGTTCACCTACCCTTGTGGAAAAGCTCCGTATGGTACGACCAACGTACTGTTTTCCACAAGGGCAGGTGATAAGATAGACTATGTTGGTTGTGGCACATGTAAAAAAGTGTTGCATGGGGTATTCCACTCCCGTGTGTGTGGATCTAAAACAGGTGGTTTTCTTTCTTCCACATACATTGTTGACACACACCGAACATCTCCTGCATGGATGATATCCCTTAGAGAGTGGAAAAAAAGAGGGTTTGATGGGAGGGTCTGAGATGTTGGGGCAATCTGATTTCTCAGTGAAGTGGCCCCCCTATAAATAATTCCAGCGTTATCTGGGAGTGAAGGTCCCAAAACACTGTCACTCTTCAGGACCTTCCAATGTTTGACAATGATTCCCTTGATTTGCTTGTACTGATCAGAAAAGGTGGTAAAGAAAGAGTTTCTAAATTTTGATTCCTGTGCTGTTTTTTGTCGTTCCTTGATGAGTGTGGATCGATCAACTGTGGCTATTCTGTTTATCTCCCTGTCAACCACTTGGCCAGGATACCCCTTATCCAGGAATCTTTGTTTCAGGATTTGAGCCTGTGCATGGAAATCCACAGAGCTTGAGCAGTTGCGCCTAATGCGTAGCAACTGAGGATAGCCATGCGGGGTGGTGGCAGCTGTCGACCGGAATGTACCCATTCCGGTCGGTGCTCTTAAAGTATGTCTTAGTTGCCAGTTGGTTGTTTTGAACAAAGATTTCCAGGTCCAAAAAGTGGATACTGGAAAAACTAGCTTCATAGGAGAGATTTATGCCAATGTCATTACAGTTCAGAACAGACATGAATCCGTCAAGAGACAAGCGGTCTCCTTTCCATAGGAGGAGGATGTCGTCTATGTATCGAGCCCAGAGAAGAATCTCTGGTCGATTAAGGGCATAGATGACATCCTCCTCCCATTTGGCCATAAAAATGTTTGCCAAACTAGGGGCAAACTTCGCCCCCTGGCTACTCCTTTGCGCTGAATATAAAATTTGCCATCGTACCAGAAGTAATTCTTAGTGGTAGCGAACCGCAAAAGGTCCAAAATAAAACGCTTCTGTACAATGGAGATGTGTTCAGCTCTATCCAGGAAACATTCCACTGCTTCATATCCCAAGTTGTGGGCTATGCTTGTATACAAAGAAGCGGCATCCGCCGTGACCAGCAGGATGTCGTCACTGTATGGTATATCCTGGAGGAGTGAAATAGTGTGTCTGGTATCCTTGAGGTAGGAAGGGATGTCTTTAACTATTGGTTGTAGATGAAAATCTATGTATTTCCTCAAGCGCGCAGTGACCGAATTGATCCCACTAATAATGGGTCGTCCAGGCGGGTGCGTACTATCCTTGTGGATTTTGGGTAAAAAATACATTACCGGGATACGTGGTACCTTAGGAACAAGATAAGCACGTTCCTTTTTGTCCAAAATGCCCTTACGAATCCCAACCTCAATCAGCTCTACTAAGGAAGCCTTAAAGCCACTGGTGGGATTCGAGGGTAGCTTGGTGTAAGTTTCCGTGTCCCCCAAGATTCTTGACATCTCCTCATGGTAAGCGGATTTGTCCAGAATTACAATTCCTCCCCCCTTGTCCGCAGGGCGGATAATAAGGTCCTTACGTTCAGAGAGACTTTTAAGGCCCTTTTTGATGTTTGGATCACAAAATGTCTTCCTAGGGGGGAGTTCATCCAGGTCCTTGAGGACCAAATCTCTAAAAACCTTCACACTGGGTGCCATCGGGCACAGTGGGTTAAATAGAGATGGATTGGACAGTCCAGTATGAGTAATTTCCGAAGCAGCATCCGGGAGATTAGGTCTACCTGGGTTGCTGAGAAAGTACCTCTGAATATTCAGTTTGCGCACATATCTATGAATGTATTAAATGTATTCAAAGCTTTGGAACGAATTTTAGGCCTTTGTCTAGAACCACCTTTTCTGCTTCTGTGAGTACCGTTTTGCTGAGATTAAAAATGCCGGCCCCTGCTATACTCTTTGCCTTTTTCGACCGGGCGCGCCGCCCCCCTGTCGTGCCCCGTTTTGTTCTTCCCCTCTGGGGTAGTTGCCATGGTCCCTGTGAAAATCCCCTGAATAATGGGGTCTTGGCTGATTCTGGTTATAATGATAGGGGGACCTATCAAACTGATTGTCCTCTTTCCCCATATAGCCATACTGTTGGTCATATGTCCTTTGTGGGTAATCCCTAAACATAGGGGGTCCACCCCCTCCCCATCCAGGAGTCGTTTGGGAATACCTAGGAGGATAGTCACCGTAGTTTCCACTAACCTGAGGTGAATAATCATAAGGTCGTCCATCACGTGAATGATCCCTATGGTTGTTTGGTCTAACCCGTGGTCCTTTACCTTTGCCTCTGTTATTGGGTGGATGACCACCCTGGTGGGCATTAGGAGTACAGGGTCCACCTGGTCTATTGTTAGACCCATTTTGCCTAATGGGGAGTGCTGGTATCGGCACAGGTTGTGAGAACGAAAGGACCTTGGCATCACTGGTAGAGGGTTGCGACAGTTCCATGTCTGTGTTCTGTGGATTGGTGTTTGTCCCAAAATTTGCATTGTTCTGCCAACTAAAAACAGAACCTGCCTTATAGTCTGCAATGTCTCTGGTGTATTTTTTCTGTTTTTTAACCCTTTGTTCACGTTCTTCCTTTTCTAAATGGTTTTTCAAATTTGTAGATAGTGTGCTATATTCTGGTGTGGATTTGGATGTTAAAAGTTTATCTTTAATGTCCTTAATTTCTCTGTCTAACAGGGCCATCTTAGATTTCTTTCTTTCTATTAGAAAGTTTAAGAGAGAGATGCCCTGTTCATTAAAAAATAAAAACCAAGTTTCTAGATCTGGATCCCCCTGTTGAGGGTGCACATCCCATCTAAGGCTCCTCGGGACCATACGTTCCTTGGTGTATTGCTCCAAGAACGCTGTGTCCCACTGCAAATGCAACTCGGAAGTCATTATATTTTTCAGTCTGAAAAACAAGCCCCCTATTTCAGTCTTTGTTTAGTACTGAAAAAACTCCATCGGTGATAAATGTGCGACTACTACGGTAGTCAAAAATATCCATGCGGTGGCGTAACGTAAATGCTATACGTTACGCCGCCGCAGATCTACGTGAATCTGGCCATAAGAATCCATTGCTACATATATACACGTTTATACTATTGGCAGTAGAACTAGCCACTGTCATATATGTGGAAATCTCTGAATTTACCTAAGTGCATATAAAAGTGTCAGTGGGTTAAACTTGCTGGTCAAAAACATATCATTTTATTGTAGGTTTTGAGGCAATGCCAGATCAGGGGTCCAAGAAGACCTGTAGATTCAATTCAGTGTTTAGGCCGACAGGCACTAAAGATTTCAGACGGTAGACCCACCACTTCTCCTTCTGTATGAGGATGCGGTCGTAATTGTCTCGTCTGTTCGGTAATTTTAGGGCATAAATGCCTTTCACTGTTAGTCCCTTGGAACTCCTGTCATGGCATTGCGCAAAATGTTTTGCCAATGGTTTGTCTGGTATCTTCTCCTTGTCATTAATCTCCCTCAAATGCCTAATTTAAATGCTCTACGCCCTCTACCCGGCTGATTTGAATTACGCGGGCTTGCGCCGGGGGATTTACGCTACGCCGCCGCAACTTTACAGGCAAGTGCTTTGTGAATCAAGCACTTGCCCGTAAAACTTGCGGCGGCGTAACGTAAATGCGATACATTACGCCGCCGCAGATCTACGTGAATCTGGCCCAGACTTTGCATCACTCTTGATCTCAAATTCTGCTTCTTTCTATCCTCTCCCTACCATGTTTTTTTTCATTTATCTAATAAATTCTAGCGTTTAACATTGGTGATAAGCATGTCCCCCTTGTTGTCTTACTTCCCCTGTGTTAATTCCCTTTTGTTACCTGTCCCCATACCCTCCCGATGCCATCTGTATGTATTGTATTTCCCATCCCCCGTTCCCATGAATGGAATAATATAATAGACAGCGGTCAGGTCACGGACGTAGTAGTGCCGATAAAGTAACAGAGACTGCCTAAATCTATGGTGAATACTTACTACTTTTTTTACTTCCTCTTCCTAAAACGGTTCTACGATGATACAGAATTAAGGACAATTGCCATAATTAAGTATTCCAGTACTCCCTATAACGGAACCTGATCTGTTTTTCAACAATTTCTTACCTCCCCCCTGGTGATAATCACCAGCTGATCTCTGCACACAAACAGGCATAGCAGCTGGTGACGAGTAACGTCCGAGATGAAGCTACGCCATTGAGTACGGCGAAACGCGTTGACATCATCACCCGGCGCTGTCACGTGACGTTTACTCCGTGTGTGAGGGACGGGGGTGAATTGCAGTGAAGGAGCCGTGAAGAGCTTAGCAGTACGAGCGGAACAGCTCAAGCGAAACTGCAAGCACACACAGAAACCGTCGGATGCATGAAATTTACAACCTGGATTTGCTGCCACTCGTTGCCAACATGTGATTTCCATGGACATTTACCGCTGCCACTTCATCTAAAGGTCTGTACTAGTGAGTTATTTACTCATAACCAACACGCTTTGACGTCTCTTTTGGATAACAACAGGCAAAAGCTGATAATGTACAGACAACAAGTTGGCAATACACTAGCATTCCAGTCATTTGATATTGGTGTTCTCGTGGCTACCCCCGTTTATATACCATCTTAAACGCTATGAACAAGATGTTCATTTAATCCTGATTAGCCAACGATATTTTACTCCTCTCACCATTAACCATAGAATTGTCCATGCACGGTTGACATAATTTAAAGCTGATTAACCCAATCCACTCCTGCTCAGTGGATACTAATAGATCTAACAGGAACCTGCTTGCTAAGACTGCTTTGACTAACATCACTAACTTATTCTCTGCTGAATTATTCAAACTGATTAAAAAGCTTTGTGTACTTTAGGACCACTACAACCAATACTTTGCCTAATTAGAGTATTTTCATGGCCTCCATTCTCTATATATGAAGGAATTTAACAGTTCCCATAGTTACATTCCCATTGCTCTCCGCCCCTCCCCCCCCTCCCCACACATAGGGTTCAGCCACCTGCAAAAGCACTTATTGACTCAATCAAGAAGGGGCTATCAGGTATTTTCCTGAATTACTAATAGCCCCCACTATTTTCTTGTCAGCCAAATTAACCAACTGATTATATGAAGTGCATGGTACTCGTGGCTGAATCAACAAACGTTCAGACTAGTGTCGTGTTTTTGTGTTGTTAATTGTGAGTCCTATTTGTTATACTCGTTTATGGCAATTAATTTCTTTTAAATGGTTACATTTTCTCCATATAATTCGTCAATGACTGTACTTTTTATACTTATTTGATACGACAATAAATCCTTTTGTATCAGAATACTATTTAGATCATTATTTGTTGCTATAGTAACCCCTTTCAGGCCTTCTCTTAGGCCATTCCCTTCCCCCTCCACATATTTATAATCTAATTTTGGATTTTGCCACAGATTCTTAACAGTAATATTATGAACGTTGTTCTATTACCAATCAGTGCACTACCTCTTAGTGCCTTGCCTTTTTGCATATATGCATGTGTGATTGATGTGCGCTGCGCCATTTTCTAACATCCATATATACACATATTTTAAATCTCCCCTGGGGCTTCAATACATAAATAAAACCCCATACGAGTGTAAGGGATATATTTAGGACCTTAACTTAAATTATTGCTCATAGACTCCCTTTGGACAACCCTGACTGCTGTCTGAGTTGGTTCAAATAATATGGGGACCTATGACATACATTTTGGTCGCAAGACGCTATATGCATACGCTTCTGTGCGCATATATATTTTTCTGACTTGAATCCACAAATGTAATATAATGATTGATTATTACTAGTATTTTATGTTATACCCTTATATAATGAATTTGGGGTCTAGCTCATCGCTGTATGCCTCTCTCAATAGGATTGCTTAGTGGATGCTGCCACTTTAATCTCACGTGTGAGGAACTGCTGTTGTACCCCTTTAGGCAGAGCCATATCTGCCGAGGGGGGGGCCTGTTTTTCTGCATTGCCCAGGATTTTCTCCGGTTCTATTTTGGAGGTATGGCTTAAAACTTTTGACCAGTACAACATTGTAGACTTCTCTGCATAGAATCTAAAGATTGTATTTGTATTCTATTCTGTCTGTTGAACTATTTTTGTTTGTATCAATAATTAATATATGAGACGCAATTAACAGATTGACTATCTATTGTTGTCTGGCTGTTCAGACATTGATTACCACTTTCTTGCTTAATGCATTTTACGCAGATTATAGTGGCCAGTGTGTTCCTGAAGAAGCCCCGTATTTGGGCGAAACATGTAGAACAAAACACTGGTCTCATGAGGAAGCAATTTTTCTTATGACTGGAAAAACAGCATTCTTCCTGTTTTAGGATTTGGATATTTTTGTATTTGTAATTTAAATAACTTTTGTATGAATACATTTCAAGCATTTTTAAGAAATGTATCTGATTATTCCATTGTGTCTTGCGGGTTTGGTAAAAGTAATTACTATCTGTAAGTACAATAATCTAAATATACCCTTTTGCATCTTTAAAGTCCCATACCCTACCCCGATCCGGGGATTTTGTCTAAGCAAAATTAACAAGTCAATTCCCATAGACTGCAATGGTATTTATGGTATAACTTTTGCCCATGTTAGGCTCTTTGTTTACCCACCCGGATCAGGGGGTGTTTGTCCCATCTCTAATTTTGTAGCATGCTGGATGATGTGATTCATTTTGGACAGGGGTTTGCCTTATTTTCTGCTAGCTGCATTTCTGTTTTTTTGAGCATGCCCAGGGACTTAGATTTTTTTGATGTTGCTTTTTGTGTGTGAACAGCACTTGGATGTTTCTAGGCATGCGCATAGAGCGTGTTTTTTTGGGTTAGTAATTTAAGGACATCCTGAAGTTCAGTCTCTACATTGGGTGAACTTGCGTTTTGTGTGTTTCATGGGCTGTGCATGTGTTTTCAATTGCCTCATTAGCACACAAGCCTATGTTATATAAAGCTTGCAGATAGCAGGTGTTACCTTGCCCTGAAAAGAGGCCAGATTGTGTGATGGTCTGAAGTTTTCCTTGCTAAAGCTCAATGGAGCGAAGGGGGATTCAAAACACCCTGCGGTTTCAGGTTATGCCTGGTCATTTGCATAAAGTAAGTTTGGAGTTCCTTGTACAGGATTTGCTGAATAAATCAGTTGCAGTGGAACTACGTCACATCTATTGTATCCAGGATCACGCAGCACCAAGGTACTTCGATGTTTCTTTTGTGCATACAGTAGGTGAAGCCGATTTTGTGTCAATCTCGCTCTCTTTCTCAGCGAGATTGAGCACCTACGAGCCCCATCGCGGGAGCCAGCGCCGAGCTGGCTTGCCGCGATGGAGACAGAGCCGTCATAGAAGCGACGGGAGATCCGACTTGGATTCCCGCCAATTCTACACGTGTGCGGCGTTTGTTATGAATCCTGAGGGGGAAGTCCCCGCCGGATTTTAAATAAAAATCCGGCATGGGTCCCCCCCTCAGGAGCATACCGGGCCCTTAGGTCTGTTATGGGTTGTAAGGAGAGCCCCCCTACGCCGAAAAAAACGGCGTAGGGGGTCCCCCTACAATCCATACCAGACCCGTATCCAAAGCACGCTACCCGGCCAGCCAGGAAGGGAGTGGGGACGAGCGAGCGCCCCCCCCCCCTCCTGAGCCGTACCAGGCTGCATGCCCTCAACATGGGGGGGGTTGGGTGCTCTGGGGCAGGGGGGCGCACTGCGGCCCCCCCACCTCAGAGCACCCTGTCCCCATGTTGATGAGGACAGGGCCCCTTCCCGACAACCCTGGCCGTTGGTTGTCGGGGTATGCGGGCGGGAGGCTTATCGGAATCTGGGAGCCCCCTTTAATAAGGGGGCCCCCAGATACCGGCCCCCCACCCTAAGTGAATGAGTATGGGGTACATCGTACCCCTACCCATTCACCTGCAAGAAAAGTGGTAAAAACACAAATAAACCACACAGTGTATTAAAATATTTTATTTTTCTGCTCCGGAGGCCGCCCCCTGTCTTCTTTATTAGCTCTTTTACCAGGGGGGGCTTCTTCTTTGACGTCTTCGGGTGGGTGGGGGCCGCCGTCTGGTTCTCTTCCACCGCCGGGGGGGATGGCTTTTAAAAAAGCCCCCACCCCCCCGGCGGGTTTCCTCCGGCGTCTTCGGCGGGGCTCTTCTTCTTCCGCTATCCCGACGGGTCTTCTCAACTCTCCGGGGTTCTCCTTCTGTCTTCGCCGCTCTCCGTTGTTGACTCGTCGCACCCCGGTTCTTCGTCTCGCAGTCCGGTCCCTTCTTCCGTGCTGTACGTCTTCTTCTGTGCTGTGAGTTCTTCTTCCGCGTTGTGACGTCATGTTCTTCACTTCTCTTCTTCTCCCCATGTTGACTCGCCGGTCCTCCTCGCTGAAATGACGGATGCGCGCCTTGCATCGGACCTATATAGGCCTCGCAGTCCCATCATGCTCTGTACCTACCACCTACCATGTGATACCTACCCACGTGGGTAGGTATCACATGGGTAGGTACCAGAGCATGATGGGATTGTGAGGCCTATATAGGTCCGATGCAAGGCGCGCATCCGTCATTTCAGCGAGGAGGACCGGCGAGTCAACATGGGGAGAAGAAGAGAAGTGAAGAACATGACGTCACAGCGCGGAAGAAGAACTCACAGCACAGAAGAAGACGTACAGCACGGAAGAAGGGACCGGACTGCGAGACGAAGAACCGGGGTGCGACGAGTCAACAGCGGAGAGCGGCGAGACCCCCCGGATAGCGGAGAAGACCCGTCGGGATAGCGGAAGAAGAAGAGCCCCGCCGAAGACGCCGGAGTTAACCCGCCGGGGGGTGGGGGCTTTTTTAAAAGCCACCCCCCCCGGCGGTGGAAGAGAACCAGACGGCGGCCCCCACCCACCCGAAGACGTCAAAGAAGAAGCCCCCCCTGGTAAAAGAGCTAATAAAGAAGACAGGGGGCGGCCTCCGGAGCAGAAAAATAAAATATTTTAATACACTGTGTGGTTTATTTGTGTTTTTACCACTTTTCTTGCAGGTGAATGGGTAGGGGTACGATGTACCCCATACTCATTCACTTAGGGTGGGGAGGCCGGTATCTGGGGGCCCCCTTATTAAAGGGGGCTCCCAGATTCCGATAAGCCTCCCGCCCGCATACCCCGACAACCAACGGCCAGGGTTGTCGGGAAGGGGCCCTGTCCTCATCAACATGGGGACAGGGTGCTCTGAGGTGGGGGGGCCGCAGTGCGCCCCCCTGCCCCAGAGCACCCAACCCCCCCATGTTGAGGGCATGCAGCCTGGTACGGCTCAGGAGGGGGGGGGGGCGCTCGCTCGTCCCCACTCCCTTCCTGGCTGGCCGGGTAGCGTGCTTTGGATACGGGTCTGGTATGGATTGTAGGGGGACCCCCTACGCCGTTTTTTTTCGGCGTAGGGGGGCTCTCCTTACAACCCATAACAGACCTAAGGGTCCGGTATGCTCCTGAGGGGGGGACCCATGCCGGATTTTTATTTAAAATCCGGCGGGGACTTCCCCCTCAGGATTCATAACACGCCGCACACGTGTAGAATTGGCGGGAATCCAAGTCGGATCTCCCGTCGCTTCTATGACGCGCTTGCTGGGATGTGCTGTCACTATTCCAGTGAGTGTGAGATGCCGGCGAGATCTCGGCACCCTGTCGCCGAGAATCAGCGCGACGCTGTCGTGCTAAAAGCACAATATCACAAACACCTACTGTAGCAATTTTTGCACTGGAGTTATTGAGAAATGTAAGGAATTGGAGAAAGCTAACCATGAGTCTATAAGGCCTTTCATAGTGGAACCCTTGTATGCCATGGAGGAGAAACCATTGGTTGTTCATCTGTTTAACCCCTTCACAGACATTGCCTTGGTAGTGGCCCCTTTTGAGGAGATACTGCTCTTCAGTAAAGGGAGTCTTCAGGCTGACTAATCGTCTGGGGATCTTTAACCACTTCCCGCCCGGCCTATGGCCGATTTACGTCCGGGAAGTGGTTATGAAATCCTGACAGGACGTTCTCGAACGTCCTGCAGGATTTCATGCCGCGCGCGCCCGTAGGGGCGCGCATCGCGGCGATCGGTGATGCGGGGTGTCAGTCTGACACCCTGCATCTCCGATCTCGGTAAAGAGCCTCCGGCGGAGACTCTTTACCACGTGATCAGCCGTGTCCAACCACGGCTGATCACGATGTAAACAGGAAGAGCCGTCGATGGCTCTTCCTCACTCGCGTCTGACAGACGCGAGTATAGGATAGCCGATCGGCGGCTCTCCTGACAGGGGGGGTTAGCGCTGATTGTTTATCAGCGCAGCCCCCCCTCGGATCGCCACACTGGACCACCAGGGATGCCCACCCTGGAGCACCAGGGTGGGCAAAAAAAAAAAAAATGGCAAAAAAAAAAAAAAGTCTAAAAAAAAAATAAAAAAAAAAAGCATAAAGAAAAAAGATGCCAGTCAGTGCCCACAAATGGGCACTGACTGGCAACCTGGCAAAAATAAGTGCTGCCACCCCAGTGTCCATCAGCGCCACCCCAGTGTCCATCAGCGCCACCCCAGTGTCCATCAGTGCCACCCCACAGTGCCCATCCATGCCCAGTGCCCACCTATCAGTGCCCATCTGTGCCACCCATAAGTATCCATCAGTGCCGCCCATCTGTGCCGCTTATGAGTGCCCATCTGTGCCGCCCATGAGTGCCCAGTGCCGCCTATGTGTGCCCATCAGTGCCGCCTATGTGTGCCCATCAGTGCCGCCTATGTGTGCCCATCAGTGCCGCCTATGTGTGCCCATCAGTGCCGCCTATGTGTGCCCATCAGTGCCGCCTATGTGTGCCCATCAGTGTCGCATACCAGCGCCGCCAATCAGTGCCACCTCATCTGTGCCCGTCAGTACTACCTCATCGATGTCCATCAGTGCCATCTCATCGGTGCCCATTAGTGCCGCCATATCAGTGCCCGTAATTGAAAGAGAAAACTTATTTACAAAAAAATTAACAGAAAAAAATAAAAACGTAATTTTTTTTTCCAAATTTTCAGCCTTTTTTTAGTTGTTGCGCAAAAAAAAAAAATCGCAGAGGTGATCGAATACCACCAAAAGAAAGCTCTATTTGTGGGGAAAAAAGGACGCCAATTTTGTTTGGGTACAGTGTAGCATGACCGCGCAATTGCCATTCAAAGTGCGACAGTGCTGAAAGCTGAAAATTGGCTTGGGCGGGAAGCTGCGTAAGTACCTGGTATGGAAGTGGTTAATGGCAGATTAAAGTTTTTTTGTCAAGCTGAAGGTGGATTCTGAAGTGATTGGTGGAGTGTGGCATCCACCAGCTAATTTTTCAATAGCAGGAAATAGAGGGTTTCTCTACTACCCTGGTCAACCGACATACTGCAGGAGATGTCATAAGTTTGGGCATACCAGAGATGAATGTAATGTGGAAATGCACTGTCGGAAATGTGGGGAGGAGGGACATGAGGTTGGGGCTTGCTTGGTTAAACGGGCCTGTGATATATGTGGACAGCATGATCACACAGTTAAAAATTGCCCAAAAGTAAGAAGGGCCTATGTCTCTTATGCTGAAGATGTCAGGCGCACTGCTGAGGGTGGACGCCGCTGACGGCCAGTGTCAATTCAGGTGCTGTCTGACTCTCCTGAAAGACTGGAAGAGGAGGAGGAGGTTGGGGTGGAAGAGGAGGGGGAGGTGGTGGTGGAAGAGGAGAAACACCAGGGTGTGGAGGAGAAAGTGGAGGAAAGAGTAGAAGTGCCACTTTCCAGTGTGGAGACATTAACAATGGAGAGTGGAGAAGAGGTTGAGAGGGAGGTGGAGGAGGCTATGGAGGAATTGGCAGCACCCTTTCAGTGGGAGCCGGAGGTGCAGGAAGCCCAAGAAGAGGAGGTGGAAAAGATGGAGACACTGGGTGCCAAGACTAAGGTGGATGCTTTGGAGAGCCCTAAGAAGAGAAGGGCTAAGAAATTGAAGGTAGAGGCAGCCGGAATTGTAACAAGCAACCCCTTTGAGGTCCTGGGGGATGTTGGAGGGGAGATAGAATCATCAGCACCAAGTCCAGGGACTCCAGAAAATTTTCAGCTGGCCACATTGTCGCCAAGTCAGGAGTTTTTGGATGATGAAAGTGTTGTGGCCCTGAGGAATGTATGTCAGTTTTCTGGCCTAAGTGAAAGATCTGGGGGTGAATGATGCACATCTGCATGTGAATGAGCATCACGCTGGTGTCCCTCAATGTAAGGGGCTTTGGGTCTCCTGCTAGACAGTGTGCTGTTTTTGAGGACTTGAAGGTCAATGGAGGAGACATCACCTGTCTACAGGAGTGTTTTTTTAATCGACCGCCCAAGCCTCCGGAGTGGGTGGTGGATTACATATGGTCGGCAGTTGGGGAAAATAGGAATGCTGGGGTAGGGATTATCATTACAAAAAAAAATATTTGCATTACGTCTCATGTTGTGTTAGTGCCAGGAAGATTAATTATGGCAGATTTAGTTTTGTTTAACCAGAAGTTTAGGCTTTTTAATTTATATGCTCCTGTGAATAACCAGAAACGTCTTGAGTTTTTTGAAGTTTTAAAGTTACACGCAGTGGGAAGGAGACCTAGTGTGATCATGGGTGATTTTAAAACGATCCGATTTGTGAAGTATCGAATAGGAGCAGCGGAGACTAAGTTGGATATAGGTAGTGCTATGCTGAATGGGGTAATTCAGGACTTAAATCTCAATAAAGCTCATATTGTTCTGGGCTTGGCGGATCCATATTTCACTTTCTTTTCCGGGAAAAAAACAAAACAACAAACTTATGTTTGTTTTCTGATGCGTTCAAATGTGCTAAAGTTAAACACAGGCCGGTAATTTTTTCAGACCATGTGGGAGTGTGTGACCCCCTGGAAGGGTTCAGCACACAAAAACACTAGGCACAGCAGACAGTGGTAGGAGGAAAACAAAAAGGTGCGGTTTTATTTGAACTATATACAAATAAAAATATGACAGAAAACAAAAGAAATACAAAATCCTGGTCAACTTGATCTGCTCGCTATAAATGTTGGTGTCCCTAACTAACAACTGGGTACAGCCTTGTGCTGCCCCAGTCCCTGACTCCCAGCTGTTTAAATCTCTTAGCAATAGCCACACAGGCTTGGTCTCACCGCACAGAGATCACACTCCCCGTACTAATCACACAGATCTGGTTCCAGGTTGGAGCATATCTCTCTGCATGCTGGGAGTTTTTGTAGAGGACCTAATGAGCTCACCTAATTCAGCTGGGCCCATTAAGTCTTCCAGCAGGACTCCCAGCACTCCCCCTAGAGGTATAAACTGGCATAAAGCCTGAACCTAGGGGATATATACACTGCATCCTGGATGCAACCAGGAAATTTAACCTGTCTGCTTCCACATACCCCCCTCTTGTTTCAACCTTGGGGTTGGAACACCAGCATTTTGGCATGCATGTACCCGCGACAATGCATCTACATTCCCCATTTGGATGCCAGGGCGATGTTTCACAGTAAAGTTAAATTCCTGTAGGGCCAGAAACCATCTGTTTACCCTTCTGTTTGTCTCCTTGTTCTGGGCCATCCACTTTAGGGGTGCGGGGTCTGTCACTAGGTCAAAGTGCCGACCTAGCAGATAGTATCTAAGGGAGTCTAGAGCCCATTTCACGGCTAAACACTCCTTCTCAATGGTGGCATAATTTACCTCATGGGCCTTTAACTTTCTACTGAGATAAATAACCGGGTGTTCTTCCCCATCCCAGACCTGGGACAACACTGCCCCTAACCCCACGTCCGAAGCATCCGTTTGTACCACAAAGTCCCTGGAGAAATCTGGTGAGTATAAGACCGGCTGGCTACATAAGGCTTTTTTTAAGGCCTGGAAGGCTGCTTCCGCGTCTGGGGTTCACTTAACCATGACCAAGTCTTTCCCCTTGGTCAGGTTGGTTAAGGGGACAGCCTGAGAAGCAAAGTGGGGAATAAATCGCCGATAATAACCAGCCAATCCCAGAAAGGCTCGTACCTGCTTCTTGCTGTTAGGAAGTGACCAATTCTGTA
The DNA here is from genome assembly GCF_905171775.1 of Rana temporaria. Classification (NCBI taxonomy): domain Eukaryota; kingdom Metazoa; phylum Chordata; class Amphibia; order Anura; family Ranidae; genus Rana; species Rana temporaria. Next base: position 383,039,861 of record NC_053489.1, on the reverse strand, counting down.
TGGCCTCGACTTTATTGACTTGGGGTTTTATCACTCCCCTCCCAATGGTGTACCCGAGATACTTGGCCTCTTCCTGTCCAATGGTACACTTTTTTGGGTTGGCCGTAAACCCAGCTTCCCGGATAGAGTCTAGGAATGCTTGCACTTTTGGCAGATGTGAGGCCCAATCTGGACTATGGCTAACTACATCATCCAAGTAAGCTGCAGCATACTTCTGATGAGACCTCAGAATCTGGTCCATTTTTTTTTCCGCTGAAAGGTTACCGGGGCATTCTGTAACCCAAACGGCATTCTTTTATACTGGAATGCCCCGTCTGAGGTTACAAATGCGGTTTTCTCCCTGGCCGATTTAGCCAGGGGAATTTGCCAATACCCTTTTATGAGTTTGAGAGTTGTCATGTACCGGGCTGTTCCCAGCCGATCGATTAACTCATCGATACGTGGCATGGGGTAGGTGTCAAATTTTGTAACTTTGTTCAGTTGTCGAAAATCGCTACAAAAATGCCAGCTCCCATCCGGTTTAGGCACAAAGGGCCAGATTCAGGTACCTTGGGCGTATCTCTGCGGCGGCGTAACGTATCCGATTTAAGTCACGCCGCCGCAAGTTTTTCAGGCAAGTGCTTTATTCACAAAGCACTTGCCTGTAAAGTTGCGGCGGCGTAGCGTAAATCACCCGGTGGAATTCAAATTCGGAGGGTAGGGGGCGTGTATCATTTAAATTAAGCGCGTCCCCGCGCCAAACGAATTGCGCATGCGCTGTCCGTAAAATATCCCAGTGTGCATTGCTCCAAATTACGTCGCAAGGACGTCATTGGTTTTGACGTGAACGTAAATGACGTCCAGCCCCATTCACGGACGACTTACGCAAACGACGTAACTTTTTAAAATGTTGGCGCGGGAACGACGCCCATACTTAACATTGGCTGCGCCTCATATAGCAGGGGCAACTATACGCCGGGAAAAGCCTAACGTAAACGTCGTAACTTTACTGCGTCGGCCGTGCGTACGTTCGGGAATTCGCGTATCTAGCTAATTTGCATATTCAACGCGGAAATCGACGGAAGCGCCACCTAGCGGGCAAAAAAAAAATTGCAGTTTAGATCCGACGGTGTAAGAGACTTACGCCTGTCGGATCTAATGAATATCTATGCGTAACTGATTCTAAGAATCAGTCGCATAGATACGACGGGCCAGATTAGGACTTACGACGGCGTACATGGTGCTGCGCCATCGTAAGTCCTTTGAGAATCTGGGCCTAAGACTATAGGACTGGACCAATCACTTTGGGATTCCTCTATCGCCCCCAACTTAAGCATTTTCTGTACTTCCTCCCATATTGCCTCTCGTCGGGCCTCTGGGATGCGATAGGGTTTTAGCTTCACCCTTTCACCGGGCGGGATAATAATATCATGCTCTACCCCAGACGTTTGTCCCGGCAGCTCAGAGAAAACCTTTTTGTTGCGAAGCACAAACTCCTTAACCACCTGTTGTTGGGGCTTTGACAAGGTGACTGCTATTCCAACCTCAGGAATCATGCAATCAGACTGAGCTGGTGACAATGTTTCGGCAACTAGCGTTTCCCTATCCCTCCAGGCTTTCAACAGATTGATGTGATAGATCTGTTCGGGCTTTCGCCTTCCTGGTTGTCTAACCTTGTAATTCACTTTGCTCACTTTTTCCAATATCTCGTAGGGGCCTTGCCATTTGGCGAGGAACTTGCTCTCAACTGTAGGGATAAGTACCAATACCCTATCCCCCGGGGAGAAGGTACGGGTCTTGGCCCCACGGTTATACACTATCTGTTGTGCCAACTGTGCTTGGGCCAAATGATCCTTTACGATTGGCATTACTTGTGCAATTCTATCTTGCATCAGGGCGACATGCTCAATCACACTCCTTCGGGGAGAACTCTCACTTTCCCAAGTTTCCCTGGTGATATCCAACAGCCCTCTTGGGTGTCTCCCATAGAGCAACTCGAAGGGTGAAAAACCCGTAGAGGATTGGGGTACCTCCCTAATGGCAAACATTAAATAGGGAATAAGACAGTCCCAATCCTTTCCATCTCTATCCACCACCTTCTTTAACATTTGTTTAAGGGTTTTGTTGACTCTTTCAACCAACCCATCTGTTTGGGGGTGATACACAGATGTACGCAATTGTGTCACTTTGAACAACTTGAACAGTTCTTTCATAACCCGGGACATAAAGGGTGTACCTTGGTCTGTAAGCAGTTCCTTACAAATACCCACGCAGCTAAAAACAAGAGATAGCTCTTAGGCTATGGTTTTGGCCGAGGTATTTCGGAGAGGAATCGCCTCCGGATAACGGGTGGCATAGTCCAATATAACCAAAATGTACTGATGCCCCCTAGCGGGCTTCACTATTGGACCTACCAAATCCATGGCGATCCTCTCAAAGAGAACCTCAATGATGGGAAGGGGTACTAGCGGGTTACGGAAATGTGGCATAGGTGCCGACATCTGACACACAGGGCAGGAGGAACAATAATTTTCTGTTTCCTTCATGACCCCAGGCCAATAAAATCTCTGCAACACTCTCTCTCTGGTTTTCTCTGTCCCCAGATGACCTCCAACTCTAACACCAACTTCCTGTAAGGTTTGGGCACCACAAGTTGCTCAATGGTTTCTTCTGCCCTTTGAGCCACCCGATAGAGTAGGTCCCTTTCCATGATGAAGTACGGGTAAGTGCAGGTCGTACCTGGGTTCACTAACTTGCCATCTATTTTCACTACGTTTTCCTGTGCCTTTATTAGGGTGAGGTCTTTTAACTGTTCGTGGCAAAGTTTTCCCTGTGAACCTCGAGATCAGAAAACTCTACAGACGGCATGTTTTCGTCTGAGGATGTTGGCTCCTCCCCAAATCTCTTGAGTCTCTCCTGCCAGGGGAATTCTGGAGTGTCCTCACCACTCTCAGAGGAATTCTGGTTATCAGATTCCTGGTATGTAGAGGCACCAGTTCCCAGAACTCTGGAAAATCCCTTCCCACAATGGCATCATGTGGTAAGTGAGACACTAACCCCACCGGATGAGAGAGGGTACCTTTTCGAGGTCTCAAAACACACTGTAGTCAAAGGATACTCTCGGGTGTCCCCATACACACAAATAACAGCTACCTTGTTATTCCCAGAGACCTCTGTAGTAACTAATTCAGCCTTTATCAGTGTCACTAGGCTACCTGAATCTAGCAACACAACAACATTTTTACCATTAATAAACATTTTGCATACATTTTTCTCAGTTCCCAGAATAGCAGTGCATGCGACTGTTCCAAACAGCAACTGACGTCTGTCCCTTAGAAAGTCACATTGCATGGGTTCATCCACAACCAGGCAATTTGCTGCAATGTGTCCCTCGTGCCGGCAGCGGTAGCAAACAATCCTTTTTGCTGCCTCTTGAGGCCTTGACTTCCCGGACTGTTCTCACCCGACACTAGGGAGAACCCCCACCCTCTCACTCTCTCCATCCTCACCCCATGGAATCATCTTACCCACCACTGGGGATGGTCTGGTCTTAGGGGGGAAAGTCCATGAGTCTCTGGAAGAGGCAGTCAGGTTCTCTGTAGCCAAGTACCTCTCAACAAGATCCACAAGCTTATCGGCCGTTTCTGGGTCTCCATGGCTTACCCACTTTTGGATGGAAGTAGGAAGAGCTCTCAGGAAGCGATCCATCACAACACGTTCCACAATCTCTGGCTGTAGCCACTTCCTGCTCAGGTGAATGAGATCATACATTTGAGATCTGGGGGGTTTTCCAAGTCGGAAAGTCCAGTTATGCACACACTGAGCCCGGACAGCCAGGGTGACACCCAGCCGCGCCAATATTTCAGTTTTTAGCACCACATAGTCTTTTGCTTGGTCAGGCTCTAAGTCATAATAAGCCTTCTGCGATTCCCCAGTTAACAGAGGGGCCACCAGTCCAGCCTACTGCTCCTTGGGCCATTTTTCCCTTTCAGCAGTCCTTTCAAATGTGGTCAAAAACACCTCTGGATCATCCTCTCCAGTCATTTTTGTCAGTAAACGACTCACCCCAAAGGATGGGGTATTAGTGGATCCACTTTCCTCACTGGTCTGCGGACAGTGCTGCATTAAAGTCTCCATTTGTTGTTGTAGCCTTTGCTCTTGCTTCTGCAACAGGTCTATGAAGAGGGCCTCAGATTGCTGCTGGGCTTGTAGCTGAGCTTCCAGACTCTTTTGGTGAGCTTGCTGCTGGGATGCGAGGCTCTGTTGTTGAGCTGCAATGCTCTTTTGCAAACCTGCATTTGTCTGCTGCTGATTGGCATTTGCTAGAGCCAGCTGTTTCAGTATCTCCTCCATGCTGGCCTTTAAAAACAACTGCCACTGGTTCTCCACCAACTGTGAGGGGTTAGCCTAGGCTAACACTAGGCACAGCAGACAGTGGTAGGAGGAAAACAAAGGTGTGGTTTTATTTGAACTATATACAAATAAAAATATGACAGAAAACAAAAGAAATACAAAAAAAAAATCCTGATCAACTTGACCTGCTCACTATAAATGTTGATGTCCCTAACTAACAACTGGGTACAGCCTTGTGCTGCCCCAGTCCCTGACTCCTTGCTGTTTAACCACTTAAGCCCCGGACCATATTGCTGGTTCAATACCAGAGCACTTTTTGCGATTCGGCACTGTGTCGCTTTAACTGACAATTGCGCGGTCGTGCGACGTGGCTTCCAAACAAAATTGGCGTCCTTTTTTTCCCACATATAGAGCTTTGTTTTGGTGGTATTTGATCACCTCTGCGGTTTTTAGTTTTTGCGCTATAAACAAAAATAGAGCGACAATTTTGAAAAAAATGAATATTTTTTACTATCCCCCAAAAATATATAAAAAAAAAAATTTTTTCCTCAGTTTATTCTTCTACATATTTTTCGTAAAAAAAAATAAAAAAATCGCAATAAGCGTTTATTGATTGGTTTGCGCAAAAGTTATAGCGTTTACAAAATAGGGGGTAGTTTTATGGCATTTTTATTAATATTTTTTTTTACTAGTAATGGCAGCGATCATTTTTAATTTTTTTCCGGTACTGCGACATTTTGGACACTTTTGACACATTTTTGGGACCATTGGCATTTTTATAGCGATCAGTGCTATAAAAATGCATTTATTACTAGTAAAATGCCACTGGCAGGGAAGGGGTTAAGTATGTTCCCTGGGTTCTAACTGTAGGGGGGTGGACTCACTAGGGGAAATGACTGATCGCTGTTCATACATTGCATTTCTCCCCTGACAGGACCGGAGCTGTGTGTTTACACACACAGCTCCCGGTTCTCGCTCTGTAACGAGCGATCGCGGGTGCTCGGCGGTGATCGCGACCGCCGTGCACGCGCGCGGGAGTCAGGAGCCCCTAGTGGCCACTTCGAGGTGACATAGAGCTACGGGCTCTTGCGCAGAAGAGCCGACCTGCCGCCGTAGAACTGCGGCGGCTGGTCGGCATGTAGTTAAATCTCTTAGCAATAGCCACACAGGCTTGGTCTCACCGCACAGAGATCACACTCCCCAGACTAATCACACAGATCTGGTTCCAGGTTGGAGCATATCTCTCTGCATGCTGGGAGTTTTTGTAGGGGACTTAATGAGCTCACCTAATTCAGCTGGGCCCATCAAGTCTTCCAGCAGGACTCCCAGCACTCCACCTAGAGGTATAAACTGGCATAAAGCCTGAACCTAGGGGATATATATATATATATTATTTTTTTTGTCATTATTCAATCACTTTGGACAAAAAAAAAAAAATCAATGGACTCAACATGCCTCTCAGCAGTTTCCTTGGGGTGTCTTCTTTCCAAAATGGGGTCATTTGGGGTTTTTTTGTGCTATTTTGGCATTTTATGGCCTTCGAAACTGTGATAGGTAGTGAGGAGTGAAATCAAAAATTTACACCCTTAGAAAGCCTGAAGGCGGTGATTGGTTTTTGGGGTCCCGTACGTGGCTAGGCTCCCAAAAAGTCTCACACATGTGGTATCCCCGTACTCAGGAGAAGCAGCAGAATGTGTTTTGGGGTGCAATTCCACATATGCCCATGGCATGTTTGAGCAATATATCATTTAGTGACAACTTTGCGCAAAAATATATATATATATATATATATATATATATATATATATATATATATATATAGATAGATATATAGATATATATATATTTATTTTTCCCGCAACTTGGGTCAAAATCTAAAATATTCCATGGACTTGAGATGCCTCTCAGCAAATAGCTTGGGGTGTCTACTTTCCAAAATGGGGTCATTTGGGGGGGTTTTGAATTGTCCTGGCATTTTATGCACAACATTTAGAAGCTTATGTCACACATCACCCACTCTTCTAACCACTTGAAGAAAAAGCCCTTTCTGACACTGTTTACATAAAAACATATTTTTTTTTGCAAGAAAGTTAAGTTGAACCCCCAAACATTATATATTTTTTTAAAGCAAAGGCCCTACAAAATGGTGGGTGTTGCAATTTTTTTTTCCACACAGTATTTGCACAGCGTTTTTTCAAACGCATTTTTGGGGGAAAAAATACACTTTTTTTTATTTTAAAGCACTAAAACACACTATATTGCCCAAATTATTGATGAAATAAAAATGATGATCTTAGGCCGAGTACATGGATACCAAACGCGACATACTTTAAAATTGCGCACAAACGCGCAGTGGCGACAAACTACATACATTGTAGATCTGCCCTTCGCGGTGATACCTCACATGCATGGTGCAATTGCTGTTTACATATGACTCCAGACCGACGCTTGCGTTCGCCTTTGCGCAAGAGCAGGGGGGGACAGGGATGCTTTTTTTTCTTTATATATATTTATTTCGCTTTTTTTATTTTATTTGTTAACTGTTCCTTCCATTTTTTTTATTTTTTACCATTTTTATTGTTATCTCAGGGAATGTAAATATCCCTTATGATAGCAATAGTTAGTGACAGGTACTCTTTTTTTAAAAAAATGGGGTCTATTAGACCCTAGATCTTTCCTCTGCCCTCAAAGCATCTGACCACACCAAGATCGGTGTGATAAAATGCTTTCCCATATTCCCAATGGCGCTGTTTATATCCGGGGGGGACATTCCCTCCCACTGAATGTAAAAGCAGTCTAGAGGCTAATTAGCCGCTAGGACTGCTTTTACATGAAAGCCGACCGCTGGCTGAAAAGAATGATACCAAGATGATGCCTAAACCCGCAGGCATCATTCTGGTATAACCATTCAAAGTCCAGCAACATACCAGTACGTTGATGGTTCTTGTTGGACATGTATTGTAACCTTTTTTTTTTTCATGCAGCCTGTTGGCTGAACGAAAAAAAGATTGATCGGTGGGTATGCCCACCATTAGAATACCTCCCTTCATCCACCCACTTCTAATGATGGGCATACATGCACCATTTATATATGCCGAAGCATGGGGGCATCCTCCCGCAAAAAAAGTTATGCCGTGTGTACGGACTTTTCTATGCCGCGTACACACGGTCGGACTTTTCTATGCCGTGTACACATGGTCAGACTTTTCCACGGGAAAGCCTCCGTAGGAATGTCAACCGTATGTACGCGGCATTAGGAGCAAAATCGCTTCTCCGCCCCTAATGCCCCCATGCTTCGGCATATATGCTCTTTTTTGAACTGTGGTGGTGAAATCACCTCCTACAGCATTGGAGTCGCGGCTTTATATATCGTGGGAGCAAACGCTGTTGCTGTCACGCTAAATAAATCCGCGCTGCAACTGAATGGCGTACCTGCTAAGCAAATGATGGTTAACATTAAAACAAAGTAACATTCCAGTATAAGGCCGAGTACTCACGATCAAACATGTCCGATGAAACTGGTCCGCGGACCGTTTTCATCGGACATGTCTGCCCGGGGACTGCCCGGGGACTTCTGTTCGATGGCCGTACACAGCATCGAACAGAGGTCCGCGCGTAAACAATACGCGGGGCGTGTCCGCGGTGTCGCCGCATCGATGACGCGGTGTCGCCGCGACAATGAAGAAGCGAAGTGGGCGGCCTGCCTTTAAAAGGCTTCCACGCATGCGTCGAAGTCATTCGACGCATGCGAGGGATGGTGGGCGGCAGGACATGTACGGTAGGTCTGTACAGACGACCGTACATGTCCGGGCGGACAGGTTTCCAGCGGACTGTTTTAAAGCAAGTCCAGGAAACAGTTGTCCGCTGGAAACCTGTCCGATCCGCCCGAAAATGGTCCGCTCGGGCCTACACACGGCCAAACATGTCTGCTGAAACTGGTCCGCGGACCAGTTTCAGCAGACATGTTTGGTCGTGAGTACGGGGCCTAACAGTAAGATCATACCATACCTGCAAAGCAAATACCAATAAAAAAAACATAGTAAAAAATAAAACATTTTTTAACGCAACCTGTGCCTAAAATATATATATATATATATATGCCGAAGCATGGGGGCATCCTCCCGCAAAAAAGTTATGCCGCGTACACACGGTCGGACTTTTCTATGCCGTGTACACATGGTCAGACTTTTCCACGGAAAAGCCTCCGTAGGAATGTCAACCGTATGTACGCGGCATTAGGAGCAAAATCGCTCCTCCACCCCTGCTGCCCCCATGCTTCGGCATATATGCTCTTTTTTTTAACTGTGGTGGTGAAATCACCTCCTACAGCACTGGAGTCGTGGCTTTATATATCGTGGGAGCAAACGCTTTTGCTGTCAAGATAAATAAGTCCGCACAACAGCTGAATGGCGTACCTGAAAACAGTAAAGTAAATTACATACCTGAAAAGCAAGCATGAAAAAACATAACAATAAAACTTTGCAGAATAGAATACAGTAAAAAAAAAGCAGAACAATAGAGAGAGAATAGAGAGGGAGAGAACAATAAAACGACAACTATTTTTTTTTTTAACACTTTTTTTTTGTAACTGTTCAACTTTTCGGTTCCAGGTTTGGGTCTCTCAAAATGCGATGGCATCTTGGGAGACCCTGTGTAAGTGAGCCTAGCCTGTGAAATGTTTTTACCCTACACTAATAATTAACTTGTGTGTGGAAGCGTTCAAAACATTCACCAATACAAAGACCAGGATCGGCAGGACATTTGGGACAAAAATAACGGGTGTCACGCCTAAATCCGCGCTTGCTACAGACACGACATCTTCTTTGGGGGGCTCGTTGGGTAAGGGTACTCTCGAGGGCATATGAAAAATGCCTCTCATGCAGTCGGCTTACTGCATTTGGTTGGGGATGGTGAGGTACAGTACCGCCTGGATACAGGAGTTCTGTGATGATATCCTTCTGGAATTGAAGGAAGGATCCATTCTGTCCTGAAGCTCTGTATAAGACATGAGCATTCAGTAGAGCCAATTGAAATAAATGTAGAGACACTTTTTTGTACCAGCGTCTCGTCTTGCGGGCAATATGATACGGCGCCATCAACTGGTCGTTGAGGTCCACCCCTCCCATATTTTGGTTATATTCGTGGACACAGAGGGGTTTCTCCACAACACCAGTCACCGTACGAATTTGTACTGTCGTGTCTGCGTGAAGGGTGGTAAGAACGAAAACATTCCTATTGTCCCGCCACTTCACAGCGAGCAAATTTTTACATCTGAAGCAGGCTCTCGCCCCCAGCCTTAGATGAGAATCTACAAGCCTCTGGGGAAAGCCCCGGCGATTAGGTCGCACGGTGCCACATGCTCCAATCTCACGATCAAACAAGTGACTAAAAAGTGGCACGCTGCTGTAAAAATTGTCCACATACAAGTGGTACCCCTTTCCGAATAAGGGTGACACCAAGTCCCAAACGATCTTGCCAGCGCTCCCCATGTAATCTGGGCATCCTTCCGGCTCTACCTGACTATCTTTGCCCTCGTAAACCCTAAAGCTCCATGTGTAGCCTGTGGCCCTGTCATAGAGCTTATAGAGCTTGACCCCGTATCTGGCACGCTTGCTGGGAATGTACTGCTTGAAAGACAAGCGGCCAGCAAATTTAACCAGGGACTCATCAACGCATACAACCTGCTGGGGATTAAACAAGGCTGCAAAACGTTCGTTGAAATGGTTTACGAGGGGCCGAATTTTGTAGAGCCGGTCAAATTCAGGGTCTCCACGTGGACGACAAAGTGCATTGTCACTGAAATGCAGGAACCGCAGGATCGCCTCGTATCGTTTCCTGGCCATGTGAGCAGAGAACACGGGCATATGGTCAATTGGATGTGGGGACCAATACATCCGCAATTCCGGAAATGGGTGTATGCCCATGTTGAGGGTAAGGCCCAGAAAGGTTTTAAATTCGGAAACCTAGCGGGGGTCCCAAACTCGCATGGGTACCCTGTGACAATGTGTGTATTTGGTTCTACTGCAAATGTTATTCATGTACCCATTACCTTGCTTACATATTTTCTTCTTGGATGCATGTCTGTTTGGAAATAATTTTTCAATAAAAAATATTGAAAGTAAATTCGGAAACCTCAATAGGTTTCCATTCTTTGGCAAGGAGAGACTGGGGATTAGCGGCGATGTAGGTACCAGTATATAAATTACTCTGGTCCACAATAGATCTATAGAGATCTTCCGTGAAATACAGCGAATAAAGATCAAGTGCCATAAAATTCGCTGTATCCACCTGAATACCGGGTTGGCCAGTGAATGGGGGAAGTACGGGTTCTGCAGAAGTGGTGGGGACCCAATCAGGATAGGCAAATTCTGCAGGAAGGGCACTATGGGCACGACGGGCCTGTCTTTGTCTTCTTCTTGGTGGCAGCGGGACACTACTTGTGCTTGCCACCTCGCCAGCTTGAACTGCACTTATGGGACTCGCCACGTCACCACGTGATACTGCAGTGCTGGATGAACGACCAGGGCGTACTAGGCCGCTGGTGCTTGCCAATCCACCAGAAGGAATAGCGGCGCTAGTACTGGCTCTCTGCTCCATTCGAGGGACCTGCGGTTCTTGCTGCTCAACAACATCAGAATGGGGTGGGGTACGCCTGGCCTTAGCAGGGACCACCACTCCGTCGTCCGAGCTATCTGACATGGAGCCGCTGTCGTAAACGGGTTCGTATTCTGAGCCTGATTCTGACAGATGCGTGACCTCCTCTTCTTCACTATCTGACATGCACAGAATCCTGACGGCCTCTTCACCAGTGTACATTCGCTTTGCCATTTTGGGCTCTAAATTTAGTAGTACACTGGTGATGATTCACAGGTAAAAAAAGCACCTGACTATGGAAAGGAAATTGTAGAAAACGCTTCGAAAAAAACTGTTAGTGATCGCAGGGATCAGGCCTGTCTCTGCGAACGCTGCAGTTATGTGTCTTGTGTTTTTGAAGTGACAGTGATCGATCGATACTGCACTTGGGTGGGTTGGGCTGGGCAGAGGGGGAAAACGCAGGTGCTAGCGGGTATCTGGGCTGATTCCGCTAACAATGCGTTTTTGGGTACCCTAAACTGCTGGGTACGCTAGTATAGATCTGATCAGATCAGGTATCGATACGTTCAGATACTATACCACTAAGGGGGGTGTATGCTTTGCGAGTGGGTGTAAGCAGTACTGGCACTAACCTAATGCCCCGTACACACCATCACTTTATGTGATGAAAAAAAACGACATTTTCTGTGAAGTAAAAAATGACGTTTTTGAAACTTCAATTTTCAAAGACGAAGTTGCCTACACACCATCGTTTTTCTCACAATGTTCTAGCAAAGCGAGGTTACGTTCTCGCCACTTTTTCCATTGAAGCTCGCTTCATAACTAGCTTCTGGGCATGCGTGGGTGAAAAAACGTCGTTTTAAACAACGTTTTTTACTACACACGGTCAATTTCTGTGAAGTAAAAGTTGACGTTTTGAAAAACGACACATAAAATTGAAGCATGCTCCATTTTTTTTGGTCGTTTTTTAGAAGACATAAAACAAAGTTTTCCCCCACACACGGTCAATTAAAGTGACGTTTTTAAAAACGTTATTTTTTTTCATCACATAAAGTGATGGTGTGTACGGGGCATTACGCTACCTGGGGCGACGCAGACCCTGACTGACGCTAAAATTTAATTTATATCACCCGCCGGGCGATCAGGGGGTTAAACCTTTATTGGGTTATATACGGCGGGTGCCCTGATGCTATAAACAGCAAACTAACTAACCAGCGTCAACCGTAACACTTATACGGTGATCACTGGTGAAAGGGTTAACTAGGGGGCAATCAGGGGTTAAAAACTTTATTTATGGGGGTACCTAACGCTATAGAACCTGACGGCGAACCTCAAAAAAAACGAACTGCCTAGCGGCAACAGTGACACTAATACAGCGATCAGAAAATCGATCGCGTAGTGACACTGGCAATAGGGGGTGAAAGGGTTAACTAGGGGGCAATCAGAGGTTAAAAACTTTATTTATGGGGGTACCTAACGCTATAGAACCTGGCGGTGAACCTCAAAAAAAACTAACTGCCTAGCGGCAACAGTGACACTAATACAGCGATCAGAAAATTGATCGCTTAGTGACACTGGCAATAGGGGGTGAAAGGGTTAACTAGGGCGGTGATCAAGGGGTTAAACCTTTATTAGGGGGGGGGTAGGGGGCTACCCTGGACCTAAAGGGGGCTAAAGTAACTGCCCTAACACTTTTTTCTGTAACACTGACACTAAATGCAGCAATCAGAAAATAAATGATTACTGCATTCAGTGACACTGTTACAGGAGACTGGGGGGGGGGGTGATCGGCGGTGACTGGGGGGGGGGGGGTCAAATGTGCCTAATGTGCTGGTGTTAGAGTAGTGTTGGGGTGCAACTTACTTGTGTGATGTCTTCTCTCCGCAGCGGTGGTCGATATGACCACCACGAGGAGAGATCACACACTTCCTCCTTCCTGTGTTTACACTAAACACAGGAAGAGGAGGGGGGAGCGCTGGCATTGGCTGAGAGCGATCCGGAGGGGGTGGCTGAAAACGAACAGCCACCCCCACATCCCGGATCGCTTCTGCAGCTTACCGACCCGCGGCATGTACCGGGGGGGTCCCGATCGGACCCCCGACCCCGTCAAGCAGGGCACGTACAGGTACGTTGATGTGCCTGTCCGTGCCATTCTGCTGACGTAAATGTACATGAGCGGGTCGGGAACTGGTTAAACGGCTCTTGGCCATTGTACGCACTTTTATATGGAAGGGGCAAAAACCTCGGATAAAGCTTGACACGCTTACAAAACCTAAGGAAGAGGGGGGTATAGGCCTCCCTGATTTCAAACTTTACCATGCAGGGATACACTTATCCAGAATTTTGGATTGGAACTGTCACAGGGGGCAGAAGGATTGGGTCACATTAGAGGAAGCATCTTCCACCTTGCACCTTAGATTCCTACCTTGGATTCCTTGGGGGAAACTACCGCAGAGTATACAACAGCATCCGTTGGTGGGGTCCACGCTCAGAGCGTTCCATACGATGACGAATCATCATAAAATATCCTCATCTCCTGGCCCGCTTATGCCTATCATACACAACCCGGATTTCCTGCCCGGGATGGACCTACACTTTTCTTAACTTTTAACGATACATTGGGGCTGATTTACCAAGCCTTTACTCCATGACTCATGGAGTAAAAGCAGGAGTAGCAGCCGTTTGGTCATTTACTAAAGAAATACGCTGCTAGTGCAGTGTATTTCCCTAGTTACTAATGTGCTCCGTGCGCCCAGGAGAGGGTGCATTGTGCACCAGTACAGACCTGGCGTACGGCACATTGAAATGTAAATTGCGGGGGTTTGGGCGGGAGTTTATTAGGGGGGGAGGTGGGGGGATTCAGGGGAAGTGAAGTGACATGTGTTTGAAAGTGTTTGGCGGGCCGAATTGAAAGTGAAAGTGTTTTTTGAAAACAGATCCCCGTACGCTTGCACAGTGCGCCTGAACCTCAGGAGGTTCATTTGCATACTGGGCATGCGTAGAGAGAAAAGTCAGGGATTCCCGTGCGCCTTGTCAGTACGCCGTGAAAATCTTGGTAAATACCAAGCGGCGTACCCGTGATTGCGCTGCGTGACGCGGCGCACGGGATTCTCCGAGCTGTTTTCAGCCATGAAGGGGAACTCCGCGCCAAATTTCAAACTTGAAATCGGCGCGGGTCCCCCTTCAGGGCTACATTAGGCTCTTAGGCTTGGTCCGGAACGTGAGGGGTTAAACTCCGCGCCAAATTTCAAACTTGGTCCGGAACGTGAGGGGTAAAACCCGCGCCGATTCGGCGCAGGGTTCCCCCCCCAGATCCAAACCAAGCCCTCATCCCAAGCACGCAGGCTGGCCCGGACAGGAATGGGGGTGGGGACGAGCGAGCACCCCCCCCCTCCTGAGCCCTACCAGACCGCATGCCCTCAACATGGGGGAGTGTGTGCTGTGGGGGAGGGGGGCACTGCCCCCCCACCCCACAGCACTCTTGCCCCCATGTCGATAGGGACAAGAGCCTCTTCCCGACAACCCTTGCCATTGGTTGTCGGGGTATGCAGGCGGGGCTAATCGGAATCTGCGAGCTCCCTTTAATAAGGGGGCCCCCAGATGCCGGCCCCCACCCTATGTGAATGAGTATGGGGTACATCGTACCTCTACCCATTCACCTGGGGGAAATGTAAAGTAAAAAAAAACACCACACAGAATAAAATATTTTATTAATCAGCTCCGGAGCCCCCCCTTTCTTCTTTAGCTCTGTCACAAGGGGGGGTTTCTTCTTTCCCGATCTTCCGCCGGGACCCTGGGCTTCTGTGATTTCTGCCGGGGGAGGGCGCCATCCCTCGGTCCTCTCCGGAGCCTTCCGCCGGGTGCCCCCACCCCATTTAAGCTCTTTTACATTAGGGGGGGGCATCCAGACTTCGGCGACTTCTGCCGGGGGATGGCGCCTATCCCCCGGTCTTTCCGGTGCCTTCCGCCAGGGTTCCGGTCTTCCTGGTCTTCTGCCGGGGGTGCGCCAACTCCCCGGTCTTTTCTCTGCTCCCTCTTCTGCCTGGCTCCCCCGCGGAGCCAGGGCTTTCTTCCGTCTCTCTTCCTTCTTCTGCCTGTCTCCTCCGGGAGCACAGGGCTTGTCTGCGCTGTCCTCTCCCTTCTCTTCCATTGGATGTTGACACGACGAGGTTCCGCGCTGAAATGCCGTGTCAGCGGCGGGCATGGACTTATATAGGGCAATGCCACCATGTGACCTCAACCCATGTGACATCACATTCCCTGGGCATGATGGGAATGTGATGTCACATGGGTTGAGGTCACATGGTGGCATTGCCCTATATAAGTCGATGCCCGCTGCTCAGACGGCATTCCAGCGCGGAACCTCGTCGTGTCAACATCGAATGGAAGAGAAGAGAGAACACAGCGGAGACAAGCCCTGTGCTCCCGGAGGAGCCAGGCAGAAGCGGAAGGCACCGCAGAAGCCCGGAGGGTGGCGCCCTCCGGCGGAAGAAAGCCCTGTGCTCCGCGGAGGAGACAGGCAGAAGCGGAAGGCATCGCAGAAGCCCGCGGGTGTCGCCCCCCGGCGGAAAACACCGTAGAAGCCCGGGACCCCCCCCCCAAAGGCAAGGAGCCTCACTGGTGAAGGGGGTCCCGGTGAAAGACGGCGCTGAAGACCCCCGCAGAAACCGGCGAAGCCTGGGACCCTCCCCCAAAGGCAAGGAGCCTCACTGGTGAAGGGGGTCCCGGTGAAAGATGGCGCTGAAGACCCCCGCAGAAGCCCGGGACCCTCCCCCAAAGGCAAGGAGCCTCACTGGTGAAGGGGGTCCCGGTGAAAGACGGCGCTGAAGACCCCCGCAGAAACCGGCGAAGCCCGGGACCCTCCCCCAAAGGCAAGGAGCCTCACTGGTGAAGGGGGTCCCGGTGAAAGACGGCCATGAAACCCCCCGCAGAAACCGGCGAAGCCCAGGACCCTCCCCCAAAGGCAAGGAGCCTCACTGGTGAAGGGGGTCCCGGTAAAAGACGGCGCTGAAGACCCCCGCAGAAACCGGCGAAGCCCGGGACCCTCCCCCAAAGGCAAGGAGCCTCACTGGTGAAGGGGGTCCCGGTGAAAGACGGCGCTGAAGACCCCCGCAGAAACCGACGAAGCCCGGGACCCTCCCCCAAAGGCAAGGAGCCTCACTGGTGAAGGGGGTCCCGGTGAAAGATGGCGCTGAAGACGGGGGGTAGGTGAACCCCCCCCCCCGCAGAAAGCGACGGAGCCCTCCCCCATAGGCAGGAGCCTCATGGTGAAGGTGGCTCAGGCAGAAGACGGCAAAGCCCCGGGGCCTAATGGGGTGGTGGTGGGGGGCCCCGGCAGAAGACCCCCGGCAGACTAATAAATTAATTTTAATGTGTGTTGTGTTTTATTTCTTTACATATTTTTCCCCAGGTGAATGGGTAGGGGTACAATGTACCCCATACTCCTTCACATAGGGTGGGGGGCCGGAATCTGGGGGCCACCTTATTAAAGGGGTCTCTCAGATTCTGATAAGCCCCCCGCCCGCATACCCCGACAACCACGGCCAGGGTTGTCGGGAAGAGGCTCTTGTCCCTATCGACATGGGGACAAGAGTGCTTTGGGGTGGGGGGGCAGTGCCCCCCTCCCCCACAGCACACACTCCCCCATGTTGAGGGCATGCGGTCTGGTACGGCTCGGGGGGGGGGGGGGGGCTCGCTCGTCCCCGCCCCCATTCCTGTCCGGCCAGACTGCGTGCCTGGGATAAGGGCTTGGTCTGCATCTTGGGGGGGACCCCACGCTGGTTTTCGGCGTGGGTTTAACCCCTTATGTTCCAGACCAAGCCTAAGAGCCTGGTATGCACCTGAAGGGGAACCCACATTTTTTTTTTTTGGTCTGGAGTTCCCCTTCATGAACAGCGATCTGTCATTTACCCATGTCAGTCCCACCCCCCCTTCAGTTAGAACACACCCAGGGAACATATTTAACCCCTCCATCGCACCTAGTGTTAACCCCTTCCCTGCCAGTGGCATTTTTATAGTAAGCAATGCATTTTTACAGCACTGATCGCTAGAAAAATGCCAATGGTTCCAAAAAAGTGTCCGATGTGTCCGCCATAATGTCGCAGTACCGATAAAAATCGCTGATCGCCGCAATAACTAGTTCAAAAAAATAAATAAAAAAAATGCCATATTTTGGAGACTTTTGCCAAAACCAATCAATAAACGCTAATTGCGATTTTTTGGGAACCAAAAAGATGTAGAATATGTATCGGCCTAAACTGAGGGATTTATTTATTTTTTAGAATATATATTTTTGGGGATATTTATTATCGCAAAAAGTCAAAATTATTCTTTTTTTTTTTTTAATTGTCACTCTATTTTTGGTTATAGCTCTAAAAATTTAAAAAACGCAGAGGTGATCAAATACCACCAAAATAAAGCTCTCTTTGTGGGAAAAAAAAGGTTGCCAATTTTGTTTGGGAGCCACGTCGCACGACTGCGCAATTGTCAGTTAAAGCGACGCCGTGCCGAATCACAAAAACTGGCCCGGTCATTGACCAGCAATATGGTCCGGGGCTCAAGTGGTTAAAAATTCACAAAACACTAAAGTTAGCCCAATTTTTGGTGATAATGTGAAAGATGATGTTACGCCGAGTAAATAGATACCTTACATGTCATGCTTTACTATTGAAAACACTCCTGCAATGGGGCCAACATTCAGTACTGGAAATTCCCCATAGGCGACCTTTTTTTATTTTTTTCAGGTTACCAGTTTATAGCTACAGAGAAAGTCTAGTGCTAAAAGTATTACTCTTGCTCTAACGCACGCGACAATACCTCACAGGTGTGGTTTGAACGGTGTTTACATATGTGGGCGGGACTTACGCCAGTCCCGCCCACATATATAAACATCGTTCAAACCACACATGTGAGGTATTGACGCGTGCGTTAGAGCGAGAGCAATACTTTTAGCACTAGACCTTCTTTGTAACTATAAACTGGTAACCTGAAAAAAAAAAAGGTCGCCTATGGGGAATTTCAAGTACTGAATTTTGGCCCCATTGCAGGAGTGTTTTCAATAGTAAAGCGTGACATGTAAGGTATCTATTTTCTCGGTGTAACATCATCTTTCACATTATCACCAAAAATTGGGCTAACTTTAGTGTTTTGTGAATTTTTAACCACTTGAGCCCGGACCATATTGCTGGTCAATGACCGGGCCAGTTTTTGTGATTCGGCACGGCGTTGCTTTAACTGACAATTGCGCA
Organism: Rana temporaria; assembly: GCF_905171775.1. Classification (NCBI taxonomy): domain Eukaryota; kingdom Metazoa; phylum Chordata; class Amphibia; order Anura; family Ranidae; genus Rana; species Rana temporaria. The sequence goes on along the minus strand of NC_053489.1, from coordinate 383,021,688 downwards.
GTCGTGCGACGTGGCTCCCAAACAAAATTGGCAACCTTTTTTTCCCCACAAATAGATTATTAAATGTGCGTGTTCAATTCTGTCTTAAACACTTCCCCTTCAGGCTGGAAAGCATCAGATCAGGGGGAAAAAAAAATCTCTCATGCCATTGCAGCTTGGTTCCTACATGTGTGATGAACTGAGTCTGCTCAAACACTTAGAAAAAAATTATCCTTTCTTTTTAAAAGGTGAAAAACACTTGGATGCTCATAGAGCGTGGTTTGGGTTAATACCAGGTGTGCGCAATTACAAGCTCACCCAAACTAGAGACTGCAATTTGTTCATGTGATTTCAATTGCTTCATTACTAGCACTGTTATAAAAAGCTTGGATCGATCATTCCTCAGCTGCCCTCAGAAGCGGCAGGCTGGCAGAAATTCTGTTGCTGAACACAAATGTGGTTTGTTGCATGTTTTTTTTTAGTTTGCCAATGGTTTTTGTTTATTTTTAAATGATGTTCACTTTGATGTATTTGTCTATGCGGCCTTATTTTATGAAAAATGTGTCAAGATGTGACTTTAAAACTATGTTTATTTTGATTATTGAAATGTATTTTTGTTTGTGTGTTTGTTTGTCTTTTTTTGCTTTCCTTGTTTTGTTGACCAATAAAAATTACTTTAAAATTTGGAAGTTTGTTTTTTGTTACTTTTTCATGCTATATTTTGACAGCTGCAGCTGAAATAGGTTTGGGCCTAACAAATTATGTGTGATTTTTGTCTACGCTTCTTTCCTGGTGTGTAGGCATGAAATGTTTGCCATGTTTAATCTCGAAATTAAAGACAAACTGGTAAGTATTTTTTCTTTTTCCTGCAGTGGTCCTCAGCCCTCAAGTACCCCCGACAGGACATGTTTTGTGGATTTCTCTTATCAAGAATTGCTGTCCAGACTGTCTTTTAAAGCACATGTGCAAGATGTAGTAAAACCTGCAAACATGGCCCGTGGGGGGGGGGGGGGGGTTTGCTATTGGTGGACAGGCTTGACGTGCTGATTTACAGCACTGTGCTTAAATCTAGCGCAAGGCAATCCTATTCTAATTGTGTGTGTTTGAGGGAAGCCAAGTGAGTGTTAGAACCCCTGCTTTGTGTTTTTTTTTGGGTTGAGCTTTGTGTCCCTTTTCTTAAAATTGGCTTCACTTCCTGTCACACAGCTGAACAGGAAGTGAGGTTAAAACCCTACCAGTGTCTTTTCTTGGGGACACAGGTCAATCTAACTAGTGTCCCCATTAAGCAAATTGCACTCCAGCACTGCTGTGTACACCCCAAATCATGGGCCTTCAAACTACGGCCCTCCAGTTGTTCAGGAACTACAATTCCCATCATGCCTAGTCATGTCTGTGAATGCCAGTGCATTACAAGGCCTCATGGGATGTGTAGTTCTACAACAGCTGGAGGGCCGTAGTTTGAGGATCCCTGCCCCAAATGATTATTTAGTTTGGGGTTTAGTAAAGGCAAAGCCACTCTGCAGTACAAGCATAGTTGCTGAAAATCAGAGAGGAAGCACTGATGGTTTTAACATCCAATCCTGTAGAAGCAAAGTTGTTTTGTTTTCTTCCTTGCTTTGCACTTGTAGTGCAAAGTGGATTTGCCTTTAGTAAATGGACCCCAAAGTCCAAGATCCCTAATAATTTGGGGTGTACACAGCAAAATGCTAGAGTGCAATTTACATAATGGGAAACTATTTAGATTGATCTCTGTGTCCCCAAGAAAAGATATTAGTAAGGTTTTACCCTCACTTCCTGTTTGGCTATGTGACAGGAAGTGAATGAATTAGAAAGGGTGAAGACACCTCACAAATGTTGTCACTATCAGGGGTGCAGACATCCCCAAAAAAATTAGCAGATAATACTTATTTGCAAATTAATAATTTTTTAGTTAACATTGGGTGGGGTGCTCTAACACACACATTCATACATATTAGCCACGCTGTATCCTGGCCTATTGGCATGGTTATATTTTCTTAGGCCTCTCAATAAAACTCTATGAAATTTGTGCTTAAACTAGAACCAGGGGCGGACTGACAACTCATGGGGCCCCCGGGCAATAGAAGATTATGGGGCCCCTCTGGCTTACAGATGGCCACCATGCCAGGAGGCAGTGCAGAGGCGGGGCAGCTAAAATCTTGGGATATTCACATTAAAAGCATGTCAGTTTCGGACATATCAGGGACAGATCTAAAAAAATAAAAGATTTTGGGGGCGTGGTCTAGCCGGGACTGAAGATGGATGCCTAGTCTGAGAGCTCCCGCTGCTACGGACCTAAATTGACTGATCGGGATGCCGTTAAGCCGTTTTTACGACCAAACGACCTACACCGGAGATCAGTATATACCCGGGCATATTTTGTGCAATTTACGACTAAGACCAAAGAATATTGACAAAGATACAGCCCCTTGTGATTTTGCACCGGAGAGACATAGACGGTCATGATGGAGAACCCGCCGAGCTCGCAGCATCCGCAAATTACACCCGACGGTGTTTTGCCCCTTAACTATGACCACAATGTCGGGACATCTAATGATTTAACACAAAGACCCAGTTTGGGAGACCTCCACTTAGTTGCGGCGGACATTAAAACTACATTGACAGCCGCCATAGCTGAACTAAGTATAGAGGTACGCGCAGTTACAGCGCGAGTGTTAGAAGTGGAAAAAACAACTGCGCAACACAGCGCTGTAATACGACATGTGAATCGCAAAGTGGACTCTCATACACTCCACCTAAGAGATTTGCATCGCCAAGTGGAAGACTTGGAGAACCGAAGCCGACGCCATAATTTGCGGGTTCGGGGTCTTCCAGAAAATGTTGAAAATGATAGTCTTACATCGGTCATCACTGGACTATTCAATGATCTTTTAGGCCGTCCCGCAGCATCCGCAATTAAAATGGAGCGCTTACACAGAGCCCTTAAACCAAAAGGCAGAGCCACTGACCCGCCAAGGGATGTTATCTGTTGCCTGTGCGAAACTTAAAGAGGAAATTTTAAGAAACGCCAAGCTTAGATCAAAGTGCGTGTATGAGGGGACGCTAGTCCAAATATACCAGGACTTATCATACATTACGCTCCAACATAGAAGAGACTTGAGACCTCTACTGGAAGCACTACGCAGCAAAAATATAATCTATCGGTGGAAGTTCCCATTCGGACTGTTAGCCACCTATCAGGGTCAATCAGCTCTCTTGAGAGTACCCGAGGATTTGCATCCCTTCTGCTGCGCAATGGATATCCCTTATATGGATGTACCAGACTGGTACGCAGACTTCAGATTTCGATCTAACAGAAAGGAAACTACACGTGATGATATGATGGATGCAGCACCATTCAGGTCCAGACGACGTCGCTCATTGTCTGCGGAAAAGTCTCCCTTGTCTTCTAAGGATCAGCGCACCGACCTCCAATCACCCAGCTCAGCACGCAATAGAAAATCTAGAAGAGAATACTGAAGATCTTCCTCTAACAGGATGCTTCTCCTGTTTTGAATATATGTCTTGTTATTTTTTTTAGTATAGTACATACTGCTATATTCCAAGTTTATATGTTCAGTTTTTATCCGAGTAATTGTCCAGACACTGACACAACTTTAATACATATTATATTATTGCCCTGTTTTTACAATTTGCTTGACAGATGCTCCTGTCGGTAGGTCAATATCCCGCAGGAAACATTCACATTTGAATTATTCATGCAGGGGATCTTGCACTGACTGTATTTAATGTGATTTGAAGGATACTGTTTTATTAGCTTTAGAAAAAGGTTACATAGCCTATTATTTTCCTTCTTGTTTGTATTATTTTTTTATTTATTTTTTCTTCATATGAGTGTATGAGATTGCAAACCAATTCACATTGTGGTTACTGTTGCCACTCGATTAATTCTCATATGTTTTTCTTTTTTTTGTTGACAGAACAGTGTCCATTTTTTAGGATGACATATATTGGTTACTTTTCTAATATGTAGCTGTGTTGCAGGTTTTTGTTACATTGATTCAAAACGAAATGCTGTTATGCCCTCTTGTTAAATATTTAGATTAATAGATATTTATTCCCATCTCGATCTCCTTCTACTAACACATGCATTGCTATACAGGTCTGTAGCGGTGAGCAGTTTGACGATCCTATGCTCTATCTTGGTTCAGTTTTATTCCAACCCCCACAAAGCAGAGCTCTCTATCCTCACCCTATCCGGGTCAGTGACAGGAAGAGTCTGCTTTATCTCTTACCGATTTTGCCTCCCTAAAGGGTGGTCTTTTATCAATTGTCTTTAGTTTTGACACATTTGTATACACATAATACTTGTGTTTTAATTATCAATTGACTTATTTTGATATACGTCTTCAAGTTCTTTTTTCTCTTTCTTCCCCTTTTCTTTTTTTTTTTTTCTTTTTTTTTTATTTATTATTTACTATTTTTATTTTATTTATTATTTTCTTTATATTTCTTCTCTTATCAATAATTATCTTAATCTCACCCCCGCTGTTATATTTATTCCTCACATACTCTACCCGTTTGATGAGATGGCTCATTCAGATGCAAGCTCGTCGAATCAACTACGAAAGGTTAAATTCTATTCCTTAAATGTAAAAGGCCTCAATGTGCCCGAAAAAAGGTCGAAATTATCATTAATGCTTACTAAATCTAAGGCTGACATCATATTAATCCAGGAGACCCATTTTAAAACAAATAACGTACCGATATTTAAAAACAAAAGGTTCCCTCATATTTATAATGCTACCAACCCTAGCTCTAAAACAGGAGGAGTCTCTATTTTGGTTTCTAAATACTGTCCCTTTAAGTTGATTGACACCAAAATTGATAGTGAAGGGAGGTATCTGTTTCTCAAGGGCTCTCTTTTTAATGTACCTATCACAGTTGCTAATTTGTATGCACCTAACAAATCACATGCTCCATTTTTTGTACATACGTTGGAAAGTCTTGAATCTTTTGCGACCGGCATGCTCATTGTCGGGGGGGATTTTAATCTAGCCCTCAACCCTCTACTGGACACCTCATCAGGATCATCAAAATTTTCGTACAAAGCTCTCAGAACGATTAAAAATTCCCTACACAAATTGTCGCTACATGACGCATGGCGAACTTTACACCCTAACAGTAAAGATTTTACATTTTATTCAACTCCACACGATACATATTCAAGGTTAGACTATCTATTGATCTCTCAAAATGGCTTAGATACTCTCCTAGATGCCACTGTAGAACCTATGGTTATTTCAGATCACAATCCAATTGCTATGTCTTTATCATTCAAAGAAAAACCTATATTGCCTCCAATATGGAAGCTAGATAATTCCCTACTAAACGACACCGGCAATGTCGAATCACTAAAAACTAAGCTTACACATTATTTTGATGATAATAATTCTACAGATGTTCATCCTTTAAACATATGGTTAGCACACAAATGCGTAATTAGGGGGGAATTAATTTCCTTAGCTTCTAGAAGAAATAAGTTAAGACAGATGTGCATTAAAGATCTCACAGACCGAATTAATTGCTTGGAAAAAAAACATAAACAATCATTAGCAAAGGAGACTCTTTTAGAACTTATTAAAGCCAGGGAAGAACTTCTTTTGCTACTAGAAAAAAAAATCAAACGCAACTTAAATATATCGCGAAAAATCTTTTATAAATTTGGCAACAAAATCAGTAGACTTTTAGCTAACACTATTAATTCAGAAAAATTAAATAAACATAATAACATCTACTCAATATCTGACTCTGCTGGAAAATCATACAGCAATTCTAATGATATTGCGGACCAATTCCAAAAATTTTACTCACAATTATATAACTTACCCACTATAATTCCTCCTAGAGATTCGCTTGACAGAAAAAATCTAATCTCTGATTTTCTGAAGTCATATAGTCCTAAACCTATAGATTTGACAGTAGCTAAAAATCTGGAAAAACCTATAGATTTGTCTGAGACCTTACTGGCTCTTAAACAACTGAATACAGGCAAATGCCCAGGACCTGATGGGTTTACGGTGAACTACTACAAAACTTTCCCGGAAATTGTTATCCCAAATTTTTTACAGGCTTTCAATTCTATTCCTGCTCCCCCAGATATTACCAACAATTTATTAGAAGCCCATATAGCTGTGATTCCTAAACCTGATAAAGATATAACAATGGTATCCAACTATAGACCTATTTCACTCCTAAATGTGGATATTAAATTGTACGCCAAAATCATTACTAATCGCTTACTGCCCTTACTGCCCAATCTTATTGCCCTAGATCAGGTAGGGTTTATTCCAGGCAGAGAAGCGAGAGACAATACCACGAAAGCAATCCTTATTCAAAATTGGCTCCAGAACACTAATTCGCCGGAATTTTTATTGTCCCTCGACGCAGAGAAAGCCTTCGACAGGGTAGCCTGGGATTACATGCATGAAGCATTAAAGGCTATAGGACTGCAAGACAGACTACTTCAATTCATTCAATTATTATATTCATCTCCCACGGCTAGGGTCAAGGTTAACGGCGGACTGTCGGAGGCTTTCTCTGTGTCAAATGGTACGAGACAGGGGTGCCCACTCTCTCCAATAATTTTTGTACTCATATTGGAACCATTTTTGTGTAAACTTAGGATGAACAGAGATGTCATGGGTATCACCATAAATAATAAAACATACAAGCTAGCAGCATTTGCTGATGACATCCTCTTGTTCCTATCTAGTCCCATCACTACCATTCCCAATTTACTTAAAGACCTTTCCCTGTTTCATAACATCTCTAATATGAAAATTAATTTCGCTAAATCTAAGGCTCTGAATATTTCTCTTCCCAGGTCTGTAGTGTCGCTTTGCCAACAAAACTTTCCTTTTAGTTGGGAATCAGAGTGCCTGACTTACCTAGGGGTTAATTTAACACCTGACGTGAAAGATTTGTTTGACAAAAATTTTATACCCCTACTTAACACCGTCAAAGCTGATTTACTCAAATGGGGCTCTAATTTCTTCTCATGGTTTGGGAGAGCGGATATTATTAAAATGAACGTTCTCCCAAGATTTTTATACCTGCTACAAACTATACCAACCAGAATTCCATGCACATTTTTTAGAAACTTCAAGCGAATGTGCCTGAAATTTATTTGGAACATGAGACAGCCTAGGATTAAATGGGATAAACTCATTGTCCCCAAACTATTGGGGGGAATAGGCTTGCCGGATTTACAAAAATACTATTGGGCTTGTCATCTGACCCGTATCGCAGACTGGCATTTACATGCTCACGTTAAATATTGGGTTAACCTGGAGGAATCCTCTTACACGCAACTTATCCCCCTAACGCACATGCCATGGATTCATCCCAGTAAAATACCTCATAAAGTAAATTCACACTCAATCACTGGAAACACATTACGCATTTTTAAATCCCTTTGTTAAAGATATGAGGTTTCTTCGGTATATGGTCCCATGACTCCTTTGATATACAACCCAGAAATACATTTGGGAGAGTATTATATGAAGCCTACTGACCCATATTTGAATGACACATTGAGAATCAACACGCTTTTTAAACAAGGTACCACTGTGTCATATGAATCATTCCTTGCAGATCACCCGGATTATAATATCTCCCAACTTGATTTTGAAGTTATTAGACAATTTGCGAATAAGCCAAACCCTTGCTATGATTGGCACAGACTGAAGACCCCATTTGAAAATCTATGTCTGAAAAAATCTCCTCAAAAGCATTTGATCTCGACACTACATTCTTTGTTCTACTCAGAATTTGATTTGAAATCTGATATCTCTAATCTAAAATGGGAGGAAGAATTGAATATATCTCTCTCGTCGGAACAATGGGAAACTATCTTCCGCAGAATACACAAGGGCTCTTTGAACGTACTGACCCAAGAAAACGGATACAAGTTGTATTCACGATGGTACAGGACCCCCCATATCATTAATAAATTTAATCCAACTGTATCCCCCTTTTGCTGGAGATGTAATTCCGAGGTTGGTACACTACTCCATATATGGTGGGAATGTAGAAAAATCAAACCATTTTGGGAACAAGTCCACGATCTAATATTTAAAATCACTACATATGCTCCAGATTTTAACGCTCAACAGTACTTACTGCATCACTCTACCTTGCCCAATTCAGTTTACAAAGACTCAATAGTCTTACACCTAATAAATGCGGCTAAGCTCTGTATTCCCGCTAAATGTTTACAACCATCTCCCCCCTCTATTTCTGACTGGTTACGGAAAATCCAACACATAACAAATATGGAAGATTTGATCCATCAATCTTCAGATTCCTCCGAAATTTTTTATAAAAAATGGGCATGCTGGTTGCAATTTACGGACTCTGGAGAATTTAAAAATTTGATAGACAATTAATATTGTTTTCCTGTTATATACATCTCTTTCTGTTAATTTTATCTCTTGAAGGAATAAGACACTCGAATATATTGATTTACACATACTAAGATTTTTCTCCTTTATTTTTTGGCCATCACCCCTCTTGACATGGAAGAACATGGAAGTTTTTCCCCTTTCTCCCAATCCCCTTTTTATTTCTTTTTCTATTCCTTTTCTTCCTTTTTTCTTTAACCTCATCATTTAGTGTGTAAGATTACAATGTTGTTGTGCCTCCCCCATATAGTATATACAACATACATACTCATTGTTTGTACAATATGACTTTCTTTGAGAATACGATACTATAATATGTTGCATTGGTTTGTAATTATACCTTTTAAAACCCAATAAAAATATTTGAAAAAAAAAAAAAAAAGATTTTTACATACTGTCCTTGGTTTTACTGAGCCTGGCAACCCTGATGGGGGCCCCCTAGTGGCATGTGGCCCTTGGGCAGTGCCCGAGTGACTCAATGGTCAGTCCGCCCCTGACTAGAACTATAATCAACACTTTTTATTTTCTTTAATTTTGGATAGAGTGAGGGAGGGTTATAGGCCCTGTCAGTTTATTTTGTATTATCTGTGTCCAATTGGGGAGATTTGCCTTCACTTTCTGCCCCATAGCCAAACAGGAAGTGAGAGAAAAACTATGCAAATTAAGGGAGTCCAGTAACCCCCTCCCCCCCCCCCCCAGAACTAGTGTGTGTGTGTGCCCTGAAAATTCCTGGGCGGGTGATACAAAAACAGGGTGTGGCTTTGACAGGAAGGGGTGGGTCATTTTTATTATTTATTAGGAGGTGCAGAAATGTAGTCAGGCCTAGGGCAGCACAAAACCTAAATATACTACTGCATATTAGGGCTTATTTAGACCGGATCCGATGTACAGCATGTTTTTATATTGTGGGAGGAAACCCACACAGGCACAGGGAGAACATGCAAACTCCATGCAGATGCTGTCACGGGCGGGATTCGAACCAACGACTCTTTTGCTGCTAGGTCAAAGTGCTATACACTACACCACTGTGCTGAACGAACATGATTGCAGCTGAAAGCATGAGATCTTTTTTTTTTTTCCAATACCATGCTTTCCAGCCTTATTGACCCCGCCTCTCTCCATAAAGAGGACCTGTCACACACTAGTCCTATTACAAAGGATGTTTACATTCCTTGTAATAGGAAGAAAAGTGATCCGAAATCAAAAAAAGTGACAAAAAAGTGAAAGAAGAAAAATATGAGCTAAAAAACACAAAAAAATAAACGGCCCTGTCCCTAGAAGCTTGCACTCAGAAGCGAATATGCATGTAAGTCCCCACATATGTAAACACCATTCAAACCACACATGTGAGGTATTGACGCATGCGTTAGAGCGAGAGCAATAATTCTAGCCCTAGACCTCCTCTGTAACTCTGAACTGGTCACCTGTAAAAAAAAAAAACAAGCATCGCCTATGGATATTTTTATGTCCCGAAGTTTGGCGCCATTCCATGATTGTGTGACAAGTCGGTATCTATTTACTCGGTGTAACATCATCTTTCACATTATCCATAAAAATTGGGCTAACTTTACTGTTTGGTTATTTTTAAATTCATGGACCGTGGGTTTTTTTTGGGCAAAAAAAAAATGGCGTTAGAATAATTATTGCGCAAATGCCGTTGGAAATCAAATAAAAAATGTCTGCCACTTTATTCCCTAGGGTGTCTGCTAAAAAAATATATATAATGTTTGGGGGTCCTGAGTAATTTCCCAGGAACAAAATATAATTTTTACATGAAGGAGAGAAGTGCCAGAATAGGTATGGAAGTGGTTAAAGTGAAATAATAAAAGTGAAATATTCCTTTAAGTTTCATACAGGGGGGGAGGGGGGGTACACGCATGTTTCCCGTGCTTAGAACTGTCTCTGTACAAGATGTAATTTCTGAAGTGAAAAAAAAGTAAGTTTAAAGTAATCATGGCTATAAAGAATACAGGCGTTGCTCATTAAAACTAAAAAAAAAAAAAAAATGTATGGGGGTCCCCCCAAATTAAATTACCAGGTCCTTCAGGTCTGGAATAGATATTAAGGGGAACCCCGCCGTAAAAAACAAAAAAAAATGGCGTGGGGTCCCCCCAAATATCCATACCAGGCCCTTCAGGTCTGGTGTGGATTTTAAGGGGAACTCCACCCCAAATTTTTTAAAAAAATGGCGTGGAGTCCCCCTAAAAATCCACACCAGACCCTTATCCGAGCACGTTAACCTGGCCGGCCGCAGAAAAGAGGGGGGGACAGAGTCTTCTCGTCCACATCTTGCCGTCTTGCCATCTTCTCCCATCTTCTTCTCTGTCCGTCGACCTTCTCGTCCACATCTTCTTGATCTTCTGGGTGCTGCGATTGAAATTGAAGATCCCGCCGTGTTCCCGCTCCTGGGACCCGCCCCCCTCTGACGCCACAGGTTAACTCATCTGAAAGTCTGCGTGTGGCATATGTGCGTCAGAGGGGGGCGGGGTCACATGAGTGTGACACGGCGGGAACTTCAATTGGAAGCTGCAGCGGCTTCTTCTCCGGACGGCGCGCTTGAAATCGAATTCCCCCGCCGTGTGACACTCTGTGACCCCGCCCCCCTCTGACGCACATAACCTTCTAAGGAGTTTACTTGTGGCGTCAGAGGGGGGCGGGTCCCAGGAGCGGAACACGGCGGCCAATTCAAATTCAAGCGCGCCGTCCGGGGAAGAAAAAGATGTGGAAGAGAAGGCTGGCGGACCAAGAAGAAGACAGGAGAAGACACAAGATGCGGACGAGGAGGCCGACGGAAGGAGAAGAAGATAGGAGAAGACACCGGGCAGACGGCAAGGCTGAAGGACGGAGAAGACAGGAGAAGACACCGGGCAGACGAGGAGGCTGAAGGACGGAGAAGACAGGAGAAGACACCGGGCAGACGAGGAGGCTGAAGGACGGACGGAGAAGATAGAAGAAGACGTCGGGCAAGATGTAGACGAGAAGACCCAAGAAAGAAGCAGTGGAAGAAACCCGAATGGAAGAAGAAAAGAAGATTTTAATAAAAGATTTGTCAAAAACCGGCTACTGTCATTTTTAACACTTTTGACATTTTTTTTGGGGTGAAATGGTAGAGGTACAATGTACCCCATTACCATTTCACATAGGGGGGGCCAGGATCTGGGGGTCCCCTTTGTTAAAAAGGTCTTCCAGATTCTGATAAGCCCCCCGCCCGCAGACCCCCACAACCACCGGGCAAGGGTTGTGGGGATGAGGCCCTTGTCTCCATCAACATGGGGACATCCTCCCCATGTTGAGGGCATGTGGCCTGGTGCGGTTCAGGAGAGGGGGGGCCGCACTCTGTCCCCCCCTCTTTTCTGCGGCCGGCCAGGTTAACGTGCTCGGATAAGGGTCTGGTGTGGATTTTTAGGGGGACTCCACGCCATTTTTTTAAAAAAAATTGGGGTGGAGTTCCCCTTAAAATCCACACCAGACCTGAAGGGCCTGGTATGGATATTTGCCGGGAACCGCACGTCTTTTTTTTTTATTTTTTTATGGCGGGGTTCCCCTTAATATCCATATCAGACCTGAAGGGCCTGGTAATTTAATTTGGGGGAACCCCTACACATTTTTTTTTTGTTTTATGAATTAATCCTGTCAGAATTGTCAGAGCCGACAATTCATTATAGCCGCGTGTGAATTTTAAATGGCTTTTTTTCCTTCTGAATGTCACTTTGTGCAGGGGCAGTTCTAAGTGTGGGAAAAATGCGCTATTTCACATGCTGACATTACACCCCCCCTAGGTACGAAATTTAAAGGAATATTTCACTTTTATTGTTTCACTTTAAGAATTATTAATTTCACTGCTCCCGAAAAAACGGCCGTTTAAAAAAAAAAAAAAACATTGATACATGTTCCCTGGGGCAGGACTGAGGTCCCCAAACACTTTTTAGGACAAAACTTGCAGATTAGCCTTTAATATGAACACTTTTGATTTCTCCCATAGACTTCTATAGGGAGATCGGCGCGGCTTTACATATTACTTTCAATGCGCCGCTGGTTCATGCGCCTAATTAAGGCTTCACCCGGCGCACTAATTAAGGCATGAACCAGCGCAGCGCACAGAGGATAGTAAATCAGCCCCATTGTGTAAAGGCTAACACTCTAAAACCCTTTGATTTCCTAAAACGAGAATTTAACCCTCAGGGTTCCCTTTCTTTCTGGACTTATCGCCAGCTGCATAACTACACACAAGTCTCCCAGACTAAAAAACATTTTTTTAGACCAATAAATCTCTTCGAACAAACTTGCCTGGCTGGAGCTTCGGTCTCTAGATCTACTTCCCTCACGTACTCTTGGCTCCAACTAGATAGGGGGGGGGATAGCCTCTGGAATTCAAGCACAATGGGCAAGGGCACTAAAAATAAGCTTTACTGATAAGCAATGCAAACGTGCCTGCGTCTTTGCCCATAAGTGTTCGATTGGCACGAGACTGCATGAAATGCCTTATAAGCTTTTAACACAATGGTATGCCACTCCGGATAAAATAAAAAAATGGTATCCGCTGACATCGGATTCATGTTGGAGATGTGAGCAAGATCAGGGCACCATTTTTCATATCTGGTGGGAGTGCCCTCGTTTGAGACCCTTTTGGGACAAGGTGTGCGAACTGATCAAAGTCATCACGGATACTACAATCTCTCTCACCCCTGCATGTTGCTTACTCCATATTGCGGACTGCTCCATGCAGCATTATAAAAAATCATTGACCAGATATCTCCTGAATGCAGCGAAAGTCTTGATTCCCAGGCATTGGAAATCAAAGGATATTCCTTCCATCCCTGAATGGCTTAGTTCCATAGGGAACATTTACCAAATGGAAGAAACTGTAGCCATTGCCAGGGAATCGTCAGAAAAACTCAACCAGACATGGTCATCTTGGGTGGCTTTCAGGTGTTCTGGTCAGTACTCACAACTCGATATGGGATGAGATTGCTGTTCTGGCTTTGATCTGTTCTTATTTAACACTCTTTGGAATTTTGAGAGCGTAGATGGCCCGTTTGCACAGTGTCGTTCCACCCCCCTTTTTTTTTTTGTTTCTCTTTTTTTTTTTCTTTTCTTCTTCTTCTTTTTTTTCCTTCCTTTTTCCTTTCTCTTTCCTAGTGTTAGCTAGTATCGGGTAATATCCTAGGATGTGATGTTGTCCCTTTGCTTTAGTTTGTTATAAGACATACAAATTGTGTTAGGAAGAGGATTAAAGAGGTATTAACTGAAAGAGGGAAACAAATTATTTTTCAAGCGAGAGTTAAACACCTGGAGCAGGATGAAAAATGTTCTCGATTTTTTTTCAAGAAGGCTTATAAGGGAAAAAGAGTGTTTGGGGGTGTGTATGATGAAGAAGGGAGGGAATGTAAGGGAGAGAATATACTGGAATGTGTGACTAAATTTTATGAACGGTTGTATGAGGGAGTGTGTGTTGATGAGTCAGATATTAGAATGATTGATATGGTAGAGGATAATTTAGATGAGGATGATAAGTTTTTTTTGAACGAGGAGGAGATGTGGGAAGCTGTGACAAGCATGGGGGCTAATAAAACTCCGGGAGGGGATGGCTTACCAAGTGAGTTTTTTTAAAGTATTTTGGGATATTATTAGGCAGGATGTGGTTGGGGTATTTAGTTACATGATGAGGGAAGGCATTATTTCCGAATCTATGGGAGAGAGGGTAGTGGTATTGATTTATAAGACGGGGGATAAGAAGGATATCCGAAATTGGAGACCTATCTCCTTGCTTAATTCAGGCTACAAGGTTTTTGCAAAAATGGTGGCGAGGAGATTATCTAAGGTCATTAGTAGGATGGTTAGCGAGATGCAGGCCTGTGCAGTGCCGGGTCGAATGATCTCAGAGAATTAAATTTTAATTAGGGATATAATACATTTTTGTAAAGTTAGGAATAGTTCGATTATTCTGACATCATTTGACCTAGAGAATGCATATGATAAAGTGAATCATGGGTTTTTGAAGCGGATGGGTATACCACAATTGCTCATTAATGTAATAAAAGGGTTGTATTGGGGGATCAGTAGTCGGGTTCTGGTTAATAGGAGTTTGGGGCGGTCTTTTTTGGTTAAATCTGGGGTGAGACAGGGGTGTCCCCTGTCCCCCATTCTCTTTAATTGTTTTATTGATCCACTGTTAAGGATGATACAGAGAGATAAGGTGGTAAAGGGCTTTTTGGTGCCTGGGAGTGGGGAAAAAATTGTGAAATGTTTAGGTTATATGGACGACGTGGTGGCAGTGTGTCAGTCGGTGGTAGGCATAAGAAGGGTGAAGTTGCTTTTGTCTATTTTTTGAGTGTGTGTGGGAATTAGTGTGAATTGGAATAAGTGTAGTTTGGGTGTGTATGGGAGACAAGTGGAATGTGTGGATGATCAGATTGGGAAGGTTGAGGTTGGAGTGAGGATTTTGGGTATTGTGTTTGACCATGGAATGAAAAGGGAAGCATGCTGGAATGAAGTGGGAGAAAAAATAGGCACGAAGTTAAGGGTTTGGTGTCTAAGAAAATTGTAAATTCATAGGAAAATTTTAGTAGTCAAGGCAGTAATCTTGCCTTTAATTTTGTATGTGAGCAATATCTTCCCTCCTGGGGAGGTAAGGTTGAGGAAAATTAATAAGTTATTATTTACCTTTTTATGGGGGTCGAAAATGGACAGAGTCAAGAGAGAATATGTGTGTAGACGTGAATGTAATGGTGGGTTGGGTTTTCTGAATGTGAGAGTGTTTTTGTTAATGAATTATTAGTTTTGCGTTGTGAAAGTCTTGAGGAATGGTCGAGTGTGTGCTAGGATGATAGCTTTTTCAGGTGGGTGGTTGTTTAGGAGATGGGGGTGGTTGGGAAGGTATTCATGTGGCTTACGTGGTGGCATGTGACCAGTGGCGGAACTACCGCCATAGCGACCCACGCGGGCACTATGGGGCCCGCAGCCGAGTGGGGCCCGGTGAGGATCTGTGTTGCCTGCAGATGATGAGGCTGTATGAGAGGACTAGGTGCTGGCCAGGATTACAGAGCGATCATGGAGCCATCAGGATTATTGCAATGACAGGCGCTCTGGCCACCTATCCTCCTAGGGAATTCAGCAGAGGGGCGGGGCCACAGTATACATCCATGCCGCGGGGGAAAGCCAGTGAGAGAGCTGGAGGCTGGAGAGGGAAGACACAGTGGAGTCATCATGTCGGAGACAGTCACCTGACCTGCCTTGTTGTGTGCGGCAGCAGGTCAGTGTGTAATAATCACAGCATGTCTGTGATCATCAGCCAGGCTAAATGTTCCTTCTTCCCCAGTGCCCATCTACCAGGAGCTATTCCCTGACACACGGATATCTGTACACTGAGTGTCCAAGTGTACAGATATATCAGTGTTGTATACAGTGAATAGCTCTCAATATACAGATATCAGTGTCAGGGAAAACACTCAGTGTATAGATGTCAGTGTAACACATAAGGAATAGCACCAAGTGCTATTCCCTTTGTATAACGGACATCTATACACTGAGTGTTTTCCCTGACACTGATATCTGTATATTGAGAGCTATTCCTTGTATACAACACTGATATATCTGTACACTTCGACAAAAAGAACCATCAGTGGGAAGAATGTCCCTTACATTAGTGGTCAGCAGAAAGAATGTTCCCTACATTGGTGGTCCCCAGAAAGAATGTTTCTTACATTGGTGGTCTGTGCGAATAATGTTCCCTACATTGGTGGTTCCCAGAAAGAATGTTCCTTGCATTGGTGGTCACCAGAAAAAATTGTTCCTTGCATTGGTGGTCTGTGCGAATAATGTTCCTTACATTGGTGGTCAGCAGAAAGAATGTTCCTTACGTTGGTGATCAGCAGAAAGAATGTTCCTTGCATTGGTGGTCACCATAAAAAATTGTTCCTTGCATTGGTGGTCTGTGCGAATAATGTTCCTTACGTTGGTGGTCACCAGAAAGAATGTTCGTTGCATTGGTGGTCACCAGAAAGAATGTTCCTTGCATTGGTGGTCACCAGAAAGAATATTCCTTGCATTGGTTGTCAGCAGAAAGAATGTTCCTTGCATTGGTGGTCACCAGAAAGAATATTCCTTGCATTGGTGGTCACCAGAAAGAATGTTCCTTGCATTGGTGGTCACCAGAAAGAATGTTACTTGCATTGGTGGTCACCAGAAAGAATATTCCTTGCATTGGTTGTCAGCAGAAAGAATGTTCCTTGCATTGGTGGTCACCAGAAAGAATATTCCTTGCATTGGTGGTCACCAGAAAGAATATTCCTTGCATTGGTTGTCAGCAGAAAGAATGTTCCTTGCATTGGTGATCTGTGCGAATAATGTTCCTTACATAGGTGGTCACCAGAAGAATGTTCCTGCAGACCCTGATGTAAGTGGGAACTTTGATGTAAAGGGAATGCAGTGGACTCTGATATAAGGTGGTCTCTGGTCACCAGCGCCCCTCCCCCCACATCAGAGTTCCCCCTTAGATCATGATCTGCAGCGTTCCCCTTTACATAAGAGTTCCCTTTTACTGTAAGGGGGAATCCTGCAGACTCTGATGTAAGGGGGGAACCCAGTGCTGGTAGGGTTATAGTGACCTGACCTTCATGTAAATGGAGAAATATGTTTTTTGACTTTTGTTTAACTTAACCACTTGCCGACCTCCTCATGTAGATATACGTCAACAGAATGGCACGGACAGGCACATCAACGTACCTGTACGTGCTCTGCTTGACGTGGGTGGGGGGTCTGATCGGGACCCCCCCGCTACATGCGGCGGTCGGTAAGCCTCAGGGAGCGATCCGGGACAATGGCGCGGCTATTCGTTTATAGCCGCCCCGTCGCGATCGCTCCCCGGAGCTGAAGAACGGGGAGAGCCGTGTGTAAACACGGCCTCCCCGTGCTTCACTATGGCGGCGCATCGACCAAGTGATCCCTTTTATAGGGAGACTCGATCGATGATGTCAGTCCTACAGCCACACCCCCTTACAGTAGTAAACACACACTAAGTGAACACTAAATGTTACAGCGCCCCCTGTGTTTAACTCCCAAACTGCAACTGTCATTTTCAGAATAAAGAATGCAATTTAAATGCATTTTTTGCTGTGAAAATGACAATGGTCCCAAAAATGTGTCAAAATTGTCCGAAATGTCCGCCATAATGTCGCAGTCACGAAAAAAATCGCTGATCGCCGCCATTAGTAGTAAAAAAAATAAAAAAAATAAAAATGCAATAAAACTATCCCCTATTTTGTAAACGCTATAAATTTTGCGCAAACCAACCGATAAACGATTATTGCGATTTTTTTTACCAAAAATAGGTAGAAGAATACGTATCGGCCTAAACTGAGGGAAAAAAAAACGTCTGTTAAAGCGACGCAGTCCCGAACTGTAAAAACCCCTTGGGTCTTTAGGCAGCATATTGGTCCGGGGCTTAAGTGGTTAAACACATTGCTAATAGTACTAGTACATGTTTATAGTTCAAAAATTTTACTTGCACTGTTTAGCACTGAAAACAGTAATTTTAGGTAGTTTTTTGCAGTGCCAGTAAAAAATTGGTGTCGTTCGTAAATTTGGGCATCCTTGCCAGTAAATTTAACTTCAGGGGGTTGGCAACACTGGTGAGGATGAAGAATGTAAGCCGGCTGCCAGCCCCGCGAGCCCGGCCGTGTCCCAAGCAGAGGCTTTGTTAGGCCCGGGCTAGGGGGGCTGGAGCCCCGAATGTGCCCCCGAAAAGCCCTGAGTCTCAAAAAGGGCACCATACACTATTTAGCCCCGAACGCCGGCGAGCAGGAAGCGATCTGATCTGCCAAGTCACAAGTCCCGCCTTCTGGAGCCTGCAGAACATATGATGTCCATCATATGCGCCGCCAGCTCCAGAAGGCGGGAGTTTCCAATCTCGCAGCCGCCGCCACATCACAACACTGAGATCCCCGCTCGGCGCTGAAGCGGGACTCAGGATTAGATCAGGGCAGCGGAGGAGCGATCGGGCAAGTCTGAAATCTGCCACTGACTGCACCGATGAAGAGGAGGGGGATGAGGATGACCGGAGGAGCCCGCTGCACTGGGGTGAGTGTTGATTACCTGACCTGAGCTGTTGTTCAATGGCATTAGTTCATTTTTTTTTTGGAGGGGGGGGCCCATACAACATTTTGCTATGGGGCCCTGTGATTTCTAGTTACGCCCCTGCACGTGACTACTGGGTATTAGAAAAGTTTAGGGTAGAGTTTAAGTTGGCAGATTTAGGAAAAGGGGAGAGGGATAAAGTGAAAGTGTGCAAGTGGTTGATAGAGAAGGAGTATGTGTGTAACCTTCAGGGAATTAATGTGTCAGTGGCTGGGGAAGTATGGAAGAAAATTTGTATATATGGGGTGACAAATGTGCAGAGACACACTGGGCCTGATTTACTATGCTCTGTGCGCTGCGCTGGTTCATGCCTTAATTAGTGCGCCGGGTGGAGGCTTAATTGGGCGCATGAACCAGCGTAGCAGCCGGCGCATTGAAAGTAATATGTAAAGCCGCGCCGAACTCCCTATAGAAGTCTATGGGAGAAATCAAAAGTGTTAATTTTAAAGGCTAATCTGCTAGTTTTGTCCTAAAAAGTGTTTGGGGACCTCAGTCCTGCCCCAGGGAACATGTATCAATGTTTTTTTTATTTTTTTAAACGGCCGTTTTTTCGGGAGCAGTGAAATTAATAATTCTTAAAGTGAAACAATAAAAGTGAAATATTCCTTTAAATTTCGTACCTAGGGGGGGTGTAATGTCAGCATGTGAAATAGCGCATTTTTCCCGCACTTAGAACTGCCCCTGCACAAAATGACATTCAGAAGGAAAAAAGTCATTTAAAAATTCACACGCGGCTATAATGAATTGTCGGCTCTGACAATTCTAAAGGGATTCATTCATAAAACAAACAAAAAAATGTGTAGGGGTTCCCCCAAATTAAATTACCAGGCCCTTCAGGTCTGGAATGGATATTAAGGGGAACCCCGCCGTAAAAACCAAAAAAAAAAAAGACGTGCGGTTCCCGGCAAATATCCATTCCAGGCCCTTCAGGTCTGGTGTGGATTTTAAGGGGAACTCCACCCCAAATTGAAAAAAAAATGGCGTGGAGTCCCCCTAAAAATCCACACCAGACCCTTATCCGAGCACGTTGACCTGGCCGGCCGCAGAAAAGAGGGGGGGACAGAGTGCGGCCCCCCCCTCTCCTGAACCGCACTGGCGGACGGACGGAGAAGAAGACAGGAGAAGACATCGGGCAAGATGCGGGACCAGAAGGCTGAAGGACGGACGGAGAAGATAGAAGAACACGTCGGGCAAGATGTGGACAAGAAGACCCAAGAAAGAAGCAGCGGAAGAAACCCGAAGGAAAGAAGAAAAGAAGATTTTATTAAAAGATTTGTCAAAAACCGGCTACTGTCATTTTTAACACTTTTGACATTTTTTTTGGGGTGAAATGGTAGAGGTACAATGTACCCCATTACCATTTCACATAGGGGGGGGGCCAGGATCTGGGGGTCCCCTTTGTTAAAGGGGTCTTCCAGATTCTGATAAGCCCCCCGCCCGCAGACCCCCACAACCACCGGGCAAGGGTTGTGGGGATGAGGCCCTTGTCCCCATCAACATGGGGACATCCTCCCCATGTTGAGGGCATGTGGCCTGGTGCGGTTCAGGAGAGGGGGGGGGGCCGCACTCTGTCCCCCCCTCTTTTCTGCGGCCGGCCAGGTGAATGTGCTCGGATAAGGGTCTGGTGTGGATTTTTAGGGGGACTCCACGCCATTTTTTTTTTCAATTTGGGGTGGAGTTCCCCTTAAAATCCACACCAGACCTGAAGGGTCTGGTATGGATATTTGGGGGGACCCCACGCCATTTTTTGGGGGGGTTTTTACGGCGGGGTTCCCCTTAATATCCATTCCAGACCTGAAGGGCCTGGTAATTTAATTTGGAGGGACCCCCATTTATTTATTTTTTTTATTATTTTTAATGAGCAATGACTGTATTCTTTATAGCCATGAGTACTTTAAACTTCCTTTTTTTTGTTTCACTTCAGAAATGACATCTTGTACAGGGGCAGTTCTAAGCACGGGAAACATGCGTGTACCCCCCCTCCCCCCCCTGTATGAAATTTAAATGAATATTTCACTTTTATTATTTCACTTTAACCACTTCCATACCGCGCCTATTCTGGCACTTCTCTCCTTCATGTAAAAATTATATTTTGTTCCTGGGAAATTAATCAGGACCCCCAAACATTATATATAATTTTTTAGCAGACACCCTAGGGAATAAAGTTAGCGGTCATTTTTTATTTGATTTCCAACGGTATTTGCGCAATAATTTTTCTAACGCCTTTTTTTTGGCCCAAAAAAAAAACACGGTTCATGAATTTAAAAAAAAAAAACAGTAAAGTTAGCCCAATTTTTATGGATAATGTTAAAGATGATGTTACACCGAGTAAATAGATACCTAACTTGTCACGCTTTAAAATTGTACACACTCATGGAATGGCGCCAAACTTCGGGACATAAAAATATCCATAGGTGATGCTTGTTTTTTTTTTACAGGTGACCAGTTCAGAGTTACAGAGGAGGTCTAGGGCTAGAATTATTGCTCTCGCTCTAACGCACGCGTCAATACCTCACATGTGTGGTTTGAATGGTGTTTACATATGTGGGCGGGACTTACATGCATATTTGCTTCTGAGTGCGAGCTTCTAGGGACAGGGGCGTTATTTTATTTTTTTGTTTGTTTTTTTTACCTCATATTTTTATTCTTGCACTTTTTTGACACTTTTTTTGATTTTGGATCACTTTTCTTCCTATTACAAGGAATGTAAACATCCCTTGTAATAGGACTAGTGTGTGACAGGTCCTCTTTATGGAGAGAGGCGGGGTCAATAAGGCTGGAAAGCATGGTATTGGAAAAAAAAATAAAAGATCTCATGCTTTCAGCTGCAATCATGTTCGTTCAGCACAGTGGTGTAGTGTATAGCACTTTGACCTAGCAGCAAAAGAGTCGTTGGTTTGAATCCCGCCCGTGACAGCATCTGCATGGAGTTTGCATGTTCTCCCTGTGCCTGCGTGGGTTTCCTCCCACAATATAAAAACACGCTGTAAATCGGATCCGGTCTAAATAAGCCCTAATATGCAGTAGTATATTTAGGCTTTGTTCTGCCCTAGGCCTGACTACATATCTGCACCTCCTAATAGAAAAATGACCTACCCCTTCCTGTCAAGGTCACACCCTGTTTTTGTATGACCCGCCCAGGAATTTTCAGGGGACCCACACACTAGTTCTGGGGGGGGCACTGGGTTCCCTTAACCACTTCCATACCAGGCACTTACGCACCTTCCCGCCCAAGCCAATTTTCAGCTTTCAGCACTGTCGCACTTTGAATGGCAATTGCGCGGTCATACAACACTGTACCCAAACAAAATTGGCGTCCTTTTTCCCCACAAATAGAGCTGTCTTTTGTTGGTATTTGATCACCTCTGCGATTTTTTTTTTGCGCAACAACTAAAAAAAGACTGCAAATTTTGAAACAAAAAAACGTTTTTATTTTTTTAGGTAAATTTTTTGGTAAATAAGTTTTTCTCTTTCAATTACGGGCACTGATATGGCGGCACTGATGGGCACCGATGAGATGGCACTGATGGACATCGATGAGGTAGTACTGACGGGCACAGATGAGGTGGCATTGATTGGCGGCGCTGGTATGCGGCACTGATGGGCACTCATAGGCGGCACTGATGGGCACTCATGGGCGGCACAGATGGGCACTCATGGGCGGCACTTATGGGTGGCACTGATGGATACTTATGGGTGGCACAGGTGGGCACTGATAGGTGGGCACTGTGCATGGATGGGCACTGTGGGGTGGCACTGATGGACACTGTGGGGTGGCACTGATTATCCCAGGTTGCCAGTCAGTGCCCATTTGTGGGCACTGATTGGCATCTTTTTTCTTTTTTTTTAATGCTTTTTGTTTTTTTTTTCCATATTTTTTTTGTTTGCCCACCCTGGTGGTCCAGGGTGGGCATCCCTGGTGGTCCAGTGTGGTGATCCGAGGGGGGGCTGCGCTGATAAACAATCAGCGCGAACGCCCCCTGTCAGGAGAGCCGCCGATCGGCTCTCCTATACTCGCGTCTGTCAGACGCGAGTGAGGAAGAGCCATCGATGGCTCTTCCTGTTTACATCGTGATCAGCCGTGATTGGACACGGCTGATCACGTGGTAAAGAGTCTCCGTCTCCGTGAGAGACTCTTTACCGAGATCGGAGATGCAGGGTGTCAGACTGACACCCCGCATCACCGATCGCCGCGCTGCGTGCCCCCACAGGCCCGCGCGGCATGAAATCCTGCAGGACGTCCTGTCAGGATTGTGTAACCACTTCCCGGACGTAAATCGGCCATAGGCTGGGCGGGAAGTGGTTAATTTGCATAGTTTTTCTCTCACTTCCTGTTTGGCTATGGGGCAGGAAGTGAAGGCAAATCTCCCCAATACAGATAATACAAAATAAACTGACAGGGCCTATAACCCTCCCTCACTCTATCCAAAATTAAAGAAAATAAAACTTGTTGATTATAGTTCTTGTCAGGGGCGGACTGACCATTGAGTCACTCGGGCACTGCCCGAGGGCCCCATGCCACTAGGGGGCCCCATCCGGGTTGCCAGGCTCAGTAAAACCAGGGACAGTATGTAAAAATCTGTGTTTTTTTTTAGATCTGTCCCTGATATGTCCGAAAATGACATGCTTTTAACGTGAATATCCCAAGATTTTAGCTGCCCGCCTCTGCACTACCTCCTGGCGTGGTGGCCATCTGTAAGCCAGAGGGGCCCCATAATCTTCTATTGTCCGGGGGCCCCATGAGTTGTCAGTCCGCCCCTGGTTCTAGTTTAAGCACAAATTTCATAGAGTTTTATTGAGAGCCCTAAGAAAATATAACCATGCCAATAGGCCAGGATACAGCGTTGCTAATATGTAGGAATATGTGTGTGTTAGAGCACCCCACCCAATGTTAACTAAAAAATTATTAATTTGCAAATAAGTATTATCTGCTAATTTTTTTGGGGATGTCTGCACCCCTGATAGTGACAACATTTGTGAGGTGTCTTCACCCTTTCTAATTCATTCACTTCCTGTCACATAGCCAAACAGGAAGTGAGGGTAAAACCTTACTAATATCTTTTCTTGGGGACACAGAGATCAATCTAAATAGTTTCCCATTATGTAAATTGCACTCTAGCATTTTGCTGTGTACACCCCAAATTATTAGGGATCTTGGACTTTGGGGTCCATTTACTAAAGGCAAATCCACTTTGCACTACAAGTGCAAAGCAAGGAAGAAAGAAAACAAAACAACTTTGCTTCTACAGGATTGGATGTTAACCACTTGCCGTCGCCGCACCGTCATAATACGTCCACAAGGTGGCTCTCCTAGGCGAGAGCACGTATTATGACGTCCTGCCTTTTAGCCGCCACTAGGGGCGCACGCGCGCCGCCGGAGGCGCGCGCGCGTGCCCCCCACTCGCCCCCGACTCCCGTGCGTGTGCCCGGCGGGCGCGATCGCCGCCGGGCACACGCGATCGCTCGGTACAGAGCGGGGAACGGGAGCTGTGTGTGTAAACACACAGCTCTCGTTCCTGTCAGCGGGGGAAATGCTGATCTTCGGTTCATACAATGTATGAACAGAAGATCAGTGTTTCCCCTAGTGAGGCCACCCCCCCCCCACAGTAAGAACACACCCAGGGACATACTTAACCCCTTCCCCGCCCCCTAGTGTTAACCCCTTCACTGCCAGTGGCATTTTTATAGTAATCTAATGCATTTTTATAGCACTGATCGCTATAAAAATGCCAATGGTCCCAAAAATGTGTCAAAAATGTCCGAAGTGTCCGCCATAATGTCGCAATACCGAAAAAAAAAAATCGCTGATCGCCGCCATTATTAGTAAAAAAAAATATTAATAAAAATGCCATAAAAAGACCCCCTATTTTGTAAACGCTATAACTTTTGCGCAAACCAATCAATAAACGCTTATTGCGATTTTTTTTTACGAAAAATATGTAGAAGAATACGTATCCGCCTAAACTGAGGAAAAAAAATGTTTTTTTATATATTTTTGGGGGATATTTATTATAGCAAAAAGTAAAAAATATTCATTTTTTTCAAAATTGTCGTTCTATTTTTGTTTATAGCGCAAAAAATAAAAAACGCAGAGGTGATCAAATACCACCAAAAGAAAGCTCTATTTGTGGGAAAAAAAGGACGCCAATTTTGTTTGGGAGCCACGTCGCACGACCGCGCAATTGTCTGTTAAAGCGACGCAGTCCCGAATCGCAAAAAGTACTCTGGTCTTTGGGCAGCAATATGGTCCGGGGGGTAAGTGGTTAAAACCATCAGTGCTTCCTCTCTGATTTTCAGCAACTATGCTTGTACTGCAGAGTGGCTTTGCCTTTACTAAACCCCAAACTAAATAATCATTTGGGGCAGGGATCCTCAAACTACGGCCCTCCAGCTGTTGTAGAACTACACATCCCATGAGGCCTTGTAATGCACTGACATTCACAGACATGACTAGGCATGATGGGAATTGTAGTTCCTGAACAACTGGAGGGCCGTAGTTTGAAGACCCATGATTTGGGGTGTACACAGCAGTGCTGGAGTGCAATTTGCTTAATAGGGACACTAGTTAGATTGACCTGTGTCCCCAAGAAATGACACTGGTAGGGTTTTAACCTCACTTCCTGTTCAGCTGTGTGACAGGAAGTGAAGCCAATTTTAAGAAAAGGGACACAAAGCTCAACCCAAAAATAAAAAAACACAAAGCAGGGGTTCTAACACTCACTTGGCTTCCCTCAAACACCCACAATTTGAATAGGATTGCCTTGCGCTAGATTTAAGCACAGTGCTGTAAATCAGCACGTCAAGCCTGTCCACCAATAGCAAACCCCCCCACACAGGCCATGTTTGCAGGTTTTCCTTCATCTTGCACATGTGCTTTAAAAGACAGTCTGGACAGCAATTCTTGATAAGAGAAATCCACAAAACATGTCCTGTCGGGGGTACTTGAGGGCTGAGGACCACTGCAGAAAAAAGAAAAATACTTACCAGTTTTGTCTTTAAAGTCATGGAGAATAAACATGGCAAACATTTCATGATTACACACCAGGAAAGAAGCTTAGACAAAAATCACACATAATTTGTTAGGCCCAAACCGATTTCAGCTGCAGCTGTCAACATATGTAGCATGAAAAAGTAACAAAAGACAAACTTCAAAATTTTAAAGTAATTTTTATTGGTCAACAAAACAAGGAAAGCAAAAAAAGACAAACAAACAAACACAAACAAAAATACATTTCAAAATTCTAAATAACCATAGCTTTAACATCTTCACACATTTTTCATAAAATAAGGCCACATAGACAAATACATCAAAGTGAACATCATTTAAAAATAAACCAAAACCATTGGCAAAATAAAACAAAACCCATGCAACAAACCACATTTGTGTTTAGCAACAGCATTTCTGCCAGCCTGCCCCTTCTGAGGGCAGCTGAGGACTGATCGATCCCTGCTTTTTATAACAGTGCTAGTAATGAAGCAATTGAAATCACATGAACAAATTGCAGTCTCTAGTTTGGGTGAGCTTGTAATTGGGCACACCTGCAATTAACCCAAACCACGCTCTATGAGCATCCAAGCATCCAATTTTTTTCGAAGTGTTTGAGCATGCTCAGTTCATCACACATCACACATGTAGGAACCAAGCTGCAATGGAATGAGAGCTTTTTTTTTTTTTTTTCCCTGATCTGATGCTTTCCAGCCTGAAGGGGAGGTGTTAAAGACAGAAGTAAACACGCACATTTAATAATCTATTTGTGGGGAAAAAAAGGTTGCCAATTTTGTTTGGGAGCCACGTCGCACGACTGCGCAATTGTCAGTTAAAGCGACGCCGTGCCGAATCACAAAAACTTGCCCGGTCATTGACCAGAAATATGGTCCGGGCTCAAGTGGTTAAAAATGAACAAAACACAAAAGTAAGCCCAATTTTTGGGGATAATGTGAAATATGATGTTACACCGAGTGAATAGATACCTTACATGTCACGCTTTACTATTGGAAACACTCCTGCAATGGGGCCAAAATTAATTCCGTGAATATCCCCATAGGCGACCTTTTTCTTTTTTTTCCAGGTTACCAGTTTATAGTTACAAAGAAGGTCTAGTGGTAAAAGTATTGCTCTCGCTCTAACGCACGCGTCAATACCTCACATGTGTGGTTTGAACAATGTTTATATATGTGGGCGGGACTTGCGTAAGTCCCGCCCACATATGTAAAAATTATTTTTACTTTTTGCTATAATAAATATCCCCAAAAATATATATTCTAAAAAATAAAAAAAACCTCAGTTTAGGCCGATACGTATTCTACATCTTTTTGGTTCCAAAAAATCGCAAATACCGTTTAGTGTTTGGTTTTGGCAAAAGTTATAGCGTCTACAAAATATGTCTTTTTTTTGTTTTAACTAGTTATTGCGGCGATCAGCGATTTTTATCGGTACTGCGACATTATGGCGGACACATCGGACACTTTTTTGGAACCATTGGCATTTTTCTAGCGATCAGTGCTCTAAAAATGCATTGCTTACTCTAAAAATGCCACTGGCAGGGAAGGGGTTAACACTAGGTGCGAGGGAGGGGTTAAATATGTTCCCTGGGTGTGTTCTAACTGAAGGGGGGGGGACTGACATGGGTAAATGACAGATTGCTGTTCATGAAGGGGAACTCCAGACCCCAAAAAAAAAATAATGTGGGTTCCCCTTCAGGTGCATACCAGGCTCTTAGGCTTGGTTTGGAACATAAGGGGTTAAACCCGCGCCGAAAACCAGCGTGGGGTTCCCCCCAAGATCCAAACCAAGCCCTCATCCCAGGCACGCAGTCTGGCCGGACAGGAATGGGGGCGGGGACGAGCGAGCGCCCCCCCCCTCCTGAGCCGTACCGGACCGCATGCCCTCAACATGGGGGAGTGTGTGCTGTGGGGGAGGGGGGCACTGCCCCCCCACCCCAAAGCACTCTTGTCCCCATGTCGATAGGGACAAGAGCCTCTTCCCGACAACCCTGGCCGTTGGTTGTCGGGGTATGCGGGCGGGGGGCTTATCAGAATCTGAGGCCCCTTTAATAAGGTGGCCCCCAGATTCCGGCCCCCCACCCTATGTGAAGGAGTATGGGGGTACATCGTACCCCTACCCATTCACCTGGGGAAAAAAAATGTAAAGAAATAAAACACCACACATGAATAAATTAATTTATTAGTCTGCCGGGGGTCTTCTGCCGGGGCCCCCCACCACCACCCCATTAGGCCCCGGGCTTCGCCGTCTTTCACCGGAACCCCCTTCACCAGTGAGGCTCCTGCCTTTGGGGGAGGGTCCCGGGCTTCTACGACGGTTTCTGCGGGGGGGGGGGGTGCACTGGCACCCCACCCCCGTCTTCAGCGACGTAATTCACCGGGACCCCCTTCACCAGTGAGGCTCCTGCCTTTGGGGGAGGGTCCCGGGCTTCTACAACGGTTTCTGCGGGGGGGTGCACTGGCATGCCGTCTGAGCAGCGGGCATGGACTTATATAGGGCAATGCCACCATGTGACCTCAACCCATGTGACATCACATTCCCATCATGCCCAGGGAATGTGATGTCACATGGGTTGAGGTCACATGGTGGCATTACCCTATATAAGTCCATGCCCGCTGCTGACACGGCATGTCAGCGCGGAACCTCGTTGTGTCAACATCCAATGGAAGAGAAGGAAGAAGACAGCGGAGACAAGCCCTGTGCTCCCGGAGGAGACAGGCAGAAGAAGGAAGAGAGAAGAAAGAAGACAGAAGAAAGCCCTGGCTCCGCGGGGGAGCCAGGCAGAAGAGGGAGCAGAGAAGACAGAAGAGAAAAGACCTGGGAGTTGGCGCACCCCCGGCAGAAGACCAGGAAGACCGGAACCCTGGCGGAAGGCACCGGAAAGACCGGGGGATAGGCGCCATCCCCCGGCAGAAGACCCCGAAGTCCGGATGCCCCTCCCTAATGTAAAAGAGCTTAAATGGGGTGGGGGCATCCGGCGGAAGGCTCCGGAGAGGACCGAGGGATGGCGCCCTCCCCCGGCAGAAATCACCGAAGCCCAGGGTCCCGGCGGAAGATCGGGAGAGAAGAAACCCCCCCTTGTAAGAGAGCTAAAGAAGAAAGGGGGGGCTCCGGAGCAGATTAATAAAATATTTTATTCTGTGTGGTGTTTTATTTTACTTTACACTTTCCCCCATGTGAATGGGTAGAGGTACGATGTACCCCATACTCATTCACATAGGGTGGGGGGCCGGCATCTGGGGGCCCCCTTATTAAAGGGAGCTCGCAGATTCCGATTATCCCCACCCGCATACCCCGACAACCAATGGCAAGGGTTGTCGGGAAGAGGCTCTTGTCCCTATCGACATGGGGGCAAGAGTGCTGTGGGGTGGGGGGGCAGTGCCCCCCTCCCCCACAGCACACACTCCCCCATGTTGAGGGCATGCGGTCTGGTACGGCTCAGGAGGGGGGGGGCGCTCGCTCGTCCCCGCCCCCATTCCTGTCCAGGCCAGACTGCATGCTTGGGATGAGGGCTTGGTTTGGATCTGGGGGGAACCCCTCACGTTCCGGACCAAGCCTAAGAGCCTAATGTAGCCCTGAAGGGGGACCCGCGCCGATTTCAAGTTTGAAATTTGGCGCGGAGTTCCCCTTCATGGCTGAAAACAGCTCGGAGATTCCCGTGCGCCGCGTCACGCAGCGCATTCACGGGTGCGCCGCTTGGTATTTACCAAGATTTTCACGGCGTACTGACAAGGCGCATGGGAAGCGCCGAAATTTCTCTCTGCGCATGCCCAGTATGCAAATGAACCTCCCGAGGTTCAGGCGCACTGTGCAAGCGTACGGGGATCTGTTTTCAAAAAACACTTTCCCTTTCAATTCGGCCCGCCAAACACTTCAAAACACATGTCACTTCACTTCCCCTGCATCCCCCCACCTCCCCCCCTAATAAACTCCCGCCCAAATCCCCGATATTTACATTTCAATGTGCCGTGCGCCAGGTCTGTACTGGTGCACAATGCACCCTCTCCTGGGCGCACGGAGCACATTAGTAACTAGGGAAATACACTGCACTAGCAGAGTATTTCTTTAGTAAATGTCAAAACGGCTGCTACTCCTGCTTTTACTCCATGAGTCATGGAGTAAAGGCTTGGTAAATCAGCCCCACAGTATGGATGAGTTTATATGAATGTCTAGCTACAAGACTATTTATGAAAAGGAGGTATCCGCACGTGTCTGATATTTGTCCAAGAATGAATTGTGGGGGTGTAGAAGACAGTGAGCATGTGTTTTGGGGGTGTGGTGTAGCAAAAGATGTGATCAATTAGAGCCAAGATCTGGTGAAAGAACTAACAGGAGTGAAGGTGAGTGAGTGGAAAATGATGATGTATGGCTTGGGGAAACTGGAAAAAGATAAACAGAGAGTGTTGTGGTTAGTGTTATGTGCATTAAAGGAAGTGTTGTGGGATGCACGCAACTTGTATGTATATAAACAGGTTTCGTTAGACAGTAAACAATGTATAGGATTATGGCTAAGCAAGCTATACGTTTTTTTTTTCATGTTGGATAAAAAGGGTGTGGATGCCGAAGGCATCTGGAAGTTTAAAAAATGGAGGATGTTGATTAATAATTAAGTCTCTGCCAAGATGATGTAAGACCTTGTCGGAGAGTGAATGAGCGTCAAGCTGAATAGTCTCTCTCTCTCTTCTGAAGTGGCCAGAGTATATTTGGGTGTCCTTATTGAATGTCTATTTTTTTTTTTTTGCATTTTATTTATGTCTTTGCAAAACAGATATGTTTTTGATCAAGGGTTTTTTGACTGGTTTACTTCTTTATTTTTGGTAGGGGCCTATCTTCGCCTGAAATATTTGTGAGGTTGTCAATGTATGTTGTTTTTAGGGTGTTCATTTTGATGTAATTGTCTATGCATCATTATTTTGCTAAATCTTTCTCAAGATGTTGTGACTAGTTAATGTTTCAATCCTTAATAAATGTCTGTGGGTACAGTCCTTTTATCTCCTGTTAATTTCCATTGCATGAACCATTTTCTGTTTAGTGTCTCAAATGAACCTATGTTTTTTTTTTTTTTTTGTTTATTTGATTTTTGTTTGTTTTTGCTTTCCTTGCTCTTTTTTCAAAGTCCTGTTTTGACCAATAAAATTACTTTAAAATTTTGATGTTTGTTTTTTGTTACTTTTTTCATGCTACAGATTTTCCCAGCTGCAGCTGAAATAGGCTTATTGGCCTAACAAAACAGGTGTGATTTTGTCTCTAGGTTCCTTTCCCGGTGCCTTCATGATAGCATATGCATGGATAGTCACCAGGAAAGAAAGAATACAGAGCGGTAAGTATTTAGGGCCAAATTCTCAAAAGAGATACGCGGACTTAACTAAAGTTTTCTAAATTTACACGGCGCGTATCTTTGCGCCCGATCTTCAAAACGAGTTAAGCCTAGACTTCCGGATTTTCAGTCCTACCTAAAATAGTTACACCTGCGCATCCCCGGGCGCAAGTTACGCTAGTCTCGCCGCTGTTTTTGATAGGCAAAGATGCAAATGAGGGAGTTAGGGCGATTCTCAAAATTAAGTGTGTGCGGCGTATTTTCCGCCCTGTGCGCACCTGTTAGTTTCCCTGTGTAAATTTCCACATTATAAAAGCAGCCCTAATTTTACACATGCCGTGGAAGGGTTTGCTGAAGGTAGTGACTAAAGCTATAGTTGTGAAGGATCTGTCTGGAAAAATGCCTGGGACATCAATGATTCTGACGGCACTTGCCACCTTACAGGCACAAAGGAGGAGGAGGGCACAGAGGAGGAGGATGAGGGCACAGGAGAGAGTTTATCGGCCACGGCGTGATCTGTTTCAAATGCCAGATTATGAGGTGTATGGCAACTACAGTTTTGATTGGGAAGCCATCCTGGAGATCACCCAACTACTTCAGGAGGATCTTATCACCCCAACCAGACGCTCCCATGCCCTGACACCTCTACATAAAGTGATGGCAACCCTCCATTTTTTATCCACAGGCTCATTCCAGCGTGCATCTGGAGGTCTGGCTGGGATGGTGCAGTCGACAATGAGCCGATGTGTCCATCAGGTGGTCCCTGCCATACTGCGGCGCATGATCAACCAATTTGTCAAGCCCACCCAGGAGGAGCAGCGTCTGCAAGCCATGACTGACTTTTACAGCATTGCTGGCTTCCCAAGGACCATCGGGGCGATAGACTGCACCCATGTGGCACTACAGCCCCCCCATGAAACTGAACACCTGTTTAGAAACAGAAAAGGGTGGAATTCCATCAACGTCCAGATGATTGTAGATGCCCATGGCCTCATCTGGCACGTTTGTGCCAAGTTTCCAGGGTCGTGCCACGACAGTTTTATTCTACGGCAGACCAAGATCTACCAAGACTTGGAGATGAACGTTTATGGAGACAGCTGGCTGATTGGTGAGTGACATTGGTGTCAGGTATGCCCCCCCCATGATGCAGACATCACAAGGGGCACATGCATGACTAATATCCTCCTGTCTTTTCCCTTACAGGTGACTCTGTATATGCGTTGGGACCCCATCTCATGACCCCTTTTAGGAACCCCCAAACACCCGGAGAACGGAAATTCAACGAGGTGCACATCCAGACCCGGTCAATAGTAGAGCGGACATTTGGCCTTCTCAAGTCCAGATTCAGATGCCTTGACAAGACTGGGGGTACACTCTTGTATTCCCCAGACTTTGTCTGTCAAATTATTGGGGCATGTTGCATCCTCCATAATTTTGCTCTGAGAAGGGGCCTGCATGTTGAGATATGTCCTGACCTAACCCCCCACCCAGGCAATCCCCCCCCCCAACCACCTCTACCCGGTCTGCTGAGGGCCAGGCAATAAGGAGACAACTGGCTGAAGGCATCTTTGCCCAGTAAATGGACCTTAATTATCTTTATTTTTTTGCTTTGCCTAACAAAAAATCACAGAGATTATGTGACCTTTAAACATTTACTTTGCACATAAAATGCACATTACTTATATGACAATGAGAATGTATTTTTTTATACAAAACGCACATTAATTATCTCACAATGAGAATGCATGAATGCACGCCACTGTGGTCCCTAGCACAGACACATCACATGCACATCGAATTGGATTAGATCTAAGTACCCCCCCCCCCTTTGGTACTTGGGAGCAGTAACGCCCCGCCATGGCTCCAATTATGTCACTGTGCATTCACACACCATTCAGGAACCTGGAATGACTTCTCCCTGGTCCTGGGGATCCCTACTCCACCAAAACTGAGGGTGACACCCTTATGTTATCAGGAATGCCACCCCCCCACATCCACACATCATTCACACACATAAACCAAATCATAAGTACAGTATAAAAAAATAAAAAAAATAAAAAGTACCCCTGCAACTTACTGATGTTGCCGAGTGCTCCTTCTGGGCTGACCATGGGCACGGGCACGGGCACGGCCGACTGGGGGATCTTCACGGGGGGGGTCTGTGCAGGGAAGGGAGTATCTTCACGGGGGGGGGTCTGTGCAGGGGAAGAAGGAGCCTCCCCTGGTGTCTGTCCTCCTGCTGGCCTGCCCTCCAAGGCCACGGCTATCCTTGTCAGACAGGCAGTCATGTCAGCCGTATTAGCCTGGCCAGCCCGGGTATTGGCCTGCACAGCCCGGGTATTGGCCTGCACAGCCTGGGTCAGGGCAGTCACCTCCTGGGCCACGCCTGTTGTGGCGTTCTTCAGGTCCCACAAACACGTGATGACCCCCACTGAGTTGGTGGCCACGTCACCCAGTGACTCCCTCATTAAACCCAGGCTGTGCTCCACCTTGCTCATTGTTTTTTTAATTTCACCCAGACTGCGGGTCTGCCGGGCATTGTCCCTCAGCAGACTGACCGGCAGACGCACAAACCCCCCCCCTGGTTTCCGGGGTCGGCCTCCTACTTGCCCCTGAGGCTTGTGGCCTTGGAGGAGGGGTTGGAGTGACCCATGGGGGCTGCTGCATGTTGGAGGAGGGTTGGGAGGGGCCACCCATGATGGTGGCCTGACTGCTGGGAGCCTCTGGGGTACCCTCAGGGTATGACTCAAAGGTCCTATCTTGGCCCATCAGGATTTGCTGGCCAATATCAATATTCTCATCTTCCTCCCCCTCATCCTCCTCCCACTCCACATCCAAATTAGGGGAGTTGTGGGCACTCCCCTCCCATGGCGAATCCTGCCCTTCTTGGGACTCAGCATCAGCCTGTCTTGGGGGTGGTGCAGCAGCCTGCCCTGATGGGCCAGCAACCTCCTGCCCTGATGGGGCAGCAACCTCCTGCCCTGATGGGGCTGCCACCTCCTGCCCTGATGGGGCTGCCACCTCCTGCCCTGATGGGGCTGCCACCTCCTGGGCTGATGGGGCTGCCACCTCCTGGGCTGATGACCCAGCAACCTCCTGGGCTGATGGGGCTGCAACCTCCTGGCCATCTGGGGAGGACACAAAACAATCACAGGTTGGTGGATCCACACACTTGGCACATCTTCCCTTCCCCCACCCACACATGCTAATCACCAGATAGAAAATAATAAAAAATTACCTGTCCTCACAGAAGCATCAGAGTCAAAGCCAGGCAGGCCCACCACCTGCTGTGGGTGGAAACACTGGGCCACTGCCCATTCCTCCTCACTCATCCTGACTGGGCAGGGTCCCCCTCCTCCAGTGCCCCTGGTATGGGCATGCAGCATTGCCAGCTTGTTCCGGGACACGCTCTTCAAATCGTTGATTTTTTTTTTAACTCCAGCGATGGTCCTGGTCTCCCCCCCCCCCGCCGCATTGATCCGATCGGTGATCTTTTTAAGGATCTCCTTCCTCCTGGCCGGGGTGGTGTCTCTCAGGGCCATGGAGAAAACGCCCATATTTTATGACGCCCTGAGCAAGAATATGCTTCTCTGCCACTGTAAAATTTAGCTTCCTGCGCTTGGTGGCCATCACAGACACCACCCAGCAACAGGAAACTCACCCAAAAAACAATCAACAATACACACACAACAAAGAAAAAAAAACAAGCAAAAAAAAAGAAAAACACAAACAGACAGCTACTATAAATTCTAAAACAAACAGGCAAAAAAGGGAAACAAAAAACAATCACACACCAAAAAAGAAACACTTATCAAAAACAAACAGGCAAAAAAGGGAAACAAAAAACAATCACACACCAAAAAAGAAACACTTATCAAAAACAAACAGGCAAACAATCAAAACAAATAACAAATTATCAAAAACAAACACCAACTATACTCTCCAACTCCTCAACAACTTTTCTCACAAACAAATCTTACCAACAAACACTGACAAACGTTCAAAGCAGAAGCAACTTGCTTTAGGAAGGGAACACAGGGAAATACTTTTGCAAGGGAAGTGTGTTTGACTGGGGCTATTTAGACACAGGGCGATCCTCAAACTAAGTACGCTTGGCCTTTTACCTATCTCACTGATTGCGATGAGCAAAGTTCTGCACATGCCCAGTGAGGTCCAGATTTGTGCGCGCATGCGCAGTACGGCCGGCCCTTCATTTGCATGGGGTCACGGCTCATTACAATGAAGCAAGCCCACTTCATTCCCACTTGCCATAACCACGCCTTACGCCTTGGAATTTAGGTTAAGGATGGCGCAATTTTGTGCGCAAATGCGCTGAGGATACGGCACTTACGACACCAACTTAGGGCGCCGTAACTTAAATGACATAAGTTAGGTAATACTAAATTTGCACAGCTTTTTGAGAATTTGGCCCTTAATTTTTTTCCTTTTTACTGCAGTGGTTCTCAGCCTCAGTCCTCAAGTACCCCTGGCAGGACATGTTTTGTGGATTTATCTTATCTAGAAATTGCTGTCCAAACTACTAAGCCATTGACTGTCTTTTAAAGCACATGTGCAAGATGAAGGAAAACCTGCAAACATGGCCTGTTGGGGGGTATTGGCGGACAGGCTTAAAGTGCTTATTTACAGCACTGTGCTTAAATCTAGCTCAAGGCAATCCTATTATAATTGTGCGTGTTTGAGGGAAACCAAGTGAGTGAGGGAAATCCTGCTTGTGTTTTTTTGGTTGGGCTTTGTGTCCCTTTTCTTAAAATTGGCTTCACTTCCTGTCACACAGTCTGAACAGGAAGTGAGGGTAAAACCCTACCAATGTCTTTTCTTGGGGACACACAGGTCAATCTAACTCGTGTCCCCATTAAGCAAATTGCACTCCAGCACTTTGTTGTGTACACCCCAAATGATTAGGTAGTTTTGAGTTTAGTAAAGGCAAAGCCACTCTGCAGTACAAGTGTAGTCGCTAAAAATCTGAGGGGAGGCACTGATGATTTTAACATCCAATCATGTAGAAGCCAAGATTTTTTTTTTTTGTTGTTGTTGTTTTTATCTTCCTTGCTTGTCCACCTTGATCTTCAGCAATTGCACTTGTAGTGCAAAGTGGATTTGCCTTTAGTAAATGGACCCCAAAGTCCAAGATCCCTAATAATTTGGGGTGTACACAGCAAAATGCTAGAGTGCACTTTACATAATGGGAAACTATTTAGATTGATCTGTGTGTCCCCAAGAAAATACATTAGTAGGGTTTTATCCTCACTTCCTGTTTGGCTATGTGACAGGAAGTGAATGAATTTGAAGTAGAAAGTGACAAAATATAAGCAGACTTTTAATCCCTCTGCACTCTAGCCCCAAGCAAAAATAAGGGTTTCATTTAGTTTAAATTTGCAAAGAGACATTCCTCAGATCAACTGTGATGCATGTCAATGACCCATTTAGCCCTTGTTTAATAGAAAACACCAGTTGCCTTTCACTAGAAAAAATTGTTAGTCCAATCCTGGAAATCTGCATTTGTTTACTATCACTTTCCCTAAAATTTGGGTTCCTGCACGTAGATGCGTGACTACCGTGTATTGGATATGTGTATATGTGGTTCTTGGAAATCGGTGGCCAGCACACAGGACATTGCACCCCTACGGGAAGTTGCTTGTACTGCTGCTAAGGTCTCTGAAGAAGGGATGATACTTATTTTCAAATGAAGAAAATTGTTTATTTAACATTGGGTGGTGTTTGTGGGGGTCCCTAACACACATTCATAGATATCAGAAAGTTGTGCTTAAAGTAGAACTATAATCAACACTTGATTTTATTTTTTTCATTTTGGATAGAGTAAGGGAGGGTTATAGCCCCTGTCAGTTTATTTTGTACCATCCCTGTCCAATTTCAGAGATTTTCCTTCACTTCCTGCCCCATAGCCAAACAGGAAGTGAGAGAAAAACTATGCAAATTAAAGGAAATCCAATGCCCCCCCCCCCCCTCAGGACCCTCAGAATTAGTGTTTCTGGGCGGGCCTTAAAATTTCTGGACGGGTCTTAAAAAACAGGGTGTGGTGTTGACAGGAAGGGGTGAGTCATTTTTCAATTAGGAGGTGCAGAAGTTTAGTCAGGCCTAGGGCAGCACAAAACCTAAATATACTACTGCATATCAGGACCTATTTAGACAGGATCCGATTTACAACATGTTTTTAGATTGTGGGAGGAAACCCACGCAGGCACAGAGAGAACATGCAAACTCCAGGCAGATGGTGTCATGGGAGGGATTCGAACCAGCGACCCTTTTTGCTGTTAGGTGAAAGTGCTATCCACTATACCACTGTGCTGAACGAACATGTATCTAGAGATGTAGGTTCTTGTGTCCACTTGTGAAAATACAAGTAGGTCATGGCTAGGGATGAGTCAAACCCCCCCGCTAGGGATGAGCTTTATGTTCGACTCAAACATTGGCTGTTTGAACAATTTGGGGATTTCGCAGCAAATTCGAAAAGCAGCGGAAACACCCTTTAAAAGTTTATGGGAGAGAATGATAGAAAGTTAATTTTAAAGGTTAATATGCAAGTTATTGTTTGGTGACCCGGGTCCTGCCCCAGGGGACATGTATCAATGCCAAAAAAAGGTTTGAAAAACTAAATTTTTTTCAGGAGCAGTGATTTTAATAATGCTTAACCACTTCCGTACCGTAGGATGTCATATGACGTCATGGACTTCAGTGGGGGATATCTGAATGATGGGTGCAGCTACAGGCATCATTCACATATCCTTTTTTATAGGCGGCGATTGTTCGCACCATAAGAACGATCATAGTGGCGGTTCCGTCGCTTGATCGTTCTTACAGGCAGCAGGAGGGGGCATCATTCGGTGCCTCTCCGGGCTCTCCCGTGCTATCAGAGGCATGGAAAACGAATCGTCTGCCGCCGAATGAAGAGCATAGAGATTTCTAAACATAAACAAATATAAAAAACAATTCCGCGCCCCAAAAAATATTTATATATATTATTAAACAATAATTTGGGTGCCCATGTAAAGGTCCCAAACACACAATGGGGCTGATTTACTATGCTCTGTGCGCTGCGCTGGTTCATGCCTTAATTAGTGCGCCGGGTGGAGGCTTAATTAGGCGCATGAACCAGCGTAGCAGCCGGCGCATTGAAAGTAATATGTAAAGCCGCGCCGAACTCCCTATAGAAGTCTATGGGAGAAATCAAAAGTGTTAATTTTAAAGGCTAATCTGCAAGTTTTGTCCTAAAAAGTGTTTGGGGACCTCAGTCCTGCCCCAGGGGACATGTATCAATGTTTTTTTTATTTTTTAAAACGGCCGTTTTTTCGGGAGCAGTGAAATAAATAATGCTTAAAGTGGAACAATAAAAGTGAAATATTCCTTTAAATTTCATACCTAGGGGGGGGTGTAATGTCAGCATGTGAAATAGCGCATTTTTCCCGCACTTAGAACTGCCCCTGCACAAAATGACATTCAGAAGGAAAAAAGTCATTTAAAAATTCACACGCGGCTATAATGAATTGTCGGCTCTGACAATTCTAAAGGGATTCATTCATAAAACAAACAACAAAATGTGTAGGGGTTCCCCCAAATTAAATTACCAGGCCCTTCAGGTCTGGAATGGATATTAAGGGGAACCCCGCCGTAAAAACCAAAAAAAAAAAGACGTGCGGTTCCCGGCAAATATCCATTCCAGGCCCTTCAGGTCTGGTGTGGATTTTAAGGGGAACTCCACCCCAAATTTAAAAAAAAATGGCGTGGAGTCCCCCTAAAAATCCACACCAGACCCTTATCTGAGCACGTTGACCTGGCCGGCCGCAGAAAAGAGGGGGGGACAGAGTGCGGCCCCCCCCTCTCCTGAACCGCACCAGGCCACATGCCCTCAACATGGGGAGGATGTCCCCATGTTGATGGGGACAAGGGCCTCATCCCCACAACCCTTGCCCGGTGGTTGTGGGGGTCTGCGGGCGGGGGGCTTATCAGAATCTGGAAGACCCCTTTAACAAAGGGGACCCCCAGATCCTGGCCCCCCCCTATGTGAAATGGTAATGGGGTACATTGTACCTCTACCATTTCACCCCAAAAAAAATGTCAAAAGTGTTAAAAATGACAGTAGCCGGTTTTTGACAAATCTTTTAATAAAATCTTCTTTTCTTCTTTCCTTCGGGTTTCTTCCGCTGCTTCTTTCTTGGGTCTTCTCGTCCACATCTTGCCCGACGTGTTCTTCTATCTTCTCCGTCCGTCCTTCAGGTCCCGCATCTTGCCCGTTGTCTTCTCCTGTCTTCTTCTCCGTCCGTCCGCCAGCCTTCTCGTCCACATCTTTTTCTTCCCCGGACGGCGCGTTTGAATTTGAATTGGCCGCTGTGTTGCGCTCCTGGGACCCGCCCCCCTCTGACGCCACAAGTAAACTCCTTAGAAGGTCATGTGCGTCAGAGGGGGGCGGGGTCACAGAGCGTCACACGGCGGGGGAATTCAATTTCAAGCGCGCCGCCCGGAGAAGAAGATCCTGCCGCTTCCAATTGAAGTTCCCGCCGTGTCACACTCATGTGACCCCGCCCCCCTCTGACGCACATATGCCACACGCGGACTTTCATATGAGTTTACCTGTGGCGTCAGAGGGGGGCGGGTCCCAGGAGCGGGAACACGGCGGCCAAATCAAATTCAAGCGCTGCGTCCGGGGAAGAAAAAAAGGTGGACGAGAAGGCTGGCGGACGGACGGAGAAGAAGACAGGAGAAGACAACGGGCAAGATGCGGGACCAGAAGGCTGAAGGACGGACGGAGAAGATAGAAGAACACGTCGGGCAAGATGTGGACGAGAAGACCCAAGAAAGAAGCAGCGGAAGAAACCCGAAGGAAAGAAGAAAAGAAAAGAAGATTTTATTAAAAGATTTGTCAAAAACCGGCTACTGTCATTTTTAACACTTTTGACATTTTTTTGGGGGTGAAATGGTAGAGGTACAATGTACCCCATTACCATTTCACACAGGGGGGGGCCAGGATCTGGGGGTCCCCTTTGTTAAAGGGGTCTTCCAGATTCTGATAAGCCCCCCGCCCGCAGACCCCCACAACCACCGGGCAAGGGTTGTGGGGATGAGGCCTTTGTCCCCATCAACATGGGGACATCCTCCCCATGTTGAGGGCATGTGGCCTGGTGCGGTTCAGGAGAGGGGGGGGGCGCACTCTGTCCCCCCCTCTTTTCTGCGGCCGGCCAGGTCAGCGTGCTCGGATAAGGGTCTGGTGTGGATTTTTAGGGGGACTCCACGCCATTTTTTTCCAATTTGGGGTGGAGTTCCCCTTAAAATCCACACCAGACCTGAAGGGCCTGGTATGGATATTTGGGGGGACCCCACGCCATTTTTTGGGGTTTTTTTTTACGGTGGGGTTCCCCTTAATATCCATTCCAGACCTGAAGGGCCTGGTAATTTAATTTGGAGGGACCCCCATTTATTTTTATTTATTTTTATTATTTTTAATGAGCAATGACTGTATTCTTTATAGCCATGAGTACTTTAAACTTCCTTTTTTTTGTTTCACTTCAGAAATGACATCTTGTACAGGGACAGTTCTAAGCACGGGAAACCCCCTCCCCCCCTGTATGAAATTTAAAGGAATATTTCACTTTTATTATTTCACTTTAACCACTTCCATACCGCGCCTATTCTGGCACTTCTCTCCTTCATGTAAAAATTATATTTTGTTCCTGGGAAATTACTCAGGACCCCCAAACATTATATATAATTTTTTAGCAGACACCCTAGGGAATAAAGTGGCGGTCATTTTTTATTTGATTTCCAACGGTATTTGCGCAATAATTTTTCTAACGCCTTTTTTTTTTGGCC
This sequence comes from Rana temporaria, assembly GCF_905171775.1. NCBI lineage: Eukaryota > Metazoa > Chordata > Amphibia > Anura > Ranidae > Rana > Rana temporaria. The sequence goes on along the minus strand of NC_053489.1, from coordinate 382,980,968 downwards.
CAAAAAAAAAACACGGTTCATGAATTTAAAAAAAAAAAACAGTAAAGTTAGCCCAATTTTTATGGATAATAGATACCTAACTTGTCACGCTTTAATATTGCACACACTCATGGAATGGCGCCAAACTTCGGGACATAAAAATATCCATAGGCGATGCTTGTTTTTTTTTTACAGGTGACCAGTTCAGAGTTACAGAGGAAGTCTAGGGCTAGAATTATTGCTCTCGCTCTAACGCACGCGTCAATACCTCACATGTGTGGTTTGAATGGTGTTTACATATGTGGGGACTTACATGCATATTCGCTTCTGAGTGCGAGCTTCTAGGGACAGGGGCGTTATTTTATTTTTATGTTTGTTTTTTTTACCTCATATTTTTCTTCTTGCACTTTTTTGTCACTTTTTTTGATTTTGGATCACTTTTCTTCCTATTACAAGGAATGTAAACATCCCTTGTAATAGGACTAGTGTGTGACAGGTCCTCTTTATGGAGAGAGGCGGGGTCAATAAGCTGGAAAGCATGGTATTGAAAAAAAAAAGATCTCATGCTTTCAGCTGCAATCATGTTCGTTCAGCACAGTGGTGTAGTGTATAGCACTTTGACCTAGCAGCAAAAGGGTCGCTGGTTCGAATCCAGCCCGTGACACCATCTGCATGGAGTTTGCATGTTCTCCCTGTGCCTGCGTGGGTTTCCTCCCACAATATAAAAACACGCTGTAAATCGGATCCGGTCTAAATAAGCCCTAATATGCAGTAGTATATTTAGGTTTTGTTCTGCCCTAGGCACCTCCTAATAGAAAAATGACCCACCCCTTCCTGTCAAGGTCACACCCTGTTTTTGTATAACCCGCCCAGGAATTTTCAGGGGACCCACACACTAGTTCTGGGGGGGAGGGGGGCACTGGATTCCCTTAACCACTTCCATACCAGGCACTTACGCACCTTCCCGCCCAAGCCAATTTTCAGCTTTCAGCACTGTCGCACTTTGAATGGCAATTGCGCGGTCATACAACACTGTACCCAAACAAAATTGGCGTCCTTTTTCCCCCACAAATAGAGCTTTCTTTTGTTGGTATTTGATCACCTCTGCAATTTTTTTTTGCGCAACAACTAAAAAAAGACTGCAAATTTTGAAAAAAAAAACGTTTTTATTTTTTTCTGTAAATTTTTTTGTAAATAAGTTTTTCTCTTTCAATTACGGGCACTGATATGGCGGCACTGATGGGCACGATGAGATGGCACTGATGGACATCGATGAGGTAGTACTGACGGGCACAGATGAGGTGGCATTGTTTGGCGGCGCTGGTATGCGGCACTGATGGGCACTCATAGGCGGCACTGATGGGCACTCATGGGCGGCACAGATGGGCACTCATGGGCGGCACTTATGGGTGGCACTGATGGATACTTATGGGTGGCACAGGTGGGCACTGATAGGTGGGCACTGTGCATGGATGGGCACTGTGGGGTGGCACTGATGGACACTGTGGGGTGGCACTGATTTTCCCAGGTTGCCAGTCAGTGCCCATTTGTGGGCAATGATTGGCATCTTTTTTCTTTTTTTTTAATGCTTTTTGGTTTTTTTTTCCATATTTTTTTGCCCACCCTGGTGGTCCAGGGTGGGCATCCCTGGTGGTCCAGTGTGGTGATCCGAGGGGGGGCTGCGCTGATAAACAATCAGCGCGAACGCCCCCTGTCAGGAGAGCCGCCGATCGGCTCTCCTATACTCGCGTCTGTCAGACGCGAGTGAGGAAGAGCCATCGATGGCTCTTCCTGTTTACATCGTGATCAGCCGTGATTGGACACGGCTGATCACGTGGTAAAGAGTCTCCGTCTCCATGACAGACTCTTTACCGAGATCGGAGATGCAGGGTGTCAGACTGACACCCCGCATCACCGATCGCCGCGCTGCGTGCCCCCACAGGCGCGCGTGGCATGAAATCCTGCAGGACGTCCTGTCAGGATTGTGTAACCACTTCCCGGACGTAAATCGGCCATAGGCTGGGCGGGAAGTGGTTAATTTGCATAGTTTTTCTCTCACTTCCTGTTTGGCTATGGGGCAGGAAGTGAAGGCAAATCTCCCCAATACAGATAATACAAAATAAACTGACAGGGCCTATAACCCTCCCTCACTCTATCCAAAATTAAAGAAAATAAAACGTGTTGATTATAGTTCTAGTCAGGGGCGGACTGACCATTGAGTCACTCGGGCACTGCCCGAGGGCCACATGCCACTAGGGGGCCCCATCCGGGTTGCCAGGCTCAGTAAAACCAGGGACAGTATGTAAAAATCTGTGTTTTTTTTAGATCTGTCCCTGATATGTCCGAAACTGACATGCTTTTAATGTGAATATCCCAAGATTTTAGCTGCCCGCCTCTGCACTACCTCCTGGCGTGGTGGCCATCTGTAAGCCAGAGGGGCCCCATACTCTTCTATTGCCCGGGGGCCCAATGAGTTGTCAGTCCGCCCCTGGTTCTAGTTTAAGCACAAATTTCATAGAGTTTTATTGAGAGGCCTAAGAAAATATAACCATGCCAATAGGCCAGGATACAGCGTTGCTAATATGTATGAATGTGTGTGTTAGAGCACCCCACCCAATGTTAACTAAAAAATTATTAATTTGCAAATAAGTATTATCTGCTCATTTTTTGGGGATGTCTGCACCCCTGATAGTGACAACATTTGTGAGGTGTCTTCACCCTTTCTAATTCATTCACTTCCTGTCACATAGCCAAACAGGAAGTGAGGGTAAAACCTTACTAATATCTTTTCTTGAGGACACAGAGATCAATCTAAATAGTTTCCCATTATGTAAATTGCACTCTAGCATTTTGCTGTGTACACCCCAAATTATTAGGGATCTTGGACTTTGGGGTCCATTTACTAAAGGCAAATCCACTTTGCACTACAAGTGCAAAGCAAGGAAGAAAACAAAACAACTTTGCTTCTACAGGATTGGATGTTAAAACCATCAGTGCTTCCTCTCTCATTTTCAGCAACTATGCTTGTACTTGCAGAGTGGCTTTGCCTTTACTAAACGCCAAACTAAATAATCATTTGGGGCAGGGATCCTCAAACTACGGCCCTCCAGCTGTTGTAGAACTACACATCCCATGAGGCCTTGTAATGCACTGACATTCACAGACATGACTAGGCATGATGGGAATTGTAGTTCCTGAACAACTGGAGGGCCGTAGTTTGAAGACCCATGATTTGGGGTGTACACAGCAGTGCTGGAGTGCAATTTGCTTAATGGGGACACTAGTTAGATTGACCTGTGTCCCCAAGAAAAGACACTGGTAGGGTTTTAACCTCACTTCCTGTTCAGCTGTGTGACAGGAAGTGAAGCCAATTTTAAGAAAAGGGACACAAAGCTCAACCCAAAAAAAAAAAAACACAAGCAGGGGTTCTAACACTGACTTGGCTTCCCTCAAACACCCACAATTAGAATAGGATTGCCTTGCCCTAGATTTAAGCACAGTGCTGTAAATCAGCACTTCAAGCCTGTCCACCAATAGCAAAAGGGCCATGTTTGCAGGTTTTCCTTCATCTTGCACATGTGCTTTAAAAGACAGTCTGGACAGCAATTCTTGATAAGAGAAATCCACAAAACATGTCCTGTCGGGGGTACTTGAGGGCTGAGGACCACTACAGTTAAAAGAAAATACTTACCAGTTTGTCTTTAAAGTCATGGGGAATAAACATGGCAAACATTTCATGATTACACACCAGGAAAGAAGCTTAGACAAAAAATCACACCTAATTTGTTAGGCCCAAACCTATTTCAGCTGCAGCTGTCAAAATATGTTGCATGAAAAAGTAACAAAAAACAAACTTCAAAATTTTAAAGTAATTTTTATTGGTCAACAAAACAAGGAAAGCAAAAAAACAAACAAACACACACACAAACAAAAATACATTTCAAAACTCAAAATAAACAGATTTAAAGTCGCAACATCTTCACAATTTTTTCATAAAATAAGGCAGCAGAGACAAATACATCAAAGTGAACATCATTTAAAAATAAACAAAAACCATTGGCAAAATAAAAACCCATGCAACAAACCACATTTGTGTTCCGCAACAGCATTTCTGCCTGCCCCTATGAGGGCAGCTGAGGACTGATCGATGCACGGTTTTTATAACATGAAGCAATTGAAATCACATGAACAAATTGCAGTCTCTAGTGTGGGTGAGCTTACACCTGGTTAATTAACCCAACCCACGCTCTATGACCATCCAAGTGATTTTCACCTTTTAAAAAGAAAGGATTTTTTCTAAGTGTTTGAGCAGACTCAAATCATCACACATGTAGGAACAAAGCTGCAATGGCATGAGAGTTTTTTTTTTTTCCCCCCTGATCTCATGCTTTGCGTAAGTCCCTCCCACATATGTAAACACCGTTCAAACCACACATGTGAGGTATTGACGCGTGCGTTAGAGCGAGAGCAATACTTTTAGTACTAGACCTTCTTTGTAACTATAAACTGGTAACCTGAAAAAAAAGAAAAAGGTCGCCTATGGGGATATTCACGGAATGAATTTTGGCCCCATTGCAGGAGTGTTTCCAATAGTAAAGCGTGACATGTAAGGTATCTATTTACTCGGTGTAACATCATCTTTCACATTATCCCCAAAAATTGGGCTAACTTTAGTGTTTTGTTAATTTTTAACCACTTGAGCCCCGGACCATATTGCTGGTCAATGACCGGGCCAGTTTTTGTGATTCGGCACGGCATCGCTTTAACTGACAATTGTGCAGTCGTGCGACGTGGCTCCCAAACAAAATTGGCAACCTTTTTTTTCCCCACAAAGAGAGCTTTTTTTTGGTGGTATTTGATCACTTCTGCGTTTTTTTTTTTTTTTTTTTAGAGCTCTAACCAAAAATAGAGCGTCAATTTTAAAAAATAAAGAATTATTTTTACTTTTTGCTATAATAAATATCCCCAAAAATATATATAATAAAAAATAAAAAAACCCTCAGTTTAGGCCGATACGTATTCTACATCTTTTTGGTTCCAAAAAATCGCAAATAGCGTTTAGTGTTTGGTTTTGGCAAAAGTTATAGCGTCTACAAAATATGGCTTTTTTTGTTTTAACTAGTTATTGCGGCGATCAGCGATTTTTATCGGTACTGCGACATTATGGCGGACACATCGGACACTTTTTTGGAACCATTGGCATTTTTCTAGAGATCAGTGCTGTAAAAATGCATTGCTTACTATAAAAATGCCACTGGCAGGGAAGGGGTTAACACTAGGTGCAAGGGAGGGGTTAAATATGTTCCCTGGGTGTGTTCTAACTGAAGGGGGGGGTGGGACTGACATGGGTAAATGACAGATCGCTGTTCATGAAGGGGAACTCCAGACCCCAAAAAAAAAATAACGTGGGTTCCCTCCAGGTGCATACCAGGCTCTTAGGCTTGGTCTGGAACTTAAGGGGTTAAACCCGCGCAAAAAAAACAGCGTGGGGTCGTCCCCCCCAAGATCCAGACCAAGCTCTTATCCCAGGCACGCAGTCTGGCCAGACAGGAATGGGGGTGGGGACGAGCGAGCGCCCCCCCCCTCCTGAGCCGTACCAGACCACATGCCCTCAACATGGGGGAGTGTGTGCTGTGGGGGAGGGGGGCACTGCCCCCCCACCCCAAAGCACTCTTGTCCCCATGTCGATAGGGACAAGAGCCTCTTCCCGACAACCCTGGCCGTTGGTTGTCGGGGTATGCGGGCGGAGGGCTTATCAGAATCTGAGAGGCCCCTTTAATAAAGGGGCCCCCAGATTCCGGCCCCCCACCCTATGTGAATGAGTATGGGGTACATTGTACCCCTACCCATTCACCTGGGGAAAAAAATTTGAAAAAAATAATACACCACACACACATTTACAAATTAATTTATTAGTCAGCCGGGGGCACTTGCACCCCACCCCCGTCTTCAGCGCCGTAATTCACCGGGACCCCCTTCACCAGTGAGGCTCCTGCCTTTGGGGGAGGGTCCCGGGCTTCGTCGGTTTCTGCGGGGAGGGTGCACTTGCACCCCACCCCCGTCTTCAGCGCCGTAATTCACCGGGACCCCCTTTACCAGTGAGGCTCCTGCCTTTGGGGGAGGGTCCCAGGCTTCGTCTGTGTTTTCCGCCGGGGGGCGACACCCGCGGGCTTCTGCCATGCCTTCCGCTTCTGCCTGTCTCCTCCGCGGAGCACAGGGCTTGTCTCCGCTGTCTTCTCCCTTCTCTTCCATTCGATGTTGACACGACGAGGTCCGGCGCTGGAATGCCGTCTGAGCAGCGGGCATGGACTTATATAGGGCAATGCCACCATGTGACCTCAACCCATGTGACATCACATTCCCATCATGCCCAGGGAATGTGATGTCACATGGGTTGAGGTCACATGGTGGCATTGCCCTATATAAGTCCATGCCCGCCGCTGACACGGCATGTCAGCGCGGAACCTCGTCGTGTCAACATCCTATGGAAGAGAAGGAAGAAGACAGCGCAGACAAGCCATGTGCTCCCGGAGGAGACAGGCAGAAGAAGGAAGAGAGAAGAAAGAAGGCGGAAGAAAGCCCTGGCTCCGCGGGGGAGCCAGGCAGAAGAGGGAGCAGAGAAGACAGAAGAGAAAAGACCGGGGAGTTGGCGCACCCCCGGCAGAAGACCAGGAAGACCGGAACCCTGGCGGAAGGCACCGGAAAGACCGGGGATAGGCGCCATCCCCCGGCAGAAGACCCCGAAGTCCGGATGCCCCCCCCTAATGTAAAAGAGCTTAAATGGGGTGGGGGCATCCGGCGGAAGACTCCGGAGAGGACCGAGGGATGGCGCCCTCCCCCGGCAGAAATCACTGAAGCCCAGGGTCCCGGCAGAAGATCGGGAGAGAAGAAACCCCCCCTTGTAAGAGAGCAAAAGAAGAAAGGGGGGGCTCCGGAGCAGATTAATAAAATATTTTATTGTGTGGTGTTTTATTTTACTTTACACTTTCCCCCAGGTGAATGGGTAGAGGTACGATGTACCTCATACTCATTCACATAGGGTGGGAGTGCCCCCCTCCCCCACAGCACACACTCCCCCATGTTGAGGGCATGCGGTCTGGTACGGCTCAGGAGGGGGGGGGCGCTCGCTCGTCCCCACCCCCATTCCTGTCCTGGCCAGACTGCGTGCTTAGGATGAGGGCTTGGTTTGGATCTGGGGGGGGAACCCCGCGCCGAATCGGCGCGGGTTTAACCCCTCACGTTCCGGACCAAGCCTAAGAGCCTAATGTAGCCCTGAAGGGGGACCCGCGCCGATTTAAAGTTTGAAATTTGGCGCGGAGTTCCCCTTCATGGCTGAAAACAGCTCGGAGAATCCCGTGCGCCGCGTCACGCAGCGCATTCACGGGTACGCTGCTCGGTATTTACCAAGATTTTCACGGCGCATTGACTAGGCGCACGGGAAGTGCCGAAATTTCTCTCTGCGCATGCCCAGTGTGCAAATGAACCTCCCGAGGTTCAGACGCACTGTGCAAGCGTACGGGGATCTGTTTTCAAAAAACACTTTCCCTTTCAATTCGGCCTGCCAAACACATTCAAACACATGTCACTTCACTTCCCCTGCATCCCCCCACCTCCCCCCCTAATAAACTCCCGCCCGAATCCCCGATATTTACATTTCAATGTGCCCTGCGCCAGGTCTGTACTGGTGCACAATGCACCCTCTCCTGGGCGCACGGAGCACATTAGTAACTAGGGAAATACACTGCACTAGCAGCGTATTTCTTTAGTAAATGTCAAAACGGCTGCTACTCCTGCTTTTACTCCATGAGTCATGGAGTAAAGGCTTGGTAAATCAGCCCCAATGTGTGCTAAGCTGCTCCCCTAGAAAGTGATGAAGTGTATGTGACTTCTATCTGATGCGTGCTAAAAAGTGTACTGGGGGCGCTATGGAGTAATATGTAATTACACAACTTATCCTATAATATGCAATAACAAGTAAATTAATAAAAGTGTCCTGTTGTACGTGATAAATCAATAAATAAATCAATAGTAAATAATAAAGTCCCATTGGTGCAAACAAAGATACAACATCAATGCTCGAATATCCTCTAAATATATTTCTTGCTGTGATACAAAAACCGTCTCCGGTCGTGCAAACTTAACTGATCTTCCACCAACTGGATAATTAGTACGACACCCAATGTGCACAAGTAGTAAATTGTGCTTACCAGACCTGGTTGACCTCTTTAATGAAAAAGACGGTCAGATGCGCTTGAGCAGGATAATGCCTGCAGACATATAAATTGACTGGAGCATATACGATTCCTCACCCTCGGAATGTTGAGATTTTAGAACATGGAATACAAACAGAGAGCTTCCATAGTGCAACGCTATTTTATTAAAATGGAATAAAAACACCAGCCAATTGGCTACTCACATAAAAAGTGCCCTTCTCCCGGCACTGGGGCTGCAAGCTTTGATAAAAAAACACTGGCTCTCCCACCTCCGTGGCGGCGTGCATTCCACCAGCTGCTGACACTATCCAGACGATCGGGAAGTGACATAGGACATAGTAAACGTGACCGGCGGCGGAACCTGGTCACGTGTACTATGTCCTACGTCACTTCTCGATCTCCTATTAGCCCCAGTTCATGCCCCCTTAACACCTCAGATCAGCGCAGATTTCTTTACCTTCACACTTCAGATCAGGGAAAATGTCTGTACATTTCCTTTTTTATTGAATAAAAGAAAATAATAATAAAAAAGGTATATAGTAACATAACAAAAATATGTAAGCAAGTATGTTTGAAAGCAGTTTGCTAAAACTACAGAATGGACTAGAACGCTAGATTAAAAAAGGTATGGAACAATGAAGAATGTGGACTATAGTATACCAATAATAGGCAATAGCTGTTATGTTTGCATATTTGTACTAGGTATAAAGAAGACGTGGAAAAAAGCAGCAAAGTCAGGATAGTGATACAATTTCTGCACATTCACACCTCGGGTCATCCCAAATCCCAGACCTTCAGATCTCATACGAGTCCCAATGCATGCACCCTCACACCTCAGACCAGGCTCAATTTCTGCACCTTCAGATCGCAAATGAGCCCCAATGCATACACCTTCACACCTCAGATCAAACGAAAAAGAAGGCGGTCTGGATACTACCTCTTAAAATGAAACAACTCCATCCCAAAATACATATAAAACAAAAAATGAAGGTTAGCCCATGGGACTTTGAATGAGTTGATCATAGAGGCCAAAACAAGTGAATGGAATAAATAGATTAGAATTTATTGCAATTCCAAGAACATGATCATAAATGAGCATAAAAACATCATGAGGCATATAGTATAATAATCATAATAATACAGTCTTTGAAGATACATGATATACATATACATCTTTTGTACTCAACACGTTTCGCAAGCTCTGCTCGCTTCCTCAGGAGTTGATGCATGTACAGAATATCTAAAAAGTAGTAAATAGTAGTAAGATATAGCATTCAATGATGTTTAAGGTTTAGAGAAAAAAGCATGTGACCTAATTACGGCACTCCATACTTACATTATGGTTGATATATCCAAAGGACCGATCCCAAATGCTTACACTTTCTCCTATTCTTTCCCTCCTTTTCTCATTCCCCTTTTTCTTCACCTTCTTCACTTATAATTTCTGCAACTTCGCACCTCAGATCAGGCCAAATTTCTGCACCTTCAAACCTCAGATTATGCCCAGTTTCTGCACTTCCACACCTCATACTAGACCCACGTTCTGCACCTTTAGATCTCAAATGAGCCATAATGAATACACCTTCCCACCTTAGCTCATTAAAGTCTATAGGACACAAACATGAAAAATCCAAAGTGCTCATTTCAAAGGCTTGTATGCAAGTTATTACCATAAAAAGTGTATGGGGACCTGAGTACTGCCCTAGGGAACACTTTCACGTGGTGTACTGTCTGTGTCCTCTGCAGTGTGCACCTAAAGCTACGTGGTGTGTGTACTGTCTGTGTCCTCTGCACATTGTGCACCTAATGTAAAGCTGGTGTTTCTCATATTTATTCCTAGAGTCAGGGATCTGCTCATATTAATACTACAGGCAGAGGATATTGCTGCAAGTACTTTCACGTGGTGTACTGTCTGTGTCCTCTGCACATTGTGCACCTAATGTAAAGCTGGTGTTTCTCATATTTATTCCTAGAGTCAGGGATCTGCTCATATTAATACTACAGGCAGAGGATATTGCTGCAAGTACTTTCACGTGGTGTACTGTCTGTGTCCTCTGCAGTGTGCACTCAAAGCTACATGGTGTGTGTACTGTCAGTGTCCTCTGCACATTGTGCACCTAACGTAAAGCTGGTGTTTCTCATATTTATTCCTAGAGTCAGGGATCTGCTTATATTAATACTACAGGCAGAGGATATTCCTGCAAGTACTTTCATGTGGTGTACTGTCTGTGTCCTCTGTAGTGTGCACCTAAAGCTACGTGGTGTGTGTACTGTCTGTGTCCTCTGCACATTGTGCACCCAATGTAAAGCTGGCGTTTCTCATATTTATTCCTAGAGTCAGGGATCTGTTCATATTAATACTACAGGCAGAGGATATTGCTGCAAGTACTTTCACGTGGTGTACTGTCTGTGTCCTCTGCAGTGTGCACTCAAAGCTACGTGGTGTGTGTACTGTCGGTGTCCTCTGCACATTGTGCACCTAACGTAAAGCGGGTGTTTCTCATATTTATTCCTAGAGTCAGGGATCTGCTCATATTAATACTACAGGCAGAGGATATTGCTGAAAGTACTTTCACGTGGTGTATTGCCTGTGTCCTCTGCAGTGTGCACCTAAAGCTACGTGGTGTGTGTACCGTCCGTGTCCTCTGCTGGACAGTACAGTGCCGAATGACATCATCCCCACAAAACTGCTGAAAGAATGTGCCGAGATATTGGCACCCCCGATCTCGCAGCTCATAAATCAATTATTTATGGAAGGTGTAACAAAATGACCCGTGATACCCAGAGACTTTTGAAGGATGCGGGTACTCCTGCGCCAGCTTCACTAATGACTCTTGGGTCTAGGGTCATCCTATGTCCAATAGGGGCATAGGATGACTGAGAAATGATATCATGAATTACATGAGATGGGACAATAATGATAATTCATGTATTGCAGGATATCTTGAAATATTACAAGTGGTTTATTCTGACCCCAACAGGTCAATAGCAGAGTGTCTCATTCATGTGGGGACACATAGACTGTTGAGGTGCTAATTAAGTCTACCTGGCTGTAATGATAAAAGCTTGCTGTGATTGCATACTATTGTCTATTGTGTTAATTAAGCCTGGCTCATAAGATATTTCATTGTGCTATGCTAACCAACCCTGTATTGTGTGAAAGTTCAATTGATGATAGATATGTGTTGGCAGTCTGAAAGGTCAGATGTCTGATCTTTCAGGTGTAGTGGATTAGCATGTCAATTATGTTTACTAAAGGAATGTGTTTTTATGTAGCAGGTGAGAATAACTTATCGCAGTGTTAGAAAGTCTGGGTAATGATCAGTAATAAGCTCATCTGAATGTCATTATCAAACGGAATGTGTATTGAGCACCCATTGTGTCATGTTGTGGGTGGAGTTGAGTTATTGTCCATATTTGGCTTCTAACTGTATAAAAACCTGAGAGTTTACCATTAAAGTGTTCATTTGTTTTGGAACCAGAGACAGAGCTGTGTGTGTCTCGTTTCTGGGGGAAATCCAATGGATCGTGTATGCTGGATTTTTGGAGTGTCGGATAAGCTGTCTTGGGTTGGTGGAATGGAATATCGTAAACGGTGTTAACCCCTGACCGTTACAATTGTTGGCTAGCAGTGGGATGATTCCATCGCCAGAAGAACAGCTACAAGGACACAGGACAATGGAGACACAGTATGAACGGCTGAAGCTCTCTTCCCTCAAGGACTTACTGGAGAGCCGGGGCAGACCGGCCAGCAACCGTAAGAAAAGGGATATTATCGCAGAACTTGTCGAAATGGATAGAGCTGAAAGGCCCAGCGTAACAGACAGGACACTCGAGGAAGAAAGTTTTGATCGGCCTGTTAAGCGAGGACTGGCACAGTATGGTCCTAATCCTCCACCGGAGATCATAGACCTGGTTATAGCAGCTGTGGATGCAGCTTGGCTACATCAAAGAGGTGCTGCAGCAGCAGAAGTCACAGCAGCACCAACTGAAGAGAGAGGAGAGGTACAGATACCAGTCGCCATGGAAGAGGAATTCAGAAGGAGGTTACAAGAGATGCAGATACAGCACAGAGGACCAGTATCAGAGGAGGCCCTGCTGGGATGGTCGGATTTGATTCATTGCCAACTCTGGAAGGAAGCGCTAGCTCTTGAGCAGCAACACCAGGGAAAGGTCCTCCCCACCATCCATGTAAGGTACTGGCTGCAGTATGACGTACGAATGCCATTGTTGGGGGAACAACCGAAGCAAGAGTGGACAGCCGAGTTAAGCAGGCTGATTCAGGCATAGATGCAGTTGGAGGAGAGCTACAGAGCCCTCCGGTGGTATGTAGCCCAAGAGTGCCTGTGGTCAGCAGATGACAGCCCCACGGAAGGCTATGACTATGATGGCCTGGGATTGTTGTATTGGAGGATGTCCAGTGACCCTGACTTTGGGGATGATCGGGAGTGGCACTTGGAGGAAATAATGGAGCACAGGGAGGAAAAATTGAATGTCTCGGAAGGGCACTGATTACAGGAAGATTTGGAGTTTCTGGACGTTCAGGAATGGGAGCTGGAGATCGCCTACAGACAGCTGCTAGACTCTGCTCAGCAAAAGGGTGGGGCTCCCGTTGCCTGGGACTATGAGGAAATTTCAGATGACAACTCTGAAATCCTGGCTGATGAATCGGCAGTGGAAAATATGGAGATTACCATCCCTAAAGCCGAAGCGGATGATGTTGGGTTCCAGGGAGTCGGGCAGTTGGCCCCTCTCTCCAGCAACAAGCTGAGGTTGTAAAGCTTTTACTCCCAGTTGAATCACTGGCAGCAGGGCAGGATGCTGCTGACCGCTGCACACCACTGCAGCTTGAGCTGATATCGGGGGATGGGACTGTGGTCTCCACTCACAGCAACCCAGCAGAAGAGCTGGCAACAGAGCAGAGTGCCACAAGCCTCTGCTCTCAACTAGCAGGAGAGGGAGTTCCTGTGGTAGTTAATGGGACTTCAGTTTTCACTTGTATACCCCAGGGATGGGGGGCAGTTGGCCCAGATCCCCAACCGCATGATGAACTAAGCCCAGTCACCCTGTCTTCTCTCCAGCGGCTGAAAGGAATCCAGGGAGAAGGGCCAGTCCAGGCCTCTCCCCAGCGGCAGGCATGTTCTCTGAGAGAGGCAGAGGTTGGCAGGGAGAGTAATGCTCTGTTTGGAGCAATTTATTTGGGGTACTGTATGGATACCAGCATTGGAAGAATGGAATTATGGACTAACTTCAGAGTCAACCCGTCTGGGGTCCCCTCCTGTTTTAGTCTCCCACCGAAAGGGGAGAGATGTAACGGAATGGCCTGTCATACCCAGAGACTTTTAAAGGATGCAGGGTACTCCTGTGCCAGCTTCACTAATGACTCTTGGGTCTAGGGTCATTCTATGTCCAATAGGGGCATAAAATGATTGAGAAATTATATCATGAATTACATTGGGATGGGACAATAATGATAATTCATGTATTGCAGGATATCTTGAAATATTACAAGTGGTTTATTCTGACCCCAACAGGTCAATAGCAGAGTGACTCATTCATGTGGGGACACATAGACTGTTGAGGTGCTAATTAAGTCTACCTGGCTGTAATGATAAAAGCTTGCTGTGATTGCATTCTATTGTCTATTGTGTAAATTAAGTCTGGCTCCTAAGATATTTCATTGTGCTATGCTAACTAACCCTGTATTGTGTGAAAGTTCTATTGATGATAGATATGTGTTGGCAGTCTGAAAGGTCAGATGTCTGATCTTTCAGGTGTAGTGGATTAGCATGTCAATTATGTTTACTAAAGGAATGTGTTTTATGTGAAAGAGGGAGTTAGTAGGTGGTGACGCCTGCTGTGTGGATCATAAACAAATAACGAATGTTGTGCACTTGAATGCTAGTATGAATGCTAATATGAATAATCAGGTAAAATAAAAATAAATAGTGAAATATACATAAATAATAAATAAATATATAAAGGTGAAAAAAAAGTGTGTCACATATGAAAAATGGTGAAAAAAATGTATCACATATGAAGAGCAATAAATGCATATAGTCCATATATTTTATAACGTGCTGGATAATAAATTTCTAAACGATTCGTGCTGCAATATCCCTATCTTATGATTAAGTGGCGTCGGGCTGCCACGCAACGCGTCAAGATTCAGGAGAGCCGTCGGTGACGTCATCTCTGTTTGCGGCCGAGAACGGAGACTACTCAGAGACACACGCCTGTCAGCTACATGCTGCCTGATGTTCTTTATTAATCGTTTTAAATGTGAGTGCATTTCCTTTGTTCATTAAAACCCTTATGTTTGCATACTACACTATGGGGATATCATATGTGTTTTATTCAGTGCCATCCATGCTGGGAATGTTCTGGCTAGGACCTGTGAGACCTGCAGCTGGGAGTTTGGAGAAAAGGCTGTCCTGGAAGCATTGATCTGCAGGGATATCTGCTGGGCTTTTCAGCAATCATTATAGGCTCAATTTAGCCTTTCCTAAGGTGAGAGACTTGTACTACCATACACTGGTGTTGGTTCTGCACAGTTACACTGAATGATTGTACGGTGGATTACAGCTATTATTCAAGCACATTTGCACTTTGGAAACACACTATTATTTGGATTATTGTTTTTGAAGCACCACACACTGTTTGAAAAAATTATTGAAGCACCGATATTTCAATTGAACATTATATATACATTTTTTAGCACAGGGATTGTGCACACAAACTTTTTTTGATACATACTGTATATTCTTTATTGCATTTTTTTCCTGCAGTTTTTTTCCTTATTTATTGTAATATACACTGGATGTTTGATTTCATATTTTATTCACTGAAGGATTCATTTTTCTCACTTTTATTTATTATCAATTTTGGAAAATTAATTTGAAAAATATCTGATGACCGAAATGGTTTTTAGTCAATCATATATTTTGGATTTTCATTATTTTTCACGATATTCATCCTTCTCATCATTTGTGTTGATGTTTGGAGTTTTTTTCAAGGAATAAGGAGTGGAACACATTTTTACTGGTCATTAATGATTTTGTGCTTATTATTAATCATTTGCTTAGTATTTAAGTGGCAAGCGCCATTACACCCCCCTCTTTTTATAATATAAAATGCTGGATAATCCGTGCAAAAGTGCTGCATGCCATTCTTATAGAGGTATTCTGGTGATTCACTCAGTGCACCCTTCCTCCTTGCTCAGATATTCCCTGCACTCACCAGATCAAACCCCCCTCCTGGGGTAGCAAGCCTCCACAGTGTACGCCCTGTTCTGCGCTCTGGCAAATCTTTGCTTGTCCCCCTGTATATGGCTATGTTCCAGAAGCCACTCAAAAGAAGGAAAAAGGATGCCCAAATAGTGTGATACCGTATTTAAAAGTCTATTGTTTATTGCTTAAAATCGCTGTGTACTCACATTACATAAAAACAAGTCAGGCGTTGTATGTCCTCATGGAAGTGCTGTAACAGCGTGCATCCGCTCGACCGGTTTCGTCGTAATGACGTCGTCTGGAGCGTCATTACAACGTGTTTTATGTAGCAGGATGAGAATAACTTATCGCAGAGTCAGAACGTCTGGGTAATGATCAGTAATAAGCTCATCTGAATGTCATTATCTAACGGAATGTGTATTGAGCACCCATTGTGTCATGTTATGGGTGGAGTTGAGTTATTGTCCATATTTGGCTTCTAACTGTATAAAAACCTGAGAGTTTACCATTAAAGTGTTCATTTGTTTTGGAACCAGAGACAGAGCTGTGTGTGTCTCATTTCTGGGAGAAATCCAATGGATCGTGTCTGCTGGATTGTTGGAGTGTCGGATAAGCTGTCTTGGGTTGGTGGAATGGAATATCGTAAACGGTGTTAACCCCTGACCATTACAGAAGGCATGGTGCCGACCTCCCTAAAACAAGGCGTAATAAAATCCATTTAAAAAAAAACGAATCTCGACCCAAAGAACCCAAACCACCGTCGACCTATAACCGGTCTCAGTGTCTTCTCCAAGATCATGGAGAAAGTTGTGGTGGAACAGCTACAACAGCATTTAGACACCCATAAACTACTGGACCCACTACAATCGGGTTTCCGTCCAGGTCACGGCACGGAAACAGCACTTCTCAAAATATGGGATGATGCGCTCGAAGCAGCAGACGAAGGAGAATCTTGTCTTCTGATACTGCTGGACCTTAGTGTGGCATTTGACACAGTAGATCACAAAATCGGCTTACAGAAGTAGCCAGAGTCACAGACACAGATCTACCCTGGTTCTCATCATTTCTGGAAAATCGATCCAAGACAGTGAAACTAGGACCTTTCACTTCCGAAGCATGGATCCTGACATGTGGAGTCCCGCAAGGGTCCCCCCTGTCGCCCGTGGTATTCAATATTTACCTTCGCCCACTCCTCAAAATAATCAGTAACCAGGATCTTCTCTATCATTCCTACACCGATGATACTCGGCTCTACTTTCGTATAAACAACAAAAAGGACCAAAACCTCGGACTAGAAAAACCCCTTACTTTGATAGACAACTGGATGACGGGGGTTGGTCACCTCAAACTCAATGGATCAAAAACAGAACTCCTTCTGGTCCATGCAAACACAAAGATCGGCCAGGACGACATGGTCGCCCCGCTGATATTTGGACAGACCATTCCCCCTAGCACCAAAGTCAAAAGTCTAGGAGTCATTTTTGACTCCGACATGACAATGGATGCACAAATTGGGTCAGTAGTCAGCGGGTCTCGCCATCTCCTGCGTCTACTAAGAAGACTCGTGCCCTTCATTCCAAAAAAAAGACACCGCAATAGTAGTAGGTAAACTAATAAACTCCAAACTCGACTATGCTAACTCCCTGTACCTAGGTCTCCCAAAATACCAGATTGCCCGTCTGCAAGTAGTCCAGAACATGGCAGCGCGCCTGGTAACAGGCAAAAAACTCTGGGAATCGATTTCCCCCACCCCGAGATCCCTCCATTGGCTGCCCGTCATGGACTGAATCACATTCAAAGCCCTCTGCCTAACGCACAAGTGTATGCAAGGCATCACCCCCCAATATCTATGTGAGAAAATAAAATACCACAACCCCAATCGCGTTCTCCGCTCAGCTAACCAAAATCCACTACACATCCCCATGGCCCATTACAAGAGAAAAGGAGAATGAAGATTTGTAGTCCAAGGACCTCGACTGTGGAACTGATTACCAACTCATTTACGAACGGAAGAGAATCACCAGGCCTTCAGAAGGAAACTCAAGACCCATCTTTTATGAAGGCTTAATAGACGGAAAATGGATACCAGGCGATTCAGTTCGCATTTGTAGCGCTATATAAGTTCACTCACTCACTCTCTGCACATTGTGCACCTAACGGAAATCTGGTGTTTCTAACGTGTTTCTAACGGAAATCTGGTGTTTCTCATATTTACTCCAAGGCCTTGTACACACAAACAGACATGTCCGATGAAAACGGTCCGCGGACCGTTTTCATCGGACATGTCTGCTGGGAGCTTTTGGTCTGATGTGTGTACACACCATCAGACCAAATTCCCCACGGACAGAGAACGCGGTGACGTATAAGACACCAACATTCTCAGGGATCTGCTCATATTAATACTACAGGCAGAGGATATTGCTGCAAGTACTTTCACGTGGTGTACTGTCTGTGTCCTCTGCAATGTGCACCCAAAGCTACCTAGTGTGTGTACTGTCTGTGTCCTCTGCACATTGTGCACCTAATGTAAAGCTGGTGTTTCTCATATTTATTCCTAGAGTCAGGGATCTGCTCATATTAATACTACAGGCAGAGGATATTGCTGCAAGTACTTTCACGTGGTGTACTGTCTGTGTCCTCTGCAGTGTGCACCTGAAGCTACGTGGTGTGTGTACTGTCCGTGTCCTCTGCACATTGTGCACCTAACGTAAAGCTGGTGTTTCTCATATTTACTCCTAGAAGCAGGGATCTACTCATATTAGTACTACAGGCAGAGGATATTGCTGCAAGTACTTTCACGTGGTATACTGTCTGTGTCCTATGCAGTGTGCACCTAAAGCTACATGGTGTGTGTACTGTCTGTGTCCTCTGCACATTGTGCACCTAACGTAAAGCTGGTGTTTCTCATATTTACTCCTATAGTCAGGGATCTGCTCATATTAATACTACAGGCAGGGGATATTGCTGCAAGTACTTTCACGTGGTGTACTGTCTGTGTCCTCTGCAGGCCATTAGTCTGTCTGGAAGGACAACAAAGAGAGGCAGAGAGTCACGAGCCGATAAAAGAGGGCAAGCAGGCTCTGCGTCTAGAGGCAACAGTGCTGGTCGTGGACACGGTGCATCCTCATCAGCACGTGGCCGTGGGACACGCTCGTCCTTTTATTCGGCAGCTGGCCGTGTTGAGCCGCAACATGCCGAAGACTTGGTAGAGTGGATGACCAAGCCGTCCTCATCCTCCTCATCCTCTCTCACCCAGTCTCAGGGTACTTTGTCTGGCAAAGCAGCTGGCAATGCGGCCTCTTCCGTCTGCTCAATGGCATCAGTCACTCCTTCCCTAGCCCTACCATGTCCTCCTGAGGAGTCCCCCGAACTGTTTGACCACAGTGTTTGGTACATGCTGCAGGAGGATGTGCAGCGTTTTGAAGGCTCCGATGATGGTACACAGCTAGAGGAAGGCAGTAACATGAGCCCAGAGAGAGTGGGTGCCCAAGAAGGACAGCAATCTGGCAGTCATGATCCCCCAGCTGCAGCATACTCCCAGAGGGAGGGAGGGGATGATGAGGTCACTGACTCTACGTGGGTGCCTGATAGGAGAGAGGAGGAGGAGGCACATATCAAACAAGGCAGGATGCCCTCCAGGGGCCAGCTTAAGGGCAGCACACCGACTGCATCACAACGCAGAGCTCCGCATGTGCAGGGCGCTGCTGTCTCTCAGCGTTATTCCAAAAGTTCTTTGGAGAGGGCCTTTTTTGAGACGAGTGCATAAGATCGCACCACTGCTATTTGCAACATATGTCTCAAGCGTATCTTGTGTGGCCAAAACATCACCCGCTTGGGCACCACATGCTTGACCAGACATATGTAGACCGGCCATGCAGTTCGTTGGCAAGCGTACCTCAAAGACCCACACCAAAGAACAAAGCGGACCTCTCCTTGCTCCTCATCAGCTGGGATCTCCAACCCCACTATACCCTCAGTCCTCTCTGAAGCCTGCACTGATAGGACTGAAGGTGTAGAATAAGGTGTGTCCACAGCCAAGTACTTGGGGGCAATCTACTATCGGTACACTGATGGCAGATTGCACCAGGCAAATTTCCCTGCCCCAGCTGCTGCAGTGCCGAAAGAAGTTCTCTCCCAGCCATCCACATGCCCAGCGGTTAAATGCTAGCTTAGCTAAATTGCTAGCACTTCAACTGCTGCCTTTTCAGTTGGTAGATTCTGCCCCCTTCCGTGAGTTTGTGGAATGTGCAGTACCTCAGTGGCAAGTTCCCAAACGCCACTTTTTCTCATGGAAGGCGATTCCGGGTCTCAACCGGCATGTGGAAGGCAATGTCCATGCCTCGCTGGACAGGGCGGTCAGTGGTAAGGTGCATATTACCGCTGACTCATGGTCCAGCAGGCATGGACAGGGACGTTACCTATCTTTCACGGCGCATTGGGTGACTCTGCTGGCAGCTGGGAAGGATGCAGGACAAGGTACAGTAATGTTGGAGGTTGTTCCTCCACCCCCTCCTCCTCTTCTTCCTCTGTGGCCTCTTCCTGTGCTGATGTGTCCTTGGAACCAGCGGTGCTTCGTAGGTGTTCAAGGGGCTACGCAGGTACACTGGCAAACAGATGCCATGCGGTGCTTGAGCTGGTGTGCTTGGGGGACAGGAGCCACACTGGGCCAGAGGTTCTGTCAGCTCTGCAGGGGCAGGCTCAGAGGTTGTTGACGCCACGCCAGCTTAAGCAAGGAATGGTTGTTTGCAAAAATGGCACCAACCTCCTCTCCGCCCTGCGACAGGGACAACTGACCCATGTGCCCTGTTTTGTTCATGTCCTTAACTTGGTGGTGCAGCGGGTCTTGGGCAGGTACCCGGGCTTACAGGATGTCCTGAAGCAGGTCAGGAAAGTCTGTGTGCATTTCCGACGGTCATATAATGCCATTTTTTTCGGCTGGCAGACCTCCAAAAGGAATACAACCTGCCCAAGAACCGCCTAATCTGTGACATGCCCACCAGGTGGAACTCTACGTTGGCCATGCTTCAGCGGCTGCACATGCAGCAGAGGGCCAACAATGAGTATCTGTGCCAATATGGCAGCAGGACAGGGTCAGGGGAGCTTGT
Source organism: Rana temporaria (assembly GCF_905171775.1). Lineage (NCBI taxonomy): Eukaryota > Metazoa > Chordata > Amphibia > Anura > Ranidae > Rana > Rana temporaria. Next base: position 382,960,442 of record NC_053489.1, on the reverse strand, counting down.
TTTTTTTCCCCATGCAAGTGGGCCATGATCAGGGATGCATGCACTGTCCTGTCACCATTGAGGAGGCCATGAGGATGGTGAGCAGAGACAGTACATGAATCAGTGACACTGTCCCTCTTATTCACTGAGCACACGCTGCGTGGAATAATGGACAGGGCCCTTGAGGCATAACAGAGGGAGGAAGCGGAGGACTTCCTTACCTCTCAAGGCCCCCTTTATCCAGACTGTGTTCCTGCTTGCCCGCCTATCACACAGGAAGAGGACAAGGAGGAGGAGGATTGTGTCAGCATAAGGTGGAGCCTAGCACTCAGCATCAGCAGCAGTCTTCAAGGGATCAATTACAGTCCCAAGAAACCCATAGACTTGTACGTGGCTGGGACTAGGTGGCTGCGGATCATGTCGTCCTCAGTGACCCAGAGGACTCTGCACCGAATGCCTCCACAAACCTACGCTGTATGGCCTCCCTGATCCTGCAAAGCCTGCGGGAGGATCCTCGTATTCGTGCTATCAAGGAGAGGGATCATTACTGGCTGGCAACCCTCCTTGATACAAGAGTAAGGTTGCGGATCTTATCTCGCTGGCGCAGAGGGAGCAGAAGAAAAAAACATCTTCGGGAGGCCTTGCAGAAAGGTCTGTGCAACGTGTTCCCAGAGACTGGGAGGTTACAAAATCCTGGTCCTGGACAACGTGTTGCTGAGGCTGCGGTCAGTCACAGAAGGAGCGGTGGAGAAGGTGACTGTCTGACCGATGCGTTCAAATTATTTTTTAGTCCACAGCCCCAAGGTATGACCGGTTCCAGCAACCATCGCCAACGTCTGTTTTACATGGTGCGGGAAAACCTAGGGGCAAGATCAGACTTGGACACCTTTCCCACCGAAAATCCTCTGGCTTACTGGGTCTTGAGGATGGATCACTGGCCAGAGCTTGTACAGTACGCAATTGAGCTACTGGCTTGTCCTGCATCCAGTGTTCTTTCAGAACGCACATTCAGTGCTGCTGGAGGCTTTGTAACCGATCACAGGGTGTGCCTCTCCACCGACTCTGTCGATCGTCTGACCTTCATAAAAATAAATCAGGCTTGGATCACCACCAGCTACCAAGCACCTGATGCTGATGTAACGAATCAAGCAGGAAGTTTGGGACTTTAAATTAAGCTTGTAAACATTGTGGAGGTAAAAGACCTCTTCTGGCAGTCACCTCTGGCTCAGCACTTTATTCTACCTTGAAGTCCAGCAACCCGAGGCCCATGCATATGTCTCTTTGGGGGGGGGGTTCGGTGTGTGTGCACCCAGCCAGCACACGGCTCCATTACCTCAGCTCCCGGGACAGACTACCATTTTGGCCTTGTTTCCATACTCGCCATACCTCTGTGTACCCTCTTTATGTAAGTACCTTGGGTGGGCTTCTATGCCTTTCCCTGTTAGCACTATTTATAACCATATTAATTATATTCTATTATACTTTATAGATACCTCTGAGCATCCGCCCCTGATGAGTGTCCTTTTCACATGAAACGCGTCAGACATTTAGGATGCAGGCATATGTTTATATCACACCATCTACTCAGAATACCTTTTATCCATCAATTATGGTTCTACTGGTCTACATTATTTTTACTCTCCATGCAAGTGCTGATTTGCAGTTTTTATGTATATATATGAACTTATTGAATGTATGAACTAATCAATTGAGACCACTACGAGGCTCTAAGTTATATATTTATGTACCTTTTGACGCTCATAGCTCGCATGCACAGATGCATGTGTGTGTGAACATTTATGGAATGATATTTATTACAATGTCTTCTCTGTATGTGGTCGCTGTCATTGACATGTTTTATGCAATTCCGTATGATTTAATAAATATGTATTTTTATTTTTACCTCCACAATGTTTACAAGCCTCATTTAAAGTCCCAAACTTCCTGCTTGATTCTTTGAACCAGGGATGGATGCACACCATATGTGTGCATCATTTAAAGTCCGAAATATGTCCCCCCTCTTTTGATGCTGATGTAACTGAATATTTTTTTTTGAAATGGCAGATCCCTTCAAGACTGTCTATGCTGATGCTGAGTGACTATGCTTTTGCTTTTCCTTTTCAATGATCATGCTGATAGGTTGTAAGAACATTTTTGGTTCAGTGGCTAAGGCCCAATTTTTATGCCCCTGTTTAACAGGGGTGTGTAATTACAATTTTTGATGCAATACTTTGCAGCGGGCTTATTCCTGCGCTCCAACTAGAGTATCTGTGAGGGGTTGCAGTGTTGCGGCACCAGCACCACCACCAACAAAGGCCCAATTTTTCTGCCCCTGTTCAACAGGGGCATGTAATTACAATTCTTGATCTAATATTTCACAGCAGGGCCCATTCCTGCACCCACCAAGAGTAACTGTGAGGACTTACAGTGTTGTGGCACCAGCGCCAGCACCAAAGGCCCATTTTTTCTACCACTGTTCAACAATGGCATGTAATTACAATTCTTGATATAATGGTTCACACAGCAGGGCATTCCAGCGCCCACCAACTGTGAGGGTTTACAGTGTTGTGGCAACACCAACACCTAGGGCCCAAATTTATGCAGAGTATATACGGCAGGCTCCTACTTTCAAACATCCAACACTATTTTTGACATAAAGGGACACTTTTGGTTGCTATGGACAATCTACAGTTTGCAGGGAGAAAGAAACGTTTTTATTATATAAAATGACATGCATGACACAGGGCAGACCACTAGGGACAAGGGGTGTGTGTTTTTTTTACATACAGTACTGTAATCTATAAGATTACAGTATACTGTATGTAATGTGTTTGTTTACTTTTTTGAATTTGGCGCCGTTCTCCGCTCCCGTGCGTCGTAACGTCGCAGGGAACGGAGATCGGCGTCACACAGCGCGGTGGCATCGCTGGATCCAGGGACAAGGTAAGTAAAAAGTGCCTGTGGATCTAGCGAGGCAAGCACGAGTCTGACTCGGGGTTACCGCTCGCAGCAGGAAAATCTAACCCCGAGTCAGACTCGGGAACACCGCCAGGCAGGTTAAAAAAGTACCAGTTCAAAATTACAAACAGATTCTACTTAACAACAAACCTACAGTCCCTGTCTTGTTTGCACCGCCTGTATACTGCTGTTCAAAGTATATAGGGCCAAAGGGGCTGGTAATGACCTGGGGGGAGGGGGGCGGGGAAACCCATTCTATTTTTCTCAATGATTTTTATCCATATTGCAGGGACCAGACATTACATTAAAGCCGCAAGCAGTTTTAAATTACTTTTTTCTTATAGTAATCTCATGTTGTGCAGGGACAGTTCTAAATACGTGCCACGTCACAGGCATACTATAGACACCCAGCAGGTACGATATTTAAAGGAATTTTTCAATTTTTTTTCACTTTAAGCATCATTAAAATCACTGCTCCAGAAAAAAATAGTTTTTAAAACTTTTTTTACATTGATACATGTTCCCTGGGGCAAGACCCGGGTTCTCAAACCCGTTTTACGACAATAACTTCCATATTAGGCTTTAAAATGAGCACTTTTGAATTGGAACGTTCGAGTCCTATAGACATCAATGGGGTTTTAAATGTTCGCGCGAACGTTCGGTCCGTTTGAAGGTTCTGGTGCAAACCGAACGGGGGGGGGGGGTGTTCGGCTCATCCCTAATCAGCAGCAATAATGCAATTTCTAAAGGAAATAAATGCCATTTAAACTTGCTTGTGGCTGTAATGTATTGCCGGCTCCCAGCAATATAGATGAAAATTCAAGGAAAGAAACAGCGTAGGGTCCCGTCCCCCCAGTCCATACCAGGCCCTTTGGGTCAGGTATGGATTTTAAGGAAATCTCCACGCCCAAATTTTTGAAAAAATTGGCACGGGTCCCCCCTAAAATCCCCTGCAAGACCACTCACAGCAAGTATCGCTACATTCACAATAAACTGTATTCCTGTGTACTGCTACTAAACTTAAAGGGTCACTAAAGGAATTTTTTTTTTAGCTAAATAGGTTCCTTTACCTTACTGCAGTCCTGGTTTCATGTCCTCATTGTTCGTTTTTGCTTTGATGTTTCTGTAATTCCTCTCTGTTCTGGACACTTCCTGGTTGTCTGTTTCCTGATCACCACAGTACTGGGAGATTTCTCACTGTGGTGACTAATCAAGGAGGTGTTATTACTGTGGGGCAGATTCTCGTAGATCGCCGCATCTCTGCGGCGGCGTAACGTATCTCATTTACGTTACGCCGCCGCAAGTTTTACGGGCAAGTGCTTGATTCACAAAGCACTTGCCTGTAAAGTTGCGGCGGCATAGCGTAAATCCCCCGGTGCAAGCCCGCCTAATTCAAATGATCCGGGTAGGTGGCATGGATCATTTAAATTAGGCGCGTTCCCGTGCCGAACGTACTGCGCATGCGCCGTCCCTAAAATCTCCCAACGTGCATTGCGCTAAATGACGTCGCAAGGACGTCATTGGTTTTCGACGTGAACGTAAATGGAGTCCAGCCCCATTCACGGACGACTTACGCAAACAACGTAAATTTTTACATTTCGACGTGGGAACGACGGCCATACTTAACATTGGTTGCACCTCATATAGCAGGGGCAACTTTACGCGTCGCAAATCTAACGTAAACGTCGTATCTTCACTGCGTCGACCGTGCGTACGTTCGGGAATTTGCGTATTTTGCTAATTTGCATACTCGATCGGGAAAACGACGGAGGCGACACCTATCGGTGAAAAAAAAATTGCATTTGAGATCCGACAGCGTAAGAGCCTTACGCCTGTCGGATCTAATGGTTATCTATGCGTAACTGATTCTAAGAATCAGTCGCATAGATACGACGGCCCAGATTAGGACTTACGACGGCACACATTGCGTTGTGCCATCGTAAGCCCTTTCAGAATTTGGGCCTGTGTGTCTAAAACTCCTCAGCACCAATCCAGTTTCGTTTTGCAAAACCTTCACTGCCCTCTATTGGCTCTCTGGCTCTGTACATCAGAGAACCAGGAAACAACAGCAAAAACGAAACTAAACTGTAGGTACATTATATGATTGGTTTTTATCTACGTTTAATCATTTTTAAAAGAAATCAGTTAACTTTTATGTCTCTATACCCTGTAAACAGTAATTTCAGCAAAAAAAAAAAAAAATTCCTTTAGTGACCCTTTAAGTTAACCCCGATGCTCCACATTGTGGCTGTGTATTACCAGACTAAATAAAACCAATTATATACCCCAATTATCTGAGTCATCCTACCTGATCTCTGCCAAATTAAAGTTAACTGTTAAGAATACCATATCCCTAGACTTCCGAAGCTGTGATCCTCACCACCCATTATAGTAACTCTGCCTGAAGCATTACACAGCCTTCCCTCCAGCCAAGCTGAGCCTCCTCTGGAGCAAGAAGAGCCTGACATCCTGGAAGAACCGGATGTGGTCTTCTGGAGCCCGGTATAGTATTTTACAAAAGATTTATTGTGATAAAATTATTGCTGTAAAATAAATGTTAAAAAAAATTAATGTTTGATCAAAAAGTGTTTGACATATCAATAGACAGTAGTGGCCTAAAAAGATTGGGATAAGAAGGAACATTTGGGGTCAGAATGATGGTCTTTTTTTTATTTATTAGCATTCAATTTGCAACCGTCATGAGCTGAAAATTGTGTGCGATTGATGAACCAAAAACTAAAACGATGTCTCTTTTTTATACACAGGATGACCGCAGCCAGGATGAGGGTGGGGAAACTGTCAGACAGGAGGAGGCCGGGCCCAGTGGCAGACAGGCGGTGGCCAGGCCAAGTGGCAGAACAATGTCTCAGGTGCCTCCCCTCCGCCTTCCAACAAGAAGGGCCAGGAGGGATAGGAGCATGAGTGAGGCAGCAATGGCCCTGATTAGAGACGCCCTATGCCGCCCTAGTTGGTGCCAAAATGAAGCAGATGGAGATGGGCCAACACCTCCTATGTGAACCCATCCTTATAAGATTAATAAATAAGGGGTTGATGGGGACAATTACTGAAAATACTGCGATTTGTGAGCTTGCCCATCCTCCTCCACCTCCTTCTCCACCACCTCCTTGTCTTTTACCTGACACAAGTCCACCTCCAGTGCCACAGGCTTCAACAAAGCGTGGAAGGAAGGCTGCAGAGAAGGCTGCAAAGAAGACTACAGGGAAGGTTACCAAGAAGTCTAGAAAGTGATGGCCTTGCTTCAATGTGGTCTGACAGAAGGCAGGCTGTTGTAGTACCACAGACTTGGGACATATATATCATCTACTGCTGTTCCTGACCTCTGGGAGTCCAGGACCAGATTGTGCTCCCAACTGTATGTGCTTCTCAAGCTCCCAATTTTCTGGTCCACACAGAGTTGATGTGTGCCCTGGGGTCCCAATGCTGCGCAAATTGCAGCAGGTTCTCCAGCGCTGCCTTCCTATTCATTTTCTTTATGAGCCAGAATAAATGGAATTTATTTTTACAGTTAATACTTGCCTATGTGTTTTTATTAAAAAAATACATTGTGTTTGCGAGTAGGCAGGTACATTTAAAAAAAAACAAGGTCTAATTAAAAAGGGACAGATAACACCAATCAATATTTTTGAAGGTAAAAAAAATACAAGATAATAATGATACTGTGGTAACTTGACACAACAAAATTAAAAATCAAATCATGGAGATCACTAGAAATAAAAAAAAATGCAGATCTGGATTATACATTTTCATAAACCAAAACAATAAAAAAAAAACATTATTAAGTAGATCTTGCTCTAAAATATAAATAAATATTCATAAGATCACGATAAAAAGTGTAAGAAAAAGTTAGTTAGAACTCTGTGTGAATAGCAGCAGCAAAACAAGTTCATTATTGTTCATTATTGTAGCATTATAAAGAAGATTTGAATGTGCAGCATTAAACAATGCAATAATTTGCAGCTTGAGGAATGTGCTATCTCCATTACGAACGCTAGTTTTACCAGAAGGCGCGCTCCCATATCATACTTGATTCATGCACTCTTTTTTAACCCTCGGAAAGCCTACACACAACTGGTTTTCTCGTCGGGAGAAAGTCAGACAGGAAAATAGAGAGCAGGTTCTATATTTTTTTCCGGCAGCTTTCCTGACGGGAAAACTGCTAGGGAGCATACACATGGCCGGGATTCCCAGCCAAAAGCTCTCCTGGCAGTTTTCCTGCCGGGAAAACCAGTCGTGTATACGAGGCTTGACTGTTTTTCACTAGTTTTACATTTGGCTAGGGTCAGTGTCACTACTGGTAGCGCAAGGCAATACTTGGACCCTATAAAGGTTGCAGTCCAACTCCTCCAGGATGGCACATCAATACGTGTCATTGCCAGAAGGTTTGCCGTGTCTCCCAGCACAGTCTCAAGGACCGGTATCTGCTCCTTTGTGCAAGGAGGAACAGAATGAGCACTGACAGAGCCCTACAAAATGACCTTCAGCAGGCCACTGGTGTGAATGTCTCTGACCAAACAATCAGAAACAGACTTCATGGGGGTGGCCTGAGGGCCCGATGTCCTCTAGTGTGCTCTGTGCTCACATGGAGCTTGATTGGCATTTTCCATTGAACACCAGAATTGGCAGGTCCGCCACTGGTGCCCCATGCTTTTCACAGATGAGAGCATATCCATGGAGGGATGCACAGACCTCTACAGGCTGCACAATGGCACCCTGACTGCCATTAGGTATCGGGATGAAATCCTTGGACCCATTGTCAGACCCTACGCTGGTGCAGTGGGTTCCTCCTGGTGCACGACAATGCCCGGCCTCATGTGGCGAGAGCATGCAGCCAGTTCCTGGAGAATGAATAATTTGATACCATTGAATGGCCCCCATGCTCATCTGACCTAAATCCAAAAGAACACCTCTGGGACATTATGTTTCGGTCCATCCGGTGCCACAAGGTTGCACCTCAGTCTGTTCAGGAGCTCAGTGATTCTGAGTGCTGCCAGCATTTCTGCAGAGGTTGAAGGGGTGGGGGGTCAGCCCGTCAGTGCTCAGACCATACGCTGCACACTGCATCAAATTGGTCTGCATGGCTGTCATCCTAGCATGGCCGTCATCCCATCCCTTCTAAAGATGATGCACAAGAAAGCCTGCAAACAGTTTGCTGAAGACAACCATATATTGACACTATATACAGACTTTTCTTTATATTACATTTTTGATTGAATTTTTGTTGCTTATTTACGTACACACAGATGAGTAGTGGTGTGGCGCAGAGTCATTTTATTTTTATTTTTGTATTATTTTGAATTGTTTTTTAGCACAGAAAAAATACACGTGTGCGCAAGTGTATCATTGTTTAATTTTGGCCTTACTACACAAGAACAAGGATCGCCTTGTTATGCAACTAGAAAAAAATATGAGACTTGTACACTAATGCTAGAAGTCTGGCTGACAAGATGGGAGAACTGGAGTTGCTAATGTACGAAGAGGATTTTTATTTTGTGGGAATTTCAGAGACTTAGTTTGACAGCTCTCATGATTGGCTAGCAACCAGTCCCTATATCGCAGAGATAGAGAGGGTAAAAAAGGTGGAATGTTAAGGCTGTATATCAGAAATGATGTGCAAGTAAATGTGAGGGACAATATCACTAATGGAGCAAGGAGGGAGGTGGAATCCTTATGGGTATAGCTTCAAAGGGAACTAAGGGGAAAGTAATACTGGGCATATTGCTATAGGCCCCCTAACCAGAGGGAGGAGGGGGAGGCGGAACTTCTATCACAGCTTGGAATGGTGGCTAGGATGGGAGATGTCATTATAAGACCCCTTTCACACTGAGCCACCCATAGCGTCGGCGGTAAAATGCAGCCATTTTTATCCGCCGACACTATGGGCGGATTTGCGGTGCATTTCGGTCGCTAGCGGGGTGCATTTAACCCCCGCTATCAGCCGAGAAAAGGTTAAAACCACCCGCAATGCGCTGCTGAAGCAGCACATTGCGGGCGGTATAGCCACGCTGTCCCATTGCTTTCAATGGGCAGCAGCGCTGGAGGAGTGGTAAACACACCGCTCCAAAGATACGGCTAGCAGGACTTTTTTTACCGTCCTGCTAGCGCAACGCTCCAGTGTGAAAGCCCTTGACAAAAGAGCAGCACTTTTAGGGCGGATTGCAGGCGCTATTTTTAACGCTATAGCTCCTCCAATACGCCCTCAGTGTGAAAGGGGTCTTATGGAGGATTATATTATGCAGCTATAGACTGGGTGGAAGGAACCGCACATTCAAATAAGGCTCGCCATTTCCTAGATGTCTTGCAGGACAATTTCCTGGGACAGATGGTAAATGCACCAACAAGAAACAATGTGTTACTAGACCTACTGATTAATAACAATGCAGACCTGATCACGGAGGTGGAAATACAGGGCAACTTGGGAAACAGCGATCACAGGTTAATTAGTTTTAGTATACATCACAGAAATGGGAAACACAAGGGAAATACAAAGATGCTGAATTTCAAAAGACCCATTTTCCCTAAACTGCACTCTTTGCTAGACGATTTTATACGTATAATTTTGTTAAGACAAAGTTATTATCAAATAGACAGGCCCATAGAAAAAATGTAAAGTTGCTTTGGTTCATAAGACTCCTTTCACACTGGAGGCATTTTTCATAGCGTCTGTAAAGCGCCTGAACAAAAGCCTCATCTGCAATCCCAGTGTGAAAGCCCGAGTGCTTTCACACTGGGTGCTGTGCTGGCAGGACATCAAAAAAAGTCCTGCAAGCAGCTTCTTTGAGGCGCTTTAGGAGCGGTGTATACCTAAAGCGCCCCTACCCTTTACTCGAACGCTAGCAGGGGTTAAAAGTGCCCCGCTAGCGCCCGAAAAGTGCTGCAAAAACTATGGTAACGCGCCGCTAAAACTATCAGCGCTTTACTGCTGATGCCCAGGCACTGGCAGTGTGAAAGGGCTCTTATGCCGCGTAAACATGACCGCTTTTAGGGTTGTAAAAAATTACATTTTTAATGGTCTAGAAAAAACTAAGTTTTTTCAACCCGATCGTTAAAACGGCCTTGCCTACACACGATTGTGAAAAAAAATGCTCTAGCAAAGCGCAGTGACGTACAACACGTACGACAGCACTATAAAGGGGAAGTTCCATTCGGATGGCGCCATCCTTGGGGCTGCTTTTGCTGATTTTGTGTTAGTGAAAGACGATTCGCGCTGTTCAGTCTGTTACAGCGTGATGAATGTGCTTACTCCATTATGAACGCTAGTTTTACCAGAACGAGCGCTCCCTTCTCATAACTTCTGAGCATGCGCGGTGTTTTCACGTCGTTAAAGCCCACACGCGACCATTTTTTACGACATTAAAAACGACAACGTTAAAAACAACGTGAAAAATTAGAGCAGGTTCAAAATTTTGAATGCCCATTTTTTACATCGTGAAAAATGCTCTGGAGCCCACACACGATCGTTTTTAACCACTTGAGACCCGCGCTATAGACAAAAGACGTCAACAGCGCGGCTCTCAAGTGGCAAGTGGACGTCTTTGGACGTCATTTAAAGTGCATTACCCGCGCTCCTCTAACAGCACAGAGCTCCACGTGCTGTTAGAGGAGAGGAGACCGATCTGTGTCCCTTGTACATAGGGACACAGCATTGGTCACCTCCCCCAGTCACCCCCCTCCCCCCACACAGTTAGAACACACCCAGGATATACATTTAACCCCTTCCTCACCCCCTAGTGTTAACCCCTTCACTGCCTGTCACATTTATACAGTAATTAGTGCATTTTTATAGCACTGATCGCTGTATAAATGTGAATGGTCCCAAATTTGTGTCAAAAGTGTCCAATACGTCCGCCGCAATATCGCAGTCCCAAAAAAATCAAAGATCGCCGCCATTACTAGTAAAAAAAAATAATAAAAAAAAATCATAATTCTGTTCCCCATTTTGTAGGCACTATAACTTTTGCGCAAACCAGTCGCTTATTACGATTTTAATTTTTTTTTACAAAAATACGTCGAAAAATACGTATCGGCCTTAAATGAGAAAAAAAATATTTTTAAAAAAAAAAAAATGGGATATTTATTATAGCAACAAGTAAAAAAATATATATATTTTTTTTAAATTGTCGCTCTATTTTTGTTTATAGCGCAAAAAATAAAAACCGCAGAGGTGATCAAATACCACCAAAATAAAGCTCTATTTGTGGGGAAAAAAGGACGTCAATTTTGTTTGGGAGCCACGTTGCACGACTGCGCAAATGTCAGTTAAAGCGACGCAGTGTCGGAAGCTGAAATTTCGCCTGGGCACAAAGGGGGTTTATGTGCCCAGTAAGAAAGTGGTTAATGACATTAAAAAAAACGTCATTTTTTACAACCAGAAAAACGATCGAGTTTACGCGGCATTAGGGATATACAGCTTGCAGTTTTCGTTTGTCAAAGCCTAATTGGACAAGCTGACGTTAGAAGCTGGTTGGCTACTATGTACAGCTGCACCACATTTTGCACTCTCTGGCCCAGATTCACAAAGAAGATACCACGGAGCATCTCAGATACTCCGTCGTATCTCTCAGAGTATCTATGCGACTGATTCATAGAATCAGTTACGCATAGATAGCCCTAAGATCCGACAGGTGTAATTGTTTTACACTGTCGGATCTTAGGATGCAGTACCGCGGCCGCCGCTGAGGGGAGTTCGCGTCGTAAACCAGCGTCGGGTATGCAAATTAGGAGTTACGGCGATCCACGACGGTTTTTCGCGTTCGCTACGTCACCGCTGGTCTAGTTACTTTACACAGCACACGTATGTGCTGTATAAAGTATGGCCGTCGTTCCCGCGTCGAAATTTTAAAATTCACGTAGTTTGCGTAAGCCGTCCGGGAATACGGAATTACGCTACGCGCGTCACCGTTCGAAAAAATGACGTCACTTCGCGGCAAAGCACGGCGGGTAATTCAAAAGGGAGCATGCGCAGTAGGTCCGGCGCGGGAGCGCACCTAATTTAAATGGCACAGCCCCTTTGAATTCCGCGGGCTTACGCCGGAGGCGGTTTTCATTGCAAGTGCTCTGTGAATCAGGCACTTGCGATGAAAACTTGCGGCGGTGTAACGTATCTACGATACGTTACGCCGCCGCACTTCTACCTGAATCTGGCCCTCTGGTTTTAGTAAATCAACCTCTACGTGTTAAAGACAAATATTTCAATTTATTTTATTTGACCTGTTTGGAGTTTAGCTTAAAACTGGCCACGCAAAAACAATTGTTACCTGCAGTTTCAGCAATTGTGGAAACTCCTAGCACATGGAGGCAGTGCTTTCCAAAAAACTTTTTTCAGAAGCTTGTGTGACCTGTAACTTGGTTATTGCTGTTATAGCATGAATATAACAGTAGATATACATACTGAGGGCTGGATTCAGAAAGATCAGCGGATCTTTCTGCTGGCGTAACGTATCTCAGATACGTTACAGCGCGGTAAATTTGGGCGCAAGTTCCGTATTCAGAAAGAACTTGCGCCCTAAGTTACGGCGGCGTAACGTATGTGGGCCGGCGTAAGCCCGCCTAATTCAAATGGGGATGTTGTGGGCGTGTTTTATTTAAATTTAACATGACCCCGCGTATTTTACGTTTTTTGTGAACGGCGCATGCGTTCGTGAAAAAATCCCAGTGCGCATGCTTGAAATTCCGCCGCGAATCGTCAATGCTTTAGACGTGAACGTAACTTACGTACAGCCCTATTCGCGAACGACTTACGCAAACGACTTAAACATTTCAAAATTCTAAGCGGGAACGACATCCATACTTAACATTGTGTACGCCTCATAAGAGCAGGAGCAACCTTACGCTGAAAAAGCCTGACGTAAACGACGTAAAAAAAATTGCGCCGGGTGTACGTACGTTTGTGAATCGGCATATCTACCTAATTAGCATATTCCTTGCGTAAATTGACGGAAGCGCCACCTAGCGGCCAGCGTAAATATGCAGCCTAAGATACGACGGTGTAAGACACTTACGCCAGTCGGATCTTAGGGAAATCTATGCGTAACTGATTCTCTGAATCAGGCGCATAGATACGACGGCCCGCACTCAGAGATACGACGGCGTATCTGGAGATACGCCGTCGTATCTCCTATTTGAATCCGGCCCTGAATGTATAGAGTTCTTCCAATTTTTTAAAGATATAGATAAAAAAGGTTGTGTTTGACCAGATCTGTATATGATTATTATATATAACGGAGGAACGTTGAATAATTATGAAATAACACATGTTAAAGAAATGGTCAATTCTAAACCTATACAGTATATATATATATATATATCTATACAGTATTTATCTAAAGTATTCCCTACTCACCGTTTGGTATTTCATTTCTAAACTTTTGGAGTCCAGCAGAATTTGATAGAAAGAATTCCTGCAAATAGAAAAAAAATGGAATTGTGATGTACCTGTAAATTCCATATTGTGGAGTACAATACTGGACATAAGACTTGATTCTTAGCCCATGGGTTCTATGCCACTACCTTCAAGTGATTAGGAAGAGATATACAAGATCTAACCAAGACCTGCAGGGTACAAAGGGCTAGGGGCCAGATCCACAAAAGGGATACGCAGGCGTATCTGCTGATACGGCGTCGTATCCATTTTTCTATCTATGCGGCTGATTCATAGAATCAGTTACGCATAGATATCCCTAAGATCCGACATGTGTAATGGACTTACACTGTCGGATCATAGGATGCAGTACCGCGGCCGCCGCTGGGGGCATTTCTTGTCGAAATTCAGCGTCGGGTATGCAAATTAGCACTTACGGAGATCCACTAAGCTTTTTCCCTTCGTTATTTCTCTGTAAGTGTTAGTTTGCCGTCGCAAAATTAGGGCTGCTTTTACAAAGTGTAAACTTAGTACACCATGTAAAAGTACACCCTTCTTTCCCGCGTCGCTGTCAAATTTTTTTTAAAAACATTTTTTTTTCCCGCCACATCTCTTTTTTACCCGTCGCGATTCACAAAACTCGGCGCAACGTAACGTAACGCAAAGCACGTCGGGAAAATAGCGTCGGGAGCATGCGCGGGAGCGCGCCTAATTTAAATGGGACTCGCCATATACTTAGGTAGAAATTTTGCGGCGGTGTAACTTAAATCGGAACATTTAAGTTGCGCCCGCTGGTTGTGGATCTGGCCCTAGGTTTTTGGATATTCCAAACAGGAGATGGTTCAGAATGAGGAATGGGAACAATTTTAGTTGAGAACTACCTCACCTGAAAGATTGCAGAAAGGAGCAATCAGCATACCCATCAGCCAGGGCCGCCATCAGGAATTATTGTTTTGACGTCGCTTCTGCCCTGCTATGGTATGGAGAAGGGTGGGGGGGCCATCTTGCCCTCACTCGTATCCATACCCAGCATGATACTGCATGTATTCACTTTTGCCCCCCACAGAGAAACACCACTTTAGCCCCTCACAGAGAGACCACTTTTGCCCCCCACAGAAAGAAAAAGACCACTTTTGTCCCCCACAGAAAGAGAGAGAGACCACTTTTTCCCCACAGAGAGACCACGTTTGCCCCCCACAGAAAGAGAAAGACCACTTTAGCCCTAAACAGAGAGGCCACTTTTGCCCCCCCAAGAGATCACGTTTGCCCTCCACAAAAAGAGACAGAGACCACTTTTGCTTCTCACAAAAAGACCACATTTACCCCATAGAAAGAGAGGCCACCTATGCCCCTCCCAGGAAGAGGCCCCTTTTGCCCCATAGAGAGAGACCCCCTTTGCCCCCACAGAAAGACAGATAAAGACCACTTTTGCCCCCACAGAGAGGCCACTTTTGCCCCTTACAGAAAGAGAGGGAGACCACTTTTCCCCCTCACAGAGAGAGACCACAATTGCCCTCCACAGAAAGAGACAAAGACCACTTTTGCCCCTTACAGAAAGAGAAAGATAGTCCACTTTTGCCCCTCACAGATAGAGGCCGCTTTTGCCCCCACAGAAAGAGAAACCCATTTGGCCCTCCCAGAAAGAGGCCACTTTGCCCCCACAGAGAGACCTCTCCACCCCCCCTCCCAAAGGGAGAGACCACGTTTTCCCCTCACAGAGAGAGATCACCTTTGTCACTCACAGAGAGAGACCAGGTTTGCCCCACAAAAAGAAAAAGAGACACTTTTGCCCCCCACAGAAAAAGAGAGAGGCCACTTTTTCCCCACACAGAAAGACCACTTTTGCCCCCACAGAAAATAGGATTTTTTAATTCAGCTTACCTGTAAAATCCTTTTCTTGGGAATACATCACGGGACACAGAGCCTTAATTACTTAATGGGTTATGTAGTCACCACAGGTGATTAGACACTGGCAAACCCAAATAAAATTGAGTTCCTCCCCTATATAACACCTCCCAAATGGAGAGTACCTCAGTTTTGTAGCAAAGCAATAAGTGTTCCACGTTAACTCCGAAGAGGGGTGGGAGCTCTGTGAACCGTGATGTATTCCCAAGAAAAGAATTTTACAGGTAAGCTGTATAAACAAATCCTATTTTCTTGATCATACATTACAGGACACAGAGCCTTAATTACTTAATGGGATGTCCCATAGCAATACTACATTTTGAGGGGAGGGAGACACAGATCAGAATAAGATGGCCATCGGGCCAGAGGATCTATACTGCTGCCTGCAGCACACTACGCCCGAAGGTGGCATCCTCGTAACCTCTCACATCTACCTGGTAGAATTTAGTAACTGTATGGACCAAAGACCAAGTAGCAGCCTAACAGATCTGAGCCATAGAGGCCTGGTGATGCACTGCCCATGAAGCACCAACTGCTCTAGTCGAGTGCGCTTTCAGCTGAAAAGGAAGGATCTTCTTTTCTAAACCATAGGCCTGAATAATGAATTGTCGAATCCACCTTGAAATAGTGGATTTTGACACTGCCTGGACCTTCTTTGGGCCTTGTGGTAGAATGAATAGACATACAGTCTTCCTTATCTGAGCCATAGCTTGCAGATAAACCTTTACAGCTCTTACAACATCTAGAGAGTGTAGACTTTCTTCCTCCGCAAACTGCGGATCTGGAAAGAAAGATGGTAGGACTATATCTTGGTTCAGATGAAAACCTGAAACCACCTTAGGTAAGAAATTCTGTCTTCATGAATAATCATATACGGTTCTTTACACGAAAGAGACGCCATTTCCGATACCCTCCTAGCCTAGGATATGGCTACAAGAAAAAACTGTTTCTGTGTCAACAGACTGAGGCCTCGTACAGACGAGAGGATATCCACTGGAAACGGTCCGCCGGACCGTTTCCAGCGGATACATCCTCTGGCGGATTTGGATCTGATGGCTGTACACACCATCAGATCGAAATCCCAGCGGAATACATCCGCGGTGACGTGGCCGCGCCGTCGCCTCGACGATGACGTGGCGATGTGCGCGACCCTGGAAGGTAAATACTTCCACGCATGCGTCGAATCATTACGACGCATGCGAGGGATGGGAGCAGACGGACTGATCCGGTGAGTCTGTACAGACGACCGGATCAGTCCGCTGGACTGGATTCCAGCGGATAGATTTCTTAGCATGCTAAGAAATTTTTATCCGCTGGGAATCCGTCGGATTTTTATCCGCTGGGAAATGTCCGCTAGGCCGTACACACGACCGGATCTATCTGCTGGAACTGATCCGCGGATCAATCCCAGCGGATAGATCCGGTCGTGTGTACGGGGCCTTAGAGAAACCTGGTGTAAAGGTTCAAAAGGTAGCTTCTGTAAAACAGACAACACCATATTCAAATCCCATGGGCACACGGGAGACTTAATCAGCGGATTCAACCACAGTGCCCCCTGAACAAAAACCCTGACTAGGGAATGAGAGGCAAGCGATTTTTGAAAAAATACCGACAAAGCCGAGATTTGGCCCTTGATAGTGCTCAAGGCCAACTTCATATTTAAGCCCAACTGAAGAAAGGCAAGAATCAGATTAATGGCAAACTTCCTAGGATGCCACTTTCTGGGTTCACAGCAGGAAACATGGGCCAAATCCTCAAAAGGGATACGCAGGCGGAACTGCTGTTCAGCCTGCGTATCCCTGTGCCTATCTTTGGAACTGATCCTCAGAAGCAGTTTTCCAAAGATAGGCAGAAGATCCGACATCTGTAAGAGACTTACACTGTCGCATCTTAGGATGCAGTACCGCATCCGCCGCTGGGGGCATTTCGTGTCGAAATGCCGCTTTGCGTATGCAAATGAGGACTTACGGAGATCCACAAAGCTTTTCAGCTTTGTGTTTTCTGCGCAAGTTTACGTTTGCATACGTAAAATTAGTTCTGCTTTTACAAAGTGTAAACTAGTAACACCTTGTAAAAACAGACCTTTTTTTCGATCGCCGCGATTTTTTTTAAATCTTGAATTTTTTTTCCCGGCGCGTAACTTTTTTTTTACCCGACGCAACTTTATTGTCCCGTCGCAATCCACAAAGCCCGGCGTAACGTAATTTTGCGCGCTGCCCGTCGGGAAAATGACGTCACGAGCATGCGCAGTAGGGCCGGCGCGGGAGCGCGCCTCATTTAAATTGTCATCGCCCCCTGCAGAAGAGGACTGCCTTGCGCCGGAGACATTTAAGTTACACGGCCTGAAATTTCTAGGTAAGTGCTTTGTGGATCGGGCACTTAGGTAGAAATTTTAAGTCAGTGTAACTTAAATGGGAAAAGATAAGTTAGGCAGGATTTTTGAGGATTTGGCCCCATATGCCTTCCAGATTCTGTAGTAGATGAGCCTGGAGGCCGGCTTCCTAGCATTAACCAGGGTGGATAGGACTGGCCCTGAGAGCCCAGGTTTCCTCAGAATGTGGGTCTCAAACAGCCAAACCGTCAAATTTAAACTTTGTAAGGCAGGATGCAATATTGGACCCTGCGATAGTAGGTCTGGGCGTAATGGAAGAACCCAAGGTCTTCCTACTGCCATCCTTACGACTTCTGCGTAGCAGGGTCTCCTGGGCCAAGCCGGGGAGACCAAAATCACTGACTTTCCTTCCTTCTTGACTCTCTGAAGGGATCATGGGAGGAGCGGTACTGGAGGGAACGCATACATCAGGGAATACCGATCCCATGAGATTGTCAGGGCATCTGAGCCTTGATCATATGGATCTCTTGTTCTTGACACAAAGCTGTCCAGTTTTGCATTGAACCTGGAAGCCAACAGGTCCATATCTGGGGTTCCCCATTTCTGACATATGATTTGAAACTTGTCAGTGTGTAGAGACCATTCTCCTGGACTCAGTTGCTGGCGGCTTAAAAAAAACGCTCGCCAATTTTCTACCCCTGGAATGAAGACCGCAGATAGGCAAGGAATATGCCCTTCTGCCCAGGCCAACATGTGATTCACCTCTTTTTGGGCATCCAGACTTCTGGTGCTTCCTTGGTGATTGATAAAGGCTACGGCCGTAGCATTGTCGGACTGAACCCGAACAGGTCAGCCTTGCAGTCTGAAAGACCAAACTTTGGGGGCTAAATGAATTGCCCAAATCTCCAGAATGTTGATGGGTAGGAGCTTTTCGGCCCCGGACCACTTCCCCTGGGCAGATGCTTCTTCTAGCATTTCCCCCCAGCCCAGAAGGCTGTCGTCTGTGGACATCACTTTCCAGGTAACTAGAGTGAAGGATTTTCCTTCTGACAGATTTTGGGGGAGCAACAACCAATTGAGGCTCTGGCGAACCCCTGGAGATAAGATCATAGGAAGATCCAGGGCCTGAACATCTTTGTTCCAAGCTGACAGAATTCCGCTCTGTAGTGAAACTGGGCGTAAGGGACAGCCTTGAAGGCTTTCCCAGCAATCTCATGCATAGACGGATGGAGTGCCTTCTTTTCTCCTTTACCACTCAGACCAAGTCTCCTATGGCTTTTGCCTTCAGTTTGGGAAGGAATGCCTTGCTTAAGGACGTGTCTATAAACATGCCCAAGTACTCTAGCCTTTTTTGAGACTGCAAGGAAGGTTTTTTCAGATTGAGGACCCAGCCTAGGTACTCTAAATAATCTACTGTGCTGTTCACATTCTGGCTCAAGCATGTGGCGGACTGATCTATGATCAACAGATCATCCAGGTAGGCTGTTATCACTATGCCTCGTGTCCTTAGCCTTGAAGGGCCAGTATTTTTGTGAACACTTGAGGTGCCGTAGCCAGCCCGAAAGGAAGGGCTACAAACTGAAAGTGGCGCTAATCCACCGCAAATTTTTAGAAACCTTTGGTGAGCGGGAAATATTGGCACATGTAGATATGCATCTCTGATGTCTATTGATGCCAGGAATTCTCCTCCCTGAAGCGTGGAAACAACTGAACGGACAGACTCAATGCGGAAGGAGCGAATGTTCAGAAACTGATTCAGACTTTTTAGATCTAGGATAGGTCTGAAATCCCTGTTTGGTTTTGGAACCGTAAACAGGTTTGAATAGAATCCTGACCCTTGATCCTCTGGGGCTAACTCCAAGATTACCCCTTGGGACAACAGGTGATCCAATGCCAGTAGTAAAGGCCTTCTTTTTTCTGGATCTTTGGCAATTCTTGATCTCAGAAAATGGGGTGGCGGAAGTTCTCTGAACTCTAGCTTGTAGCTTGAGGACACTGTGGCGATGACCCACTTGTCCTGAACCTCGTTCCGCCAGGCGTTTGTAAAATGCAGCAGCCTTCCCCCCACTAGGCCGAGTGGGGCCATCCCTTCAAAGGGAAGTTTTGGGGGTCTGTTTAGACCTTGAACCCCAAGTTCTTTTCTGACCCTGGGCTTGGCTCTGGGCTTTCCCCCTAGTGTTAGACTGGAGTTCCCAGGGGCTGGAGAAAGAGTATGTTTAAATGAGGGATGCTTATTCTTTTTCTTAACCGGCAATAGAGTAGACTTGCTTCTGGTAATCTTTTGGGTGTATTTATCCAGGTCATCTCCAAACAGGCATTCTCCCTCAAAGGGGAATGCTGCCAAGTATTTCTTGTAGGAAGCCTCGGCCTCCCAATGTTTTAACCAAAGGGACCTCCGCATGTGTACCAGTAGGAGATTCAAGCGAGATGCTTGTTGAATAGAGTTCATAATCGCATCAATCGCAAAGCACAAGGCCTTAGGAAGGTCCTCATGAACCTGTCACGGAAGCATGAATCAGACGTACAACAACAGATAAATGAAATAGGAAGGCTTTATTAAAAACCAAACAGCAAGGTTAAAGTCCAAACGGATGATCAAACAGTAAGCAGAGTCTTCCACCGGAGCCAGGGATCAGGAGCCAGAAGGATAGTCCGAACAAAGCCAGGGATCAGGAGCCAGAAGGGTAGTCCGAACGAAGCCAGGGATCGGGAGCCAGAAGGGTAGTCCGAACGAAGCCAGGGATCGGGAGCCAGAAGGATAGTCCGTGGAAGCCGGGTCGGTAACCAAAAGCAGCAGCACAATCTCAGGAGCATGTGTATACAAGAGGACCAAGCAGGGAAATGAAGCAACAGACCTCCTATATATATGCAAGGCATCCAGCTCCTCCCAGGGTGTGGTAAGTTATAAGAAGCCCAGGAACCAATATGGCCGCCAGCACATGTCAGATGAAAGAAGCCTGCAGAGAGGTAAGACCATGACAGTAGCTCCCCCTCAAGGGCCCCTCCTCCGCGGCGCAAAAAACGGTTTCTGGGGGAAGCGCGCGTGGAAGGCTCGGAGCAAGGCAGGAGCATGGATATCTGCGGAGGGAACCCAGGAACGTTCCTCTGGACCATAACCACGCCAGTGGACCAAAAACTGCACCCGACCGCGGACCAAGCGTGAGTCCAGGATATCGCTCACCTCATATTCTTCATGATCGCCCACCTGGACCGGACGAGGCCGAGGAACCGAGGAGGTGAAGCGATTGCACACCATTGGTTTCAACAGGGAAACGTGAAACACATTGGAGACCCGCATACCAGGTGGGAGCACAAGGGCATAGGCAACCGGGTTTACCCTGCGAAGCACTCGGAAGGGACCAACAAAGCGAGGAGCCAGCTTAGGAGTGGGCACTCGAAGGTTGAGGTTGCGAGTGGACAACCATACGTGGTCTCCGACCTGGTAGGAAGGAGCAGGCGCCCGTCTGCGATCAGCCTGGAGTTTCTGGCGCTGCGCAGAGACCTCAAGGGACCTCTGGATCTGTACCCAAGAAGCACGTAGAGCGGAAAGGTGATCCTCCACAGCCGGAATATCCTGGGGAGAGAATGACTCCGGTAACACGGCAGGTTGGAACCCATAATTGGCCATGAAGGGAGACGTCCCAGAGGAAGAGTTCACCGCCGTGTTCCTGGCAAACTCAGCCCATGGCAGAAGGTCAACCCAATTGTCTTGATGGTCGGAGACATAGCAATGAAGGAATTGCTCCAGGGCCTGATTGGACCATTCTGCGGCCCCATTGGACTGAGGGTGGTAGGCCGAGGAGAAGGAGAGTCGAATCCCCAACTGGGAGCAAAAGGCGCGCCAGAACCTGGACACAAACTGACTTCCCCGATCCGACACTATCTCCTTGGGCAAACCGTGCAACCGGAAGACCTCCCTGGCGAAAACCGTGGCCAACTCTTGTGCAGAGGGTAATTTCTTGAGAGGAACACAGTGGCACATTTTGGAAAACCGATCCACAATCATGAGAATGACCGTATGGCCTCGGGATGCAGGAAGGTCCACAATGAAGTCCATCCCAAGGTGCGACCATGGGCGCTCCCCAGTGGCGATGGGTTGCAGAAGGCCCAACGGAAGGTGCCGAGGGGACTTACTCTGGGCACAAACAGAGCATGCCGCTACATATGCGGCAATGTCAGAATGTAGAGAAGGCCACCAGAACAAACGTGAAACAGCCCAGGACAGCTGATTCTTTCCAGGATGCCCCGCGGTCTTGGAGTTATGGTAGGTTCGCAACAACCGAGTGCGCAACTCCTCAGGCACAAAACATCTGCCGTTGGGTCTCCCAGAGGGAGCACCAGATTGGGCCGCCAAAATCTGCTCTCCAAGGGGAGAGGTCAGGCTGGTGCGAATGGCGGCCAGGATCTGATTAGGAGGTATGACCGAAGTCGGTATCGATTCCTCCCTGGACAGCTCGGAATATTGACGTGATAAGGCATCCGCCCTGACGTTCTTGGAACTGGGTAGGTAGGAGACCACATAATTAAAACGTGACAGGAACAGAGCCCATCTGGCCTGACGGGGTGTCAATCTCTTGGCCTCAGAAAGGTAAGTCAGATTCTTGTGGTCCGTCAGGATGAGAACCGGAACCACCGAACCCTCGAGCAAATGCCTCCACTCTTTGAGAGCCTGCACGATGGCCAACAACTCTCTGTCACCAATCTGGTAGTTGCACTCCGCGGGAGACAGTTTCCGCGGGTAAAACCCACAGGGAAGCAGAGGACCCTCTGGTGTCCGACGCTAAGACAGAAGGGCGCCTACTCCCGTCTCAGACGCGTCCACCTCGAGAACAAAGGGCAACCCAGGGTTGGGATGAGACAGTATTGGAGCCGACACAAAGGCAGATTTTAGAGCCTCAAAAGCCTGGATGGCCTCGGCCGGCCAGACCTGGGAATTACTGCCCTTCCTGGTCAGGTCCGTGAGAGGCTTGGCCAGCATGGAAAAGTCCCTGATGAACTCCCGATAATAATTGGCGAAGCCCAAAAAGCGCTGCAGGGAACGAAGACCACTGGGCTGGGGCCACTGTAAGACCTTCTCAGGGTCCATGGAGAACCCCTCCGCGGAAATGATGTAACCTAAGAAGGTTACCTGGGACCGGTGAAATTCGCATTTCTCAAGCTTACCGAACAGCTTGTTCTCTCGTAACCGTTGCAGCACTCGCTTGACATCCAGAATGTGGGCCTCCATGGATTCAGAATATACCAAGATGTCATCCAAATAGACCACCACACACTGCTGCAACAGGTCACAGAAAACATCATTGATGAATTCCTGAAAGACTGCGGGCGCATTGCACAACCCAAAGGGCATAACCAAGGATTCATAATGACTGGTCCTGGTGTTGAACGCGGTCTTCCACTCGTCACCAGCCTTGATCCTTACCAGGTTATATGCTGCCCTCAGGTCGAGTTTGGTAAAGACCGTGGCCCCTTTCAGGCGATCAAACACCTCGGAAATCAAGGGTATCGGGTATGCGTTCTTGATCGTAATGCGATTAAGGCCCCTATAGTCGATACAAGGCCTCAACTCTCCGCCCTTCTTTTTCACAAAGAAAAATCCAGCCCCTGCCGGGGACGAGGATTTGCGAATGTGACCACGGGAAAGCGCCTCCTTCACGTACTCCTCCATGGCCTCATTCTCCGCAACCGACAGTGGATAGACCCTGCCACGAGGAGGAACGGCACCAGGTTGTAAATCTATGGCACAATCGTAAGGGCGATGCGGGGGTAGGAACCCAGCGCGCACCTTATCGAATACATCCCGGTACCCCTCGTATTCAGGAGGCAACACAGAGTCCGAGGAGGTACACAACAACTTGACAGGCCCATGGATGCAACTAGCCCCACACTGTGGTGACCACGAGAGGATCCCGGCCGATCTCCAATCGAAAGTCGGATTATGCTTCTGGAGCCAGGGGTACCCCAAGACCACCGAGTAGTGTGGAGACGAAATGACCTGAAGGCAGGCCGACTCCCTGTGAACGGCCCCAATGGCTATCCCCACTGGAAGGGTCTCATGAGTCACGTGCGACGGCTGGAGGGGTCTGCCGTCTATCGCCTCGAGAACCAGAGGGGAAACTTGAGCCTGCAGAGGAATGGAGTTGGCGGCAGCGAACTTACTATCAATGAAAAATCCACCAGCACCAGAGTCCACCAACGCCTGGGTCGTCACCGAGCCCCCGACCCAGGAGAGAACAACGGTGATCAGTGGTTTATCAGCACGGGAAACCGGGGACGAAGAGACTCCACCCAAGATCTGCCCCATACAGGATCTCAGGTGCGAGCGTTTCCCGGACGGTTCGGACATGCCAACCGAAAATGCCCACCGAGACCACAGTACATGCATCGGCCCTCGCGTCTCCGGAATGCCCTCTCCCCCTCGGACAGGCGAGCAAACCCCAGCTGCATGGGTTCACCCCCAGGCAAGTCAACTCCAGGAGGCGTGGGAGGAGAGGGAGGCACGGGTGGGACAGCAAACGTAGGCGCCAATCTGTTAGGAGACCTCCGCAGGCTCTCCTTAAAGGAAGGTCTCTCCCTGAGTCTGGTGTCAATCAATATCAGGAAAGAAATAAGAGCCTCGAGCTCCACTGGTAGGTCCTTAGCCGCAACCTCATCCTTCAAGGCATCCGAGAGACCATGGGAGAAAGCAGCGACCAGAGCCTCATTATTCCAGCCCACCTCTGCTGCCAGGGTACGAAACTCAATGGCGTATTCGGCTACCGATCGTGAACCCTGTCTGACGGACATAAGGAGCTTCGCAGCAGAGGCAGAGCGAGCCGGTACATCGAATACCCTCCGAAGAGAAGCAACAAAACCGGAAAACTCGGCAACCACCGGATTGTTGTTCTCCCATAAGGGGCTTGCCCAGGCCAAGGCCTTGTCCGAGAGCAGCGAGATCAAGAAGCCCACCCTTGATCTCTCAGTAGGAAAGGCATGTGGCAGCAACTCGAAATAAATGCCCACTTGGTTAAGGAAACCTCGGCACTGAGTTGGCTCTCCCCCAAAGCGCTGCGGAAGGGGGGCAGAACCGGTCATACCCCGAGACACCACAGGCGCAACAGGTGTCGGGGTAGACTCTGGCGCAACAACCGGAGCGGCAGTAGGAGCGGACCCAGGAGCGACAACCGGCCTATCGGCAATGGGAGCGAGATGAGCCGTGCGTGCAAGCAGGGTTTGCAACGCCTGAGCGAACTGACCCAGCAGGCAATCCTGTTGATCCAGTCTGGCAACCAGCATGGGTAGCGAAGGTGGCCCTGTACCGTCAGAATTCATGGCTTGGTCCTAATGTCACGGAAGCATGAATCAGACGTACAACAACAGATAAATGAAATAGGAAGGCTTTATTAAAAACCAAACAGCAAGGTTAAAGTCCAAACGGATGATCAAACAGTAAGCAGAGTCTTCCACCGGAGCCAGGGATCAGGAGCCAGAAGGATAGTCCGAACAAAGCCAGGGATCAGGAGCCAGAAGGGTAGTCCGAACGAAGCCAGGGATCAGGAGCCAGAAGGATAGTCCGAACTAAGCCAGGGATCGGGAGCCAGAAGGATAGTCCGTGGAAGCCGGGTCGGTAACCAAAAGCAGCAGCACAATCTCAGGAGCATGTGTATACAAGAGGACCCAGCAGGGAAATGAAGCAACAGACCTCCTATATATATGGAAGGCATCCAGCTCCTCCCAGTGGGAAGGAGGAGCCGCAGGGTGTGGTAAGTTATAAGAAGCCCAGGAACCAATATGGCGGCCAGCACATGTCAGATGAAAGAAGCCTGCAGAGAGGTAAGACCATGACAGAACCTCAACCTCCTCTGTAGGGAGGAGGTTAATCATATGCTTCATTTGTTCCTTGAGGAACTGAGATACACTAATGGCTGTAACTGTAGGTTGTACTAAAGCCCTAGCCATGGCAGAGGAGGTTTTTAAAAGGGACTCCAGCTTTTTATCAGTTGGATCCTTAAAACCCTGTGCATTGTCTAAAGGACAGGTCAGGTTTTTGTTTGCACAAGAAATAGCTGCATCAAAATGAGGCACCCCCCATTTCTTGGTAAAACCTTCCTCCATAGGATAAAGGATGGAGAACTGCTAAGGAGGAGAAAACAGTTTATCTGGGTGAACCCAGTCATCATACATCAATTTATCCAGCAAGGGATAAACTGGAAAGGCGCATGCAGCCTGTGGGGATTTCCGGGATCCCAAAGAGGAAACAGAGGGCCTAGAAGCTTCAACAGGAGGCAATTTGTAAGTGGCACGCACCATCTCATGCACCTGCATCTTTAGCGACTGAGAAGTCGCAGGAAACCTCTCATCCTCTGAGTCCTCGGACTGCACATGGTCCTCATTTCCAGAGAGGGATTTTTCACCCTCAGAAGAGAGCCAGAGCAGATGAAGGGGATCTACCCCGTTTTCTGCTATCTTTCAAGGAGGTTGCGACAATATTAGCAATCCTTCCCTCCAGGTCATTCAAAGCAACTTTTAAAGCGTCCTCAGTGATGTATACAGGAGCTGAAAAAGAAAAGAAAAAAGAAGAGCTCACCGACCTAGTGTATTACCACTTATACGTTTATTAAAATAGAATAGAAGCAATGATCCTACTCACAAAAGGAGCTTGAGTAAGCGCTTATCTGACAGTTGAGCTTGGTCTCTTGGTGCCTGCCAGTAGGACTTGATGACAAGGAGGGTCGAATGATACCTCAAACGTCTGACCGGCTCACGCGTTTCTGGGGCGCACCCCTTTCTTCAGAGCCTAGATGGTCTAGGCAAGCTCAGAATCCTTAGCCGTACGCAGGGATTTTCAGGTGCCTCTTTTACTCGCTCTAGACCCTCTTCTCTGGGGCATAGTCCTTACTGCAAAGCAAAGGTACTATCCATAAATATAAATGTAATCACTGTTGTGCTATAGTCTTACAATACACAACATTTTTTAGCTTACTGCACAACCTGATGCCAAGTAGGAGTCTTAGGTTTGCCTGGTTCAATCCACAGGGATGCTTACAGCCCACAGCTCTGTGTCCATGCCGCTTACAGAAAGCTCTGGCGTGCTGGGCTTTTGAACCAGCCTCTTGGCGCCTGCACACAGGTATCCTGCAATGCGCACAGGCACTAGCAACCACTTTTGGCCCTCCCCATCCATGTCTCTATACTGACAAAAAAGTGTGCCCCCGGGCGAGCGCACGTGCACACGCGCCGCTTTCATGTCGGCACCCAGGAGACGAGGAAGAGGAGGGATAGGGGGCATCTTGTGGACCCCTGTATGCATATTGTGGCAGAGCCTGAAGCGGAAGGAGGTGAGTGGTGTTATATTGGACCGACTTCACTAAACATGTTATCCTGGAAGGCTATGTAAGAAAACACCAGGTTGCACTTACTCCCTCCAGTGGTGAGAACCAGGAAAGAC
Organism: Rana temporaria; assembly: GCF_905171775.1. Taxonomy (NCBI): domain Eukaryota; kingdom Metazoa; phylum Chordata; class Amphibia; order Anura; family Ranidae; genus Rana; species Rana temporaria. The sequence continues at coordinate 382,933,463 of NC_053489.1, read as the reverse complement.
ATCCTACTCCAAAGAAGATAATGCATAAATAAAAATGATCTTCTTCTTAGCTGATCCACGGCGCAGGAAAGCTACTAAAAGTAGTTCCAGCTTTCACCCATTACAGTGGGCAAGTTGTGCCAACCTTCAGGTTTACCAAGGGTTTTATGAGAGAAAACCTCATACCTGGACCTGTAGAAGACTCTGCCAGAAACTTTTCGTGCCACATATGTATTAGTACACCAAAGTCTGGATTACAGAGCCCAGACCTCCGCAGAGAGACATTACAGGCAAACCTTGTTTCTTCTTACACGAGGCCTGGGTACCAACCATCTTAGGCCTTTGATATCAGCCCGAGGAATGGATCCGGTTCTTTGGCTCCTAGGTCTCCGCAGCCAGACCATCAAAAGAGCATTTTTCTTCTTAGCACATGTTAAACGTGACCAACCACCTTAACACTGGCGGAAAAACTGAGGTACTCTCCATTTGGGAGGGGTTATATATGTGAGGAACTCAATTTAATTGGGTTTGCCAGTGTCCAATCACCTGTGGTGACTACACAACCCATTAATTAATTAAGGCTCTGTGTCCCGTGATGTATGATCAAGAAATAGAGAGACCACTTTTTCCCCACACAGAGAGGCCACTTTTACCCCCACAGAAAGGAATCATGTTTGCCCTCCACAGAAAGAAAAAACACTTTTCTCCCGACAGAAAGAGAGACCCCTTTAGCCCCCCACAGAAAGAGATAGAGACCACCTTTGCCCCCACAGAGAGAGGCCACTTTTACCGCCCACAAAGAGACCACATTTGTCAACCATAGAATGAGACAGAGACCACTTTTGTCCCTCACAGAGACAGACCATTTTGCCACCCCACAGAAAGAGAGAGACCCCTTTTGCCTCCCAAAGATAGATAGAGGCTGCTTTTGCCCTCACAGAGAGAGGCCACTTTTGCAATGTACAGACAGAGACCACTTTTGCCCCCACAGAAAGCGAGAAAGACCACTTTTTCCCACACAGAGAGGCAATTTTTTCCCCAAGAGACCACTTTTGCCCCTCAGAGAGAGGCCATTTTTGCCCACACAAAAAGAGAGAGAGACCACTTTTACTACTTACAGAGAGAGACCACATTTGCCCCTTACAGAGAGAGACCACCTTTTTCCCTTACGGAGAGAGACCACTTTTGCCCCTTACAGAGAGAGACCACTTTTGCCCCTCACAGAGAGAGAGAGGCCACTTTTGCCCTTCACAGAGAAGGGCCACTTTTGCCCTTCAAGAGAGAGGTCATGTTTTCCCTTGACACAGAGAGAGAGAGAGAGAGATACCAAATTTGCCCCTCACAGAAAGAGACCACTTTTGCCGCTAATGAGAGACCATATTTTCCTCTTTCAGAGAGAGACAGGCCCTCCCAGAAAAAGGCTCAGAAAGAGGCCACTGGAGATCTCTCCACCCCCCCCCCCCCACTGAAAGAGAGAGCCCATTTTTGTCCCCCCATAAAAAGAAAGAGAGACCACTTTGTCCCCACAGAGAGAGGCCACTTTTACCGCCCACAAAGAGACCACATTTGTCATCCATAGAAAGAGACCGAGACCACTTTTGCCCCTCACAGAAATAGAGAGGCCACTTTTTGCCCCCCACAGAAAGAGAGAGACCCCTTTTGCCTCCCAAAGATAGATAGAGGCTGCTTTTGCCCTCACAGAGAGAGGAGGCCACTTTTGCAATGCACAGACAGAGACCACGTTTGCCTTCCATAGAAAGAGACAGAGACCACTTTTACCCCTCACAGAGAGAGACCACTATTGCCCCTAATGAGAGATAGACAACTTTTTCCTCTCAGAGAGACCAGTTTGGCCATCCCAGAAAGAGCTCTCTTTTGCCCCCCACAGAGAGAGACCTTTCCATCCCCCCCCTACAGAAACAGAGGGCCAAATTCTCGTAGATCATAGTATTTTTGTGCAGGCGTAACGTATCCTATTTACGTTACGCCTCCGCAACTTAGACAGGCAAGTGCTGTATTCTCAAAGCACTTGCTCCGTAAGTTGCGGTGGCGTAGCGTAAATAGGCCGGCGTAAGCCCGCCTAATTCAAATGTGGAACAGGGGGGCGTGTTTTATGTAAATGTTATGTGACCCGACGTGATTGACGTTTTTCACACAGAGAGAGATATACCCCTTTTGCCCCTCCCAGATAGAGACCACTTTTACCCCTAATGAGAGACCCATTTTTCCTCTTTCAGAGAGAGAGCACATTGGCCCTCCCAGAAAGAGGCCCAGAAAGAGGCCACTGGAGATCTCTCCACACCCCCCCCCCCCCCACTGAAAGAGAGAGCCCATTTTGCCCCCCACAAAAAGAAAGAGAGACCACTTTGTCCCCCACAGAAAAAGACCACTTTTGCCCCACGGAGAGAGAACACTTTTGCCCAACACAGAGAGATCACTTTTACCCCCCATATAAAGAGAGACACCACTTTTGGCCCCACCCACCCCACAGAAAGAGAGAAACCACTTTTGTCCCAACAGAAAGAGAGAGACCAGTTTTCCCCCTCACAGAGACAGACCACTTTTGCCCCCTACAGAAAGAAATACCACTTTGGCTCTCACAGAGAGAGACCACAATTGCCCCCACAGAAAGAGAGATCACTTATTCCCCCACAGAAAAAGAGACAAATGTTGCCCCCCACAGAAAAAGAGAGAGCATTTTTGCCCCCCCCCACAGAAAAAGAGAGACCATTTTTGCCCCACACAGAGAGGCCACTTTTGCCCCCCACAGAAAAAGACAGAGAAAGACCACTTTTGCCCCCACAGAGAGAGACCATGTTTGCCCCTTACAGAGAGAGGCCATGTTTGCCCCTTACAGAGAGAGACACCACATTTGCCCTTTACAGAGAGACACACCACATTTGCCACTTACAGAGAGAGACACCACATTTGCCCTACAGAGAGAGAGAGACCACTTTTGCCCTTCACAGAGAGGCCACAATTGCCCTTCACAGAGAGAGACTACAATTGCCCTTCACAGACAGAGGCTACAATTGCCCTTCACAGAGAGAGAGGCCACAATTGCTCTTCACAGAGAGAGGCCACAAATGCCCCTCACAGAGAGAGGCCACAATTGCCCCTCACAGAGAGAGGCCACTTTTGCCCCTCACAGACAGAGGCCACTTTCCCCCTCCAATCCAAAGAAAGAGAGAGACCACTTTTGTCCCCCACAGAAAGAGATACTACTTTTGCCCCCCACAGAAAGAGAGACTACTTTTGCCCCCCCCCCCACAGAAAGAGAGACTACTCCCACCCCCCCACAGAAAGAGAGACCACTTTTGCCTACACATAAAGAGAGACCACTTTTGCCTACACAGAAAGAGAGAAACCACTTTTGCCCCCACAGAAAGAGAGAGACCACTTTTGCCCCCCACAGAAAGAGAGAGACCACTTTTGCCACCACAGAAAGAGAGACCACTTTTGCCCCTTACAAAGAGAGACCACGTTTGCCCACCGTAGAAAGAGACAGAGACCACTTTTCCCCCACAGAAAGAGAAAGAGACCATATTTGCCTGCCACACAAAGACAGACCACTTTTGCCCCCTCACAAAAAGAGAAAGAAAGGCCACTTTTGCCCCCACACAAAGAGAGGCCAATTTTGCCCCCACAGAAAGAGACCCCTTATGCCCCTCACAGAGAGAGACCTCTTTAGCCCCCTAATGAGAGATAAATCATGTTTTCCTCTCAGAGATAGACCACTTTGGGCCACCCAGAAAGAGGCCACGTTTGCCCCCTAATGAGAGATAGACCACTTTTTCCACTTACAGAGAGTGACCACTTTGGACCTCCCAGAAAAAGGACCCTTTTGCCCCTCACAGAGAGAGAGGCCACTGTTGCACCCCATAGAAAGAGACTACATTTGCCCTCCACAGAAAGAGAAGGAGAGGCCAATTTTGCCCCTCACATAGAGTGGCCACTTTTGCCTCTACAGAAAGAGAAAGAGGCCACATTTGACCCCCCACAGAAAGAGAGAGGCCACTTTTGCATCTCACAGAGAGAAGGAAATTTTGCCCCCACAGAAAGAGAGAGAGGCCACTTTGCCCCTCACAGAGAGTTGCCACTTTTGCCTTCACAGAAAGAGGAGACCACATTTGCTCTTCACAGAGAGAGACCACTTTTGCCCCCCCCCCCCACAGAAAGACATCATGTTTGCCCTCCCCAGAAAGAGAGAGAGGCCACTTCTGCCCCTCACAGAGAGAGGCCAATTTTGCCCCCAGAGAAATAAAGAGACCACTTTTGCCCCCACAGAAAGAGAGAGACCACTTTTGCCCCAAACAGAGAGGCCACGTTTGCCCCTCACAAAGAGAACAGAGAGAGGCCACTTTTGCCCCCAGAGAAAGAAAGAGACCACTTTTGCCCACACAGAAAGAGAGAGACCACTTTTGCCCCCCCCCCCTCCCACAGAAAGAGAGAGGCAGATTTTGCCCCACAGAAAGAGAGAGAGACCACTTTTTCCCTCAGCAGAAAGAGACAGAGACCACTTTTGCCCCTCACAGAAAGAGGCCACTTTTGCCCCCACAGAAAGAGACCACTTTTGCCCCCACAGAAAGAGACCACTTTTGCCCCTCACAGGGTGAGACCACAAAAAGAGATAGAAACAACTTTTGCCCCTCACAAAAAGAGAAAGAGAGGCCACGTTTGCCCCCACACAGAGAGAGACCTCTTTTGCCCTCCCAGAAAAAGGCCCCTTTTGCCCTTCACAGAGGGAGACCACTTTGCACCCAACAGAAAGAGACTATGTTTGATAGAGATACATTTTTTTCCTCCCTCAGAGATAGACCACTTTGGCCCTCCCAGAAAAAGGCCCCTTTTGCCCTTCACAGAGGGAGACCACTTTGCACCCCACAGAAAGAGACTATGTTTGCCCTCCACAGAAAGAGAGAGGTCACTTTTGCCCCTCACAGAGAGTGGCTACTTTTGCCTCTACAGAAAGAAAGAGACAACTTTTCCCCCTCTTCCTCACAGAGAGGCCACTTTTGCACCTCACAGAGAGCAGCAATTTATTCCCCCACTGAAAGAGACCACTTTTGCCCCTCACAGAGAGACCACCTTTGCCCCCACATAAAGAAAGAAAGAAAGAGAGAGACCACCTTTGCCCCCACAGAAAAAGAGAGACAACTTTTGCCCCCACAGAAAGAGACCATATTTGTCCTCCACAGAAAGAGAGAGAGAGACCACTTTTGCCCCTCACAAAGAGAGACCCCCCACATAGAGAGAAAGAGAGACCACTTTTTCCCCTTACAGAGAGAGACCACGTTTGCCTCTTACATAGAGAGACCACTTTTGCCCTCACAGAAAGAGAGACCACTTTTGCCCCCCCCACAGAAAAAGAGACCACTTTTGCCCCACGCAAAGAGGCCACTTTTGCCCCACGCAAAGAGGCCACTTTGGCCCCCCAACAGAAAGAGACCATGTTTGCCCTCCACAGAAAGAGGGAGAGATCACTTTTGCCCCCCACAGAGAGAGGCAACTTTAGTCTATCACAGAGAGAGAGAGACCACATTTGCCCCTTACAGAGAGACCACTTTTGCCCTACAGAGGGAAAGACCACTTTTCCCTTCACAGAGAGGCCACTTTTGCCCTTCACAGAGAGAGGCCACATTTTCACCTGACAGAGAGAGGCCACTTTTTCCCCTGACAGAGAAAGGCCACTTTTGCCCCTCACAAAGATAGACCACTTTTGCGCCCCACAGAAAGAGAAAGACCACTTTTGCCCCCACAGAAAGAGAGAGAGACCACTGTTGCCCCTCACAAAGAGAGACCACGTTTGCCCTCCGCAGAAAGAGACAGATACTTTTGCCCCTCACAGAAAGAGGCCACTTTTGCCCCCACAGAAAGAGAAAGAGACCACTTTTGCCCCTCATAGAGAAAGACCAATTTTGCCCCCTAATGAGAGATAGGCCCCTTTTGCCCCTCACAGAGAGAGACTATGTTTGCCCTCCACAGAAAGAGAGAGAAGCCACTTTTGCCCCTCACAAAAAGTGGCCACTTTTGCCTCTACAGAAAGACAACTTTTGCCCCCAATGAAAGAGAGATGGCCCACTTTTTCTCCTCACAGAGAGACCACTTGGACCCTCACACAAAGAAGCCACTTTTGCCCCCCACAGAAAGAAAAAAAGAAAGAAAGAGAGTGGCCACTTTTGCCTTCACAGAAAGAGAGGCCACATTTGCCCCCACAGAAAGAGAGAGGCCATGTTTGCCCCCTCACAGAGAGGCCACTTTTGCCCCCAGAGAAAGAAAGAGACCACTTTTGCCCCCAATGAAAGAGAGATGGCCCACTTTTTCTCCTCACAGAGAGACCTCTTTGACCCTTACAGAAGCCACTTTTGCCCCCCACAGAAAGAAAGAGAGAGGCCACTTTTTCCCCTCACAAAGAGTGGCCACTTTTGCCTTCACAGAAAGAGACCACTTTTGCCCCTCACAGAGAGAGACCACTTTTGCCCCCCCACAGAAAGATCACATTTCCCCTCCACAGAAAGAGGCCACCTTTGCCCCTCACAGAGAGAGGCCACTTTTACCTACACACAAAGAGACCACTTTTGCCCCCAAAAAAAGAGAGATGGACCACTTTTTCCCCCCACAGAGAGACCACTTTGACCCTCACAGAAAGAGGCCACTTTTGCCCCCACAGAAAGAGAGGCCACGTTTGCCCCTCACAGAGAGAGGCCACTTTTGCCCCCAGAGAAAGAAAGAGACCACGTTTGCCCCCCACAGAAAGAGAGAGACCACTTTTGCCCCCACAGAAAGAGAGAGACCACTTTTGCCCCCACAGAAAGAGAGAGACCACTTTTGCCCCCACAGAAAGAGAGAGACCACTTTTGCCCCCACAGAAAGAGAGGCCACTTTTGCCCCCACAGAAAGAGAGAGAGAGACCACGTTTGCCCTCCACAGAAAGAGAGAGAAGCCACTTTTGACCCTCACAGAGAGTGGCCACTTTTGCCTCTACAGAAAGAGACCACTTTTGCCCCCAATGAAAGAGAGATGGCCCACTTTGACCCTCACAGAAAGAGGCCAGTTTTGCCCCCCACAGAAAGACAGAGTTCACTGTTGTCCCTCACAGAGAGAGGACACTTTTGCCTCCATAGAAAGAAAGTTACCACTTTTGCCCCCCACAGAAAGAGAGAGACCACGTTTGCCTTCCACAGAAAGAGAGAGACCACTTTTGTCCCCACAGAAAGAGAGGCCAAATTTTCCCCTCACAGAGAGACCACTTCTGTCCCCCACAGAAAGAGAGAGGGACCTGTTGCCCCTTACAGAGAGAGACCACCTTTGTCCCTTACAGAGAGAGACCACCTTTGCCCCTCACAGGGAGAGACCACGTTTGCCTGCCACAAAAAGAGATAGAGACAACTTTTGCCCCTCAAAAAAAGAGAGGCTACAATTGCCCTTCACAGAGAGAGGCTACAATTGCTCTTCACAGAGAGAGGCCACAATTGTCCTTCACAGAAAGAGGCCACAAATGTCCCTCACAGAGAGAGGCCACAATTGCCCCTCACAGAGAGAGGCCACTTTTGCCCCTCACAGACAGAGGCCACTTTTTCCCCCTCCAATCCAAAGAAAGAGAGAGACCACTTTTGTCCCCCACAGAAAGAGATACTACTTTTGCCCCCCCCACAGAAAGAGAGACTACTTTTGCCCCCCCCCCCCACAGAAAGAGAGACCACCTTTGCCCCTCACAGGGAGAGACCACGTTTGCCTGCCACAAAAAGAGATAGAGACAACTTTTGCCCCTCAAAAAAAGAGAGGCCACTTTTGCCCCCACCTAGAGAGAGAGGCCTCTTTTGCCCCCTAATGAGAGATAAATCACGTTTTCCTCTCTCAGAGATAGACAACTTTGGCCCTCACAGAAAAAGGCCCATTTTGCCCTTCACAGAGTGAGACCACTTTGCACCCCACATAAAGAGACTATGTTTGCCCTTCACAGAAAGAGAGAGGCCACTTTTTCCCCTCACAGAGAGTGGCCACTTTTGCCTCTACAGAAAGAAAAAGAGACAACTTTTCCCCCAATGAAAGAGAGATGGCCCACTTTTTCTCCTCACAGAGAGGCCACTTTTACACCTCACAGAGAGCAGCCATTTATGCCCCCACTAAAAGAGAGGCCACTTTTGCCCCTCACAGAGAGACCACTTTTGCCCCTCACAGAGAGACCACTTTTGCCCCCCACATAAAGAGAGAGAGAGAGACCACTTTTGCCCCCACAGAAAAAGAGAGACCACTTTTGCCCCCACAGTATAAGAGAGACCACTTTTGCCCCCACAGAAAGAGACCATATTTGTCCTCAACAGAAAAAGAAAGACCACTTTTGCCCCTCACAAAGATAGACCACCCCCCACAGAGAGAGAGAGACCACTTTTTCCCCTTACAGAGAGAGACCACGTTTGCCTCTTACAGAAAGAGACCACTTTTGCCCTCACAGAAAGAGAGACCACTTTTGCCCCCCACAGAAAGAGAGACCACTTTTTCCCCACACAAAGAGGCCACTTTTTCCCCCCACAGAAAGAGGCAACTTTAGTCCCTCACAGAGAGAGAGACCACATTTGCCCCTTACAGAGAGAGACCACATTTGCCCCTTACAGAGAGAGAGAGAGACCACATTTGCCCCTTACAGAGGGAAAGACCACTTTGCCCTTCACAGAGAGAGGCCACTTTTGCCCTTCACAGAGAGAGGCCACTTTTGCCCTTCACAGAGAGAGGCAACTTTTTCCCCTGACAGAGAGGGGTCGCTTTCGTCCCTCACAAAGAGAGGCCAGTCCCCCCCCCCCACAGAAAGAGACCACTTTTGCCCCCACAGAAAGAGAGAGACCAATTATGCCCCCCACACAAAGAGAGAGACCACTTATGCCCCCCACAGAAAGAGAGAGAGACCACCTTTGCCCCTCACAAAGAGAGATCACGTTTGCCCTCCGCAGAATGAGAGAGATACTTTTGCCCCTCACAGAGAGAGGCCACGTTTGCCCCTCCCAGAGAGATGCCACTTTTGCTCCCTCCCATCCACAGAAAGAGAGACCACTTTTGCCCACCACAGAAAGAGAGACTACTTTTGCCCCCCCACCCCCACCCACAGAAAGAGAGAAACCACTTTTGCCCACACAGAAAATGAGACCACTTTTGCCCCTTACAGAGAGAGGCCAATTTTGCCCACACAGAAAGAGAGACCACTATTGCCCCTTACAGAGAGAGAGAGAGAGAGACCTATTTTGCCTCTTACTGAGAGAGACCACTTTTGCCCCCACAGAAAGAAAGAGAGAGACCACTTTTGCCCTCCACAGAGAGGGGCCACTTTTGCGCCCCACAGAAAGAGAGAGACCACTTTTGCCCCTCACAAAGAGAGACCACGTTTGCCCTCCGCAGAAAGAGACAGAGACCACTTTTGCCCCTCACAGAAAGAGGCCACTTTTGCCCCCAAAGAAAGAGAAAGAGACCACTTTTGCCCCTCACAGGGAGAGACCACGTTTTCTACTCACAGAGAGACCACTTTGACCCTCACAGAAAGAGGCCACTTTTTCCCCCCACAGAAAGAAAGAGAGAGGCCACTCTTGCCCCTCACAGAAAGAGACCATATTTGCCCTCCACAGAAAGAGAGAGAGAGAAACCACTTTTTCCCCTCGAAAAGAGACCACTTTTGCCCCCCACAAAGAGGAAACTTTTGCCCCTTACAGAGAGAGACCACTTTTGTCTCTTACAGAGAGAGACGACTTTTGCCCCCACAGAAGGAAAGAGAGAGACCACTTTTGCCCCCCACAGAAAGAGAGGCCACTTTTGCCCCCACAGAAAGAAAGAGAGACCACGTTTGCCCCCCACAGAAAGGCAACTTTTGCCCCTCTAAGAGAGAGAGATCACTTTTGCCCCACAGAAAGAAAGAGATAGACCACTTTTGCCCCACAGAAAAAGAGACTACTTTTGCCCCACACAGAGAGGCCACTTTTACCCCTCAGGCCCCGTACACACGACCGAGTTTCTCGGCAGAATTTAGCCAGAAACTCGATGGGAGTCGTATTCTGCCGAGAAACTCGGTCGTGTGTACACTTTTCGTCGAGGAACTCGTCGAGCCAAAAAGAGAGCAGGTTCTCTATTTTCTCGACGGGAGTCGAATTTGGATCGACGAGTTCCTCGTCGGACTGTTTTCTCAACGAGAAACTCGGTCGTGTGTATGCTAAGAAACCCGTGAAAAAGTCGGAGACTGGAGAACACCCTCGGTAAAAGTAGCGTTTGGAATGGAGATAGCACATTCGTCACGCTTCCAACATTATTGCATGGTTTATTTGCAGCGCTTTAAAAATAAAATTCGAAGGGCACAAAACAGCACTATTCTTTTTTGCTTTTGTTACTTATTTTGTCCCCTTATTTTGGTCCTGTATTTAAAATCCTGCTCTTAATTTCCCCCTTTAATTTTTTACCTAAAAAATTCTAATCCTCTTTTTTTTTGGAATGTCAAGTTCCCCCCATTGAAACCTTATTGCTTTGTCTTATCTCATCTGTCCCTTTCTAATTACACCTTATACCAATTTTTTTAAAACATAATCTGCCTTCTCACAAGCTACATTTTTTTTTTTTTTTAAAACACGGACAAGTATGAACTGTAAACTCAAAAATTACCATTTATTTTGGTTACAAATCTAAAGTAAATAAGCAAAAGGCAGCACTGGAGAGCTTGCTGCCATTTGTGCACAGACAGGTGTGGCCTGATGTGACTGGTGAGCAGTTGGAGCAAAATGGTGAGCAAAATGGGGACTTGACAGGTTCATTCAGGAAGTAACGCATCAAGGTCTTGGACTCCCAGAGGTCACAAACTGGAGCAGGGCAGGCAGATGTCACCAGGTTGTGGTACTATAGCAGACTGACCTCTGGTACACCACATGGAAGTAAGGGAGTCACTTTTTGGATTTCTTCAAGGCCTTCCTTGGTGGCTTCCCTGCAGCCTGCTCTTTCACCTTCTCTGCAGCCTTCTCAGCAGCCTTCCTCTTCTGCCTGGCTGGAGACGGTGCCACAGGGGTAGTACTCGTGCCAGGAGGAGGAGTAGACGAAGGTGGTGGAGGAGGAGGAGCAGTAGAAGAAGGTGGTGGTGTAGGAGGAGGAGGAGGAGCAGTAGAAGAAGGTGGTGGTGTAGGAGGAGGAGGAGGAGCAGTAGAAGAAGGTGGAGTAGGAGTAGTAGAAGAAGAAGAGGAAGAAGAATGTTGAGTAGGAGCAGGAGAAGAAGAGGAGGAAGAATGATGAGTAGGAGCAGGAGAAGAAGAGGAAGAAGAATGATGAGTAGGAGCAGGAGAAGAAGAGGAAGAAGAATGATGAGTAGGAGCAGGAGAAGAAGAGGAAGAAGCATGATGAGTAGGAGCAGGAGAAGAAGAAGGTGGAGGAGGTTGTGAGTTAGCTGGTGGCTGAGGATGGGAATGTGAGCAAATAACAGTATCCTCAGTAAGAAGACCCCTCACCGCCTTATTGGCTAGGCTGATGAGGAGTCCCTCAAGGAGGAGGCGCTAGTCCTCCGTCATTTGGTCCATTTTGGCCAAAACGACCGTCACAAAGCCCTCCTGAGAGGTGGCAGGCTGCTGAAGGCAGGCATGGGCGTCCCGAATGAGGGCCAGTGATGCGCCACGCACCCTCGTATCCCTCATCTGCCTTCTTGGATGAAGTCGAAGTGGAGGCACCTGACACCTGGTACTCCTACTGGGCCCAGCCACCTCCTCCAAGCGACTTGGGCCTGCAACCTCCTCCAAGCCACTTGGGCCTGCAACCTCCTCTGTGCCACTCACCCTGCCCTCCTCCTGCCTGGCATTTTCCTGAACCTCCTGCTGGCTGGTCTCCTCCTGTGTAGTTAAAAAAGGTACAGTTTTACTTTTGTGTTCAAAAATAACACACAATTTTCAGCTCATGACTGTTGCCAACTGTTTTTCACGAATTTGCTAAGCCAATCATTCTGACCCCTGTTTTTTCTTTAATCTGCAAAAAAACATTACTGGCCAATACTGACTAATGATATGTATAACACATTTCTCTCTACCTTTTTTTTGGCTTTAACATCTTAACATCTATTTTCCAACATTTAACCACTTAAGGACCGCCTCATGTACATATACGTCAGCAGAATGGCACAGGCAGGCACATCCACGTATATATACGTCCTCTGCTTGACGTGGGTCGGGGGTCCGATCGGGACCCCCCCCCCCCCGTACATGCGGCGGTCCCCGTGGCTTCAGGAGCGATCCGGGACGACGGCGCGGCTATTCGTTTATAGCCGCTCCGTCGCGATCGCTCCCCGGAGCTGAAGAACGGGGAGAGCCGTGTGTAAACACGGCTTCCCCGTGCTTCACTGTGTCGGCGCATCGATCGCGTCATTCCCTTAAACACTATAAATTTTGCGCAAACCAACCGATAAACGATTATTGCGATTTTTTATCAAAAATAGGTAGAAGAATACGTATCGGCCTAAACTGAGGAAAAAAAAATGTTTTATATATTTTTGGGGGATATTTATTATAGCAAAAAGTAAAAAATATAGCATTTTTTTCAAAATTGTCGCTCTATTTTTGTTTATAGCGCAAAAAATAAAAACCGCAGAGGTGATCAAATACCACCAAAAGAAAGCTCTATTTGTGGGGAAAAAAAGACGCCAATTTTGTTTGGGAGCCACGTCGCACGACCGCGCAATTGTCTGTTAAAGCGACGCAGTCCCGAACTGTAAAAACCCCTTGGGTCTTTAGGCAGCATTTTGGTCCGGGGGTTAAGTGGTTAAACAACACAAATTTGCACATTGAAAGTACTATACCTGGCTCCAGCCTGGCAAATCAGGATCTTCCTCCAGGATGGAAGGCTGCTGAGAGGGCTCATCTGCAGAGTGAGCAGCAGGTTGGCTGGAGGGAAGGCTGGAGGGAAGCCTGGACCTTCCGTTTATTCTGGGGGGAAGGCTTGAAAGTGACTCCCTTACCTCCAGGTGTTCATCCAGGAAGCTCAGTCTGCTATAGTACCACAACGTGGGTACATATACCTGCCCTGCTCCAGACCTCATCGAATTCAAGACCTTGTTGCGTGCCTTCCTGTAGGTGCCTCTCAATGTCCCAATTTTGACCTCCAACTGCTCAGTAGTCACATCACGCCCCACCTGTCTGCGCACAAGTGGGAGCAGGCTCTCCAGTGCTGATTTCCGCAACTCCCTATATCGGGTCTTTGGTGGCCCACAGAACTGGCAGTTCTCTCCACCTGTCTATAAAGATTTGCAAAAAATCTGGTTTGTTGAACTGGTTCATCTATTCCTGTCCAAAACCAAGGAGAAAAAAATAATGTCAATCTACAGTCTATAAAGTCAAGTACTCTTTATCACCAGCTAGCCCTTAAATGTCTGTCTTTCCTGAATAGGCCACTGCTGTCCCAAGTTCAAAGCATACCTACACGCTTGTCGTTCAAACGTCTTTCTTCCGCACCCCAGTCGGACGGACGCCACGTGTGTTGGAGCTTTATATACACTCCGCACACGTCGTCCGCCCATGCTTAAAGAATTCGATGTTTCCCCCGCCCCTTTTCTTTCGTCACGCAATCGACAAGAAGGAATTATCTGAGCAGGAGTTTGATACTCGGTCACGTTAGAAAAGCATTACGCTCAAGTTTACTCATGAATTCAAAAGAGCAGATTCATCATGCAAAAAATGACACCTTTCATGGTCAAATAACGACATTGCCCACACAACATAGTTTTGGCAAAATGTTCGAGCAAACCGCGGTTACGTACAGCACGACACTAGAAAGGGCCATTTTCATGTCAGATCTTGGCTGACTTCAATCTAATGTTATGTTTATTGCTGCTTTCTGCTAGGTTAACACCATATCTAGGCGACAAACTCAAACCTTCAAAAAAAACTTACGTACCGTCGTATGACACGATATTCTAAAGATTGTGAACGCCGCCTTCACTCACGTGGTATCCCTTTATACACGCGCATGCGTGATGCTCCGCCCGTTTCCACACCCCTGACGTTCTTTCTAGTCTTTTCCCCGCCCCTTCTCTCTCCTTTGACCCACATAGACAAGATGGCAGCATCCCCCCAGCTCCCCAACATGCCAGCACAGAAGAGAGCCCAGAGATCCGCTGGCCCATCCAGAAGGACCTATAAAGCGAGCAATATGAGCTTTTTAGAAATGGTGGAGATGGTGCAGATCCTCCGGGAAGAGGATTATGACGGGAAACAAGGACCATATGAACACCCTAACAAATTGAAGGGCCTGATTATGAGCAAAGTGGAAAGGCGGATCTTCAGGAAGTTTGGGATTAGAAGGTCTCGGGAGCAGCTCAGAAAGCGCTGGTCGGACCTGAAGCTGAGGGAAAAAGAGACAATGAAAAGAATACAAAGAGAAATTAGAAAAAGTAAGTAATTTTTATGTGTAATCCTGTCTTGTGTTTGCTATTTGCGCCATTTGCTTTTTCTTTAAGGTTGTACTGTATGTATTTCATGTTTGTGGGCCCAACTATTTGTCGTGAAAGTTGTCTCTCATTCACAGAACGACGACTGGTACGACCAAAGATTGTGCCCACAAACATGAAATTTGTGACATCTTATTTTTTGGGGTGAGATCCATTGTGGAATTAATGTAGATGTGTTTTTAATACTCCAAATTAAGAGAATAGACAGGAAAAGGATAGTCTGCTCAGCAGTTGGGGATACATGCGGACTCAGTAGCACAATTGTTGGCCACAAAAACGTAACTATTTAGGGGTTAACACAGAGGTGAGGTCATCCAGTGGATACTTGGTTGGCTTCCATGTCGAAAAAAAAAAAAGGTCCAACGATAATCTTCATCTTTGGCAATGCCTAGAATCCTGTGTCCTGCTTAGAGGGGTTGTAAAAACCAACAATAGTCCCAGAAATTATTTTAACAATGATTCTTATTCCTCTTTCAGGCCTACAATCTTTTTAAATAATGTTTGAAACACCTTTTCTTCATTCTTGTAGGGCGACATGAAGCAGAGAGACAGGATGCTATCCAAGGACCACCCCCGCAGGATCAGGATGAGGCTGCCACCACATCCAGTAAGGTATCATCTAACACAGCTTCAGGTAATCTAGATGTAGGCCTGCCTAATTTTAATAAATGGTTTTGTCCCACATTTCAGGAGCAGGTGGTGGCTTGGACAGGCAGACTGCCCAGATGGTGATGTCAGAAATATGGGCCTGCAGAGAAGAGGTGGAGGAAATTAATCTGGCCAGCCGAGAAATCATAAAACAAACAAGGAGGGTTGAAAATAAAATGAAAAATGTAATTGATGTTTTGGGGAGAGTCTGAATGCCCAAAAAAATTATCTTAAAAAAAAAAAAAAAAGATTTTGATAGTTCTTAATCCAAAAAAAAATAAAAATATAGAAAACATGATTTTTGTAGTTCTTAATCTTAAAAAAAAAAATGAAAAAAACAAGATTTGTTTATTTTGGAATTAAAAAAACCCCAAAAAGATGAAAAAACAGATTTGTGTATTTTTGAATAAAAAAAAACAAAAAAATGAAAAAAACAAGATTTGTGTATTTTTGAATAAAAAAAAAACAAAAAAATGAAAAAAACAAGATTTGTGTATTTTTGAATAATAAAAAAAAAAAATTAAAAAACAAGATTTGTGTATTTTTGAATAAAAAAACAAACAAAAAAAATTTGTGCATTTTTGAATAAAAAAAATACCAAAAAAAGAAAAAAAACAGATTTGTGTATTTTTGAATAAAAAAAATAAAAAAAAAAGATTTGTTTATTTTGAAATAAAAAAAAACCCCAAAAAATGAAAAAAAAAACAGATTTGTTTCTTTTGGAAAAAATAAAATAAAATAAAAATCTGTGAAAAAATAAAGAGATTTGGAAATAAAAAAAAGTGTGTGTGGTTTTTATTAAAATACGTCTAAGTTTATATGTGTTTTGTTTTGTGGTCATCTGGGAAATGTTTGATAGTTGATAAGGTAAATACACTTGACACTACATGTAGAACAATAGTTACAATTAGTAAACACCTACAAGCAACACAAGCGAGACATAACAAGTTTTTCAAACAAATTGTTATTTATTTTTACAGAAAAAAAAATTACGGCAAATTGCCTTGGGATGGTATGGCCCCCCTACCCATGAAATAGTCCATATAGTTGTCCCTGACTTCACGGGCACTCTGGGGGGGCAGTCCTGTGTGGCCAGGTTCAAGGCCCGGCAAAGTTTCTGCAGGTGTCAAAAGTTGTGCCTCTGGCCCAACCGGGGCAAGATATGTGGGAGATTGTCTCCGTAAATAATTATGCAGGATGCAGCATGCAAAAATTATCACATTCCACTTATATTCCGCCATGTGGAGAGAAGTGAGAAAAAGGCGGAACCGGCTGGCCATGATGCCAAAAGTGTTCTCCACCACTCTCCGGGCTCGGCCAAGCCGGAAATTAAACACCCTCCTCTCTGGGGTGAGGGTGCGCTGAGGGAATGGCCTCATAAGATGGGGTCCCAGGGCGAACGCTTCATCTGCCAAAAAGACAAACGGCAGGCCTTCTACATTCTGGTCATCCGGTGGCAATGACAGATCCTCATCCTGAAGGTGAAGCGCAAACTCCGTCTGCCTGAAGGCTCCCCCATCCGATATCCGTTCGTTCATCCCGACATCCACAAAAAGGAATTCATACTGTGCTGACACCACCGCCATCAGAACAATACTGTTGAACCCCTTATAATTGAAGAACTCGGAACCAGAACAGGGTGGAGGCACGATGCAGACGTGCTTACCGTCGATGGCTCCCCCGCAGTTGGGGAAGTTCCAACGGGTCTGGAAGTCCAATGCCACAGACTGCCACTCCTGTGGTGTGGACTGAAGCTGTGGAAGAAAAAATAAAAAATATATTAGCCACATAACCTTGCAAGCAGATTATACAAAGACATTATAAGCATTCTAACATTTCTTGGAAGTAGCATATTATACCTAAATATATTTACACAATTAGCACATTAAACACCCCCTCTGATGGGCCAGTACCCAAGTTTGGGGGAGGGCTAGATGAGTTGGTGAGTAAAAAAACAAATTTTTTTTAAAAATATATATTGGTGAACATGCATAGACTTTACAACACATTTTGGAGGGGAGGGCTAGATGAGTTGGGAGTACATTAAAAAAAATATTATATTGGTGAACATAGACTTAACTACACATTTTGGAGGGGAGGGAAGATGAGTTTGGGAGTACATATAAAATATTATATTGGTGAACATAGACTTAACAACACATTTTGGAGGGGATGGCTAGATGAGTTTGGGAGTACATATACAATTTTATATTGGTGAACATAGACTTAACAACACATTTTGGAGGGGAGGGGGGGAGCATTACAATGGATATAACACAATACATTGGGAAGTGACTAGGCTAGGTAGGTTGGGGCCCAGGATAGCATGCTGGGGAGGTAAGTGAAGGGAAATAGGCATGTAGGCCAAAAAAGGGGCATCAATAAAGTTTACAGCATGCATGGGGGCAAAGGGGACATTCACAGCATATTCCAGACATGGTAATTAGGGAAGGAGGAGAGAACTACAATACATTAGCATAGATTCTAGACATAAAATGGGATATTAAAGGAGAAAACTTACCCTCATATATTCCTCCTGCAGAACCTGGATGATGGCAGAGCAGGTATCCGGAATGATGAGGCCCAGAGCCTGGGGGGAGATGCCCTTCGAGAACTTTAAGTCCTGAAGGCTTCTCCCAGTTTCCAGATAACGGAGGGTGGCAACTAGCCTCTGCTCGGCACTGATTGACTCCCGCATAACGGTGTCCTGCCTGGTAATATAGGGGGACACCAAAGCCAACAGGTGCTGAAAGACGGGATCAGACATCCTCAGGAAATTCCTATAATCAACAGGATTATTTTCCTGAAGCTCCCGCAGCAAAGGCATGTGAGAGAATTGGTTCCTACGGAGCAACCAATTCTTGGTCCATGAACGCGTCCTCCTCCTGTTCATGTACTCATCGTCTAGGTCTAAAACAAGCAGACCTACACACATAGATTGCACAGCACGAAGTCGACGACGACAAGGTGCCTGCAACATGGCTACAAGGATAGGAACGAACGACAAATCAGAATTGCACTAAACAGACCGCAGTGAAGAACAGCAAGACCTATGAAGAACGACCTGAAAATCAAAAACGCGGGGACAGGACCGCAATGTAAAACAATACGACCTGACCGCATGTCCCGATAGTCTAGATACGATCCCACAAGTACAAACTGAACGGCAGAGATCAATCTGAAAGCACAAAGACTGATTTGTCGTTCGTTCCTATCCTTGTAGCCATGTTGCAGGCACCTCGTCGTCGTCGACTTCGTGCTGTGCAATCTATGTGTGTAGGGCAAATGTGGTGTCTCTCTCTGTAAGGCCCCGTACACACGACCGAGGAACTCGACGTGCCAAACACATCGAGTTCCTCGTCGAGTTCCTTGTTGGACTTGTGCAGAAACTCGACAGGCTTGCTTTGCGTACACACGTAACAGACAACAATTTCCCTTGTTCTCCAGCGCGGTGACGCTCACCACGTATGACGGGACTATAAAGAGGAGGTTTGAAATCTTTGGCGCCACCCTTGGGGCTCCTTTTACGCGTGTTAGTAAAAGTTTGGTGAGTGGCGATTCGCCACTCACCAAACTTTTACTAACACTTGTTGCCACTTGTGCCTTCACAGACAGAGAAGACCACTTTTGCCCCCTCCCCACAGAAAGATCACATTCCCCCTCCACAGAAATAGAGGCCACTTTTGCTCCTCACAGAGAAAAGCCACTTTTACCCACACACAAAGAGACCACTTTTGCCCCCAATAAAGAGAGATGGACCACTTTTTTCCCCTCACAGAGAGACCACTTTTGCCCCTCACAAAGAGAGACCACTTTTGTCCCCACAGAAAGAGAGAGACCACATTTGCCCCTTACAGACAGAGAGAGACCACATTTCCCCCTCACAGAGAGAGAGACCACATTTGCCCCTCACAGAGAGAGAGACCACATTTGCCCCTTTACAGAGAGACCACGTTTGCCCTACAGAGAGAAAAACAATGTTTGCCCTTCACAGAGAGAGGCCACTTTTTCACTTAACAGAGAGAGGCCACTTTTTCCCCCACAGAAAGAGAGAGAGACCACTTTTGACCCTTACAGAGGGAGACCACTTTTGCCCCTTACAGAGAGAGACCACCTTTGCCCCTTACAGAGAGAGGCACCACATTTGCCATTTACAGAGAGACATCACATTTGCCCCTTACAAATAGAGAGACCACTTTTGCCCTGCAGAAAGAAATCCCACTTTTGCCTTTCACAGAGAGGCCACTTTTTCCCTTCACAGAGAGAGGCTACTTTTGCCCCTCACAAAGAGAGACCACAATTTCCCCCCACAAAAAGAGAGAGACCATGCTTGCCCCCCCCCCCCAGAAAAAGAGAGACCACTTTTGTCCCCACAGAGAGAGACCACGTTTACCTCTTACAGAGAGAGGCCATGTGTGACAGAACCCACTGTCACTGTGTGTTTTGAAAGGGACTGTGGGTTGGCCTCTTACAAACAGATTATGGCCCAGAAGAGACTGGAGACCTGGGGACAAGCTGGCATTGAGATAATGTAATGTAATGCTACATCCCTTCTCCCCCATCTCTTGTTGCCTTGTCTAATTGTGTTGGTAAATGGCACATAGACAAATGGTCTGGACTGGAGACATCTCTCCGCAGGGGATGTGTATTGAGGGGCTGCCTGCTTACCATAATCCCTGTGTGTTATGTTTATCTGTAGTCTGTTTCAATGTACAAGTGTTCAGTTCCCATTGGTTGTTCCTTGTCCCCTACCCCCTCCCCTCTATGACAAAGCTAAGGGGAGTGTCCCTAACTGTGTGTAAAAGTGTATATCTTGTATTTAATATAGTTTATGCTCTGCATATTTAACCCTCAACACCTGTGTGGATTGTCTTGTGATTGAGGGGTTAAGTGCTGGTTATAGCAAACCTGCAGGCTGTGGGTGCATTTGTAGGACAGGAGACACAGCTCTGGCATATCTGCCCACCTGGGGTATGCGAGATCCTTCACACCATGTTTTCCCCATACAGAGAGAGACACCACATTTGCCCTACAGAGAGAGAGGCCACAATTGCCCTTCACAGAGAGAAGCCACTTTTGCCCTTCACAGAGAGAGGCTACTTTTGCCCCCTCCCAGCCACAGAAAGAGAGACCACTTTTGCCACCCCCCCCCCACAGAAAGAGAGAGACCACTTTTGCCCACACAGAGAGACCACTTTGGCCCTTACAGAGAGAGCCCACTTTTGCCCCTTACAGAGAGAGCCCACTTTTGCCCCTTACAGAGAGAGCCCACTTTTGCCCACACAGAAAGAAAGAGAGAGACCAATTTTGCCCCCACAGAAAGGGGCCACTTTTTCCCCCCACAGAAAGAGAGAGAGACCACTTTTGCCCCTCACAAAGAGAAACCAGGTTTGCCCTCCGCAGAAAGAGACAGACACCACTTTTGCCCCCTCACAGAAAGGGGCCACTTTTTCCCCCCACAGAAAGAGAGAGAGACCACTTTTGCCCCTCACAAAAAGAAACCAGGTTTGCCCTCCGCAGAAAGAGACAGACACCACTTTTGCCCCTCACAAAGAGAAACCAGGTTTGCCTGCCACAGAACGAGACCACTTTTGACCCTCACAAAAAGAGAAAGAGAGGCCACCTTTGCCCCCACACAGAGAGAGACCTCTTTTGCCCCCTAATGAGAGATAAATCAACTTTTCCTCTCTCAGAGATAGACCACTTTGGCCCTCCCAGAAAAAGGCCCCTTTTGCCCTTCACAGAGGGAGACGACTTTGCACCCCACAAAAAGGGACTACGTTTGCCCTCCACAGAAAGAGTGAGGCCACTTTTGCCCCTCACACAGAGTGGCCACTTTTGCCTCTACAGAAAGAGAAAGAGACCACTTTCCCCAATGAAAGAGAGATGGCCCACTTTTTCTCCACACATATAGGCCACTTTTGCCCCTCACTGAGAGAGGCCACTTTTTCCCCAACGGAAAGAGAGGCCACTTTTCCCTTCAGACAGAGGCCACTTTTGCCCCTCACAGAGAGATCACTTTTGCTCTCACAGAAAGAAAGAGAGAGAGAGACAACTTTTGCCCCCACAGAAAAAGAATGACCACTTTTGCCACCACAGAAAGAGACCATATTTGTCCTCCACAGAAAGAAAGAGAGACCACTTTTGCCCCCCACAGAGAGGCAACTTTAGCCCTTTACAGAGAGAGAGAGGCGACATTTGGCCCTCACAGAGAGAGAGATGACATTTACCCCTTACAGAGAGACCACTTTTGCCCTACAGAGAGAAAAACAATTTGTGTCCTTCACAGAGAGAGGCAACTTTTTTTCTTCACAGAGAGAGGCCACTTTTGCCCCTTACAGAGAGAGACCACTTTTGCCTCTTACAGAGAGACCACCTTTGCCCCCACAGAAAGAGAGATCACTTTTGCCCCACACAAAGAGGCCTCTTTCCCCCCACAGAAAGAGACCATGGGCCTGATTCAGATACTTTGGAGTATCTTTAGGTGGGGCGTAACGTATCTCAGATACGTTACGTCGCCGTAAATTAGGGCGCAAGTTCCGTGTTCAGAAAGAACTTGCGCCCTTAGTTATGGCGGCGTAACGTATGTTGTCCGGCGTAAGCCCGCCTGATTCAAAGGGGGATGATGTGGGCGTGTTTTATTTAAATGAATGGTGACCCCGCATGCGCCGTTCGTGAAAATATCCCAGTGCGCATGCTCGAAATTACGCCGCAAATCATCATTGCTTTAGACGTGAACGTAACTTACGTACAGCCCTATTCGCGAACGACTTACGCAAACGACGTAAAATTTTCAAAACTCGACGCAGGAACGACGTCCATACTTAACATTGGTTACGCCTCATATAGCAGGGGTAACTTTACGCCGGAAAAAGCCTAACGTAAATGACGTAAAAAAATGCGCCGGCCGGACGTACGTTTATGAATCGGCGTATCTACCTAATTAGCATATTCATCACGTAACTATACGGAAGCGCCACCTAGCGGCCAGAGTAAATATGCAGCTTAAGATACGGCGGTGTAAGACACTTACGCCGGTCGGATCTTAGGGAAATCTATGCGTAACTGATTCTATGAATCAGTCCCATAGATACGACGCCGCACACTCAGAGATACGTCGGCGTATACGGAGATACGACGGCGTATCCGGAGATACGCCGTCGTATCTCCTTTCTGAATATGGCCCCATGTTTGTCCTCCACAGAAAGAGAGAGAGACCCCTTTTGCCCCCCACAGAGAGAGGCAACTTTAGCCCCTTACAGAAAGAAAGAGACCACATTTGCCCCTTACAGAGAGAGAGAGAGAGAGAGAGAGAGAGAGACCACATTTGCCCCTCACAGAGAGAGACCATATTTGCCCTACAGAGAGAAAAACAATGTTTGACCTTCACAGAGAGAGGCCACTTTTATCCCCTCTGCAGAATGAAAGAAAGAGGCCAATTTTTCCCCTCACAGAGAGTGGCCACTTGTGCCTTCACAGAAAGAGAAGACCACTTTTGCCCCCTCCCCACAGAAAGATCACGTTTCCCCCCCACAGAAAGGGAGAGACCACTTTTGCCCACACAGAGAGTCCACTTTGGCCCTTACAGAGAGAGGCCACTTTTGCCCCTTACAGACAGAGCCCACTTTTGCCCACACAGAAAGAAAGAGAGAGACCAATTTTGCCCCCACAGAAAGGGGCCACTTTTTCCCCCCATAGAAAGAGAGAGAGACCACTTTTGCCACTCACAAAGAGAAACCAGGTTTGCCCTCTGCAGAAAGAGACAGAGACCACTTTTGCCCCCTCACAGAAAGAGGCCACTTTTGCCCCCACAGAAAGAGACCATTTTTTCCACTCACGGGGAGAGACCATGTTTGTCTGCCACAGAAAGAAACCACTTTTGCCCCTCATTGAGAGATAAATCAACTTTTCCTCTCTCAAAGATAGACCACTTTGGCCCTCCCAGAAAAAGGCCCCTTTTGCCCTTCACAGAGGGAGAAGACTTTGCACCCCATAAAAAGAGACTACGCTTGCCCTCCACAGAAAGAGTGAGGCCACTTTTGCCCCTCACACAGAGTGGCCACTTTTGCCTCTACAAAAAGAGAAAGAGACCACTTTCCCCAATGAAAGAGAGATGGCCCACTTTTTCTCCACACATATAGGCCACTTTTGCCCCTCACAGAGAGAGGCCACTTTTTCCCCCACGGAAAGAGAGGCCACTTTTCCCTTCAGACAGAGGCCACTTTTGCCCCTCACAGAGAGACCACTTTTTCCCTCACAGAAAGAAAGAGAGAGAGAGAGAGACAACTTTTGCCCCCACAGAAAAAGAATGACCACTTTTGCCCCCACAGAAAGAGACCATATTTGTCCTCCACAGAAAGACAGAGAGACCCCTTTTGCCCCCCACAGAGAGGCAACTTTAGCCCCTTACAGAGAGAGAGAGAGAGAGAGACCACATTTGCCCCTTACAGAGAGACCACTTTTGCCCTACAGAGAGAAAAACAATTTTTGTCCTTCACAGTGAGAGGCAACTTTTTTTCTTCACAGAGAGAGGCCACTTTTGCCTCTTACATAGAGACCATCTTTGCCCCCACAGCAAGAGAGATCACTTTTGCCCAAAAATATGCAGCCTAAGATACGACGGTGTAAGACACTTACGCCAGTCGGATCTTAGGGAAATCTATGCGTAACTGATTCTATGAATCAGTAGCATAGATACGACGCCGCACACTCAGAGATACGACGGCGTATCCGGAGATACGCCGTCATATCTCCTTTCTGAATCTGGCCCCATGTGTGTCCTCCACAGAAAGAGAGAGAGACCACTTTTGCCCCCCACAGAGAGAGGCAACTTTAGCCCCTTACAGAAAGAAAGAGACCACATTTGCCCCTTACAGAGAGAGAGAGAGAGACCACTTTTGCCCCTCACAGAGAGAGACCATATTTGCCCTACAGAGAGAAAAACAATGTTTGCCCTTCACAGAGAGAGGCCACTTTTTCTCTTCACAGAGAGAGACACCACATTTGCCCCCAATAAAAGAGATGGGACACTTTTTTCCCCTCACAGAGATGCCACTTTTGCCCCTCACAGAGAGAGGCCACTTTTGCTCCAAGAGAAAGAGACCACATTTGCCCCCCACAGAAAGAAAGAGACCACTTTTGCCCCCCACAGAAAGAGAGACCTCTTTTGCCCCAAACAGAGGCCACGTTTGCCCCTCACAGAGAGGTACCACTTTTGCCCCACACAGAAACAGACCACGGAAAGAGAGACAACTTTTCCCCCTCACAGAGAGGCCACTTTTGCCTCCCACAGAAAGAGAGAGAGACCACTTTTGCCCCTTGCAGAGAGAGACTACGTTTGCCTCCTAGAGAGAGAGACCACGTTTGCCCCCCACAGAAAGAGAGAGACCACGTTTGCCCTCCACAGAAAGAGAGAGAAGCCACTTTTGACCCTCACAGAGAGTGGCCACTTTTGCCTCTACAGAAAGAGACCACTTTGCCCCCAATGAAAGAGAGATGGCCCACTTTTTCTCCTCACAGAGAGACCACTTTGACCCTCACAGAAAGAGGCCACTTTTATCCCCTCTGCAGAATGAAAGAAAGAGGCCACTTTTTCCCCTCACAGAGAGTGGCCACTTGTGCCTCCACAGAAAGAGAAGACCACTGTTGCCCCCTCCCCACAGAAAGATCACGTTTCCCTTCCACAGAAAGAGAGGCCACTTTTGCCCCCTCCCAGCCACAGAAAGAGAGACTACTTTTGCCCCCCCCCCCACAGAAAGGGAGAGACCACTTTTGCCCACACAGAAAGAGAGATCACTTTGGCCCTTACAGAGAGAGGCCACTTTTGCCCCTTACAGAGAGAGCCCACTTTTGCCCACACAGGAAGAAAGAGAGAGACCAATTTTGCCCCCACAGAAAGGGGCCACTTTTCCCCCCCATAGAAAGAGAGAGAGACCACTTTTGCCCCTCACAAAGAGAAACCAGGTTTGCCCTCTGCAGAAAGAGACAGAGACCACTTTTGCCCCTCACAGAAAGAGGCCACTTTTGCCCCCACAGAAAGAGACCACTTTTTCCACTCACGGGGAGAGACCATGTTTGTCTGCCACAGAAAGAAACCACTTTTGCCCCTCACAAAAAGAGAAAGAGAGGCCACTTTTGCCCCCAGACAGAGAGAGACCTCTTTTGCCCCCTAATGAGAGATAAATCAACTTTTCCTCTCTCAGAGATAGACCACTTTGGCCCTCCCAGAAAAAGGCCCCTTTTGCCCTTCACAGAGGGAGACGACTTTGCACCCCACAAAAAGAGACTACGCTTGCCCTCCACAGAAAGAGTGAGGCCACTTTTGCCCCTCACACAGAGTGGCCACTTTTGCCTCTACAAAAAGAGAAAGAGACCACTTTCCCCAATGAAAGAGAGATGGCCCACTTTTTCTCCACACATATAGGCCACTTTTGCCCCTCACAGAGAGAGGCCACTTTTCCCCCCACGGAAAGAGAGGCCACTTTTCCCTTCAGACAGAGGCCACTTTTGCCCTTCACAGAGAGACCACTTTTGCCCTCACAGAAAGAAAGAGAGAGAGAGAGAGACTACCTTTGCCCCCACAGAAAAAGAATGACCACTTTTGCCCGACACAAAGAGGCCACTTTTGCCCCCACAGAAAGAGACCATATTTGTCCTCCACAGAAAGACAGAGAGACCACTTTTGCCCCCCACAGAGAGGCAACTTTAGCCCCTTACAGAGAGAGAGAGAGAGAGAGAGAGACCACATTTGCCCCTTACAGAGAGACCACTTTTGCCCTACAGAGAGAAAAACTATTTTTGTCCTTCACAGAGAGAGGCAACTTTTTTTCTTCACAGAGAGAGGCCACTTTTGCCTCTTACATAGAGACCACCTTTGCCCCCACAGCAAGAGAGATCACTTTTGCCCCACACAAAGAGGCCACTTTCCCCCCACAGAAAGAGACCATATTCAGAAAGAACTTGCGCCCTTAGTTACGGCGGCGTGACGTATGTTGTCCGGCGTAAGCCCGCCTAATTAAAATGGGGATGATGTGGGCGTGTTTTATTTAAATGAATGGTGACCCCCGCATGCGCCGTTTGTGAAAAAATCCCAGTGCGCATGCTCGAAATTACGCCGCAAATCGTCATTGCTTTAGACGTGAACGTAACTTATGTACAGCCCTATTCCCGAACGACTTACGCAAACAACGTAAAATTTTCAAAACTCGACGCGGGAACGACGTCCATACTTAACATTGGCTACGCCTCATATAGCAGGGGTAACTTTACGCCGGAAAAAGTCTAACGTAAACGACGTAAAAAAATGCGCCGGCCGGACGTACATTTATGAATCGGCGTATCTACCTAATTAGCATATTCATTGCATAACTATACGGAAGCGCCACCTAGCGGCCAGCGTAAATATGCAGCCTCAGATACGACGGTGTAAGACACTTACGCCAGTCGGATCTAAGGCCTTGTACTCACAAGCAGACATGTCCGATGAAACCGGTCCACGGACCGTTTTCATCGGACATGTCTGCCTGGGGACTTCTGTCCGATGGCTGTACACACCATCGAACAGAAGTCCGCGCGTAAACAATACGCGGGGCGTGTCCGCGGTGTCGCCGCGTCGATGACGCGGTGTCGCCGCGACAATTACGCGGCGACGTGGGCGGGCCTGCCTTTTAAATGCTTCCACGCATGCGTCGAAGTCATTCGACGCATGCGAGGGATGGCGGGCGGCCGGACATGTACGGTAGGTCTGTACAGACGACCATACATGTCTGGGCGGACAGGTTTCCAGCGGACTGTTTTAAAGCAAGTCCAGGAAACAGTTGTCCGCTGGAAACCTGTCCGATCCGCCCGAAAATGGTCCGCTCGGGCCTACACACGGCCAAACATGTCTGCTGAAACTGGTCCGCGGACCAGTTTCAGCAAACATGTTTGGTCGTGTGTACGGGGCCTTAGGGAAATCTATGAGTAACTGATTCTATGAATCAGTAGCATAGATACGACGCCGCACACTCAGAGATACGACGGCGTATCCGGAGATACGCCGTCAGATCTCCTTTCTGAATCTGGCCCCATGTTTGTCCTCCACAGAAAGAGAGAGAGACCACCTTTGCCCCCACAGAAAGAGAGAGAGACCACTTTTGCCCCCACAGAAAGAGAGAGACCACTTTTGCCCCCACAGAAAGAGTGAGACCACTTTTGCCCACACAGAAAGAGAGAGACCACTTTTGCCCCCACAGAGAGGCAACTTTTGCCCCTCTAAGAGAGAGACCACTTTTGCCCCACAGAAAAAGAGGCCACTTTTGCCCTCACATACAGAGAGAGACCTCTATTGCCCCCTGAGAGATAAATCACTTTTTCCTCTCTCCGAGATAGACCACTTTGGCCCTCCCAGAAAAAGGCCACTTTTGCCCCCCACAGAGAGAGGCAACTTTAGCCCCTTACAGAAAGAGAGAGACCACATTTTTCCCTTACAGAGAGAGAGACCACATTTGCCCCTCACAGAGAGAGAGACCACATTTGCCCTACAGAGAGAAAAACAATGCTTGCCCTTCACAGAGAGAGGCCACTTTTGCCCTTCACAGAGAGAGGCCACTTTTGCCCTTCACAGAGAGAGGGGTCGCTTTCGCCCCCCCCCCACAGAAAGAGAGAGACCACTTTTGCCCCCACAGAAAGAGAGAGACCACTTTTGCCCCCACAGAAAGAGAGAGACCACTTTTGCCCCCACAGAAAGAGAGAGACCACTTTTTCCCCAACAGAAAGAGAGAGACCACTTTTGCCCCCACAGAAAGAGTGAGACCACTTTTGCACCCACAGAAAGAGAGAGGCCACTTTTGCCCCCACAGAGAGGCAACTTTTTCCCCTCTAAGAGAGAGATCACTTTTGCCCCCACAGAAAACAAGAGATAGACCACTTTTGCCCCACAGAAAAAGAGACCACTTTTGCCCCCACACACAGAGAGAGACCTCTATTGCCCCCTGAGAGATAAATCACTGTTTCCTCTCTCAGAGATAGACCACTTTGGCCCTCCCAGAAAAAGGCCACTTTTGCCCCCCACAGAGAGAGGCAACTTTAGCCCCTTACAGAAAGAGAGAGACCACATTTGCCCCTTACAGAGAGAGAGAGAGACCACATTTGCCCCTCACAGAGAGAGAGACCACATTTGCCCCTCACAGAGAGAGAGACCACATTTGCCCTATAGAGAGAAAAACAATGTTTGCCCTTCACAGAGAGAGGCCACTGTTTCTCTTCACAGAGAGAGGCCACTTTTTCCCTTCACAGAGAGAGGCCACTTTTGCCTTTCAGAGAGAGGCCACTTTTGCCTTTCACAGAGAGAGGCCACTTTTGCCCTTCACAGAGAGAGGCCACGTTTCCCCCTCACAAAGAGAGGCCAGTTTCCCCCCCCCCCCACAGAAAGAGAAAGACCACTTTTGCCCCCACAGAAAGAGAGACCACGTATGCCCCCCACAGAAAGAGAGATAGACCACCTTTGCCCCTCACAAAGAGAGATCATGTTTGCCCTCCGCAGAATGAGAGAGATACTTTTGCCCCTCACAGAGAGAGGCCACGTTTGCCCCTCACAGAGACGTCACTTTTGCTCCCTCCCATCCACAGAAAGAGAGACCGCTTTTGCCCACCACAGAAAGAGAGACTACTTTTGCCCCCCACACAGAAAGAGAGAGACCACTTTTGCCCACACAGAAAGAGAGACCACTTTTGCCCCTTACAGAGAGAGGCCAATTTTGCCCACACAGAAAGAGAGACCACTATTGCCCCTTACAGAGAGAGAGACCTCTTTTGCCTCCTACTAAGAGAGACCACTTTTGCCCCCACAGAAAGAAAGAGAGAGACCACTTTTGCCCTCTACAGAGAGGTGCCACTTTTGCCCCCCACAGAAAGAGAGAGAGACCACGTTTGCCCTCCGCAGAAAGAGACAGAGACCACTTTTGCCCCTCACAGAAAGAGGCCACTTTTGCCCCCAAAGAAAGAAAGAGAAAGAGGCCACTTTTGCCCCCCAAAGAAAGAAAGAGAGAGGCCACTCTTGCCCCTCACAGAAAGAGACCGTATTTGCCCTCCACAGAAAGATAGAGAGATAGAAACCACTTTTTCCCCTCGCAAAGAGACCACTTTTTCCCCCCACAGAGAGAGGCAATTTTTGCCCCTTACAGAGAGAGACCACTTTTTCCCCCCACAGAGAGGCCACTTTTGCCCCCCACAGAAAGAGAGGCCACTTTTTCCCCTCACAGAGAGGCCACTTTTGTCCCCACAGAAAGAAGGAGAGAGGCCACTTTTTCCCCTCACAGAGAGGCCACTTTTGCCCCCACAGAAAGAAATAGAGAGGCCACGTTTTCCCCTCACAAAGAGAGACCACTTTTGCCCCCACAGAGAGGCAACTTTTGCCCCTCTAAGAGAGAGAGATCACTTTTGCCCCCACAGAAAGAAAGAGATAGACCACTTTTGCCCTACAGAAAAAGAGACCACTTTTGCCCCACACAGAGAGGCCACTTTTACCCCTTACAGAGAGAGACACCACATTTGCCCCCAATAAAAGAGATGGGCCACATTTTCCCCTCACAGAGATGCCACTTTTGCCCCACAGAGAGAGGCCACTTTTGCTCCCAGAGAAGGAGACCATATTTGCCCCCCACAGATAGAAAGAGACCACTTTTGCCCCCCACAGAAAGAGAGAGACCTCTTTTGCCCCAAACAGAGAGGCCACGTTTGCCCCTCACAGAGAGATACCACGTTTGCCCCTCACAGAGAGATACCACTTTTGCCCCACACAGAAACAGACCACGTTTGCCCTCCACAGAAAGAGAAACAACTTTTGCCCCTCACAAAGAGAGACCAATTTTGCCCCCACAGAAATAGAGAGGCCACTTTTGCCTCCCACAGAAAGAGAGAGAGACCACTTTTGCCCCTTACAGAGAGAGAGGCCACTTTTTCCCCTCACAGACAGAGGACACTTTTGCCCCTCACAGAGAGGCCACTTTTGCCCCCACAGAAAGTAAGAGAGAGACCGCTTTTGCCCCACACAAAAAGGCCACTTTTGCCCCACACAGAAAGAGACCATATTTGCCCTCCACAGAAAGAGATAAAGACCACTTTTGCCCCTCACAAAGAGAGAGGCTACTTTTGCCCCTCACAGAGAGCGAGAGAGACCACTTTTGCCTCTTACAGAGAGAGACCACTTTTGCCCCCACAGAAAAAAAGAGAGAGACCACTTTTGCCCCCAAAGAAAAAGAGACCACTTTTGCCCCACACAAAGAGGCCACTTTTGTCCCCCACAGAAAGAGACCATGTTTGCCCTACACAGAATGAGAGAGAGGCCACGTTTTCTCCTTACAGAGAGCTACCACATTTGTCATTTACAGAAAGAGAGACCACATTTGCCCCTTACAGAGAGAGACACCACATTTGCCCCTTACAGAGAGAGACACCACATTTGCCCCTTACAGAGAGAGACACCACATTTGCCCCTTACAGAGACATCTCTTTTCGTCCCGGATCCAAAAATGGAAAGGCGGATGCTCTGTCCCCAGACACCCCTGATGAAACCACTCCCGGCACAATCCTGTCCACACAAAATTTCCTTCTGATCCAGCCAGACCTAAAAGCATCCATTGTACAAGCCTCTCTTCGGTGCCCAGAGTCAGAAATTTCTACCTTAAGGAGTCACGAGGGATTTCTGTGGCATCAGGACAAAATCTTTGTCCCCCAGGAAAAAAAAAATTCATGATCACCAGCTGGCCCGGCATTTCGGGGTTTGGAAGACGATCGACCTTGTCCAACGTTACCTATGGTGGCCTTCCCTAAGATCAGACTGTAAAAAATATGTTGAGTCCTGTTTGGTTTGCCAGCGTAACAAGGGTCCCAAGACCAGGTCTTGGGGTCTATTAAGACCCTTACTAGTTCCAGAGAAGCCTTGGAAAAGCATCTCTATGGACTTCATAGTCGACCTCCCTCCATCAGAGAACTTTACAACAATCTTGGCAGTAGTGGACCGACTATCAAAAATGGCCCACTTCCTGCCCATGCTTGGCACCCCCTCCGCCATGGACACGGCGAAATTTTTTATCAAGGAGATAGTCAGACTTCATGGATTACCGGACAATATAGTCTCCGATAGAGGGGTTCAATTCACCTCTGGTTTCTGGAAGAATATTTGCAAGATCTTGTCAATTGACTTATGTCTTTCTTCTGCTTACCACCCTCAAAGTAATGGCCAAACATAAAGAACAAACCAGACTTTAGAGCAATACCTGCGGTGCTTCTGCTCTTTCTCCCAAGATGACTGGGTCTCCTTGCTACCGTGTGCTGAGTTTTCATACAATAATACCATACACACGGCCACCAATCAGTCGCCCTTTTGGGCAAACTATGGCTTTTACCCATCCTTTCTTCCCAACACCATTCCTGAATGTCCGGTACCAGCCGTTCAGGATAGGATAAACTTCTTCCAAACCAATTACCAAATCCTTCAAAAGACCATGCGAAAGGCTCAGGAAGACTTGAAGAAACAACATGACAGTCGAAAGAGAGGGAATCCCATCTACAAGGTGGGTGACAAGGTATGAAAATATAAATGTACTACAGCGCTACTAAATAATCAAATATATAACACCAAAAAAACAACCAAATAATAATCGCTGCATATAAAAAAGGTGAACTAACCAAACAATAATATGATGTAAATGACAATGCGCAGAAATTTAACTCTGATGATGTGAAAACCTTTTTGCAATAGTGCAACGATAGTGCAATATACAGTGTAATAATAAAATTAGTCCCAATTAGTGACTCAGTAGGTACAAAGACCTATACACTCCATGTGTGGAAAATTGCAAACAGAGACTTGTGTGGGATGCGCCTCCCTGATTCCCAGGCACTTATCACTCGCAGGTAACAAGATCTTCCCCGCTGACACAGCTCATGTAAAACAAGCAGAAAGAACCTGATTGCGCAATACAATAACCACCATTAGCAAATGATGCACAAGGTTCTAATATGGGCACACTCACGAATCCCTGGACAAAAACAGGCAAAAACAAGCCGCTCAGGATGGATGTTCTCCTCATTCAGACGTGTAGTCTGTCATTCCCGTTCGTAGCTCCTCCCCCCCACGCGTTACGTCACTAGACACGTGACTTAGTCATGGGTAACTGCAGGTCAGAGCTCAGCTGACATTATTTATAGCCAAGTGAGATGACCAAACTAACGAGAGGAATGCAGCACAAGGAGTATGAACATCTTACATCATTGCTGGCTGACTGAAAGGGGTTGTAATAGCAATTACATAAAACCACATTTAACAATAATTTTAATAGTTTTAAAAACAATCAATTTTAGCATGTCATTATACCGAGTGTTATAGGGGATATGCAAATGCATAGCAGCCCCCAGTGGCCAAGGTTGCACATGACATGACCGGCCACTACACTCTCACCATACACTTCATTAGTTGTATAAGACACAACCAGCCACTACTACTCTCACCAAAAACATCATTTAGTGATTATATGTATCCATAAGCCAGACATGGCTTTTAATAGCAGCAAACATTTGCAATATTAAGAAAAACAATTAATGCTATACAAATACAACCATAAAAAATATATATGTATATATCTATATCTATCTATCTATCTATATATATATATATATATATATATATATATATCTCTATATCTATCTATATATATATATATATATATATATATATATATATATCAAAAAAAGAAGAGTGCAGCACTAGGCCTAGTGGCACAACTCAGCGCCTTGGTATGAAGTAATTTCTAATATGTTGATTAATTAATCAATCAGTAAAATCGATAATATGGGACAACAGAACTTATCTCAATTAAACAATTTTAAACAATTAGAACCATAGGTAAGCTACCAAATTCTAATCCAAAGAATAAAGTAGATAAAAGTGTGAGAGCAGCTATTTAAAACACACTGTCAAGAGACGCATGCAGCAAAACATTTAAAAAATCAAAAAAGAACAAAATAGTCCAAAATGATAAACAGCGCTTGGTTATTGGTTATTAATGTCCAATTTCATATGTAACATTCATCTGGTGACGGATTTCAAGATCATATGAGTGGAGAAAATCTATAGTGTATCCTACACCTTTTCCCAGAAAAGACACCACACGTGGGGCACACTCCCCTTCGGGGTACTCACTCACCAGAAGGCTAGATATTATAGGCAGTAAAAGGTATCTTTCTCACTGGATCCTCCGTTCTCAAGCTGGTGTCAAATAAGGGAAGCGCTCCACATAAAACACAAAAGGGTACCAAACATAGTGTAATCCCGTTTATTATTTTAAAAGAAGCAATCCCTTCACAATAAAAGATCCCCGCTCCGAATGCACGTACCATTAGTAGATGAAAAACAAGCGTGGTATAGGTAAGTGATAGTGTCATCCGACTGGTGTCCAATTCCCCAGAGGATAGTATTCAGCTCAGAACGCTGGACTCCTTACAGGATGAGACGCCAGTGGAGCGCACACTTGGAGCGCACACGTCACTTCCGGATCGCCGTTGTAGTCCCGCCCTGACCGGTTTCGTTGTCCAATCAACTTCTACAGAGGGCGTGGACTAACGGCGTGGATGTCCCTCTTAGGCCGGGTACTCACGAGCAAACATGTACGGTGAAACCGGTCCGTCGGACCGTTTTCACCGTACATGCCTGCCAGAGGGCTTCTGTACGATGGTTGTACTAACCATCGTACAGAAGTCCGCGTCGTCGACGCGGCGATGACGCGGCGACGTGGGCGGGCCTGCCATTTAAAGGCTTCCACGCATGCGTCAAAGTCATTCGACGCATGCGAGGGACGGCGGGCGCTCGGACATGTACGGTAGGTCTGTACTGACGACCGTACATGTCCGAGCGGGCAGAATTCCAGCGGACGGTTTTAAAACACGTCCAGGAATATTTGCCCGCTGGGAAAAGGCCCGGCGGGCAAATGTTTGCTGGAATTCGGCCCGCTCGCGCCTACACACGACCAAACATGTATGCTGAAACTGGCCCGCAGACCAGTTTCAGCATACATGTTTGGTCGTGTGTACGGGGCCTTATATACAGCTCATCGTACACACAGTGCACGTGAGCGGCGCATACTAGTAGCGTCAGTGATTGATACAACAGCACGGATGCCGGAAACACACTTAGAACACATAGTACTGCACCAGGGACTCCAATTTTGACTGCACATGTCAATTTACAGGATAAGCCGGTACATAGTGTTATACCAATGTCCCGTAGCTGACATATGGGTTAAAACACAAAATATGGAGCGAATCAAAGAAATATTATATATAGTGTACTGGGGTCATGGATCACCAATCGGAACCACCTCCTGTAACCAGGATATACATACAAAATATAAAGTGACCTTTGATAATACATCTAATCTATAGGTATTTAGTATATATGATCTCAAACTAAGGAACACACATACATGGGTATATAGTCATAGCAAAGATAATTCAATAAATAATTTAAAAATAGATATCAGCCAAACAAATAGAAAAATAAATATAACCTCATAACTACTTGTTCCTTATCGGGAAAACATAAGTTAATTAGACCATAAGTTAGTCGGGTTAAAATTACCTGGATAAATATATAATCCATATTTATATTCATATGAAAAAAACTGGCTAGTCGTCCACAATTCTGAAGAAAAAATTTGTAGAAAAGGGCTACTGTGAAAAGAAATTGGATGTAATCATAGAACAACTGTCAGTTCTACCACTCCCTTCTAACCAGAATAATATTCCTTCCATCAAACCGTTGATCAACCGTGAATGGAGCTTTGTCTCGGGCTTCCATTCACAATACAAAGAAGTTGAAAATATATTTTCCTCTCATTGGCATATTTTAATGCTGGACAAGACTCTGAGAAACGTGATTCCATCTAAACCAAATTTTATTTACAGAAAGGCTCCCAATTATGGAGATAGGATCGTTAAGAAAGTTCTCGATCCACCTGGTAAAACTGCCACCTTTTGGCAGAAAGATGTTTTTTTCGCATGTAGAAAGTGTGGTCCTTGTAAAGAAGTATCTTGTTGCGTTAGAGGCCTGGATACGTTTACGTCTCGTAATGATGCTAGTTTTCAGATCAAAGACTTTATTACTTGCAATTCTACCTATGTAGTTTATGTACTAGAATGCCCATGTAAACTCCTCTATGTGGGCCGCACAAAAAGGAAGTTAAAGATAAGAATTGCAGAACATATAGCTAATATTAAAATTGGTTATAAGGACCATAACGTGTCTTTGCATTTCAAACTCTTTCATGACGAAAACCCAACTGGACTCAGATTTTGGGGAGTTGAACATCTGAGCCCGAATTGGAGGGGTTGTAATCAGGTGGGGGAGCTATCTAAACTTGAAACAAAATGGATCCATTGTATCGATACACTTGCCCCGAGAGGCTTAAACGTTGAATTGGATATTAATTGTTTTATTAGTGACTTTTAAATGTCTTCCTAGTGTATAGCACCTATTATTAATACCAATTTCCAATAATTCCAAATTTTCTTTTTTAACGTACTTTTATGCACTTATCTTATATATCTGGTTTTTACCTCTGATTTTTAGATCAATCTTATATATATTCTTATGCTTTTTATATATAAGCTATATTTCATCTCTGTGCACAGATGCCACTTATCATAATTTTGAATATATGGCTAGCCAGTTTTTTCATATGAATATAAATATGGATTATATATTTATCCAGGTAATTTTAACCCAACTAACTTATTGTCTAATTAACTTATGTTTTCCCGATAAGGAACAAGTAGTTATGAGGTTTTATTTATTTTTCTATTTGTTTGGCTGATATCTATTTTTAAATTATTTATTGAATTATCTTTGCTATGACTATATACCCATGTATGTGTGTTCCTTAGTTTGAGATCATATATACTAAATACCTATAGATTAGATGTATTATCAAAGGTCACTTTATATTTTGTATGTATATCCTGGTTACAGGAGGTGGTTCCGATTGGTGATCCATGACCCCAGTACACTATATATAATATTTCTTTGATTCGCTCCATATTTTGTGTTTTAACCCATATGTCAGCTACGGGACATTGGTATAACACTATGTACCGGCTTATCCTGTAAATTGACATGTGCAGTCAAAATTGGAGTCCCTGGTGCAGTACTATGTGTTCCAAGTGTGTTTCCGGCATCTGTGCTGTTGTATCAATCACTGACGCTACTAGTATGCGCCGCTCACGTGCACTGTGTGTACGATGAGCTGTATATAAGAGGGACATCCACGCCGTTAGTCCACGCCTTCTGTAGAAGTTGATTGGACAACGAAACCGGTCAGGGCGGGACTACAACGGCGATCCGGAAGTGTGTGCGCTCCAAGTGTGCGCTCCACTAGCGTCTCATCCAGTAAGGAGTCCAGCGTTCTGAGCTGAATACTATCCTCTGGGGAATTGGACACCAGTCGGATGACACTATCACTTACCTATACCACGCTTGTTTTTTATCTACTAATGGTACATGCATTCGGAGCGGGGATCTTTTATTGTGAAGGGATTGCTTCTTTTAAAATAATAAACGGGATTACACTATGTTTGGTACCTTTTGTGTTTTATGTGGAACGCTTCCCTTATTTGACACCAGCTTGAGAACGGAGGATCCAGTGAGAAAGATACCTTTTACTGCCTATAATATCTAGCCTTCTGGTGAGTGAGTACCCCGAAGGGGAGTGTGCCCCACGTGTGGTGTATTTTCTGGGAAAAGGTGTAGGATACACTATAGACTTTCTCCACTCATATGATCTTGAAATCCGTCACCAGATGAATGTTACATATGAAATTGGACATTAATAACCAATAACCAAGCGCTGTTTATCATTTTGGACTATTTTGTTCTTTTTTGATTTTTTAAATATATATATATATAAAAATCTACCCAAAATCATAAAATTATTAAATTATATAATGATACCCGTGTCTAAAAGATTTAATTAGATTTAATCAAATTATTTACTTTTAGAGTAAAATTTTTTTTTAATAATCTGAGATGAAACAGTTTAGGTCAAACTCAACGTTCAACCCATTCGGTGATAAAGATCTCATTTCGTGTATCCATCTAGATTCATTTTTACTAAGTTTACGCACCTTGTGACTACCCCTCCAATGAGGTGTGTATTTGGCAATAGCCCAAAACTTTAAATCTTTGGGGTTCTTTTGATGACATAGCTCAAAATGTCGCAATACATTGGGGCTGATTTACTATGCTCTGTGCGCTGCGCTGGTTCATGCCTTAATTAGTGCGCCGGGTGGAGGCTTAATTAGGCGCATGAACCAGCGTAGCAGCCGGCGCATTGAAAGTAATATGTAAAGCCGCGCCGAACTCCTATAGAAGTCTATGGAGAAATCAAAAGTGTTCATTTTAAAGGCTAATCTGCAAGTTTTGTCCTAAAAAGTGTTTGGGGACCTCAGTCCTGCCCCAGGGGACATGTATCAATGTTTTTTTTATTTTTTAAAACGGCCGTTTTTTCGGGAGCAGTGAAATGAATAATTCTTAAAGTGAAACAATAAAAGTGAAATATTCCTTTAAATTTCGTACCTAGGGGGGTGTAATGTCAGCATGTGAAATAGCGCATTTTTCCCGCACTGTGACATTCAGAAGGAAAAAAGTAATTTAAAAATTCACACGCGGCTATAATGAATTGTCGGCTCTGACAATTCTAAAGGGATTCATTCATAAAACAAACAACAAAATGTGTAGGGGTTCCCCCAAATTAAATTACCAGGCCCTTCAGGTCTGGAATGGATATTAAGGGGAACCCCGCCGTAAAAACCACAAAAAAAAGACGTGCGGTTCCCGGCAAATATCCATTCCAGGCCCTTCAGGTCCGGTGTGGATTTTAAGGGGAACTCCACCCCAAATTTAAAAAAAAAATGGCGTGGAGTCCCCCTAAAAATCCACACCAGACCCTTATCCGAGCACGTTGACCTGGCCGGCCGCAGAAAAGAGGGGGGGACAGAGTGCGGCCCCCCCCTCTCCTGAAACGCACCAGGCCACATGCCCTCAACATGGGGAGGATGTCCCCATGTTGATGGGGACAAGGGCCTCATCCCCACAACGCTTGCCCGGTGGTTGTGGGGGTCTGCGGGTGGGGGGCTTATCAGAATCTGGAAGACCCCTTTAACAAAGGGGACCCCCAGATCCTGCCCCCCCCTATGTGAAATGGTAATGGGGTACATTGTACCTCTACCATTTCACCCCAAAAAAAATGTCAAAAGTGTTAAAAATGACAGTAGCCGGTTTTTGACAAATCTTTTAATAAAATCTTCTTTTCTTCTTTCCTTCGGGTTTCTTCCGCTGCTTCTTTCTTGGGTCTTCTCGTCCACATCTTGCCCGACGTGTTCTTCTATCTTCTCCGTCCGTCCTTCAGCCTTCTGGTCCCGCATCTTGCCCGTTGTCTTCTCCTGTCTTCTTCTCCGTCCGTCCGCCAGCCTTCTCGTCCACCTCTTAATTCTTCCCCGGACGCCGCGATTGAATTTGATTTGGCCGCCGTGTTGCGCTCCTGGGACCCGCCCCCCTCTGACGCCACAAGTAAACTCCTTAGAAGGTCATGTGCGTCAGAGGGGGGCGGGGTCACAGAGCGTCACACGGCGGGGGAATTCAATTTCAAGCGCGCCGCCCGGAGAAGAAGATGCCGCCGCTTCCAATTGAAGTTCCCGCCGTGTCACACTCATGTGACCCCGCCCCCCTCTGACGCACATGACCTTCTAAGGAGTTTACTTGTGGCGTCAGAGGGGGGTGGGTCCCAGGAGCGCAACACGGCGGCCAAATCAAATTCAATCGCGGCGTCCGGGGAAGAATTAAGAGGTGGACGAGAAGGCTGGCGGACGGATGGAGAAGAAGACAGGAGAAGACAACGGGCAAGATGCGGGACCAGAAGGCTGAAGGACGGACGGAGAAGATAGAAGAACACGTCGGGCAAGATGTGGACGAGAAGACCCAAGAAAGAAGCAGCGGAAGAAACCCGAAGGAAAGAAGAAAAGAAGATTTTATTAAAAGATTTGTCAAAAACCGGCTACTGTCATTTTTAACACTTTTGACATTTTTTTGGGGGTGAAATGGTAGAGGTACAATGTACCCCATTACCATTTCACATAGGGGGGGGCCAGGATCTGGGGGTCCCCTTTGTTAAAGGGGTCTTCCAGATTCTGATAAGCCCCCCGCCCGCAGACCCCCACAACCACCGGGCAAGGGTTGTGGGGATGAGGCCCTTGTCCCCATCAACATGGGGACATCCTCCCCATGTTGAGGGCATGTGGCCTGGTGCGGTTCAGGAGAGGGGGGGCCGCACTCTGTCCCCCCTCTTTTCTGCGGCCGGCCAGGTCAGCGTGCTCGGATAAGGGTCTGGTGTGGATTTTTAGGGGGACTCCACGCCATTTTTTTTTTCAATTTGGGGTGGAGTTCCCCTTAAAATCCACACCAGACCTGAAGGGCCTGGTATGGATATTTGGGGGGACCCCACGCCATTTTTTGGGGGTTTTTTTACGGCGGGGTTCTCCTTAATATCCATTCCAGACCTGAAGGGCCTGGTAATTTAATTTGGAGGGACCCCCATTTTTTTTTATTATTATTTTTAATGAGCAATGACTGTATTCTTTATAGCCATGAGTACTTTAAACTTCCTTTTTTTTGTTTCACTTCAGAAATGACATCTTGTACAGGGACAGTTCTAAGCACGGGAAACATGCGTGTACCCCCCCTCCCCCCCTGTATGAAATTTAAAGGAATATTTCACTTTTATTATTTCACTTTAACCACTTCCATACCGCGCCTATTCTGGCACTTCTCTCCTTCATGTAAAAATTATATTTTGTTCCTGGGAAATTACTCAGGACCCCCAAACATTATATAATTTTTTAGCAGACACCCTAGGGAATAAAGTGGCGGTCATTTTTTATTTGATTTCCAACGGTATTTGCGCAATAATTTTTCTTACACTTTTTTTTTTGGCCCAAAAAAAAAACACGGTTAATGAATTTAAAACAAAAAAAACAGTAAA
The DNA here is from genome assembly GCF_905171775.1 of Rana temporaria. Classification (NCBI taxonomy): domain Eukaryota; kingdom Metazoa; phylum Chordata; class Amphibia; order Anura; family Ranidae; genus Rana; species Rana temporaria. The sequence continues at coordinate 382,893,323 of NC_053489.1, read as the reverse complement.
GTTAGCCCAATTTTTATGGATAATGTTAAAGATGATGTTACACCGAGTAAATAGATACCTAACTTGTCACGCTTTAATATTGCACACACTCATGGAATGGCGCCAAACTTCGGGACATAAAAATATCCATAGGCGATGCTTGTTTTTTTTTTTACAGGTGACCAGTTCAGAGTTACAGAGGAGGTCTAGGGCTAGAATTATTGCTCTCGCTCTAACGCACGCGTCAATACCTCACATGTGTGGTTTGAATGGTGTTTACATATGTGGACGGGACTTACATGCATATTCGCTTCTGAGTGCGAGCTTCTAGGGACAGGGGCGTTATTTTTTTTTTTTGTTTTTTTTTTTTACCTCATATTTTTCTTCTTGCACTTTTTTTGATTTTGGATCACTTTTCTTCCTATTACAAGGAATGTAAACATCCCTTGTAATAGGACTAGTGTGTGACAGGTCCTCTTTATGGAGAGAGGCGGGGTCAATAAGGCTGGAAAGCATGGTATTGAAAAAAAAAAAAAGATCTCATGCTTTCAGCTGCAATCATGTTCGTTCAGCACAGTGGTGTAGTGTATAGCACTTTGACCTAGCAGCAAAAGGGTCGCTGGTTCGAATCCAGCCCGTGACACCATCTGCATGGAGTTTGTATGTTCTCCCTGTGCCTGTGTGGGTTTCCTCCCACAATATAAAAACACGCTGTAAATCGGATCCGGTCTAAATAAGCCCTAATATGCAGTAGTATATTTAGGTTTTGTTCTGCCCTAGGCCTGACTACATATCTGCACCTCCTAATAGAAAAATGACCCACCCCTTCCTGTCAAGGTCACACCCTGTTTTTGTATGACCCGCCCAGGAATTTTCAGGGGACCCACACACTAGTTCTGGGGGGGAGGGGGGCACTGGATTCCCTTAACCACTTCCATACCAGGCACTTACGCACCTTCCCGCCCAAGCCAATTTTCAGCTTTCAGCACTGTCGCACTTTGAATGGCAATTGCGCGGTCATACAACACTGTACCCAAACAAAATTGGCGTCCTTTTCCCCCACAAATAGAGCTTTCTTTTGTTGGTATTTGATCACCTATGCGATTTTTTTTTCCGCAACAACTAAAAAAGACTGCAAATTTGAAAAAAACAACGTTTTTATTTTTTTCTGTTAATTTTTTTGTAAATAAGTTTCCTGACGCATTCATGGCAGCACACACTGGGTTGTGACTCCGCCCCCACAACCTGACAGGATTGGTTAGCTATAAATTTGAAGAGGAGACACCCGGCATTATTCTCTTTTTTTATCCTCACCTGACAGGACGTGGACGTACAGCTTGTCTCCTACCGCTATCGCCCCAGCAGGTTCAGCCTCTCCTGTTTTGGAAGTCCCCCTTGTACAGTCTCTAATGGAGCTTTTATAGGGGGAGCCCCGCTCTGGTGGTCTCAGGGGTTAATCCCGGCAAGTTCCTGGCATATATGCAAGCTTTAAATAAGCTTAAACAGGCAGTGTGGCTCTCTAACTTTTTTTCTCTTTCCACTCCTCTTCTGGGTATGCCCTTCGTTTTATATGTCAAAGCTTTCCTGCAAATGTGCCCCCTGAAGGTCCTGAGGCCAAAATGCACTGCAGTTGTGATCAATGATAACCACTTGCTGACCAGCTCATGCCTATATATGAGCAAAGTAGTTGTTTGTTCCTGCGAATCGCCGTATGAATACGTCTGTAACTTTAAGGGCGATAGCAGGGCCGCGCGCCTGCTGCATGCCGGGGAACCTGATTCTCGCGGATGGCGGGCACGATCACTGCCGGTCGAACGCGTGTACGAGAGCAGGAACAGGGATGTGTGTGTAAACACACAAATCCCTGTTCTGTCAGGAGAGGAGACACACATCGTTTGTGCCTACCAAGTAGGAACGACGATCGGTCTCCTCCCCCAGTCAGTCATATCCCCTCACACAGGGGTTGACAAATTTGCTTGGAATCTAGGAGCCAGGTAGAAAAGTTAGGAGCCAGAAAATGCGCCCGTCCCGACGAGCTTGCGCGCAGAAGCGAACACATACGTGAGCAGCGCCCACATATGTAAACGGTGTTCAAACCACACATGTGAGGTATCGCCGCGATTGGTAGAGCGAGAGCAATAATTCTAGCCCTAGACCTCCTCTGTAACTCATTTCATTATTGTGCTTATTGTGTACATCTGTACCTTTTTTTTCCAGCACGCTCTCTGAGCCATGTAGTCCCTCGCACCGCCGCGTTCCCCGGGCGTACTGCGCATGCGCGCAGCACAATGATGACGCCGGACACCTCCCTCGCCCTCATCCAAGATGGCGCCGGGATGCGCGGGACGCTACTGCGCATGCGCGTAATTTAAAAAGCCTGAAAAATTCTTTTTTTCCCTGAGGCTGCTGCTTTGCTTGAATTCCACAGGGATTTCTCCCAGGGTATGCAGGTGCTTCCCTTTCCCTTGCGTATGCCTTGTTATGTGTTTTGTTTATTTATTTTTTAACCACCTGTTGCTTTCTTCCAGTACATCCTTCTGCTGCTTCCCTGTGTTTTTCATGGAGCCCACTGCCCTCGCAGACCACTACCAACAAACGAGGTATGGAGACCATCACTTTCGGGTAAGTAGAGAAGAGACAAAAAAGAGAGCCGGCCACTAAACACTGCCTTTCTGTTGCAGTCCCATCAGGCCAAGAGACGCAAGCCCACGGCGCAGGGAGAGGTCCAGGCATGCATCAAGCAGGAGGTCCCGTAAAAGTCGGTCAAGATCTTGCTCCCGCTACCATCGATCAAGACATAGCCGATCACGCTGCAGCCGCTCCCGTCATAGACGGTCTCATCGCAGACGGTCTCCCTCATCTCACCGCGAGCATTATCATACCCGTCCTGCAGCTAACGCTTGCTGGGTGTGCGGTGCTACTGCTTTGCCAGGAAAGCTAGCATGTCAGACTTGCTTTAATGAAGCAACTAGAGAAAAGGAGACGAGCGCCAGGATGACTACAGATTTCTCCTCCCAACAGCTCGTGGGGGAGTCAGCGCAAGAATCAATGTGGACTTCAGTTCCTTTGGTCTGTGATGAGCCCACTCCGGGCACTTCATCCGCCTCCGGCCCATATGCCCAACTAATAGAGGCTCATTCCGATCATGAAGATCAAGAACTTGTGTCTGGATTTGACTTCTGTCTAGTCGAACCTTTTGCCCGCTCGGTCAAGGCGACAATAGGTTGGGAAGAACCCGTGACGGAACCACCCAAGGTTGGGAAATATTTCCCCGAGTTAAGGAGGGATCCCGAACTGTTTCCCTTCATCGAAGAATTGGAAGACCTCATTAAGGAGGAGTGGGAGAAACCGGACAAGCATCCCAGTCTGTCCAACAAACTCTCTAAACTGTACCCTCTGAAAGACTCTAAAGTCGCTTCCCTCATTAACGCTCCCGTGGTGGATGCTTCTCTTATGCGACTCGCCAGGCATGTCACTCTGCCAATAGAGGACGCAGTATCATTCCTGGGATGTTCTCGACCGTAAGATCGACCTAGAATTAAAGAAGGCTTACTCCACGTCGGTGGGAGCATGTAGACCAGCTATTGCTACAGCAGCTGTCGCCAAGGCCATTTCCGCATGGGCAGCCAATGCTGAGAAGGCTCTCCTGGGAAGGTGCTGATCGAGGGATGTCATATCCTCCTTGCAGGAGATCAGGCTAGCCCGGTGACTTTATGGCGGGGGCCTCGGTGGATATCATCCTTCTTCGGCCAGGTCCATGTTAGCCTCAGTTATGGCCAGCAGAGCTTATGGTTTAAAGCCTTGGGTCGCTGACGCGGCTTCAAAAGCCAACTGGTGCAGGATACCCATATGATGGCACGAACCTGTTTGGCACAAAAATTAGATCGGCAATCTCCAAGGTCACTGGTGGAAAATCGGGGCTTATTCCCTCCGACAGAAGACCCAAGCCTCAGAAGGGCCCTACCTTCAGGCGTAATCTGCCCGAGAGGTACAGGGAGGCCAGATCCTATCGTCCCGGTAAGGAGTTCAGGAGAGAATGGAGACCTAATCGCCCACCCTATTACGAGGGGCAGAAGCCCAAGGTCACTACTGCAGGGGACCAGCAGAAGTCTTTTTGAAGTCTTGCCTGCCCACCCAGCTCAGGTGGGCGCCAGGCTCAGCAGTTTTGCGCAAATATGGTCGGACCACATAGAGGACCCATGGACTCTTTCTACAATAAAGCATGGCCACAGATGGAACTTTATAGGGGTATGCCTCACGCTACCTTTCAACCCACCAAAATACGTCTTCCCTAGACAAAAGGAAACTGCTCACTCAATACATCTTAGAACTAGTTCAGGAAAAAGAGCTATCGTGGAAGTTCCTTCGCACCAAAGAGGCAGGGGATTTTATTCCCCTCTCTTTCTGGTTCGAAGAATCAGGGGACCTTCGGCCCGTGCTGGACCTCAAGCGGCTCAACAGAAGGATTCAGATAGAGGCCTTCAAAATGGAGAGTCTCCAGTCCATCCTCTTGGCAGTAAATCTCGGAGACTGGATGCTGTCGATCAACCTGTCAGACGCCCTACCTCCATGTGCCAATACATCCCGCATACCAGAAGATTTCTGCGCTTTGCCATCGGCCAACATCACTACCAATTCCGATGTCTACCATTCGGGATCTCCTCGGCTCCCAGGACGTTCCTGAAGGTTATGCTTCCCCTCATAGCATTCCTCAGAGAGAAGGGGCTGCGGGTGCATCATTACCTGGACGATATCTTGCTCTTGGCAACAAATCGGGAGACTCTACTCCTCCAGCGGGAGATCCTAATCTCGACCCTCCAAAAGTTTGGCTGGTTAATCAACTGGCGAAAGAGCAGCCTTCAGCCATCACAGTCCATGGTTTACCTGGGGGCAGAATTGGACACGAAACAGAACAGGGTACAACTGCCCTTAGAGAAGGTAAATCCCTTAGTCCGGAAAGTGCGGAATCTATTGTCCTCCAGTCTCACGTCTTCCAGAACCCTGCCTCAGTATGCTGGGCTCGATGTCATCACCATACCCATGGTACAATGGTCCCAATGGGCGCATGAGAACCCTGCAGAACACTTTTCTCAGGCATTGGGACGGAGCATCAATGCACCAACCCTTCAGCATCCCCAGTCATGTAAGACACTGCCTTCTGTGGTGGACTTGCCCTTCCAACCTCAGAAGATTCAGGCCCATAGCTCCTCCGGAACCGGAGATAGTGACATCCGATGCCAGCGAGAGAGGTTCGGGGCTCACTACCTGGATCAGACAGCCCAGGGTCACTGGCACTTCCCTGCTCGGGGGATAGTCTCAAATATACTGGAGCCTCCGAGCGGCATTCCAGGCCCTCTTAGCCTTTGCGCCTCTTCTACAGGGGAAGAGCGTCCTAATTCGGATGGACAACAGGGTGGCGGTAGCCTACATCCAGAGGCAGGGCGGTACCCGAAGCCTCACTCTTCTGGAGGAAGTTAGCCCCATAATGGAGTGGTCCCAGATACATCTTCTGGACCTGAGAGCAGTCTATGTCCCAGCAGCACAGAATACGCTAGCCGACTTTCTGAGCAGGGAACTTCTAATCCAACAACGGAGTGGTCCTTGAATCCCCCGGGTGTTCGCCGTTCTGACGGAAACCTGGGGGGTTCTGGAGATAGACCTGGCAGCAACACCAGCGAATGCCAAGTGTTCAAGATTCCTTTCCAGGGTACCCTTTCCAACAGCAGATGGGACAGATTGCCTCCTTCACCCATGGGACTTCAATTTGGGGTACATCTTCCCCCAACTCCTCTAATAGCGAGCTTTCTATCTCGACTCGAAGGTCGTCGGCCACAGTAATCACAGTTGGTACCATTCTGGCCGAGGAGACCGTGGTTTAACGAGCCTCCTACAGCTCAATACCCAACCTCCAATCCACCTTCCAGTTACAGCGGATCTCCTACTCAAGGTTGGTCTCTCCATCCAGCCCCAGACCAGGCTCCACCTGACAGCCTGGAGGTTGAGAGGGCTAGATAAGGGAACAAGGATGTTCCCAGGCAGTTATAAACAAAATTAATGCAAGCCAGGAAATAGTCCACAAACTCCATTTATACCAGGATTTGGGAAAAAATTCGCCCAGTTGGCGCAATCAAAGGTTGGAACCGTTCACCCGATCCCCTACCAGATCCTGGAGTTCCTGCAAACAGGAATTGACAAGGGATCTCAATTCAAGCACCCTAAAGGTACAGATCTCGCTCTGTCGACAAAACTGGCACCAGGTGGGCCTTGCATCCTTTGATCAACCAGTTCATGAAGGCATGCGAAAGATCAGACCACCCAGAAGACTGTCCTTCCCGTCTTGGGATCTTTCGGTGGTCCTCGAGGCGTTCTCCAATACACCCTTCTTCCCACTCACTCGCTTTCTCTATGGGATTCTGACCTTAAGTTATCCTTCCTCATTGCCATTGCCTCGGCGAGGAGAGTGTCGGAGTTTGCAGCTTAGACATGATGTCTAAGGAGCCATACCTGATTTTTCATCCCGACAGGGTGATCCTGAGACCGTCAGACCCGTTTCTTGCCCAAAGTTACTTTCGGCCCTTCCATTACAGCCAGGACATCGTCTTCCATGCCTTTCTAACGAGAATGGCGAACCTATGCCCTTGGACATAAATCTCTAATTTCCACTATCTGTCGGCTACTATCATCTTAGATCAACAGACGCTCTCTTGATTATACCTCACGGGGCCAGGCGAGGCCAGGCGGCCACTTCCCGCACATCGCCACTTGGCTGGTCAGGCTATTGGAAAAGCGTATTCCACTACAGCAGATGGAGATCCCGGAAGGCGTCAGGGCACACTCAAACCAGGGCAGTGGCAACCTCTTGGGCAGCATATTGTGGTGTTTCTGCGGAGGAAACTATATGCCGAGCAGCAACCTGGTCTTCCAGGCATACCTTTATCTCCACTACAGGGTGGACGCCGCTCTCTTGGCTCGGCCGAATTTTGGCAGATCGGTCCATCAGGGCCAATTCTTCTGCTCTCTAGGGAATAAAATACTTTTGCATTGAACCCTCCCGACTGGCGAGTTATTTCCCAGTGTGTGCTGCCATGAATGCGTCAGGAAAACGGAAAATTGTATACTTACCTTTCCGTAATTTTCCTTTCCTGACGCATCTTCATGGCAGCACACAGCTGCCCACCCTACTGTTCAATGATGATATTTACGGAGAATAATGCCGGGTGTCTCCTCTTCAAATTTATAGCTAACCAATCCTGTCAGGTTGTGGGGGCGGAGTCACAACCCAGTGTGTGCTGCCATGAAGATGCGTCAGGAAAGGAAAATTACGGAAAGGGAAGTATACAATTTTCCATTTTTTCTCTTTCAATTACGGGCACTGATATGGCGGCACTGATGGGCACCGATGAGATGGCACTGATGGACATCGATGAGGTAGTACTGACGGGCACAGATGAGGTGGCATTGATTGGCGGCGCTGGTATGCGGCACTGATGGGCACTCATAGGCGGCACTGATGGGCACTCATGGGCGGCACAGATGGGCACTCATGGGCGGCACTTATGGGTGGCACTGATGGATACTTATGGGTGGCACAGGTGGGCACTGATAGGTGGGCACTGTGCATGGATGGGCACTGTGGGGTGGCACTGATGGACACTTTGGGGTGGCACTGATGGACACTGTGGGGTGGCACTGATTTTCCCAGGTTGCCAGTCAGTGCCCATTTGTGGGCACTGATTGGCATCTTTTTTCTTTAATGCTTTTTTTTTTTTTTTGCCCACCCTGGTGGTCCAGGGTGGGCATCCCTGGTGGTCCAGTGTGGTGATCCGAGGGGGGGCTGCGCTGATAAACAATCAGTGCGAACGCCCCCTGTCAGGAGAGCCGCCGATCGGCTCTCCTATACTCGCGTCTGTCAGACGCGAGTGAGGAAGAGCCATCGATGGCTCTTCCTGTTTACATCGTGATCAGCCGTGATTGGACACGGCTGATCACGTGGTAAAGAGTTTCCATCTCCGTGAGAGACTCTTTACCGAGATCGGAGATGCAGGGTGTCAGACTGACACCCCGCATCACCGATCGCCGCGCTGCGTGCCCCCACAGGCGCGCGCGGCATGAAATCCTGCAGGACGTCCTGTCAGGATTGTGTAACCACTTCCCGGACGTAAATCGGCCATAGGCTGGGCGGGAAGTGGTTAATTTGCATAGTTTTTCTCTCACTTCCTGTTTGGCTATGGGGCAGGAAGTGAAGGCAAATCTCCCCAATTGGACACAGATAATACAAAATAAACTGACAGGGCCTATAACCCTCCCTCACTCTATCCAAAATTAAAGAAAATAAAACGTGTTGATTATAGTTCTAGTCAGGGGCGGACTGACCATTGAGTCACTCGGGCACTGCCCGAGGGCCACATGCCACTAGGGGGCCCCCATCCGGGTTGCCAGGCTCAGTAAAACCAGGGACAGTATGTAAAAATCTGTGTTTTTTTTAGATCTGTCCCTGATATGTCCGAAAATGACATGCTTTTAATGTGAATATCCCAAGATTTTAGCTGCCCTGCCTCTGCACTACCTCCTGGCGTAGTGGCCATCTGTAAGCCAGAGGGGCCCCATACTCTTCTATTGCCCGGGGGCCCCATGAGTTGTCAGTCCGCCCCTGGTTCTAGTTTAAGCACAAATTTCATAGAGTTTTTTTGAGGAGCCAAGAAACGGTAACCATGCCAATAGGCCAGGATACAGCGTGGCTAATATGTATGAATGTGTGTGTTAGAGCACCCCCACCCAATGTTAACTAAAAAATTATTAATTTGCAAATAAGCTATTATCTGCTCATTTTTTGGGGATGTCTGCACCCCTGATAGTGAGAAATTTGTGAGGTGTCTCTACCCTTTCTAATTCAAATTCATTCACTTCCTGTCACATAGCCAAACAGGAAGTGAGGGGTAAAACCTTACTAATATCTTTTCTTGGGGACACAGAGATCAATCTAAATAGTTTCCCATTATGTAAATTGCACTCTAGTATTTTGCAGAGTACACCCCAAATTATTAGGGATCTTGGACTTTGGGGTCCATTTACTAAAGGCAAATCCACTTTGCACTACAAGTGCAAAGCAAGGAAGAAAACAAAACAACTTTGCTTCTACAGGATTGGATGTTAAAACCATCAGTGCTTCCTCTCTGATTTTCAGCAACTATGCTTGTACTGCAGAGTGGCTTTGCCTTTACTAAACCCCAAACTAAATAATCATTTGGGGCAGGGATCCTCAAACTACGGCCCTCCAGCTGTTGTAGAACTACACATCCCATGATGCCTTGTAATGCACTGACATTCACAGACATGACTAGGCATGATGGGAATTGTAGTTCCTGAACAACTGGAGGGCCGTAGTTTGAAGACCCATGATTTGGGGTGTACACAGCAGTGCTGGAGTGCAATTTGCTTAATGGGGACACTAGTTAGATTGACCTGTGTCCCCAAGAAAAGACACTGATAGGGTTTTAACCTCACTTCCTGTTCAGCTGTGTGACAGGAAGTGAAGCCAATTTTAAGAAAAGGGACACAAAGCTCAACCCCCCAAAAAAAACACAAGCAGGGGTTCTAACACTCACTTGGCTTCCCTCAAACACCCACAATTAGAATAGGATTGCCTTGCCCTAGATTTAAGCACAGTGCTGTAAATCAGCACTTCAAGCCTGTCCACCAATAGCAAAAGGGCCATGTTTGCAGGTTTTCCTTCATCTTGCACATGTGCTTTAAAAGACTGGACAGCAATTCTTGATAAGAGAAATCCACAAAACATGTCCTGTCGGGGGTACTTGAGGGCTGAGGACCACTACAGTTAAAAGAAAATACTTACCAGTTTGTCTTTAAAGTCATGGGGAATAAACATGGCAAACATTTCATGATTACACACCAGGAAAGAAGCTTAGACAAAAATCACACATAATTTGTTAGGCCCAAACCTATTTCAGCTGCAGCTGTCAAAATATGTTGCATGAAAAAGTAACAAAAAACAAACTTCAAAATTTTAAAGTAATTTTTATTGGTCAACAAAACAAGGAAAGAAAAACAAAAAACAAACACACACAAACAAAAATACATTTCAAAACTCAAAATAGACAGATTTAAAGTCGCAACATCTTCACATTTTTTTCATAAAATAAGGCAGCAGAGACAAATACATCAAAGTGAACATCATTTAAAAATAAACAAAAACCATTGGCAAAATAAAAACCCATGCAACAAACCACATTTGTGTTCCACAACAGCATTTCTGCCTGCCCCTATGAGGGCAGCTGAGGACTGATCGATGCACGGTTTTTATAACATGTGCTAGTAATGAAGCAATTGAAATCACATGAACAAATTGCAGTCTCTAGTGTGGGTGAGCTTACACCTGGTTAATTAACCCAACCCACGCTCTATGACCATCCAAGTGATTTTCACCTTTTAAAAAGAAAGAATTTTTTCTAAGTGTTTGAGCAGACTCAGTTCATCACACATGTAGGAACCAAGCTGCAATGGCATGAGAGTTTTTTTTTTTTTTCCCCCTGATCTCATGCTTTCCAGCCTGGCCCGGTCATTGACCAGCAATATGGTCCAGGGCTCAAGTGGTTAAAAATTAACAAAACACTAAAGTTAGCCAATTTTTGGGGATAATGTGAAAGATGATGTTAAACCGAGTAAATAGATACCTTACATGTCACGCTTTACCTATGGAAACACTCTGCAAATGGGGCCAAAATTCATTCGTGAATATCCCCATAGGCAGACCTTTTTCTTTTTTTCCAGGTTACCAGTTTATAGTTGCAAAGAAGGTCTAGTGGTAAAAGTATTGCTCTCGCTCTAACGCACGCGTCAATACCTCACATGTGTGGTTTGAACGATGTTTATATATGTGGGCGGGACTTGCGTAAGTCCCGCCCACATATGTAAACACCGTTCAAACCACACATGTGAGGTATTGACGAGTGCGTTAGAGCGAGAGCAATACTTTTAGCACTAGACCTTCTTTGTAACTATAAACTGGTAACCTGGAAAAAAAAGAAAAAGGTCGCCTATGGGGATATTCACGGAATGAATTTTGGCCCCATTGCAGGAGTGTTTCCAATAGTAAAGCGTGACATGTAAGGTATCTATTTACTCGGTGTAACATCATCTTTCACATTATCCCCAAAAATTGGGCTAACTTTAGTGTTTTGTTAATTTTTAACCACTTGAGCCCCGGACCATATTGCTGGTCAATGACCGGGCCAGTTTTTGTGATTCGGCACGGCGTCGCTTTAACTGACAATTGCGCAGTCGTGCGACGTGGCTCACAAACAAAATTGGCAACCTTTTTTTTTCCCCCACAAAGAGAGCTTTATTTTGGTGGTATTTGATCACTTCTGCGTTTTTTTTTTTTTTTTTTAGAGCTCTAACCAAAAATAGAGCGACAATTTTAAAAAATAAAGAATTATTTTTACTTTTTGCTATAATAAATATCCCCAAAAATATATATTATAAAAAAAAAAAACTCAGTTTAGGCCGATACGTATTCTACATCTTTTTGGTTCCAAAAAATCGCAAATAGCGTTTAGTGTATGGTTTTGGCAAAAGTTATAGCGTCTACAAAATATGGCTTTTTTTTGTTTTAACTAGTTATTGCGGCGATCAGCGATTTTTATCGGTACTGCGAACATTATGGCGGACACATCGGACACTTTTTTGGAAACCATTGGCATTTTTCTAGCGATCAGTGCTGTAAAAATGCATTGCTTACTATAAAAATGCCACTGGCAGGGAAGGGGTTAACACTAGGTGCGAGGGAGGGGTTAAATATGTTCCCTGGGTGTGTTCTAACTGAAGAGGGGGGTGGGACTGACATGTGTAAATGACAGATCGCTGTTCATGAAGGGGAACTCCAGACCCCAAAAAAAAAATAATGTGGGTTCCCTCCAGGTGCATACCAGGCTCTTAGGCTTGGTCTGGAACATAAGGGGTTAAACCCGCGCAAAAAAAAAACAGCGTGGGGTCCCCCCCCCCCCAAGATCCAGACCAAGCTCTTATCCCAGGCACGCAGTCTGGCCAGACAGGAATGGGGGTGGGGACGAGCGAGCGCCCCCCCCTCCTGAGCCGTACCAGACCACATGCCCTCAACATGGGGAGTGTGTGCTGTGGGGGAGGGGGGCACTGCCCCCCCACCCCAAAGCACTCTTGTCCCCATGTCGATAGGGACAAGAGCCTCTTCCCGACAACCCTGGCCGTTGGTTGTCGGGGTATGCGGGCGGAGGGCTTATCAGAATCTGAGAGGCCCCTTTAATAAAGGGGCCCCCCAAATTCCGGCCCCCACCCTATGTGAATGAGTATGGGGTACATTGTACCCCTACCCATTCACCTGGGGGGAAAAAAATGGAAAAAAATAATACACCACACACATTTAAAAATTAATTTATTAGTCAGACGGGGGTCTTCTGCCGGGCCCCCCACCACCACCCACTTAGGCCCCGGGCTTCGCCATCTTCTGCCGGACCCCCTTCACCAGTGAGGCTCCTGCCTTTGGGGGAGGGTCCCGGGCTTCGACGGTTTCTGCGGGGGGGGGGGGGTGCACGGGCGCCCCACCCCCGTCCTTCAGCGCCGTAATTCACCGGACCCCCTTCACCAGTAGGCTCCTGCCTTTGGGGGAGGTCCCGGGCTTCGACGGTTTCTGCGGGGGGGGGGTGCACTGGCACCCCACCCCCGTCTTCAGGCGCCGTAATTCACCGGACCCCCTTCACCAGTGAGGCTCCTGCCTTTGGGGTGGGTCCCGGGCTTCGACGGTTTCTGCGGGGGGGTGCACTGGCACCCCACCCCCGTCTTCAGCGCCGTAATTCACCGGGACCCCCCCCTTCCACCAGTGAGGGCTCCTGCCTTTGGGGGGAGGGTCCCGGGGCTTCTACGGTGTTTTCCGCCGGGGGCGACACCCCGCGGCCTTCTGCGATGCCTTCCGCTTCTGCCTGTCTCCTCCGCGGAGCACAGGGCTTGTCTCCGCTGTCTTCTCCCTTCTCTTCCATTCGATGTTGACACGACGAGGTCCGCGCTGGAATGCCGTCTGAGCTGCGGGCATGGACTTATATAGGGCAATGCCACCATGTGACCTCAACCCATGTGACATCACATTCCCATCATGCCCAGGGAATGTGATGTCACATGGGTTGAGGTCACATGGTGGCATTACCCTATATAAGTCCATGCCCGCCGCTGACACGGCATGTCAGCGCGGAACCTCGTCGTGTCAACATCCAATGGAAGAGAAGGAAGAAGGACAGCGAGACAAGCCCTGTGCTCCCGGAGGAGACAGGCAGAAGAAGGAAGAGAGAAGAAAGAAGACGAAGAAAGCCCTGCTCCGCGGGGGAGCCAGGCAGAAGAGGGAGCAGAGAAGACAGAAGAGAAAAGACCAGGGAGTTGGCGCACCCCTGGCAGAAGACCAGAAGACGGAACCCTGGCGGAAGGCACCGGAAAGACCGGGGGATAGGTGCCATCCCCCGGCAGAAGACCCCGAAGTCCGGATGCCCCCCCCCTAATGTAAAAGAGCTTAAATGGGTGGGGGCATCCGGCGGAAGGCTCCGGAGAGGACCGAGGGATGGCGCCCTCCCCCGGCAGAAATCACCGAAGCCCAGGGTCCCGGCAGAAGATCGGGAGAGAAGAAACCCCCCTTGTAAGAGAGCTAAAGAAGAAAGGGGGGGCTTCGGAGCAGATTAATAAAATATTTTATTGTGTGGTGTTTTATTTTACTTTACACTTTCCCCCATGTAGAATGGGTAGAGGTACGATGTACCCCATACTCATTCACATAGGGTGGGGGGCCGGCATCTGGGGGCCCCCTTATTAAAGGGAGCTCGCAGATTCCGATTAGCCCCGCCCGCATACCCCGACAACCAATGGCAAGGGTTGTCGGGAAGAGGCTCTTGTCCCTATCGACATGGGGCAAGAGTGCTGTGGGGTGGGGGGGGCAGTGCCCCCCTCCCCCACAGCACACACTCCCCCATGTTGAGGGCATGCGGTCTGGTACGGCTCAGGAGGGGGGGGGGGCGCTCGCTCGTCCCCACCCCCATTCCTGTCCGGGCCAGAGCTGCGTGCTTGGGATGAGGGCTTTGGTTTGGATCTGGGGGGGGACCCCCGCGTCGAATAGGCGCGGGTTTAACCCCTCACGTTCCGGACCAAGCCTAAGAGCCTAATGTACCCCTGGAGGGGGGACCCCGCGCCGATTTCAGTTTAAAATTTGGCGCGGACTTCCCCTTCATGCTGAAAACAGCTCGGAGATTCCCGTGCGCCGCGTCACGCAACGCATTCACGGGTACGCCGCTTGGTATTTACCAAGATTTCACGGCGTACTGACAAGGCGCACGGGAAGCGCCGAAATTTCTCTCATGCGCTTGCCCAGTATGCAAATGAACCTCCCGAGGTTCAGGCGCACTGTGCAAGCGTACGGGGATCTGTTTTCAAAAAAACACTTTCCCTTTCAATTCGGCCCGCCAAACACTTTCAAACACATGTCACTTCACTTCCCCTGCATCCCCCCCCCCCCCCCCCAATAAACTCCCCCCCCAACCCCCGCAATTTACAGTTCAATGTGCCGTGCGCCAGGTCTGTACTGGTGCACAATGCACCCTCTCCTGGGCGCACGGAGCACAATAGTAACTAAGGAAATACACTGCACTAGCAGCGTATTTCTTTAGTAAATGACCAAACGGCTGCTACTCCTGCTTTTACTCCATGAGTCATGGAGTAAAGGCTTGGTAAATCAGCCCCATTGTGTTTCGGGAATCCCTTTTCAATGTTTTGTACATGTTCCCTTAACCGCTTCCACATCGTCTCTTTGTGCGTCCAATATATTGGACTACTCCCTCAGTCCTACAGGTAATTAGGTTCTTAATTTTCGTATTCCTTATGTGTGACATTTGAGCATTTTGACCCCCAAAATTTGTTCTCCTACATGCTAAACATCGCCTATACGGGAAGAAACCTTTTCCCTGATAGAAGGTTAGCATATTCTCTTCCCTTTTATGTAGCACTCCTTTATTTTTTCCTTATTGGACCAGCTCGATCAATTCTTCCTTGTAATCGCCAGTGGATTTTTTCTAAGTTTGATATAAGTTTTCGTGTCCTTCAGTTGATTCTCTTATTCCTCATAGGTAATAATTCATAGACAGTACCACTATGGCACCGCCTTTGTCAGCAGGTCTAATAATACTTCTTTATTTTCTTCAAGTTCTTTAATTCCTTGTGAATAGCGTTTAGCATCCAGGATTTTCTTATACTACTAGCCGACCAGCCGCCGTCATTCTATGGCGGCAGGTCGGCTCTCCTGGGCGAGAGCCCGTATAGTAACGTCGGCTCTTAGAGCGGGCCACTAGGGGCGCGTGCGCGCCGCCCCCGCTCGTGCGCGCCCCCGACTCCCGTGCATGTGCCCGGCGGGGCGCGATCGCCGCCGGGCACACGCGATCGCTCGTTACAGAGCGGGGACCGGGAGCTGTGTGTGTAAACACACAGCTCTCGGTCCTGTCAGTGGGGGAAATGCTGATCTTCTGTTCATAACAATGTATGAACAGAGGATCAGTGTTTCCCCTAGTGAGCCACCTCACCCCCCCAGAGTAAGAACACACCCAGGGACATACTTAACCCCTTCCCCGCCCCCTAGTGTTTAACCCCTACACTGCCAGTGGCATTTTTATAGTAATCCAATGCATTTTTATAGCACTGATCGCTATAAAAATGCCAATGGTCCCAAAAATGTGTCAAAAGTGTCCGAAGTGTCCGCCATAATGTCGAGTACCGAAAAAAAATCGCTGATCGGCCGGCTATTACTAGTAAAAAAAAATATATTAATAAAAATGACATAAAAATACCCCCTATTTTGTAAACGCTATAACTTTTGCGCAAACCAATCAATAAACGCTTATTGCGATTTTTTTTACGAAAAAAACGTAGAAGAATATTGTATCGGCCTAAACTGAGAAAAAAAAAAGTTTTTTTATATATTTTTGGGGGATATTTTATTACAGCAAAAAGTAAAAAATATTATTTTTTTTCAAAATTGTCGCTCTATTTTTGTTATAGCGCAAAAAATAAAAACCGCAGAGGTGGTCAAATACCACCAAAAGAAAGCTCTATTTGTGGGGAAAAAAGACGCCATTTTTGTTTGGGAGCCACGTCGCACGAGGCCGCGCAATTGTCAGTTAAAGCGACGCAGTCCCGAATTGCAAAAAGTGCTCTGGTCTTTGGGCAGCAATATGGTCCGGGGGTTAAGTGGTTAATTTTCATTTTATCCAAGTCCCTTAGGACCAAATTATTGAAAACCGCCTCATGTCCATTATTATGTACCTGTGGATTAAAAAGTGATTTGTTCCTTAATTTACTATGTAAACTCTTCCCAGTAGATTAATTTGATCTCATCCTTCTTCACTGGTTGGTTCAACATATAGGGCCAAATCCTCAAAATCCTAGCCAAACTTAATTTTTCCCATTTAAGTTACACTGGCGGAAAATTTCTACCTAAGTGCCCGATTCCACAAAGCACTTACCTAGAAATATCACGCAGTGTAACCTAAATTCTCCCGCGCAAGGCTGTTCCTGTTATCCAGGGGGCGATGACAATTTAAATGAGGCGCGCTCCCGCGCCGGCCGTACTGCGCATGCTGCGTGACGTAATTTTCCCGACGGGCAGCGCGCGACATTCGTTACGCCGGGCTTTGTGGATTGCGGACGGGACCATAAAGTTGCGTCGGGTAAAAAAAAAAGTTACACGACCGGAAAAAAAAAATTCAAAATTTAAAAAAAAATCGCGGCGATCGAAAAAAAGGTCTGTTTTTACAAGGTGTTACTAGTTTACCACTTTTGTAAAAGCAGAACTAATTTTACGTATGCAAACGTAAACTACGCCGGAAAACACAAAGCTGAAAAGCTTTGTGGATCTCCGTAGTCACCATTTGCATACGGCAAAGCGGCATTTTCAATGCGAAATGCAACCCAGCGGCGGATGCTGGTACTGATCCTAAGATCTGACAGTGTTATAAGTGTCTTACAGATGTCAGATCTTCTGCCTATCTTTGGAAAACTGCTTCTGAGGATCAGGTTCCAAAGATAGGCACAGGATACGCAGGCTGAACAGCAGTTCTGCCTGCGTATCCCTTTTGTGGATTTGGCCCATATTTTTTAATGTTCAGTTTCCTTGTAATTTTGTATGTCTACATAGACATCAAATTTTACTAAGATTCTGTTTAGGAGCAAATTTGAGTCCTTTATCCTAAGTGGAGTAGTTCCGTTCTGTTAGGGTCTACCCCACTGATAATAATATGCACTTCCCCTATTGGACCTTTCTTGCTTTTGGACCTTGTGTCCACCTCTGCATCCTCTCTGTC
Source organism: Rana temporaria (assembly GCF_905171775.1). Taxonomy (NCBI): domain Eukaryota; kingdom Metazoa; phylum Chordata; class Amphibia; order Anura; family Ranidae; genus Rana; species Rana temporaria. The sequence goes on along the minus strand of NC_053489.1, from coordinate 382,875,969 downwards.
TGGGACTTCGTGTGTGCGTCATTTGGTCGTATCGTGGGGGCGTCCTGTCGCTCCTGCGATATTTTAAAAAAGAAACGAGAATCTGTTTCCTCTCTGTGATTTCCCAACGCTTCATATCTGTTTGGGTGTTGGGATCGGGCTTCTTCTGTTATCATACTATTGATGATCCCTGGGAGCCGAACCACCATACTGAGATGTTGCGGTGGGGCTCTGGGAGGGTTGATGGGGGTACATATCTCTAGGATCCCTCTGGTCCTGATTATAATATGTATAATCCTGTTGATATCCATATTGATGTGCCCCTTGTTGGTCAGATCGATTCTGTGGCGGTTTTTGTGATTTTTGATTATTCTTATTTTTCCAAAAGTTTTTTTTGGAGACTTAGACCTGGTTTTTGTTTTTTGTTCACCCACCATGGTTTTGGGGTTCTAGGTTCATTGTGATCATCCCTTTCGGTTCGACCTTGCCCATTTGGATAATCCCTATTGTCCCTATATGGTCTTCCATAATCACCCCCATAATTACTAGTGGGTTCAGGTGATCTGTATCTCATCTCTCTCACAGTACCTCTCTGTCTGGGGAAGATGACACCGATCCCCCCTTCCCGTCCTTCAGATTAATTTGCCATTTGAGATATTTCCTCTTTTTACGTTGTTTAATCTCAAGATCTTTTTGCTCCAAAACTTTATTTAGTTGAGCAGTGAGTGTTGTGAAAGAGGGGGTATCTACATAACCCTCTAAAAAAATTTTTTGCATTCAGCAATCTGTTTTGGGAGCAAAAAGATCTTGAGATTAAACAACGTAAAAAGAGGAAATATTCAGGGACACACATGACTATAGACAACATCAACCTTCAAATGGCAAATTAATCTGAAGGGACGGGAAGGGGGGGATCGGTGTCATTCTTCCCCAGACAAGAGAGGTACGAATGTACCCCTGTGGGAGAGAGATGAAGCGTTGTGGAATTCACAGGGAGGAGGAAACAGATTCTCGTTCTTTTTTAGAGTATCGCAGGAGCGACAGGACGCCCCCACGATACGACCAATTGACCTCAAACGAAGCCCAGACAGAGAGGATGCAGAGGTGGACACAAGGTCCAAAAGAAGAAAGGGTCCAATAGGGGAAGCATATATAATATCAGTGGGGTATACCTAACAAGAACGGAACTACTCACTTTGGATAAAGGACTCGTAGGGGTGCAACGGATCAAAAAACGGTAACGGTTCGGATCGTTTCTCGGATCAGAGTCATGGATCGGATCATTTTTTCGGATCAGCAAAAAAAATGCTGTAACGTAGCTCAAGCTACTTTCAGCATGTGTTTAAAAGCCGTCGTTTTACACAACCAAATATGGCTCATGTCTGCACCTATAAACACAACCGATGGCATTTGTGATGGCTTTAGCCCCGGTCTGATCGTGGCAACAAGGGGCTGCTTAAATGGCTGCGCTGTGAGCGGTTGTGTTGAGCAGCTTTAGTTTTCATTGTCATCCTGTCAGTGGAAACACCAGGGTGATGTCGCTTCATGCATGGCAAATGCTTTGATGTGTTTACACTGTCATATGGCTTTTTTTGTGCCATCAGTGCCTACACACGATCACGGTTTTATCCACTAACCTCTTTCCGTCATCATTATATTTGACAGGGAAGCCACAGATGCTCTTATACAGGGGTTTATTTAAATGATGCGGGGCGTTCAAGCTCCTCCGTTCCTCCACTCGCCATGGACCAGCGTGTGTGGACTGAACATGCACACAACTTTTTTATCCTGAAATCAATCCGCGGATGCCACGTGTGCGGTTCGGATGCAATATCTTCGGTTCGGATCGCGGATCGATAAGCAATCCCGTTGCACCACTATCCTAAACGGAAGTCTTAGTAAATTTGATGTCTAGTAGACATGCAAAAATATACACGGAAACAGAATCATTAAAAACTATATGTTGAACCAACCAGTGAAGAAGGATGAGGATCAAATTAATCTTACTGGGAAGAGTTCAACATAGTAAATTAAGGAACAAATCACTTTTTAATCCACAGGTACATAATAATGGACATGTGTAGGTTTTCAATAAATTGGTCCTAAGGGGACTTGGATAAATTGAAAATTAAGAAAATCCCGGATGCTAAAGCTATTCACAAAGGAATTAAAGAACTTGAAGAAATCATTAGACCTGCTGACCAAAGGCGGTGGCCATAGTGGTACTGTCTAAGATTTATTACTAGGAGGAATTAGAGAATCAACTGAAGGACACGAAAACTTATATCAAACTTAGAGAAAAATCCCACTGGCGGATTACAAGGAAGAATTGATCGAGCTGGTCCAAAAAGGAAAAAATAAAGGAGTGCTACATAATAGGGGAAGAGAAATACCTGGTACCTGATAATTGTAGGGTTCCCATAATTTATACAGTCCCGAAAATTCACAAGGATCCCCCTGAGACCCACCGGGATGACCGATAATCAATGGAATTCAGTCCATTAATTCCAGAATAGGCAATATGTGGATAAATTCATTCAGTCATTAGTCCCGCTAACACGGGCATATCTGAGGGATACTAAGCATCTAATTCAGGATATTGGATACGTGAGGGATTGATACATCGGGGGGCTACTTGTTAGCCACTGCTGATGTAGCCTCATTGGTATCGAACATCAACCAGGCTATTCAAGCCTCCAAATGGGCTCTGAATGATTTTGGTTCACTTGTACCAAACAAAATCGGTTTGTACTCAGAGTCTGGCCTATGGACTTCAACATAATTACTTCTGGCACAACCAGGAATATTACAGGCAGCTGAACGGTATAGGCATGGGGGCCAAGTATGCCCCAAGTGTGGCTAATGTTTTTATGTCATAATGGGAGGAAACAGACATTTATTCTGACATACCTGATCAATTAATTCTTTACAAAAGATTTATTGATGACTGTATCTTGATCTGGAGGGGTGATGAACAATCACTGATCCAGTTTCTTGACAAATTGAATGAGAACCAGAGAAATATCAAACTTACATATACCATCAGTGACAAAACGATTCAGTTCCTGGATTTGGAAATTACACTGGAAGCACAACGATTGACAACCAAAACTTTCTTTAAACCAGTGGAGAGAAATAGTTATATACCGGTTGATAGCTGCCATTTTGACCCTTGGTTAATCAAATGGTGAGAATTCGCAGGAATTGTACTGACCCACATATATTCCTTGAGCAGGTTATTATGATTGGAACCAAGTTTGTGAATAAAGGCTATAATAGCAAGTTCATCCAATACAAATACAAAATGTACTAGAGATGCAGAGGGGAATCTCTTATACAGGATAAAGTGAAAAGTAAGGGTCCAGATGATCAAGTACCCATTATCCTTGATTTCAATGTTCAACACAAGCAATTGAGACTATCTTTAAGAGCATTGGGCCTATACTACAAGCAGATAGACAGCTCCAAGGCATATTACCGTGTATGCCACGAATAGTCTACAGGCGTGCACCAATTAAGGGACCTGGTAGGCAAAGAACATAAGAAAGAAAGTCACCGCTCCATGGTGGGTCTACTATACGGTCACACACTGTTACACCATGATAAGCACTGATTTTGTGCGAAACGTCGGCTGTTCCCCTGTTCCTGTCATTTTGATCTGGTGATGTTTCTGCTGTTCATTTAATAAAAGACAACCTGTACGGTTTTTGGAGTGCGGCCATCCATCCTTCATCTATCTTTTATGGGTAGCAAAGGAACATACCTGATCCGCCAACTAAATCCAATATGCTTATGGAGTACATATAATCACTAATGATGTTTTGGTGAAAGTTAGTAGTGGCTGGGTTGTGTCTTATACAACTAATGAAGGTGTATGGTGAGAGGTAGTGCGCCGGTCATGTCATGTGCAACCTTGGCCACTGGGGCTGCTATGCATTTGCATGTCCCCTATAACACTCGTTATAATGACATGCTAAAATTGATTGTTTTTAAAACGATTTATAAATTATTGTAAATGTGGTTTTATGTAATTGCTATTACAACCCCCTTTCAGTCAGCCAGCAATGATGTAAGATGTTCATACTCCTTGTGCTGCATTCCTCGTTAGTTTGGTCATCTCACTTGGCTATAAATATGCAGCTGAGCTCTGACCTGCAGTTACCTGACTAAGTCACGGTGTCTAGTGGACGTAACGCGTGGGGGAGGAGCTACGAACGGGAATGACAGACTACACGTCTGAATGAGAGAAACATCCATCCTGAGCGGCTTGTTTGTTGTGGTGACAAGGTATGGCTGTCCTCTATTGACCTCAGACTTTCTTGTCCTTCCAGGAAGCTTGGTCCAAGGTTTGTGGGTCCATTCGAGATCAAGAAGGAAGTGAACCTGTGGCTTTTGAACTCACTTCACCGGGCCTCCTACAAGATCCATCCGGTGTTCCACGTCTCCCTACTGAAACTAGCTGTACCAAGTCCATTTCCAGGAAGAGAGAGTTGGCCACCTCCACCAGTTTACCATAGGTACCTATGCCGAATATGAAGTTGAAGCCATCCTAGATTGCCAGAAAGAGGTAGGCAGACTCAATTTATTGTTAAATGGAAGGGGTATTCTTCAGAGGAAAATTCTTGGGAACCGATGGATATTTTACATGCTCCAAGACTTTTGCAAAATTTTCGCAACAGGTACCCAGAGAAATGGTCTAGGTTGGGCATCCAGAGGCTGCCCCTCAGGGGGGGCACTGTCAGGAAATGGCAGAAGAATGACTGGCAATTCCGCCCAAGGACAATCATGGCCGCCATGGTGACCTAGGTGGGCGGTACTTCCTCCTTGTAACCTGAACAGATCACATGACTAGCTTCCTGGTCTTTTTAAGCCTGCTGCTGGAGCGCTGCCATTGCTGGATTATCTCTTCAGTCTCCTGTAGGGCAGTATGATTGGGAGGGGTGGCAGTGGAGGGGAGGATAATGGGAGGGGGTTAGTGGAGGGCAGTATAATGTAAATGGGAGGGGTGGCAGTGGAGGGCTGTATAATGGGAGGGGCAGTGAGGGCAGTATAATGTAAATGGAAGGGGGGCAGTATAATGGAAGGAGGGTTGGTGGAGGGCAGTATGATTGGAGGGGTGGTAGTGGAGGCAGTATGATGGGAAGGGTGGTAGGGAGGGCAGTATAATAGGAGGGGGATTATGGAGGGCAGTATGGTGGGAGGGGGTTAGTGGAGGGCAGTATGATGGAGAGGGCTTAGTGGAGGGCAGTATGATGGGGAAGGGGGTTAGTGGAGGGCAGTATGATGGGAGGGGGGTTAGTGGAGGGCAGAATGATGGAAGAGAGTTTAGTGGAGGACAGTATGATGGGAGGGGTGGTAGTGGAGGGCAGTATGATGGGAGGGGTGGTAGTGGAGGGCAGTATGATGGGAGGGGTGGTAGTGGAGGGCAGTATAATGGGAGGGGTGGTAGTGGAGGGCAGTATAATGGGAAGGGTGGTAGTGGAGGGCAGTATGATGGGAAGGGGGTTAGTGGAGGGCAGTATGATGGGAGGGGTGGTAGTGGAGGGCAGTATAATGGGAGGGGGGTTAGTGAAGGGCAGTATAATGGGAGGGGGGTTAGTGAAGGGCAGTATAATGGGAGGGGTGTTAGTGGAGGGCAGTATAGTGGGGGGGTAGTGGAGGGCAGTATGGGGGAACTGTACAGCATGACTGGAGGAGGGCAGTGTATGGGAGGGAGCAGAGTGACCATGAGCTACTCAGGGCAGTGCAGGGAGCATTTCTCCTACCTTTTTTCAAGGCAAGAACAGCCTTCGCCTTCAGGGAAGACCCGGAGTCGGGGGGCAGAGTCGGGGGAAACCTCCTCCGCCTCGCTCCAAATGTTGGGGCTCTGCTCTCCTCGTCGTGAGGTCACCAAGCAGGCAGCAGTGAATGCACAGTGCAACACATAGCAAGGGGCGGGGCCAGAGCGTCAGTGGTGCTCAAGGCCCCACCGACCTGCGGCCAGCTCCTCCATTGAGGCAAGCACATGGCAGCTCTGCTTGGGCCCCAAACTGTGACAGGGCCCTGGGGAGCTGCCCCGTTGGCTCTGCGGTAAAGACGGCCCTTGGCCCCTACAGAGTGAGAGACCCACTTTTGCCCTGCCTCACACAGATAGAGAGAGACCCTACTTTTGCCTTCACAGAGAGACCACTTTTGCACCCCCACAGAAAGAGGGAGAACCACTTTTGAACATCACAGAAGATAGGCTCTTTTGCCCCCACAGAAAGAGAGAGACCACTCCCTCCACAGAAATCACATCGCCTCACACAGATAGAGACAACATTTGCCCCTCACAGAGAGAGAGACCACTTTTGCCCTGCCTCACACAGATAGAGAGAGACCACTTTTGCCCTTCACAGAGAGACCACTTTTGCACCCCCACAGAAAGAGAGAGAGAGAGAGAACATTTTTGAACATCACAGAGATAGGCCCTTTTGCCCATCACAGAGAGAGGCCACTTTTCCCTCCACAGAAAGAGAGGGGCCACTTTTGCCCCCCAAAGAAAGAGACTGCTTCACAGAAAGAGACCACACTTGCCCTCCACAGAAAGAGACAGAGACCACTTTTGCCCCTCACAGAGAGAGGCCACTTTTGCCCCTCACAGAGAGAGACCACTTTTGCCTCCAAAGAAAGAGAGACCACTTTTGCCCCTCACAGAGCGAGACCACTTTTCCCCACAACGAAAGAAAGATGGACCACTTTTTCCCCTCACTGAGAGAGACTACTTTGACTAGCACAGAAAGAGGCCACTTTTTCCACCCACAGAAAGAGAGATAGACACTTTTTGCCCCTCACAGAGAGATCCCTCCCCCCACAAGAAAGAGAGAGCCCCACTTTTGCCCCCACAGAATAGAAAAGAACTCGTTTGCTCCTCACAGGGAGAGAGCCACTTTTTGCCTCTCACGGAGAGGAGACCTACTTTTGCCCCTCACAGAGAGGCCACTTTTGCCCCTCACAGAGAGAAACCCACTTTTGCCCCCACAGAAAGAGAGAGAGAGAGACCACTTTTGCCCCTCACACAGATAGATCACTTTTGCCAACCACAGAAAAACAGGGAGAGACCATTTTTGCCCCCTCATGGCGAGAGACCACCGTTTTTTTTTCTCCTCATAGAGAGAGGCCACTTTTGCCCCTCTACAGAAGAGAGGAGACCACTTGTGCCCCACAGAAAGAGAGAGAGAGACCCAATTTTGCCACCTCACACAGAAAGATCACTTTTGCCACCCACAGAAAAACAGAGAGACCACTTTTGACCCTCATGGCGAGAGACCACTTTTTCTTTTTCTCCTCATCTCCTCATTTTGCCCCCTACAGAGAGGGAGACCACTTTTGCCCCTTCACAGAGAGAGAGACCACTCCCCCCCCACAGAAAAAGACAGAAGACCACTTTTGAACATCACAGAGATAGGCCATTTGCCTGTCACAGAGAGGCCACTTTTTTCTTCCACAGAAGAAAGAGACCACTTTTGCCCCTCACAGAGTCCCCTTACAGTGTCAGCCGTGAAGTGGACAGTGTCAGTCAGTAGAGCAGTATACAGTGTCAGTAGGTGTAGTGAACAGTGTCAGTCAGTATAGAAGAGGAAGGTGTCAGTCAGTAAGGCAGTGGACGGTTGTCAGTCAGTAGGGCAGTGGATAGGGTCAGTAGTTTTTTTTTATTACTTTTTTATTTTATTTTTAGCAGCCCATTTGGGAAGCCTCTGGTGGAATATTGTGGGGTCTAAACAAACTCCTGAGATTTTGTTTTTGAGACAGAGAAAGTGATTGAAGACACAATTCTCAATGTGCATATCGCAGCTTCAGGTACACAGATTGAATGAACAGGAAGAACTCTGTGCTGTCTTTCCGTTCAGTCACAAATGAATGAACACAATGAATGATCAGTACCCAATCACTTACTGTGTATATGGTCACGTATCAGATGTGATCAGAACTGTGTGTACTGCACAAAGTGAACCAGACGTTTGTAGGTGAAGAAAGTAATAATTTATAAGAAACGTGAATAATATATAAACGCAACCACCTCCAATATCACACAGTGCACAACAAACCAATATTAGACAAGACCCAAAAATAACACTAATCAGACGAGTATATACAGCCAAAAGGAATACCAGAATCGTAGTCTCAGCAGGACAGGGTCACTAACAGGAGATCAGCAAATGGGGACAAGGAGGCAAGACGGACAGGGAGAGGGTGGGAAGGATCAGACAGTAGGGCAGCGATCCAGGATACAGGACTGACAGGAACAGGTACAAATAGGTTTTTACAAAAGGGAGGTATTTACAAAAGGAAGGGGCTGGTAAATTACATATTTACCGGACCCTTCCCTTGCTCTCCATCCCTGCAGCAGCCGGGAAGGAGAGGGAGGGGAGCCACAGCGCTGTGGATGGAGGGGTGAGGGGGGGCAAGGGATTACAGGGGAAGCTGGGCAGCAGAAGGTAAGAGGAAACTGGAGAGGAGGTGTGGTGGGAGTGGCATTTAGTGGAAACCAATGAGCTGTATTTTCCTCCGATGGCAGCTGAATGCCAGCAGGAGGGAGCTGCAGGAGCTGCAGTAGGAAAATACAGTCCATCAGTTCCATTAAATACTGCCCCCACCACCAATGATTTGCCGAAGCCCCAGATTAGGCAAACCCCATGCACACGCCTTCATACTGTGCAGTGGAGCTTTCCTCAGATCTGAAATATACTGCGTAATTGTTGAGACAGTGGCACCGCGGTGGGGAGAGATGCCCGCTATGATTTCAGTGAATGGAGTAACAGGGACCTGGGCTCAGAGTCAGGACATGCTACTGCATGTATCTATTATTGTTATTAGGTTACCATTGGAGATATCATCATAAAGTGTATGAAGACATGAAAAACTGATAACGTGATCATTTGGCACTGTGAAAGTGCCCTTATTTAGTGGTATATGAAACATGAGGATATTTATTTGGATTTAATATTATAGTTTGGTAAAACAAACTCAAATAAATATCCACATGTTCTTATTACCAATAAAATAAATATTAAAATTACATTCACAGTGCAATTGATCACTTTGACTTTCCATTCCTTCATACACATTATAATGGACAGTATTACATGTCTAATTATTTTCACTTGGAGTAAGAGAGGTGAGAGGAGGACACAAAAGCAAGGAGGGGGGTGGGGCCCAGCTCACAGAGGGGTAGAGATAGGGAAGACATGGGGCTGAGAGGCAGTGGGATGAGAATGTCCCCCACAGCAGATAACCCGCCTCCTCCACTCAGTGGCTCTGTCCTCCTGGCATCTGTGTGCAGGGAAGGGGAAAGGTCTGTCCTGTCATATCTCGGCTTCTCATGTGACTCCGCTGTCCACACAGACACAGTGATATAAAAGTTAATGTCAGAGGGAGGCCGCACAGGCCCCCCTGAAGCAGGGGCCCGGTCGCAATTGAGACCCCCTATGCTTTGTCAATGTGATTGTGTTTTGTAAAAATGAAAAAAAAAAAAAGAAAACTTTCAGAAAGATGATCTAATTAAAAAAAATTAAAAAAACAATGTTAGCAATATAAATAACTACAATGCTCAAGAAGCAAAGGTCTCATTTATTTGCAAAGAAGGTAGAAATGCTAACATAAAACACTAAAAGAATACTACAGCGCATATAAAACAAAAAGAGCAGGGTTAATACGATACCGTAAGTCCTTCCTTTTAGGCTCTGACTGGCTGGGCTCCAAGAAAAAGAAGAAGGCTCATCATGTGCCCTCACTTTTTAACCACTTAAGGGACCGGACCAATATGCTGCTAAATGACCCAAGGGGTTTTTACAATTGGCACTGCGTCGCTTTAACAGACAATTGCTGCGGTCGTGCGACGTGGCTCCCAAACAAAATTGGCGTCCTTTTTTCCCCACAATAGAGCTTTCTTATGGTGGTATTTGATCACCTCTGCGGTTTTTATTTTTTGCGCTATAAACAAAAATAGAGCGACAATTTTGAAAAAAATTCTATATTTTTTACTTTTTGCTATAATAAATATCCCCCAAAAACATATATAAAAAACATTTTTTTCCTGTTTAGGCCGATACGTATTCTTCTACCTATTTTTGGTAAAAAAAATCTCAATAAGCGTTTATCGATTGGTTTGCGCAAAATTTATAGCGTTTACAAAATAGGGGATAGTTTTATTTATTTATTTTTTACTACTAATGGCGGCGATCAGCGATTTTTTTCGTGACTGCGACATTATGGCGGACACTTCGGACAATTTTGACACATTTTTGGGACCATTGTCATTTTCACAGCAAAAAATGCATTTAAATTGCATTGTTTATTGTGAAAATGACAGTTGCAGTTTGGGAGTTAACTGTAGGAGTTAGGGTTTACCTAGTGTGTGTTTACAACTGTAGGGGGGTGTGGGCTGTAGGTCTGATGTCATCGATCGAGTCTCCCTATAAAAGGGATCACTCGATCGATGCAGCCACCACAGTGAAGCACGGGGAAGCCGTGTTTACATACGGCTCTCCCCGTTCTTCAGCTCCGGGGAGCGATCGCGACGGAGCGGCTATAAACGAATAGCCGCGCCGTCGTCCCGGATCGCTCCCCGCGGGTATCCGACCGCCGCATGTAGCGGGGGGGGGGGGGTCCTGATCGGACCCCCGACCAACGTCTAGGCAGGGACGTACAGGTACGCCAATGTGCCTGTACGTGCCATTCTGCCGACGTATATCTACATGCGGCGGTCGGGAAGTGGTTAAAGTGCACTCAGACACAGAGCTTATTTCTAATGTTCAGATAAAGGAACACCTGGGTAGCAGTGATCATAACATGATTTTATTTGATGTTAGCTGTAAGCAAGAAATACATACAGGAGAGATAAAAACACTTAAAATTTCAAGAGAGAAAATTTTCCAAGGATGAGGGCTGCTCTCCAGGACTTATGCCGCGTACACACAATCATTTTTCGGCATTAAAAAACGTTGTTTTGAAAAAATGTAATTTAAATGATCGTGTGTGGGCTTTACATAATTTTTCAGGTTCTGAAAAACGACAAAAAAAAATTCGAACATGCTGCACTTTTTAACGTAGTTTTAAAAGATGTCGTTTTTCGGGTTGTAAAAAATGAATCGTGTGTGGGCTAAAACGATGTTTAAAAACCAACGCATGCTCAGAAGCAAGTTATGAGACGGGAGCGCTCGTTTCTGGTAAAACTACCGTTCATAAGCACATTCATCACGCTGTAACAGAACAAAAAAGCGTGAATCGTCTTTTACTAACACGGAATCAGCTAAAGCAGCCCAAAGGCGAATGGAACTTCCCCTTAATAGTGACGTCGTACGTGTTGTACGTCACCGCGCTTTGCTAGATCATTTTTTAAAAACGATGGTGTGTGGGCAACGTCGTTTTAATGATGAAGTTGGAAAAACAACGTTTTTCATGCTGAAAAAATTATCGTGTGTACGTGGCATTAGACTGGGAGGCATCGATAAAACACAGAACAGAAATGGGAATTCTTCAAAAGACTGTTTGGGACCCTCACTGCAAAGTATATTTCCATGGGCAATAAGTTTAAAAGCAAAAAATAAAACCTATGTGGCTCTCGGTCAAAGTTAAAAAAGCTATAAACAATAAGGAAACGGGAAAATTGTAATACTCACCCTTTCCGTAATTTTCCTTTCTGACGCATCTTCATGGCAGCACACACTGGGTTGTGATTCCGCCCCCACAACTGACAGGATTGGTTAGCTATAAATTCGAAGGGGAGACACCCGGCATCATTCTCGTAAATATCATCATTGAACAACAGGGTGGGCAGCTGTGTGCTGCCATGAAGATGTGTCAGGAAAGGAAAATTACGGAAAGGTGAGTATACAATTTTCAGTTTTCCTGACGCATTCATGGCCAGCACACACTGGGAAATAACTCGCTAGTCGGGTGGGTTCAATGCAAAAGTATTTTATTCCTTATAGAGCCGAAGAATTGGCCCCTGAAGATAGATCTGCCAAATTCAGAAGTCGCCAACAGAGCGGCCGTCCACCCTGTAGTGGGTGATAAGGTATGCCTGGAAGACCAGGTTGCTGCTCTGCAGATGGTCTCCGAAGAGACTCCACAATATGCTGCCAGGAGGTAGCCACTGCCCTGGTTGAATGCGCCTTGATGCCCTCTGGGATCTCCAGCTGTTGGGTGGAATATGCTTTTTCGATAGCCTTAACTAGCCAAGAGGCGATGGTCCGAGAGGAGGCTGCCTGGCCTAGTCTGGCTCCGTGAGGTATAATCAGGATGGCGTCTGTTGACGAAGGTGGATAGTGGCTGACAGGTAGTTAGAAATTGCAGACTTGCATCGAGGATGACGTGGTGCACGTGAAGCACGCACGTTGGAGGGAGGAGCTGCAAGCGCACGGATCTGATCCAGCTACGGCTGCGAGGGATGGAGGGACCTAGACCCCGGTGGTGCTCCAGCGACAGCGGATGCGTTGCAGGGAGGGAGGTCACCGAGCGGTTAGTCGTACACCCCGCAGACCACACCAGCCCCCGCCGCTCTCCGGGAATCTCTCATCCTCGGCTCCCCCCCCGCACCCCCCCCGGCAGCAGGTGTAGTATAACATGAAGGAATAGCAGGGAGGCTTCTTCTGTGGCACGCTGGCTGGCTGCCCGCCCCCCCCCCCCCCCCTCCTTGTTTGGAGTAATCCCAGGAAATCTCGGCACCAGGAGGAAAAAGGGAAGGGGGGGAAAATAAATTTTCTTTTCAGTGCAAGAAGACCCAGCAAATAGGTAATATAATCCCTTTTCTTACTGGCCAAAAGACTGTATGATTGCAATGTGTGGATCTGGAGACCTAGCCCTAGCAGCGGGGACAGGGTGAGAAAGTGGAGCCCACCTATTTTATTTACAATATTCCAAACGGCATAATGGTGTCTTGCAAAAATTCTGTTTATCTTTTTCTCTTCTCCATATATACCCCAAGAGTTTAAACACTTATGGTCGACAATCTCAGCCCTGTTTGCTATGGACTTTGACACGGACACTGACTAAGTGGAAAAATATCAGACACCTTGGAGTCACTGTACCTACCTCTGTAAAAAAAAAAAAAAAAAAAGGTAAACTAAGGAGGGGGGTTTTGCATTGGAAACTGCTCTGGAAACAGCAGGTAAACATCAGAGGCCTACACTCAATATGCATTATTCTATTGATTAAGTTGGGCTATTAACCAATAATAACAGAAAAAGGAAAAGTTAATTTGCTACACTCAAGGATCATAAGCATTTATGGCCCATAGGTTTTTAGACCACACACGCTGTTGGAATAGCCACTGAGGATTAGCTGGATAAGTACCAGTCACTTAAGAGACACTTACTTACCTCCGCAGAGCTCTGTGAAACCACCGGGGGACTTGACCGGAACATTAGAGGCAACGTCAGAGAGGTTACCCCCTCATCGGGCCCTGGCCCGGAGTGTTGGCCGGGCGTGTTAGACAGCCCTGGGGGTGGGGTGGAGGGGCATTTAGAAACCCGAGAGCAGAGGTAAATAAACAGGGCATAGAGTTGTAGCAGCCCAATGGTCTTGAGGTCTCTGCGTATCACAAAGGGGGGAAGGAAGGGGCGTAAAAGAGAGAAAAAAGAGGAAAAGAAAAAGGAATAAGCGGCATATAAAGGAGAGGTGGAGATATAGCCCCCCTATCCGGTCCGTCTGCTGCTGGAAGATGCTGGGCCCCCACTGTAGAAGATCCCCCAGAAGTTGGCTCAACGGGGGTGGTATTACCTTTGATGTAGAGGGGACGCAACCCTCCTCCTATGTGTACACCCCAACGTTTGGGGTAATTCACAGAAACTTTCAACTTTTGAGGTTCTCCGGAAATACCCGGTGCAAAACATATTTTTTTCTCTTTTTTTTTTGTGTTGTGCTCTTTTAATTTATTAAATATATATTTATTAATAGAAGCAATTAACATCCCACTGGCATTACCAACTAGCCCCTCAATAAGATATAGAAACTACCGTTTAGGGGTAAAGGGAAAGGGAGAGAAAAAGGAAAGGAAAAGGGGGGGGGGGGGTTTGCCCCTTCCAGTTCAAACTGGGGAAACGTATCAGACCGACAAAAAAATATAATATGAACAGGTCAACTAGGGGGGCGGCCCCGAAAATCCCTAAAGAGACTACCTCTACAAGCACGATCAGACACTATATGACCCTGGACGGGAGCTCTAAGAGCCCAGGCCAGATAAAAAAAGTGGAAAAAATGGCGACAATTAAAAAGGGAGTGGGGGGGGGCGGCGACCCCAATTGCTGACATCTCAATAGAATCCGAACACGTAGCCAGCCAAATGCACGACACTAGCCGGGAGTCCCACGTCCCCACCATGGGAGAAATGGAGGCTATGTTAAAGAGGTTGGAGAATGTAATAAGAGAGGAAATTGGCACATAAGAACGGACCTACTTCACATGTTAGAACGAGTAGAGGAAGCCGAGAAAAAGATAGAAAAGCAGGACCTTGACCTCATTGAATTAAAAAATCAACATCTGACTTTGAAACAAAACCAGAGGTGGTTGCAATACCGATTAGAAGATCAAGAGAACCGTAACAGAAGGCAAATTTAAGAATACGATCTATTAAGGAGGAGAAGGGTGAAGACTTGAGAAAAATTCTCAATGACCTGTTCCTCCCCCTCCTCGAAAATGGGCTCGGAAGGCTCCCTCAAATTAGAACGGGTCCATAGGCGTGGGGAAGATCAGGGAGGGAGGATGGCAATTGGCACAGGGATATTATTGCTAGGTTCAGACACTTCGAACATAAAGAGGAGATCTGGCGAAAACTGAGAAGAAAGCCGCCGCTATCCTATGCGGGACGGAGATTCAGCTCTTCACGGACCTGGCCTGGGAAACCCTGGCCAGAAGAAGACACCAAAAACCCTTAATTGGAACAGAAGATGCGCTTACTCAATATAAATTACCAATGGGGATTCCCGGCCTGTTTGATAGGCCACAAGGAAGGGGTGTCAGCAAAATTAATATTTCCCGAGGACCTGGTGGGTTCTGCCGCAAATTTGATATGCCTGTGGTGGACTTACCCGGATGGGTAGAATAGCCAGTGGAAGGATGCATGGCCCCCAGGGCGGCCCCGGGAGATGCGATTCGGTTTTGGGGGGATGGGTGGGGGGGTGGGGGGGGGGGATGACTGGAGAGGGGATGGGGGAGGGCAGATCTGTTACCCCCACCCATATAAGATCAAGTCCCCGGAAAATTCCTGGGGAAAAAAAGGGTGGGAGGAGCGTGGAGGAGCTCCACCTCAGCCATAAGAGCCGACGGGGTAGGGGGGTACCAAGGATCCCTACGGTTCAGAGGCGATGTATTGGGCCTGGGCAGGGGGGGAGGGGGAGGGGAGAGGAGGGTGCGGGGGGTGGGAAGGGAAGGAAATAGGGAATATGGCTCCCAAGGAATTCATGGCCAGTTCAGTATGAATTGATCTAGTTATAGAATAATGACAAGGACGTAAAATTTTAATCTTATAATGTTAAGGGATTAAATTCAGCGTTTAAAGACTCAAGGTCCTTGCAGAGATTGAAACAACTTAGAGCGGATGTTGTCTTTATTCAGGAATCCCACTTAACCATAGACGCGAATATCAAGCTTTTTTCCCCTGCATACCCCACTTGGTTTTATGGGGACTCTATCTCGAAACGTGCTAGGGGCGTGGCAATTGGGTTCACAAGGGGGTTTGCTTCACCCTAGAGGCAAGGATGACAGACCAGAAGGAGATTTATATTCCTTAGGGTAAGGATCGACAACATTGTCTATACCTTAGCAAATACCTACGCCCCAATGTTCATCAAACCCAATATTTGGGGAAAATTCTGGGAAAGTTAAATGATTTTGCGAGGGATACAGAATCCTGATGGGTGACTTAAATTTCGTTTGGATCCGAAAGAAGATAGTACGTTCCGTGGAGGGAGACAAGAAATGGGCTCTACAAAGAATTAAACAAAAGATTCATGACCGCCAACTAGTCGATGTCTGGCGGATTTTTATCCAAATGAACATGATTACACGTTTTACTCTCCCCCCCACGGAACATACTCCAGAATCGACTACATCTTGGAGGACCACAGGCTGCTGGACTCTATAACGGAGACGGACATAGGAATTATGACGGTGGCAGATCACGCACCAATCTCTATGAAAATCAAACTGTCTACACAAAAGAGACAGAGGCGGTTGTGGCGCCTGGATGATAGCCTGATACGCGATGAAGGAGGGGTAAGTAGGGTGGAGGCGGAATTAAAACAATTCTTTCACATCAACGATACAGAAGGGATAACCAGCGCAACCCTTTGGAGACACACAAAGCTTACATTAGAGGAATTCTAATTGCGGAGGGCTTTAAAAAAAAAAAGAGATGAAAAGTTAAAGCAAACACCCTGATTAAAGATATAGAGATCCTAGAACGTAAACATAAAGCGCAGGGATTAAAAGAAACATATCTAAATTTAATTATAAAGAGAGACGCTCTCAAGGAGATCATGGAACAGGAAGCGAGAAATAAACTTAACTGTATCTCCAAGAGAGATACCTATGGGATAACAACCAAGCAAGCTCCTAGCTAAAATGGCTCAAAAAAAGAAAGCTAGAAACTACATCTAAAAAATTAAAAAGGAAAGACGGGAATATGGTTTATGCAACCAGAGAAATTGCGGATACATTTAAAAATTATTACGAGGAACTTTACACATTAAAAAAATCCAGGGTGGCAGGAAGGGGAAAGGGAGGGGAAGACCCAAGATTTCCTAGACAGGGCAGGACTTCCTAGTTTAGAGGAGATGGAAAGTTTAAATATGGACCGCCCCATAACTGAAGAAGAAATAAAAGTAGCTTTAAATACCACCACTGGCGGAAAAAGCCCGGGGCCGGATGGTTTTCCTCCCTGTATTCTAAGAGATTTAGCAACATTTTGATACCGAGGATGTGCAAATATTTCAATGGGCTAGGGTCTGAATTTGAAATCAGCAGGGAAGCTACTGCGGCTGCAGGTCGCAATAATTCTGAAGGAAGGGAAAGATAGCTCTCTCTGTTCGGCATACAGACCTATCTCTCTGTTAAATACAGATACTAAACTTTTTGCAAAGATTCTTGCGGGGCGACTGAAAGGGGTTATGCACGCCCTGGTTCACCCCCGACCAGGTAGGCTTTGTGCCCAACAGAGAGGGGCAAAGATAACAGCATAAGGGCAATTCTCCTGCTACAGACCATAAGGCAGAATGAGCCCCCAGGTCTATTCCTGTCAGTTGATGCTGCAAAAGCTTTTGACAGGGTAGACTGGGGGCTCATGATGGAGACTCTTAATGCCATGGGAATAGGAAAAGGATGTCCCGCTGGCTTAAAACACGCTACCACATCCCACTGCAAAAATAAAAATTAATGGAACATTATCTGACCCCTTCGAGATGAAAATGGGACTAGGCAGGGATGTCCCTGTCCCCCCCTTCTTTTCATTCTTTCTTTATAGCCTCTGCTGTCTACCATACGTAACGACCCCGACATTAATGGAGTTAGAGTAGAAGGGGAGGAACATAAATTATCGGCTTTCGCCAATGATATTCTGTTTTACCTAACTAATCCGGCAATTCTATTCCAAAGCTCTCTAAAGACTTTGCAACAATATGGTGCCATTTCAAACTTTAAAATTAATGTAACTAAATCTGAAATTCTGAATATCAATTTAAATAAAAAGGAGGTGGGTCGTGTCAAGGAGATCTGCGCGTTCCCCTGGACCAAAGAATTAAAGTACCTAGGTGTCAAACTGGCCAACACAGTCCAGAAGATGTATAAAATAAATTATGTTCCCTTATTAACGAGATCAAGAGCGAATTTAAAAAGAACGGTAAATAAACCCATATCATGGATCGGACGCATTAATATGCTAAAGATGGTTGTAGTCCCAAAAATTCTCTATAAATTTTTATTAGTCCCTATAGCCCTCCCTCAGCAATTTTTGAGATCCTTAATGCCTTGTTACTAAACTATGTCTGGAAAAACAAGAAGCACAGAATATCCCTCTCCACCCTAAAACAGGGTAAGCCACTCGGCGGTCTGGCAGTTCCGGATATCAAAAGATATTATAAGGCGGCGGTCTTAGCACGTGCGGTTAGAATGGGCACGGGATAGGATGGACAAAAAGGTGGGTGCAAATGAGAAATCACTAACAAGTAAATATTTGAATAATATTATTTGGATCCCCGCACAACACAGAGCATTAGACACAAAACACATGATTTAACACGGGACAACTTTAAGAATGTGGGACAGGACCCTGACACAATTAGATGGAAATTTTAATTCCCCATTAATGAACCTAAAAGAAAATCCTTATTTGCACCAGGGGAAAATAAAACTGGAGGGAATTGATTAAGGTAGACACTGTTCACTTAGGGGATATTATTAAAGATGGAGAGATAATGACCTATGAAGATTTGAGATCCAAAGCGGATTTTTGGAATCTGGATAGGTGGCATTATTCCCAGTTGCATCACTTTGTGCGGGCACCTCCCCCGCCCATTACGGACGGAGGCGGAGCTAACTCCACTCGAGAAGATTTGTAAATCTAAGAATTCAAAGGGCACTATCACTAAATTATATGGGTTATTGGTAAAGATAGGTTCACGGAGCGAAGCACCCTTTATAGGTAAATGGGAAAGAGAGTTAGGAATCACAAGAGGACAAATAGTTTTAAGAGGATTATGCACCTTACCCATTCATCTGCAATCGATATACGAACTGCCGAAACAAATTACAAGTGTATTTCAGGGTGGTATATTACCCCGGATAAAGCAAAACAAATATACAGTGGATCAGACCGCAGAGTGTTGGCGGGGCTGCTCAGAAAGAGGCACGATGGCCCACCTTGGTGGTTATGCCAAAAATACAAACCTATTGGGACATAATTCTGAGTCAAATTAAAGTTATTACGGGCGAAGATTTAAAGAAAAGACCCCTGGGTCGTGCTCTTTCATTGCAGCCAAGAGGGGAAAAAAAATACAAGCAGTCTTTACTTCCTCATCTTCTAAACGCCGCCAAGAAACTCATACCCAAAAAGTGGCAGGAGACAGAAAAGTCCACACGTCTGGAACTGATAGACGAAGTGGAGGAAACGTACAGGCTGGAAGAGTTAAAGGTTAGTCATCTAGAGACGATCGTGGAACATAGGGAGAAATGGGAAAAATGGAGGGAATACAAAAAAAATGGAGTTATGCAGAGAGAGTCAGGGTATGCTATTAACAAGCCATATGTAAGTAGCACGGAAATTATAGTTTCCCCTTCTATGGTCATTTCCTAGAGCGATCACATACTAGTTATGATTGATGAACGTTTGAGACTGTTCTAGTATTCGAGGGAAAAGTTAGGAGATTCCTGGGAGCCAAGAGGGGGGGGGCGTAAATATCTAGTGCCACAATAGCAAGTTAATGTAATAAGCTATTTTCTCTTTTGTTTTCGTGCTGGCCTAGTTAAAAAAAACAAAAAAAAAAACACAAGGAGCATAGAATATATACCACATATGATGCAAACCACAAATCGAGACGTAAGAAGCATCAAATCATGAGCTGGTCTCTAGAATTTGGTAAAAGCTGAGGTGGTAAAAAAAAAAAAAAAAAAGAAATTGCAGACTTAATGTCCAAGGCATGCGGTTCACCGTCTTCGTTAGAAAGGCATGGCAAGACGATGTCCTGGCCGTAATGGAAGGCCAAAGTAACCTTGGGAAGGAAGCGATCCGAAGGCCTCAGTACCACCCTGTACGGTTCCTTTGACATGAGAGCTTGCAACTCCGACACTCTCCTAGCTGAAGCAATGGCAATGAGGAAAGACAACTTTAGGGTCAGGTCCCATAAGGAGATTGAGTTGAGTGGGAAGAAGGGAGGATTGGACAGCGCCTCCAGAACCACTGAAAGATCCCAAGCTGGAAAGGATGGTTTCCTGGGCGGCCTGATTTTAATACATGCCTTCATGAACTGAATTATCAACGGGTGCAGGGCCCATCTAGTGCCCGTTTTGGCAGACAGAGCGGAGATCTGTACTTTTAGGGTGCTTGAGCTCAGGCCTTTGTCGATTCCTGTTTGCAGAAATTCTAGGATTTGGTAAGGATCCGGAGAGACGTGATTCCAACCTTTGAGTTGCGCCAAGTGGGCGAATCTTACCTTAATCATAATTACCGCTGGAACGTAAACTGCTCTCAGGTCTAATAGATGAGCCTGTGCCCATTCCATTATGGGGTGAACCTCCTCTAATAGAGTGTGGCTTTGGGTACCGCCTGTCTCTGGACATAAGCTACCGCCACCCTGTTGTCCATCCGGATTAAAGCGGTCTTCCCTTGTAGCAGAGGCGCGAAGGCTAAGAGTGCCTGGAACGCAGCTCGGAGCTCTAAAATGTTCGAAACTGTGCCCCGGGCAGGGAAGTGCCAAGGTCCCTGGGCTGTCTGGTCCCGGTAGTGAGCTCCCCAGCCCTTCTCGCTGGCATCTGAGGTCACGATCTCTGGACTCAGAGAAACTATAGGTCTGGATCTCCTGAGGTTGGGAGGATATGTCCACCACACAAGAGCGTGCTTCACTTGACTGGGGATTCTGATGCGTTGGTGCATTGAAACTCCGTCCCACTGTCTTAGAAAGGAGTTCTGAAGGCTCTCATGTTCCACTGGGACCACTGCATCATGGGAATAGTTGAGGACATTGAGCCCAGTACGCTGAGGCAGGTTCTGGCTGACGCGAGTTTGGAGGACAGTAGATTCCGTACCTTCTGAACTAGAGGTTCCACCTTCTCCAGGGGCAGCTGTACCCTGTTCTGTTTGGTGTCCAACTCTGCCCCAAGGAATATCATCACCTGCGAGGGTTGAAGGCTGCTCTTCCGCCAATTGATCAGCCAGCCGAAATTCTGAAGGGTAGAGATCAGGATCTCCTGCTGGAGGAGCAGAGTCTCCTGGCTCGCTGCTAAAAGCAGGATGTCGTCTAGATAGTGATGCACCCGGAGCCCCTTCTCCCTGAGGAGAGCTATGAGAGGTAGGAGGACCTTCGTGAACGTCCTGGGTGCCGAAGAGATGCCGAAACGGTAGGCAACGGAACTGGAAGTGATGTTGGCTGATGGAAAAGCGTAGAAACTTCTGGAAGGCAGGATGAATTGGCACATGGAGGTAGGCGTCGGAAAGATCCACTGACAGCATCCAATCCCCGAGATTCACTGCCAGAAGAATAGACTGGAGACTCTCCATCTTGAAAGCTTCTATCTGAATTCTCCTGTTGAGTCGCTTGAGGTCCAGAACGGGCCGAAGGTCCCCTGATTTCTTTCAGACCAAAAATAGAGGGGAATAAAATCCCCTGCCTCTTTGGTGCGAAGGAACTTCTACGACTGCTCCCTTCAGGGCTAGCTCCGAAACATATCGAACGAGAAGCTTCCTCTTGTCCGGAGAAGATGGAATCTTGGTGGGTTGGAAGAAGGCGTGAGGTAATGCCCCCATAAAGTTCCACTTGTGACCCTGATCGATCGTGGAAAGAGTCCATGGGTCGTTTATGTGCTCTGACCAAACTTGTGCGAAAGCCCTGAGCCTGGCGCCCACTTGAGCTGGGTGGGCAGGCAAAACTTCAAAAAGGCTTTGGTTGGTCCCCTGCGGTAATGGCTTTGGCCTTCTGAGCCCTTGCAAAGGGAGGGCGAGAAGTTCTCCAATCTCTCCTAAACTCCTTGCCGGGACGATAGGTTCTGGCCTCTCTGTATCTGTCAGGCAGATTTCGCCTGAAGGTAGGACCCTTCTGAGGCTTGGGCCTCCTGTCCGAGGGAATAAGCCCCGACTTTCCTCCCGTGACCCTGGAGATCGCGGAGTCCAACTTAGCTCCGAACAAGTTTGTGCCATCGTACAGTATCTTGCACCAATTGGATTTTGATGTTGTGTCAGCGACCCAGGGCTTCAGCCATAAGGCTCTGCGGGCCATCACCGAGGCTAGCATGGATCTAGCCGAGGAGCGAATGGCGTCTACTGAAGCCCCCGCCACAAAGTCGCCCGCCAGCCTGATTTCCTGTAAAGAGGATATCACCTCCGCCTGGTCAGCACCTTCTAGGAGGGCCTTCTCAGCATTGGCTGCCCATGCGGAAATGGCTCTGGCAACAGCCGCCGTTGTAATAGCCGGTCTGCATGCTCCCCCTGCCGTAGAGTATGCCTTTTTTAGCTCTAAGTCAATCTTGCGGTCGAGAACGTCTCGGAACGAGACTGCGTCTTCTATAGGCAGCGTGACATGCCTGGCTAGCCGCATTAGGGATGAATCAACGATGGGAGCGTTGATGAGAGAAGAAACCTTAGACTCCTTCAGAGGGTATAACTTAGCGAGTTTATTAGACAGACCAGGCCGCTTATCTGGTCTTTCCCACTCGTCCTTGATGAGGTCTTCCAATTCCTCAATAAAGGGGAACAGTTCGGGGTCCCTCCTTAATTCTGGAAAGTATTTTCCAACCTTAGGTGGTTCCGCCGCAGGTTCTTCCCATCCTATGGCCTCCTTAACAGAGCGTGCAAAGGGCTCGACCAAGCCAAAATCAAAGCCTGACATCATCTCATGTTCCTCATGATCGGGAAAGGTTCCTGCCGGATGAGCATATGGATTGAAGGCTGAAGAGGTGCCCGGGGTGGGGTCATCGCAGGCCAGAGGGGCCATGGTCCAGGCTGCTTCCCGCGCAGGCTCTCTTGAGCGATCAGAAGTGACTCTGGTATCCGTCTCCCTTTCCTTTGTTGCTTCATTGAAGCAGGAGTGACAGGCTAGCTTTCCTGGCATTGCAGTAGCACCGCATACCCAGCAGGCGTTTGCTGCAGGACGGGCATGGAAATGTTCACGGTGCAATGAGGGAGACCGTCTGCGGTGGGACCGACTGCGATGGGAGCGGCTGTGGCGTGATCGGCTGTGCGTTGATCGATGGTAACGGGAGGATGACCTCGACCGACTTCTGTGGGACTTCCGGCTTGATGCATGCCTGGATCTCTCCCTGCGTCGTGGGCTTGCGTCTCTTGGCCTGGGACTGCAAAAAAAAGCAGTGTTCAGTAGCCGGCTCTCTTTTGTCTCTTCGCAACTTACCCATCACATGATGGCCTCCATACCTCGTTTGTTGGTAGTGGTCTGCTAGGGCAGTGGGTTCCATGAAGAGGGCAGGGACAGCAGCAGATATGGAAGCTGGAAAAAAATGCACAAAGAGAGGTTAAAAAAAGGCAAGATGAAGAATGCCTGGAAGGGGAGAGGAGCTGGAGTACCTGGGAAGAAATCCAGAGAAAAAACAGCAGAGCAGCAGCCTAGGGAAGGAAACAAAGAAATGTCATTAGACATCCCGCTGCCATCTTGGAAGAGGGCAAGAGACACTGGCGCTGTCATCAGTGTGCTGCGCCCAGAGAAAAAACAGCAGAGCGGCCGCAGAGCTGACAGGGGGATGCGGTGAAGCGGGGGAGAAGCGTGGGACTACCTAGTCCAGCAAGCCCGCTAAGGAGGTAATCTAAAAGTAGAAAAAATAAGGTTCTAGACACCCAGAATGAGGATGCATGAAACACAGCAGAGTGGCAGCAGACTTCTTAGTAAAGGATACTGATAATAAAAGAGTGACCCACTGCCGAATCTAAGCTTATTTAAAGCTTGTAATATGCCAGGATATTGCCGGGATTTTAGCCCCTGAGACCACCAGAGCGGGGCTCCCCCCATAAAGCTCTATTAGAGACTGCACAGGGGGGACTTCCAAACAGGAGAGGCTGAACCTGCAGGGGCGATAGCGGTAGGAGGCAGCTGTACGTCCACGTCCTTGTCAGGTGAGGATAAAAAAAGAGAATGATGCCGGGTGTCTCCCCTTCGAATTTATAGCTAACCAATCCTGTCAGGTTGTGGGGGCGGAGTCACAACCCAGTGTGTGCTGCCATGAATGCGTCAGGAAAAGAGCTTTTAAAAAAATATAAAAATGAAGGAACACTAGTGTCTTTTAAATGTTACAGAGAATATACAGTAACAGGATATTTAAAAAGGAAATCAAGGATGCAAAAATTCAAAACGAACAACATATTGCAAAAGATAGTAGGGCAAACCACAAAAAAAATATTCAAATATATTAATAGTAAAAAGGTCAGGTCTGAGCATGTAGGCCCCTTACAAAATAATCTAGAGTGGGTGACTGGGGACAAAGAGAAGGCTAATTTATTAAATGCTTTCTTCAGCTCTGTGTATACAATGGAGCATGGGGGAGCTCATGTCCATAATGGGGGTTGTAGTGACAAAGCCCCAAATCCACAATGGCTCAAAAGTGATATGGTCCAGAAATATTTAGACAGAATAAAGGTGGATAAAGCACCTGGACCAGATGGTATACACCCACGGATCCTAAAAGAATTGAGCTCTGTAATTTCAAAGCCATTGTATCTCATTTTTAGGGACTCGTTAATGACGGGAATAGTACCACTGGATTGGCGCAGGGCCAATGTGGTGCCCATATTTAAAAAGGGCACAAAGTCTTTACCAAGTAACTATAGACCCTTTAGTTTAACTTCTATAGTTGGGAAGATACTGGAGAGATTAATAAAAGACCACATAGATGAGGTTTTGCTGGAAAAAAAACGGTAACAGAATGACCCATGACACCCAGAGACTTTTGAAGGATGAGGGGTACTCCTGTGCCAGCGTCACTAATGACTCTTGGGTCTAGGGTCATCCTGTGCCCCTTTTGGGCATAGGGTGACTGGGAAATATTAATTATAAATTACATGAGATGGGACATTACTGATAATTCATGTTGCAGGATATCTTGAGATATTACAAGTGGTTATTCTGACTCCACCAGGTCAGTGGAGTGTTTTCATTCAATGTGAGGACACTGTGAGGATGCTTTTGAGGTGTTAATTGGGGCTGCTCCTAGACATTCCATTGTCCATTGTGAGATGCTAACTAAGTCGTAAAGGTCAGATGTCTAGCTTTTAGGTGTTAAGTCAGCCTGGCTCCTAAGACCTCTCATAATGTATGCTAATACTGTTTTATGTGTGGAATGTACTTGTCAAGATGTAGTAGTTACCTCCTCTAATTGCGAGACGGGACGTCTGGGGATGACTAATGATTAACTCAACGGAATGTCATTGTCTAAGGAAGGTGTATTCAAGCCCATTGTGTGATGTGTGGGTGGAGAGTTATTTGTCCCTGTGATTAACTTTAACATGCTGTACTGTATATAAGAAAGCTAAGATACCATTAAAAGTGTTCATACATTTTGAAACCAGAGAACAGAGCTGTGCGTGTCTCGTTCATTCTGGGAAATGGGATGGATCGTGTCTGCTAGATTGTGGAGTGTCAGATAAGCTGTCGTGGTTGATGGAATGGGAATATCGTAAACGGTGGTGACCGTTACAAAAACTATTTAAGCAACAGACAGCATGGATTAATGAAAGACAGAAGCTGTCAGACAAACCTGATTTATTTTTATGAAGAGGTAAGTAAAACCTTGGACATAGGCGTGGCTGTGGACGTGGTATATTTGGATTTTGCAAAAGTGTTCGATACAGTTCCGCACACACAGCTCATGTGTAAGGTAATGTCTACAGGATTGGAAATATCAGTTTGTAAATGGATAGAAAACTGGCTGAAAGAGAGAATTCAGAGAGTAGTGGTTAATGATTCTTACTCTGATTGGTCTAAGGTTATCAGTGGTGTACCCCAAGGTTCAGTGTTGGGGCCCTTACCTTTTAATATCTTTATAAATTATATTGGGTCTGAGATCAAAAGCAACATTTCTGTCTTTGCAGGTGATACCAAGCTATGCAGTGGAATACCGTCCTTACAGGATGTCTCCATTTTACAAGCCGACCTCAATGCTCTGTCTAATTAGGCGACTAAGTGGCAGATGAGGTTTAATGTTGATGAATGTAAAGTTATGCACTTGGGGGCTAAGAATATGCATGCATCATACATACTAGGGGGAGTACAACTGGGGGGATCTGTAGTGGAGAAGGATCTGGGGGTTTTGGTAGATCATAAGCTCAATAATGGCATGCAATGCCAAGCTGCGGTTTCCAAAGTGAGTAAAGTCCTTTCTTGTAAGAGAGGTATGGACTCCAGAGAGACAGATATAATTTTTCCCAGGGGCAGACTGGCCCAGGTGGAAAAGTGGACATTGCCCCCCAGGCCGCTCACATTATATTTAAAACGGCCGTGGTCCGCAGCACTGTTTTTTTTATTTTTTCTAAAACTCGGCAGCGGCGGCCGCCGATTGGCTGGCTGGCTGCTGCCGCGCTGCATTGTGGGAGTTGTAGGAAGGTCATGTGGCAAGTCAGGGGAGGGTCAGGGCACGAGCGCCGTACATCTATGTGACTCGTGGGCTGGCTGTGGCTGCAGAGAAGAGTCAGTGAGACAGCGAGAGACTGCACTGAACTGATCCCTCCATCCCACGCTGCAGCTGTGATCCAGCGATGTGTCCTGTGACAGGGATGTTAGCTGCACCTGTCACAGGGCTGAGAGTGTTCTGTTCTTACAGAGGACAGCCCTCACCCTCCTCTCCACCAATGGGAAACGATAAGTTCAGCCTTCTCCCGCCACTCTCTCCCTGTGCCCGTTCACACTCGATGCAGCCGTGTGCTGTAAAGGGAATGTGCGGGAGGGAAACTTTAAAGTCAGCAGTTGCAAATCACAATGTCACAACATGAAGATGCGGACAGCCAGGGAGCCTCCTGCTGGGAGTGGGACTGTGCAAGTAAGTGAGCTGTGACCAGACTCTCCCCTTCTCCCTCACCCTCAGCCTATCATTTAACCTCTTGTCTGCCAGGCACTGTCACAATTTCCAGCTTTCAGTGCTCTCATACCGAGTCCTGGTTCACATTGGAGTGATTTAGCATGTGATTTGACATGTCAAATCGCATGCCAAATCGGCAGCACATGCCAGCAATGGCATGACTAGGGCAGCCGGATACCTTACTGCACCAACCAACACAAGTACATACCCCACTTATCACCTCTGCAAATAACCACACTGACACCTGCTGGATTAAAATGGCCTGTTAGGCCTTTATTTAACAAAATAACCAAAATAACTATAAATATATATATATATATATATATATATATATATATATATATATATATATATATATATAAAATTATATATATATATATATATATATATATATATATATATATATATATCTCCCAATCCCAAATATTTAACACATTAATATTTTAAATAAACATTTTACCACTCCTTGGTTGTCAGCCCCCTGACAACCCCCTGATCACTCTTTTTGGCCTGTGGTACCATCGTAGCTAACAACATGTCCCCAGTCGCAACCACCGCCTCGAGGACCCTAGCTGACCACAGACCCACCCACTTCTCCCCTGGTGGTCCAGACTGACACCAGACCACCAAGGAGGACTCCATCCCTGAAACGTGCCCCCACCGTTTTACCCAACCATCCGTCTCTTTAGAAAACGTCAGGGCACCCACCGCCACCGCGGAACAAGTGAGACCATCTCACACTTGTGCCCGCCGCCAAACAAAGAAAGCCCTCCTGATGCCCTCCTCCAATCCCAGGGCCCAAAGATCAATCCCAATCGGGTTGAGATGCACCCCATCTCCTCTCAAATACCTCCAGGTCTTGAATTCGAGCTCGGAATGGCCACCCCACCCTGTTGGACCGCAAACCTGCCCACCTCCCTATTTACTTTTATACGGGCCTTATCTAACCGTTCCAGCGACTATGCCTCCCTCCAAGCCATGCGAGCAACAATGTCCGACCAAACAATAATTAAGTCAGGGAAAGAGGCCCGCAGCCGCCGGAAATCCCACTGGATGTCCTTAATCACCTGGCGCATAGGACGAATGCCCAGGTCGTTCCCACCCACATGTATGACCAAAATGTCCGGAACCCGGTCTAAGCTGGCGCCCCTGTGAACCTCAGGCACTACCTTTTGCCACATCAGTCCCCGGATACCAATCCACCTGACCCTTCCCTCCTCTCTAAACATGCCCAGCTGCCTACCCCCGGGCCTTGGAATCCGCCCCGCCTTGCCCCCAAAAAACAAAAGAATGTCCAAAATCCAGATTAGGCATCCTTGGGGATCTGAAATGACATAATGAAAAATACCCAGCAAAAAAGGCCCCAAATAACACATAACATGACATCTCATAACCACATCAGTCAACATATTCATAACAAATGAGGACGAACATAAAGTCTATATCTGTTAGATTCCCATCTGCCAATCCGCTTTACAGAATCTGCAGGCAAACCCCACCTTGACGCCTCAGTCGCTGCCCCAATGTGAAACGAATGTGCCGAATACTCCCCTGGGACCAAACCTCCCTCCTTCAGACACTTACGAAAAACCGCCGTAAATTGGAACCTCGACAGACACTCCCCATTCTGATGAACAAAGAAGGCACCATCTCCCCGTGGGCGAACCCCCAAAAATTGTCTTACCACCGCCACTGGGCAGGTTAACGGGCAATTCCCCTGAAATAACTCCACCCTAACTCCCCTTCCTTGCTGATCAGTCTTTGAGCGCCTGATCCAGATCGATACCTATTCCTCCAAGCACCGAACGTCCCGAAACTGTAGGCCTCCCCCCCACCGACTTGGAGGGGGAAACTATTTCCCCCACCCTGAATGCCCCAAAAAAGGCCAAAACAAAAACGGCCCGGAATAGTATCTGTTCGTAAGGCGATGAACATACACGCCCCAAATTCCCCAACACCGTATCCAGAACTGCAAATGAAACCGGGCGCCTGGAATCTCGGGAAGAACCGCCCTTCCTATATCCCCTCAACACCCGGCGCACCACAAAGGATTTTGTAAAATCCCTGAGGCCTGCCATTTGGAATAAAAACGCCAACGCCGCCATTTTCTTACCTATGGCTGCTCCCGAAGTCCCTTGTTCGTAATTGCTGCAAACGAAAAACAAAACCAATGCCTGTACTTCTTCCGGGTCCTCCGACCCTCCTACCTCCTCCCTCAGCGCGAACCATTCCTGCCACACTTTTGAATACGCCCTCCATGTTCCTGCGCTGAGCGACTGCCGTATCAATCCTGCGGCGACTCCAGTGCAATGGCCCACAACTTCTGTGGGCAGGGCTCTCCCTGCCCTTCTGCCTCCGGCGCCAGTGTCCGAAATTCCTCCCACTGGAAACGAGACAAAGCATCCGCCAATCTGTTATCCACTCCGGGAATATGCACCGCATAAATCAAAGCATTTATCCTTAGACACTTAAGCACCAGGTAACGCAGCAGCCTAATCACTGGGGGGGAAGACGCCGAGATATTGTTAATGGCCCACACCACCCCCATGTTGTCGCAATTGAAACGCACCTTCTTATTTCTGAGAGACTCCCCCCATAATTCCACCGCCACCACAATGGGAAATAACTCCAGTAGCACCAAGTTGCGAAGGAAACCAGCTTCCTTCCATGCCTCCGGCCAGGGCTCCGCGCTCCACCGACCTTGACAATAGGCTCCGTAACCCACTGACCCCGCCGCATCTGTGAACAGAACCAAATCAGCATTGCTGGCCGGCCCTGTCTGCCACATCGAGCGGCCATTGAAGGAATCCAAAAATGTCCCCCAGACCTTCAAATCGTCCCTCAAGTCATTGGTCAAACGCACAAAGTGGTTCGGCACCCGAACCCCCGCCGTGGCCGCTGAAAGCCGCCGGCAGAAAATGCGCCCCATAGGAATGATTCTACAGGCAAAATTTAACTTTCCCAACAAAGACTGCAACTCCTTCAAGCGAATCTTCCTCTTTTCCCCGTGCTACACTTACCTCACTCCTCAGTGCCACCAATTTGTCCTCCGGCAACCTACACTCCATGGCTATAGAGTCAACAGTAATCCCCAAGAGAACCAATTCAGAAGTAGGGCCTTCCGTCTTGTCTGCCGCCAAGGGAATGCCAAAACGCTCCGCTAAGTACTGCACCGTCCCTAGCAACACCCCGCAACAACGGGACTCCGGGGGGCCCACACACAGGAAGTCGTCCAAATAGTGGATGACGGAATTCACCCCCGCCACCTCCCTGACCGCCCATTCAAAAAATGAACTAAAAGCCTCAAACAAGGCACAAGATATGGAACAACCTATCGGCAGGCAACGATCAACAAAATATTCACCCTGCCAGTGACACCCTAACAAACGCAAACTGGTGGGATGCACCAGCAAAAGCCTGAATGCCGATTCGACGTCCGTCTTTGCCATCAGGGCACCCCTGCCGTATTTCCTAACCCAGGAAACCGCCGCATCAAACGACGTATAGGAAACCGCACATTGCTGCGGGTCGATACCATCGTTCACCGAACCTCCCTTCGGGTATGACAGATGATGAATCATCCGAAACTGCCCCGCCTCCTTCTTAGGAACCACACCCAGCGGGGACACTATCAAACCTGCCAACGGCGGATCCGGAAATGGGCCGGCCATCCGGCCCAGCGCCACTTCCTTGGCCAATTTGGCCGACACCACCCCTTGATGGAGCAGAGCCGACCGCAAATTCTTCGACACCGGAGGAACCTCCAGCATCGTACTAGGAATTACAAAACCCTCCCTGAAACCCGCTTCTAAAAGGCACGCCGCCGCCCTATCCGGATACTTACTTAGAAAAGGCAGCATCCTTACCAGTCTCACCGGCGTCATTCCCTTTTCCAGCGCCCTCTCCGGACCGTCCCTTCCCTTGCTTAAAACACCTATTGAAGGCATGTGCCCCTCCACACCCTGAACACTCGTGTTTGAAGCGGCATGATCCGCCAAACCTACAGGTTCCGTCATTGAACTGCCAACAAACCCCTTTCTTTTTGAGGGCCGGCGATCCTGAGGAGGAAGCGCCGCCGGCCCCCCCTGGAAAAGACTGGCTCGTAGCCCTGGACGAGGTCATCAACCTCATCCATAAGCTGATGTCCTTATGGTCCCACCGAATGGAAGGACGAACGGCCTTGCGCTGACGAAACTGCTCGTCATACCGAAGCCACGCTAAACCACCATAAACCCTATGCGCTTCATGAATGGCATCAAGGTAACAAAATAACGCGGAGCAGTTCTCGGGGGCCTTTTCCCCAATCACGCTCGCAAAAATCGCAAACGCTTGCAGCCAATTTGCAAATGTCCGCGGAATAAGCCTGTACCTGCGCTTCTCCTCCTCATCTTTCTTACTCTCGTCCGGTTTTACCCGATCGAGATTAAATTTCTCCAGCGGGAGCAGGGAAAAAATGTCCACAAACTCATCCTTCCCAATTTTTTCCCTCACCTCCGGCTTCAGGTCGCAACTCCCGTTGTGGGCGCCGTCTGCGTGGGGGGGGGTAACCACTGTCGCCTGCGCTGTCTGCGAGGGGGGGGCTGACACCAAGGGGGTACCGACCTGTGTGGGAGGGACCCAAAGACTAACCGGGGCTGGCACCTGGGGAGTACTCCCATCTAACCTGCGTAGAAGCTCCCGCAAAGCATCCCAGACCCCCCCTTCCTCCGTGGGACTAAGGACCGCCACCCCCCCACTAATCCCCTGTGACGCTACAGGCCCCCCTCCCCCTTAGTACATTGAGATTTTGTCTTACCAGGTCGGCGCGGCCGTGAAGGTCCTCCAGCCGATGTTCCCGCTGCTCTCACGTCCTCCAGGGGGTCCTCCGTCAGCTCCCCCTCCTCACTGCTGCTGGATAGCACCGCCGCCTGCCCGTGTGGCCGCCGACGCTCCTCTCCCACTCCTCCTCGACCGCTGGACACGGCTGGCGTTGTGAAAGGTGCAGGGGCGACCCCCCCCCGAGGGCTCTCCCCTCCATCGCTGCTGAACTCCTCGATCAGGTCATCCCTCAGCGCCGCAGCCGCGGCCTGAGCTCCATTTTCCCTCCGGCCAACCCTCCCAGGCCCCGACAGAGACCTGGAGGCGGGGCCTCCCGACTGGCGCGAATAGCCTGCTGCCGCTCCCGCCCCACCGCTAGCCGTGGCTCCGCCACGTGGTAGGCCGTTGCCTGTGTGTCGTGCTAGGCCGGCGCCTGCTGGAGGGTCCTTCCCACGCTGGGCCGCCCCTCCGACCGGAGCATCGCCAGAGGGGGCAGCCGAATGCATCTGGGCCCGCACTACCACCGGGGACGAAGGCCTGGAAACCCGGTGAGCCTCACTACGCTGCGCGCCCTGCGCCCCCCCCTGCCCGGGAAGTGGACGCTGGGGCCTGCTTTGCGGGGGGGCCCGACGGGGACCAACTGGGGATCCTTACCCGGCGTTGGGACCTAGGGGTATTGTCCGGGCTAAAGCGCTCCGGCGGTGGATGCAGGCCGCGCGGTGGAAGGGCCCTGCTGCACCCCCCTCAGAGACGCGGTGATCTGGCTTTGCAGCCAGTCCGCTCCATGGATCTCTGCAGCGGCCTTAAGCTGCTCTAAAAGACTAGCTACCTCACTCATGGTCCCTATCTTTTTTCTACAGGTGCCCGACCGAGCTGCGACTTTCCTCTAAGGCTTCCTCCCCCAGACTGCTGCTGACCCCTCCTTCTCTCTCCCAACGTATCCAGCAACTCCTCCCTCCTTCTCTGCTCCTCCAATCAGGTAAGTCTCATTCTGCACTAAACACACCCCATTCCTTTAACCTCTTCCCCACTGCAAGCTACCTACACCCTGTCATGTCTGTCCTCCACCTACGTTTCACTACGGCTCCGTACGTGTCTTCATCCAAATCGGTGCAACGCTGCATTTGTGGCGTCACATTGATTACCAAAAGTAGTTTCTGTACTACTTTTGGTGACTTCAGGGTGTAATTTCCATTTACATCTGTGCAGAAACCCACACAGATGTCTCTGAAATCACCCCACAAAGTCGGGACTGACATGCGGGAATGAAATTGTGCGATTTCCCACAGTCAGTGTGAACCTAGGCTCTGAATGACAATTGCACGATCATGCAACACTTACATTTCTGTACATTTTTTCACACAAATGGAGTCTTCCTTTTGGGCACCTATAGGTGGCACTATTGGGCAGCATTAATGAGCACCACTGATAGGCGGCACTGATGGCCTCTGATAGGTGGCACTGATGGCCTCTGATAGGCGGCACTGATGGCCTCTGATAGGTGGCACTGATGGCCTCTGATAGGCGGCACTGATGGCCTCTGATAGGCAGCACTTATGGGCAGCACTGATGGGCACTGATAGGTGGCACTATTGGGCAGCAATGATAGTTGGTACTATTGGGCAGCAGTGGTGGCCTCCGATAGGCGGCACTGATGGCCTTCGATAGGCAGCACATATGGGCAGCACTGATGGGTGGCACTATTGGGCAGCACTGATGGGCACTGATAGGCAGCACTGATAGGCAGCACTAATGGGTACTGATAGGCAGCACTGATAGGTGGTAGAACAGATGGGTGGCACAGATGGGCACTGATAGGTGGCAATGATGAGCATTATTGGGTGGCATTGATATCTGTAGGGGACACTGATGGGTGGCAATGATGGACAGCACTGAAAGGCAGCACTGACTGGTGTCACTAATGGGCACAGACTGGCGTCACTTGCTGGGCACTGCTAGGGCTGCACTGTAAAGTGCCCTAATTATCTGTACAGTCTCCCCTGTGAGGAGATGCCGCTGATCGGCTCTCCTCACATGCTGTCATATAAATGTGATTTGTTGTTATTGGACACAGCCGATTACATTGGTAAAGAGCTGCGTCATCGTCTCTTTACCAAGACTGGGATCATGCTGTGTCATATTTGTCTTGCATCATAACATCAATATCCATTATAAAACCAGGTGGGCGGGCATTGATGGTGAGCTGATTCGGTAGTACAATGGGCCACTCAACTGGACTTGCCCCCCAGGCTTAAGGCTGCCAGCCCTCCCCTGATTTTGCCCCTGTACAAATCATTAGTAACACCTCATCTGGAATATGCAGTTCAGTTTTGGGCTCCAGTTCTCAAAAGGGATAATCGGGGGACTGGAGAAAGTGCAGAGAAGGGCAACCAAACTGATAAGAGGCATGGAGGAGCTCAGCTCAGATTAGAAGAACTGAATTTATTCACTCTAGAGAAGAGGAGAATAAGGGGGGATATGATCCACATGTATATATATATGTATATCCACAATATATAAGGGGTCCATATAGTGAACTTGGTGTTGAGTTATTCACTTTACGCAGTAAAGACTGTAAAGACTGAGGACAAGAGATTTACATCTAGAGGAAAAGAGATTTAATCTCCAAATACGGAAAGGTTTCTTCACAGTAAGAGCTGTGAAAATGTGGAACAGACTCCCTCCAGAGATGGTTCAGGCCAGCTCAGTAGATTGCTTTAAGAAAGGCCTGGATACTTTCCTAAATGTACAGTACATAATATAACTGAGTGATAAGATTTGTAGGTAAAGTTGATCCAGGGTAAATCCGATTGCCTCTCGGGGGATCAGGAAGGAATTTTTTCCCCTGCTGTAGCAAATTGGATCATGGTCTGTTTTTTTTTTTACTTCCTCTGGATCAACTGTGGGTATGGAGTTGGGTGTATGGGATTGTACTATGTTTTTTATTTTGTTTGTTTATTTTTTTTTTGTGGTTGAACTGGATGGACTTGTGTCTATTTTCAACCTGACTAACTATGTAACTATGTAACACAACCTACACACACAGCCTCTGCCCGCCTGTGTAGTCCTCTATAGTGATGTCACGAACCTAAAATTTTCGGTTCGCGAACGGCGAACTTCCGCAAATGTTAGGGAACGGGCGAACCGCCATAGACTTCAATGGGCAGGCAAATTTTAAAACCCACAGGGACTCTTTCTGGCCACAATAGTGATGGAAAAGTTGTTTCAAGAGGACTAACACCTGGACTGTGGCATGCCGGAGGGGGATTCATGGCAAAACTCCCATGGAAAATTACGTAGTTGTCGCAGAGTCAGTTTTTAAATCTATAAAGGGCATAAATCACCTAACATTCATAAATTGTTTGGAATAACGTGCTTTAAAACATCAGGCACCAGGAGGAGGATGGTGGCTTTGAGCTTGTGTGTGTCAGGGTACTAGCTCCACCTCTGACAGATTCCCGCACATGCGCGGTAGAATGACGTTTCGATGCATGCCTGTGCGTGGTTTGCGCGCACACATGCGCGGTACGGCAGCGCGCCGTGTGCGTGGAAGCGCGCACGTGCACGTATGCGGAAACCCTGGGGCCAATCAGAGTCCGGACACTCCTATTTAAACCAGCAGCCTTCCCTGAACAGGTTGCTGGTTTGTCATCAGCTTTAGTGAGTTTACCTGTTGCCATATCTCCTTGTTTTGACCCGGACTTCCTGACGACTCTCCTCTCACCCGGAACCTCTGACCCTTTGGCTAACGTACCTTGGATTGCTGCTGTCTCTTGCCCTTTGACCTTGGCTTGTACCTACAGACTTTCTCTGCCTTCTCCAGCCCTTGACCCACGGCCTGTGACCCGGACTTGCCTTTATATTCTGCTTGTTTCTTCTGGGCTTCCTGCCGGTAGCTGCCTGATCTCCAGTTGCTTCCAGTCTTCCACGCCTGCTCAGCCACCTTCAGACGCACCAAGTCTACCAACCTGCTTCCGGCACCGGTGCCTCCTTGTGCCTTCCCTCCTCTGTCTCAACTCCAGAGAGTGGACTGCACAGGGTCGCAAGGGTGAACCGTCCTCAGCATCTCGGCCTCTGTGTGTACAGGTTCCTGATAGTGTGCTGCTTGTACTCGTCATTATGTGTTGATCCCATAGGCGTTTGTGATGTGCGATCATGTGCCTTCGCAAAGCAGTTGTACCTAGGTGGGTGTTGGATTTCCCACGACTCAGTTTCTTTTGGCACAGGT
Source organism: Rana temporaria (assembly GCF_905171775.1). Taxonomy (NCBI): domain Eukaryota; kingdom Metazoa; phylum Chordata; class Amphibia; order Anura; family Ranidae; genus Rana; species Rana temporaria. The sequence goes on along the minus strand of NC_053489.1, from coordinate 382,840,226 downwards.
TGCAAATGGGATCACTGTTATCAGAGGCAGACACACAAAAAACATGCCACACTGCTGAGCTTTGCAATGATGGCATTCTGGTGGTGGCAACAGCATGCGTAGATTGGCGTGCTGTCTGGCTGACCCCGGGTGCTGATACATGCTGTCTGACTGTGCCACTAGCTCCTTGCGACAACCTCCCCCTGCTTCCTACTCGTCTCCTCCTCCTCTCTGTCTCCCCATCTGAACTTTCCCCCTGCTCTTCTTCTCTTCGAGCGGGCACCCATGTGACATCCCCGGACACATCGTCATCATCAAGCGCTTCACTTGTATCTGGAAACTCAGCAAAGGAAGCAGCAGCGGGTACATCATCATCATTACACCATACGTCCATGTGTGTAATGCTGCCTGAGTCATATCCCTTTTATCTACATCCTCTGGCAATAATGGTTGCGCATCACTCATTTCTTCCAACTGATGTGTAAATAACTCCTCTGACAGATCAAGTGAAGCAGCTGTGATGCTAGTGTTGGTGGTGGTGGCATGCGGGCGAGTGGTAACTTGAGAGGTGCCCGAAGCTGAGCTGGAAGAGGATGGTGCGTCAAGGTTCCGAGCGGAAGCTGTAGAAGATTGGGTGTCCTGTGTTAGCCAGTCAACTATGTCCTCAGAAATTTTCGAGTTCAGGGTACGTGGCCTCTGAACACTGGGGATTATTCTAGGGCCAAAGAGAATCACAGCACCACGACCACGACGGCCCCTGCGGGGTGGCCTGCCTCTGCCTGTCATTTTTTTTTTTATTCGTTTAGTTGTACTGTGGTGTCCCAGTACAGGTATTTGCTGTAGGCCCTGTCAGATTGAGGCCCTCGGCTTGTGGGGTCTCCCCTGCAGGGACTCAGCTAGTTATGATGTGATTTATACTGTTATGGTTGATAATACGTTTATTAGGTGTGTATAGCTTTAAGAGGTTTAGTCAGCCATCTCATGTTCAGTCAGAGTGTATTACCATCTCATGTTCAGTCAGAGTGTATTCGAGTCGGGAGGACTAAGTGCTAGAGAAGACCTTATTGTGTTGTGTTATACTACAGGTCAGTCTCTATGATCCACAGCTCTCAACCAATGGGCTTCAGTCTCATCAGGCCCTTATAAGGGATTGTACTTCCTGTTTAAGCCAGTCCAGACTACACACAGTTCCTGGCAGAGCAGAGCAAAACACAGTCAGAGAAGCAGTGCAGGCCAGAAGCCTCCAGTTCAGGAGAAAATACAGCAAAGAGTGGAGTATCCCTAAACATTACAGAACCAGTACTTCAGCTCATTTATCGGATCAATCCGTTATTCCGGCGAAAAGCCTCAAGTCTACAGACACTTCAGTAAGTGTATCTATTTTTCAGCCTAGTTAAGCATAGGCCCTGAATTACTAATCCGGCTTTTGCAGCCGAGTATATATATGATCAGCTAAGCTCAAGCATTATCAGCCGTGTGATCCTCTAGAGACTGCCTGCAGAACATTTTGACACTCTGTTTAAACGCTGTGAAGATTTTGACACCTGCCTTCATGCCAGTAAAGCCTTCGTTGTTTTAACCCCTGTTGTGGACTGTGTTATTACCATCCTAACTAGCGGGGATACGGAGGCCCCCGGAGCTGTAGTTTCCCGGGGTATTCCAAGACTACAGTGGCGTCACGTGACAGAGAGGGTTAATACCATCTGGCCCTCACTAAGGGTTAATACCACCTGACCCTGGGCTCCTAGCCCCAAGAACCAAGTAGCTAACCATCAAGCGCATGTGTGTGGCCGTGGGGCTCACCCTCCCCGGTCACCACATCGTTTTCTGGCGTCACGAACAGGAATACGGGTGTACGCCTTAACCATTCAGCCACTAAAGCAAGTCCCCCCCCAGAATCTGAACTGTGCCATTGAAAGTAATTTACTCAGCGAGTCGCATATACAAGTGGTGGGGGAGGTGAAAGAAAGACTGTTAGCTGCCATTGTTAAGTGGAGAAAGTCTGTACCTGAAGGGGTTAAATTGTTTCCAGCATTTCCCGCGTGGGAGCGGTCACAGCTCCGCCCAGTCAAGCCCCGGCGGTGACGCCTCTTCAGTGTGCAAGCCGGAACTAGAGAATCCACTCTGTGTTGCACGGAGGAAACAATTGCTCACCGGACCAAAAAAGGAAGTTGCCGGGCGCAGCCATAGCAACGTGTCCGGCAATAAAAGACAGCGCACTCAAAGACAGCGCTCTCAAAGACAGCGCTCTCAAAGTTCTTAAAGTGACAGCGCACTCAAAGACATCGCACTCAAAGACAGCGCTCTCAAAGTTTCTTAAAGTGACAGCGCACTCAAACACGGCTACAACATGTCAGCCCCAAGATCACCAGATGCAGGTGATGTACCAGATCCTCTTGCGGCTCCTGCACAAGCTACCCCTCTGGGATCACCTCCAGTACGATGTCATGACAGTGGGGCCCCCCCATTCTACCTGGGGAAGCCTGTGTTGCCTAACTACAGAGGGGATCCCTTTTCCCTCAAGGATTTCCAGGAGAGCTTCCAAAGCATTTTCTCTCTCTACTCTCTCCCCCCTAACCAACAGGTGCTGTTGCTCATGGGACAGTTGCAGGGACCTGCACGTGAGGAAGTCCGTACCTGGCCCACTTCTGAGAAGACTACAGTAGATCAGATCTTCGAGGCATTACATCAGGTATTTGAGTCCCACTCACCCTCAGAGGTCCGCCTCTGATGTTAGCTGTACAGAACCCCAATATGTCTTTTTTTGCCTTTAAGCGCCTAGCCCTTCAAGTTATAGAGCAGGGGGCAAGCCCCGAGGAGCATCCTGACCCTAAAACGGAACCCATGGGTGCGGCGGCGTGCCCTGCACCACTGTTACCACCAGCCCCCGCACCCGTGGCTGTCCCCCCGGCCTCCACTACAATTACTGAGATTCAAGAGGTTAGACAAGATATTGCCCAGCTTACCCAAGTGGTAAAGGAGTTGGCTAATCACACCACTCGGGTACTTAGAGAGCCTCCAGAGACTAGGAGACCTACTCCTGCCCCTCCTCCCCGTTCTAGCGGGCCTCGCTCGGGACCCTCTAGTAGGCCTTACTGTGATTTCTGTGACAAACCCGGTCATTGGAAGATGCAATGCTGGGCTTTAAACGGGCGTCCCCTGAGGTCGAGGACCGGCCCTCAGGAAAACGAATCACAGGTCCAGCAGAAGAGCCAATATACTCAGGACAGTCCTTATACATTGCATCCTGCCCCTATGTAAATGTTACCATAGATGGTGTCCAACTGCAGGCCCTGATTGATACAGGCTCACAGGTGTCTACCATCTCTAAGGGCCTATTCTATAGGTACTGGAATGTCGATTCATTGTGTGAACCAGATGATATGGATTGTAGTGTCATGGCAGGGGACGGGAAACCAATTCCCAGACATGGGTACTGAGAGCCCACTATTCAGCTGAGAGGTCACACACTTAGAGGTCAAGGTATAATTGTCACTAATGTCACGGTACCAGGGGCCACAGAGTTTATATTGGGGATGAATATAATGAGACATTGCTTCAGTGATATTTTGGATGCCTTGCATGCCTCTCTCCCCCACATGTCTCCCTCAGGTCAGAGGACTGCGCAACACCATCTCAAAATTCTGAAAGCAGAACAGAAGTTCGCGAACCGGAGAGGAGAAATCTGTAAAGTTCGGATCCAAGACATGAGGTCCGTGACCCTGCAGCCGAACACAGAGACAATTTTGTGGTGTCGGGCGCGCCCTGGTGTAAGGAATCAGGACTATCAGGCCTTACTGGAGCCCATACAATCTGAAGATTTTCCTTTGGTCCGAGTTGCAAGGAGCCTAGTGACGGTGGTGAATGGACGGGTCCCAGTCCGCCTAGTTAATTTGTCCGGCGTAGCCACCACCCTACCAAAGTACACTCCAGTGGCCCAACTTGTTTTCTTGGACTCCAGTGACATACTCTCTTCACGGAAGGCGGCCCAACAGCTGAGTGCCCAAACCGTGTCAGGGGCTACCGAAAATTCTCCAGAACCTTGGTGGCGCCAACTGCAAATAGGAGGATCTCTCACCCCACCAGAACAAGTCGAAGGGGTCATCGAGGTGGTGAAGGAGTGCCAGAGTGCCTTCAGCAAACACCCAACCGATTTTGGAAAAACCTCCATGATTAAGCATCGAATCCTGACCGGCGATAAACCCCCCATCAAGGAAAGGCATCTGCCTGTGGCACCAGGCATGTACCAAACCGTCAAGAAACTGTTAACCGACATGAAGGAGGCAGATGTAATACAAGAGAGCCAGAGTCCCTGGGCAGCACCCATGGTGTTAGTTAAGAAGAAGGATGGGACCATCCGTTTCTGTGTTGATTACAGGAAATTGAACGACATCACCCATAAAGACGCATACCCTCTCCCCCGGATTGAGGAGTCACTCACCGCGCTGGGTTCTGCGGCCTACTTCTCTACATTGGATCTGACCAGCGGATACTGGCAGGTGCCCATGGCCGTCGAAGACAGGGAGAAAACAGCCTTTGTCACCCCCATGGGTCTTTTCGAATTTAAAAGTATGCCCTTTGGGCTGTGCAATGCCCCAGCTACCTTTCAACGGCTGATGGAGAGATGTCTGGGACACCTTAACTTCCAGAGTGTCCTACTCTACATGGATGACGTGATTGTGTATTCCAAATCCTATCAGGAACATTTGACTCACCTGTCCGACGTCTTCCAAGTACTGATCCAGCATGGTCTGAAAGTCAAACCCTCCAAGTGCCACCTACTCAAGCCACAAGTACATTACCTGGGCCACGTCGTCAGTGCCGAAGGGGTCCAACCTGATCCAGCTAAAGTCGAAGTTGTCAAGAATTGGCCTATTCCACGCACCGTTAAGGATATTCGGAGCTTCTTAGGATTTTCAGGATATTACCGCCGCTTTATTCCTCATTTTGCACAAATTGCCGAGCCATTGACCTCTCTCCTGCGAGGCACGGCGAAGGGGAACTATAATGGCAAGCTGCCTGTGGAAAGGGCCAAAGAGCAAGAGGTGGCCTTCCAGGCTCTAAAACATCTATTGACAGAGCCTCCCATCCTGGCCTATCCGGATTATACTCAGCCTTTCCGACTGTATACAGATGCCAGCTTTGAAGGACTCGGGGCAGTGTTGTCCCAGATGCAGGGAAAACAAGAGAGGGTGATAGCTTACGACAGCCGGAATCTGCGAGGGGCTGAGAAGAATGATTCTAACTACAGTTCCTTCAAGTTAGAGCTCCTGGCCCTCGTGTGGGCAGTCACTGAAAAATTTAAGGACTATTTGTCAGCCACCTCATTCACGGTCTACACCGATAACAACCCCCTGGCTCACCTGAACACCGCTAAACTAGGTGCCCTTGAGCAAAGATGGGCCTCCAGACTGGCCAACTATGACTTCTCTATCAAGTACCGAAGTGGCAAGTCTAATATTAATGCGGATGTGCTATCACGCATGGCTCCTGGCGAAGATCCCCCAGTGGAGGACAAGTGGGAAGATGTGGAGATGCCTCCCTTCTATCAAAGATTCGTGAATCAGGATGTGGTCGTCACCCGGGAGGGGAGTGAATCTGGGTCTAAAGCAATCCAGGAAGACCTGTATACCTGGAGGACCCTACAGGAAGAAAGTCAGACTATGGGAGATCTGCAGGAGTATTTATTGGCCAGGAGGGTACCTCCCCGGTTGCGACGGGGCCAGAATGACTACGAAGCGATTGTGGCGTCAGAGGAAAAGACTATTTGTGCACAAAGGAATGGTGTACAGGAACTTCTTGGACCCAGTGTCGGGTAAAAGGCTACACCAAATTCTGATCCCTCAGATAGATGCCGCCATGGTATTGAATGCCTACCACGACCAGTCAGGACACTTTGGGGTCCATAAAACAGAAGCCACCATCCGACGCCGGTTCTACTGGATTGGAATGAGGAGCGACGTTGAAAAGTGGTGCAGTGAGTGTGCAGTCTGCAATATCACCAAGAATGGTCGCAAGAATGCGCGAGCACCTCTCCATTCCATTCAGAGCGAGAGGCCCAACCAATTGGTCGCCTTGGATCATGTCAAGCTGTCACCTACCTGGTCCGGGTATTCATATGCTCTCACCATGGTGGATCACTATTCCAAGTGGGTAGTGGTTGTGCCAGTCAAAGACTTAACAGCCAAGACAACAGCCCAGATGTTCTACACCCATTGGGTACAGATACTTGGATGTCCTGAACCTGTCTTGTCCGACCGAGGTCCGGCCTTTGAGGCCCAACTGTTTCAAGAATTGTGCCAGTTCCATGCTTGTAAGAAACTCAGGACCACTGCCTATCATCCGCAAGGGAATGGACTCTGTGAGAGGATCAACCAGGTGTTTATCCACATTCTGAGGGCGGCTTCTGTATCCCGACCTGAAGAGTGGCCTCAACTAATGCCCGAACTGTTGGAAATCTACAACAATACCATCCACTGTTCCACTGGTTATACTCCATTTTACCTCATGATGGGCCGACACGGTCAACTGCCTAAAGACAGGGTCTTTGGACTTCAAGCACCTTTCAACCACTCCCCCCAAGCCTCTTCGGAGTGGGTCTCGGAACATCAGAAAAGGATTCAGGAAGCGAGAGAGATAGTCAACAAAAAGATGGGCGAGGCACACTATAGGCAGCAACAGGACTACAACCGCCATGCCTCTGCCCAGCCGTTGCAAGTTGGTGATAAAGTCTGGCTGAAGAAGCATCCTAGAACCCATAAGTTGGACTCCCTTTGGGAAACTGAACCATACGCAGTGATTTCCATCCCTTATCCGGACTCTGATGTCTACTCAGTTCAAAAAGCCGGATATGAACCTCAAGTTGTCCACCGAAACCAGATCAAGCTGTGTCACAAAGGGAACCTGCCTGTGTTGGTGCCTCCTTCTGCACCACCAAGTCTTCCACCTCCAGTTCAGCCAGCACAAGTGCAGCCCACCAAGCCAGTTGAGCCTGAGAGGCCACTCCTGATGTTCGAAGATGATCCTCTCTTCCCTTCTGATCAAAACGTCTTCTTTGGTTATATGCCAATCAGTTCCATTCCATCCACCTCAGTCTTGGCACCAGAAGGTGCAGCTGTCAGTCCAGAAGAAGCAAGTGTTCAAGGAGAAAACAGTGCTCCAGAAAACTCAGAAATGGTGTTGCGTAGATCCACCAGATCTAATTTCGGATATCCCCCAGCAAGGTATAGGGATTAATCCATTAATTATACATACAGTACATGTAGATAGACTACATACACCTCAGTTAGTATATATCTCAAGTATACGTCATTACTAACTAATATGTCACTAGTTACCTACTTACCTTATTTAGTGTATAGGAACATACCTGGCCAGTAAGTCTCCTATCCCTCACTTAAGCACTACAAAAAGAGAAGGGTATCCTATAAGGAATGTCTAATTGTGTACTTCAGACATAGAATAAAAATGTCTAGCAAATATTAAAGTGTGTTCTGGGGAGAAGAGCTAATAGCCTAAGGGTCCCAGTAGCCAAGGCATTGGGTAGAAAGCCTCCGGCAGCCCAATCCAAAATCTGGCCAGTCTTAAAAGTGTAATCTAACAATAATATACTGTTCAAAACTGAGTGATAACGTTTAACAGATATGTATTCTGTCTGGGACCCAGATAACCACTTACCCTGCACAAAATAATGATCTCGCTTTATCTAATAAGCCTGCAAGGGACATTTATGTGTATAATGCCTCAGGACTTATCATATGATCCTGTTCGTATATGTTTATTTTTTCCCAAAGAACCTGGAATTGGTGTACAAATGCCTCAGGATTTCTAGTGGCCCCAAGGTCACCTCATTCCTCAATCCGTCAGTGCCTTAATCGTCGAGGACGACTTCTGTTTAGTGGTGGGGTTTGTGGTGTCCCAGTACAGGTATTTGATTGAGGCCCTCGGCTTGTGGGGTCTCCCCTGCAGGGACTCAGCTAGTTATGATGTGATTTATACTGTTATGGTTGATAATACGTTTATTAGGTGTGTATAGCTTTAAGAGGTTTAGTCAGCCATCTCATGTTCAGTCAGAGTGCATTACCATCTCATGTTCAGTCAGAGTGTATTAGAGTCGGGAGGACTAAGTGCTAGACAAGACCTTATTGTGTTGTGTTATACTACAGGTCAGTCTCTATGATCCACAGCTCTCAACCAATGGGCTTCAGTCTCATCAGGCCCTTATAAGGGATTGTACTTCCTGTTTAAGCCAGTCTAGACTACACACAGTTCCTGGCAGAGCAGAGCAAAACACAGTCAGAGAAGCAGTGCAGGCCAGAAGCCTCCAGTTCAGGAGAAAATACAGCAAAGAGTGGAGTATTCCTAAACATTACAGAACCAGTACTTCAGCTCATTTATCGGATCAATCCGTTATTCCGGCGAAAAGCCTCAAGTCTACAGACACTTCAGTAAGTGTATCTATTTTTCAGCCTAGTTAAGCATAGGCCCTGAATTACTAATCCGGCTTTTGCAGCCGAGTATATATATGATCAGCTAAGCTCAAGCATTATCAGCCGTGTGATCCTCTAGAGACTGCCTGCAGAACATTTTGACACTCTGTTTAAACGCTGTGAAGATTTTGACACCTGCCTTCATGCCAGTAAAGCCTTCGTTGTTTTAACCCCTGTTGTGGACTGTGTTATTACCATCCTAACTAGCGGGGATACGGAGGCCCCCAGAGCTGTAGTTTCCCGGGGTATTCCAAGACTACAGTGGCGTCACGTGACAGAGAGGGTTAATACCATCTGGCCCTCACTAAGGGTTAATACCACCTGACCCTGGGCTCCTAGCCCCAAGAACCAAGTAGTTAACCATCAAGCGCATGTGTGTGGCCGTGGGGCTCACCCTCCCCGGACACCACAGTACTATGCGTGCAAGCTACTGTGACACCAGATATGAGTGGCACTGTGCACTGGCAGAAGTTGGCAGAGTAGACGCTGTAGGCCTGACACACACGCCTGCAGACAACTAACTGCTATTCTATTGCAGTCAAATTTTTTTTTAAATGTTATCTACTGTGCCACCAGATATATGAGTGGTGGCACTGGGCAAGTGGGCACAGTATACGCTGTGAGCCTGACACACGCTGGAAGCCAGGCAACTGACTACTATTCTATTGCAGTCAAATTTTTATTTATTTTTTAATGTTATCTACTGTACCACCAGATATATGAGTGGTGGTGGCACTGGGCACAGTATAAGCTGTGAGCCTGACACACGCTGGCAATGGCAAACAACTGACTACTATTCTCTATTGCAGCCAAAATATATATATTTTTTTTAAATGTTATCTACTGTGCCACCAGATATATGAGTGGTGGGTGCGGCACTGGGCACAGTAGTATACACCAGTGTTTCTCAACTCCAGTCCTCGGGGCGCACCAACAGGTCATGTTTTCAGGATTTCCCTCAGATCAAACTGCTGTGGTAATTACTAAGGCAGTGAAACTGATAAAATCACCTGTGCACAATAATGGAAAGCCTGAAAACAAGACCTGTTGGTGCGCCCCGAGGACTGGAGTTGAGAAACACTGGTATACACTGTGAGCCTGAGACACACACAATTAGATTACAGAGAAAAAAAAAAGCAGACTGATATACTAGCCCTAAAAAGGGCTGTTTGGGGTGCTGTCAGGACGCTGTCCTGACAGCAGAGATCAGATGAGTCTTTCAGGACTGGAGTGGACACTGAAAACACTGGTCTAGCTATAGATTTCCCTATTAAAACAGCAGCAGCTACACTGTCCCTCCTCTCACTAAGACTGCAGGTTCCGAATGATTCTAAAATGGATGCTGTCCAGGAGGTGGGAGGGTCTGGGAGGGAGGGTATGCTGCTGATTGGCTGGAATGTGTCTGAGGACTGTGAGGTACATGGTCAAAGTTTGCTCAATGATGACGAATAGGGGGTGGATCGAACATCGCATATGTTCGCCCGCGGCGGCGACCGCGAACAAGCGATGTTCGCCGGGAACTATTCGCCGGCGAACAGTTCTGTACATCACTAGTCCTCTACCCAATGAAACATTGTAATAGGCCATCCTTAATAATCACCAGGAAGTATTTTCTTCCCCAGAACATCTCCCAGAATAATATTGCGGTCTCCACCAGGTGCTTTCTATAGAATTCACTCTAGTAGTTCGCTGGACAGTCATTTGCTGTATAGCAATAATGTCCTCCCGGAAAGACTTCATTCATATTGCCAGGGAAGTCACCTTTGGATGGAATGCATTTTAAGAAATCCCAGAGGTCTACCTTCAAAGTATTGGGCAGGCCAGTCAGTTTGGATCTCCCTAAGATACATGTTTAGGACAACAATCTAGCCACTTTAGGAACTTGGATTGGGTAGGCACCATCTTGGATAAAACTGGGCTTGGTTGGGAGGCAAAGAAACATTGTCCAGTTTGGAGGTATCAATCCTGGTCTTGTAATTGCTTCTGTTTAGGAATTGTTTTCAGGTACCTTTTTGACAGTTTTTTTCATGTCCTGTAAGGGTAAAACTTAGTCGTCGAACAGGTGTTTACAGTGTGTGCTGCTTACTCATGGTCCAGACATGCCCCTCATTCAGTTTTTATTTTAATTTAATAACTTATACTCCCACAAGCAGTCAGAAAAAGTTCTACCTAGGCACCATCTTACCTGTCCCCGATGTAAAGTGTTCTGTTCACCCTTAACATTTTTTGCACATTCAATGGCTCTTTTGCAGGAATTCTGTTGTGACCATTCCCTATGAATACAGGATATGTCCCGAGATCTGAGATAAACAGCAGTCAGAAAGAAGTAGAAAGAAAGAAAAAATTAGATTGAGTAGAAATTAGCTAGCTAAATTACCAATATCTATATATTGATTGGTCTATTATACACACATATGTGAGATAGTTGCTTAGGTATATTCTATCAAAACTTGGGAAAATCAGAATATGTTGGTTGCAGTCAGGGATGGACTGGCCATTGGGACTACAGGGAGTTTTCCTGGTGGGCTGATGGCTCAGTGGGCCGGCTTTAGTGACAGCGGACCGCCGCCCCCCTCCGCTCCTCTGTCTCTCCCTCCCCGCAGAGCTCACCTCCTCTCCCTCCCCGCAGCGCTCACCTGGGGGGAACAGAAAATCAGGGGGAGGACCAGAGGAGCAGGGACGAGGACAGAGGAGCATGGGGGAGGGGACAGACAGCTGACTCAACAGCTATAGCCTGGGAGTTTCTCACTTCTGCCTAAACTTGTCCCATAAGGGGGGGGCACCAAACTGATTCTTTGCCCCGGGTGAAATAATGTCTAGCTTCCCCACTGGTACTGCCTATAAGAGTACCAGTACCAACCGTCCTACACTAATAAAGTAGAACGGCTAGTGAAGGGGGAGAGGGGGCTTGGGTGGCCGGGTGGGGGGGGTGCGGGAGTTGTCCGGCCGCCATAGGAGAGACCTGTCAAAGTGGGCCAGTCTGGATGAAGTCCAGGGCCATTTTTTTGTCCCAGTCCAGCCCTGGTTGCAGTGGGTGGAAGAGAGAGGGAGAAATAGACTGCATAGCGAGCCTTTTAAGTACAAGCTAACTATAATGTATTTTTTTTTTTTTCTTGTGAGGTATCTTGTGAAAATGCTGCCCAGTTTGCCTGATCTTGTCTATATTTATTGCTGGAATTAAGCTTTGTGTTCCTAGTTTGAAACCTGAACTGCTGTGTGGACTTTCACCACCTATACTAAAGCACTCATTTGAGGCTTTCTACCCCAAGAGTAAGCCAAAAGACACTGTCATCATTGCATGTGGTCATCCAAGATGAATGATGATCACTAACCACTACTACAGACACTTTAGAGACAGTAGAAAGACCAGGAGGGACATCTTTAAACAATTTACTGCCAGTGTACAGAACCTGTAACAGAAGGTACCGTGGGACCCAGAAGCTTTTAGAAAATATGAGATACTCCTGATTCAGCTTTCCCAGATGCCTCTTATGTGTAGATCACCCTGTGTGTCAGGGAGCTAACCTAGCTGGACGCAGAATACCACACATGCGTGGTCCGGCGGCGCACCGCGTGCACGGGCGCGCACGCACACTGTCTCCCTGGAACCAATCAGAGGCCTGACTGGCCTATTTAAACCAGCTCCTGTCCTTTGACAGGTTGCTGGTTTGTCATCAGCTCCTGTTAGGATTCCTGTTGCTGTACCTGCCTTGTTTGACCCGGATTTCCTCACGACTCTGCTCTCTTTTCTGAACCTGACCCCTGGCTTACGTCCCTGGATTGCTGCTGTCTCCTGCCCCTGACCTCTGGCCTGCACCTTTGGATTCTCTGCCTTCTCCAACCCTTGACCTTCGGCTTGTACCCTGGACCTGCTTCCTGTCCTTGTCCCTGGCTTCCTGCTCTGTGCACCCGGACTGTTGTTGCCTGATCCACTATTGACCCCAGTAAACAACCGTCAGCTCAAACTACTGTCTGAACATATCCAATCTTCAGCTTCACTGCCGGTACCGGTGCATCCTTGCACATTCCCCCCTCTGACCCAACTCCAGGGGGCGGATTGTGCCAGGTCGCAAAGGTGAGCCGCCCTCAGCATCTCGGTCTCGGTAAGTACACCCATGACGCTGTGTCTCTAATAGGGGCACAGGGTGAATTAGAACCCCAATATGATCTGTGCTAGTCAGATTCAATGTGTTATACATTGTAATATACAGTATTGTGTGTTGGCTGTTGTGCACTATAAGCTTGCTGTGATGGGGTGGGGTGTGATTGCATTCTATTGTCTATTGTGGTAATTAAGTCTGCTACTGTGGTGATGTGGATTGGAGCTTGGTAGACAGTCTGGCTGCCTATTATGGGATGTTTAAGTGCCTTGCTGTGAGGAAAGGGGGAGGGTCACTCCAGCAACCCCCTGCTAAGACTGTTTACTGAAGGAGAAGTTTGAACACACCTGACCTGTATCACCATTGTCATTGGACTGTTTCCCAAGGGTGGGAGGGATGTATTTTGAAGAGAAATGCGTTACCATGTGCTTGCAATAAAGATTCATTCCCTGTTTTGAACCTCAAACAGAGCTGTGTCTCATTAATGGGGGAATTTGTATGGGTCGTGTTCGCCGGATTGTGGAGTGTCGGGAGCTGTCTTGGGTTCGGGAATGGAATATCTTAAACGGCTTTAACCCCTGTCCCATTTGGGGTTCCGTTACAATTGTTGGCAAGCAGTGGGATGATTCCACAGCCTTAAAGGACAGCTACAAGAGGACACAGGACAATGGAGGCTCAGTATGAACGGCTAAAGCTCTCTTTCCTTAACCACTAGCCGACCGCCCACCGCCGTTCTACGTCGGCAAGTTGGCTCGGCTGGGCGAGAGCACGTAGTTTAACGTCCTCTCTCCCAGCCGCCACTAGGGGCGCGCGCGCGGCCCCCGACTCCCGTGTGTGTGCCCGGCGGGCGCGATCGCCGCTGGGCACACGCGATCGCTCGGTACAGAGCGGGGACCGGGAGCTGTGTGGGTAAGGGGAAAGCAGGGGAAATGCTGATCTTCGGTTCATACAATGTATGAACCGAGGATCAGTGTTTCCCCTAGTGAGGCCACCCCCCCCCACAGTAAGAACACACCCAGGCATACTTAACCCCTTCCCCGCCCCCTAGTGTTAACCCCTTCACTGCCAGTGGCATTTTTATAGTAATCCAATGCATTTTTATAGCACTGATCGCTATAAAAATGCCAATGGTCCCAAAAATGTGTCAAAAGTGTCCGCCATAATGTCACAGTACCGAAAAAAAAAAATCGCTGATCGCCACCATTACTAGTAAAAAAAATATAATAAAAATGACATAAAAATACCCCCTAATTTGTAAACGCTATAACTTTTGCGCAAACCAATCAATAAACGCTTATTGCGATTTTTTTTTACGAAAAATATGTAGAAGAAAACGTATTGGCCTAAACTGAGGAAAAAAAATGTTTTTTTATATATTTTTGGGGGATATTTATTATAGCAAAATGTAAAAAATATTATTTTTTTTCAAAATTGTCTCTCTATTTTTGTTTATAGCGCAAAAACTAAAAACCGCAGAGGTGATCAAATACCACCAAAAGAAAGCTCTATTTGTGGGAAAAAAAGGACGCCAATTTTGTTTGGGAGCCACGTCGCACGACCGCGCAATTGTCTGTTAAAGCGACGCAATCCCGAATCGCAAAAAGTACTCTGGTCTTTGGGCAGCAATATGGTCCGGGGGTTAAGTAGTTAAGGACTTACTGGAGAACTGGGGCAGACCGGCCAACAACCGTAAGAAAAGGGACATTATCGCAGAACTCGTCGAAATGGATAGAGCTGAAAGACCCAACATAACGGAAAGGCCCAGCATAACAGACAGGACACCCAAAGGAGGCAAGTTTTGATCGGCTGTTAAACTAAGACTGGCACAGTATGGTCCTAACCCTCCAGCAGAAATCATAGACCTAGTTACAGCTGCTGTGGATGCAACTTGGCTACATCAAAGAGGTGCTGCAGCAGCAGAAGTCACAGCAGCACCAACTGAAAGGAGAGGAGAGGTACAGATACCAGTCGCCATGGAAGAGGAATTCAGAAGGAGGTTGCAAGAGATGCAGATAAAGCATAGAGGACCAGTATCAGAGGAGGTCCTGTTGGGATGGTCTGATTCGATTCGCTGTGAACTCTGGAAGAAAGCACTAGCTCTTGAGCAGCAACACCAGGGAAAGGTCCTCCCCTCCATCCATGTAAGGTATTGGTCGCAGTATGATGTACGAATGCCGTTATTGGGGAAATAACCGAAGCAGGAGTGGACAGCCGAGTTAAGCAGGCTGATCTGGGCAGAGATGCGGTTGGATGAGAGCTACAGAGCCCTCCGGTGGTATGTAGCCCAAGAGTGCCCGTGGTCAGTGGATGACAGCCCCACAAAAGGCTTTGACTATGATGGCCTGGAATTGTTGTATTGGAAGCTGTCCAGTGACCCTGACTTTGGGAGTGGCGCTTGGAGAAAATAATGGAGCACAGAGAGCAAAAATGTAATGTCTCGGAAGGGCACAGGAAGATTTGGAGTTTCTGGCCGTTCAGGAATGGGAGCTGGAGATCGCCTACAGAGAGTTGCTAGACTCTGCTCAGCAGCAGGGTGGAGCTCCCTTTGCCTGGGACTATCAGGAAATATCAGCTGACAACTCTGAAATCCTGCCTGATGAATCGGCAGTGGAAAATCCGAAGATTGCCATCTCTAAAGCCGAAGCGGATGATGTGGAGTTGCAGGGGGCTAGGGCAGTTGGCTCATCTCCCCAGCCACAGATTACAGAATGTATGGATTTAATGGACTGTTCAGAGAATGTTATGGATTATGCATCGCCTGCACAAGTACCGACAGCAGGACAGAGTACGGCAGACCCCTGCTCTACACCCATGGCAGTTTTGGGGGCCCGAGGTGAGAAGGTGATGGTTCTTCTTTACCAGTGGATTTCAGAGATGCAGGGAGGAGAAGCAGCCATTTTCCCTCCCCAACAGTTAGCCAGAGCTAACCCCCAGCAGAATCCCCAGCAGAAGTGCTGGCAACAGGGCAGAGTGCTAGCAATCTCTGCCCAGCACCGGAAACAACTGTGGAATTCCAGGGAGCCGGGGCAGTTGACCACTCTCTCCAGCAACAAGCTGAGGTTGTAAAGCTTTTACTCCCAGCTGAATCACTGGCAGCAGGGCAGAATGCTACTGGCCGCTGCACACAACTGCAGCTTAAGCTGATATCGGTGGATGGGACTTCAGTCTCCACTTGTATACCCCAGGGATGGGGGGCAGTTGGCCCAGATCCCCAACACCCCTGTAGAAGTCCTATAGGACGAAATGCATAGGGTTCTATGCCTGCTATCATTACTGCACCTTTTTCAGTGATCACTCCTTTGTAAATCTCGCTGGACTTTTACATTTTCTACATTTTTAAAACTCTGTTATTTTATTTTTTGCCTGTTTTTTAATAAAACCCCCCTGGTTTACCTTTTTGACCTATGCCATGTGGAGGCCTTCTTTTTTCTCGTTCCTTGTCTATGTAATACCACAATAACCTTGGAGAGTTATTGTCCATCCGTGTGGCTCATATATTTCAGTTATTGGGAGTCTACAACCGTGATTGGATCTGTTGGGAGCCAGTGACCACCATTTGGATCAACAACACGCATCCGTGAATAGATGGAAGAAACTTCTTGATCGTACCAGTGTTCATCATTGAGAGCCAGTGTCATCATTACTCTTACCTACGCCTGTTTGACCCACTCCTGAGGGATTGTGGGTCCTCGACATACGGTAAGAGTACCTATCTTCTATTACTTGATTCAGCAGTGCATATACCATTTGCCTTATCATCAGGATTGTGTATTGTGTGATGCTCCACCTCCCATCTACCTGAGAAGATTTTTTATCATTACCATTGATTACTCCTTCCATGGACCCCTGACACGCCAATGACATTCTCCCTAACATTTGGTCACATAGTTATATATGTTTTTTTGTTCCACATCTATCTGCACTTGACCATTTTTTGCCACTCCGGGCCTGACTGGTCCATGTCATTTTTTGATTTTGCATTTTTGTTTTACCTTTGATGCATTCGATATATATTGTTTGGCTACTGTCATCTATGTTATATAAAAAAAAATATTATTTATTTTAACATTCACGTTTTGTATTTCACCATATCCTGGTTTCAGGTTATTTTTCATTCATTAGCGCTGCACATCTTTACCCTATCACTCTTTTCACATATTATCTGTATGTTTTTGTGCTAGCAGCTGCCCTGTTCACATTTAGTAGCGTGGTATTTTACCCCCCCCTCCATCAGATCCCCAACAGCATGACGAACTATGCCCAGTCACCCTTCTCTCCAGCGGCTAAAAAGGACTCCAGGGAGAAGGGCCAGTCCAGGCCTCTCCCCAGCGGCGGGCATGTTCTCTGAGAGAGGCAGAGGTTGGCTGGGTGAGCAATTTATTTGGGGTACTGTGTGGATACCAGTATTAGAGCAATGGAACTATGGACTAACTTCGGAGTCAACCTGTCTGGGGTCTCCTCCTGTGTTAGTCTCTTGCCGAAAGGGTAGAGATGTAACAGAAGAGACCATGGGACTCGGAAGCTTTTCGAAAATATGAGATACTCCTGTTTCAGCTTTCCGGATGCCTCTTATGTGTAGATCACCCTGTGTCTCTAATAGAGGTACAGGGTGAATGAGAACCCCACTATGATCTTTGCTAGTCAGATTCAATGTGGTATACATTGTATATATTGTGTGTTGGCTGTTGTGCACTATAAGCTTGCTGTGATGGGGTGGGGTGTGATTGCATTCTATTGTCTATTGAGGTAATTAAGTCTGCTACTGTGGTGATGTGGATTGGAGCTTGGTAGACAGTCTGGCTGCATATTATGAGATGTTTAAGTGTCTTGCTGTGAGAAAAGGGGGGGGGTCACTCCAGCAACCCCCCTCCTGCTAAGACTGTTTACTGAAGGAGAAGTTTGAACACCTAACCTGTATCACCATTGTCATTGTTTCCCAAGGGTGGGAGGGATGTATTTTGAAGCAAAATGTGTTACCATGTGCTTGCAATAAAGGTTCATTCCCTGTTTTGAACCTCAAATAGAGCTGTGTCTCGTTAATGGGGGAAATCGTATGGGTCGTGTTCGCCGGATTGTGGAGTATCAATAGCTGCCTTGTGTGCGGGAATGGAATATCCTAAACGGCTTTAACCCCTGTCCCATTTGGGGTTCCGTTACAGAACCTTTTTAAAAAGAAATGTCTGCACTAGAAGTGCATAAAGTACATTCCGAACATAAATGTGGGGGTCATTTACTATAGCGCGAATATGCAAATTTCAATATTTAGGCTACAAACAAGTACATTAGGCAAATTGCAATGTGATTTAGATATTAAGGTAAAAAAACATATTTCTTTTATTTTCACTATAATAGTCCATCGGTTTCTGTTCCCCATCACTTCCTGCCCCTACCAGCTCTTGCTATCATCACCTCCTGCCCCCACCACCTGCACCCACCAGCTCCTGCCATCACCTCCACGTCCTGCCACAATCACCTCCTGCCACCACCAGCTGTCAGCTCCTGCCGCCACCATCACCTCCTGCCGACACCATCACCTCCGGCCAGCTCCTGCCGCCATCATCACCTCCTGCCGCCACCATCCCCTCCTGCCGCCACCATCACCTCCTGCCACCACCATCACCTCCGGCCAGCTCCTGCCACCATCATCACCTCCTGCCGCCATTATCACCTCCTGCCGCCATCATCTCCGACCAGCTCCTGCCCCCACCATCACCCCCTACCACCATTACCTCCTGCCAGCTCTTGCCGCCATCACCTCCTGCCCCCACCACCACCTGCCAGCTTTTGCCACCATCACCTCCTGTCCCCACCACCTCCTGACAGCTCTTGCCGCCATCACCTCCTGCTCCCACCACCACCACCTCCTGCCAGCTCTTGCCGCCATCACCTCCTGCTCTCACCACCCCCACCTCTTGCCACATTTGGGTCTTGCCACCATCACCTCCTGCCAGCATTTCCTTCTGCCACCATCACCTCACCCACCTCCTGCCACAGTGCCAGCATAACCTTCTTCCACCATAACCTCATGCCTCACCACCACCTGCCACTATCACCTACTGCCACCAGCAGCTTCTTTATTACCTTAAAGCTGGGCTGGGCTGTGCTGGACTTGGCTTGTACTTGTATCAGTGGCGGCCCGTCCATAGGGGGCGTCTGGGCGCCGCCCCCCCCACCCCAAAGCCATTAACAAAAGAAAATTAAAAAAAAAATGAAAAAAATTTTTTTTTTTTTTTGGCCCTTTAAGAAAAAAAAGGTCCTTTAAAGTGTTCGGGGCGGGCTCTGGGCGCCGGGAACAGTGCGATATTAAGGAATAGGCATCATTGAAACGTCCTGCCAATGCTGCAGCAGGACGTTTCATTTGCAAGTTTTTTTTTAAGCTCTGTGGCTATGTGCAGGACGCCACTCCAGCCAATCACATCAGTCCTGTGTCTCTCCAGCCCCTCACATTGGTTCCTTCTGCACTGCTAGGAAATGAGCAGTGCTTTTCCCGGGCGGGCGGCTGTGTCACTTTCAGTTTCAGTTCTCTGGCTCCAGGACATGGAGGTAAGTAAAATATTCTTATTAAAACTCTTTATTTATTCTTTTAACCCAGTGTCCACTCCATCCACATAGAGCAGCACCTTGCTGGATGTATTGTCAGCTTGTGATGGAGAGTGGAGGGGGGCCATGCTTCACCCGATCTGTGCTGGAGCCTTCATTACACACATCTCCTGTGTGTGAGGGAGGGCTCCCTACTCTGCGACCTACAGCCATGCTTTACAAGTCTCTTATATCTGTCTCTTATATCTCTCTTATATCTGTCTCTCTCTGTCCCTCTCTCTCTGTCCCTCTGTCTCTCTCTGTCCCTCTGTCTCTCTCTGTCCCTCTGTCTCTCTCTCTCTCTCTCTCTCTGTCCCTCTGTCTCTCTCTGTCCCTCTGTCTCTATCTATCTATCTATCTATCTGATTATCTGTCTATCTATCTATCTGATTATCTATCTTGCTATCTATCTTATTATCTGTCTGATTATCTATCTATCTATATATCTATCTATCTAATTATCTGTCTGATTATCTATCTATCTATCTAATTATATGTCTGATTATCTATCTATCTATCTATCTATCTATCTATCTATCTATCTATCTAATTATCTGTCTGATTATCTATCTATCTATCTATCTATCTATCTATCTATCTATCTATCTATCTATCTCTATCTAATTATCTGTCTGATTATCTATCTATCTATCTAATTATCTGTCTGATTATCTATCTATCTATCTATCTATCTATCTATCTATCTATCTATCTCTATCTAATTATCTGTCTGATTATCTATCTAATTATCTGTCTGATTATCTATCTATCTATCTGTCTGATTATCTATCTATCTATCTAATTATCTGTCTGATTATCTATCTATCTAATTATCTGTCTGATTATCTGTCTGATTATCTATCTATCTATCTATCTATCTATCTAATTATCTGTCTGATTATCTATCTATCTATCTAATTATCTGTCTGATTATCTATCTATCTTTCTATCTATCTATCTATCTATCTATCTCTATCTAATTATCTGTCTGATTATCTATCTATCTCTGTCCCTCTCTCTCTCTCTCTCTCTATCTATCTGATTATCTATCTGTCTGATTATCTATCTAATTATCTGTCTGATTATCTATCTAATTATCTATCTATCTATCCATCTATCTAATTATCTATCTATCTGTCTAATTATCTATCTATCTAATTATCTGTCTGACTATCTATCTATCTATCTATCTATCTATCTATCTATCTATCTATATATCTATCTATCTAATTATCTGTCTGATTATCTATCTATCTATCTAATTATCTGTCTGATTATCTATCTATCTATCTATCTAATTATCTGCCTGATTATCTATCTCTATCTAATTATCTGCCTGATTATCTATCTATCTAATTATCTGTCTGATTATCTATCTATCTATCTATCTAATTATCTGTCTGATTATCTATCTATCAATCAGACAGATAATTAGATAGAGATAGATAGATAGATAATCAGACAGATAATTAGATAGATAGATAGATAGATAGATAATCAGACAGATAAATAAATAGATAGATAGATAGATTATCTATCTATCTATCTATCTATTTATTTATCTGTCTGATTATCTATCTATCTATCTATCTCTATCTAATTATCTGTCTGATTATCTATCTATCTATCTCTATCTAATTATCTGTCTGATTATCTATCTAATTATCTGTCTGATTATCTATCTATCTATCTATCTATCTATCTATCTATCTATCTATCTATCTATCTATCTATCTATCTATCTCTCTATCTAATTATCTGTCTGATTATCTATCTATCTCTCTCTGTATCTATCTCTCTCTGTCTCTGTCTCTCTCTCTCTCTATCTATCTATCTAATTATCTGTCTGATTATCTATCTATCTATCTAATTATCTGTCTGATTATCTATCTATCTATCTAATTATCTGTCTGATTATCTATCTATCTATCTATCTGTCTGATTATCTATCTATCTATATCTCTATCTAATTATCTGTCTGATTATCTATCTATCTATCTATCTATCTATCTATCTATCTATCTATCTATCTATCTCTATCTAATTATCTGTCTGATTATCTATCTATCTATCTCTATCTAATTATATGTCTGATTATCTATCTATCTATCTATCTATCTATCTATCTATCTATCTATCTATCTATCTATCTATCTGTCCTATCCAATCTATCCCTCTGTCTAAATGCAGGTCACATTGTCTGTGAGTGACATTGGGGGGGGGGGGGTTTGGTTGGGGTTTTGTTTGCGCCCCCCAAAAAAATGGAGCACCAGCCGCCACTGACTTGTATGGTGGGGGTACTTGTATGGCTGGGTACTACTTGTATGGTGAGGTACCTGTATGGCAGGGTACCTGTATGGCGGGGCACTTGTATGGCAAGGTTATAGCGCACACATGGTAGTATAATACTACTACTGCTAGTATATTTTAGTGCCTGTACAGAACATACATCCTTCTGTACTCAGTGGAAGGAAAGATTTGGCCAAATCCTTTTTTGGAGAGGTCACTACAGATTACATACTGGTTATTTTTAAAATCAAATTTTAGCATATGTGCTGCAGTTTCATGATACATAAAAAATATATTGATGTCTGGATGGAAGACATGGGATATTTTCCCTGGACAAGGTCCCTGCTGAGTAATTTAATTTGCTGACAGCCATTTCCCAGTGCTTGTGTAAACAGCTTCTGCTGATTTAGGACTTGCCATTATGGAGATGTACAGCCACCATTGCATATATATTACTTCTATATACACAGGCCCGGATTCAGATACGAGATACGATGGCGTATCTCCGGATACGCCGGCGTATCTCTGAGTGTGGGCTGTCGTATCTATGCGCCTGATTCAGAGAATCAGTTACGCATAGATTTCCCTTAAGATCCGACCGGCGTAAGTGTCTTACACCGTCGTATCTTAGGCTGCATATTTACGCTGGCCGCTAGGTGGCTCTTCCGTATAGTTACCCGAGGAATATGCTAATTAGGTATTTACGCCGATTCAGAAAAGTACGTCTGGCCGGCGCATTTTTTTACGTCGTTTACGTTAGGCTTTTTCCGGCGTAAAGTTACCCCTGCTATATGAGGCGTAGCTAATGTTAAGTATGGACGTCGTTCCCTCGCCAAGTTTTGAAAATGTTACGTCGTTTGCCTAAGTCGTTCACGAATAGGGCTTTTGCGTAAGTTACGTTCACGTCGAAACGAATGAGGCTTTGTGGCGTAATTTCGAGCATGCGCACTGGGATTTTTTTCACAAACAGCGCATGCACCGTTCGTAAAAAAACGTCAAATACGTGGGGTCACAGTGTATTTACAGAAAACACGCCCACATCATCCCCATTTGAATTAGGCGGGCTTAGGCCTAGTACACACAAGAGGATTTATCCGCGGATACGGTCCAGCGGACCGTTTCCGCGGATAAATCCTCTCGAGGATTTCAGCGGATTTGGATCCGATGGAGTGTACTCACCATAGGATCGAAATCCGCGCCGAAATCCCCTCGCGATGACGTGTCGTCGCCGCGATGACGCGGCGACGAGCGCGACGCTGTCATATAAGGAATTCCACGCATGCGTCGAATCATTACAACGCATGCGGGGGATCCCTTCGGACGGATTGATCCGGTGAGTCTGTACAGACCAGCGGATCAATCCGTTGGGATGGATTCAAGCGGATAGATTTGAAAGCATGTCTTAAAATTTTTATCCGCTTGAAATCCATCCCAGGGGATAAAATTGCGCAATTGTCTGTTAAAGCGACGCAGTCCCGAACTGTAAAAACCCTTTGGGTCTTTAGGCAGCATATTGGTCCGGGGCTTAAGTGGATATAGTACCTCATCGGGTGCACGTAAAAAAGATGGCCGTTGGGCTGTCACGGCTCCTCTCCCTTTTGCAGTTTAGGCTTGTGCACACAAGCCTATGGACACCGTGGCACGCAAAAGCCGCAAACCCTCTCAGTCGCCATTGTTGTGATAGGATGATTTTGTATAGATAGATTAATTTAGGTAGAAAGATAATGATTTGATTTAAATAGATAGATAGATTTATTTAGATTGATATAGATACATTTATTGATAAGATGGTTTATATAGAATAGTTTGATACAGCTAGATTGATTTTTAGATAGATTGATTGATTGCTATAGATTAATGTAGGTAGATTGATTTATATTGATTAATTGATTCCTATAGATGGATGGATTAATAGGTTGATTTATATGACTTGATTTACTTTAAGGCCTGGTTCACACTAGTACGATTTCAGATGTGTTTTCAGACGCACAAAATCGCATAACAATGAAAATAATTTTTTTTTTTAATGGTGTCCATTCACTGCAACCCAGCACGGTGTGATTTTGGAAGTATTTCCTGTACTAGTTTGGTGCAATTTCAGTGCAACTTTGGCCCCATATAATATGCAAATCACATCCAAAATGCAACCAACTGGCACTACGCAATTGCACTAAAAATGTAATAAAATCGCAGTCATGTGAACCAAGCCTAATAGATTTAGATTTGATTGACATTATTTGGTAGATTGATATAGATGTTTTTTTTTCATATGTTATACAGACAGACTGAATATTTCCCTGGACCATATTATGTTTAATGACAGCATGTTCGGTATAGTCGCCCATTATTCCCCGGGATGGTTTGCCATGGCAGGATGACTGCGTAGGCATTTCCCATGCATAGTTAAGTGCTGAGTAGCTTTCACCTTTTTGGGGATAATTGCACCGAGGGAGGAATATTAGACGTGGGCCCACCTGACGCGCCGTTGGGCTGTCACGGCTCCTCTGCCTATTGCACTCGCCAACGACTGTCACTGCCGTGTCCCTCCTGAGTCCTCCTGACTCGATCGGCTATTCAAAAAAGGCGCCAGGTGGCGCCATTATGTAACTGCGCATGCGCCGCCCGGCCGAACGGATACAAGCTTTCCCGAGCCTGGCCGAAGCTGGCCGGGCGCAGTTACGTAATGGCGCCACCCGGCGCCATTTTTGAATAGCCGAGTCAGGAGGACTCAGGAGGGACACGGCAGTGACAGTCGTTGGCGAATGCAATAGGCAGAGGAGCCGTGACAGCCCAACGGCCATCTTTTTTACGGGCATGCCCATAACGAACTTTACGGACACCCCGAAAAGGGGGTTAAATTTACGTGCTGTCCGTAAATTAACGGACGGTTGGCAACACTGGGCACGCCGGGTAATCAACTGGAACAGATTAGACAAGCAGCAAGCAGGTAACTCACAGGGAACTCTGTAGATCAGACAGCGAAGCTTCAATGTAACAGCTGAGTTTAAATAACCCGCCTGGCTTCGGGGTTTGCGCGCGTGCAAGTGAGCGCTCGCACCTAGGCACCCGCAATCGCGCACCAGCTTCTGTGGAACTACAGTTCCAAGCAAGCCTTTCCTGACATTGCCCCGCCCCAAGGGGCAGCCTCCAGATGGGACCTTTTGAAGGATTGGATCAGTCTCTTGGCATCGATATTCCCACAAGTTTTCATCTGGCCCATACCCCTTCTATTTGATGAGGAATTGAATTTGGTTGTTTCTCCTTCTACAATCCATGATTGCTTCCACCTCAAATTCTTCTTCCCCATCACTCACTGCAGTTTCTGGAGGACCCATATCCCGTCCTGGAAAAGGGTTGGAGACAGCAGGCTTTAATAAGAAGACAGGATGAATCTGGAATGAATCCGGCAGTTCCAGCTCGTAGGCAACCTTGTTGATCCTTCTTTTTACTAAAAAAGGACCCACTGTCATGACCTTGAAGTAATACTTTTATGACCTGTCTGTCTCTTACCTGGTCTGTGTATCAGCCTCAGGGCTTGTACTCTCACACCTGCATGGTTAAGTAATCTTCCCTCGATGTGGCTCCACCCTAGCCTCAACATGAACCACTATTTAACACTGTGTTCTCCAAGCCTGCCTTGCTGTGCAATATTGTGTGTTTGGTTTACTGTTTCCTGCTTGCCGTGTGCTCTACGTTTGTCTCTGTTACCGATCTTGGCGTGTTCTCGACTATCCCTGCCTGCTTGTGACCCTGACCCTTGGCACGTTCTGGACAATCCCTGCCTGCTTGTGACCCTGACCTTTGTCGTGTTCTCTGTTTATCCTTGTCTGCTATTTGCCCTGACCTTTGGCTTATCCCCTTGTTGTCCTGGGCTGCTGCTCCCTCTCTATCCTCCTGTAGTCTACCATGAGCATGAGCTTGGAGACCCTTGGGGCTACGACCTGGAGTCAGTTCAGTCCATCCTCACCACTAGAGGCTCTGGTGAATACCTGCTGGCTCTTATGCCGCGTACACACCATCACTTTATGTGATGAAAAAAAACAAAGTTTTGAAAAACGTCAATTAAAATGACTGTGTGTGGGGGAAAACGTTGTTTTATGTCTTGTGAAAAACGACAAAAAAAAATTGAAGCATGCTTCAATTTTTTGTGTCGTTTTTCAAAACGTCGTTTTTTTTTGTCACAAAAAATCACTGTGTGTAGGCTAAAACGACGTTTAAAACGACGTTTTTAAACCCGCGCATGCTCAGAAGCAAGTTATGAAGCAAGCTTCAATGGAAAAGAGTGCTGAACGTAACCGCGCTTTGCTAGAGCATTTTGAAAAAATGATGGTGTGTAGGCAGCGTCGTTTTTGAAAATGAAGTTTCAAAAACGTCGCTTTTTTACTTCACAAAAAATGTCTTTTTTTTTCATCACATAAAGTGATGCCCTGGGGAATCTTATGCTCTAGCTTCCTGTGGGATCCATGTTGGTTCTCCAGTGGGCCTGCCTTCCTGTACCACCCAGAGTTTCATTCGCAGAAGTCAGCCGTAGGGTCCACTAACTTAGCGGTGCACCCCTGACCCCAATGGTGTGCATCTGTCACCTGGCCTCAGGTGACCTGACAGTTTGCACGGCCATGGACACGGCTGATGTGCCGCTACCTGCCAATGATCAGCGGTAGGGCATAGTCCGCAGACTCGAGACCCAGAAATCTTATCAGACCCAGGTGATGCAATTCCTTCAGGACTCTAACTTCTGTCTTCGTATGGATCCTGGAAAGGTCTCGGCCATTACCAACTGGCCTCTTCCTGCCAGCCTCAAGGCCACACAGTGCTTTCTTGGGTTCACTAATTATTACAGGCAGTTAATTAGAAATTACTCCTCTTTTGTTACGCCTATTATCGCCTTGACCAAAAGGGGTGCTAATGCCAAGCAGTGACCCACTGAAGCTTTCTTTGTCTTTTATGATTTGAAACACGCCTTCATGTCTGGACCTTTGTTGAGGCGACCTGGCCTTTTTTTTGCACTAGAGCCTCTGCTGTTTTTTTTATACTTTTTAGTTTTGGTGTTTGACGTTTAGATAAAAGGGAATTAGTAACACAGACTTGATATAGCCAACACTGTTTAACACTAAGACACAAAGGAACACAACACATAAGTATAAGTGTCAGAGAACCAACCGTGGAAGGACTGGCAGACCTGTCTTGCACGGACCAATGAGCACAGTGCGCATGCACGCGCAAACGCGTGCAGTGCGCATACGGGCAACAACACCGTAAACGCAGTGTTCTTTACTGCGTGCGCGCGTGCACCATTACGCACGCAATGCGGGCGGGACTTCTGGCGTCAGTGCCCTATTTAAAGCTTGCTGCAGCAGTCACCAACTGCTGCATGATCTTCAGCCCTTGATGTGATCCTGAGTTCTTGTTCCTGTTCTCCTTGTATTCCTGTTGACGACCCGGCTTGCCTGACCAGACTTCTCCGTGCATGACCCCTGGCTTGTCTCTCGGCTTATCCTTTGTCCTGTCTGCTGGATCCAGTGTATGACCTCGGCTTGCCTTCTGACCTGTTCCAGTCACTTCCTGCTTTCTGTGTATGACTACCGGCTTGGCTCCTGACTCCGCCCCTGCGTTTCCTGCCAGTCTACCTCATCTGTTACTTCCGTGGTACCCCTGCCTGACTGCGTATCCTGGTCTTCAACGGATCTCCAACATCTACTCAGCAAGTCGCAGCTGGCAACTCCTGCATATCATGGCATAGCACCCCCTGTGTCACCTCCAGGGGGCGTTCTGCACTTAGTCGCAAGGGAAGCCCTCTCAGCACTTCGGCCTCTGGTAAGGTATGTGACAATAAGAGTACATTAATAAAGATAATCAATAACTAAAAGAGATGTTTTTCTTTCATAGTCACCTACTTCATTTATAGATTTATAAATAGACACAAAGGGGAGGTTGCATGGAATTGGCGGGGGGAAGGCTAAAAGAACAGGAGCTAGCAAACAATGGAGTAGGATAATAGAAGAAGGGGCCAAGAAGTGACATTAGAGAGTAGTAAGAATGTGTTAGGGAGAGGGATAGGCTGAAGGGTTATAGGATAGGGGAAGGAGAGAGGGGGGGGGGGTTGGTGTGATTTTTCTCCTTTTTTTTTTATGGGGGAGGTTTATTATGGAGTTGACATATTTCACGGTGGAAGAGGATAAGGAGGGGCAGGGAGAGAGAGAAAGGGGAGACTAGGGTGGGGGACACTATAGGGCACTATACCCCAGGAAATATTGCAGTGATGGAGGGGAAAGCTTCTCCCCGGACCCTCTTCCTTTGAGGGCGGTATGCTGATATAAGTTTTACTTTCATGAAGATCATATGAAATAGAGCAATGACCAAGAAATTGATAATAATAGAACGGTTGAGAATATAAATGTACAGAGAATAAATGATTATGTAATAACTTAGAGATATAATTACATATTGAGGCGATGATATAAGGAGTAGGAGCGGGAAGCAGATCCGGGAGATCCCCTCCCTGGTTCATGCGCAATCAATCCCCCATAGTAGGTTAGTAGTCACTTAGGGTAGGGGGAGTTGAGTGCGTTAAGAAAGATTTTCTTTTATCCCTTCATCTGTCGGAGGGAGATACGTGGGGGGAGTAAACCCCACGTAACACATTAGGGTTATTAGAACCCTTTTTGTTCTTTTTTTTTATCGTTCCTCTTTCTTTCCTTTCTCCTTCTTTTTTTCTTTTTCTGTTGCTTTTTGGTGGGGGAGATGGAGACTTTAGAGGTAATTTCTCTAAACACGAAAGAGCTTAATGTACCGGAGAAAAGGAAGATTTTAATGCAAGAATTGAAACGTTCATACTCGGATGTGGCATACATTCAAGAAACCCATTTTAGAGAGGGTAAGGTACCAATTCTTGAGAACAACTTCTACCCCTATGCATATCATGCATTTAATAGGGCAGCTAAATCAAGAGGGGTTTCTATATTGGTTTCAAGACGAATTCCCTGGACATTAATAGATGAAAAAAAGAGATATAGAGGGCAGATTTATGTTCCTCAAAGGGACGATGGGTGTAGGGTGACCACGTGTCCCGGATTGTCCCACCACTTTACTCACTGACAGTACTTGTCCTGGCTGGGAATGCCTGGAGGAGCACAATCCCTGCCTCCTGCTTGTGATTGTAGAAATCATAAATCACGCCTCGTGTCCAATCATTGTGCTGTGATTCGTTACAGCACAAGCAGATTTTTGGGAAGGGAGGGTGTCCCTGAATGGTAGTTTGGAAATGTGGTCACCCTAGATGGGTGGCATAAAAGTGATTTTGGCAATAATAACCAAGATCAATTTATCTGCGCTACTATTATCAAGCTGATGAAATTTACTGACAGTAAACTTATCTTGGGGGGCCTAGACCCAAAGATGGATACATCAGGGGGAAGCTTCTCGGTAGCTACAGGTCTACGTAAACGAGTCTTACAAATATTGCATAATTACCAACTTACTGACGCATGGAGAGCATATCACCCTGACGAAAGAGACTATACCTTTTATTCAGTGCCACATAAAGTATATTCTAGAATCAACTTATTTTTTTATGTTAACGGTGGTTAAAGAGGTGACTATAGGGAGTATTACATGGTCAGACCATGCCCCGGTCTTACTGACATTAACTATGAATGAGTTCTCCTCTGACAATAGGAGACTGTGGCGATTGAATGAGAGTTTGATGGAAGATAAGATGATGGTAGGGGAAATCAGTAAGGAATTTAAGTACTATTTTCAATATAATACTGTAGAGGAGACAGATGCAGGGACAATCTGGGAAGCGCATAAAACGTTAATAAGAGGGGTACTCATTAAGCATGGTTCCAGAATAAAAAATAAAATAAAATAAAAAAGGGAGGCCCAATTGACCCAATTACTGACAAATATACAGATGTTAGAGACCTAACATAAACCAAACACGAGATGTACGGGGATACAGAACTCCTTAAATTGCATAGACAAGTGACAGAGTTACTCCAACATAGAGCTAAGGCAGCACTTCTGAGATGCCGGAAAAATTATTATGAAACAGGAGACAAATGCGGCTGCTCACTCAGAGGCGTTGCTAGGCGGGTGCGGGGGGTGCGGTCCGCACCCGGGTGACAGCCGCTGGAGGGGTAACACCATCATGAAGCTAACAAAAGCCCAGGCTCCCTTAGGCAGTCTTTTTTCAGCCAGCCCGGAACACACTTCCAGCGCCACAGCCTGTGTCCTCCTCCTCCTCTCTTCACTCCTGCGCTGATGAGCCAGTGTAACTATATATTCTCTGCCCAGGCGGCGCGGCTGCACGCTCTGTGTCCTCTACAGCTGCCGCCCGGGCATTCTGTGTACCCGTTACTGCACCAGGTACACAGAATGCCCGGGCGGCAGCTGTAGAGGACACAGAGTGTGCAGCCGCGCCGCCCGGGCATTCTGTGTACCTGGTGCAGTAACGGGTGGGGGGTCAGCTTGCGATGAGTGGGGTGTCCTGTTTTTCGCCGGCCGAGCCAAGGTATTGTGATGGGTGGGTTGAGCCGCTCAGAGAACTTGGTCGGATAATAAGTGCAGTGTTTGTGCCCTGTTCTTGTTTCTATGTGTGTGTGTGGGGGGGGGGGGGGATGGGGGGAGCTGGTGGCTGATGATGAGATGTTAGTTTTTGATGCTATACAGCTATTATTTTTATTATATTATTATAATATAAATAACTGTATTATATAATTTATGTATTCTATATAGCTAATATAGCTGTGACTGCTATATTTTTTATATATATATATATATATATATATATATATATACATATACACACACACACACACACACACACACATATTATATATATATATATATATATATATATATATATATATATATATATAGCAGTCACAGCTATATTAGCTATATAGAATATATAAATTATATAATACAGTTATATATATATATATATTATAATAATATAATATAAATAATCTGTGACTGATATATTATTATATATGTATAAATAAAAATAATAGCTGTACACTAGCCCCCCCCACCCCCCCCCCCCCATTCCTGGTTATCAGACCAGCGCAGGGTGTTAGTATAGGCCCCGGTGAATCACAACAATCACCATAATAATATATTGGCTATATACCTTCTCACAGGAAACAAACTGCATAAACGTCCCTCACTGTAGTCCCAGAAATTCCCCAAAATGATGCAAAGTCTGTAAAAAAACATTCAAACACTATGTATATCCTTACTAAGGTGGTGGCCTTATTTTGTTAATGCCAAAATGGCCAGTAAACCAAAATGAACTATAAGATTACCTCAAGAATAGAGAGCAATAAAGTGTGTCCTATTAATGCAGATTGATCTCAAACTCGGCCACCAGATGGCAGTAGAGGAGTGCCAAACAAACAACTCCTATATTGTAGTCAATCTAGTATGCAAAGGAGAAATAGAGGATGTAACAGTCACCAACGTTTACGATATTCCCATTCCATCAACCACGACAGCTTATCTGACACTCCAACCATCCAACAGACACGATCCATTCCATTCCCCAGAATAACCGAGACTCACACAGCTCTGGTACTGGTTTCAAAATGTATGAACACTTTTAATGGTATCTTAGCTTTCTTATATACAGTACAGCATGTTTCAGTTAATCACAGGGACAAAGAACTCTCCACCCACACATCACACAATGGGGCCTCAATACACCTTCAGATGGGCTAATTACTAAACATTATCCAGACAGCATGGCTCTGCCAAGCTGTTCTCACCTACTTCATAATACACATTCCTTAAGTCAAACGTCTGACCTTTAGACTGCTAACTCACAACACATATCTATCATCAATAGCATCTTCACATAATGAAAGGTCTTAGGAGCAGACGTACTTAGCATCTCAACAGCCTAGGTGTCATGAACAACCTCGGCCACCAGATGGCGCCAGCGGCGCATCGGCGCGCATGGGGCACGCGCCTTTTGCGGCAATTGCGCTCGGGCACGCGCGTTCACGGTACCGCGGCGGGCGTGCGCACCGGCGGTAACGGCGCGCAGGCACGTGCAAGCGTCAATCTGGCTCCAAAATGGGACATTTAAGCTTTCTGGGAGCCTGGCCTCTTGCTGTCCGGTCTACAGCGCTTTCTGTGACCAACTGCACCTGTTACCTCTGCTTGATCCAGATCCTGACACCCGGCTTGTTCCTGTCTATCCTGCCTTCCGCCTGCCCTGACCTCGGCTCATTCTGACCATCCCTCTGCCTCATCCCTGGTACTCCTGCTGCTCGCCCATTGCTGACCCGGCTTGAACCACCACTCTATCATCTCAGCCTTACCTGCTCCTGATTAGTGTTGAGCAGAATACGCCATATTCGATTTCGCGATATATCACGAATATATAGCCGAATATTCGAGAAATATTCGCTAAATTCTAATATTCGTGATATTTTATCGAAATGAAATGTTTGCGAAATTTCGCTATTGCGAATGCGAAAATAATTGCGAAATTTCGACAACTGCGGTAGGAGCACTCTGATTGGCTCAGAATATTCGTGATATTTTATCGAAATTTCGCAAAATGCGAATGCGATATTTATTGCGGAATTTCGACAACTGCGGTAGGAGCACTGTGATTGGCTCATTATGAAATCGAATATTTGTGATATTTTAGCGAAAAAACAATATTGCGAAATTTCGCTAATGCGATTGCGATATTTATTGCGACATTATGGTTTGCGTATTTGCAAGCGCGCGAAAAACACGCGGCCAACACGCGACCATTTCCTGGATCCTTGCCAGTTCCCAGTTAATGTTCGCATCGCTGTTTTTTCCTGCCCTGTCCTGCGATTGCGAACTGAAAATGGTTGGAAGCAATTTCACACCCAGTGAGGAAAAGATGCTGATTAGTGTAAGTATTTTCACCACTGTTATTTCATTATATTTAACTGCATTTTAGACTAGTTTAAAAGTTAGTATAAAAGATCAGATATTAGTATTTTCCAAACAATGTGTCTCCTGCTGTTGCAAAACTACAACTCCCAGCATGCCTGGACAGCTGCAGACACCCTGGTTGGTAAATGTGTATTTAGGCACTTTCCTTGCTATTTAGCATAATGAATTTAACATGTTGTGGACATAGGACGTATGCGAACGTCCTGACTTCAGGGTCCTTAAGGCCCAAGGACGTTCGAATACATATTGC
Organism: Rana temporaria; assembly: GCF_905171775.1. Classification (NCBI taxonomy): domain Eukaryota; kingdom Metazoa; phylum Chordata; class Amphibia; order Anura; family Ranidae; genus Rana; species Rana temporaria. The sequence continues at coordinate 382,807,599 of NC_053489.1, read as the reverse complement.
CCTTTATTTTTATTTTTTTTAAAGTGTATTTTGTGCGTGTACTCGAGAGAGGAGCCGGACTGCAGGAGTTGGGAGTAGGCAGGCCTCCCCCAGAGGCAATCTGCCACCTTTCTCCATGCCCCGGGTGGCAATGGCAGGTGTGTGAGGGGGTCCTCCCACACAGCCCGCCCTACCTGCTCCGCTTTAAAGCCCAACGGGGCAGAGGGACTCCCTATAAGGGAGTGAGAGGATTAGCCCGCTCAACCAGCCCCGTTAGTCCTTCGCCTCTCTTTTTAGAGACCGCGTGGTCAAAGTGTGTGATGTTAACCCAATTTCGAGTGCGTGTAAGTGTGGTGGTTTTTGTGGGAGGGGGGTGGGCGTACTAAGCACAGGCTTACCTCGCACATAGCACACCCACCGGGAGCCGGGCTGAGACCACCAAACTCAATTCACATGTAGCCGAGACCGGGATCCGAACCTCTAGCTGCAGAGGTGAATGGCTTGTCAGCGCAGTGCCAATCGCGTTGAGCCACCTCAGCTCCACATATTGCCCTTTAGATGTTGCAGAACTACAACTTCCAGCATGCCTGGGAATGCTGGCACTTCTAGTTTTGTAAGTTCTGCAGGCCCACATTTTTCAGACCTCTATACACGGGGTCTCTAAACTGTGGCACCCTAGATGCAGCAAAAGTAAAATTCTTAGCATGCACTGACAGACCATGGCTGATGGGAGTAGTAGTTTCGCAACAGCTGGAGGTGGACTGGTCTTGAAACCCTGAGTTAGGTAACACACTCGCAGTGTTTTGCAACCATTCTGCCTCCAGCTGTTGCAAAACTACAACTCCCTGCATGCAACTGGCTGCAATTACCCCCCCCCCCATCTCCCCCAATGTGAATGTACAGGGTACATTCACATGGGCTGTGGCTTACAGTGTGCTTCTAGCTGTAGCAAATTTGGCGCTGCAGCCACATTAAAAAAAAACATCTGGTACGGCACTGTTACCTAAACGGAGCCTACAGCTGTTGCAAAACAACTCCCCGTTATTACCGGACAGCCATTAACTGTCCAGGCATGCTGGGAGTTAAATTATAATTGTTGTACAGCTGGTGACGGTGAGCTACATGGTGTATCAGAGCATGCTGGTAGTTGTAGTTTTTAAATAACATCAACTCCATTATTTATTCAAAATTAATTCATCAAAAAGTCAAAAGAAACAAACATATTATTGTTCCTATATAAAGATTTCTGGTGAAATCGTGGCTGCAGGGGAGGTCGAGGAGGTGGAAGAGACCGTTGCTATGAGCCTCAACCTTAACAATAAAATGTAGATATAAAAATGGACAACATTTAAAGCGCACCCGTCAGATTTCAGAACCATAATATGGTATTTATGATAGAAGTATACAGGTAGTGCAGAATTATTAGGTAAGTTGTATTTTTGAGGATTCATTTTATTATTGAACAACAACCATGTTCTCAATGAACCCAAAAAACTCATTAATATCAAAGCTGAATATTTTTTGAAGTAGTTTTTTTTTTTGTTTAGTTTTAGCTATTTTAGGGTGATATCTGTGTGTGCAGGTGACTACTATTACTGTGCATAATTATTAGGCAACTTAACAAAAAAAAAAAATATATACCCATTTCAATTAATTATTTTTACCAGTGAAACCAATATAACATCTGAACATTCTCAAATATACATTTCTGACATTCAAAAACAAAACAAATAAGTGACCAATATAGCCACCTTTCTTTGCATGAACACTCAAAAGCCTGCCATCCATGGATTCTGTCAGTGTTTTGATCTGGTCACCATCAACATTTCGTGCAGCAGCAACCGCAGCCTCCCAGACACTGTTCAGAGAGGTGTACTGTTTTCCCTCCTTGTAAATCTCACATTTGATGATGGACCACAGGTTCTCAATGGGGTTCAGATCAGGTGAACAAGGAGGCCATGTCATTAGTTTTTCTTCTTTTATACCCTTTCTTGCCAGCCACGCTGTGGAGTACTTGGACGCGTGTGATGGAGCATTGTCCTGCATGAAAATCATGTTTTTCTTGAAGGATGCAGACTTCTTCCTGTACCACTGCTTGAAGAAGGTGTCTTCCAGAAACTGGCAGTAGGACTGGGAGTTGAGCTTGACTCCATCCTCAACCCGAAAAGGCCCCACAAGCTCATCTTTGATGATACCAGCCCAAACCAGTACTCCACCTCCACCTTGCTGGTGTCTGAGTCGGACTGGAGCTCTCTGCCCTTTACCAATCCAGCCACGGGCCCATCCATCTGGCCGATCAAGACTCACTCTCATTTCAGCAGTCCATAAAACCTTAGAAAAATAATTCTTGAGATATTTCTAGGCCCAGTCTTGACGTTTCAGCTTGTGTGACTTGTTCAATGGTCGTCGTTTTTCAGCCTTTCTTACCTTGGCCATGTCTCTGAGTATTGCACACCTTGTGCTTTTGGGCACTCCAGTGATGTTGCAGCTCTGAAATATAGCCAAACTGGTGGCAAGTGGCATCTTGGCAGCTGCACGCTTGACTTTTCTCAGTTCCTGGGCAGTTATTTTGCGCCTTGGTTTTTCCACACGCTTCTTGCGACCCTGTTGACTATTTTGAATGAAACGCTTGATTGTTCGAAGCTTTGCAATTTTAAGAGTGCTGCATCCCTCTGCAAGATATCTCACTATTTTGACTTTTCAGAGCCTGTCAAGTCCTTCTCTTGACCCAAAAGGAAAGGAAGTTGACTAATAATTATGCACACCTGATATAGAGTGTTGATGTCATTAGACCACACACCTTCTCATTACAGAGATGTACATTACCTAATATGCCTAATTGGTAGTAGGCTTTCGAGCCTATACAGCTTGTAAGACAACATGCATAAAGAGGATGATGTGGTCAAAATACTCATTTGCCTAATAATTCTGCACTCCCTGTATGTGCTAGACACATAACAAGTGTATAGACATGATAATGATTGTTTAATAAGCAACATAAATATTTTATTTATTTGGTAACGGTCTTTGAAATCCAAATGTTTTTTTCTTATATCCTAACAGTTGCAAAAAATATGCTGCGGAAGCAGGCTTTGATCCAGAAAACGAATGCCAAGATCCTCTCCAATCAGATAAGAATTCGTTATCTGGACCAGCAGAATCAGCAGCTGGAGCAGCAGCAATTAATAAATTATTCAGAGATGGCAGAGCTTCAGCAGAGCATGCTTAATTACGTTTAATTTTTTTTTTTTTAATAAAAAATGTTATTTTTTTTAAATGTTTCCTTTCTTTTTTAGATAGATTTTTAGGTTTTTCAACACATCTAACTTCACATCTAACACATCAACATCAACACATCTAACTTCATAATAAGCAAAAAAAAATTTATACTATTATTTTATGTAACACAAACCTAGGACAAACTAAAGTTCACAGACACGACGAACACAAACTAAACTGTTGAAAAATGAACATAACAAAAGCAACAATATATATATATATATATATATATATATATATATATATATATATAGAGAGAGAGAGCAAGAAAGAGAGAGAGAGTGCAGATTTGCTCTTGCAGACAGGCTAATGGTTGCAGTATAAAGGCCGCAAACCAGGGTTTAACATAAAGTTCATTGTTTTAGTTACACTTGCTGTTACGATCCGGTCTGGTAGCTTGTAGCGGAGGCTGTTGGTGGATCCGCTGTGCCAGAGAGGTCATGAAGCATTACTCAACATGGAGGCTGCAGCAGTAGTATTAAAATATAATGTAATTATCACACAGGCAGCATTTACAAGCAGTAGTGGTAATAGTACTAGATAGCATCTAAACACTTGGGCAAGACTTTACAGCATCAGTAGTGGCCATAGTAGTCTATAGTGTCAAATAACTTGTGACATAGGTGTCGTGAGCAGCAGCAGTAGTAGTAACAGTAGACAATATATTGTCAAATCACTTGGGAAAGAGGTGCCATGAGCAGCAGCAGTGGTAATAGTAGTATAGAGTGGCAAATAACTTGTGACATAGGTGTCTTGACTGAGCAGCAGTAGTAGTAGTAGCAGTAGTAGACATTGACAATACAGTGCCAAATCACTTGGGCAAGAGGTGCCATGATGAACAGCAGCAGCAGCAGCGGTAATAGTAGTATAGAGTGGCAAATAACTAGTGACATAGGTGTCTTGACCGAGCAGCAGTAGTAGTAGTAGTAGTAGATACAGAGTCAAATCACTTGGGCAGGAGGTGCCATGATGAGCAGCAGTGGTAATAGTAGTATAGAGTGGCAAATAACTAGTGACATAGGTGTCTTGACTGAGCAGCAGTAGTAGTAGTAGTAGTAGACATTGACAATACAGTGCCAAATCACTTGGGAAAGAGGTGCCATGATGAACAGCAGCAGCAGTGGTAATAGTAGTATAGAGTGGCAAATAACTTGTGACATAGGTGTCTTGACTGAGCAGCAGTAGTAGTAGTAGTAGTAGTAGACATTGACAATACAGTGCCAAATCACTTGGGCAAGAGGTGCCATGATGAACAGCAGCAGCAGCGGTAATAGTAGTAGAGAGTGGCAAATAACTAGTGACATAGGTGTCTTGACCGAGCAGCAGTAGTAGTAGTAGTAGATACAGAGTCAAATCACTTGGGCAGGAGGTGCCATGATGAGCAGCAGTGGTAATAGTAGTATAGAGTGGCAAATAACTTGTGACATAGGTGTCTTGACCGAGCAGCATTAGTAGTAGACATTGACAATAGTAGTATAGAGTGGCAAATAACTAGTGACATAGGTGTCTTGACCGAGTAGTAGTAGTAGATACAGAGTCATATCACCTGGGCAGGAGGTGCCATGATGAGCAGCAGTGGTAATAGTAGTATAGAGTGGCAAATAACTAGTGACATAGGTGTCTTGAATGAGCAGCAGTAGTAGTAGTAGACATTGACAATACAGTGCCAAATCACTTGGGCAAGAGGTGCCATAATGAACAGCAGCAGCAGCAGCAGTGGTAATCGTAGTATAGAGTGGCAAATAACTAGTGACATAGGTGTCTTGACCGAGCAGCAGTAGTAGTAGTAGTAGTAGTAGTAGTAGTAGTAGATACAGAGTCAAATCACTTGGGCAGGAGGTGCCATGATGAGCAGCAGTGGTAATAGTAGTATAGAGTGGCAAATAACTAGTGACATAGGTGTCTTGACTGAGCAGCAGTAGTAGTAGTAGACATTGACAATACAGTGCCAAATCACTTGGGCAAGAGGTGCCATGATGAACAGCAGCACCAGCAGCAGTGGTAATAGTAGTATAGAGTGGCAAATAACTAGTGACATAGGTGTCTTGACTGAGCAGCAGTAGTAGTAGACATTGACACTAGTAGTATAGAGTGGCAAATAACTAGTGTCATAGGTGTCTTGACTGAGCAGCAGTAGTAGTAGTAGTAGATACAGAGTCAAATCACTTGGGCAGGAGGTGCCATGATGAGCAGCAGTGGTAATAGTAGTATAGAGTGGCAAATAACTAGTGTCATAGGTGTCTTGACTGAGCAGCAGTAGTAGTAGTAGTAGATACAGAGTCAAATCACTTGGGCAGGAGGTGCCATGATGAGCAGCAGTGGTAATAGTAGTATAGAGTGGCAAATAACTTGTGACATAGGTGTCTTGATCGAGCAGCAGTAGTAGTAGTAGTAGTAGTAGTGTCATATCACTTGGGCAGGAGGTGCCATGATGAGCAGCAGTGGTAATAGTAGTATAGAGTGGCAAATAACTTGTGACATAGGTTTCTTGACTGAGCAGCAGTAGTAGTAGTATTAGACATTGACAATACATAATAGGGAATCTTTGGAGGGAGCTCAAACTCTGTTTCTCAGCGACAGCCCAGAAACCTGACTGATCTAGAGAAGATCTGTGTGGAGAAGTGGGCCAAAATCCCTCCTCCAGTGTGTGCAAACCTGGTGAAAAACTACAAGAAAGGTTTGACCTCTGTAATTGCAAACAAAGGCTACTGTACCAAATATTAACAATGATTTTCTCAGGTGTGCAAATAATTATTTTCATCACTGTAAATACATCAGGGAATGCATGACAAGGGATCCTTCAGCGCCCTGAACCGACGGCGGGTGCCAGAAAGTCACCGCCAATCCAGGACTCATTCATCTTGATGAATGTGAGTCTGTCCACGGAGTCTGTGGACAGACGGGTCCTCTTGTCCGTGACCACCCCACCTGCCGCGCTGAATGTTCGCTCAGATAGTACGCTGGAGGGGGGCAAGACAATAACTCCAGCGCATACTGAGCGAGCTCGCGGCAGGTGTCCAATCTGGCAACCCAGTACTCCATGGGGTCGTCGGTAATCATACTGTCAGAAGCACCGACGGACGCCATGTAATCTGCCACCATGTGGGCCAGCCGCTGGTGGTGACTGCTGCTGCTGCTGGTACTGGGTCGCTCAGATTGGAAGAACATCCTCATCTCACCCATTAGGTCCCCTGCTCGGCTGCTGCTGGGTGCAGCCACCTGCTGGGTGAGATGAGGGGGGACAACTGGAGGCCGGGGTGTTGCCTGCTCCAACCGGGTGACTATGCCTGCCTGCAGTTCCTCCATCTGGCGCTGCCTCCGGCTGGCTGGGATGAACTGCTCCAGTTTCCCCTTGCACCTGGGATCTAAAAGGGTGGCCATCCAAAATTCATCCCTCTCCTTGATGGTCTTAACCCGGGGGTCCCTCCTGAGGCATCTCAGCATGTGGGCAGCCATGGGGAAGAGCACAGCCCGCTGTGACTCCGCAAGGCTGCCCGGGTCAATCACGTCCGACTCTTCATCCCGGAGGAGCTGCTGCTCACGCTCAGAGATGCCCAACCCCCGGACTATCGGTGCCCCCAACACCGGCTCTCCCTCCTGACCAGGCCCTGACTCCAGGACGACACCAGTAACCTCCTCATCATCATCATCCTCCTCGTCCTGGTCTTGGTGGAGCAGTGTTGCCTCCTCCTGCTCCACCAAGGCACTCTCCCCAGCTTCGAGCAGGCGATCTAGTGTCCTGTCCAGCAGGAACACTATAGGGAGCACGTCATTGAGGCCGACATGCTCCCTGCTGACCATCTTGGTCGCCTGCTCGAAAGGGGCCAACACATGGCAGACCTGGTGTATCTGCCCCCACACCGCACAGGTGATGTACGGGAGGGTTTGTGAAGGCCTGTCTTTGACTATTTCCAGCAGGTACTCCCTCACCGCCCTTCGCTGCTCCCAAAACCTCTCCAGCATGTGGAGGGTGGAGTTCCACCGCGTCACACTGTCCACAATCAGCCTGTGAAGGGGCAGCCTGTTGACCCGCTGCAACTTGGACAGGGACGCGGTAGCAGTTGGGGAGCGCCTGAAGTGGCTGGCAATCCTACGCACCCTTAGCACAATGTCACTCAACCCGGGATAGGTGCGCAGGAACTTCTGCACCACAAGGTTGAGGACATGTGCCAGACAGGGCACGTGGGTCAGACTGCCAGCATGGAGGGCGGAGAGTAGGTTGCTGCCGTTATCACAGACAACCATACCTGCCTTGAGCTTTCGGGGTGTCAGCCACTTCTGGACCTGAGCCTGAAGTGCGGTCAGCACTGCAGGGCCAGTGTGTCTCCGGTCCCCTAAACTAACAAGCTGGAGCACGGCCTGACAGCGCACATGCCCCACACTTGAGTAGCTACGGGGGCGCTTGCTGGGAGGCTCAGCAGCTGCGGAGACAGTGGCTTCAGGGAGACCAGCAGTTCTCCCCTGGACACCCCGGGGCGGCACCACCAAATCTGTTGCCGCCGATCCCTCCCCGGCGCCTCGGAGGGAAACCCAATGGGCCGTGAAACTGATGTAGCGCCCCTGCCCATGCCTGCTGGTCCAGCCATCCATTGTGAGATGCACCCTGTCGCTGACAGCGTGATCCAGCGACAGGGTTACATTCTGCACAATGTGCTGGTGTAAGGCAGGGACACCAGTCCTGGCAAAGAAATTGTGGCTGGGGACACGCCATTGGGGTTGGGCCTGCTCCAACATCAGGACTTTTCTCACTCACATTTACTTTGTGTATAGCTTATATCATATATTAATTTATATTTATTGTTCACCTTCACTCATTAATCACGATATTTAGTGCATATTTTTGTACTATGTGGATCTAATTGCCCATAATCCCAGGGCTACCACGTTTGTTGTGTATATATTTTATATTTGTATTTTGCATTTTTTATATATTTTTCAACTACTGTTGTTAGAGAGTTGTCTTATACTCCTACACAGTGTGTGTTTTGGATCCACTTTTTTGCCTCCTATTTGCACTCCACGTTATGGTACACACTGCCATCTAGTGGACACTTATCAATATAATATACCTTTTGATTTTACACATTTATTCACATGATTTCAATATTAGACCTTCGCTACTAGCGGTTAGGATTATCTCTTGGCTGCTATTATTAGCTTAGCCTTTCCCTGCTCAAAACAGGAAGTGCACAGACAGCGCCACTACCCCCATATCTTTTGTTGCTCCAACATCTGCCTGAAGGGGTTGCTGTCAACAATGTTGAAGGGCAGCAGATGTTGGGCAATAACCCTTGCCAGGAGCCCATTGAGGGAACGCACACGTCGGTCTCCAGGGGTGAATGGAGTGGTGCGTTGAAAGGCGTCGGAAACTGCACCTGCCATCCAGAGACTCTGTCGGAATCCGCAGAAGCATCATCCGCTTGTGCGACTCTGCATTCCCGTTCCCCCTGTCCACTCTACCAGGGGATCTTCCTGCACGTCGGGCTCAGCCTCCAGGTACGTGACAGTACCGGACAGCCATGTCCGAGCCCGCGCAGGGAGTGGATCCTATGCAGGAACTCTGTCGCCACCTTGAAGGATTGACCCAGGCAGTCCGAACCTTGCAAGAAGGCTACACGCGTTTGGAGAATCGTGTCCAGGCTTTATCCACTCCTGCCACCACCTCTGCGGCTTCTGGGGCATCCGCTTCTCCATCCGTGATTATGCTGCCACCCGAACCCAAAGTCCCTATGCCAGAAAGGTTCTCGGGAGAACGTAGCAAATATCGGGCTTTCCACAATGCTTGCGAACTTTACTTTGCTCTTCAACCACGGACCTTTTCCCTAGAAGCCACTAAAGTGGGTTTCGTCATCTCGCTGCTGTCTGGCGAACCGCAAGCATGGGCCCATCTCCTTATGGAACAAAAGGACGTTTCACTTGACAATTTAACTACCTTCTTCCAGGCCATGTCCCTGCTGTATGAGGATCCTCATCAGACCGCCACCGCAGAAGCCGCTTTGCATGCCCTGCAACAGGGTCGCAGACCAGCAGAGGACTACGTGTCCAAATTTCGCAGATGGAGTTCGGATACAAATTGGAATGACTCGGCCCTCTGCTACCAGTTCCGCCTAGGCCTTTCTGAACCGCTTAAGGACGAACTGGCCCGGGTAGGTGTCCCAGGGACTGTGGAAGCTCCTCCGATCCCTACAACCTCATCTGTTCCTGATACCTCGGAACCCATGCAGCTAGGCCTCCTCCGCCCTTCTCTTACGCCCGAGGAGCACCAACGCCGCAGGGCTAACAATCTGTGCCTGTATTGCGGGGAGGCCAGGCACTACGTGAGGACCTATCCTGCAAAACTCCGTAAGTGTCTGTCCATGTCATCTGTTCACTTACCTGTTCTTCCAAGCAATTCCACTCATCTAGCTATTCCTGTTTTCTTCCAGCTTCCAGGAGGGACTATCCAAGTCAGCGCCATTATTGATTCAGGGGCCTGCAGCTGCTTTTTGGATCAGTCCTTTGCCATCAGACATCAGATCCCTCTTCGCCCTAGGACTATTGGACTCTCTGTTTATTTAGCGGATGGCTCGGTGTTGAGATCCGGACCAGTCACCCGAGAAACCCAGCCTCTTGCCACCACCATTGCCAGTAACCACCATGAACTGTAAGGTCTGGATGTGATTGACTCCCCCCTGTTTCCTGTCATATTAGGCATACCATGGCTTCAAGTCCACAATCCACAGATCGACTGGGCCACGGGCAAAGTCAGCTTCAATTCTCCGTTTTGCCGACAGCACTGCCTGCAGGTGTCATCCCCACCTCTGTCGTTACTCTGCATGGACTCTGATGTTGAGACCCGTCAATCTGTTCCAGAAACCTTCCACGACTATCTGATGTTTTCAGCAAGAAAGGAGCTGAGACCCTTCCACCACACAGGGCCTACGATTGCCCCATCGAGCTCCTTCCAGGAGCCGAAGTTCCCTTCGGTAGGATCTTCCCCTTAACAGGACTCGAACTTGAAACTCTAAAAACCTACATCGATGACAGCCTGAGGAAGGGGTTCATCCGTCCGTCCACGTCACCAGCGGGAGCAGGGATCTTTTTTGTTGAAAAGAAAGACCATTCCCTTCGCCCCTGTGTGGATTACCGGGAACTCAACAAAATAACTATTACAGTTTTTCTCCATTGTTTTGGCTCATTTCTTGAAACAGAAATGACATTCTCAAAACAACATGGACAAATCTCCAAACCACTTCGCAATTGTTCACAACTGAATGGCATTACTCATTCATTTCATCAAATTGGAAATGTCTCAGTACATGTCTCACTGTCTCAGTACATCTTTCAAATGATTTAGTACAAGTAGCCTACATTTAGCACAATTTCCAATTGAATAGATCTTGTTGATCTAAACTGATAGTAATTTCTTCAGTCTAATGGTCGTTCTCTCCAAAACGTGTCAGCGTCATTTCATTGTTTAAGTCATCACATGCACAATAGTCTGTTCAATTGTCAAAATGATTCAGGAACATAATACCATGAATACCATATATGAATCTCTTGGAACATTTGATAAAATTATTACAGCAATTGACAGTCAGGTGCAACTTGAACTTGACTAACGAAGGAGGAGTTGGAGTTGGTCTCAGATTACCAATCAAACAGTATGTTTAGTTACTGTACTGTACTGTTACTGTACCTGACAGGTGCTGTCCATGATTGTGAATGCTTCCAAACATGTATATATAGAGCTTAACCATGCAGGAACAGTACAATTTCTGAACATGGAGTCACCTGGCCAAGCAAATGAACAATGGCAACTGTCTGCTCGAGGAAGAAGAAGAAGAGGAGGAGGAGTAAGGGTGCATGGTGGTGGAATAGGGGGAAGAGGCCGAGGAGCACGAAGACACCATGCTGTCCCTGATGAAATTCGGGCCACAATTATAGACCATGTCATCAACCATGGCCTCACAATCAATGATGGAATTATATAATGTATAGGACAGGACACTGTGCATAGAGCAACAAATATGTTTATTCATTTACATATTCATTTAGTGTGTGTAATAGGCCTACAGTATAACAGTATTTTACCTCAGTGGGATGTTACGTATGATACTAACAATGACAAGAAAAATATTGTAGATGTAGCGCCTGTGTACTTCCAAGTACCGGTGCTATTACTGTAAAAGTTAAGGGATAATCAGAGTGTAGTTGACTCTGATTCTGATTGCAATTTTACAAAGGGTCTCTGTTTCAGCTGGGCTGTGCTGCGAGTCCATTCTGTGGTTGCTGGGGTGTCATACCACCCCGGGGCGACAGTGCAGTCCAGGCTGGGGTGCCTCTTGCCAGCAGCCAATCGGGAGGGAGTTTCTCTCGCGGGGCATGCTGGGGGAGGGTACTTCTGGAGCAGACGCCATTGAGGCGGGGTTCTTTTCCTGAGGTGGCACCCACCTTTAGGGTGACCACACATCACGGCCCCCGGGCGAGATGGCCTACCTGACAGGGGTGCGCGTGCCACGCGGTGTTCCTGGTTCCGGGACCATGTTGGCCCGGAACATTTAAAGCTGTGGCGGGGCCCCAGTATTCGACTGGGTCCCTAATTCTGAGAAGAACATGTACCCCAGGTTTGGAACCACTGGAATACTGGCCAGTAGTATATTGAACTTGTGGAACATAGAACATGTAGCTGTCTGTAACTCTAGTGTATGACTCTTCTGTATGACTGATTTGATGTTTTCTTTTTTTACTCTATTGTAGAGAATAATGGCACTGGAAGGAAATGAGACCTCTCACATACCCGTGTATGTGGATGAGGCTGGCTTCAACCTGGCCAAGGGCCAAAGACGTGGCCGTAATTTCATTGGCCACCGGGCCACGGTGGATGTCCCAGGCCAGCGAGGGGGCAATATAGCTATGTGTGCTGCCATTTCTGAGAATGGTGTGGCCACTCACATCCCCAGTCTTGGCCCATACAATACACAGAAGCTCCTCATCTTCTTGGACCACCTTCATTTGGATTTGATCCCTGAAAATGAGAGAGGTCTCATAGGGCCTCACCTACCACAAAATATAATTGTATGGGGCAATGTGAATTTTCACCATGGCCCGCTTATCAGGGCCTGGTTCACTGCTCATCCAAGGATGGATATGGTGTTCCTACCACCTTACTCTCCTTTCCTCAATACTATTGAGGAGTTTTTCTCCGCTTGGAGGTGGAGAGTGTATGAGCTTTGGGCTCAAGATCAGAGTTCCCTGATCCATACAATGGACGCTGCCTGTGAGGATATTACAGGAGATCAGTGTAGTGGATGGTTGCAACATGCACGCCGTTTCTTCCCTCGTTGCATCGCAAGGGAGAATATACGCTGTGATGTTGACGAAAACCTGTGGCCAGACAGACAGCAGCGTGTGGATGGGCAGGAGGGTGAGGACGGTGGACAGGAGAGGGAGGGTGAGGACAGCGACCAGTGAAGAGATGTTACAGTATTTGTAAAACTCCAGCTTTATTTACAGCTTTATTTACAGCATTGTAGGCTAAATGTAATTTTCCTTGTTTCATGTTTGTGCATTTATATTTCCGTATATATTATGCTGTATACATTTTCTTTTTACTCTGAAGTATGGAAGTTACCATATTTATCGCGGTATAACGCGCTCCTGCGTATACCGCGCACCCCTAAAGTTGCCCCGAATCCTGTGGAAATATTTTTTTTTACTTACAGTTTTGGTGTCTTGCGCGGCGTCCATCGGCGGCCTCGTCGGGTCCGGCCTCCCGCTTGCGGCTTCGGGTGTCCTCTTCGTCGGGTCCGGCGTCCTTTTGCGGCGTCCTCGCGTCCTTCCCGCTCGTTTCCCGCGCCGAGTTTGAATATTGCGCCGACATATACCGAGCGCAGTACACTCGTGTATCATCGGGCAGGCTCGGCAACTCTCGCGCTGACGTCCTGTACGCTCAGGACGTCAGCGCGAGAGGCGCCGAAACTGCCAGAAGATACACGAGTGTACTGCGCTCGGTATATGCCGGCGCAGTATTCAAACTCGTGGCGGGAAAGCGGGTATCGGCGTATACCGCGCACCCACGATTTTGCCCTGATTTTCAGGGCAAAATAGTGCGCGTTATACGCCGATAAATACGGTACTTTGTGTGTGAATGATAATGGTTACAATACTGTAAAGTAATTCTTCCTTGGCAGTATGAGTGCAGTGTGTGATGTCAAACCTTGGAGGCGACTCTTACCCTAAAATCTTTTCTTTTTTTTCAGTTTTATACACAATTGTATTCAGTTAGCTAGACAAAAACTGTACAGTAACCATTGTCAATGAAGGACTGGGCTAAGACTGAAAGGTGGACATGAGGGATATTTCAATGGTCCTCTGCCATAGAGACAAAACATCTAAACATTTTGACTTGCGGTGCTTACACAATGCCAAAGGGATGAAGCATTTTGGGGGCACTGACTATTTGAATGAGAAAGAAATTTAGTTTTGACACGAGTGAACTGTTTTGGGAAAGATATGAACTTTTGAAGGTGAACCATGGTGTTGTGCCGAACCATCCGGGTTATTTTGGCAAAAGTACCAAGAGAGCTGAGAACATCCGGTCTGTATCAAGAAATGAGCCAAAGCAATTGAGAAAAACATTTGCCATTTTGAGGGCACTGACTCTTTAGATGGGAAATTACAGTTTTTCTCTATTGGTTTGGCTCATTTCTTGAAACAGAAATTACATTCTAAAAACTCTAAGATCATTTGGCAAAACAGTCTAATGCCCCGTACACACCATCACTTTATGTGATGAAAAAAAACGACATTTTCTGTGAAGTAAAAAATGACGTTTTTGAAACTTCAATTTTCAAAGACGAAGTTGCCTACACACCATCGTTTTTCTCACAATGTTCTAGCAAAGCGAGGTTACGTTCACCACGTTTTTCCATTGAAGCTCGCTTCATAAGTAGCTTCTAGGCATGCGCGGGTGAAAAAACGTCGTTTTAAACAACGTTTTTGCTACACACGGTCAATTTCTGTGAAGTAAAAGTTGACGTTTTGAAAAACGACACATAAAATTGAAGCATGCTTCAATTTTTTTTGGTCGTTTTTTAGAAGACATAAAACGACGTTTTCCCCCACACACGGTCAATTAAAGTGACGTTTTTAAAAACGTCATTTTTTTTCATCACATAAAGTGATGGTGTGTACGCGGCATTACAGTTCAGCACAACACTATAACTCACGTGCAAAAGCTCATATCTCTCCCAAAACTGTTCACTCTTGCTTCAAAACCATATTCCTTTCCCATATAAAGAGTCAGTGCCCTCAAAATGGCAAATATTTTTCTCAATTGCTTTGGCTCATTTCTTGATACAGACCGGACGTTCTCAGCTCTCTTGGTACTTTTGCCAAAATAACCTGGATGGTTCGGCACAACACCATGGTTCACCTTCAAAAGTTCATATCTTTCCCAAAACAGTTCACTCATATGTCAAAACTAAATTTCTTTCTCATTCAAATAGTCAGTGCCCCCAAAATGCTTCATCCCTTTGGCATTGTGTAAGCACTGCAAGTCAAAATGTTTAGATGTTTTGTCTCTATGGCAGAGGACCATTGACATATCCCTCATGTCCACCTTTCAGTCTTAGCCCAGTCCTTCATTGACAATGGTTACTGTACAGTTTTTGTCTAGCTAACTCAGCGCTTCTCAAATAGTGGGGCGCGCCCCCCAGGGGGGGCCCGAGGCTCCATAAAGGGGGGCTCGTTCTGGACCGCACCATTTAGTATCCACTTCTGTCCCCAGCCTCCTCCGCTAGTTAGAGGAACGGACGGCGGGAGGTGGGACATTTTTGAACTGGGGGACGGGACCAGAGAGGTAGCAGCCTGTCATGTTGGACGGCAGTTGATTGGCTGCTAGGAGGCGGTCCTAGCAGCCAATCACCAGTTCGCCCAAAAGTCTCCCCGCCCCGCCCAATGCTGCTTCACTTGACGAATGTCCCGCCTCCTGCTCTCCGCGCTGAAAAGTTACAGGTAGGAGTGGAGAGGGAGGAAGGGAGGAAAAATATATGGAAATGTTAAGGACGAGGAGTGGGGGCTGTGCTGTGGGGGGAAAAGGGGGGTTATGGGATGGGGGAAATTGTGTGCAGGATATGTGATGGGGGTCATGTAAAGGGGGCAATACTTTGTGGGGGGGGGTATGTGATGGGGTCATGTAAAGGGGGCAATACTGTGTGGGGGGGATATGTGATGGGGCAATAATGTGTGGGGGGGATATGTGAAGAAGGGCAATACTGTGTGTGGGGGGATATGTGAAGAAGGGCAATACTGTGTGTGGGGGGATATGTGAAGAAGGGCAATACTGTGTGTGGGGGGATATGTGAAGAAGGGCAATACTGTGTGTGTGGGGGATATGTGAAGAAGGGCAATACTGTGTGGGGGGGATATGTGGATACAGTGTTATGCAGATGTGTACTTATAACAATTTTATAGACAAATGATACTATTTACAGTCGCGCGGGGGTCGCGAAATGTTTTCTTCTTCCTAGGGGGGGCATGACAGAAAATAATTGAGAAGCACTGAGCTAACTGAATACAATTGTGTATAAAACTGAAAAAAAAAAAATTGGGGGAAGGGTCGCCTCCAAGGTTTGACATCACACATTGCACTCATACTGCCAAGGAAAAATTACTTTACAGTATTGTAACCATTATCATTCACACACAAAGTACCGTATTTATCGGCGTATACCGCACACTATTTTGCCCTGAAAATCAGGGCAAAATCGTGGGTGCGCGGTATACGCTGATACCCGCTTTCCCGCCACGAGTTTGAATACTGCGCCGGCATATACCGAGCGCAGTACACTCGTGTATCTTCGGGCAGTCTCGGCACCTCTCGCGCTGACGTCCTGAGCGTACAGGACGTCAGCGCGAGAGTTGCCGAGCCTGCCCGACGATACACGAGTGTACTGCGCTCGGTATATGTCGGCGCAGTATTCAAACTCGGCGCGGGAAACGAGCGGGGAGGACGCGAGGACGCCGCAGAAGGACGCCGGACCCGACAAAGAGGACACCCGAAGCCGCAGACCCGACGAGGCCGCCGATGGACGCCGCGCAAGACACCAAAACTGTAAGTAAAAAAAAAAAGGATTCGGGGCAACTTTAGGGGTGCGCGGTATACGCGGGAGCGCGTTATACCGCGATAAATATGGTAACTTCCATACTTCAGAGTAAAAAAAAAAGTATACAGCATAATATATACGGAAATATAAATGCACAAACATGAAACAAGGAAAATTACATGTAGCCTACAATGCTGTAAATAAAGCTGGAGTTTTACAACTACTGTAACATCTCTTCACTGGTCGCTGTCCTCGCCCTCCCTCTCCTGTCCACCGTCCTCACCCTCCTGCCCATCCACACGCTACTGTCTGTCTGGCCACAGATTTTCGTCAACATCACAGCGTATATTCTCCCTTGCGATGCAACGAGGGAAGAAACGGCGTGCATGTTGCAACCATCCCCTACACTGATCTCCTGTAATATCCTCACAGGCAGCGTCCATTGTATGGATCAGGGACCTCTGATCTTGAGCCCGATGCTCATACACTCTCCACCTCCAATTGAGGAAAGGAGAGTAAGGTGGTAGGAACACCATATCCATCCTTGGATGAGCAGTGAACCAGGCCCTGATAAGCGGGCCATGGTGAAAATTCACATTGCCCCATACAATTATATTTTGTGGTAGGTGAGGCCCTATGAGACCTCTCTCATTTTCAGGGATCAAATCCAAATGAAGGTGGTCCAAGAAGATGAGGAGCTTCTGTGTATTGTATGGGCCAAGACTGGGGATGTGAGTGGCCACACCATTATCAGAAATGGCAGCACACATAGTTATATTGCCCCCTCGCTGGCCTGGGACATCCACCGTGGCCCGGTGGCCAATAAAATTACGGCCACGTCTTTGGCCCTTGGCCAGGTTGAAGCCAGCCTCATCCACATACACGGGTATGTGAGAGGTCTCGTTTCCTTCCAGTGCCATTATTCTCTACAATAGAGTAAAAAAAGAAAACATCAAATCAGTCATACAGAAGAGTCATACACTAGAGTTACAGACAGCTACATAGGAATGTTCTATGTTCCACAAGTTCAATATACTACTGGCCAGTATTCCAGTGGTTCCAAACCTGGGGTACATGTTCTTCTCAGAATTGGGGACCCAGTCGAATACTTGGGCCCCCGCCACAGCTTTAAATGTTCAGGGCCAACATGGTCCCGGAACCAGGAACACCGCGTGGCACGCGCACCCCTGTCTGGTAGGCCATCTCGCCCGGGGGCCGTGATGTGTGGTCACCAGTGGCGGTTCGTCCATAGAGGGCGCTGGAGCGCCGCCCCCTCTGGCTCTCACCGCCACTGAGTGAAATAACATAGATTCATGCATTGCACGAATCTATGTTATTTTCGCCGCTGCCGCTGTTCTATTCAGATGGTCGGCGCTCAATGTCCGGCCATCTGAATAACGCCAGCTGGTTGGCTGTAGGGAAATGTCTATCAAAGCCAACGGCTCTGATAGGCTTTCCCAATACAGCCATCTGGTCCTGGAAGCTTATTCACGGAGCGCACAGACTGTACGCCCCTTGAATAAGATGAAAGGCGTCTCAGCCAATCACGTTGGCCGGTTCTGGCTACCTGTAACCTGATTGGCTGAGACGCCTGTCAGTCATCGAGGGCGGGAGAAGACATCGTGGGACGTGGATGCCTGACTCCAGTAAAGGTAAGTGCCGGGCGGGGGGGGGGGGAAGAACACAATTTACAGGGCACAGTGGGGACAATTGGCACAGCGGCGACCATTAAAGGGCACAGTGGCTGCGTTTAATGGCATGGCACAGTGGTGACAATGGATGGCACAGTGGTGACAATGTATGGCACAGGGGCTGCATTTAATGGCATGGCACAGTGGTGACAATGTATGGCACAGGGGCTGCGTTTAATGGCATGGCACAGTGGTGACAATGGATGGCACAGTGACTGCGTTTAATGGCATGGCACAGTGGTGACAATGAATGGCACAGTGGTGACAATGGATGGCACAGTGGCTGCGTTTAATGGCATGGCACAGTGGTGACAATGTATGGCACAGTGGCTGCGTTTAATGGCATGGCACAGTGGTGACAATGGATGGCACAGTGACTGCGTTTAATGGCATGGCACAGTGGTGCGAATTGATGGCACAGTGGTGCGAATGCATGGCACAGTGACTGCGTTTAATGGCATGGCACAGTGGTGCGAATTGATGGCACAGTGGTGCAAATTGATGGCACAGTGACTGCATTTGATAGCATGGCACAGTGGTGCGAATTGATGGCACAGTGGCTGCATTTGATGGCATGTAACAGTGGTTGCGTTTGGGCACAGTGAGACTGCAATTTTTTTTTTCCTTTGCGCCCTTCCTAAAATTTTGAGCACCAGCCGCCACTGGTGGTCACCCTAAAGGTGGGTGCCACCTCAGGAAAAGAACCCCGCCTCAATGGCGTCTGCTCCAGAAGTACCCTCCCCCAGCATGCACCGCGAGAGAAACTCCCTCCCGATTGGCTGCTGGCAAGAGGCACCCCAGCCTGGACTCCACTGTCGCCCCGGGGTGGTATGACACCCCAGCAACCACAGAATGGACCCGCAGCACAGCCCAGATGAAACAGAGACCCTTTGTAAAATTGCAATCAGAATCAGAGTCAACTACACTCTGATTATCCCTCAACTTTTACAGTAATAGCACCGGTACTTGGAAGTACACAGGCGCTACATCTACAATATTTTTCTTGTCATTGTTAGTATCATACGTAACATCCCACTGAGGTAAGATACTGTTATACTGTAGGCCTATCACACACACTAAATGAATATGTAAATGAATAAACATATTTGTTACTCTATGCACAGTGTCCTGTCCTATACATTATATAATTCCATCATTGATTGTGAGGCCATGGCTGATGACATGGTCTATAATTGTGGCTCGAATTTCATCAGGGACAGCATGGTGTCTTCGTGCTCCTCGCCCTCTTCCCCCTATTCCACCACCACACACCCTTACTCCTCCTCCTCTTCTTCTTCCTCGAGCAGACAGTTGCCATTGTTCATTTACTTGGCCAGGTGACTCCATGTTCAGAAATTGTACTGGTCCTGCATGGTCAAGCTCTATATATACATGTTTGGCAGCATTCACAATCATGGACAGCACCTGTCAGGTACAGTAACTAAACATACTGTTTGATTGGTCATCTGAGACCAACTCCAACTCCTCCTTCGTTAGTCAAGTTCTAGTTGCACCTGACTGTCAATTGCTGTAATCATTTTATCAAATGTTCCAAGAGATTCATATATGGTATTCATGGTATTATGTTCCTGAATAATTTTGACAATTGAACAGCCTATTGTGCATGTGATGACTTAACCACTTAAGCCCCGGACCAATATGCAGCCTAAAGACCCAAGGGGTTTTTACAGTTCGGGACTGCGTCGCTTTAACAGACAATTGCGCGGTCGTGCGACGTGGCTCCCAAACAAAATTGGCGTCCTTTTTTCCCCACAAATAGAGCTTTCTTTTGGTGGTATTTGATCACATCTGCGGTTTTTAGTTTTTGCGCTATAAACAAAAATAGAGCAACAATTTTGAAAAAAAAGCAATATTTTTTACTTTTTGCTGTAATAAATATCCCCCAAAAACATATATAAAAACATTTTTTTTCCTCAGTTTAGGCCGATACGTATTCTTCTACCTATTTTTAGTAAAAAAAATCGCAATAAGCGTTTATCGATTGGTTTGCGCAAAATTTATAGTGTTTACAAAATAGGGGATAGTTTTATTGCATTTTTATTTTTTTTTATTTTTTTACTACTAATGGCGGCGATCAGCAATTTTTTTCGTGACTGCGACATTATGGCGGACACTTCGGACAATTTTGACACATTTTTGGGACCATTGTCATTTTCACAGCAAAAAATGCATTTAAATTGCATTCTTTATTGTGAAAATGACAGTTGCAGTTTGGGAGTTAACCACAGGCGGCGCTGTAGGAGTTAGGGATCACTGTGTATGTGTTTACAACTGTTTGGGGGTGTGGCTGTAGGAATGACGTCATCGATCGTGTCTTCCCTATAAAGGGAATGACGCGATCGATGCGCCGCCATAGTGAAGGACGGGGAAGCCGTGTTTACACACGGCTCTCCTCGTTCTTCAGCTCCGGGGAGCGATCGCGACGGAGCGGCTATAAACAAATAGCCGCGCCGTGGTCCCGGATCGCTCCCCGAGCGGACCCGACCTCCGCATGTAGCGGGGGGGGTCCCGATCGGACCCCCCACCCGCTAATAGGGGAGGACGTACCCATACGCCCATGTGCCTGTACGTGCCATATTGTGGACGTATATGTACATGGGCTGGTCCTTAAGTGGTTAAACAATGAAATGACGCTGACACGTTTTGGAGAGAACGACCATTAGACTGAAGAAATGACAATCAGTTTAGATCAACAAGATCTATTCAATTGGAAATTGTGCTAAATGTAGGTTACTTGTACTAAATCATTTGAAAGATGTACTGAGAAAGTGAGACATGTACTGAGACATTTGCAATTTGATGAAATTAATGAGAAATGCCATTCAGTTGTGAACAATTGCGAAGTGGTTTGGAGATTTGTCCATGTTGTTTTGAGAATGTCATTTCTGTTTCAAGAAATGAGCCAAAACAATGGAGAAAAACTGTAATACGGTTTTGAAGCAAGAGTGAACAGTTTTGGGAGAGATATGAGCTTTTGCACGTGACTTATAGTGTTGTGCTAAACTGTAAGACTATTTTGCCAAATGATCTTAGAGTTTTGAGAATGTCATTTCTGTTTCAAGAAATGAGCCAAAACAATAGAGAAAAACTGTAAAAACCGGTACCCTCTTCCCTTGGTACCCGAACTGTTCCAACGTCTTGGGTCCGCGGTCATCTTTACCAAATTCGACCTCCGTGGGGCCTAAAACTTGGTCCGCATACGTGAGGGGGATGAGTGGAAGACCGCTTTCCGTACCCGTTTCGGGCACTTCGAATATTTAGTCATGCCCTTTGGACTCTGCAATGCCCCGGCAACGTTCCAACACTTCGTGAACGATATTTTTAGGGACCATCTTGACCTCTTTGTTATCGTTTACCTGGATGATATCTTAATCTTCTCCCCTTCCCTAGAAAAACACCGGGAACACGTCAGGAATGTGCTTGAGCGACTCCGAACTCACAGACTTTATGCCAAACCCGATAAATGTGAGTTCGAGCGCCCGAGCATACAATTCCTGGGACTCATAATTTCTGTAAAGGGCGTTGAGATGGACCTCCAGAAGGTTTCTGCAATCCTTGACTGGTCGGCGCCTGCAGACAAGAAGGGCGTCCAGCGCTTCGTCGGTTTTGCGAATTTTTATAGGAAGTTCATCAGAGCCTTCTCCAACATCATTGCTCCAATAACAAATTTGACTAAACAAACAGACTGCTCGGTTCTGTTGGACACCAGAAGCCCAAACGGCCTTCGGAACCCTGAAAGACTTGTTCACCTCCGCATCTGTCCTCAGACATCCTGATGCGAGCTTGCCCTACATCCTAGAGGTGGATGCATCCGAAACGGCGGTTGGGGCAGTTCTCTCTCAAAGACAGGGCCCCAAGGCCCTCTTACACACCGTCGCTTACTTTTCCCGTAAATTATCAGAGGCTGAAAGGAACTATGATGTAGGGGACCGAGAACTGTTGGCAATAAAGGCCGCTCTGGAGGAATGGCGGTACCTCCTGGAGGGCGCAGCGCACCCAATTTTGATTTACACTGATCACAAAAACCTTGAGTATTTGAAGGTGGCCAAGAGACTTAAACCACGCCAGGCCAGGTGGGCACTTTTTTTTACGAGATTCTCTTTCCATATCACGTACAGGCCAGGGTCAAAAAACACCAAGACGGACGCTCTTTCCCGCATGTATGGCAGTTTGGAATCTCTCAACCCCCCGGATACCATCCTGTCGTCAGGGAACTTTTTGTTATTGCAAAGGGACTTATTGCCCCAAATCAGGCAAGCCTCTGCTGGAATTCCTCCTTCATCGGGCCTGGAGCTACAGACCAGGGACGGTTTGCTTTGGTATCAAGACAAGATCTTTGTGCCTGAAGGCCTACGAGTCAGTGTCCTGGGCTCTTGTCACGACCACGACCATTTCGGGGTACATAAAACTTCGGAACTTTTGCAACACACCTTTTGGTGGCCCCAACTTCTGAAGGACTGTAAGGATTATGTGGAGTCATGCACCACGTGCATTCGAAACAAAGGGAGCAAGCTCAGAGCCTGGGGACTTCTAAAACCGCTACCAGTACCAGAAAGACCGTGGAGAATGATCTCCATGGACTTCATCGTGGAGCTCCCCCTGTCGGAGGGCTTCACCACTATCTTTGTGGTAGTGGACAGGCTCTCAAAGATGGCACACTTCATACCCTTGAAGGGCACACCCTCTGCCCCGGAAATGGCCATAGTTTTTATCAGTGAAGTTGTTAGGCTCCACGGCATCCCTGCGGACATCGTGTCCGATCGAGGGGTGCAATTCACCTCCAGGTTTTGGAAGGCACTCTGCAGTAGTCTTAAGATTGGCTTGTCTTTTTCATCAGCTTATCACCCACAGTCAAACGGGCAGACAGAGATTACGAATCAGACGCTTGAACAGTATCTTCGCTGCTTCTCCTCCTTCTCTCAGAAAGATTGGGTGTCCCTGCTGCCCCTGGCGGAGTTCGCTTACAATAATTCCGTTTACTCTGCCACCAAACAATCTCCCTTTTATGCGAACTATGGTTTTCATCCATTGTTCCTGTCCAATTCTGTTCCGGAATGTACGGTACCCGCCGTCCAGGAGACTTTGGATTTTTTTAACACGAATAACAGGATCCTGCAGGAGACAATGACTAAAACACAGGAACGTAATAAGGAAATCTTCGACAAGAGAAGAAGAGGGGAACTCAACCTGGAGCCCGGAACCAAAGTTTATGGTCGTTACCCTCTGAGAGAGAGATGTGGATCACATAAACACGCGACAAGACTTACAACATAAATAGACCTGAAGTGTGCCTTGGTGGTCTGGTCAGTATGCCAAGAAAAGGGGGCATACCCAAGGTAAGTAATGGGTAGTTAATTGAAGAAGTATATGCTGAGAAGTGCCCTGAAAAAGGGAAGGGCTGGAGGATGTCGAATGCGATTGAGTGCGCAGACTCACGGACATGAGGTGAGCTGGGAAGAGTCGGCCCAGTGACGTGTAGTACCGCACACTGAACCGACAAAGAGCATGTGTGAGTGGGCTGCTTAAATACCCTCCGGGCTCCTCCCATAAACTCAGGCCACCATACTGGCCTTCTTATTTATGGT
Organism: Rana temporaria; assembly: GCF_905171775.1. Classification (NCBI taxonomy): domain Eukaryota; kingdom Metazoa; phylum Chordata; class Amphibia; order Anura; family Ranidae; genus Rana; species Rana temporaria. Next base: position 382,783,956 of record NC_053489.1, on the reverse strand, counting down.
CGTTACCCTCTGAGAGAGAGATGAGGATCACATAAACACGCGACAAGACTTACAACATAAATAGACCTGAAGTGTGCCTTGGTGGTCTGGTCAGTATGCCAAGAAAAGGGGGCAAAAGACTCAGATAGGGAAATAGTTTATATTGATTTCTTGTATTTATTGAGCCAGCTTGGTAAAGGCTTGTGCCATTCCTTCATGAGGATTTGGGATGTATGTGGCAAAACAAGGAGACTTCCATCAGCCTGGTATCTTGATTACGTAGTCTGGTACTCCCTGTTGGGAGGCAACTAAGGCTGCTCCAATTCGGAAAGAATGTCCAGAGAACTGACTGGGGTTTGAAGCCCAAGTTACTTAGGAGGATTGTGACATGCTTGACACACTGGCTGACACTCAGGGAGCTGGTTTAGAAAGGGTAGCAACAAGCTACCATCAGATTGGTTGGGTAGATGGAGCAGTAGTGGGTCGAGCACCGTCACTGGGCGTCAGGCATTGTCAGTCTGAAACAGGTTGATGTCAACCCCAGGGGCTGGTTTGTTGCGTTGGAGCAGTGTGTGACTGCCGGAGCCGCTGACTAAATTCACTAGGTTGTAGGGAACCGTAGAAGGCCTGGTAGATGGCTGTTTGGGTGACTAGTCTGGGCAAAGCCCTAAACAGGGAACGAGTAAGGATTTTAGACATGTCCCTAAAGAGGGGACTCTTGAAAGGTAGGCGCTTGCCACTGACTACAGGTTGGTGCTTCTGTATGCCCTGTAGGAGGGACTTGACTGCATGGGCTCGAGAATACTGACGGTTTACTGGGGTCCTGCAGGGACAGGAAATGCTGGATGCCATCTAGATATGGCGTGATAGTATTGAGAAATGGTCAGCTGCATGTGGCAATACGATATGAAGGCTAGGATGTGTCCAACGTTGCCTATTGCTGCTCCGGGGCAAGGGGCCAAAAATTTGCGATTAGTATTCCAAGCAGTGCGATAGGCCTTCAGTGTGTTGCGTGCCAAGGAGTGGTTAATAAGTTGGATTGTGTTGGTGAGATGTGACTTCAGTCCATCGTCAGCAATGTCCATGGTGTGACAGGGATAGTTGTTGGGTCGGCTCCAGGCTCTTGCTGGAAAAAACATCCATTCCAAGGTTGGAATAGGAAAGCGCATCAGCTGCTTTTTGCATTTGCCTGGAAAAGGTCTACATAAGATATTAACTGGTGACGGAGTGACAGCTGCGCGAGCCTGCGCAGGAAGTGATGGGGAGTGACTTAGATCTACCTTAATTGATGATGTCGGCTGTGGCCTGATTGTCTGTGGTGAAGAACAGTGTCTGTCCTGTTCAAGTGTGGTCCCAGACCTGGGCAGCTGCCACGATGGGGTGCAGCACGAGGTGTGATGAAGACTGGGTGAAGCAAAAATTTAAGAGAATTTCTGGGGGCCAAGTTTTGGAGAACCAGTGGCGGCCTAAAAATGGCTGCAAAAGCCTTTGGTGGCTCGGCTGACACTGCCGGGATGAAGATTGAAATGCTGTTCTATCAGGTGGGGAAGTTGTCCCACATAGCCAAGTCTGCTACTGATGCTTGGTCTAGTTTGAGAACTTGGACTGGATCTTGCATTGGTGTGAGAAAATCAAGACAATACACAGGTGCTCAACAAGACGATATACATGCACTCGCAGGCCAACGTGCACTCGCAGGCCAACGTGCACGTGCTGGATGAAAACCTGAACTAACCGCAGGGAAAAAAACAGAGAAAAGATGAGTGGCCCGCGTGCCACTGAAGATGAATGGCCAACTGGTTGCCACTGTGTGTTTGTGTGGCTGATTGTTTGTCACTGAGGTGTGTTTGCAAGTTTAGCTTGTATTCGGGTTTGCACGTAGGTGCCTGCCACAAAGTGTTTTATACTACTGCAGACAATATTGTGCGGTTGCAAGGGTGTCAGTGAGTGTCAGGTTGCTGGGACGATATTGTGTGGTTGCAGGGGCCTTGAGTATGAAGGTTTGTTTTGAGACGGCATTGCGTGTTTGCAAGGGTCTCAGTCTGGTTTGCTGAGACGATATTGCGTGGTCTCAGTCTGGTTTGCTGAGACGATATTGCGTGGTTGCAAAGGTCTCGATGATTATGAGGTTTGTTTTGAGATGGCATTGTGTGGTTGCCACGACTTTGTATGGCTGCAAAGGTCTGAACGGGTGTCAGGTTGCGGAGATAAGATTGTGTGGTTGCAAAGGTCTAGACGGGTGTGAGGTAGCTGAGATGATATTACATTTAGCAAGGGTCTCAAATGAGTGTCAAGTTGCTGAGACAATATTCCCCTTTATTTTTATTTTTTTATGAAAACGACTGTGAATGAAACGCTGGTAAACATGAGTTACCGCATCTGGCAGTGTTTACAAGCTGTTACAGGCATTGGCGTTTCAAATGCGTTTCGAATGCCTCTGAACATCCGTCTGAACCCATTTTTTACCAACAGCAGTGTACATGAGGCCAAAGATGATTTGTCTGGCTGCAAGGGTCTCAATGAATGCCAGGTTGCTGGGGCGAGACTGCATGGTCACAAAGGTCTTTGACGAGTGGGAGGTTGCTCAAGACAGTATTGCGTGGTTGCAAGGGTCTCGATGAGTGTGGCGCTGCTGAGACGGTATTGTGTTTGCAAGGGACTCAACAATGGTGTGAGGCTGCTGAGACGGTATTGCGTGGTTGCAAGAGTCTTGATGAGTGTGGGGCTGCTGAGACGGTATTGCGTTTGCAAGGGTCTGAACTATGGTGTGAGGCTGCTGAGACGGTATTCCGTGGTTGCAAGGGCCTTGATGAGTGTGGGGTTGCTGAGAAGGTATTGCGTTTGCAAGGGTCTGAACTATGGTGTAAGGCTGCTGAGACGGTATTGCGTGGTTGCAAGGGTCTCAACAGGTGTCAGGTTGCTGGGCCGAGATTGTGTGGTGACAATTTTTTATTTTTTTCTGCACTTTTTATATTTCTTTTTTTTTTTTTTGCGTTTTGTAAGGGTCATGTGTTGCAAGGGTCTTAACAAGGGTGTCAGGCTGCTGAGACAATTTTGTGTCGTTGCAACGGTCTCAACAGGTGTCAGGTTGCTGGGCTGAGATTACGTGGCGGCAATTGTTTTTTTTTTTTTTTTTTTTGCGTTTTATATATTTTTTTCCTTTTTGCGTTTTTTTTTTTTTTGCATTTTGTAAGGGTCATGTGTTGCAAGGGTCTCAGCAAGGGTATCAGACTGCTGAGATAATTTGCATGGTTGCAAGGTCTCAATCAATAAGAATTGGGTTACTGAGAAAGGATAGAAACACCTGGTTGGTTTGTACCTTAAGCAAGCAGTATAAGGTAGATGGACAACGCCTGTTTGAATCGTAGGTTCCGCAGGGGCCACTAATGAACGATATGGGAGACAATGAATGGTAGCAAATTGATAAGACATAAAGAATGTAATAACAAATCTTACTTGCGACAGTGGGCCATGCGAGTGAGTTTGCGGCGGACTGTGGCTGGAGTGAAACATGTCGGGAACGTGTAGCGTGATGCCGTGCATGGGGCAAAACAACGAGGTTTGGTGTAGAAAATAGAACACGAGAAGTGCGTATCAATGCTTTGTAAGCTCCACTGCAGGAACCAAACATATGGTACAGGTGACACCATGAGTGGCCACGAATTTGACTTGACAAACAAGCTAACGAATCCTACCTGGGACAGTGAACGTGCGACTGGGTTTGCTTTGGACTGGAGTGGATGTGCAACACATCCCAAGAGTGTGGTGTGGCGCCATGCATGACACACAGGCAATAACTTTGGTAAATAAAAGAGAGAAGAGCCGTGTACAAGCAATTCGTAAGTTCCGCTGCGGGAACTAAAACACACGACATGGGGGAAACAATGAATGACAACGGTAGAAAGTATGCAATGTATCTGATACAAAATGGTTTAAAATGCATGAAATGAATCCGATACGAATTGATAGTAATGAGTATTGAACGAATCTGATACGAATTGGTTGTAGAGTGTATGCTACCCCTTGCTTTGAAACCGAACACCTACCAACCACCCATCCCCCCTGGCTAATCAAGTGCAGACAAGGCACCATGTGAGTCCAATTACCACCTCAATCTGCCAAAGAACCTATACAAACACATGTCAATCTCCAAATGGATTTACAAATGAATCGTAGGTTTGGCAGAAGGAAGTTACAAATGTACTACGCCTGAGCCGAATGATGTTGGAACATGAGCAAAAGTAACTCAGAGGCAGATTTTTTCCCAAAAGGGATGCAGGATAGGAAGCATAACGAATTGCAAGATTGCACAAGATACGAAAAGGTTTGAATCCTACCTGCGAAGTAAGCGGGAACCGCCGGCGAAGACCATGAAGGGAGAAGCCGCAAAGCGCTTGCGATGTTGAATGCGATTGAATGCGCAGACTCACGGACATGAGGTGAGCTGGGAAGAGTCGGCCCAGTGACGTGTAGTACCGCACACTGAACCGACAAAGAGCATGTGTGAGTGGGCTGCTTAAATACCCTCCGGGCTCCTCCCATAAACTCAGGCCACCATACTGGCCTTCTTATTTATCTGTCCACTCTAAATTTAAGACTTGCATGCCCCACGAAAACTAGGCCCTAAGTTCGTGGGTCCCTTTCCTGTTAAGAGGAAGATAAATGAGGTAGCCTACGAACTTGACTTACCAGAAACCTTCTGAATTCATCCGGTCATCCATGTTGCTTTGCTTAAGCCAGACGCTCCTGACCCCTTTCCTGAACGAAATACTGGTCCTCTTGAACCGGTCCTAGTCAACGGTGAGGAGGAATTTGAGGTGGAATCCATCCTGGACTGCAGGAAAAGACGCAACCAAATTCAGTTCCTCGTTAAATGGAAGGGGTATGGGCCAGAGGAGAACTCATGGGAACCGGAGGACAACATACACACTGAAAGGCTAATCCAGTCATTTAAAGACTCCCATCCACTGGAGATATCCCGGTTGGGCATCCGGAGGCTGCCCATTGGAGGGGGGCAATGTCATGAACAACCTCAGCCACCAGATGGTGCTAGCGGTGCATCGGCGCGCACGGGGCACGCGCAAGCGCGGCAATGGCGCTCGAGCATGCACGTTCACAGTACCGCGGCGGGCGCGCGCACCAGCGGTAACGGCGCGCGGGCACGTGCAAGCGTCAATCTGGCGCCAAAACGGGACATTTAAGCGCTCTGGGAGCCTGGCCTCTTGCTGTCCGGTCTACAGCACTTTCTGTGACCACCTGCACCTGTTACCTGTGCTTGATCCAGATCCTGACACCCGGCTTGTTCCTGTCTATCCTGCCTTCCGCCTGCCCTGACCTCGGCTCGTTCTGACCATCCCTCTGCCTCATCCCTGGTACTCCTGCTGCCCGCCCGTTGCTGACCCGGCTTGAACCACCACTCTATCATTTCAGCCTTACCTGCTCCTGATCTGCTGGACCAGCTCCTCACTGACTTGCTGGGACTTGATTGCTGCCTGAACTACAGGACACCTTCCCCACCGGCTGCTGCTTGCTTCTTCCTGTGCTGCTACCTTCGGTCTGTTCACCTGCCAGCCTGCACCTGCCATCCAGAGACTCTCTTGGAATCCGCAGAAGCATCATCCAGCCCCTGCATCAGCGTCACTCCAGACGCTTGTGCGACTCTGCATTCCCGTTCCCCCTGTCCACTCTACCAGGGGTCCGGGGATCAGAGGAGTAACGGCTGCCACTTCCTGCACGTCGACCCTAGCCTCCAGGTACGTGACACTAGGTTAAGCATTGAAGTAGACACTCTTATTGACCGGTTGGGGGTCAGCATGAAATCAAACTGTAATATTCCAAGATATCCTACAAAACATGAATTATCATTTATCAGTCACCCTATGCCCAAAAGGGGCACAGGGTGACCCTAGACCCAAGAGTCATTAGTGATGCTGGCACAGGAGTACCCCCCATCCTTCAAAAGTCTTTGGGTGTCACAGGTCATTCCGTTACATCTCTCCCCTTTCGGTGGGAGACTGACACAGGAGGGAACCCCAAACGGGTTGACTCCGAAGTCAGTAGTTCCAGTCCTCCAATGCTGGTATCCATATCGTACCCCAAATAAATTGCTCCAAACAGGGCATTACTCACCCAGCCAACCTCTGCCTCTCTCAGAGAACATGCCTGCCGCTGGGGAGAGGCCTGGACTGGCCTTTCTCCCTGGAGTCCTTTCAGCCGCTGGAGAGAAGACAGGGTGACTGGGCATCATGCCGTTGGGGATCTGGGCCAACTGGCCCCCATCCCTGGGGTATACCAGTGGAGACTGAAGTCCCATCCACTGGTGGTAGGTGAAAATCCCCAGGTGCTTGCAAAGCAAAGCTGACATCCTCCTGTCTCAGTGCTGCACCATTTTCTGGGGTTAAGTCAGTGAAGACTGAAGTCTCATCCACTACCCCAGGAACTCCCTCTTCCGTTAGTTGAGAGCAGAGGCTTGTGGCACTCTGCTCTGTTGCCAGCTCTTCTGCTGGGTTGCTGTGAGTGGAGACCACAGTCCCATCCACTACCACAGAAACTCCCTCTCCTGCTAGTTGAGAGCAAAGGCTTGTGGCACTCTGCTCTGTTGCCAGCTCTTCTGCTGGGTTGCTGTGAGGGGAGACCACAGTCCCATCCCCCAATATCAGCCCAAGCTGTAGTTGTGTGCAGCGGTCAGTAGCATCCTGCCCGGCTGCCAGTGATTCAGCTGGGAGTAAAAGCTTTACCACCTCAGCTTGTTGCTGGAGAGAGGGGCCAACTGCCCCGGCTCCCTGGAACTCCACACCATCCGCTTCAGCTTTGGGAATGGCAATCTCCATATTTTCCACTGCCGATTCATCAGCTAGGATTTCAGAGCTGTCATCTGAAATTTCCTCATAGTACCAACAATGGGAGCCCCACCCTGCTGCTGAGCAGAGTCTAGCAGCTGTCTGTAGGCGATCTCCAGCTCCCATTTCTGAATGGCCAGAAACTCCAAATATTCCTGCAACCAGTGGCCTTCCGAGACATTCAATTTTTTCTCTCTGTGCTCCATTATGTCCTCCAAGCACCACTCCCGGTCATCCCTGAAGTCAGGATCACTGGACATCCTCCAATACAAAAGTCCCAGGCCATCATAGTCAAAGCCTTCCGTGGGGCTGTCATCCGCTGACCACGGGCACTCTTGGGCTACATACCACTGAAGGGCTCTGTAGCTCTCGTCCAACCGCATCTCTGCCCGGATCAGCCTGCTTAACTCAGCTGTCCACTCCTGCTTCGGTTGTTCCCCCAATAACGGCATTCGTGCGTTATACATGGATGGAGGGGAGAACCTTCCCCTGGTGTTGCTGCTCAAGAGCTAGCGCTTCGTTCCAGAGTTGGCAACAAATCACATCCGACCATCCCAGCAGGGCCTCCTCTGATACTGGTATATGTTTATGCCTATAAAGGCTATCATGACATACAGCAATTGATCCGTGTCAGGTCACCTGTGGCCAGATGACAAGTGTACCCTGTTGGAGTCAGGGGTGCACCACAAGGTAGTGAACCCTATAGAAGACTGCTGCGGATGGACCACAGAGTGGGTATGGGGGAGAGGTTTGCTGGGGCACAAACAGGGATCCTATAGGAAGCTTGAGCCAAAGATTCCCCAGGGCAGAGAGGGGAAGCAGCCACTCAGGACACAAGGGATAGTGAAGAGTAAGCCGAGGCCAGGGCAACAAGCAGACGAGGATAACCAAGGGACAGGCCAAGGGTCAGGGTCACAGGCAAACAGGAGTAGTCAGAGACAAGCCAAAGTCAGTACACAGAAATAACGTAGCACACGGCAAGCAGGAACACAATACTAACAAACAACGTTGATCAGCAATGCAGGCCTGCAGTGCAGTGGTTAATATAGAGTTCCTGGGATGGCCTGGGGTGAAGCCATACAGGGAGGAGAGATGATAAAGGCAGCCAGATAAGAGAGTCTGGCCTTTAATGAATACATGGAGAGAAAGGTAAGCTGCCAGACATGCTACATATCCATGACAATCTGCTTCTTTTCTTGACCCCTGTTGCAATATCATGCTTTCCCTGTGTTCTAATTAGGTAATATAATTTTGTATTATTGTGTGCCTATTATGTCTCTATAGTATTGGAATGTGTATGAGCTATTTTCTTTGGTCATACCATTTAGCCTCTTGAGCTATAATTTAAGGTCCTTGTAGATCTTGTGTTCTTTACCAGCATCCATATGAGTCCAATGCAGTGTTATGATGCACCTTGTACTTTATGTTTATTATATGGGTTGTGGATGACAACATATCACAATCCATTAATGTTTATTATTGTCCAATGATTCTATAATTTTATTTTTTTACAGCCAAGGCAGTTTGCCTTGGGTTGCTAATAAGCATGCCTCATGCATGCAATTGTATAATATTTTATGTATAATTTTTGTGATGGGAGACACTGTGGTTTGCCCCATAATTGTGTTCCAAGATGCCCCTAAGACAACCTCCAAAAATAGGAAAACTTTTTTTGTTTAAAGTAAAAGGAGAAATAACCCAATATAGAATTGTCCTGAATTAAGAAACCCCATCACATCCATCCTACAAAGAAAGGGTCATTATGATAATACTTTGTTACTTCCAGATGGTTTAGTTGCATCCAACCGCTCTATCCAGAGGGTTTCCCTCTGGAGAATATGCTTGTTCCAGTTCCCTCCACATGGGTCCTGTGATATAACCTCTAATACAATGAACTGAACCATTTTGGTGTCAAATTTGTGGTAAAGGCCCAAGTGGCAGCTAACTGGGGTCAGCATCTTGGCAAATTGTGAGTAATAAATATGATCATAAATACGATGCTTTAGCTGGCGAATCGTTTTCCCTACCTAGAATGCCCCGCATTTGCAGGTCATTAGGTATACTATACCCTCCGTATTACATGTTGCTTGAAAGCGGGGATGGAAATTCTCCCCATTAGGCAATCGAAATTTATTGCCTGTCTGCACCCAAGGGCAATGGGTGCATTGGCAACATGTCGAGATGCCAAAATTGGGAATATTGGTATTCACCTCCGGTCTGTGACTTGTTAACTTATTTTCTATGGATGAACTTCTCCTAAACACTATCTCAGGGGTGTTTTTAACATACTTTCCCATCGTGGGATCTTCACTAAGCAAATACCAGTTTTTATGTAAGCAATTGCGTAATTGTTGATGTTGAGCGGAGTACTTGGTAATAAACCTCATAGTCCGCTGATCATCATTTCCTTTGGGTCTTGGATGAATTAGCGATGTCCTTTCTCTGTTTAATGTCTTATTGAAGGCCTGTCTCAACAAACACTTACTGTAGCCTCTTTGTCGTAGACGTAAACGTAATTCGTTTGCCAGTAATCTGAAATCTGCCTTGTGTGTGCAGTTACGTCGTAGACGGATATATTGGGCGTAAGGTATACTGTGCACTAAATGTGTAGGGTGACCGCTTTGCTATTTTCTTTGGTCATACCATTTAGCCTCTTGAGCTATAATTTAAGGTCCTTGTAGATCTTTAGCCGGATTCAGGTAGAGCGGCGCATCTATGTGCCGGCGTAGCGCAGCTCAAATGCGCTACGCCAACGTAAAACAGAGAGGCAAGCACAGTATTCACAAAGCACTTGCTCCCAACGTTGCGCCGGCGTAACGTAAATTTGAAGGCATAAGCCGGCGTAAGTGTAAGTGGGTGTGACGTTATGCTAATGATGGTCTGAGCGTGGAGTAGTGGCTTACGCCCGGCGTATCATGAACGGAGCATGCGCAGTGACGTGGACATATGATCGCTCCCCTGTGCGCATGCTCACAACTACGCCGGAGTAACTTCCTGGGACACACCGGCCCACCAGCTTACGCAGAGCGCATAAATACGCCCAGACATGCACCCGTACTGTGCAAAAGTACATCCTGCTTTTTCCCCCCCCTGAAGCAAGGTACTTTTGCTCAGCAATGGCAAATGTGGAGTCTGAGAAAGACAGAATTTCTCTCCAGAGGAGAAGGCTGTCGTCGTCTCGGCCATCAAGAAGTATAATAGCTTTCTCCATGGCGCCCAAAGTCGCCAGACCAGCAGGGCCAGGAAAGAAGTCATCCTGGCGACGATCGCCAGTGATGTCAGTGCCCTTGGCAACGAGTCCCGGACCTCCAAGGACATTAAGAAGAAGATTAATGATTTAGGCGCAATGTCCGGGATAAAGTCGCCACCAGGAAGCACCAGAGGGTAGGGTTGAGCGAACCCGAACTGTAAAGTTCGGTACGGACTTTGGGTTTTTCCTGGACCCGAACCTGAATAATTGGAAAAAGTTCGGGTCCGGGATTGGAGTTCGGGTATGATTTGGCACGGCAGCCAATCGCCATTCGTTTCACTACTGTGACTGGGAACTGATCACAGTCATGCCTACTTATGACATGGCTGTGATTGGCCAGTGCAGCATGTGACCCAGCATGTGACCAGCCTCTATATTAGATAGAGGCTCACAGCACAGATCGTCACTCTGCTTTAGTAATGATAGGGAAAGGCTACTGATTCTGCTGCTTAGGGACAGTGTTAGTGAGGTTTGATCCTGCTTCATACATCTAAACAAGCATTCTTTATTCATTGAACTCTGCTCTAGTTATGACAGGGACAGGCAGCTGAATGATTCTTAGGGACAGTGTCAGCGAGGTTTGATCCTGCTTCAGAAATCTAACCAAGCATTCTTTATTCATTGAACTCTGCTCTAGTTATGACAGGGAGAGGCTGCTGAATGATTCTTAGGGACAGTGTCAGTGAGTGAGGTTTATGCTGCTTCAGAAATCTAAACCAGCACTCTTGATTTCTGTGACATCTGCTTCATATAGTACATTGTTTAGGGCTGGGTTACCTGCTTCTTGGTATAGGTAGAGAAATAAATAGGTGAATCGTTGCCCATTTCACCAGCACACTCTACCTGTCCCCTGTTAAATACTGTCTGTGCAGTACAATTGTTTAGGGCTGGGTTACCTGCTTCTTGGTATAGGTAGAGAAATATATAGGTGAATCTCTGCCCATTTCACCAGCACACTCTACCTGTCCCCTGTCATATACTGTCTGTGCAGTACAATTGTTTAGGGCTGGCTTCCTGCTTATTGCTATAGGTAGAGAAATATATAGGTGAATCTTTGCCTATTTCACCAGCTTACACTATTTTTGTATTTAAAATTTCTCAAAATTAGGGCAAGACCCTAAATTTGAGAAATATATAGGTGAATCTCTGCCCATTTCACCAGAACTCCTCCAGTACATTGTTTAGGGCTGGCTTCCTGCTTATTGCTATAGGTAGAGAAATATATAGGTGAATCTCTGCCTATTTCACCATATTACACTATTTTTGTATTTAAAATTTCTCAAAATTAGGGCAAGACCCTAAATTTGAGAAATATGAGGAAAACATCAAATAAGGGACGTGGCCGCGGTCGTGGTGCTGCTGGTGGAGCTCCTGTTACAGGGAGAGGACGTGGTCTATCTGTGCCAGCTACAAGCACAAGTGAAACACCTTTCTCAGGTGCGAGTAGCCGACAGAGCCTGCAGCGGTATTTGGTCGGGCCTAATCCAGCTCTACGAATGTTGAGGCCAGGAGCAGAACAGGCGGTAGTAGATTGGGTTGCTGACATTGAATGCCCCAGTTTGGTGTTTGGGGCGTGACCGGATGCAGGAGGGAGTGAGAGTTAGAGCGGTGGTGTGAGCGCGTGAGGATCTCGCCTCCCCTCCCCTGTGTGTGATCCATGCCGCAGAGCTCCGCTTGAATATGGATCTCTTCCCCCGGAAAACACTGCAGTAACGCTTCATCTCTACCTTGCCCCCCCCCCTGGCTAGTTGGAGCCAGAGCCTGGATACCGACCGGTGCCGTGTGGTGAGTCCTCTGACTGCACGTGCAAACTCCTGCTTACCTGATCGGAGCCGGCTTTTGCTGCACGGAGGAGCGGTGAGTGACAGGGACTGACGTCACTGAATCTCGAGATCCCGAGATCTTGCGGGATTTCGGAACCCCGAGGGCACGAGCGAGCACGTCTTTCCAGTTCACCGTCGCAAGGTCTGGAGCCGGAGAGGTGCACCGGCGAGCTGGAGCAGAAATCACTGGCTCTACCAGCACCAACGGAGGGCCTCAACAGAGGATCCAATAGAGGAGCCACACAAATTCTGAAGGGTACTGGTAAGGAGACATCTGTTGTACCTGTCACAGCATGCTGTAGTAAACAGATAACGCCTTCTGGTGGCTACCCGTGCTCCCTGTATCTGAACTATTGTTGGATTTGAGTGGCTTTTTGCACTTTTAACCTTGACTGTTACCTGATGTGCCCCTCAAGATCTCTCTATTAAATCCTCTCTCTATCCTCGCATGAAGGCGCAACGACATTGAACTACAAGCTTAAGATATCATTACTTCATAACATGGAATAATATGCAAATATCCTGCAACTTGTACGTGATGTGAGATTTGATGCCACTCTCCATTATCAATCACTAGGAACCTTTTATCCTTTTTTTTGAGAGGCTCACTATCCCTCCGGTCCCATAAGAAGAAAGTATTTATTACACCTAAACCAAAGAGCGGTCTAAAATACAGACTGGGGCTCATAGTTGGAGAGAGAGGTTGAACTTTGACATAAGCTTGTTAAAAGACAGTTAAAATTGTTGCTCACCCCTCGTCTAATATGTTCACCATGGCTAAAAATGTGCCCCACTCAGAGGGGGCTCCCATCACAAGGTCAGCTAAGGACAAAGATAAAGAGAAAGGTAGCCAGGTAGCCGCAGCCAAGTTGGATCGCTTCTTTCACCCCCCAAAGTCCACGACCCACTCCCCTGGTAAGGGGGAGCATCATCCGCTGCAGCGCATCCTAAGGGATCGTTAGGCCTGTCAGCAGACAGGCAGAGTTTGGGGTCAGCGGTAGCCTCTAAATCACCCAACCCAGTTAACTCAACTGGGCCTAAAACTCAAGCAAATAAGGGCTCTGGGGGGGAGAAGAACAAGACTGGGGTAACATCAGCTGAATTGACAACTCTAGAATCAACTGAAAATATTGGCCTTGAGCCAACTCAGGAGCCCACACTGAAAGATATTCTAAGCGCTGTAAATGACTGCAAAGCACTAATGGCTGGCTTTGATAATCAACTAAAGAGCTTGAAGGATGAACTTGTTTTAATGCATCAGGATATGAGTAATACTTTGGAAAGGGTGGTGACCTTGGAAGAGCGAACAAGTGCCCTTGAGGATACTCTATATCCGATTGAGAACAAAGCAAGAGAGTTGCAGGAAAAAATCCACTTCCAATCATCCAAGTTAGATGAAATGGAAAATAGGCTTAGAAGGAGTAATATCCGCGTGATCGGCCTTCCAGAATGGTGCGAAGGCACCGACACCATAAAATTTATGGAGGGGTGGCTCAAAGAGATTTTTGAGAACACTACTTTTTCGCCCTTCTTTTCTATTGAAAGAGCGCACAGGGTTTCTGCAAAACCCCCGCAGTCAGGTGGACGCCCTAGACCCTTACTCTTTAAACTCTTTAACTATGCTGACAAACGTACCCTGCTTCAAAAAGCCAGGGAGAAGGGGGATATTAGCTATAAAGGCTCCAGAGTATCATTCTACCCGGACTTCTCCCCAGAGCTACAAAAACGTAGATCTGAATTTGTGCCAATCAAACGCACTCTGCAGCAGCATAAAGTGGTATATGCTCTACTATACCCAGCCCGGTTACGGGTAACAGCATTGGGCAAGACCTTTTTTTTCAACACGCCAGGAGAAGCGACAAAATGGTTGGAAGACATCCGAAAGGACTTATAAGACTTTATCCACAAGACTGTCGGCTTTCTCTTTTTTCCCCTTTTTGCCTTTCCCCACTCCCCCTCCTTTTTCTTTTTTTTTTTCTAACCAGTTTGGACACAATTATGACACAAGTGGTGCTGGTTTAATGTCCAGCAATTCGGCATAGGAGATTTTCTCTTCTTTGCCCCTCTTTTTTTGCTTATTCCCTGTTTTTTTTCTCTCTTCTTTTCTTTCTATTCTGGGATAAGGAAGGATAAGGAAGGGAGGGAAGCTGGGCTTTGAGTTATATTTTACTCAGAAATCAATCACAATGGTATATTCTGTATTGGACTTGGGGGTTTAATGGTTTGGTCTATTTTTTATGTATACGGTATAAGCTGCACAAAATGTTTTTCTGTCTTCTTTTTGGGGTATTCAACTGTGATTTACACGTTACTTATTTTTAATAGACTGTCCCCTTCTTGGACTTGGAGACATTATACCTTTTTGCACATTTTCAAGATTTAACACTTTATAGAAACGGATATGTTGGATATATGTTCACATTTTATTCAGGGTTTATTGGGAAAGCGGAGTCTTAAATTTCGTTAAGGGGGGGGTGAGGGGAGACCAACATTGGGGTAAGAGTGAGTGGGAAGTGGTAGGATGGTAGTTGTGATGAGATTGGGTAAGAGTGGTAAGGTCACAGGAGAGGCCCCCAAGGGGAGCCCCTATGGGCAAGGGGGGGAAGGGGGTGGGGAGGGAGGGGGTGGATTTAGAGAGGGGAGGGTGGGGGGGAAGGGTAATTTCTGGGAGGGAGTATAGTTCAGGTATCTTAAACATGTTAAACAACATTACAAGCAAAGGGAGAGGATTTGATCCGCACAAGCAGCCGAGTGGGAGGGAGAAGAATTACTTTATGGTATTGGTTATGTTTGCACATTTTTTACTGTATATCAACTATGGCTTGGAGAATTAGGTCATGGAATGTAAGAGGGCTGGGGGATCCTACCAAGAGAGCACTGGTTTTGGCATCAATGGAGGGTAGGGGACCAGGGATACTTTGTTTACAGGAGACACACCTTACCAGAGATCGTATGACCCAATTGGGTAGACGCAAATTTCCGTATCGCTATCACTCGGTACATTCCTCATACTCAAGGGGGGTTAGTATATTGGTGGGTATGGGGTTGTCGTTTCCTGCGAACAGAGCTGGATAGATGAGCAGGGACGATACATTTTTTTGGCCTGCACAATAGAGAATAAGCCCTATATATTAGCCAACATATACATTCCCCCCCCTTTAAATTTTACTATATTACAGAAATTAATCGAGTTTATGTTGGATAAACCAGATATTCCCTTGATTGCAGTGGGGGATTATAACAAAGTCCCTGACAGAGCGTATGATAGGTTCCCCCCAAAACTCGATTTAAAAACCGAACGAGGGGGTCGTCTGGCCCAGTTTATGGAGGAGGCAGGGCTAAAAGATATCTGGCGTATCCACCATCCACAGACCCGACAGTACTCCTGTTTCTCTAATTCATATGGCACCTTGTCCAGAATTGACTTGGCTATGGGTAATGAAACACTATCGAACAGGGTGAAGGAAATAGAGTATGGCCCGAGAGGGGTCTCAGACCACTCACCACTAGAACTGGTAATCAGGAAAAATGAGCGATTAACCCAGCGGGAGTGAAAAATCAGCCCATATTGGCTTGAATTAATTGTGAAATCACAAGAACTGTCGGACAGTCTGAGGGAATATGCTCAAATCAACACAGGTACGGCAGAGGCTGATGTGGTCTGGGACTCCTTGAGGGCATACCTAAGGGGCTTGTTAATACAAAAGGTGGCAAGACTACAAAGGGAATCTAAAAAATGGGAAGAAGAGATCAGGAATGAAGCGATGTTAGCCGAGCAGCGTTATATAGAAGACCCCTCCCTAAGTAGACAAGGCGAATGGCTTGAAAAACAACAGGTTTACAAAATGGCAATTAGGAGGAAGGCTGAGAATCGCCAAATCTTTCAAAAACAACTTCAATTTGGCGAGCGGGAGAAGGTGGGGCGAGTGTTGTCGCTCCTTGTACGGACCAATACCCCTTCTTCTAATATTGGGGCCATTAGGGGGTCCTACAGGCGAAATAGTAACCGAAGGCAGGGAGATAAGATACATGTTCCACGATTTTTACAAATCCCTATATAAATCTAGGGGTGAGAATGAATACATGGAAGCTTTTTTTCAGGGAATCTCGTTTCCAAATTTGCCAGACAGTGAAAAATCATAGATCACCAGGTCCCGATGGGCTCCCAATAGAAATTTTCAAGCAATATGGGGATATATTGCTACCAGAGCTATTACACACTTTGAACTTCGCCTTCTCCAAAAGATTTCACCCTCCCTCTATGATGGAGGCAACAATTATCATCATTCATAAAGAGGGAAAAGATCAACTTGACCCCTCTTCCTATCGCCCAATTTCTCTGCTTTGCACGGACATAAAAATCCTTGCAAAAGTTCTTGCAACACGCCTAAAAATGTGTATTGAGAGCCTCATTCACCCTGACCAGTCAGAAAAAAAAAAAGAAAGAACAAAAAAAAAAAAGAAGATTGGGTTGCTGACAGTGCCTCCAGTTCCTTCACATTGTTTTCCAACCAGCTTGTGCTGAAAGTTCAGAGTTGGCGCTTGCAGCCGATGTCCACCATCAGTCTTTCACCTCACCCCCTTGCAAATCAGCCAAGCAGTCTGAGCCCCAAAGCATGCAGCAGTCTATAATTCTTTTTGATGAGTCTGTTAGCATGTGTTCCCAGGGCCATCCACCTAGCCCAGCCCCAGAAGGGGAAGATATTGAGTGCACCGATGCCCAACCACTTATATTTCAAGATGAGTACATGGGGGGACCATCACAGCACGTCTTGGATGATGAAACACAGTTGCCAACTGCTGGTGCTTTTGCAATTGTGCAGACTGACAAGGAGGG
Organism: Rana temporaria; assembly: GCF_905171775.1. Classification (NCBI taxonomy): domain Eukaryota; kingdom Metazoa; phylum Chordata; class Amphibia; order Anura; family Ranidae; genus Rana; species Rana temporaria. The sequence goes on along the minus strand of NC_053489.1, from coordinate 382,767,228 downwards.
CAGTGGTGAAGACTGGGTGGAAGATGATGTGCAGGACGATGAGGTCCTCGACCCGACATGGAATCAACCTCATGCAGGTGACCCGTGTATTTCGGAGGAAAAGGCAGTGGTCGCACAGAGCCACCAGCACAGCAGAAGAGGGAGCAGGGTGCCAAAGCAGAGCGTCCGTCCCCTTGACAGTACGGCCCAACGCAGCAAGGGACCGTGCACACCAAAGCCAGGTTCAAGGAGTTCCCTAGCGTGGCAGTTCTTCACACAATGTGCTGATGACAAGACACGTGTGGTTTGCACGTTGTGCAATCAGAGCCTGAAGCGAGGCATAAACGTTTTCATGCCCCGTACACACCATCACTTTATGTGATGAAAAAAAACAACGTTTTTAAAAACGTCACTTTAATTGACCGTGTGTGGGGGAAAACGTTGTTTTATGTCTTGTAAAAAAAACGACCAAAAAAAATTGAAGCATGCTTCAATTTTATGTGTCCTTTTTCAAAACGTAATTTTTTACTTCACAGAAATTGACCGTGTGTAGCAAAAAACATCGTTTTAAAAGACGTTTTTACACCCGCGCATGCCCAGAAGCGAGCTTTAATGGAAAAAGTGGTGAGAACCTAACCTCGCTTTGCTAGAACATTGTGAGAAAAACGATGGTGTGTAGGCAACTTCGTCTTTGAAAATTGAAGTTTCAAAAACGTAGTTTTTTACTTCACAGAAAATGTCGTTTTTTTTCATCACATAAAGTGATGGTGTGTACGGGGCATCAACCTGAGCACAACCTGCATGACCAGGCATCTAAGTGCAGAGCACGAGCTGAAGTCGAGTAGACACCTCAAAAACCAAGAAAGGTCTCTGGCTCCTCCTGCTTCCTCTTCTGCATCAGTCTCGGGCCTCTCTGCCTCTTCATCCACCTCCGTAGTGACAGTGCCACCTGCCACCCCTCAATTAGAGGACCGGCAAGCAACACTACCACCTGGGTCACCAAACATCTCCACAATGTCCCATGGAAGCATTCAGCTCTCCATCTCCCAAACACTGGAGCGTAAGAGGAAGTACCCCTCTACCCACCCGCGTTCCCTGGCCCTGAATGCCAGCATTTCAAAATTACTGGCCTTTGAAATGCTGTCATTCCGTCTGGTGGAGACGCAGAGTTTTAAAAGCCTGATGGCATTGGCTGTCCCACAGTACGTCGTGCCCAGCCACCACTACTTTTCCAGGCGAGCCATCCCTTCCCTGCACAACCAAGTGGGGGACAAAATCAGGTGTGCACTGCGCAACGCCATCTGTGCCAAGGTCCACCTAACTACGGATACGTGGACCAGTAAGCACGGTCAGGGATGTTATATCTCCCTAACAGCGCACTGGGTAAATGTAGTGGTGGCTGGGCCTGAGGCGGATAGCAGTTTGGCGCATGTCCTTCCACCACCGAGGATTGCAGGGCGCTTCAGTTTGCCTCCTGTTCCTAACTCCTTCTACTCCGCTACCTCATCCTCTACCGCCTCCTCATCCAGTCAGCGTAACAAATTCACCACCAACTTCAGCACAGCCATGGGTAAACGCCAGCAGGCAGTTTTAAAACTTTCCTGTTTATGGGGAAAAACCACACACCGCGCAGGAGTTGTGGAGGGACATGGAACAACAGACCGATGAGTGGTTGGCGTCAGTGAGCCTCAAGCCGGGCCTGGTGGTGTGCGATTGTCCAGCAAGGGCACAGTTCAGGATGACGAGGTGGAGGATGAGGAGGAGAAGATGGAGGAGGAGGAGGAACCATGTTCACAGCAGGATGGCACCCAGACCAGCTCATGGCCATCACTGGTGCGTGGCTGGGGGGATACAGAGGACACAGATGATACACCTCCCACAGAGGACAGCTGTTCGTTGACTCTGGGCAGCCTGGCACACATGAGCAATTACATGCTGCAGTGTCTCCGCAACGACCGGCGTGTTTCGCACATTATGACAGGTGCTGATTACTGGGTGGCCACGCTGCTGGATCCCCGTTACAAGGACAATGTACCGTCCTTAATCCCCTCACTGGAGCATGAACGCAAGATGCGCGACTACAAGCGCACGCTGGTAGACGCGCTGCTGGTGCAATTCCCACCTGGCAGCGGGGGCACAGTGGAAGCAGAAGGCGAAGGCAGAGGAGGAGGAAGAGGTCGCCAACGCAGCAGGGGCACCGCCAGCACCTCAGAAGGCAGGGTTAGCATGGCCGACATGTGAAAAAGCTTTGTCAGCACGCCACAACAAACAGCAACACCAGCTGATATAGAAAGTTTTAGCAGGAGGCAGCATTTCAGCAACATGGTGGAGCAGTATGTGTGCACAGGCCTACACGTACTGAATGACGGCTATGCCCCCTTAAACTTCTGGGTCTCCAAAATGGGCACATGGCCTGAGCTTGCCCTTTACGCCTTGGAGGTGCTGGCCTGTGGCCAGTGTATTGTCCGAACGTGTATTTAGCACGGCAGGGGGCGTTATCACAGACAAGCGCAGCCGCCTGTCCAGAGCCAATGTGGACAAGCTCACGTTCATTAAAATGAACCAGGCGATCCCACAGGACTTGTCCGTACCTTGTGCAGAATAGACACCGGGCCGGCCTTACCCAGCCATTGTTTTTTTTCTGATCTTTCTAGGGTTGCTACCTCATCCCTTTAAACCAGAACACAGAGTAATTACACAGGTTCTCTGGCTGATTAAGTTGCTGCTAATTAAACTCACTTGGTGCCTTATCGACAGTAAATTAGCCCCAGAACCTGTGTAATTACTCTGTGTTCTGGTTTAAAGGGATGAGGTAGCAACCCTAGATCTTTCCCACTCTTTTGGGGTTTACCCTAATTTAAAAAATACATATATTAAAAACCAAAACCTGCTGTGTTGGCTACCTCCTCCTCCTCCTCCACTGCCGCTTCCACCTACACCGCCACATCCACCTCAACCTCCTAATACATATGGACCTTGTCCTCCTAGGTCAAAATGATTTTATTTTTTATTTTTATTTTTTTTATGTTTTATTTTATGTTATTTTGAGTTATTTCCCTATCCACATTTATTTTCAGAGTACTTGCCATGCTCTTCCCGACATTTTGCAAAATTGTAATTTTTATTTTTTTTATGCCATTTTGAGTTATTTCCCTATCCACATTTATTTTCAGAGTACTTGCCATGCTCTTCTCGACATTTTGCTGCCATTTGCAGCCCTCCAGCCCTTTCCCTAAGTTTTTTAGAGACATTTTTGTAGTCAAAAGTCCGGGTCCCCATTGACTTCAATGGGGTTCGGGTCCGGGTCGAAGTCCGGGTTCGGTCCCGAACCCAAACTTTTTTTTCAAAGTCCGGGTTCGGGTCCGAACCCGAACATCCAGGTGTCCGCTCAACTCTACCAGAGGGGCACGGGGGGGTGGACCACCATCTAATGTGCAGTTGTCCCCGGAGGAGCAGGTCATTGCCAGGTGTCTGGAGAGGGAGCAGTTGGAGGGCCTGGAGGGCTTTGACTCCCTTGATCAGGCCTCGAGGACAGGTAAGTGCTTTTTATCCCCTATCCGGTGTGTAGCATTTGAGGGGGTGGAAGGGAACATGTGTCAAGTGTGTGGGACAACCAACATGTGAATGCTTTGTGTCATCCACAGATGTGCTGGAGGGAGCGGGGCCATCTGCTGCCGGTGGCCGTCCCACGCCATCATCCCCGGAACATCCTCAGGCTGACCCCCTGGGAAGCCAAGATCCAGCGGTGGAGGGGAGTGGCCACACCTCTCCTCTCGAGGTGGTTGAGGAGGAGACGTGAACCTTGCTGAGGTTTGCCCCTATTTTGAGGATTCTTCCTCTTTGGCCGTGCCCTCTCAGACCTCCCCCCAGCAGGGGAAGCCCCTTAGGCTCAGCCCCCAGCAGGGGAAGCCCCTTAGGCTCAGCCCCCAGCAGGGGAAGCCCCTCAAGGGCCTCCCCATACACATGGTCCCAAGCCTCTTCTGCCCCCAGGAAGGCGACGCGGAAGACCAGGGGTTTTGCTGATTTCCTGCAGGAAGATATTGCAAGGGACCAGGCCCGGCAGGCCCGGCAGACCCGCCATATGGGGGAAATAGCCGGGGACCTGCACCGGGTGGCAGACAGCCTGGCCTCCTTGGCACAGATTACAGATGGCCTGCAGGATGTCAGTGGCAATTGCGCTGCAGTGGTCACCTGCCTTGGGGAGCTGCAGGCCACCACAGCAAACCTTGTGGCAGAGGTTAAGACCCTGACTGTGGCGGAACAGGCCAACACGGCTGCCATCAAGGAGGAGGGGAGGCAGCGCAACCAGCGGCACAACATCACACGCCAGCTGAGAATGCAGGCACAGACCAATCTGATCCTCAGCTGCATTGCCGTGGCCTTGGAGGGCAGGCAGCCATCACCTGCCAGGAGTAGGGATGAGCTTGTCGTTCAACTCGAACATCGTCTGTTCGTACGTTCAACGAATTTCTAACAAAACGGGTCGTTCGCGCCAAATTCGAGTGACGCGCGTCGGCCCATAATTCACTGCGGCATTGCGCGCTGATGATTGGTCAAGCATGCACCATGACCCTGCATGCTTGGCCAATCACAGCGCGCAAAAAAACGAAGAACCATAATTGGCCAAAGCCAGGGTGGCTTTGGCCAATTATGGCTCAGGGGGTTTAGTACATGCCCCACACTATATAAGGCCGCCTGTAAGGCGGCCGCGTGTAGTGTGTTCCGGCTTTGTTAAAGAGTAGGGTTGAGCGAACCCGAACTGTAAAGTTCGGGTTCGTTACGGACTTTGCTTTTTTTTGCTCCCGAACCCGAATAATTGGAAAAAGTCCGGGTTCGGAGTTCGGGTATGTTTTGGCATGCTGTACGGCAGCCAATCGCCATTCGTTTTACTACTGTGACTGGGAACTGATCACAGTCATGCCTACTTATGGCATGGCTGTGATTGGCCAGTGCAGCATGTGACCCAGCATGTGACCAGCCTCTATATTAGATAGAGGCACACAGCACAGGTCGTCACTCTGCATTAGCTAGTGTAGGGAGAGGCTGCTGATTCTGCTGCTTAGGGACAGTGTCAGTGAGGTTTGATCCTGCTTCCTACATCTAAACAAGCATTCTTTATTCATAGAACTCCACTCTAGTTATGACAGGGAGAGGCTGCTGAATGATTCTTAGGGACAGTGTCAGTGAGGTTTGATCCTGCTTCAGAAATCTAACCAGCACTATTTATTTCTTTGACATCATTATCATCTTATGGTTTATGGGGCGCTTGTCAGTCTGGTGTAGCTATGGTAGGGACAGGCTCCGGATTTTGAAGGACAGTGTCAGTGAGGTGTGTGCTGCTTCAGAAATCTAAACCAGCACTCTTGATTTCTGTGACATCTGCTTCATATAGTACAATTGTTTAGGGCTGGGTTACCTGCTTCTTGGTATAGGTAGAGAAATATATAGGTGAATCTCTGCCCATTTCACCAGCACACTCTACCTGTCCCCTGTCATATACTGTGTGTGCAGTACAATTGTTTAGGGATGGGTTACCTGCTTCTTGGTATAGGTAGAGAAATATATAGGTGAATCTCTGCCCATTTCACCAGCACACTCTACCTGTCCCCTGTCATATACTGTCTGTGCAGTACAATTGTTTAGGGCTGGCTTCCTGCTTATTGATATAGGTAGATAAATATATAGGTGAATCTCTGCCTATTTCACCAGCTTACACTATTTTTGTATTTAAAATTTCTCAAAATTAGGGCAAGACCCTAAATTTGAGAAATATATAGGTGAATCTCTGCCCATTTCACCAGCACTCCTCCAGTACATTGTTTAGGGCTGGCTTCCTGCTTATTGCTTTAGGTAGAGAAATATATAGGTGAATCTCTGCCCATTTTACCAGCACTGTACCTGTCCCCTGTCATATACTGTCTGCAGTACAATTGTTTAGGGCTGGCTTCCTGCTTATTGCTATAGGTAGAGAAATATATAGGTGAATCTCTGCCCATTTCACCAGCACACTCTACCTGTCCCCTGTCAAATACTGTCTGTGCAGTACAATTGTTTAGGGCTGGCTTCCTGCTTATTGCTATAGGTAGAGAACTATATAGGTGAATCTCTGCCTATTTCACCAGCTTACACTTTTTTTGTATTTAAAATTTCTCAAAATTAGGGCAAGACCCTAAATTTGAGGGGGCGCATGCGCGGTGCGACGCGGATGAGACGCGCTTAGGCACAGCTCCGTCGCACCCGGCCTGCTAAAGCACAATTCCCCAGGGCTATAACGCTCGTTTCACCCCGAAAATCACAAGCACCCCTGCGGGAACACTGCGTGCATGTCCAGCACGAAAAAGAAGCACGGCAAGAGACAGCAGCACTCGCTCACAAACTTTCTCCTAGACATGGAGCAGAGGACCGGGAAGGCGTCCCAAAATGGCGCCGGCAGCAGCGTGTGGGGAGAAGGAGAGCTTGTCTCGCACCCACAAAAGGGACAAGAAAATCGTGAGTACAGCTCTCCCCTCTCTAAGGCAGACTTGGATGAGAGCCTTTCCCTAATCTTCGACAAACTTGTTGATAAAATTGAGAAGGAAGTGCACAAGTCCACAGCAGCTCTCTCACAAGAGATTGCAAGCATAGGAGGCCGCACAGATCTCTTAGAGACCAAGCACGATGAACTTTCATTAGCACACAACGACTTAAGGAAGGACTATGAGAACCTTGCTGACAATTTTGCATTTATACAGGCTCAGGTTGAGGACTTGGACAACCGAAATCGCCGCCAAAATATTTGTGTACGTGGCATCCCTGAGTCCATCACAGATCTCATGCCTGCAGTCTCAAAAATATTTCAGGGCCTTCTCCCAGAGAAACCATTATCGGCATATGCATGTGACAGGATCCACAGGGCCCTCCGTCCCAAACCCACCCCTGATAACCCACCCAGGGATGTGATCATGTGTATGAGGGACTTTCTGGTGAAGGGGGATATCATGCGAGCATCCAGAAACACTCCCAATATATCCTATGAGGGCAAAAGAATTCAAATCTATCCTGATATCTCCCCGGCCACTCTGGATAGGAGGCGCAGGATGAAAGAGGTCACCTCAGTGCTACAGTCTGCCAGGATAAGGTACCGCTGGGGCTTCCCTTTCAAGCTCACAATCCCCCATAATGGCTCTACATACACTGTGTTTAACGTGATTGAGGGGAAGGAACTCCTTATCAAGCTGGGCCTCCTGCCTCCTGAGCCGCAGGCTCGCCCCCCTGCCACTCCTAGACCCTCTCCAATTTGGTCTACCCCCTCCAACAGGCGAAGCCAGAGAGATCAGAGGAGACTGTTTAACCCATTTCAAAACCAACAGGCATGATCTGTTTTTGGTCACCTCAAGATTTCAAGATTTCACACTACTCCCCCTGCACAGGCCTCCACAGTGCCTGGACTGCCTTCTTAATTCTGTTTGGCCCTTTAGGCCACTAGTTCACTCAGTTACGTGACTACATCTGTGCTCCTAGCATGCTGCTGATTATACATTTTTTATTTTATTTTTTTTATTATTTTAATTTTTCCTTTTCCCCCCCCTCCCCTTTTTTTCCATATGCACTAAGGTCAGTTCAAGTTTGACTATACTTCCTATAGGCCCGTGGCGAGGATATGGGTCCCCAGGATTTTAGCACACCATGCTATTTTGGTCTATACCTGCAACATCTTTTTACTCTCAAAGACCCCCCCTCGCCACTGCTTACTTCTGACTACAACCTTGTCAAAGTTCTCACGCACTTATATCATATATGTCTCTGTCATTTAAACCCATGCTATCATGCATTGCCGCAGGAATTTTTTCCTTTTTTTTTCATTGTAGCTCTCTATACAGGGCCGGGTGCGTCCGCCGTTGCTGGATTGACCCCCATCCTGCCTTGGTACTCATCTAGGCCACCATCCCCTGTGGTGGTCTGGCTGAGACTGATGTCGGAAATGGACCTTTTTTTTTGGTCCCTCATTTTTTCTATTTTTGTTCTGCCTGATGGGTACTTACCTGTCCCAAGGTTTCTGGTAGTAACCAGTTTTGTGATTTACTTTAACATATTGCTTAAACTGTTTAGAATATGTCACACTGTTATTGTATGCAAGCTCTTATGCACATTTATTTCTATGGGTATCTTTGGTCAATATGGGTTGGTTTGCCGCCACTTCATTGGGCCCATACACACATCAATTGTTAGACCCTATGTCGGAGCCTCGCTAGTGTTGTGGCTCTCCACACTCAATTATGTTGGGTTGTTGGTGGCGGCGGACCATCAATTGTGGCTCCTCCTAGATTTTGTTTTGAGATTTATGGTTACTCTAACTTTAGCTCACTTTATATGTCATAATGGGGCTTAAAATACTGTCACATAACACAAACGGCTTCAACTCTTCACAAAAACGAAAGAAGGCATTCCAACAGTATAAAAGATTGGGTGCAGACATTATCCTATTACAGGAAACCCATTTTGCCTCATCCAACCACCCTAAGTACTTCAACAAATTGTACAACCAGGCCTACTTTACCACTTTTGACAATAAAACCAGAGGTGTTGCTATTTTTATACGTAACTCACTGGTTTTTGACATACATAATGTATATAGAGACCCTGACAGTCGATTCCTTATACTCAAGGGTAACATCAACAACCGCGACATCACAATAGCTTCAGTATATGCCCCTAATGACACCCACACCTCGTTCTTTTCTAAGCTCTTTGAGGCTCTGGACAAGTTTCATTCACCACACATGCTAATAGGTGGTGACTTCAATTTAGCCGCTCATCCAGTGCTAGACAGGAGCAATATTTCCCCTCATACCAAATCCTTCTCCAAAACCATCAACCGTTTTATTATCAAATCACAGCTGATTGACACCTGGAGAGCCCATAACATAGGCATTAGGGCTTACACCCACTACTCACACCCACATGACTGCTACGCCAGACTCGACTATATATTCTCCACACCTATCCTACTGGCCAATTCTACTCAGGCCCAAATTTACCCATGCCCTTGGTCTGACCATGATATTGTCGCATTCTCCACATCCTACATAGGCCTCATCCCATCACCTTACAATTGGCGTTTCAACAACTCCCTCCTGACGGACACAGCAAACAGGTCCACTATCTCTTCCCATATTGAAAATTACTTTGCAGATAATGTGAATGTGGCTCACCCTTTGCAGCTATAAAAGCTTCAACTCTTCTGGGAAGGCCGTCCACAAGGTTTAGGAGGGTGTCTATGGGAATGTTTGACCATTCTTCCAGAAGTGTATTTGTGAGGTCAGGCACTGATGTTGGACAGGAAGGCCCGGCTCACAGTCTCTGCTCTAATTCATCCCAAAAGGTGTTGAGGTCAGGACTCTGTGCAGGCCAGTCCAGTTCCTCCACCCCAAACTCACTCATTTATGTCTTTATGGTCCTTGCTTTGTGGACTGGTCCAAATCATTTGATGAAAGGGGGGATTATGGTGGGGGGTTGTTTTTCAGGGGTTGGGTTGGCCCCTTAGTTCCATTGAAGGGAACTCTTAAGGCGTCAGCATACCAATACATTTTGGACAATTTCATGCTCCCAACTTTGTGGGAACAGTTTGGGGAGGGCCCCTTCCTGTTCCAACATGACTGCTCACCAGTGCACAAAGCAAGGTCCATAAAGACATGGATGAGCAAGTTTGGGGTGGAGGAACTTGACTGGCCTGCACCTGACCTCAACTCGATAGAACACCTTTGAAATGAATTAGAGCAGAGACTGCAAGCCAGGCCTTCTTGTCCATCAAAAAAATATAAATAAAAATATATTAAAAAAATATATATTTTTTATAAAAATAAAAAAAAAGGGGGGTTCCCATCTAGGCCCCTGGGGACCCTCGGGCCCCTTACAGGTGTACTGCCTGTACCCCCCTGATGGCGGCCCTGGTCATAAGTCTCCATTGCTGTTATGAGGGCTGACATCTCTTGGGTTTTAAAGTTTTTTTTCCTCCTCTGCCTGTTGGGAACGGGAGCAGCCATCTCACAGCAAAAGTACCTTCCCTGGGGGGGGGGGAATAAAACTGGATGTACTTTTGCATCGGCTGGTCGTAAGTTGGGCCGGCGTATCTCTGTAAGTTGGGCCGGCATAGTTGTGAGCATGCTCAGAAGGTAACGAACGTACTGAGCATGCTCCGTTCATGATACGCCGGGCGTAAATCACTGCTCCACATTCAGAACATCATTTGCATAAGGTCACACCCACTTCCACTTACGCCGAGGAAATTAAGTTAGGCCGGTGCAAAGTTAGGCACAAGTGCTTTGTGAATACCCTACCTGCCTCTCCACGCTGGTCCGGTGTAGCGGAAAAAAGATGCGCTACGCCGGCAGAAAGATACGCCATTGTATGTGAATCTGGCCCAATATTTTTAACATTTTGCTATAGTAAATATCCCAATTTTTTTTTTTTTCTTATATATTTTTTTTTTCTCAGTTTAGGCCGATACATATTCTGCTACATATTTTGGGGAAGAAAAAAAATCGCAATAAGCGTATAGTGATTGGTTTGCGCAAAAGTTATAGGGACTGCAAAATAGGGTATAGAACTGACTTTTTTCTTTACTAGTGATGGCGGAGATCTGCGATTTTTGTCAGGACCACAATATTGCGGCGGACACATTGGACACTTTTGATACATTGTTGGGACCATTCACATTTATACAGCGAACAGTGCTATAAATATGCACCGATTACTGTATAAATGTGACTGGCAGGGAAGGGGTTGACAATATGGGGCGAGGAAGGGGTTAAATGTGTTCCCTAATAGTGATTCTAACTGGGGGGGGGGGGACTGACTGGGGGGAGGTGACCAATCTGTGTCCCTATGTACAAGGGACACAACATCGGTCTCCTCTCTCCCTGACAGGACTTGGATCTCTGTGTTTACACACAGAGATCCACGCCCCTGCTCTGTCACTGCCGATCGCGGGTACCTGGCGGACATCGCAGCCGCCAGGCACGCGTATCGGCATCTCAGTGACGCGCCAGAGTGTAGCTAGTTGCAGATTAACATATCAATGGATATTCTTGAAAAGTTTCTTGAAAAAAATGCTTGTATTTAATTCAATAATATACAAAAAATGTGTTAACACACCAATTCAATGATCTATTAAAGCAATGCAATACTCATAATGATGCCATAAGGTTTAAAAAGTCTTCCAAAATAGGCAAGAAAGAGAGGATGGCCAATGTGGTATGCATGTTATTGAAAATGAAAAGAAATCGCTGAGCAAACAGAATTGGAGTGGTTAAAAGATAGGGCAGAATTAATAGGAAATATAGAAAATGTGAGTAAAGATATTTCAGCTATGGAAACGAATGTTTGTGAGTGGGATAAGATTGAACAATTGGTGACTGAGAATGGTTTGTTGGAGCAGGGTTTGGATGAATGGAAGGAAACATGTATGTTGAGGGAACAATGTATCGCATCTTTAGAAAAGGAAGAGGCTGGGAATGAAACTGCGATAGAAATACTTGAGAGTTACAGGAATGTAAAACTCAGCTAGCCCAGAAAGATCATGCCATTCTATCTTTGAAAGCACAGGCAATGGAGAAAGTGCACAGCCATTGTTGCGCTAACAAGGATACACGTTCCAATGTGACACAGGAGCAGGAAGAAAATAGGATTATTGTACTCACCTTAAAATCCTTTTCTCTGTCGTCCATGGACGGACACAGCCTTCTCAAGTCTTGACAAGTGGGTTATGTTCCTGTCCACAGGAGAGGACTAGGCAGAAACATGTTAGATATTTAAACACATATTACTCTAACAGAGTTGAACAGCCCTGCCCAGGGTGCAGTCCCTCCAGACATAACCCTCCCCCCTGCCTCATTTCGTTACAAGCAGTACAAACCTAAAACATGAGGGGTGGGTTCTGTGTCCGTTCATGGATGACAGAGAAGGATTTTACGGTGAGTACAAAAAAAAATACTATTTTCTCTTATCGTCCATGGACGGACACAGCCTTCACAAGTCTTGACACGTGGGACGTCCCCAAGCAGTGTCAAAAACGAGGGGTGGAAACAGTATCAGTAAAAAACAAACAACTTCACCCCAAACAAGCAGAGCTCCTCAACGGAGGAGGTGCAACTTTAAACAGCCGCCTGCAAAATCTTGAGGCCAAAGGAAGCATCAGAAGATGCACTCACATGAACAATGTCGCCGCCTTACACACCTGTGTGACAGACGCTTGATGTTGGAAAGCCCAGGAAGCACCAATTGCCCTGGTCGAATGTGCTGTGACTGGAAAGGGGGGCGCCTGCCCCTTAAGAGCATAGGCTTGTATGACGGTTTGCCTAATCCACCGAGAAATAGTGGCCGACGAGTCCGCCAGGCCCTTTTGTGGACCGGATACCGACACAAAAAGTGAGTCAGACCATCGAAATGGAGCCGTAGCAGACAGTTACATCCGCAAAGCATGTACCACGTCCAAAGTATCAAAAGTGGGTGTGATTCTGCGCAACGTATCTCACAGAAATAGTGACACACAAAAATATGACCACACAGGAACCAAAAAAAGGGGAAAAAAGTGATAAGTGATAAATGTATTCAATATATATAATAATATAATAGGAGAGCTGTCAAACTCAAAAATGCATAAATCAAACAAAAAATTGCAATAGAGTCCAATAAATGAACCAATCCAGCAAGGATTGCTGGATAAGTGGTGTACAAAAATAATCCCAAGATCAATAATACAGTGAATCCTGCCAGATAGGGATGCTTGATATTGCTGAATTCAATTGAATGAAATAATAATGACAAGCAGATGATGAACCGAATCCTTCCCTGAGCTCACTAGCCTCTTACCTCCAGGCAGATAAAAATAGGCATCCAATATATCACACACTCGCAGTCTTCTATGAGTTATTCCAATCCGTCCACCCTTTCAGCTGGTACCACGTCTCCTTCACAGATCCACACAGCACTCAGCCCCAAATGTAAGAAAGAGAAAACAGAAGGAGGGACTCCAATGGTGAAGTACAGTAAACCAGAGGAATTTATTAAGGAAAAGACCTGTGCTTACATTAACAAAATTTAAAAGGTGCAGCAGTAATAAAAACGAGCGGCGTTCCACAGCGCCGGCTTACGTCATTCCAGGTGTACGTCCGTCCAATCCCTACGCGTTACGACACGGGATCACGTGTCTTCGTCTGGGGAATTAATAGGAAATATAGAAAATGTGAGTAAAGATATTTCAGCTATGAAAAAAAGGGGAGAGTGTCGCCTCTTTTAGAATAAGGATACAAGAAGTAAAAAGGTGCCTACATCCCATTTAATATGAGGAATAATGAGACAAAAATAATTTGACATTTGGCTGCTTGGGGCCAATGAACGTCAGTATTTAGGTCAAGGGAAAGGGGGGAGGGATTTTGGAAGGGACTTTTCGCGGCACTGATAGAGACGGTCTGATAAAAGATACCAATATTTATTTAACAAAAAGGAGAACAAGTACAATACAAAGACAATTTAAGAACAAACCCCACATTTCACATCAGAAAGCAAAAAACAGACTGTGTCTTAATGTAAGGAATCGATGACCTCGACCGGTTTCGCAGTGATTTACCGCTTCTTCAGGAGGAGTTTTTTTCTAAAAAGTATGCATAAACATGTAAATAAACAAGCAAAATATACAATATGTGTATACATTGTGTAAAAATCAATACAACGTGTTATGTAATGGAGCAGAGCACTCACCCAGGTTGGTCATATGATCAGACGTGGAGCCTGGTACAAGCCTTCTTTGGCGCGTGGAGGGGGATATTTTATTTAGACGGGCTCTATTAGGGTGAGGAGTAGAATAAATCAAATATACAGGGAATGATCAGTTTATTATTGAGGTATGGGTCACCAGTGGGTGAGAGGAAGTGTGTGTAAGTGACGGGAAAAAGAGGAGGGGGAGGAGGAGAAAGAAGGAGAAGGGTGGGGGAAATGGGGGGGGGGGTGAAAACGGGAAAGGTTTGGGGGGGGAGAAAGGGAGTAGATTTGGAGTAACCTTAAAAGGAAGTAAGGTTAGAATTGAAGTGAAAGGGAAGGGGGAGGGGAAGAAAAAAGAGGGGGGGAGGGAGGGGGGGGGAAGAAAAAGAAAAAAACAAAAAACAGGGGGGGGGTTTAAAAAGGGAAAGGGTAAACAAGGAGGATAACGATGCAGTGAGTGGGGAAGAATGGGGGAAGGGAAAAAGGGGAGGGGGGGAGAGGGGAGAGGGAGAGGGATCGGTGGGGACTAGTGAAGTAGTGCAAATTGTGCCTGAAAGAAGAAGGAGAGAGAGGGAGGGAAGGGGGAGTGGGGGGGGGAGGTTTTTGTATAAGGTGTGTGGGGTGAAGGAGGAAAAGAGGAGGGGAGGGGGGGAGGGAGAGGACAGGTGAGGGAAAGGGGGGGGTTTGGAAGGGAAAGGGGTGTTGGATGAGGGAGGGGCAGGAGGGACAGGGAAAGAGGGGGAGTGGGGGCCAGTGAAAAACGTAAAATTGGTAGCCCAAATAGGGAAACACCAGCATAAACAGAGAGTGCAGTGTCATATAAAAGGAGACAAAAAAAAATGGGGAGGTAGTGGATTGGAAGAACCAATCACCAGGGTGACCAACCAACAATACAGACACCCCAAGGGGGTCCTTACCATAACTGCAGTAAAGGTACGCAGATTACTGGGGCACAGAGAAACAAATATTGTCAGCCTTGTGTATACTGTCTCATATTGCCAGGGTAAGGGCAATCGCTAAGCACTTGGTCCAACTGAGGAATCCAAAGGAGGAGGTTTTTAGCCATAGGTATAATTACAGGGTCAGTAGAAGAGGAGCCTTGTGATTAGGCATCAATCTCACTCACCTTGGCTAGAGAATATCCACGTGTGTCCCCAGGGAGAGCATCCGTGCTAACTCACAAAAGCGGCTGTGTCAGCCGCTTTTGTAAGCATCCCTGGACGGCGCGTGACGTCATCGAATTGCGACGCCGCCGCCGTCCAACGTCCCGCCAACCCCTGCACGTGAGTGCGTGGGTGTGCAGCTGCTGACCCAATGGCACGACGCCAGGTCATAGGCTGCAAGCAGAGAGCTCCGATTGGTGCTCTCTGCCGGGGACGACACTCCACGCGCCAATCGAAGGGGGAGGAGCCAGGTCCAAGGCTCGATCAACCAACCAGGGCGTCTGAGCTCCAAAAAACGCGCTGTATTATAAACAAGAAATACATAGACATTTGCATTGCATATACAGCGATAAACATAATCAGTACTGAATACATATTAATGGAGGGGAATTGCCCCATCACAATGCTTGGCTATTAAGTAAGAGTTCAAGGTTTTTTGTTGCCAGAACTGGGCACTAAGATTACATCAAACAAATACCCTCTAATGTCCATATATGTGTATATGTTGAGGCCAAGGAGGCCTCCAAATTAAATTGCCACAACCTATTTGGAGATAAATGGCAATTAGGACATAGGGGAAGGAAGGGAAAGAAGGGGAGGGGGGGGAAGGGGGGAAAGGAGAGGGAATAGGGGAATCAGGAAAAGGGGGGGGGAGGGGTGGGACCGCCTAGGAGACTGGAAGAGGATCTCATATTGGATTGTTGATGTTAACGTAAAAAAGATTTATAGGAATTCATTTCATTTAATCCTGGGAATGTCGTGGCATCGAGATCACTCCACAGACATTCTTTCTGTAAGATGGTCCTATTCCAGTCTCCCCCCCGTTGATGTGGAATTATTTCCAAAATGAAAAACCTTACGACAGAGAGATCATATCTATGGTATAGTCCAATGTGACGCCCTACTGTTGTTAATTTCCCTACATCTGAGTCATAAAGGTGATCACCCATACTTTGCCGAAATTCTCTGAAAGTCTTGCCTATATAAAAGGCTCCACAGATACAAATCATAAGATAAACAATACCCTTTGTGCCACAATTGGCAGAGAAGGGGGGGTAAAAATCTTCGCCATTGGGTAATAAAAAATGTTCGCCCTCCATTACCCAAGGGCATCTTGGGCAGTTGCCACATTTGTAGGTGCCCCTGGGTGATGTGTGTGTTATATGTTCTGTGGTGTAATGACTCTGGGTCAATCGGTCACACAGTGAGTGGGCACGGCGGAACACCATTTCGGGTTGTTGAACGTATTTTTTTAGGGTATTGTTTTCAGCGAGAATGTGCCAATTGGCTTGCAAGATATTACGCAATTCATTATGGTGTGCAGAGTACGTTGTAATAAATCGTACTGACTCATGCGTACGTTTTTTTATATTTTTAGAGGGATCGTACAGCAAGGAGTGCCTAGGTCGAAGGCACACCCTGTTGTAGGCCCTCTTTAAGTTGGTGTGGGTGTAACCACGGGCAAGGAGGCGATCTCGTAGTTCGTCTGCCTGTCTCTTGAAATCTGTTGGTATCGTACAATTTCTCCGCAACCGTAGGTATTGGGCGAATGGAATGCTTCGGATAAGAGGTTTAGGGTGGGCACTGGAAGCATATAAGAGGGTGTTTCCCGCTGTCGGCTTTCTATAGAGATCAGTATATAGTGTGCCGTCGGCCTGTTTGATGACTGTCAGGTCCAGAAAGGGGACCTGGCTCTCATCAAACACCACCGTGAACTTTAAATTAAACTCATTGATGTTAAGCATCTGTACAAATTCAAGTAGCGATTCACTTGAACCTGTCCAAATAATGAACAGGTCGTCTATGAATCGATACCATACCAGTATCTTGTCCATGAATCTACTATATAGTTCACTTGCATTCAAAAAACGTTCCCATGCACCTAGATATAGGTTTGCGTAGGCTGGGGCACAGGAGGTGCCCATAGCCACGCCCTGGGTTTGTAAAAACAGTTCGTCATTAAAGATAAAGTGATTTTTGGTCAAAATGAACAATAGCAACTGTAAAACAAAATTCACCAAGGGCCAGGAGGTGTTCTCCTGTTCATAGAGGAAAGAGCCAGCCATCCTGACACCCTGCTCGTGGGGGATGCTTGAGTACAAGGCCTCTACATCCAGGGCCACGAGCAGGGCGTCAGGAGGGACTTGGATCCCCTCAATGTGTCTCAGCAAATCCGAAGTGTCTCTGATAAAAGACGGAAGACTGGTCACATGTGGCATAAGAAGGGCATGCGAGTCGATGCCTGAGACAATCGGTTGTCCAGGGGGCTTTTGTAAGTTTTTGTGGGTTTTTGGAAGGGCATAGAAAGTAGGGAGGCGGGGAAGTCTAGGGACAAGATACTCAAGGGTATCCTTCTCTATTAGGCCTTTGTGATAAGCCTCAATACAAATTGTCTTTAGTTCAAGAGAGAAGGAGTCAATAAGGGTAGGGGAAATTCTTTCCCTTCCTTCCCCTATGTCCTAATTGCCATTTATCTCCAAATAGGTTGTGGCAATTTAATTTGGAGGCCTCCTTGGCCTCAACATATACACATATATGGACATTAGAGGGTATTTGTTTGATGTAATCTTAGTGCCCAGTTCTGGCAACAAAAAACCTTGAACTCTTACTTAATAGCCAAGCATTGTGATGGGGCAATTCCCCTCCATTAATATGTATTCAGTACTGATTATGTTTATCGCTGTATATGCAATGCAAATGTCTATGTATTTCTTGTTTATAATACAGCGCGTTTTTTGGAGCTCAGACGCCCTGGTTGGTTGATCGAGCCTTGGACCTGGCTCCTCCCCCTTCGATTGGCGCGTGGAGTGTCGTCCCCGGCAGAGAGCACCAATCGGAGCTCTCTGCTTGCAGCCTATGACCTGGCGTCGTGCCATTGGGTCAGCAGCTGCACACCCACGCACTCACGTGCAGGGGTTGGCGGGACGTTGGACGGCGGCGGCGTCGCAATTCGATGACGTCACGCGCCGTCCAGGGATGCTTACAAAAGCGGCTGACACAGCCGCTTTTGTGAGTTAGCACGGATGCTCTCCCTGGGGACACACGTGGATATTCTCTAGCCAAGGTGAGTGAGATTGATGCCTAATCACAAGGCTCCTCGTCTACTGACCCTGTAATTATACCTATGGCTAAAAACCTCCTCCTTTGGATTCCTCAGTTGGACCAAGTGCTTAGCGATTGCCCTTACCCTGGCAATATGAGACAGTATACACAAGGCTGACAATATTTGTTTCTCTGTGCCCCAGTAATCTGCGTACCTTTACTGCAGTTATGGTAAGGACCCCTTGGGGTGTCTGTATTGTTGGTTGGTCACCCTGGTTATTGGTTCTTCCAATCCACTACCTCCCCATTTTTTTTTGTCTCCTTTTATATGACACTGCACTCTCTGTTTATGCTGGTGTTTCCCTATTTGGGCTACCAATTTTACGTTTTTCACTGGCCCCCACTCCCCCTCTTTCCCTGTCCCTCCTGCCCCTCCCTCATCCAACACCCCTTTCCCTTCCAAAAAACCCCCCCCTTTCCCTCACCTGTCTTCTCCCTCCCCCCCTCCCCTCCTCTTTTCCTCCTTCACCCCACACACCTTATACAAAAACCTCCCCCCCCACTCCCCCTTCCCTCCCTCTCTCCCCTTCTTCTTTCAGGCACAATTTGCACTACTTCACTAGTCCCCACCGATCCCTCTCCCTCTCCCCCCCTCCCCTTTTCCCCTTCCCCCATTCTTCCCCTCTCACTGCATCGTTATCCTCCTTGTTTACCCTTTCCCTTTTTAAACCCCCCCCCCCTGTTTTTTGTTTTTTTCTTCCCCCCCCCCTCCCTTTCCCCCCCCCCCTGTTTTTTCTTTTTTTCTTTTCCTCCCCCCCCCCCTCCCTTTCCCCCCCCCCTCTTTTTTCTTCCCCTCCCCTTTCACTTCAATTCTAACCTTACTTCCTTTTAAGGTTACTCCAAATCTACTCCCTTCCCCCCCCCCCCCAAACCTTTCCCGTTTTCACCCCCCCCCCCCATTTCCCCCACCCTTCTTCTTTCTCCTCCTCCCCCTCCTCTTTTTCCCGTCACTTACACACACTTCCTCTCACCCACTGGTGACCCATACCTCAATAATAAACTGATCATTCCCTGTATATTTGATTTATTCTACTCCTCACCCTAATAGAGCCCGTCTAAATAAAATATCCCCCTCCACGCGCCAAAGAAGGCTTGTACCAGGCTCCACGTCTGATCATATGACCAACCTGGGTGAGTGCTCTGCTCCATTACATAACGCGTTGTATTGATTTTTTACACAATGTATACACATATTGTATATTTTGCTTATTTACATGTTTATGCATACTTTTTAGAAAAAAACTCCTCCTGAAGAAGCGGTAAATCACCGCGAAACCGGTCGAGGTCATCGATTCCTTACATTAAGACACAGTCTGTTTTTTGCTTTCTGATGTGAAATGTGGGGTTTGTTCTTAAATTGTCTTTGTATTGTACTTGTTCTCCTTTTTGTTAAATAAATATTGGTATCTTTTATCAGACCGTCTCTATCAGTGCCGCGAAAAGTCCCTTCCAAAATCCCTCCCCCTTTCCCTTGACCTAAATACTGACGTTCATTGGCCCCAAGCAGCCAAATGTTGTCAAATTATTTTTTGTCTCATTATTCCTCATATTTCAGCTATGGATACGAATGTTTGTGAGTGGGATGAGATTGAACAATTGGTGACTGAGAATGGTTTGTTGGAGCAGGGTTTGGATGAATGGAAGGAAACATGTATGTTGAGGGAACAATGTATCGCACGTCCAAAGTATGTAGCGCAACCTCCTTAGGATGCGCCAGTCGAGGACACAAGGACGGAAGTACAATGTCCTCGCTAAGGTGAAAGGCCAAAACCACCTTTGGAAGAAAGGAGGGTTGCTGGCACGACACCGCCTTATCCTTATGGAGGACCAAGTATGGCGACTTGCAGGACAAGGCCGCCAACTCAGAAACCCCTCTGACAGAAGTAATGTCCACCGAAAATGCCACCATCTGGGATAGTGTACACCGCCGTAAATTAGCTAGGCTAGTAATGATTCTCAATATACTTGCCTGCTAATCTACGGCGGCGTAGCCTAAAGCGGGCGTAAGGGCGCCGAATTTAAATGACTTGGAGGGGGGCGTGTTTGATGGCAATGAGGCTTGACCTCACGTTTGACGCTTTTTTTTCACTGCGCATGCGCCGGGCGACTACATTTCCCAGTGTGCATTGCAGTTACGTACGCCGCACGGGCCTATTGATTTCGACGTGGACGTAAATCCTGATTCGCGGACGACTTACGCAAACGACGTAAAAAATTCGAATCTCGCGGCGGGAACGGCGGCCATACTTTAACATTGTTATTCCACCTAATAGATGGAATAACTTTAGGCCTGTAATGCGCTACGGAAACGGCGTAAATCGACTGCGGCGGCCGGGCGTACGTTCGTGATTTGGCGTATAAACTCATTTACATATTCTACGCCGGCCGCAATGGAAGCGCCACCTAGCGGCCATCCAAAATATTGCAACCTAAGATAGGACGGCGCAAGCCGTCCTATCTTAGATATGTTTAAGCGTATCTCTGTTTGAGCATACGCTTAAACATAGGTCGGCGTAGATTCTGAGTTAGGTCGACTTATCTACTGATAAATCGGCCTAACTCTTACTGAATCTACCTAATTCTCTAATTCTGAGCCAGAAACTGCTCTCAGAAGAAGATCGTCTAAGTAGCCCATGATGGCAATGCCTCGCTGTCTCAGCAAAGCCAGGATCGGTGCGAGCACCTTGGTGAAAACTCTTGGTGCCGACGCTAGACCGAAAGGAAGGGCCACAAACTTATAGTGGTCCTCTCCAATCGCAAAGCGCAGAAACCTCTGGTGACTTGCGCAAATTGAGACATGTCCAAGGACACCAGAAAGTTCCCCGCATGGATCGCAGCTATCACCGAACGAATGGATTCAATGCGGAACTTCCTTACCCTCACGAAGGCATTTAGGGATTTGAGGTCCAGGAACGGACGGACCCCGTCCTTCTTTGGGACCACAAACAGATTAGAATAAAATCCCTGAAATCTCTCATCCTGCGGAACGGGAAAAATCACCCCGCAACTCAGTCCTGCACTGCCCCAAACAGGGCAGACCGACGAGCCAGAAGAAGAGGGAGACTTGAGGCAAAGAATCTGTTTGGTGGGTAGGAAAAACTATCTTGTACCCCGAAGAGACCACCTCGCAGACCCACTGGTCGGAGAGCAGGGAGGTCCACCGAGCCATGAACCTGCGAAGCCGTCCCCCCACCCATGAGTCGGCAGGGGCAAGACTTCATGCAGTGGCGGGCTTGGACGCCGGCTTGTGCACCCAGGGATGTTTCTGTCCCCCAGCTGAGCCTTTGTCGGCCTGGGAGGGTTTACCCGTGGGCCCTGACTGACGAAAATACCGCTTCTGAGTGGAGAACGAAGGACCCGGCTAACGGTGCGGCTCCTTTCCCTTGGTGGACTGAGGGAGGAGACTGCTCTTACCCCCAGTGATATCCTTGATAATGTCATCCAGCGAGGAACCAAAAAGCCTCCCACCTTTGAAGGGTAAATCTGCCAGGGCTTTTTTTGGAAGCTTGGTCAGCAGACCAGCATTTCAACCAAATGAGGCGGCGCAAAACCACAACCGAAACAGAAGCTCTGGATATCAAGGGGGCTTTAACAAGAGAAGCATCACAGACATATACAAGGCCCTGGACCAGCTGGTCCGCCAGTCTAATAACTTTGGGAGGGAGTTAGTGCTCCTCCACAGTCTGGTGCAAAATCTTTGCCCATTCAGTGAGTGTCTGAGACACCAGGGTTGTGGCCACAATAGGCCGCAAGGAAGACCCCAGCATGGTAAACATGGAGTGGGTCAGTGCTTCGGACCTCCTATCAGTCTGGTCCTTAAAGGCTGGGGTCCCTTCAATAGGGAGAGTGGTCACTTTATTCAACCGGGCAACCAGAGGGTCCACTACCAGAGAAGATGCCCACTTTTTTAGGAGGCTCTCCTCAAAAGGGTACCGAACCGCCAGGCGGTGAGGAACCACAAAAGCCTTCTGCGGTTTTTCCCATTCCTTATCAATGAACTTGTCAAAGAAAGGCACATAAGGAAAAACCTTCACAGAGCGGTCTGAATTGTGTGACCCAAAAAAGACCGAGCCCTTAGAGGATGCCTCAGCTGCACTATCCAGCTTGAGTCCCGTACAGCATTGATAAGCACACTGACAAGTGATTGTAGAAAGAAATGTTTGGACAGCCGCACTCTGGAAAAACCTTCTCGGTTGCCTTTTATTGATAAAAGTGTTCAAACACCACACATCACTGCAAAGACAGGGGCATACAGCTGACGTTTCGCACTACAATCAGTGCTTACTTATAGCTCACATACCTAATTGGAGCGGTGACTATCTTCTCACACTGACAAGTGCCCTTCCCTGTAATGACCCAAGTGAGGGGTCTTCCTCACAAGGAAGGTCCTGGTCCACATCCTCAGACTAAACAGAACCAGGGACCTGAGCCGCAGCCAGGTCCTGCTACGAGTCAGAGCATTCTCCAGGTGATGGCGGGGGAGGGGGCGCTTTTTACCCCCCCCCCCTTACACCCACAAGCCACTTTCACCCTGGCAACAAATGTTTCCAGGACTGCTGACAAAGTGTCTATGGGAACCGCAGGTGCAGGAGCACCAGCTGCCACCTCTGGCATGTTTGGGGAAGAAGAACCAGACACTGACTTCATTACAGACAGCTCTCAGGGACCTATTCAGCTGCGCTGACCGGGGGGTTACCCAGGGGACTCACCAACCACAGGAGACTGTACAGCGCCGCCGCCCGCCCTCAGTACACAGTGTGTGTGAGAGGAAGAAAAACCAGGAGGTAAAGCTGTGAGGTAATCGTGAGGAACAATAGGAGGACCCCCAAACCCCAGGAATGCTCAGCCATACCGACCCGCCTAGGCGGGAGGGACTGTACTTACCCGTCCATGTGAGGACCCACTGACGCATTCCTGACAGGCATACAACCACGTTGGAGGTAGCCATCGGCCCGGTTCACTGTGAGTGAGACAACACCAAAGCCCAGTCATATGTAGACCTTGGAGCAAAGCACACCGGCCACCCCAGGAGTCGTGGCAGACCCAGCCTCTTTGCAAAGGTGTGCTCACGCTCGCTGGCCAGACTGAGGAGACTACAAGGATCTATATGTCCAGCCTGTCTCTCAGCTGACAGTTGATAGATTCTTCAAGAAAAGAACAAAATATAAAAAATAAAAAATTTCCTCAGGGCGCTGGGCCCAAAGGGAGGCATACGTCCTTTTCCTTTGCTAGGCAGAAAAAAACTGAGGCTGCATGCTGCAGAGAGGAGGGTTATGTCCGGAGGGACCGCCCCCTGGTTGGGGCTGTTCAACTCTGTTAAAGTAATGCGTTTAAATATCTAACATGTTTCTGCCTAGTCCTCTCCTGTGAACAGGAACATAACCCACTCGTTAAGATTTGAGAAGGCTGTGTCTGTCCATGAACGATAAGAGAAAGGATGACGATCGAACAGCAACCAGTATGGTCGGCTCACAATCCTGAAAAGTCCCCAGATCAGAGTTCTTCTCTCTTTACTCCTGCGTCAGAAAGGACTTGGCCAGAATCTACAATTATAAAATGGGAGAGAAGCACCCAATCCATGACACTTTCAATACAAGATCGCACAAATCTGTGCCAGATTTGGGGAAATTTTAACCCAAGTGCTTCACCCATTAGTCTCTCGAACAGGCTGGAAGCTTTAGTGACACAGTACATTGCCTAGGAGGAGCACGGATGAGAAGCCTTGGCATAAGAAGGAACAGCAAAAACCTGCATCAGATAAGGTGGCAACGGAGCGGAACAGGGCATCTGATGCTACAATATATGGTCCCCTTTTGAGGGAGTTACATAAGATAGTTTAAAGGGTTTAAAAAAAAAAACAGGAGGAGTATAAAACCCAACCCCCCAAACAATCCTTATTTTAAACCATAGGGATGTCAGGCCCCGGTATTGTCCCTAGTATGTCACCTGGAGAGGGACAAAAGTGGCAGACTACGTATCCAAGGGGGCAATAGGGGACCATTGCACAAATGTACTCTTGTGCCTCGAACACACCATCGGTTTTCCAGTCTGGAAAACTGCCATGTTTTCTTTTGGCCAGGAAAACCGGCCGTGTGTATGCTTCATAGCAGTTTTCCCGACAAAAAAACTGCGGTGAAAAAAATTAGAACTTGTTTTATTTTTTCCCGTCGTGAATCGCTGCATTTTTTTCTCGCAGTTTTCCTATGTGGAAACACTGCGGGGGAGCATACACACGGCCAGTTTTCCCAACCAAAGCTCTCCTGGCAGTTTTCCTGTCGGGAAAACCGGCCATGTGTACAGGGGAAAAGTGATCGAGCCGGTTCTCGGTTTTCCTGGAGGTCTTCTGACTGCTGGGAAAACCGATGGTGTGTACAAGGCATCAGATATGGGAGCAGCTGTAAGGGCTCTTTCACACGTCAGTTCAGTTTTTTAGATCAGTTTTTTTTTCCATCAGTTGATCCGTTTTTCCATCAGTTTTTCGTCCGTTTTTTGTCAGTTTTTCATCAGTTTTTCATCCGTTTTTTTGGGGGGGCTTTTTACATACAGTGCCTGCCGCCGAGAATATATGTTTTTAGCACGACGGCATCGCGCTGATTCTCGGCGACAGGGTGCCGACATCTCGCACTCGCTGGAATAGTAAAAGCACGTCATAGAAGCGACGGGAGATCCGACTTGGATTCCCGCCAATTCTACACGTGTGCGGCGTTTGGTATGAATCCTGAGGGGAAAGTCCCCGCCGGATTTTAAATAAAAATGCGGCATGGGTTCCCCCCTCAGGAGCATACCGGGCCCTTAGGTCTGGTATGGGTTGTAAGGAGACCCCCCTACGCCGAAAAAACCCCCCTACAATCCATACCAGACCCGTATCCAAAGCACGCTTCCCTGGCCGGCCAGGAAAGGAGTGGGGACGAGCGAGCGGCCCCCCTCCTGAGCCGTACCGGGCTACATGCCCTCAACATGGGGGGGTTGGGTGCTCTGGGGCAGGGGGGGCGCACTGCGCCCCCCCCCACAGCACCCTGTCCCCATGTTGATGAGGACAGGGCCCCTTCCCGACAACCCTGGCCGTTGGTTGTCGGGGTATGCGGGCGGGAGGCTTATCGGAATCTGGGAGCCCCCTTTAATAAGGGGGCCCCCAGATACCGGCCCCCCACCCTAAGTGAATGGATATGGGGTACATCGTACCCCTACCCATTCACCTGGAGGCAAAAAGTTAAAGTTAATAAACACGACACAAGGGTTTTTAAAATAATTTATTAGTCTGCTCCGGAGGCCCCCCCCTGTCTTCTTTATTAGCTCTTTCACCAGGGGGGGCTTCTTCTTCCGCTATCCGGGGGTCTTCTCCGCTCTCCGGGGGTCTTCTTCTATGTTTGCCGCTCTCCGCTGTTGACTCGGCGCACCCCGGTTCTTCCTCCCGCTGTCCGGTGCCTTCTCCTTCAGCGCTGAACGTCTTCTTCTTCCGTGCTGTGACGTCGTCTTCTTCTTCTCTTCTCCCGATGTTGACACGTCGCCTCTTCTCGCTGCAATGACGGGTACGCGGCTTGCATCTTACTTATATAGGCCTCACAGTCCCATCATGCTCCGTACCTATCCATGTGATGCCTACCCACGTGGGTAGGTACCGGATCATCCGTTTTTCGTCCGTTCCGTTTTTTTGACGGAAGAAAAATAGGGTTTTCTTCCGTCCAAAAAAAACGGAACTTAAAGCAGACGGATGCTAACGGACGTTAGCGGATGCTCATCCGCTGACTGACGTTAACCCATAGGGAGACATTGCGGTCTGTTAACGGACGTCCAAAAAACGGACGAACGGAAGTGTGAAAGAGCCCTAAGTGTAACGAATTTCAAACTTCAAAAGGATCCTAATGGGAGACAAATCTTCCTTAGAGGATTCGGAGAACAACTAGTACCTCAATACCCGTACCCACAGAAATACAGAGTTTATGTGTGGAACACAGTTTGTTTCTTTCCCCAACGCATAATGGCACTATTTTGGGCTCTGATGTCATGGGGGCACAAGGACTGATTCAAGATCTATGTAATTGGGTACTGTGAAAAGTGTCTAGATACAAAGGCAAGGTGCACATGGTCAGGGACAGCTGGGAGGTTGCATCAGTTAAAACAAATGAAATACTTGACCCACAGGCACTACTGAAAACAGAGGACCAAATATTGGCTAAAATCCTGTGGCAACATAACGAAGTGTGGGCAACGTCTAAAGCGCAATGTGGTAGTTTGTGGTAATGAGTTTCAAAACATGATTGTTAAAATTGAAGGCCCTGATCCGCCACCTCAGCGTCAGTACAAAACGCCGCCCGAAGCTATCCCATACATAGAGAACACAGTGAGGAATTTGTTAGCACAAAATGTAATTAAAGAGTGTCAATCTAAAACAAATGCAGCCCTCTGGCCAGTAAAGAAGGATGGGGGGTGGAGACCCACTCTAGATTTCCGCACTCTAAACAGATGCGCCCCATCTATTACAAATTTAGTTGGTAAGATGTCAGACATGATGACAGCACTGAAAACTTCAGCAAAGGTGTACTCATCTATTTTTCAATTCCCGTACATGAGGATAGCCAATACAAGCCAGCCTTTACGTTTCAGGGGAAACGGTATGCATTCTGCCGATTAGCACAGGGGTTCAAATCCAGCTCTACATACTTCCACATCTGTATGGTGGACATTCTAAAGACATTTTCTGAGCCAGAATGCATCATTCAGTATGTGGACGACATCTTGCTTCAAACTTAGACAAAAGAGCTCCTGACATTAATTGAGAATGCAGGTCTGAAACTAAACCCCAAAAAGGCACAATTGATGAAGGATTCAGTATGTTTCTTGGGTGTGATAGTTTCAAAGGGGTGAAGGACTCCAGACCCAAACAAATGTGAAACTATCAGGAAATTACCAAGACCAATCACTAAAACTGCGCTGAGACAATTCCTGGGGATGGTCGGTTTCTGCAGGGACTTCATTGAAGGCTTTGCGGAAAAGGCAAGACCCCTGTATGATTTTCTCAAATGAGACAAAAAGCAAACAGACCCCTTAGACTGGTTGGGAGAGCATGAGCAAGCTTTCACCAAACTAAAGGTGGAGTCTGATGCAGGCCCCAGCCTTGAGCAATCCGAACGCTGATTTGCCCTTTGCTCTACAAGTGTATGCCTCTGCAGTAGCAATAACAGCGGTATTGCTGCAGGAGAGGTAGGGCAAATGGGTACCTGTGGGATACTGGTCCAGGGTACTAGGCAAGGGGATTCGATGACTGTGTTAGAAACCTTTTGGCAGTGCACTGGGCGGTTCTTGCCACAGAGCATGTTGTGGGGTTTGGCAAAATCATTCTGCAGACACCCCATTCTCAGATTAAAATGCTTTTGGAACGTACCCTCAGCGGAGTATCCTCCCAAAGGATAGCCAGATGGCTAGTGGATTTTACACCCAGAAATCTGGCTGTGACCAACAATGCCACCTACACTCTCCCACAATTGATGCAATATGAGGGGGGGCAGCATGACTGTGGGGAGGTACATCGGACCAGAACACAGGAGGTATTCAGGTTAGCAACAGGTGATGGAGACCTTAAAATTTGGGTGGATGGATCAAGGTACTAGGATGAAGTAAGTTTTCACACAGACCAATAAAAAAATCATAACCAAATGCCCTCAAAGCTTTTCTGCCCAAAGAGCTGAACTGGAGGCAGTGAGAGAATCCATCACGCATTTCAGTTCAGGTCCCATAACCATATTCTCTGACAGCGTGTCTGTAACAAGCAGGCCCGGATTTACTCCCTGTGCCGCCCCAATGCTGGGTCCTTCAATGCCGCCCCCCCCCACACGCACACACACACACACACACACACACACACACACACAGGGGCCAAGTGATACAGTCGGCAGCTATAGCCGCCGACTGTATCACGGGAGCGCGCCCGCAAGAACTAACCCATATGCGAGAGAGCTTGCATCCATATTTAGCACTATAACATTTAACTGGCTGCTTGCTTCTGATTGGGCCTGGCACAGTGGTACACACACATGCACAACATGATGATCAATCATGGTCATCAATCATACCTGCTAGTGTGTAATCCCTGCTGGCTGCTGCTTCTTCTTTTTCTGGTGGTGATGTCACAGTCTCAGACCCCCGCTCCTGGCCTGGGGGAGATGCCGGCCGCTCACAGAGGGTCTCTTCTTCTTACATGTCACTGTCCCCAGCGGAGTGCTTCCTTACATCTCAGGTGTCACTGTCCCCAGCGGAGTGCTTCCTTACATCTCAGGTGGCCATGTCCCCAGCGGATTGCTTCCTTACATCTCAGGTGTCACTGTCCCCAGCGGAGGGCTTCCTTACATCTCAGGTGTCCATGTCCCTAGCGGAGTGCTTCCTTACATTTCCTTACATCTCAGGTGTCACTGTCCCCAGCGGAGTGCTTCCTTACATCTCAGGTGTCCATGTCTCTAGCCAGCGGAGTGCTTCCTTACATTTCCTTACATCTCAGGCTGTCCCCAGCGGAGTGCTTCCTTACATCTCAGGTGTCCATGTCTCTAGCCAGCGGAGTGTTTCCTTACATCTCAGGTGTCCATGTCCCCAGCGGAGTGCTTCCTTACATCTCAGGTGTCCATGTCTCTAGCCAGCGGAGTGTTTCCTTACATCTCAGGTGTCCATGTCCCCAGCGGAGTGCTTCCTTACATTTCCTTACATCTCAGGTGTCACTGTCCCCAGCGGAGTGCTTCCTTACATCTCAGGTATCCATGTCCCTAGCCAGCGGAGTGTTTCCTTACATCTCAGGTGTCCATGTCCCCAGCGGAGTGCTTCCTTACATATCCCTACATCTCAGGTGTCACTGTCCCCAGCGGAGTGTTTCCTTACATCTCAGGTGTCCATGTCCCCAGCGGAGTGCTTCCTTACATCTCAGGTGTCTATGTCCCCAGCGGAGTGCTTCCTTACATCTCAGGTGTTGCCCCCCCCCCCCCATTAGAGCCGTTCTTTTTTTTTTTATACCATATAATCTTTTTTTCCAGCCAATATAGCCCTGTTCGGTGGGGAGTCGGTCTGAGGAAAACTCGGAGGCAGTTGATCCAATAGGGCTCAGACGAACCATCGGGGATCTGGGTGACCGGACACTGACAGGTTGTATGCTGCAAACTGTCAGTCGGTGACTCCAAAGCTAAGAAATCTACCTGAGGGAGATTCAGGCAAATTATAGACTGGGAGGATTCGTTCTACTATCCATGCTTTCAAGTACTAGGCCTGTGGCAGAGGTCTCATCACTAAATCCTAATTCTATTGGAGCCAAGTCGGTGGCAGAGACTTGTTCCTTCCCAGAAGTTCTAAGTGACGCTCTGGCTGCCAGGCCTGTGAGAGGGACCTGTCCAGGGGCACTTTACCCACTACGGCTGAAGTGGCGACGAGGAAAGAGTTGCTATTAGAAGCAAGAGTGCTTCTGTTTATCCATAGGCCTGAATCTGCAAGTTCTCCTTTCACCAACCTACTCCTATCTACAGGGCCGTTTGAAGGAATTTGGGGGCCCCAAGCAAAATGGACATGGAGGCCCCCCAAACCCCAACCGTCTGGAAAGGAAAAGCGTGATGATGTCACCAGGGCTCCACCCGCCATCACGTTTTTCCTTTCCAGACGGTGGATTGACGATAGGGAGTAGAGAGAAGTTAACGGAGACGCCACAGCTCCTTACATGACCACATATGCGATTGCTGTTTCGCTGATATACCAACATCACTCTTGTAAGGGCAATAATTCTTATATTAAATGTATTTGAGTTAACATACTGCACCATGAGAATATTTTTTACCTTCCATGTCCGCGAGTAACACTTCAATTACATGCCAAAAGCCCCCCCCCCCCCCTCAGGAATCGGATTTATGATTTACTGAGCTTCATGTACCCCTCAGGGCTTTAAGCATCATGTAAGGGGTTAAATGGGGAATCCTGCTAGGTATTTGGCATGTCGAATGCCCTGAGGGATGAATTATATAGCATAGCAGGATTAATCATTTAACCCCTTACATGCTGAAATATAATGCATTCCTCAGGGCTTTCAGCATGTAAGGGGTTAAATGATTAATCCTGCTATGCTATATAATTAGCCCTGAGGGGTACATGAAGCTCAATAAATCATTAATCTGATTCCTGGGGGGGGGGGGGCTTGGATGGGGATTTTGGCATGTAACTGTCTCTGTGCTGTGGCATGGGATGGCATGGTGGTGCCGTGACTCTCCTCTCCCTAACTGCTGCTGACCTGTTGTCCATTGATCGAGTTCCACTTCTCGCCGGTCACAGATGAAGACTCTGCGTAGTTCCAGATCCGGTCAGGGAGGAAGGGTGGAGAGAAGATGGTGGTGGGTTACAGAAGCGTGGGCGCCCGGGGGGGGGGGTGGTTCTTCGCCCATGCGCCGTCCGCGTTCAAGGATTGGCCAGCCCCGCCAGCATGACCACATTCGACCAATCGAAGGGCGCAACATGGCGACGGGGCCAGTGACACAGTAAATCAAAGTAAACACGGTGACACACAAACGGTGCGGGAATTCGCCCCCCCAATATTGCGCCCGGGTGTGACGGTGCCCCCCCTTTGCTACACCACAGGACACGGGACAGAGCTTCACTATAAGGGAATGTACCCGAGACACGTGGTCACCCTAGCTCCTGCTTGGGGGCCCCTGGCCAGCTCGGGGCCCCAAGCAGTTGCTTGTATTGCCTCTCTTGTTCCGACGGGCCTGCCTATCTACCTCAGTTTGATTGTTGGTCATGTTGGACCAGTAATAAAGCACAGAAAACGTCACCTTGCTATCTGAAAATTTCGTTATTGCTTCGCACCACCATCATCATCCCTAGACACATCATAGAGGTAACATAATTACGCCGATCCCAAATCTAACCAGCGGCTCCTGAGGGGGTAGCACTACATGTCTTTTATCTGATTAATTTCAAATTGTCACCACTCACCATCTTCAACTATAAAGAACATGGTTCATAGTGGAAATTACAAATACCTTCCCTGCACTTACTCAGCACTGTAGATCATGTAATACCTGCTGGAAAAAATGTGTTTGAACTGAATCCACAACATCCTGAAGACATGTCACCCTAAGAAAGAATATGTGCGTGTTTATAGGCAGCTGTATGTAAATCATTAGCAACATACAGTATAGTACCTGACTCTGTCTGCCGAGTGG